>NC_140583.1:40234585-41434585 GCF_964204655.1 Triturus cristatus | reverse complement strand
AGAAATACAGGGTGAGGTAGACGCTCCTTATTGGTGCATTAGTGTGAGTCGCGCTGGGATTTGAGGATTGTGACAGTGGCGTAGACGCTCTGAATTGGTGCGTTAGTGTGAGTCGCGCTGTGATTGGATAGAATAGCGGTACAGTGTAAAGAGAGATTAGTGATACACGGAAGACAAGTAAATGTATTACGATCCACCAGAAAAAGAGAAAAAGTCATGGTTCGGAAGAATCAAGAAGTGGTTTAAGAAGGACAAACTGGTCAAAACTAGGGAAGGACAGTTACTTCCTCCACCGAAAACCCCCGCATCCTTTATGATTGCGAAATATGGGTATCATACTTGTATTTGGTTAAACAATTGGGTGAGATACACAAAGGAGGACGGAGTATTAGCTTTTCCAGAACATGGTTCATTTAATTTGGCTGTTTTGAGAAATTTGAGAGAGAAAATGATGAATTTAGATCCAAGCCCTAGACCGACGCAGTTTGAGGCTTTGACGGAATGGGAAGACGAAATGCATGAACGAGAGAGACAAAGAAATGGTAGAGGATATAGGTACCTGTTTGGCAGATCATATGGACATGAAACGCATAATGATCGAATGAGAAGATGGCGGGATGCGAGTATGACTGAGGGTTTGTTTGAAAGTTGAAAGTTGAAAGGGATTTTTTGAGCGCTCTATCACCATGCGGTTTCTTGGCGCTGTAGGCAGAATCTGAAACCTGAAGGAGGAAGGAAGGAGAGATTTAAGAGGGGTAGGCTAGGGAAAACAAATGGGTTTTGATTTTGGCTCGGAAGTCTGAGTAGGAGGGGGTGGATCGGATCGCGAGGGGGAGTGAATTCCAGAAAAGAGGGACAAGGGTAGAGAATCTGGTGCCACCAGATTTCTTCTTGCGAAAGCGGGGGACCTTAAGAAGAAACTGAGTGGAAGAACGGAGGTCTCTGCAGGGGACATATGAGTTTATTTTAGATCTGATAAAAGCGGGGGCAGTGCCAGTAAGGGACATGAAGGTCAAGCAGCCTATCTTGAAGAGTGAGCGTTCCCTGATGGGAAGCCAGTGCAGAGTCCTTAATACGGGGGTAATGTGGCTAGATTTGGGGAGCCTGTAGATGAGGCGGGCCGCTTAGTTCTGGATGAGCTGCAGGCCGCGGCATTTGTTGGCGGGAATGCCGACGTAAAGGGCATTGCCGTAATCCAGGCGGGACGAGATGAGTGCTAGGATAATGAGTTTAAGGGCTTCAGCTGAGAAATAACGTGAGAATTTGCGAATGGTTCTGAGGGCCAAGAAGCACGTAGAGACTACAGAGCTAATCTGGGGGCGCATGGAGAGGTCTTGGCTAACTTTAATGCCCAGGGTTTTCACAGAGGCTGAGGGTAATGGGGGGGAACCAAATATGGGGGGCCAAAAAGCAGAGGACCAGGGGTTGGAGGGACCACCAAGGAGAACCAGCTCGGTCTTATCGGGGTTCAATTTCAGTTGGTTGAGATTCATCCAGTTGAATATGAACGTGAGGATGGAGTGGACCTTGGAGATGGAATCAGGGGAAGAAGAGAGATTGAAAATGAGCTGGAGGTCATCGGCATAGTTAAATGCCGTGACCTCCATGTCCTGTAAAGCAGCGATGAGGGCGTGAATGTAGAGGTTGAACAGAAGGGGAGATAGTGAGGAGCCCTGGGGTACTCCGCAGGTGACGGAGTTGGTGGGAGCAAGAAAGCCCTCCAGGCGAACAGCCTGTGTGCGGCCAGTTAAAAAAGAGGTGAGCCAGGCCAGGGCCGAGCCCCGCAGGCCGGCGCCCCCGACACGGTCGAGGAGAATGGAGTAGTTGACCGTATCGAAGGCGGCAGAGAGATCGAGAAGGACTAGGGCCTGGGGGGAGTTGGTATCGGCACTATGCCTGAGCTCATCGACTACAGAGAGGACGACGGATTCCGTAGAGTGAGCCGGCCAAAAGCCAGCCTGATTAGTTGCTAGGAGGTGATGAGCTTCAATGTGGTTGGAGAGTGAAGTAGTAATGTGGCTCTCCAGAATTTTGCTTAGGAGTGGCAACAGTGAGATGGGTCTGAAGTTTGAGGGGGCGGCAGGATCGGCACCGGGCTTTTTGAGGATGGGAATAACAGTGGCAGATTTGAACGAGTCAGGTACAATACCGAGGGTGATGGAAGTATTAAGAAGGGTAATAGGAGGGGCCGGGCAGCGAGAGAGAATATCTCTTAAGATGTATGCCGGGCAAAGATCGGCAGGGGAGCCCGAGGTGACTTTACCCAGGAGAGTGCAGAAGGCCTCTTCAGAGATCAAGGGAAATTGGTCAATGAAGGAAGATGGCGGAGGTAGCGGGGGACAGGTGAAAAAGGCGGGTGCCGGGTGGATGTTCTGTTTTATGATGGCAATATTCTCAATGAAGAAGTCATTGAGGGCATTACAGAGGGTTTGGGAGGGAATGGGCCTAGAAGCGACTCTGTCAGAGGCAGAAAGTTTGTGCACAATTGTGAAGATCTCCTTAGGTTGTTAGCTGCCAGATGAATTTTCTGAGAGAAATATTCCTGCTTAGCGGAGAGGATGGCCTTTTTGCACGCCTGCAGAAGGGTCAGATAATGAAGCTTGGAATCGGGACAGTATTTGCGGTGCCAGTGGCGCTCCGCCTGACGGAGTGCGTGTTTCTGAGTTTTGAGGGTATTGGAAAACCATCTGTTGGCATCGTGGGGGCGGCAAGTTCTGACACATCTGAGAGGGGCGACCTGATTGCAGGCTTCAGAGAGCCAGGTGTTGATGAGGGCTACCTGCTTAATTGGAGGAAAATCAGTCAGGGTGGGGGCCGAAGAGGCTAAAGAAAGACCTAGGGCGACCATGTCTACTCTGTTCCAATTATGGGCATAGGTGTTCTTGGGGCAGGGAGAAGGATTAACCTCTGTCAGAGGAGCAAAGAAGGTGATTAGAGAATGATCAGACCAGACGCAGGGGGATATATTAGGTATGGAGATGGGTAGGTTAACAGTCCAGACTTGGTCGAGAGTGTGACCATGAGTGTGAGTGGGAACAGAAATATGAGGAATGAAGTTGATACTATGGATGGTGTCAGAGAAGTCTTTAGACATGGAGTCTTCATGCGGATCCCCTGGCCAAAAATTGAAATCACCTAATAGCAGAAGAGAGGAGTTGTTGACGACCAGGGTGGCTAAAAGGTCCTGTATGGCTGGGAGGAAGTGAGACATGGATTGAGGGGGACGATAGAGCAATACAACGGTAAAAGGGATCGCAAGATTGGTAGAGCGTGCCACCAGAAGATCAATAGATGAGATGAGAGGGTGAGGAAGAGGTTGGAATAGAAGGTTAGAGTGAACAATCATAGCCACTCCACCGCCCGTCTTACCCTCAGGGCGGTCAGCGCGGAGGATATAATAGGAGTCTGGGAGGGAAGTGAGAACGTCAGGTAGGGAGTCGGCGGTGTACCAGGTTTCAGTTAGACACAGGATCCCGGGGCTGGAAGTGTTGAGGAGGTCGAAAAGCTCCAATTGGTGCTTGACGGCGGATCGGGTGTTGAGGAGGGAGATCGAGGCCGAATGAGTGGGGCTGCCCGATGATTTAGGGGAGAGAAAGGGAGAGGTAAGACGTGATAGCATGGCGTGGGGCGTAGGTATGGGGCTAGAGGGGTCAATGTGGACGGGTCGCGCAATACCTAGAGAGTTGATCTTGGCCAGGGTAGGTGGACTGATGGGCCAGGAGTCGTGGCAGGCCAGCAGTTGAATAGGTGAATATGTAAGGGAACAGGCAGGGTGCAGGGCCCCGGGGCCCGGCCTGGCGCGGACGGGCGCAGACGGGCTTGCCTTTGGCGTGCCTTCGGCTCTCTGGCGGCGCGCCTGCTGCGCGGCCGGGGCAAGCACATCGTTGAAGTAGGGCCAGAGGGGGCGTGGCCTAGCGGTAGGGGGCGTGGCCTAGCGGTAGTGGGCGTGTCCTCGGCCCAGGGATTCCCCAACAATGGCGGCAAAACTATCTCTGGCCCCGCGGCAGCGCCTTAATCGGCTGCGCGGTCAGGGAGATAGGGGGTGAGTGAGCACAAAATGAGATATGAGGGGAACACAGCACAGGTATTTTAAAACAACAGAATACAAGTTAAAAGCAGTGTCGAGCGCTCCCGGCTTCCGCCTCAGGAGTCCGTTCCAGTCCCGTAAGAACTGCAGGAGAGAATGAAGGACGAAAGTGCGTAGAGAAGAAGCATAATGTGGAGTCGAGAGGGTAGGGAGTGAATTAACTGAGAAAATAAGAGAATTGACTAAGAATCTAGAAGCGGTAACTGTTCCAGTAACGATAGGTCCAGTAATGCCTATTTTTGACAAACAAAAAGACAGTGAGCATTGTTTGACAGTCCCTTATAAAAGTAATAAACCGGTTGAACAACCAAGAGTGAGTCAGAATGAGAATCCATGGAGACAGACTATGAGTATAGTTGAACCGAATTTTTCAAATAACCTAGTTGTAGGTCAGAACTGTGCAGAGAGACGTATGACAATGATAGAGACAATGTCAGAAACACAAAAAGATTTTGGACAAGGAAATGTAGAGAAGCCAGTAGGACCATCAACAGAGGACTTAAGTGAATGGTTAAGAAGCTTGCAGAGAAAAGACAAAGAATCCCAATCAATTGATGTGGCTAAGTTACGAATGGTATTGGAAGAATTAATAGTAGGGAATATCCCCACAGAAAAATTGAAAACTTATCAGGATGAACAATTACTATTTTTGTGCAAAAGTGTGACCTGGAGAGCGAAAAACCTACATGAAAGGTTAGAAGAAGTGGCAAATGAGATGGGTATTGATATGGAAAAGGTAAAAGCCTTACAGAAACCATATTGAGTAGATTTCACCGAAAAAGATATTGAAAACATGAACACCACAGGACGGATAGGTCAGATTAAGGACATAATCATTTTGTTGAGAAAATGGGGAGATGTGGATAAATGGAGACGCAGGTGGTATAGAAAATGGGATGATGCCTCAGATAAGACATTTTCAGCATTTCCTGTAAGAGAAAAGGAAAAGGTAGTGACACAATGTCCTATGAGAGAGATTCCAGGAGGAGGATATGTACATGTCTCATGGACAAGACAGGGTATTTTGTCTTTTACGAATGATTTCCCTCGACTGCGCGAGAAGCCCGTTGAGTGGTACAGGCAGGTAGACAGATTTGTAAAATTGTCTAAAGTACTATGGATTGATTTGAATAGTCTATTTGGCATAATTGTACCAGCAGATTTATGGACAGAGTGCAAGCTCATGATAAAATGGCCAACTCAGGAATATCCTAGGGATCCGCATAAGAAGAAGGTATTCCCCAATGTATTTTTAGGCCCAAGAGAGGGGAAGACAAACAAATATCAAAGATTGCTACCTCTTTACCGACCTATATTTCTTTTATTCTATGGTGGACACTCTCAAAAAATCATAATGAACAAGCTGACATCAGTGATAACCCATAAATACAATGTCTACACATAGTTATTTCTTTTTTTCCATCTTCATTTTTATTTATTTGATAGACAAAGATTTTTTTGTATCAAAAGTGATTATAAATATTTCATTTGTCTGTTATTTTTTGTTATGATTCAACAATATGATAGAGACAAATATGTGCAATTAAACAAAAATATAAAACATATCAGTAAACATTAATACAAATCACAATACTGTGACACATAGTTATGCCCCTCGGTAGGCAAATTAAATCTCTACATTCACATCTTGCATACTAATCTTGCATACTAACAGTCATACCACAAACAAATCAATATAGAGAAAAAAACCAATAAAAGTACACAACTGGAAGTGTCAGTTATTATGGATTGTTCTAAGTTTCTCTCAGAGTTTCGCTGTAGAGGTTAAAGCAACAGACTTAGTTTCTTCTTATTATTTGGTCTACATAAGTCCAGATACAGTTTGTTGTCCAGTTGTGGAGAAGACGGTCTACGTACGTTTCGGTGAGAGATAAATTAAAATCACCTTCATCAGGACCACTGAAGAACAAAATTTCCTGTGCACAAACGAGGGGACTGTATCCTGAAATTATAAATGCATTGTATATAAGGTATGGGTATCACTGATGTGTATTACGTCTACTTACTAAGGCTTATATTAAATATTACTTTAAATATGGCCAAAACATGCGCGTCTCAGACAAAGTAGAAAAAGAAGAAGGAGAGCAGAACAAAAGAAAAAAGAGAAAAAGACGGAAAAATGAAAAAGAAAAAAGGGGGGAATGTCCTCCTAAGAACAGGAGACTGAAGATTTGAAATCACACCCTAATGTGAGAAAGTGCTTTTCATATCAATTTCTATTGTGTAGCAGTGTCTATGTGTATGCCAAAAGCCAGCTAGAGAGGATCAAAATGTACTGGGCTCAAAAAGCGAACAGGTATAACAGAAAGGTACCTGCTACAGATACACCAGATCGTATTTTCAAACTGTTAGGCTCCTATCAGTTTCCTCAAAGATAGTGCTGAAGTAGAATTGGATCTTCTGTTAGTAATATCTGTTAATAATTAGAAAAAGGTTGCATAATCAATTGAGCAGTTGTCAGCAAAATGTAAATAAATGTCTAGGATGGGTAGTGACCACTGGGTCATTGCTAAGAATAGATCCTTGACTCTTAGCTAAAACAAGTATAGATTGTCAGAGTCAAAAGGCGTTGACTAGCCCTACTGAGGTATCTCCAAGGTGAGGTACTTCGAAATGGAGGTATATCTAAGATGGAAGAGATATGCTATGTATTTATTCATAAAGAGAAAGGATATATATTACTTGCTTTATTGTACTTATGTACTAAATAAATCTTACCTTCGTGAGTAGTGTGGAGAGAAGAAAGGATTTTATGGTCCTACTCTCCAGAAGACTTGAGTATGGCAGTAATGTATATCGCAATTACGTCGAGGGTCTTTAAATTTTAGGTGATTCTAGGGGTACAACAAAGGAGTTCACATTATATAGTGTATAGTTTGACAAACAAGGTTCCCTTGGGAAATTTTAAACAACGGCAGGATAGATCCAAATCAAAATCAATGACGCATAGTTTAACATGTGCAGACTGATCGATCTAGATTAGATTGATGGTTTGAATCTATTTTTTATGTGAGGTATTGACCATCCGAATTTATTTGCGCCCATATTCTCTCCACACTACTCACGAAGGTAAGATTTATTACATTTATTAGTGCAGATTTATTAGTACATAAGTACAATAAAGCAAGTAATATATATCCTTTCTCTTTATGAATAAATACATAGCATATCTCTTCCATCTTAGATATACCTCCATTTCGAAGTACCTCACCTTGGAGATACCTCAGTAAGGCTAGTCAACGCCTTTTGACTCTGACAATCTATACTTGTTTTAGGTAAGAGTCAATGATCTATTCTTAGCAATGACCCAGTGGTCACTACCCATCCTAGACATTTATTTACATTTTGCTGACAACTGCTCAATTGATTATGCAACCCTTTTCTGATTATTAACAGATATTACTAACAGAAGATCCAATTCTACTTCAGCACTATCTTTGAGGAAACTGATAGGAGCCTAACAGTTTGAAAATATGATCTGGTGTATCTGTAGAAGGTACCTTTCTGTTATACCTGTTCGCTTTTTGAGCCCAGTACATTTTGATCCTCTCTAGCTGGCTTTTGGCATACACATAGACACTGCTACACAATAGAAATTGATATGAAAAGCACTTTCTCACATTAGGGTGTGATTTCAAATCTTCAGTCTCCTGTTCTTAGGAGGACATTCCCCCCTTTTTTCTTTTTCATCTTTCCGTCTTTTTCTCTTTTTTCTTTTGTTCTGCTCTCCTTCTTCTTTTTCTACTTTGTCTGAGACGCGCATGTTTTGGCCATATTTAAAGTAATATTTAATATAAGCCTTAGTAAGTAGACGTAATACACATCAGTGATACCCATACCTTATATACAATGCATTTATAATTTCAGGATACAGTCCCCTCGTTTGTGCACAGGAAATTTTGTTCTTCAGTGGTCCTGATGAAGGTGATTTTAATTTATCTCTCACCGAAACGTACGTAGACCGTCTTCTCCACAACTGGACAACAAACTGTATCTGGACTTATGTAGACCAAATAATAATAAGAAACTAAGTCTGTTGCTTTAACCTCTACAGCGAAACTCTGAGAGAAACTTAGAACAATCCATAATAACTGACACTTCCAGTTGTGTACTTTTATTGGTTTTTTTCTCTATATTGATTTGTTTGTGGTATGACTGTTAGTATGCAAGATTAGTATGCAAGATGTGAATGTAGAGATTTAATTTGCCTACCGAGGGGCATAACTATGTGTCACAGTATTGTGATTTGTATTAATGTTTACTGATATGTTTTATATTTTTGTTTAATTGCACATATTTGTCTCTATCATATTGTTGTATCATAACAAAAAATAACAGACAAATGAAATATTTATAATCACTTTTGATACAAAAAAATCTTTGTCTATCAAATAAATAAAAATGAAGATGGAAAAAAAGAAATAACTATGTGTAGACATTGTATTTATGGGTTATCACTGATGTCAGCTTGTTCATTATGATTTTTTGAGAGTGTCCACCATAGAATAAAAGAAATATAGGTCGGTAAAGAGGTAGCAATCTTTGATATTTGTTTGTCTTCCCCCCTCTTGGGCCTAAAAATACATTGGGGAATACCTTCTTCTTATGCGTAGCTTTGCGATCCTATATTGCAGGTAACCTTGTCCAAATCACAGATATATCTCATATCTGGCCATCTAGTCTCAGTTTTTCTTTCTTAGTTCTTTCTCCCTCTCCTCTCTCTTTTTGCCCCCCTTTCCTTCCTTGGTTTATTCTTTCTCCTTTCCCTTTTGACCTTTCTGGTCAACCCACATACGGAGAAATTCTGCCTTTTAACATTTGGCAGAAAAAGCACTTTGTTCTATTGAGCTTTGACACATCATGGAAGGCCTAAAAACATTCGGTTTCTCTGATGATGACTTTGCCACTATGATTGGACAAATAGCAGGCAGTAGCAACACTAATCTGACTACAATGAATAGTAATAATACCGAGTGGATGAAACTACTCAATCTAAAGAAAAAAGCAAAGAGGATGGAATCCCATGCTTTTTTTATGTTAGAATATCTCAAATCAGGTGTGATCCCCTCGGGGCTGAGAGTCAGAAATATACCAGCACTCTTCATAGAGGTACGTAAATTTCTGGAGCGCTGGTCACTTATTGCCAATAGGTGCTTCAGAGACTGGATGCTTCTTATTATAGAGACTGTACGAGAAATGCTAGGGCCACTTAACCAAGAAATATCAGAGCTAGAGGATAAACTCAAAGCCAGTACAGCATTAGACGAAGCTAAAACCAAACTACAAAATATCATCCAAGAGATGCAGGAATTTGATGACTACCTAATAAAGAAAAAAACCAACAAACTAAAAAAAGACATCAGATGGTTTTCCCAAGAAAAAATCTACCCCTATCTCTCGAGCAACTACTATCAAGAAGGTCCCTTACAACAAGGACAATATAATCAACAATCAGAGATGAGAGGTAAAATTGTGACCTTCTCAGACACGAATTCGTCTGATTCTGACCCAGAGGGACACAGTAAAGGAGAGGACCCTAACTATAACGATAGGAACCCAAGAGGGCATATCACAGAACCATATCATAGAGGCCAACAATCCTCGCCTTTTTTATCGAGAGGCAGAGGCAGAATGAGGGTGAGATTTTCGAGACCAGAGAGAAACTACTACCAACCAATAGACCATCCACATCAGCAACCATATATGAGGACAAGGAACCAGCAGTATTGGAAATGATAAAATCTTCTACGAATGAGCAAATACCAATCTTTAACTTATCTAAACATGAGCTCTCGTCAGAAGAGATCAAACTCCTTAGCAAAGGTTTGTCATTCGTACCCAGTACAGCATTGAATTCATTTAGATTAAATCAGGATATTTTTTCGTTTTTTCGCAAAATTAGGTTAAAAAAATACTTTGAGAATGTAGTTCTAGAAGAACAAGATACAAACTACTCAGGCTGTAAACCTCCATCGAATTTTTCTCCAACCCTGGACATGGTAGGCCCAGAAGTCAGCATTTTCGAAAAGACAGTCATCAAAGACATACAGAGAATCACTAGATTCATTCCCAAACCAACACCTAATCTGACCTATAATGAAATCGAGGCACTAAAATCTTTACAGAATAACTCGCTAATCACTATCAAACCTTGTGACAAAGCAGGAGGCATTGTCATCATGGATACCTCTCAGTACACCAATAAAGTTAAATCTATGTTACAGACACCGGAGCACTATCTACCCTCTAACATGAGAGCTGTGACTAAACTTAAGGCTAGTATTAACAACATTACTACTAAAGCCTTTACAGATGGTTACATCTGTCAAAAAGAATTTGACTTTTTGAATAAAGCCAACCCAGTCACATCGGCCCTGTATGGTATCCCCAAAACTCATAAAAACATCCTGGATCCTCCGCTAAGACCGATAGTTTCCTCGATTAACTCATGCACAGAACCCTTATCACAATATGTTGACGCTTTTCTATGTCCCCTTACCACACAGTATGTCTCATACATCAAAGACACAGGACATATGATATCCAGCCTGGAACACAAACCATTTGACTACAACACACAATTACTTGTCATTCTTGACATAGAATCTTTGTATACTAATATCCCTCAGGACCTAGCCATAGAGTCGGTGGCAGAGCTCTTGGCTAGAGTCCCGGGGGACAGACCTGATGCATTTATTCTAGAATGTCTTCAAATTGTTTTAGAGCACAACTATTTTGAATTCAAACAGGATATTTACCACCAAATCAAAGGCACCAGCATGGGGGCATCTTGTGCCCCCATGTAGCAAACATCTACATGGGGGAATATGAGAGGAAACATATTTATAACGAAGCAGCGCCCTTTTATGAAAATGTCACCCAGTGGCGTAGATTTATAGATGATATTTTTTTCATCTGGTCAGGAACAGAATCAGGACTACTAGAATTTATAGCCTGGCTTAATGCGAGCGACATAAATCTTAAATTTACCTGTAACTACTCATCAAGGAAAGTGGAATTCCTAGATATATGGATTGTGGGTGAAGAAGGTCAACTCACGGTCAATCTGTATAGGAAACCCACTGCGAAGAACACCATTTTAGAACATAGCAGTTACCACCCACTATGCCAAAAAGATTCTATCCCATTTGGGGAATTTTTAAGAATCAGAAGGAATTGTACCAACATCAAAGATTACATGATACATGCAGTTCAATTACAGGAACGTCTCCTTCTTCGCGGCTACCCTAAAAGACTTGTAAAACAATCACTAAAGAGGGCAAAATATTATAACAGAGATACCCTTTTTAGCAATGAACCCAGACCCAACAAAGATCAGTTAGTCTGCGTCATAGACCATTCCAATTTAAACTATAAAATCAAACAAATTTTAGATAAAAATTGGAAGATTCTCAATGTGAATGAAGAAGAAACACCCACTCAGAAACCACTGGTAGCTTTTAGAAGAAACCGCAATCTCAGAGACAAGCTAGTACAAGGCAGAGATAAACCTCAGGTACCTCTGATACAAACTACTATAGATGGACTGCCCCCTCCTATAGGCAATTATAGCTGTGGCAATTGCCATGCATGTGCATCAGCTATGATTACAAAGACCTGGACATACAGAGGAAGAACAGGAAAACTAAAAACGATGACAAACTGCAGAAGTGCCAATGTTGTGTACATGATACTATGTCCATGCGATCTTGGCTACATAGGTGAAACATCCAGAGAATTCCGTACCCGGTTCTCTGAACACAAATCTGCCATCAGAACAGGCAAAACACAAGCACCTCTAGTAAAACATTATGAAGAAAGTCAACATACAGAAACAGATCTCCGTTGGTTAATTTTGGAGCGGATTAAATCCACACCAGGGCAGGATACCACCAAAATACGTAAACAGCGGGAAACCTTTTGGATTTTTTTCTTAGACACAGTGCACAAAGGCTTGAATGAAGAAATCACATGGTTAGTCACATAATAACCCAGACTAACCATTACTTTTGATTACTTTTACCACTTTGAGCTTTATAAACCATCTGTTGTAATCCAGCGTATAATAAAAAAAAAAATTTCCCTCACAACTGGAAAATTTTGACAACAACATGAGTCACCTACATCTTCCCCTTTTTGTCCCTTTTTTTAGGGTGAGACATCTTAATAGCAATTAATAGCATTTAGAAAGGATAGTCTCTATCACATCATAGTGTCTCATGTTCTCACTTGAACTTTGTCCACCGGCCTCACAGTTATGAAATTATCAGTGGACTGGACTCTTATAAATTACCTGCATAATTTCAACGATGTATGCATTTTTCATCTTACCAGCATGGCGCATTTGCCGCCTTACTTCTATCTTTAAACATAGTACATCTGAGTACATACTTGCGCTCACACAGGCATACTTAATAATCTTTATAAGACTTGTTTGTCTTAATTAAAATCCATGTAAGCACTAATATGCTAATACCATCATAGTAGATCGACACATATATCTTTAAACCTAAACAATTTATGTTGGTGTCTGATAGCCGCAAGTTAGTGCTTGCTATATGCTCAATTGATGGATCAACCATTCTAAAATGGTGCTTGCACACCTCACAGAAAAATAATATATATCTGAGGTAACCATACCCTTTATCAAGTTAGATACATCTATATATCAGGCACCCATTTTAATATATAGCATATCTGAGTACAAACTTGGGCTTAACAATGCACATTTAATTATTCTTATGAGATTTGTTCGTTCTATTTTTATTAACACCTTTGTAGCCATCAATAGGCAAGCAGGAATATAGCAGACTGACACGTTGGTGGCCCATGGTCGTAGCTAGTGCGTGCGGTATGTTTAACTATCTGATAGACCATTCCAACATGGCGCTCTTATGCCTCACAGTAGAACAAGACATATTTGGGGCGGTGACATTTACATCAATTTATATATATTTACAGATTAGTAGAGCATGTCTCACCACACCATTTGCTAAAACCCCTCAAGAAACATAACCACATCACATTTTTTGTCACCTTTCTATCTACAAACTTCTCTCTGGTCATTCATAGATGGCGCCTGTTTGGTTTTTTCTACCTTTCCCAATCTAACATGGCACGTCGCGTTACATGGAAACACATCTAATACACCATAGATATACAATATATAAAAAATACCAATCGGATATGACATTTTTGTTGCCTTGTATTTAATTTTATAGCTATTGGCATTTTAGAAAAGCAGCTAATTCCACTATAGGACAGTTTCTCTGCCCTTAGATGTCCCTTATAATATGTCGCCCGTATTCACCATAGCACTAGAGACAGCTATCATCTGGGCTTGAGAAATCGCGATATCTTGCAACTACCAATACGATATTTAAACGCGCTTCATTTCGCCTGACACTAGCTTCGAGCCGGACGACCAAGGGATAAGATCGCGCTGCTTTTGAAAAATCAAGGTAACTAATACCCTGTGCGCCTGCTACTTCTTGGATTTAGTAGCTTCATCTTACTGTGACTCGTATTGTGCGCTGCGGTACTATAGGATTATATGTATTTTCTCGTAGGTACTATATTCCCCACACATCTTCCAACCTTGTATACATATTTGTGGGCTAGTAACTCTGTACCCCCTACACTATTAATTACGAGCGGATCATTAGTGATACGTTTCTCTTTTGGCCCAGCATATCACCAAAGTTAGACTGCTGCCGGTTAGATGAGCCAAACACTTATTGACTGCAGAAGCATTCTCAGAGGTACATTTCTGTTCACTATATTAAGAGTAGATCGTTTTCTTGGCAGGGTTTGTGGTTTGAATACCATCCACCCGTAGAATAGACAGACTCGGCGGCTCATAAGAATGGCTGCAACTCTATACAATTTCAGCCTTCAATATTGACACTCCCAGCGGTTTATACACTTATCAGTTATAGTAGGCATTCTTAGCCCTCTATATTGCTAAAACTTTGGCTATGATTCCAATAACTTTTTTTGGGCGCAAATAAATTTGGATGGTCAATACCTCACATAAAAAATAGATTCAAACCATCAATCTAATCTAGATCGATCAGTCTGCACATGTTAAACTATGCGTCATTGATTTTGATTTGGATCTATCCTGCCGTTGTTTAAAATTTCCCAAGGGAACCTTGTTTGTCAAACTATACACTATATAATGTGAACTCCTTTGTTGTACCCCTAGAATCACCTAAAATTTAAAGACCCT
The DNA here is from genome assembly GCF_964204655.1 of Triturus cristatus. Lineage (NCBI taxonomy): Eukaryota > Metazoa > Chordata > Amphibia > Caudata > Salamandridae > Triturus > Triturus cristatus. The sequence continues at coordinate 41,420,246 of NC_140583.1, read as the reverse complement.
TGACGTAATTGCGATATACATTACTGCCATACTCAAGTCTTCTGGAGAGTAGGACCATAAAATCCTTTCTTCTCTTCACACTACTCACGAGGGTAAGATTTATTTAGTACATAAGTACAATAAAGCAAGTAATATATATCCTTTCTCTTTATGAATAAATACATAGCATATCTCTTCCATCTTAGATATACCTCCATTTCGAAGTACCTCACCTTGGAGATACCTCAGTAAGGCTAGTCAACGCCTTTTGACTCTGACAATCTATACTTGTTTTAGGTAAGAGTCAAGGATCTATTCTTAGCAATGACCCAGTGGTCACTACCCATCCTAGACATTTATTTACATTTTGCTGACAACTGCTCAATTGATTATGCAACCCTTTTCTGATTATTAACAGATATTACTAATAGAAGATCCAATTTTACTTCAGCACTATCTTTGAGGAAACTGATAGGAGCCTAACAGTTTGAAAATACGATCTGGTGTATCTGTAGCAGGTACCTTTCTGTTATACCTGTTCGCTTTTTGAGCCCAGTACAGTTTGATCCTCTCTAGCTGGCTTTTGGCATACACATAGACACTGATACACAATAGAAATTGATATGAAAAGCACTTTCTCACATTAGGGTGTGATTTCAAATCTTCAGTCTCCTGTTCTTAGGAGGACATTCCCCCCTTTTTTCTTTTTCATTTTTCCGTCTTTTTCTCTTTTTTCTTTTGTTCTGCTCTCCTTCTTCTTTTTCTACTTTGTCTGAGACGCGCATGTTTTGGCCATATTTAAAGTAATATTTAATATAAGCCTTAGTAAGTAGACATAATACACATCAGTGATACCCATACCTTATATACAATGCATTTATAATTTCAGGATACAGTTCCCTCGTTTGTGCACAGGAAATTTTGTTCTTCAGTGGTCCTGATGAAGGTGATTTTAATTTATCTCTCACCGAAACGTACGTAGACCGTCTTCTCCACAACTGGACAACAAACTGTATCTGGACTTATGTAGACCAAATAATAAGAAGAAACTAAGTCTGTTGCTTTAAACTCTACAGCGAAACTCTGAGAGAAACTTAGAACAATCCATAATAACTGACACTTCCAGTTGTGTACTTTTATTGTTTTTTTTCTCTATATTGATTTGTTTGTGGTATGACTGTTAGTATGCAAGATTAGTATGCAAGATGTGAATGTAGAGATTTAATTTGCCTACCGAGGGGCATAACTATGTGTCACAGTATTGTGATTTGTATTAATGTTTACTGATATGTTTTATATTTTTGTTTAATTGCACATATTTGTCTCTATCATATTGTTGAATCATAACAAAAAATAACAGACAAATGAAATATTTATAATCACTTTTGATACAAAAAAATCTTTGTCTATCAAATAAATAAAAATGAAGATGGAAAAAAAGAAATAACTATGTGTAGACATTGTATTTATGGGTTATCACTGATGTCAGCTTGTTCATTATGATTTTTTGAGAGTGTCCACCATAGAATAAAAGAAATATAGGTCGGTAAAGAGGTAGCAATCTTTGATATCCTAGGGATCCTAAAACAGGAGCTCCAGACCCCGAGGTAATGAAGAAATATGAACAGGTTATGGTATTTTTGAAAAACAAAGTGCCCCCTAAAGAGACAGATTGGGTAAAAATTGATCTAACACATCAAGAAAGTAAAGAGTCAGTACATGCATATTATGAGAGGCTAATACTAACTTTTAAGTAGTTTAGCGGAGATGAGAATCTGAGTGAAAAGGATTTGAGTATACAGATTTGTACATGGTTTACATGCAGAAATTGGTGAAATGATTAAACAGCATACAGTAGATTGGCAAAACAAGAAAATAGACGAAGTATTGAGACATGCTAAATATTTCAGTGATGAAATTGAAGCAAAACAGCGGAAACTAAAAGAGAAGGCAATGTGGGCACAGGTAAAAGTAGCAGAGAGACAAGAAGCACAGTTAGTCGAACAAGCAGGGTCAAAGCCGAAATTTAATCCTGGGAAAAATAAAGGGAATATTGAGGAAGCTAAAAAAAAATTCCGTGTCATAATTGCGGTAGGATAGGGCATTGGAAATCCGAGTGTAAATTTACCCCAAGTACTAACAATGAAAATCCATCATTGAACCCACAGGTGCAGCATGAGGTGAGTGGTCAACTGCAGTAACAGCTGCAAGTTGTTACCCCACAGAATCAGGTGCCAATGCTGGAGCAGGATTTTCTAAATGAAATCTATAGGGTTTTGAAGCTCTGGTTTGTCTATTTGTCATGATTAAAATTAATAATCATTAATTAATAATTATTTGTTTTGTGTAAGTGTGTGTTTAAACTTACCAACATACTAATGATAAGAAAACCGACACGTGGGAACGCTTTTGTATTGCTATTAATAAATGTGCATGTTTTATTAAATAAACGTTGCTGAGTGCTGTTTATTTTAAGCACGAAACGCTTTTGAATTAATGCTTTTTTGTGTTGCTAAAGCTAGATAATTACATACACATAAGGGTATTAGTGGGGTTAACACTGTTCAATCACTATGCTGTGGTAACGTTGTTTTGTCTCTTTTAATTAAGATGGTCTATTGTGGCCTATTGTGGCCTAATCAAAGATGGCTGACTTTTGAAGCCAGGTTTTGAGTGAGAATTTGTGATGGAAAAGGCCTTGCTGAATATGGATGCGAGTCATCTGTCCACAGTCCTTGCCTGGTTAAAACTTTCCGTGAGGACAGCAGCAGATCTGGGCAAGTCTCCAGATGCATTGGGACAGCCTTGGCAGCCTTGGAAAACAAAGGAGCTTTAAAGAAAGACTCTAAACTCTGAGCTCACCAGAGGAAATGTGTGGAAGTTGAGAAGATACATTTAATATTTAGTTCCTGTTCTGTCTTTTTATTTTTGTGACTTTTTCTGAGCGGAGATTTTTCCAAATGTAGCGATGCTACATCCTTTTCCTTCTCGCTCTGCTCAGCGGTTCGGCGGATGAAGTAATATTAAATGTTTCTTTCTTTTGTCTGAATTATTATAAATATACTAGACTAGAGAGGGTTTGCATCATTGCGTTTTGGCCACTTTGCCATTTTCTTCCCAAACCTGCGTTGGTGAGGATCGATGCTGTGAAGACGGTGACTTGGGAGATTTCTACTGAGAGACTTGTCCTGATGACCCATTCTGACATTTAGCTAGAATAGGTAATTATGAGAAAATGATTTATTCTGATTAATTTCTTTTGACTAATTTTGGATAAAGAATCATAATTTTAAATATGGTGTTGGTGATTATTCCTTGTCAATTATTGAGTACTCTATTTGATTATTAATGTATAGATTGTTTAGATTATGACAATTGCAATAGCTAGGTCTTATCGACCTCGGTGTAGGTGTGGGGTTTAGGAGTTTATGAAGGTTTCTTTCCACAGGTTCAATGCTGGTAGAGTATTAGAGTGTATGTTAGTGAAACGGGCCCTAGTGTATGGTGAGTGTATGTGCGTGTAACTGTGAAATTACTCTATCCGTGGAAGTAGGGAGATTTTGTACACCCCAATCTGCATCAAGTTCCTGGTAGCAGAGTGATGATGGTTATTGATTATTGTCTTGATCTGATTGGATTGCTTGTACATTAGCTTATTGATTATTGATTATTGATTGATGTTGGTATATGTACTAATACTATATGTTGGAGTCGTCATGTTGAGTTATATGTAGTGCTTCTGGAACTTGGGAGCTTGTAGCAGTTCCGTAGTAGGGCAGAGGGAAGTATATGCTGCTCTCGGGAAAGACGGGATTGTTGGTCCTGTACGTATGCAGGAAAATTCACATTGTCTGGGTTCGGAATCAGTGACATTGTTATATGTTACTATTAGAGATATTTCTGGTATATAAGGAGTGCGTATGGTAGTGAAGGTTATCTATGAAACTCTGGTTTTAAGTCCCAGGGATCCGTAAGGTTCGCCGTTAAAGCTTATCGCGGGAGAAGTAATAGGTATTCTCTGAGCTTGTTTGAGAAACTGGGCAGAGGTAAGCTGCTTGGTTGATGTGTGTTATAATTCTGTAGTGGAGCAGATTGTTCGATGTTCTCGGGAAAAGCAGGATTCTGTGTGTATGTACTATATTTTCTTGTATGAATGTGCGTGAATGCTCATATTTAGTTGATTGTAAGACTCTTTGGACAAGTCCTAGAGGAAACAATTAATGAATGAATGAATGTTAGAAGGGCAGAGTAGAGGGATGTGCTACTGTGTCAACGAGAGGTTTCTTGTGAAATAGATTTTCTTTATGATTCTATGGTTAGCGAAGCAGACAATGGAGATGTTTATATGTTGTAACTAATAGATTTTGTAGAAATTCGACACGAAGTCTACTGAGAAATTTTGTAAAGGAGGGGTAGACGAGTGACAAGAGACAGGAGACAGAAGCGACTGCAGCGACTGCTGACGTCAAACAGACCGCGCTCTGATTGGATATTAGATCAGAATAGTGCTCGCGCTGAGATTGGTGCGTTGGTGTGAGCCGCGCAAGGATTGGTGGAGCTATTCTAGTGACGTAAACGTTCCAGGATTGGTGCGTTAGTGTGAGTCGCGCTGTTATTGGTTGAAAAATCATATTGTGTGGTTGTATTACGGAAGGGATTAGAAAGTTTTGGTAAGCGTTAAAATGTATTACCAAGAGGAGAAAAAGAAAAAATCTTTGTTCAGAAAGATTAAAAATTGGTTCGACAAGGATAAAGATGTTAAAACGAGAGAGGGTGAATTGTTACCTCCATCGAAAACGCCTGCATCCTTCATGGCTGCGAGATATGGGTATCATACCTGTATATGGTTGGAGAATTGGGTTAGGTATACCAAAGAAGATGGAGTTTTAGCATTTCCAGAGCATGGTTCATTTAATCTGGCCGTGTTGAAAAATTTACGGGAAAAGATGTTATGTCTTGACCCAAGACCAAGGCCGGCACAATACGAGGCTTTAGTGGAATGGGAAGAGGAAGTACATGAGCGAGAGAAACAGAGGTCTGGAGGCAACTATAGGTACATGTTCGGGAGGAGACATGGCCGTGAAACTCATCATGATCGAATGACGAGATGGCGAGATGCTAGTATGTCAGAGGGATTATATCCTGTGAGAACAGTTGAAGAGGGAGCAGAAAGAGTTCCTGAGGCAGATGTGAGAAGATATGGAGTTAATGAATATGAGGATGAGGTTTTAAATGACATGATTTACAAAAGACCACCTCCATATAGACCGGAACCAGAAGAGAGTACACCAATTGTTTCTCCGATAAGAGATACGCATCGTATCATTGAGACAGAAAATGTGACACCTGAGTTAAGAAGTGGTAATCCTTTCAGGGAGAGAGAGAATAGAAGCAGTGGCGAAAATACGAGAGAATTAGCCAGAACTACATCGGAGTTGACTGAAAAGATCAAGGAACTGACAAAAAATCTAGATGCTGTTACGGTACCCGTAACCATAGGTCCGGTTATGCCTGTTTTTGATAAGCAGAGGAAGGGTTAGAATGGTTTGGTTATTCCATATGTTGGGAATAGATTGACAAGTTTGGCTGGTCCTTCAGGAGATTCAGGAAAAAGGGCAGGAAAATTAAGACATGACACCTGTAATGAAGGATTAGAGGAGTCTAATTCAGGACTGGATGCTGGTGAAGCTAGTTGTTCAGGGATGCCGATTTTAGAACCGCAGAAGAAAGTGGTTCCAGTGAGAAAATCTACTGAAATAACAGCTGAGGATCTGAATGAATGGATGAAAGTTCTTCAAAAGAGGGATAAAGATTCACAAGCAATTGATGTTGCTAGGTTACGTGTAGAATTAGAAGAGCTTGTTGCAGGGACAGTTCCAACAGAAATTCTAAAAAATCATCATGATGGTGAATTATTGTTTATGTGTAAGAATATCACCTGGAGAGCGAGAAATACACATGACAGATTAAGAGCAATAGCAAATGATTATGGAGTTGACATTGATAAAGTGAAAGTTTTGCAGAAGTCTTACAGGATGGATTTCACAGACAAAGACATAGAAAATGTGAATGGTACTGGTAGAACAGGACAGATTAAAGAGATGATCGCTTTATTGCGAAAATGGGGTGATGTTGAAAAGTGGAAGGATAGATGGTACAAAAAGAGAGAAGAATCAGGGGATAGGACTTATTCAGCATTTCCTGTGAGAGAAAAGGAAAAACCAGTGGATACTTATCCTATGAGAGAAATACCTGGAGGAGGAAATGTACATGTTCCATGGACCAGACAGGATATTTTATCATTTACGAATGATTTCCCTCGATTGAGAGAAAAGCCCGTCGAGTGGTACAGGCAGGTAGACAGGTTTGTGAAATTGTCAAAAGTGCTGTGGATTGACCTGAATAGTCTGTTTGATATAATTGTTCCAGCAGACTTGTGGGCTGAGTGTAAAATAGTTGTGAGTTGGCCTACTGAGGAATATCCAAGAGATCAGAGAACAGGAGCACCAGATCCAGAAGTAATGAGAAAGTATGAGCAGGTGATTGTATACCTGAAAAATAAAGTACCTCCAAAAGAAACAGACTGGGTTAAAATAGATCGAACACATCAGGAAGCAAAAGAATCAGTTCATGCTTTTTATGAGAGGCTGATACTGGCATTTAAACAATTCAGTGGAGATGAACACCTGGGTGACAAGGATTTGAGTCATTTTGTATACAGATTTGTATATGGCCTGAGACCTGAGATTAGTGAAAGAATTCGTGAGCATACTGTGGATTGGCAGAGTAAGAAAATAGATGAGATTCTGAGACATGCAAAATACTTCAGTGATGAGATTGAAGCAAAACAGAGAAAGCTGAAAGAGAAAGCAATGTGGGCACAAGTGAAAGTTGCGGAAAGACAGGAAGCACAGCTGGTGGAACAAGCGAATAATGCAGGAAATAATGCAGGGAATAGACCTAGGTATGCAGGGAAAGGAAAGGGGAATCTTGAGGAAGCTAAGAAAAAGTTCCCATGTCACAACTGTGGCCAACTGGGACATTGGAGATCAGAATGTACCAATCCACCATTAGTGAATAATGAGGGAAACTCCTTGAATCAACAGGTGCAGAACGAGGGGAAAAATCAACAGCAGCAACAGCAGAAAGTTGTGAGACAGCAGAGTCAAGAGCCAAAACCGCCCTTGCCGCAGAATAGAGGAGCACAAAAGTATAATCCGGATTCGGGATTCTACAATGATGAGCAGGTAAACAAACCAAGGCGTTCTAACCAGGTACAACAGTACTTGTTAAAGAATGAAGGGAGTGAGTCTGAGGGTGATTATTGACGGTGCCGAAGAGAGGAGGAAGAGTGCATACTTGGTGCAACTCTAGAAATAGACCAGGCAGGACCATTTGTGGATGGAAAAATAAATGAAGAAGGTGTTACTTTTTTAGTAGACACAGGTGCGACAAGATCAACTGTCAGGTCAACAGATATTAGAAATCTTCCTCTCTCGGATGAAGCAATCCAAGTAGTTGGTGTAGCCAATACACAAATCAGAACACGTCTTACTGAACCAGTAAGAGTACAAATAGGGAAATTTTCAGACATGCACAGATTTATCGTCTGTGACACAAGTCCAGTGAACCTGTTAGGTAGGGATCTACTCTGTAAAATGAACTGTACAATTTTTTGTACACCAGATGGAATAGCTTTTGAAACACCAGATGAGGATGTTTTGTACCGAATGACTCTAGAAAATAGAGAAAGTGAGTTAATTGGTGCATATGCTGTGTTTGATCCAGAGGATTTGCCTCAAGAGCTGAGAGACACAGTGAAAAGGACAGTTTGGGATTTTACTGGAGAGGATGTGGGATTGATGAATAATGTAGATCCTGTGAAAATTTCAGTGAAAGAGGGAATTACTTATCCTAACATTCCTCAGTACAAAATGACACCAGAAATAATTGAGGGAATAACTCCTATAATTGAGAAAATGATTCAGCAGGGAGTTCTGAGAGAACTACTGAGTAGTCCGTGTAATTCACCGATAATGGGGCTAAAGAAGCCTAATGGGAAATTCAGGATCGTACAGGATTTGAGAAAAGTTAATCAAATTGTGGTGGCATGTTGTCCTATTGTGCCAAATCCATCAGTGATTTTGTATCAGATTCCACATGATGCTGAGTGGTATACAGTGATTGATTTGTGTCATGCTTTCTTTTCAATTCCATTGCATCATGACAGCCAGCCGTTTTTTGCATTTAGATTTGGCCAGCGTATCTTAGCATGGTGTCGTATCCCACAGGGGTATACAGAGAGTCCTTCAATATTCAATCAGTTATTGAAAAAGTCATTGGAGAGTTTGATCATGCCTGAAAACTCAGTATTAGTGCAGTATATTGATGACCTACTTGTGGCATCAAATACACGTGAAGCTTGTGAAGTAGATACTATAGCTTTACTGAATCATCTGGCAGATGGAGGGTTAAAAGTATCTCCAGCTAAATTACAATTCTGCAAGAAAGAGGTGCATTATCTTGGACACAATATTGAGAAAGGTCTGAGAAAAGTGACTGATGACAGGATCAAAATTATCAGGGAAATGAAAGCCCCAAAGACCCAGAGAGAGGTGAGAATGTTCCTGGGAATGGTGGGTTATTGTCGTCTGTGGATAATTAATTTTTCGCTGATAGCAAAGCCACTGATTAAGCTGACTAAAAGTGAGATGACAGACCCATTGGAACTAGATGGGGAACAAATGGCAGCATTCGAAGAGCTGAAAAGCAGAATGTGTGAAGCCCCTGCTTTGGGTATGCCAGACTATGAAAAAGAATTTGAATTGTACTGCAGTGAGAGAAATGGATGTGCACTTTCAGTGTTAATTCAGAAGCATGGATTACTGAGAAGGCCTATTGCGTACTTCTCATCGACACTTGACCCTGTAGCTGTGGGTTTACCAGGTTGTCTGAAATCTGTGGCTGCAACATGCAGAAGCCTAGAACAGAGTGAGGGAATCATAATGGGATATCCTGTAAGGGTATTCGTACCTCATAATGTGGCAATTCTTTTGACGAGAAGCAGAACTCAGTACATGTCACATAGTCGGTTGACTAAATATGAAAAAGTCATTCTGGGAGCATCAAATGTGACTCTTGAGAGATGTGTGAATGTGAATCCAGCGACATTGTTGCCGGATATTGAAAATGTAGGTGTGAAAACAGAAGATGATCACAATTGTTTGGATGTGCTTGATTACTGTACAAAACCGAGACCAGACATAAGGGATCTTCCCTTGCATGAGAGTGATCATGTGTTGTTTGTGGATGGATCATGCCTGAGGAATGATGAGGGTGTGCTATGTGCAGCATATGCAGTGTGTAAGGTTTCAGAAGTAATGGAAGCATCATCATTGAAAGGAGTGAAATCTGCGCAAGTTGCTGAATTAATTGCATTGACAAAAGCTTGTGAAATTGGGAAAGATTTGAGAGTGACTGTGATGACTGATAGTCAGTATGGATTTGGAGTTGTGCATGACTTTGGCCAACTTTGGCTACAAAGAGGTTTCTTGACGTCGAGTGGGACTCCAATAAAGAATGCTGAAGTGATTGGGAAATTGCTTGAGGCGATACAGCTGCCTAAAGAATTAGCAGTTGTGAAATGTGCTGCTCATGGACAAGGAGATGATTTTGTGACAGTTGGTAATAGATATGCTAACGACATTGCACAATATTGTGCCAAAAATAACCAATCTATTAATCGGGAACGAGAGGGTGAAATGTCTTTTTGTTTTGTGATGTTTACTAATGTCTTAGAGACATGGGATGAAGTGAAACAGTTGCAGGATGAGGCAGAGGAGGAAGGAAAGAAAGATTGGATTAAGGCAGGTTGTGCCCCGAGAGAGACAGACCATGTTTGGGTCTATAGAGATGGCAGACCAGTAATGCCGAACTCCATGCTGTCAGCAATGGCAAGGATGTATCATGGCCAGGGACATTTGGGAAGGGATTCAATTATTAGGTCTTTTAAGCAGACCTGGTACAATGCAAAGTTCAGGACAATTGCAGAAAGTATCTGTCAAAGATGTTTGATTTGCCAGCAATTTAACACTGGGAAGAAGACAGTGGTGAGTCTGGGAACAATAGGCAGAGAAGGAGGTCCTTTTACAAGAATGCAGATTGATTTCATTGAAATGCCCCAAGTGAACAGACTGAGATATGTACTAGTGGTAGTCTGTTTGTTTTCAAGATGGGTTGAGGCCTATCCGACTAGGAGAAATGATGGAGTAACAGTGGCAAAGTTACTGTTAAGAGAGTTGATTCCTAGGTACGGATTTCCGGTAACGATTGAGTCTGATAGAGGTGGACACTTCTATAATGAACTCATGAGTTTGATTTGTGAAGCATTAAGCATACAGCAGAAGCTACATTGTGCATACAGACCAGAGGCTTCTGGTGTGGTTGAGCAGATAAATGGCACAATCAAGAACAGGATTGGTAAGATGTGCTTAGCCACTGGCATGAAATGGCCAGATGTCTTGCCTCTAGTGCTAATGACTATTAGATCTACTCCAGATAGAACTACTGGTTTAAGTCCGCATGAAATCATAATGGGACGTGCAATGCGACATGCATATGTACCTGTCAATAAGTTGATGACAATAACTGATTACATGATTTTGGATTACTGTAAAGGCCTGGCTGACGCAGTTCATTCTGTGTTTCACCAGATTGGAGAAGAAGCTACATCACTTGAGAAGAAGCAAGCTCATGATCTGAGTCCAGGAGACTGGGTGAGGATTAAAGTACACAGAAGAAGAAATTGCTTGGTTCCAAGGTGGGGAAGGCCGAGACAAGTTATTCTGACTACGACGACTGCAGTGAAGTGTGCTGGTGTGAAAAACTGGGTGCATGCGAGTCATACTCTGAGAGTTCCAAACCCAAAGGATGGGACTGGTAAAGAGTATTTTGAAGAGTCAGATTCCAGTGATGATGAAGACCCAGAACAAGTGAGAAAGAATCAAAGTTCAGGAAAAGAAGCAGAAAAGGCTTCAAGTTCAAGGGAACCATTGAGAATCTCAGGAAGGAGATTTGATTCTGAAAGAGAGCCTGAAGTTCCAAAAAGCAGTGGAGGAAAAAGAAAAGAAAAGAGCAGTTCCACAGAAATTACTCCTGAATCAGAAGAGGAGGAGATTGAAGAACCACTTGAGATTATATCTGAAGAAGTAGGGTCAGAAGAAGATAGAGAGGGACAGATTGCGGAAGACCCCCGAGGAGGTGTAGGGAACACTTCTAATAAGCTAGGTGAAGGGACAAGTAGACAGCAAGAAGATTGCCTGTCGGAGACCCGAGGAGGGAAAGAAGTAGGGAAGTCTCAAATAGTGGTGAAAAAGACTGTGGAGCGAAAGAAAACTGCTGAAGAACAAGAGCGAAAGAAAACTGCTGAAGAACAAGAGGCATTTGAAACAGAATCGGATGAAAGTGAAAGTGAAAAATCAAAGGGTCGAGTTCTGAGAAAGAGAACTTGGATTGGAGAAAGAAATAATACAGAGATAAGACCGAAAAAGGTCATAAGAGGAGATTTTTGGCCTAACAACAGAGTAAAGAGGCTGAGATAGACTGATAAGAGGAAATACATTGAAAGCTGAACAAGTGAATGAAGTGTCGGGTCAAAACGAAGTAAAAAGGAAGGAGCAAAAGGAGTCAAGAGAACCTGAGGAAATAAAGAGAATTAGAAGACCCAACTAAAAGTACAGATCACCGGAATGGTCTTATGTGGCACTGTCTGAAGAAGGAGAAGAAGAAACAGTGACTCGAGATAATCCGGAAGGGATCTTGAGAAAAGTGGTTGAGGAAAAGGAAGAATCTGTTGGAATCTTAAAAGTTATTCTGACTGACATTGGAGAAGAGTCAGATGCACAGGATGTTGTTGATGATCTGATACAATTTGATGTTGCTGAAGAAGAAGGAGTGAAAAGTGATGAATATCCAAATTGAGTGAACTGAAGAAATCACTTGGAGAAAGAGAAAAGGAGAAAGTCTGAAACTCAGCTGTCTGAAGTAATCCAAAGTTTGAGAAATTACAGTAGTGGAGTAGTAGAGGCTAAGTCAAAAGACAAGGTCAAAGTAGTAAAATGGCTAACATAGAGAATAATCAAAGTAGATGTGCCTTCTTAAAAAGATGGTGTAGAATGTGCTGCTGCTGTACTGGATTATTAATGCTATTATGGGGTATTTTAGCTTTATTAGTTACATTTAGAGTTTCAATAGGTACATTTGGAATAAATACTGAGAATGAGACAAATGTAGAAAAGAATTCGCAAAAAGTAGTTCCAACTAGAATTAGTAATACTTACATGCATAAAGATAGGTCAATTAATGATTTTTCTAGTAATGTTTTTTCAAAGTTGTTATACGAATATGTGAAAACAATGGAAGTAAGGGATTGCTACGTTTGTATGCAATTACCTGCATCCGTTTCAGAGGGTGTTACTTATCACCATCTACCAGCTACGTATGGAATTTCTTGTAGTGTATTAAGTAGTGTTTTTTATCTGTTAGGGAAAATAGATTATGAGATGTCTAACAAAGATAGTATTTTTGGGCACTTGCCAATGAACAAAGAGCTGAATCCAGCTAAAGAAGCTAACATTTTTGGTGAGATTTTTATTGAGAAAGAAGAATTAACATTAGATTACATTTTTAAGAATAATTTAACTTGTAGTTTGGAAGAAGAGGAGAAAGCTTTCCTGAACATGGTGGAGGAGAGGAGATTGAGTATGCATGAAAAGGCAGGGAAATATAAAGTGAGTGAGACAATTTGGGACATTGAGATGGGAAAAGAATTGGAAAATGGAGCTAGTCCAACTTTAGCTTTAGATGCACCACAGAAGGGTAAGCTGTGCATTACAAGAGGGAAATCCCAATATGATACATATTTTGTTGGGACTAGTGAATGTCATGATAAATACTTCATTGCAACAGGATGGGGTTTCAGAGGTGGAGAGGATACAATTTTTCCAGGAGTGTATTATGTTTGTGGGAACAAGGCTTATTACAAGTTGCCTGACCATTGGTATGGCACTTGTTATGTGGGCCTGGTTTTTCCAAAGATTTTTCATATAGATAGAATAGAAGATGTAGAACATATTAATTTACTAATGCGCTTCAAGAGGGAAACTTGGTTTGAAATTGTGGGTGACATTTTTGGAGCTTTAATTCCAGCAGTGGGAATTTCTTTAAATGCTAATGGGATTCGGAAACTGTCAACAGTGGTGGATCGCTTATCGACAAATACCGCTGGAGGGTTTCTTTTGGTGAATACGGAACTAATTGCCGTGCGTGCTATGTCTATGCAAAATAGACTTGCTCTTGATATTTTATTGGCTAAGGAGGGTGGAGTTTGTGGAATGCTGAAAGTTCAACATTGTTGCACTTACATTCTAGACGAAAGCAAAGACCTGAAGGTCTATATCAAAAATATTACTGATTTGCATGAAGAATTAGTACCACTTGAAGCTGAAAGTATCTGGACTAAAATAGCTAATAAGGTGATAGCTGTTAAGAGTTTTATTGCAAAAATAGGTAGTACTATTATAGGTAAGATATTGTTTCCTTTAACTTGTATAATTGTTGCTTTATTAATATTGAGATTAGTGTGTTTGTGTTGTAAAAACAGGGGAGGGAAAAAGAAATTAATTAAAAGAAACAATGAAAAGAGAAATAAAAGGTTGAAAAGAGAACCACAAGAAATTGAATTAGAAGAATTAAGGGAGAGTGTCTACTTAGAAACAAAGAGGGATGATGAAAGAGTGTCTGGTGTGTAGTGTGGTGTAAGGAGGGAAAAGACATTTCAAATTTCTCCTAAAATGGGACTAAATTTCACTAAATTGTTTTTTTGGGGTTATTTGGTGATGAAATCACCAAAGGGGGGATTGCTGGAGCAGGATTTTCTAAATGAAATCTATAGGGTTTTGAAGCTCTGGTTTGTCTATTTGTCATGATTAAAATTAATAATCATTAATTAATAATTATTTGTTTTGTGTAAGTGTGTGTTTAAACTTACCAACATACTAATGATAAGAAAACCGACACGTGGGAACGCTTTTGTATTGCTATTAATAAATGTGCATGTTTTATTAAATAAACGTTGCTGAGTGCTGTTTATTTTAAGCACGAAACGCTTTTGAATTAATGCTTTTTTGTGTTGCTAAAGCTAGATAATTACATACACATAAGGGTATTAGTGGGGTTAACACTGTTCAATCACTATGCTGTGGTAACGTTGTTTTGTCTCTTTTAATTAAGATGGCCTATTGTGGCCTATTGTGGCCTAATCAAAGATGGCTGACTTTTGAAGCCAGGTTTCGAGTGAGAATTTGTGATGGAAAAAGCCTTGCTGAATATGGATGCGAGTCATCTGTCCACAGTCCTTGCCTGGTTAAAACTTTCCGTGAGGACAGCAGCAGATCTGGGCAAGTCTCCAGATGCATTGGGACAGCCTTGGCAGCCTTGGAAAACAAAGGAGCTTTAAAGAAAGACTCTAAACTCTGAGCTCACCAGAGGAAATGTGTGGAAGTTGAGAAGATACATTTAGGTGCCAATTCCGATCCGGTAAAAACCGGGTACGAACCGTCGGACGGAGCCTTTTCTCCGTCCGACTCGTACCCGGTGCGAAATCCATCCTAAAATGCAAGTACGATTCATACGGAAACACCATTTCCGTACGAATCGAACAAAACACCGACCGAACAGAAACAAAACACAATTCCGATCCTGAAAGGCGCCGACGTGACGTCGGTACGCATCCAGCCTACGTTTCACGAACCAGGAAGTACGATTCGAACCGACGTCATCCCGCACGGAAAATATTTACCGGCTGCCAAAAACTGCCGGGAAATCAGGACGACACACGCAAGGAGCAGCTGGACGCGACGAACAGACATGGACCCGAACCTACGTGCCATCCCTGCCCTCCTAGCAGTCCACCTGGCGTACAGGAACCGACGCAGACGCCGCAGAAGGTCAGCACAACAACCAGGGGCAAAGGGGGGGGCAGGGGCAGGACACACAACACCAACACATGGTACCAAATCACACATGGCCTGGACATACCTGACCATCAGGGCCTGGTCACTTCCAGGGGGTGTGGGCGAGGCCAGCAACGCAAGCGTCCGCCACAACGGAAGTGGATGGTCACGCGAACCCGTACGTACCCTACCCAGGCCGCAAGAGCGTGGGTACGGAACGTACCACGCGTCCCCCTATGTCACTCCAACAATGGCGGTAGGCCCGTACCCACGTCAGAAATGCCTTGGTACGGCTCGTACCAGCATTGCTGGGGTCATGTAGGGGTACGCGTGGTACGACCCGTAGCCACGCCCCCAAGACCTGTGTACGGTGCGGACCCCACGGCACCGCAACAATGGGGGGACGCACCGTACCCACCCACCAAAGGCATGGGTACGGCCCGTACCCAGGCACGCAGAGCGTGGGTAGGGGTATGTACGGACCGTAACCCCACCCGTGGAAGTACGGCCCGTACCCCCACCCGTGTATGTACGCACCCAAGCACCACCCGTGTATGTACGCCCCGAACCCCCACCCGTGTATGTACGCACCGAACCCCCCCCAGCCGTGTATGTACGCCCCGAACCCCCAGCCGTGTATGTACGCACAGAACCACCACCTGTGTATGTACGCACCCAACCACCACCCGTGTATGTACGCACCGAACCCCCCCCAGCCGTGTATGTACGCCCCGAAACCCCAGCCGTGTATGTACGCACAGAACCACCACCCGTGTATGTACGCACCCAACCACCACCCGTGTATGTACGCACCGAACCCCCCCCAGCCGTGTATGTACGCCCCGAAACCCCAGCCGTGTATGTACGCCCCGAACCCCCACCCGTGTATGTACGCCCCGAACCCCCAGCCGTGTATGTACGCACAGAACCACCACCCGTGTATGTACGCACCCAACCACCACCCGTGTATGTACGCCCCGAACCCCCCCCAGCCGTGTATGTACGCACAGAACCACCACCCGTGTATGTACGCACCGAACCCCCACCCCACCCTGGTATGTACGCCCGAACCCCCAGCCGTGTATGTACGCCCCGAACCCCCACCCGTGTATGTACGCCCCGAACCCCCAGCCGTGTATGTACGCACAGAACCACCACCCGTGTATGTACGCACCCAACCACCACCCGTGTATGTACGCACCGAACCCCCCCCAGCCGTGTATGTACGCCCCGAACCCCCAGCCGTGTATGTACGCACCGAACCTGCAATAAGAATGGTGTGTGCCAAACACCCCCAGCAGTGCCCAGACACAGGAGGGATGGGTGCAGAGTCCTCCCAGCAGTGCCCAGACACAGGAGGGATGGGTGCAGAGTCCTCCCAGCAGTGCCCAGACACAGGAGGGATGGGTGCAGAGTCCTCCCAGCAGTGCCCAGACACAGGAGGGGTGTGTGCAGAGTCCTCCCAGCAGTGCCCAGACACAGGAGGGGTGGGTGCAGAGTCCTCCCAGCAGTTCCCAGACACAGGAGGGGTGGGTGCAGAGTCCTCCCAGCAGTGCCCAGACACAGGAGGGGTGGGTGCAGAGTCCTCCCAGCAGTGCCCAGACACAGGAGGGATGGGTGCAGAGTCCTCCCAGCAGTGCCCAGACACAGGAGGGGTGGGTGCAGAGTCCTCCCAGCAGTGCCCAGACACAGGAGGGGTGGGTGCAGAGTCCTCCCAGCAGTGCCCAGACATAGTACAAGATACCCCATCAACAAGTTCAGTGACCAACAAGGGTGATACCCCAGATGCAGGCGGAGCCATCGCTGAGCCAGCATGGCTATATTGAACGGCAACCCTCACACATCCAGGAAATGTAGACACAGCACAGCACAGCATTTGGGAGACACCCTGCAGGGAAAATGGCCTGCTCCACAGAGGATGGAACACACCTTGGTACAATGTCACCATACAGTGAGAGCAAACATGACCAAATACCATTTGCAGAGACCTTTGTGATGGCACGCAGATGGCAGGGTACACCCCATGAGCAGCACACTCCAACATTTCACAGACCCCTAACACATTATCACCACCCCAACGCAGGGAGCACCAGCACCAACAGCAAGTCCAGGAAAGCATCAGTGTGCAAAACCAAAAGAAAAGGCTTTATTCAGCAGGAAAATATCTCTGAGAAAATGTCCACTATGTACAAGGGCCATGGGCCAGCCCAGCAGCAAAGTCCGGGGGGGGGGTACACATCGGGACGTGTGTCCCCTAGCTTGCCTGCACAGTTCACAAGTCCATTTCATCCACAGAAGAGGGGGCATCAGGGGGGAGGGTGGAAACAGGCACCGCAGGGACAGGAGGGGAAAGGGTAGGTGTTGTGGGTGCAGGGAGGGATGATTCTGCCACAGGGGGGGTGCCAGTGCCAAAGGTGGAGGACAGAATGGCGCTGCACACGTCGGCAAGTTCCCCCAGCGACTCCCCCGCACCCAATCCAACCACAGGCCCCAAGGAGGGGGGGGGGGCAAAGGGATGGGTCGCAGCGCCACTGGGGGAGGGTGTGGACAGGGTGGGGGACTCAACTCCCCTGGCCGGGTCCCGCCTCCACCGCTTGCGGGGTGGTGTCATCCTGGGGCTGGGGGGCACACTCGCAGTGGATGATGCTGTCACCGACTGTTGGCCAGGAGAGCTAAGGGGAGTGGATTTGGAGGGAGTGGGTTGTGTGGAATGCGGACTCCCACTGTGGCTGCGTGTTCTACGTTTCCCCCCCGACCCAGTGGGTGTGCCTTCCTCACCCTGTGTGTGCGTGACAGGAGGTGTGCGCTTCGACTTCCCTGGTGGTGTGGTGCCTGTGTCTGTTGGGGTGCGTGCACGCTGACGTCTGGATGTGCGTGGGACAGGCACGGGAGTGGGAATTGTGGATGGGGCAGGGGTAGGGGGTGTTACGCAGCGCTGCAGGAGATCCAGTGCTGCAGTCAGTGTGGAGTCTATGGACCTCAGCAACTGCCGTTGGTCAGACTGCGCAGCCGACATGCCCTCCATGTGTGCCTCCATCTGGGTCAGCACCTGGGTGTGGGCATGGAGGACATTTAGCATCGCAGTCTGACCAACCTGCAACTGCCTCAGGATGTACACAGACTCCGCACTCACCGCAGCAGTGGTGACAGGGGCAGGGGGTGCGGTGCCTGGCAGGAAGGAGACATGTGGGGACCGAGCACGGAGGGAAGGGCCACGAGCATGTGGGAGGCCGGTGATGGAACCTGAGGTGGCGGGGGGATGTGGAGGGCTGCCATCAGCTGGGGGGGCAGACTCCGCCACCTCTGGGAGCTCAGCCTCGGACCCGTCTGCGTCATAGTCTGTGTTGGCAGTCAACAGGTCCTCTGCCTCACTCCCTTCGGCCTCCGTGCCACTCCATGTGCCAGACAGGACAGCACTGCTGGCACTGGTGCTCAATCCCTCCTCCCGGTCTGTGCTAGTGTCTCCTTCCGTGTCCCCCGGCGATGCTGTGGGCAAGGTGAAGAGACAGGAGAAAATCAGACACCTGTACACATATGTCAAATGAGTCAAATATACATAGGTCACATTGCATAGCCTGAAAAGCAACAGGAGTAACACCTACAAAACAATGTACACATGTAGGCCATGGAACACACAGTTTTTCGACCCACCATGCCACTGAGACACAATGGAGATCATGACACAACAGCAAATCACTGCACCTGAAATTTTAGAGAGGAGCCAGCCCCTGGGGACAAATGTGCACAGCACCTGCACCACACTGCGTCGTCAAAAAGGGATGAGCATGAATCATATCCATTTACTCTTGCCGCATGCTGCAAAGGCAATACATGAAACCAGGCCAAACATGACTGGGTCACTGCACCTTGAGCGTATGTCCAGTCAAACATCACACACAGGCTAAACCCAGCAAGGAGGATGAAGCTTCTGACATGTAGGCCTTGTACGCACAAACCACCCACACCTGAGACAATCTCATTGAGACGGAGAAAGTATGTACACCTCTTACTCTGGGATGAAAACACATGGCCTCCACTAATTCATGACTGTACACACACAGCCCCTGGTGGCCATGTCCACACATCATTGACAGGCAAACATCATCAGATTGTCTCAACAACACACACAGGTAATGCCCACTGTGAGTATGCACAAGCAAAATGGGTCCCCCTGTACAGTGGACACATGTAGCAACCTGTAGGTCCTAACAGTTGAGCCCAGGGTACAATGCCACCCTACCCAACCCATGGTGAAGACACAGTGAATGACCATATTGTTGGATGACGCACATGATACCTAGGAAGAGGTGCCCCAGGGCACAGTAGTGCCCACACTCCTCCATGGTCCAGGATGGACATGACTGCAAATTAAGCAACCGTCCCTGCACTTAGCAGGCCTCCCACTCAGGCACATCATGTCAGAGGGCACACAATTGGACATGCATGCTGGAAGGCTGTACATTTTGGAGACACACCCCTATGTCGTGATTCACAATCAGTGCCAAGTGACATGGACACCACAATGACTGAAATTGGCCATGGCACACGCAAGGTCCCCATACCTGTGGCACATCACCCCCACACATGATGCTGATAGCATAGGGCACCTGCATGAACTGCCTGCCTAAATAACCTTGTGCAAGAGTGGCTACAGACAGACCAGGGAACACATGGCAAGGAGGGGAAGGGAGGGAGTGAGAACAGCACTGTGCTACTTTGTGGAGAAGTTGACGCACTGCGCAATCAAACCCTGGCAGTGTATCCATGCAACTGCACACTTACATTGGCTGGGGACACACAACTGACACACATGTACCTACCCCCTTCCTGCTGCTGCTTCTCCTGTAGGCGCCTGTCCATATCGGGGAAGACCACCGCCAGCACACGCTTCTGGATGTGGGTCAGACGACGGCGCCCACGGTTCTTACGGCTCTCAGGTGAGTCCCCCAGCAGGAGCCGTGCAATCCTCCTCGTCCAGCACCGGATGTCCTGCCAGCGTTTCCTCACCTGAGACAGGCTCCGCCTCCGACCCTCTGTACCCCTCACGGCACTGACGGCTTCCCTCCAGATCTCCCCCTTGGCAATGGCGCCTACCTGTGAGGATGCAAAAGTGAGAATACATTAATCCACATGAGCAAAGACACAGAGACACACATATAGAACAATCCTCTTTATGAACAGGCCATGGTATGCATGCAACTAATTGCACCTTTGTCATAGGGACGTTATCCACTGTGGAAGGCCAAATGCACTACGTGCCAGTGAAAGCACACGGGTGGCATGAGGGGTACCACACACTCACTGACCAGGGATCACACTGTGCCTCACAGGCTACACCAGGATTATGTACAGCACCTCACAGCAGTCACCTGCCCCAGCACACTGATGCTACCTCAGCAGAGTACACAGACACACACAGGTACAGGACAATCACATGGCATTGCCAACTGCGGGTACACACCTCACTCTGCCCATGTGCCAGTAGACGGGGGTGTCACAGGTGTGGGGTGGCTCAGCACGGCATGCACACAGCACTGCTCCCTGCTCACATCGGATGGCCAGGCCATATCCATACCTCATGCTGCTTGTGTGCAACACTCCCCATATGCACTCACCCACATGACAGGGGACTAACACACACACCAATGTGCAGGGGACGAACACGGCCTTTGGACACTCACAGCACAGGTACACTGAACAAACACACATCCATGGGTACTGACACCTGTCACACTGGGGGGAACACAGGATCACATCAGGACTGTGGAAACAACATCCCCAGGAGGAGTATGCAGGCAGAATGTGGCATGCACCTTGCATTCATTGTCACAGTAGGCACTATGCAAGTGAGGAGTGCACACAGGAAACCCAGCATGCTCTGCATGGGTGACATGAGGCCTTCCACACCCTGGGACCCACTCCAAACAACAGTGCATGTCTGTCACACATGGACACAATGCCAGAAGTCACTGTCACACAAAAGGGGCACAGTCTAAGCTAGTGGAGTCTGCACTCACCTGAACCCCTGGTCGACCATACAGGCTCTGGAACTGTGGGAGGATCACATCTATCAGGGCAAGGTTCTCCTCCTGGGTGAATGGCTGGGACCTCTCCACAGTCCTGGACATGGTGCCAGAGGAATCACTATCAGCAGCAGTGGTCATGGATGAATGGATGTGCAGGCAAGTGCTCTCTCATGGGACCTGGCTGCCTTATATATGCCTGGCTGGCCTGTTCATGTATAGGAGTACAGATTGATTGGTCAGTCACATTAGCATCCTACGTTTCATCCAATCCCTTCAAACCTACCCCAGTGTGTGGCTTTGCATGGTTTCAGTTTTGATAATGATGTCAAGTCAACATCCACATTGCAACAATGTAGATTCTTTCAAACTGACTTCTGCTGGGCACCTGGTGCTCAAATTCAAAAATCTAACTCAGTCTCCATGGCAACCATCATGCATTTAGGCCCTTATACTTGTCCCTCATGTGTCCCCTATGTGTTTTCATACATTTACACACAGGTACGGTGCGTTCCACGCCCTAGGGCACCCCACAAGCAGTGATACGGACCGTACAAGCGCTTGTACGTTCCGGATCACAATATGGGCGCTGGCGTATGCGTACGCCACAGTAGTACGGACTGTACAAGCGCTTGTACGTTCCGGATCACAATATGGGCGCTGGCGTATGCGTACGCCACAGTAGTACGGACTGTACACGCGCTTGTACGGTCCGGATCACAATATGGGCGCTGGCGTATGCGTACGCCACAGTAGTACGAACTGTACACGCGCTTGTACGGTCCGGATCACAATATGGGCGCTGGCGTATGCGTACGCCACAGTAGTACGGACCGTACAAGCGCTTGTACGGTTCGTACTACTGTGGCGTACGCATACGCCAGCTCCCATATTGTGATCCGGACCGTACAAGCGCGTGTACAGTTCGTACTACTGTGGCGTACGCATACGCCAGCGCCCATATTGTGATCCGGACCGTACAAGCGCGTGTACAGTTCGTACTACTGTGGCGTACGCATACGCCAGCGCCCATATTGTGGTCTGGACCGTACAAGCGCGTGTACAGTTCGTACTACTGTGGCGTACGCATACGCCAGCGGCAATATTGGCCCAGGGACCCTATACACGCACTCCGAGCGTATGTACGGTGCGTCTCACAACTGTCAGTGGTGACAGGCGGCACACAGACAGGAATGGAGCGGTCAGATATTGCCAAGGCTGGACACCAATGCATTGTCTGTGCAATACCACATGTGTGTGACACAGGTGTGTCAGGATGTGATGTGGCACTTTACCCCTGAGGTGTGGGCAATGCACATGTACGATGAGCTGTGTACACATGTCGTGTGTGATGTTGCGCATTGTACCACACATCCCCTGCACTCCTTTGACATGTGTGCATGTCGTACACATTAGTGGAGCCATGAGTCACTTGCATGTCCCAGTCACGGACACCCTCACCTGTCCCCTGATGCCAGGTACACGGAATATTACACATGACATGTGTATGGCTGCGTTGCACGCTGCAACCATGTCATGTGTGTTGCATGTGTTTCCATAATTTTGCTGTAGGTGTGTGGTCCAATGCATCAGCAGTTGCTGCTGCCAACATGTGTCTGTGTGTAGATGGCCATGGCACACTGTTCCGCACACCAGCCCACATATGTGATTTGCCATGAGGTGTGTATGTATGCAACTACACGGAGTATCAACACAAGTACATATCCACATGCTCTCTATGTATGTTCTGTCTCGACATGTACTCCTCCAAGGCAATGTGTGTTGCCTGTCCTATTCCTATGACATGTGACCAGTGCATATCGCATCCAACAACCTGTCTGTACCATACGCATACTACTTCTGCACATGTGTGGATGTCTGTGAATCCTGTGATGCGTGTGCATGTTCACTTACACTGGCACACAGCTAGTCTCATGCCATGTCATCGTGATCTTGCCCCACTCCGTTAGTGGCTGTCCCTTGGTAGGAGTGTCACCTGACTGGCGTACGTGTCCAGGAAATGTGGCACAGACCTGACTCAGAATGTGGCATATGTGTATTGGCTGTGTAACATGTGCTCAGTGCATTGACAATGTCGTTGTACAGTGCTCACTCTTCGGTGTTCCTTCCATTTCACTGCAGGGCTCCGCCTCTCCCTCGACGTATGCCAGACATGGCTGCCCTGCATGAACGGGACTGTATACGCCGCTACAGATTCAGCCAACGGTTGATTGATGAGTTGACTGGCCGGCTGGAAGCACAACTCCTCCCGCGCCACAGGTATCCAAGTGCACTGACACCCAAGTTGAAGGTGATGGCAGCCCTACATTTCCTTGCCACGGGTACGTTCCAACATACCATTGCTGATGTCGGGGGCATGTCCCAGACGATGTTCAGCCGTGTTCTGCATGATTTCTTAGAGGCCATGTTGGTTCACCTGGATGAGTACATTAAATTCCCAAATCGTGAGCAGTTGACAGATGTCAAGCGTGAGTTCTATGCCCTGGGAGGGATGCCCCATGTCATTGGGTCCATAGATGGGACACATGTTGCGTTGGTACCACCACAGGCACAGGAGGTGGTGTATAGGAATCGCAAACATTATCACTCCATTAATGCCCTTGTGGTGTGTCTGTCCAACATGGTGATTTCACATGTCTGTGTTCGCTTTCCAGGATCAGCACACGATGCCTTCATCATGAGGCGTAGCAGGCTGCCTGAAATGATGCTGCAGCTGCGGAACGAGCGAGCATGTATTGTTGGTGGGTAGACTCTGGCAGTTCAGTGTTTGGCGTCATCTTCCAATCTCACTGCCTGTGCTGACACACTTCTGTCCATGATGTTTCCTTGTAGGGGACGCTGGCTATCCCAACATGCCATGGCTGATGACGCCTGTCCGCAACCCCAGCACGGCTGCCGAGCACCGCTACAACAACGCACATGGGCGGACCAGGAGAGTCATTGAGAGGACGTTTGGACTTCTGAAGAGCCGATTCCGGTGCCTCCACAAGACCGGCGGAGCACTCCCATATGCCCCGGTGAAGGTGTGCAAGATCATCATCGTCTGCTGCATGCTGCACAACATGGCAGTGGAGGAAGCTGTTCCACTCATACTGGATCAAGATGACCAGGACCATCCACCCGTGGAGGATGAAGGCCTTGGTGACGGGGCAAGTGATGTGGAGGAGGAGGAGGCTGTGGAGGACATGCGGAGTCGGCTCATACGCAACTTCTTTGCTTAGTGGTGAGTTCCAGTGTCTGAGTGTGCACGCATTGGGCCGTGTGTGGCATGTGTTGCAATGTGTGTGTCCATCTGCATGTCTGCCAAGTGAGTCAGTGGTGTGTATTGAAGTGTCACTCGAGTGATGGCGCAATGGAAGGATGTTGTCTGAGGGTCATCATTGTCACCTGTCATGTTGACAACATGATACGTGTTGAGTACATGCTTGCGGATGTGCTCCTTTGGGCTGACTCCTTGTGTGTCTCTCTTCCACAGGTCCATGGGCATTCTGTCTGCTGGTGGCATTGTTGTGCTCCTGCTACTCCTCATGAACACAGCAACATGTGCTGATTCTGCGTCACATGCACGGGCAAGTTTTGAAATCTCCTTAGGGTAAGGGATGCCTCACGGCGTTTTGGGTGTGTGAATTGTTTGTAGTCTGTGTGCACTTCTCCGGTTCATGTGTGTTCCATTTACATACATGTGGATCCTACATGGGGAACATGACATGGGGCAGGCTTCACCTGGAGCCATGGTCAGACTTGGTGACTGTCATGTGGCAGGGGATTGGGGATTGTGATGAGGCCATCATTGTGTGTAACACTGACCTCGGAAACATACAGGTTGCACCGGGTTGACATGGTGTGTGATTGCCCCATCAGGGCCTCAATGGTGTATAGCGGCCTCTCCGTGGCAGCAGGGGGTGTTTAGCTGTTATCCGTCACTTGTGTGCCAGTTCAATGGAATACCAGCATCTGTGTTGCAATGGGGGGTGCCAGTGTTGCTCCCACATGTTCATCCACATGACCTGTGTATGTGTTGACGGAGTATCATTGTCATTCCAACACACATGACTAATCAATTTGTCCCTCTGTCTCCAAGGTGCCTCTTCCCTGTCAATGGTGGCCTGTTGCCACTGTGCGTGCGGCATGTCTGGCGTAGTTTTCAGAGGTGGTGCATATGTGTCTATGTGTAGAGTGACAAGATGCTAGGGGTTTGTCAGGGAGTGGGAACTGTATTATGCACAAGATGCACAGTTCCATCCACCTCAAGGCAGGAGAGACCAGCCCCCAGGGCAACTACAACATCCGTGTCGAATCCTACCCTGCTGTATACGGACATGTGCCTTACGACTCCCATGATACTTGTCCATATCCGGAGTGCATCTGCACAGCTCTGCTACTGCATCGGGCAACCAGGCCACATCAACGTCCAAACGGGATGGGGGGAATGTTTCACAGGCAGCTGCAGGATGACCTTCTCGATCCACGCCCACACTCATGATGCAGCCCACAACCCCAACACAACCATGTGGCACTGTGATCCAAAACTCCATTCTGGCATCTCCATGCATCCAACCTCGGTCTAGCCACCATTCTCAACATCCGCCTGACGCAAGCATGCAGGACATTGTAGGGACACATGTCTAGACATACCTGGGAGCGGCAAGCCAGGTCACTCCACATGATCCCTGACCTCTGCGCATGACTGTTGCTCCCCTGAATGTGTCTGTAGCCACAGTTGTGCGGGAACCACTCAGCTGGTTGGGCCCAGCACAGGTGAGTATGGTACTCCATGTCTGTATCAGATGATACATTGGGACCCATGTGTGTCCTGGGCAAGACTGCGACCCCACGGTTTGGATGGTTGGAGTTAATTCTGAGATCAGGCATGCTTTGACTTTACGACACACACATGTATTGTAATAATGCAGAATCACGGCATCATCTTGTAAGTGTGATTAATTTATTTGTGGTGGGGTACGGGTTTGTGGGGATGACAAGAGGTGCACAGCGGGAGTGTAGAATCCAAAGTTCACTGGGGGAGTTGGTATCCTTGCCGTAGCAAAATGTCAGAGTCCATGCCACAGTCTTCGTCAACATAGGTCAGACAGTGACCAGCAAGTCCATGTGGCAGAGAATGTCATGTGCTGCTATTGGGCCAGAGGGCCAGGTGCCAGGCCAGGTGACCTGGGAGATGGTGATGTTCTGCTGACTCTCACAGTCTTTTTCGTGGACGACCCACCTTCCTGCGGGGACCCTCGGAAGCAGTCCGTGACGATGTCTGTGACGCTCCGTCGGATGAATCCTCCTCCTCCTGATCCCTCCCTGTGTCTGGTAATGGCCTTCGCCTGGTGCCACAGGGAGGGTTGCCCATGTTGTCGGCAATCCGACGGAGTACACCGGTCATTTGGGTTTGCACCGCCACGAGCTCAGCCTGTCTATCCTCCATCCTTCCTTGGTGTTGCAGTTGACAGGCATGTTGCTGGGACTGCAGGGTCTTCATCTCCTGGAGGGTCCCCTTGATGTCATTGAGGGTGGACGCAATCTGGTCCATGCCCCTGGTGTCACGCCGGTATGTATCCAGGATGTTGCTGACCTGGGACACTAACGGGTCCTGAGCTGCCTGGTCAGGTTCGCGCCTCCGCCGTCCTCCACTCCCGCCACCCCTGCCCACGTGCACCTGGCCTGCCGTTGTGGGTGCATCGGGTCTCCGGGACCCCTGAGGGATGGCATCTGCATTGCCGCCTGCCTCCTCCTGGGTGCCCGGAGGACCGTGTCCCTCCTGGGCAGACTGGCTGGGTGGTCGTGTGCGGGCAGGGCTCCTGGACGTCTCCTGGGATGTGGAAGGAATGGGGGTGGTGGTTGGCACAGTTGTACCTGAAGCAGGTGCTGCAGGTGGTTGGACACCAGAGGGGCCAGGTTGGTCTGGGTCATCCACGGAGTGGTGAGAGTCATCGCTGGCGGTGGGGTCCTCATCCCGCGGAGCCTGGTCCTGTGAGACTTCCCCCCCAGTGTTGGGGGGTGTTCGTCGACGTTGACCTGTGTGTGAGAGAGACAATGTTAACAGTGTCACATGTGGCATCCATGTTTCATGCATTTCTGATTTGGCACTCTTCCTCTGGGTAGTTGGATCTGTCTTGCATTCCTCTCACAGTACACTTGTGCATGGGTATGTCCCTTGGCCACAGCTGTCAGGGCTTTACGCATGTGTGAGACACAATCTTAGTTGATGCATCTATTTGGGTACACAGTCAGCAGTGTGGTGTGTGGGCGTAGCGGGCCATGCAGAGGCGCCTTACGTGTTGCACTGTACGTGGCCAAATGGTGTTTTGCCAGCAGGTAGGGGACTGAAGCATTTGTGACAGGGTTCTTACCGACACAGTGGGTGGGTATACTGGGTGTGTGATTGGGTCTGTGCCTGCAACACGGATGGACTCGTGCACAGATTGACACATGGACCGGTCTTCATCTACGGAAGGGGGGGTTTGAGGCACTGCCAGACCTGGTCTGCATGCACACAGTCCACCGGCTGACGAGTGGACATGGCCACACCACCCAAGGGTGATTTAGTCTCCCTGTGTCTCCCTTCCTCCCTCCCTCTGTCACCCTCCTCCCTCCCTCTGTCGGTCTCCCTCTGTCACCCTACTCCCTCCCTCTGTCTGTCTGTCTCCCTGTGTCCCCCTCTGTCTCCTTCCCTCTCATTCCCCCTCTCCCTCCCTCTCTTTGTCACTCTCTGTCACCTCAGGCCAGCTTCCTGGGCACACACAGTTAGCCGGTCTTTGAATGGCCATTGGCTTGTTCATGTGAGTTAGTCCCTGTTCCCCGGGCACCCATTGGGCAGTGTGTCTGAGTGTAGGCTGCTGCTGTGGCGTTGTGTGCTGAGACTCTATCAGAGCGATGCATCTTCATTGTCTGCTGTCATGTGCAAATTGTGCCTTCAGACCCATGTCATCCTGCATGGCAGCCACCATTTGCAGGCAAGACAGTACTGTGTGGGTACACACAGTTTGTATGGCTGTGCCCTGGGCCATATGGGCTGAGGGCATTGTTTTGTGCTTGTGAGTTGCTCAATGTTAGTTTTGATGCCCCCACTCCCAGCATCGACCACATCCTGTGTTGTGTTGGTGTTTTGTGTGGCCTGTGACTTGGCATGGCCCTGATTGATGCATGGGGCATGGAGGCGCTAGTGGCATGTGTGTGTTTGTGGAGTGTTGTTGTGTGCGGTGGTGGCTTGGGGGGGGTGGCATGCATGATTGATTGTGTATGGCATCCCCCCCATGTGAGGTGAGTTGTTTGTGTACTCACCAGGGTCTGGGAGTCCAGGCAGTCCGTGTAGTCCCTCCACCGCCAGCGTGGACATCACCTTCTCCTCCCAGGGATGGTATTGTACCGGTCTGGGGGGCGGCCCTCCTCCAGTGATGTTCCCCTGGTTGTGATTGTCAGTCATCTTCCTCTTGACCGTCCTCCGCAGATCGTACCACCTGGATTGGCACTCGTGCCTGGTCCTTCTGGTGGTCCCAACAGCATTCACAGAATCGACAATCCTCTGCCACATGGCCGTTTTTTCGGATATGCTGGTCTGTCTGACCAATGTCCCAAAGAGCTGTGGCTCGACTCTGAGGATTTCGTCGACAAGGATCTCCAGCTCCTCCTTCGTGAACTTTGGATTCTTGGTGGTGGACATGGCGTGGGGTGTGGGTGTGGATGGTTGTGGGGGTGTGGGTGTGGATGGTTGTGGGGGTGTGGGGGTGGATGGTTGTGGGTGTGGTAGTGGAGGTGTGTGTGTGAATGTGATGAGGGGGTGTTTGTGTAGGTGGTTGTGTGAAGGTATGCAAGTGTGAGGTTCAAGTATGGTGGTGTGGGTCGTCTGTGGGCTCTGGCAGCAGTGGGTCTGTTGCAAAGGCTCATGGTTTGTGTGTGTGGTCCATTTTTATTGGTCCATTTGTGGGTGTGGCTGTGTTTGAAATTTGTGTGGGTGTGTTATGAGGAGTGATTGAGTTTTGGGCCTCTGTTTGGCAGTTTGGCAGTTGCAGGTGAGTGTATGTGATGTTTGTGGGGTTGTTGGGCATGTTTGGTGGTGTGGGGAAACTCTAATTGACTCTCCTTGTGTCAATATGGTTTGTCCTGGTTCAGTACGTGTGTTTTTGGCGTCAGTACGGTCCGTACATGCACTGGTGGGGGTACGGTCCGTACATTCCCTGGTGGGGTGTGGGTACGGCCCTACATACACGGCTGGTGGTTCGGTGCGTACATACACGGCTGGGGGGGGTTCGGTGCGTACATACACGGCTGGGGGGGTTTGGTGCGTACATACACGGGTGGGGGTTCGGTGCGTACATACACGGCTGGGGGGGGGTTCGGTGCGTACATACACGGCTGGGGGGGTTTGGTGCGTACATACACGGGTGGTGGTTCGGTGCGTACATACACGGGTGGGGGTTTGGTGCGTACCTACACGGCTGGGGGGGGTTCGGTGCGTACATACACGGCTGGGGGGGGTTCGGTGTGTACATACACGGGTGGGGGTTTGGTGCGTACATACACGGGTGGGGGTTCGGTGCGTACATACACGGCTGGGGGGGGGTTCGGTGCGTACATACACGGCTGGGGGGGTTTGGTGCGTACATACACGGGTGGTGGTTCGGTGCGTACATACACGGGTGGGGGTTTGGTGCGTACATACACGGCTGGGGGGGTTCGGTGCGTACATACACGGCTGGGGGGGGTTCGGTGCGTACATACACGGGTGGGGGTTTGGTGCGTACATACACGGGTGGGGGTTCGGTGCGTACATACACGGCTGGGGGGGGTTCGGTGCGTACATACACGGCTGGGGGGGTTTGGTGCGTACATACACGGGTGGTGGTTCGGTGCGTACATACACGGGTGGGGGTTTGGTGCGTACATACACGGCTGGGGGGGGGTTCGGTGCGTACATACACGGGTGGGGGTTCGGTGCGTACATACACGGCTGGGGGGGGTTCGGTGCATACATACACGGCTGGGGGTTCGGGGGCGTACATACACGGGTGGTGGTTGGGTGCGTACATACATGGATGGTGGTTTGGTGCGTACATACACGGCTGGGGGGGGTTCGGTGCGTACATACACGGGTGGGGGTTCGGTGCGTACATACACGGCTGGGGGGGGTTCGGTGCGTACATACACGGCTGGGGGTTCGGGGGCGTACATACACGGGTGGTGGTTGGGTGCGTACATACATGGATGGTGGTTTGGTGCGTACATACACGGCTGGGGGGGGGGTTCGGTGCGTACATACACGGGTGGGGGTTCGGTGCGTACATACACGGCTGGGGGGGGTTCGGTGCGTACATACACGGCTGGGGGTTCGGGGGCGTACATACACGGGTGGTGGTTGGGTGCGTACATACATGGATGGTGGTTTGGTGCGTACATACACGGCTGGGGGGGTTTGGTGCGTACATACACGGGTGGTGGTTCGGTGCGTACATACACGGGTGGGGGTTCGGGGGCGTACATACACGGGTGGTGGTTCGGTGCGTACATACACGGCTGGGGGGGGTTCGGTGCGTACATACACGGGTGGGGGCGTTTGGTGCGTACATACACGGGTGGGGGTTCGGGGGCGTACATACACGGGTGGTGGTTCGGTGCGTACATACACGGCTGGGGGGGGTTCGGTGCGTACATACACGGCTGGGGGGGTTTGGTGCGTACATACACGGGTGGGGGTTCGGGGGCGTACATACACGGGTGGTGGTTCGGTGCGTACATACACGGCTGGGGGGGGTTCGGTGCGTACATACACGGCTGGGGGGGTTTGGTGCGTACATACACGGGTGGGGGTTCGGGGGCGTACATACACGGGTGGTGGTTCGGTGCGTACATACACGGCTAGGGGGGGTTCGGTGCGTACATACACGGCTGGGGGGGTTTGGTGCGTACATACACGGGTGGGGGTTCGGGGGCGTACATACACGGGTGGTGGTTGGGTGCGTACATACACGGGTGGGGGTTTGGTGCGTACATACACGGCTGGGGGGGGTTTGGTGCGTACATACACGGGTGGGGGTTCGGTGCGTTCATATGCGGCCGGGGGGGTGGTGGGGTGTTCGGCGCGTATGCGGGCACATGTCTCCATGGTTGCTATGGGAGTTCGGTTCGGACGGTGTTTTTTGCGTACGGTTGTGAAATGGGGAGGACGGGAGGGATCGTACTTGCGCTGTCGGACTTTATTTTTCCGCACGGTGGGTTTTTCGACCGGGGACGTCTCGGTGACTTTTCCCGACCCGAGGACGTGTGGGGAAATGTTCCCAATGCGATTCGAATGGACTTTTTTCCGTTCGAATCGTACTTGGC
The DNA here is from genome assembly GCF_964204655.1 of Triturus cristatus. NCBI lineage: Eukaryota > Metazoa > Chordata > Amphibia > Caudata > Salamandridae > Triturus > Triturus cristatus. The sequence continues at coordinate 41,388,889 of NC_140583.1, read as the reverse complement.
AGTTTGTACGCTACTTTGACGATTCGGACGAAAAAAAATCCGGATACGAGTCGGACGGGGAATTTTTTAACCGGATCCGAATTGGCACCTAAATATTTAGTTCCTGTTCTGTCTTTTTATTTTTGTGACTTTTTCTGAGCGGAGATTTTTCCAAATGTAGCGATGCTACATCCTTTTCCTTCTCGCTCTGCTCAGCGGTTCGGCGGATGAAGTAATATTAAATGTTTCTTTCTTTTGTCTGAATTATTATAAATATACTAGACTAGAGAGGGTTTGCGTCATTGCGTTTTGGCCACTTTGCCATTTTCTTCCCAAACCTGCGTTGGTGAGGATCGATGCTGTGAAGACGGTGACTTGGGAGATTTCTACTGAGAGACTTGTCCTGATGACCCATTCTGACATTTAGCTAGAATAGGTAATTATGAGAAAATGATTTATTCTGATTAATTTCTTTTGACTAATTTTGGATAAAGAATCATAATTTTAAATATGGTGTTGGTGATTATTCCTTGTCAATTATTGAGTACTCTATTTGATTATTAATGTATAGATTGTTTAGATTATGACAATTGCAATAGCTAGGTCTTAACGACCTCGGTGTAGGTGTGGGGTTTAGGAGTTTATGAAGGTTTCTTCCCACAGGTTCAATGCTGGTAGAGTATTAGAGTGTATGTTAGTGAAACGGGCCCTAGTGTATGGTGAGTGTATGTGCGTGTAACTGTGAAATTACTCTATCCGTGGAAGTAGGGAGATTTTGTACACCCCAATCTGCATCACCAAAACCGCCTTTTCCACAGAGCAGAAACTCACAGAAGTATAGTAGTGAATCGGGATTCTACAATGAAGACCAGGTAAATAAGCTGCCACGCGCTAGCGCTGTTTCGCAGTATTGGCTGCAACGCAATGAAAGTGACTCAGAAGAAAGCTATTGACGGTGCCGAAGGGAGGAAGGAGAGTGCGTACTTGGCGCAACTCTAGAAGTAGACCAGACAGGACCATTTGTAGATGGAAAGGTTAATGATGAAAATATTACTTTCCTAGTGTATACTGGTGCTACTCGATCAACTGTTAGATCAGCTGATATTAAGAATATTGCTCTCTTGGATGAAACGATCTAAGTAGTTGGTGTGTCCAACAGACAGATTAAAACGTACCTTACAGAACCAATGAAAGTTAGCATAGGGAAATTTTCAGAAATGCACCGCTTTGTTGTGTGCGACACCAGTCCTGTGAATTTATTAGGTAGGGACCTGTTGTGCAAAATGAATTGCACTATATTCTGTACTCCGGATGGAATAGCTTTTGAAACACCAGACGATGATGTACTGTATAAGATGACCATAGCTAACAGAGAAAATGAGGTTACTGAAACATATGCTGTATTCAACCCTGATGAATTACCTAAAGAATTGAAACAGTCTGTAAAAGCGGAAGTTTGGGATTTCACTGGAGAAGATGTAGGACTAATGAGAAATGTAGATCCAATAAAAATAACCGTAAAGGAAGGAGTAACATTCCCAATGTCCCGCAATATAAATTGACACCTGAGATAATTGAAGGAGCAACTCCTGTAATAGAGAAAATGATCAGGCAAGGAATTTTGAGAGAAATAATGAGTAGTCCATGTAATTCACCAATAATGGGACTGAAAAAGCCGAATGGGAAATTCAGGATAGTGCAAGATCTAGGAAAGGTGAATAAAATTGTGGTATCATGTTGCCCCATTGTACCGAATCCATCAGTGATTTTATATCAGATTCCACATGATGCAGAATGGTATACAGTAATTGATCTGTGTCATGCTTTCTTTTCCATCCCATTGCACCACGAAAGTCAGCAAATGTTTGCGTTTCGTTTTGGCGAATGTATTTTGGCATGGTGCCGAATCCCACAGGGGTATCCAGAAAGCCCCTCAATATTTAATCAGTTATTGAAGAAGTCTTTGGAGAGTCTAGAAATGCCCGAAAATTCAGTGTTAGTTCAATACATTGACGACCTTTTGGTGGCGTCAAAAACACGTGAAGCTTGTGAGGTAGACACGATAGCCTTGCTGAATCATTTTGCAGATGGAGGACTCAAAGTGTCACCATCAAAGTTACAATTTTGCAAAAAGGAAGTACAGTATTTAGGACATAACATTGAGAAAGGACTGAGAAAAATAACAATAGACAGAATCAGAATTATAAAAGGAATGAGAGCTCCCATGACTCAAAGAGAGGTGAGAATGTTCTTGGGAATGGTTGGATACTGTCGTCAGTGGATCAGCAATTTCTCTTTGATTGCAAAACCTTTGGTATGACTGACGAGAAGTGATGTGAAAGATCCCATTGAGTTGAACAAGGAGGAATTGGCAGCATTTAGAAAATTGAGAGATGGTTTCTGTGAAGCACCTGCATTAGGTATGCCTGACTATGAGAAAGAATTTGAGTTGTATTGCAGTGAGAGAAATGGATGTGCACTCTCTGTGTTAATACAGAAGCATGTAGATTTTTCATCAATGCTTGATCCAGTAGCTGTAGCTTTACCTGGATGTTTGAAAGCGGTGGCTGCAACATGCCGAAGTTTGGAACAGAGAGAAGGAATTGTGATGGGATATCCATTGAAAGTGTTTGTACCTCATGATGTAGCGATCCTGTTAACAAGGAGTCGTACTCAGTATATGACACACAGTCGGCTGAAGTATGAAAAGGTCATATTAGGCGCAACTAATGTGAGTCTTGCAAGATGTTTGAATGCGAATCCTGCAACATTGTTGCCTGATGCTGAGAATGTGGAAGTAAGAGATGAAGCAGATCATGATTGCTTGGATGTACTTGATTTTTGTACAAAACCACAACCAGATATAAAATATGTACCTTTGCCAGAAAGTGATTTTGTGATGTTCGTGGATGGGTCATGTTTGAGAACAGATGAAGGAGTGCTGAGTGCAGCGTATGCAGTGTGCACAGTCGCAGCAGTAATAGAAGCATCCTATCTGAAAGGAGTGAAATCAACCCAAGTAGCAGAACTTGTGGCTTTGACTAGAGCATGCAAGATTGGGAAAAGTGTGAGAGTGACTGTGATAACTGACAGCCAGTATTTCTTTGGAGTTGTCCACGACTTTGGCCAACTATGGCTACAAAGAGGTTTCCTAACCTCGAGTGGAACTCCTATTAAGAATGCTGAAGTGTTTGGAAAGTTGCTTGAGGCGATACAGCTGCCTAGACAATTGGCTGTTGTAAAATGTGCTGCTCATAGTCAAGGTGGTGATTATATCGCCACAGGAAACAGATATGCCAATGACATGGCACAGTATTGTGCACGTAATCAGAATTCGGTCAATCGGGCTAAGGAAAGAGAAATGTCTTCTTGCTCATTGATGTTTACTAACATTGTAGGAACTTGGGAAGAGGTAAGACAGTTGCAAGAAGAGGCAGGAGATGAGGAAATGAAACAGTGGATAAAAGCAGGATGTCCCCCAAGAGAGAAGGATCATGTGTGGGTCTATCGAGATGGAAGACCAGTTATGCCTGATAGCATGATGTCTACCATGGCACGGATGTATCATGGCCAGGGACACATAGGGAGAGACGCCATGATCAGGTCATTTAAGCAGACCTGGTACAATGCAAAATTCAGACTTGTAGCAGAAAGTCTTTGTCAGAGATGCCTAATATGTCAGCAATACAATCCTGGGAGAAAGACAGTAGTGAGTCTGGGAACAATAGGTCGAGAAGGAGGGCCTTTCACCAGAATGCAAGTAGATTTCATTGAGATGCCTCACTGTAACAGACTGAGGTATGTTTTGGTTGTGGTCTGCCTATTCTCTAGGTGGGTGGACGCATTCCCAACAAGGAGAAACGATGGGATGACAGTAGCCAAGCTACTGCTGAGAGAGTTCATCCCTAGGTTTGGGATCCCAGTGACAATTGAATCAGACGAAGGAGGACATTTTCATAATGAGATTGTAAAATTAATTTGTGAAGCATTGAATGTACAACAGAAACTACATTGTGCCTACCGACCAGAGGCTTCTGGTGTGGTTGAACAGATGAATGGTACTATCAAAAATAGAATAGGGAAAATGTGTTTAGCCACAGGTATGAAATGGCCTGATGTCTTGCCTCTAGTACTCATGACTATTAGATCAATTCCAGACACAACTACAGGATTAAGTCCTCATGAAATAATCATGGGACGAGCCATGAGACACGTATTTATACCAGTCAACAAGCTGATGACTATAACTGATGACATGGTGTTGGAATACTGTAAAAGCCTGGCTGACGCAGTTCATTCTGTGTTTCATCAGGTTTGAGCGGATGCCACCAATCTTGAAAAGAAGCCAGCCATGATCTGAGCCTAGGAGACTGGGTAAGGATAAAGGTCCACAGAAGAAGAAATTGTTTGGTTCCAAGGTGGTGAAAGCCAAGACAAGTCATTCTGACCACGACAACAGCTGTGAAGTGTGCTGGTCTGAAAAACTGGATCCATGCAAGTCACACATTGAGAATCCCAAATCCAGTGAACAGCACAGAAAAATTATATTTTGATGAATCAGAATCAAGTACTGAGTCAGATGATGAGGAGTCAAAAACACGAGAAAACTCTGAAAGGCGGGAAACTGAACCAAGTCTAACTTTAGTCCCCTGAAGTAGCTCTCTGAGAAGAAGATTGCAGATTTCTGAATCCAGCGATTCTGGAAACGAACAGGAAACGCAAGGTTCTAGAAAAGAACACAGAAAGAAAAGAGGGAAATATACTGAAGAAACAATAAAAGAAATTCGTGAAAAAGAAGTACCAGATGAGAGACTGAGAGAAATTCCACCTGAAATAACAAATTTAAGTGAACAAGGGACAGGTACAGAGAGATAGGGACAGATTTCTGCGGAAGACCCCCGAGGAGGTGTAGGGAACTGCAACATCCAGTTAGGTGAAGGGACAAGTAGCCAGCAGGAAGATTGCGTGTCGGAGACCCGAGGAGGGACAGAAGTAGGGAAAACAAAACAAGTGGTGGGAGAGGAAATTGTTGAAAAGACAAAGCAAGTTGAGACAGAGTCTGAAGAGAGTGAAAATGAAATACCTGAAGGTCGAGATCTAAGAAAGAGAGCTTGGAGAAATGAAAAGAACGACAAAGGAAGTAAAGTTAAAAGAGTTGCAAAGGATGACATTTGGCCCAATAAAATAAAGAAATTGAGTTATCGACTGACACGAGTGAATTCACCAAGAACTGAACGGGTGAATGAAGTAACAAGTCAAGAAAAATCAAAAGAAGACAAAACAACTGAGAATAAAGAAAGTAAAAGAACAAGGAAACCTAACCAGAAGTATAAGTCACTGGAATGGACGTACGTGGCTCTGCCGGAAAAGGGAGAAGAGGCAGATAGTCAAGGAAATCCAGAGGAGGCTGTACTGAAAGTGGTTGAAGAAGAGGAAGAATCGGAAATCCTGAGAGTTCTCTTGTCCGACATTGGAGAAGAAGAAACGGAAGTTCAGGAAATTCTGTATTTGGATGACGAGAGGAAAGTGAAGAACGATGAGATACCAAACTGAATAGATCAAGAAAGCTGTTGATGAAGAAAATAAGAAATTAAGTCAAAAGATAGATACTGGTAGAACCAAATAGGTGTTTAGAGCCTTAGGTTAGAAAACTAGTTGTGAAGTGAAAGAGGCTAAGTCAAAAGACACGGTCCATTTCTAACAAAGATGGCTAACATAGATAGTAGCAAAGGTAGATGTACATTCATGAAAAGATGGTGTAAAATGTGTTGTTGTTGTACAGGATTATTAATGCTTTTATGGAGCATCCTTGCTCTTCCTATTTCTTTTAAAGTCACTATAGATACATTAGAAGGACATAGTGAGAACAAAACTAATATAGGGAAGATTCAAAAGGTAGTTCCGACTAGAATAGATAACAATTATTTACATAAAGACAGGTCAATAACAGATTTTTCTAATAATGTGTTTTCAAAATTATTGTATGAATATGTAAAGACAATGGATGTAAGGGACTGCTACGTATGCATGCAGTTACCAGCCTCTGTTTCTGAAGGAGTGACTTATCATCACCTTCCAGCAACGTATGGAATAACATGTAGTGTAATAGCTAGTTTATTTTATCAGACAGGAAAATTAGAATATTATTTTTGAGATGTAGATAACATCTTTGCGCAAGTGCCTGCTTTTAACAAACTAAACAAGGTAAAACCTGCTAGGGTATTAGGTGAATTTTTCTTAGAAACTAAAGAACTCACATTAGAAGATATTTTTAGAAACAATTTGACATGCAGTTTGAAGAAAGAGGAAAAGACATTCTTAGACATGGTTGAAGAAAGGAGACTGAAAACGCAAAGAGAGGCAGCAGAAGGGAAAGTGGAGAAAACAGTCGGGGATGTAGAAAGGGAAAAACATTTGAAAGGAGAAGCTAGTCCAACTATAGCTTTAGATTGGCCTCAGAAAGGGAAATTTGGCATTCGAAGGAATCAAACTGTGTATGATAACTATTTTCTAGGTAATAGTGAGTGCCATGATACATACCGAATCATGGGTGGATGGGGATTTAAAGGCGGAAAAGATCCAGTCTTTCCTGGATTATATTTTATTTGTGGGAACAGGGCATATTGTCGTTTGCCAGACCATTGGTATGGCACATGTTATGTAGGCCTGGTTTTTCCGAAAAATTTTCATATGGATAGAGTAGAAGATGGTGTACATAGTTTAAGTATTCATTTAGTACATAGTAAGAGAGAATCTTGGACAGAAATTGTAGGTGACATTTTTGGAGCATTGATACCAGCAGTGGGAATATCTCTGAATGCAAACAAAATTAGAAGACTTTCAACAGTAGTGGATCGCTTGTCAACAAGCACCGCTGGAGGATTTTTATTGGTAGACACTGAAATGGTTGCCATGCGTGCTATGGTAATGCAAAATCGACTTGCCCTTGATATATTATTAGCAAAAGAGGGTGGAGTCTGTGGAATGCTGAAAGTTCAACATTGTTGTACTTACATTCCTGACGAAAGTAAAGATCTGAAAATTTATATTAGGAATATTACTGAATTGCATGATGAAATTGTACCACTGGAGGTTGAAGGTGTTTGGGAAAAGATCAGAAAGAAAATAGCTGCTATTAAAAAATTTAAAGCTTGGTAGTACATTTATAGGTAAAATATTGTTTCCATTAACATGTGTGATTTTCATAATATTAGTGATAAGATTAGGTTGTATTTGTTGTAGAAATAATAAAAACAAGAAAAGAGTAAAAAGCAAAAAATTAAGAAGAAATGACAAGAAACAAGAAAGAGAATTTGAGAAGATAGAATTGGAAGAGTGGAAGGAGAGTATGTATGAATCAGCAAAAATAGGAGAAGTGGGTGAAACTGAATTGTGATTAAGAGCAAGAAAACATTTTAAAAATCCGTAAAAGACAGAACAAAATTTTGGGTTGGTTGGTATGGTGATAAAATCACCAAAGGGGGATTGCTGGAGTGGGTAATTAAAAAAATGTATACCCTCCCCATTTTGCATGTTTATGCTAATTAAATTAATCAATTAATTATAATCGAACTAATGGATTGAAGTGGAAATTATTAATCAATCTTATTAATAATTGAAATACACGTGGGATTGCTTTTCATGACTTTATTAATTTGTAAACTAAATTATGTACGCATACTAATGATAAACAATTAGAATATTGCATGATATATGTGGCTTTTGTGATGTATTTGTGATTTGTGCTTTATTCAGTAAGTATAAACTCTTTGAGTGTTGCTTATTGCTAGATAAATACAAACACATATGGGTATTAGCGAGGGAATAACATTTTATTAGTTATTTTTATGTATTAATTGCGTTTTGTGTTTCTTTTGCTTAAGTTGACCATTTGGGCCTGCCACAAAATGGCTGCCTCCGGTTCCTAACTTGACTGTCGGCGCTACATGAGGTTTTGGGTGAAGTGCGCCTGCGCTAACGCCAGCTACAGTGGCCTCGTCATGACCCTAACCAGACTGTACCCACCAAGGTCGCCCTGGGAAGCAAGCCAGCTTTTCAGAAGAACAATAAGACACCTCTTAAAACCGGAACAAGCAAGACTGATGATCTAAGAGACATTATTTCATGAGAACCCTGTCAGACGATCTACGATTGTCCCATCAGAGGAGCTGGAAACCAATATTTTGTCAATGATTTTACAATAAATTATGGTAGAATAGAGAGGTTGGTGCTGGTTCGTTTTTGGCTTTTCTCGTTTTCCTGACGTTATGCTGACGGAGAGGACGGTGACACTGCAGGACAGCTGTTTCCCTGAATCTTTGACGGACTGAATTAATGTCCAAACTCCTGATGAACTGAAATTACTAAATTTGATGGGCATAGATTTGCGAGACTACCGAATTTGACTTAGAGGACGACAATTAGCCAGATAAGGTAAATATGATGATTGGCGGCTTGAATAAACGAATGATTTAATTTGCATTAATTAGATAAAGATTGAATTGATTAACTACAGAATGAGTTGGGTTGTTTATTCATTGAAAATGTATTAATTTAAAGGTAAATTAGAGAATTGGAAGTCAACCTAAACCAGCAACTAACTGATCCATCCAGATTTATGAGAGGAATACTTCGGGTGAAGTTCAGGGCCTAATGAGTATCAGAAGGTTGCGTAGATTTGTTGCTCATTAGGGTAAAGAGGTAATTCCTTTCATATCAGCGTTTGGAAGATAATCGCCTCCCGAGAAACACAGATTGATGGTGAGTGAATGTTGGTGTTATGGGCCCTACCAGCGAATGTATGGTTAGTGTGTGTTTGTGAGATCTTTGGTCTGTGACGGAAGGAGGGATTTGTATTCCACGCTGCAGCACATGCAAGGCTGAAAATAGGAATATAGGGTGCAAGGAGAGGCACAGGATGAAAGTGGGTACAAGGTGTAAACAGTCATGCAAGTGTGAGGTACGCCTGCAGGGAATAGTTTACAGTGCATGGAGGTAAACACACATGCACTGCTCCTCCCAGAGTCTTACACAGAGTGGGTTAAAGAGACAGGCTCAGCCTTCCACAGAGTGTTCTTTCGAAGGAAACGGGCAGCCTTCCTCAGAGTCATAGGTATTAGAGTGTGTGTCACAGGGGACGTAGTCATACAGCTCCTCATAAACTATTACCTCTGGGGCTTTAAATATAAATACCGAAGTATTAGTGCTCTCTGTTCAGAGTACCTGTTTGCTTGTGAGAAGTGCTGGTACTCTCCCATTAAATGTAAGAAACAGCGCTGAGAAGTGCAGGTACTCTTCCATTCAAATAAAAGAAGTGCAGGTACTCGGTACTGGACAGTATCTTCCCATTTAAAAGCACTGATTATCTCGATTCTTCTTCCTGTAGGTCATGCAGGACTTTGGTTGAAGTGTTCCTAAGTCTTGGTACCTCTTTATTTGCCTGGAGCCGCAATGGCTGCTGCGCTTGATTCTGAGCTGTAGGAAGTGGTGACCGAACACTCCTCCACTATGGTGAGGGCCCATGGTCCATTTGCAGCTCTCCTGGGATGACACGCGTGGCCACCAGCTTTCCAACCTGGCGTAACTGTTTCCACAGAGGTTCTTATTATAAATGCAGCCTTCTGCCACCTGAGGTACTCATCTGTCACCGCTAGCATGAATCAACCACTTTAGAGCGCCCACATCTTCGGGCAGGCTCTGGGCCCTCGGGCCTCGGTACAAATGAAGAATGTCTTTTTAGGCTCTCTAACTGCATGGCATGCGATGTGCGACAAAACCGTGGACATAACAAGTGTAGACATCTCTAAGAATCGCACTTTCTCCCTCAAATGGCCTATTGTTTTACCCACCCTTCGATGACCAGCGCGAGCCATCGCCACTGTCCAGGAGGAGCATGGAAGAGTTACGGGTGAGAGCAGCGGCTTTGGGCGCTTATTGACCATTGTCTTTGAGCGCCATCGTCATGGACTTTCTTGATACTGCACACCGGGCTGTTGGGAATAAAAGGACAGCATCTTAAGTGTCCATTACCTCAGAGAGTGCCACAGTCATGGACGTGTATGGCTCAGGCTAGGCTTGTGCTATAGAAGTAACATATAGATCCATCCATCAGTAATTAAATGTACAGGACGTTCTGTGAAGGTCATCTACTCTGGACCGAGCTAGAGCGGATGCTCTTGCGATGTCCGCTGGATTCTCAGAGAGGGATCCAGATGTTAGCTGGTACTCCAGGTCCTTCAACTACAGCTTGTTTGTAAGCAGACAGCAGGTCATGTGACTATGGGAATGGGGGGTTTGTCATGTCAAAGTTATCCTCACATGTATGAATGAAAATAGCAACTTCTATTACTGTGCTGGGACCACTTTTGGTCTGTGAGAATATTTGTTCTGTTGGCATTAGAGCTCTGCTTGTGCTTTGAGTCAGGAGCGTCACGATCTTTGCAGTCTTGTGAAAAATTTACTTCTAGGACACGAGCTCTCGCAGATCTTTTAGATGCACTTGAAAAATGTAAAGCTGTAGGAGTCATTAGAACATTTCTTTTCAAACTTTATCAGGCCTTCTTTAATTTGTTTTGAAGATGTGTTAATCTCCTCACTCTGTGCATTATCCAGGATTGTGTAGACAGAAATGTACAATTATTAAACCATATCCTAGGGGATAACAATGCATTCAGATCAGTGCTTAATTTGAGCCGGAGGTTGCGGGTGGGGTTCACCGGCACTCTGTTTTGGGGGCCAACACTTATTTTTACTCATCAGACTTTTGACCCAAGGCAAGAGAGGGGAAAATGCAATAGAACGGAAGAAAGATGGAAAACAGTAACAAAGAGAGAAAGCAGAGATGAAAAAAGAAACTCTAAGAGTGAGATAAATGGACAGGGCAAGGCTTTAAGTGAGATGAGACAATTAGAAGCTCTCTAAAGGGACATGGCGTAAGAAGCTGAACGAGGAAGCCTCTCCATCAGGAAACATCTTTTAACCAGCAGTCAGAACAACAACCAGCCTTTACTACGAAGTCACTACGCTGACTGTGACATTACCACGCATTACTTCACATCGCAAGTTGTTACAATGACTTGCGTAGGGGGCATCTTGATGGGCTGGCATTGGATTTTGAAGTCCAACACCTTCCCGACTGTTGCGCAAACAGGATTTGGAATAGTAATTTATACTTTTCGAAACTCCAGTGCCCCCTAAGCTAGTCACTGTAATGACTTGCGTGGTAAAGTAACGCGTGGTAATGTCGCAGTTGCGTTAGTGACTGCGTTGTAAAGCCATGAGGGCTAAATGCATGCGGGGTTCCATAATACAACCCTTTCCAATAGGCATGACCTTTGCCATAAGGGTATGCCCTAAAACATGTGAATTGCAATCCTCTGCTTACCATAGGGTGCCACCCTACCAGTAGTTTGCTGCCTCTCTGTGAAGTTTCTGCTGTGGCATCCAGACATTTCACAAGGAACGGACTTGCATCTAAAACAAGCCAGACCTATTGGCTTTGCCAATTTTGTTTAGGTAAATCAAATAACCGAGTCATAACATTGATTTTGGTGTGAGTAATTAGAATTAAAAGTGTTTCAATTCTGAAAATATAAAGTAAACACTACTAAGGTCTGTGGAAAGGATAGTGGTCTTCAGAGTGTCTCAAGTATTTTATTTACTTTTCAATCAAATACAGAAAAAGTTTCCAAATTTACAATGTTAATGTATTCATTTTAAAATTATGTAATTATGTTAAACCGTCGTGAACCCCTGGTGTAGGCCTTGCGAACCCTTAGGGATCCTGAGATCACAGAGGAAGAACCGCTGTTCTAAAGAATACAAGAATTAGTAAAACTTGTGAACTGTAAACATGAACTATTTTGCTGACGTCGCTTACTGTAACAGTTCATATAGTTGAGGAAGTCTATTCACAAACTGCATTTTGTAGTGAACTAAACTGCGTTTAGTAGGACTACATTAGTACAATGAAAATACTACAAAATGCTATTCACAAACCAACAGGTGTTCATCTCCACCTCCATCTATCCTAATTTTTTCTATGGGGAGATCCTCACATGCGCATGTTTACTACTTAGTAATAAATGTAGGAGGGACCAGGAAGAGTGGATGGAAGAAGGGACATACTTACTACTAAAGGGTTTAGGGAGGAGTAGGGAGGGGTTTGGAGAGGGTTGGGGTTGGCTTTTGAGATGAACATACACCTACACAAGAAGTAAGCTCATTGCTATTCACACACTGCACTTTTAAAGTTACTACAGCCAGAAAGGAGTCCCAGAATAGTAGTAAATTACTCCAGCTGAGAGTTGGAGTAAGTCTCATACCATAGATGGCAAACCACTGTGCTGGAATACCCTACATTACAAAATAATGGGGGGAAGCAGGAAAACCAAAGAGGGAACCGCGAGGCGCTGCCGGTGTCCCCTCCAACGTACCTGAAGCTCCATTGTTGTTTCCCGGGGCTCCTTTCGCCGCCATTTCATCGCGCTGCCACTGAGCGGGGAACTACCGCTCCCAGGTGCCCCAGCGGCGTGTGACGCCAAAGAACGCGCCCGGAGGCGCTTAAAACTCTGGTCCTCCCTCGGTGGAGCGGGGAAGCAGGAAAACCAAAGAGGGAACCGCGAGGCGCTGCCGGTGTCCCCTCCAACGTACCTGAAGCTCCATTGTTGTTTCCCGGGGCTCCTTTCGCCGCCATTTCATCGCGCTGCCACTGAGCGGGGAACTACCGCTCCCAGGTGCCCCAGCGGCGTGTGACGCCAAAGAACGCGCCCGGAGGCGCTTAAAACTCTGGTCCTCCCTCGGTGGAGCGGGGAAGCAGGAAAACCAAAGAGGGAACCGCGAGGCGCTGCCGGTGTCCCCTCCAACGTACCTGAAGCTCCATTGTTGTTTCCCGGGGCTCCTTTCGCTGCCATTTCATCGCGCTGCCACTGAGCGGGGAACTACCGCTCCCAGGTGCCCCAGCGGCGTGTGACGCCAAAGAACGCGCCCGGAGGCGCTTAAAACTCTGGTCCTCCCTCGGTGGAGCGGGGAAGCAGGAAAACCAAAGAGGGAACCGCGAGGCGCTGCCGGTGTCCCCTCCAACGTACCTGAAGCTCCATTGTTGTTTCCCGGGGCTCCTTTCGCCGCCATTTCATCGCGCTGCCACTGAGCGGGGAACTACCGCTCCCAGGTGCCCCAGCGGCGTGTGACGCCAAAGAACGCGCCCGGAGGCGCTTAAAACTCTGGTCCTCCCTCGGTGGAGCGGGGAAGCAGGAAAACCAAAGAGGGAACCGCGAGGCGCTGCCGGTGTCCCCTCCAACGTACCTGAAGCTCCATTGTTGTTTCCCGGGGCTCCTTTCGCCGCCATTTCATCGCGCTGCCACTGAGCGGGGAACTACCGCTCCCAGGTGCCCCAGCGGCGTGTGACGCCAAAGAACGCGCCCGGAGGCGCTTAAAACTCTGGTCCTCCCTCGGTGGAGCGGGGAAGCAGGAAAACCAAAGAGGGAACCGTGAGGCGCTGCCGGTGTCCCCTCCAACGTACCTGAAGCTCCATTGTTGTTTCCCGGGGCTCCTTTCGCCGCCATTTCATCGCGCTGCCACTGAGCGGGGAACTACCGCTCCCAGGTGCCCCAGCGGCGTGTGACGCCAAAGAACGCGCCCGGAGGCGCTTAAAACTCTGGTCCTCCCTCCGCGTCGCGGGACGCGAGCGGGCGGACGCCGGGCTAAGCCCGGGACAAGGGCGGGACCGTCTGTGGCCGTCAGAGGCCAGAAGAGGCTGGGCTGGGTCACCCCCCTTAGCTGAATATTTCGCTGACATTTTATTCTTTTAACTTTGGTGGTACCATTTCATAGTAAGTGCTATTTTAAGATTTGACTTTGTTCATTCTGTGCAGCATGTCTAAAACGACTGGGACTCCTCGTTTAACTGTATCCACACTTGACAATTATTTAGTCAAAGTTGTAGATAAAATCAATAAGGAACGTAGACTATCCTTAGGTTTGACCAGCATTTGTGGCCCCGAGATTATAAGCCAGCCAGTCTCAACTGAGATCCATCTACTGGAGGACAGCCAAGTACCGGCACCTATAACTTCCCCACCAAGGGCGAGCACTTGTATAATAAACTCTACCTCATCCCCTCTACTTAACCCAGAACTGCCCTTGGATCCCGATACCAGCATGTCTTCAAATGTCACTGTAGTTCCAACCCCTGTATCTCATAAGACACATAGAGTGCTAAGATCAGGTTCACTTGCTAACAGATATGTTCAGCCTAAGAAGGGGGTTCGTAAAAGCAAAAAGAATACGGTTATTAATGTTCCCCCTGAGCATACCTGTCTAGATAATGGAGAGAATTCTACACAATTGACACTAGCACCAGCTCAATTTGACATGTTAATGGGTATGATTAATAGTAAATTAGACAAAATTATCTTACCGTTGTTAGACAAACTTGAGGTTGTATCCAGGGAGGTGAACAGATTGGGTAATATAGTGCAACAGGGTCTTAAATCCTGTAATAGCACCCCATCGATTGTTATGGAGGGGTAGACTAGGGATCAAATGGGTAATACTGTGCAACAATCCAAAATTTTAAAAGGTACTGGCCAACTTTGTATGGGTCCTAGTTCCCAGAATCAGTTAATTAATGGGATTATATCAAGTAATAATCAGCGGGGGTCCGTAGGAAATGCAATACAATGTGCCTCTGGGGATATCCCTAGTGACACTTTTGTTATCAGTGCCCGGATTAATACAATTACTGATGATATAGCGAACCTAAATAGGCCCCCAGGAAGAGGGAGGTATAATAATCCTCGGCTCCCCCAACCCAATTTGCCACCAGACTGCGCACCTTATGTCGCAGTTTTAACCAATGTGCCAGTTATCAGTCAGGACGGGTCTAACTGTCCTGTGGAATCACACGATTCCCTTAAAAACAAAACTGTGGCCTGGCTCAACCGCGAATGTGGTTTTCCGGTGGCTAAGGCGGACCAGATTCTGTCTACCACCAGAACTAACTGGATTGGATCTACCCCTAAAAATATTCCTGGTGACTGTGTCATTATTAATTTTAGTAACCCTCATTTAGCAACAACAGCATTGATTCATGCCATGTCTCGCCCTAGTACCAACCAGGGAATTATACTCCGTCCCCTCGGCTTTTTTTATAGGCAATATATTGAGCACCCCCCACTGCAGCAGAGGAGAAGGGTAACGAGGGGAGATGAGGGTTTGGGTCTGAACAACACCGAGGTAGCAACCACCAACCGCTATCAATGTCTGAGTGGATTGGACCAAAATGATTGACAAGAAAAGGGCCATGTTCCAGGTTCTATAGATGAAACTCCAGGAAACCCGGGTCAATTGACAACGGACCCGATAATTGGTTCCCCAGGGCCGTTGGCAGAAACTTTGGTAATCTGTCCGCCCCTTGCTGTAATGGGAAACATACCGGGCAATACTTTGTTGGAAGATGAGAGCCCACAGGTCGTCCCCTCCCAACATGATAAATTCGGTATAAATTTGGAGATGGGTGTCCCCTGCTCATTTGATTGTCATATTGCAAGCTGGAATATCGCTGGGATTCGATCTAAAACAGATAGTTTGGGGTGGATGGAATTTATAAATCTTTTTGATATTATCTGTCTGCAGGAAACCTGGTGTACCGATTTCAAAGGTTATAATGGTTTTAATTTTTATCAGCTCCCTGCTATTGGCTCGGTCTCTGGTAGAGCCAAGGGTGGCTTACTTGTTTTGATCTCAGTTAAAGCCCCTTTGTCAGTTATTAAACATGTACAAGTCGGGGTCTATTCCCAGATCTTATGGCTGCATATTAATGGAGGTAGGAATATTCTTTTAATTAATTTTTATAATAATTGTTTTAATGATTCAAGGGATCAGCCGGTCAAAGATCTCTCCAAAGCATTAGAAGAGTTTTACATGGACTCAAATGAAGTCTTTGATTTACTTCTGGTTGGGGATTTTAATATTACCACTTGCCCTTTTTACGAGGATAATATTTGTGGTTTAATGGACACTCACGAGGATGGGATTCTCCATTTTAAACATAACTATTATGGAGAAGCCCTAAATAATTTCCTCGCTTCTTTTAATATGTTCATTATGGACAATGAGAAAAACGCTTTAGGAGAAATTTGTCCCACTTTTATAGGCCGTGGTATGAACTCTGTCATAGACTTTATTTGTATTTCCTCGGGTTTGGAGGTCCTGTTTAGAGCCCCAAAGGTAATAGACATTCAGTTAAGTGACCATAACTGTTTGGAAGTAAAGGCTAGGTTGTGGGAAAAGGAAGATGTTATTGCCCCTGGCCGTCTTATTAATAGCATTGAGGTAGAGCGCCCAAATGGTTTTAGACTTAGGTGGAAGGGGGACAAGGCAGCAATTACTTCCGATTCCATCATAACCAATTCCCTGCCACACATTACCGCGATTTTAGAGGACAATTTATTTACTCTATCCTCAATTGAGCATTTTATTAGTATTAATGCGGTCATTGACTCAAAACTCACAGGTACCTGCAAACTCAACGGGGATAAACCGCGGGGTTGGTTTAATTCAGCTTGTACCTCGGCCCTGAGGGAGCTGAAATCTGCCCTGTCTGTTAAACCCAGAGATAAGGGACTGGTCACAGACTTAAGGGTCAGATATAATGATACCCTCAATATTAGAAAGGCGGAACTCCGGCAAGATGCCTGGGAAAACCTAGCCATGGCTGCAGATACGAATAACTGTACCTTATTCTGGAAAACGGTCAATTCACCGTTCCTTAAAGATGAAAAAATCCCAGATCTAAACTCCCATGTTATGCAGGCTGACTGGATCATACATTTCTCAAAAATTTTCCAGCCAGATGGTGGAGGGCAAACTTTAGGGAAACAATGGCCGCATATCCCATTAAATTTTAAGGTTCAAGAGGTTTTAGATAGTATACGGGACAGTAAGGGGGGGAAAGCACAAGGCCCAGATGGGGTTCCAATGGATTTATACAAGTTGGTCCCAGAAATTTGGGGGCCTCTGCTTACAAATATTTTTAATGCAGCTGTTAGAAATAAGTTACCCCCGACTTGGGAAGAATCCATTTTAATTCCTATATTTAAAAAAGGTAATCGCTGCGAGGCCAAGAATTACCGACCAATCTCCCTGTTGGACTCTTCTGTTAAGGTTATGAGTCGAGTGCTAATGGTGAGATTGGAGGAATGGGCTGAAGAAAACGGCATTTTAGCCGAGAGCCAATTTGGCTTCAGGAAGGGCCGCGGAACAATAGAACAATGCCTTAACTTAGATTTACTGGTGGGTAAATATACCCAGGCAAAAACCGGCACTATCTATCTCTGCTTTGCAGATCTTAGTAGTGCATTTGATCTGGTGGACCATGGTATCCTTTGGGAAACGTTATTACAAATGGGTTCCCCAGAGGGTATTATTTTCTTCCTTGCACGCCTATACTCTAAACTAAGAGCCTGTGTCCGTTATGGGCCAAAAGGCGAGTGTACACCTATGTTTGAGATTGGGCGTGGAATTCGTCAGGGTTGCGTGCTAGCCCCATTGCTTTTTATTCTTTTTATTAATGAAGTTGAATCCTTCCTTAAAACTCTGGCAGTGGACGCCCCCAAAATTAATAATGAATATGTTCCCGTGTTACTTTATGCGGATGACGCGGTTTTAATCTCTCGTACACCATACGGTCTCCAATTGTTGCTGGATGGTTTTATGCAATTTATCAAAGGGAGAAAGCTAGTCTTAAATAAATCCAAAACTTTTGTTATGGAATGTGGCCATAGAATTGGAAAGAAGCAACCCTCCTTTTTTATTGAGGGTCAGAAGGTCCAAGCTGTCAATAACTTTTCTTATTTGGGGGTTACATTCTCAAATAAAAATACCTGGACAACCGAACTCAAGAATGTAAGGTCTAAAATGGCCAGGAGTGCCTTTGGTATTTTTACTATGGCAACTAAACTAGGTGATAGGCGGATTAAGGACATGCTCAAAATTTATCAGTCTCGTTGTGTCTCTATTGCTTTGTACGGAGCAGGCATTTGGGGCTACGCCCCGGCAGGTTGTCTTCAGGTGGAACAGAACACTTTTTAAAAAAAACTCCTGTGTTTGCCAAACTCTGTTTCAAATACACTTGTGCATGACGAACTGGGCATCTGCCATCTCACAGATATGACCTCCTTAAGACCCTTGATTCTATGGCGCTCTATTTGGATTAAAGAGGAGACTTCCATGTGTAGAGCAATCATTTCTGATTGTCTTAACCTGGACCATTTTATAAGGATCCCGTGGCTGAAGTATGTTATCGACAACTTTCGGGCGGTCTTTAACATAAACATCCTAGCGGACCATCATGCGGCAGATATGTTGTCTAAAACTGATCTTAAGCAGCGTTTTTTACAACAGGCTGCTATTAAAAGACATCAGAATAGCTCCAATCTCTCAACATATATTTTTTATCATGATTTGAATGAAACTGGGGGCTTTCAACCTTATCTGTCACAAATTACTTGGAAGACGCATCGGTTTGTGTTGACTAGATTTAGAATGGGAGTTGTCCACAACCTTGTTGCCTTCCCGACCATGAATTTACATCCTGTTGGTCCATGTTTATGCGATAGCTCCACTCCCCAAAGCACTGTGCACTTTCTTTTACTTTGTCAATTGTATAAACACTTTAGGATTGCATATCTGAAACCTGTGTTTTTAAAATTCAAAGTCAGAACAATACGTGACTGTATGTGTCTACTTTTTAATTTACATCACCCGGTTATATGTTTTTATACGGCTACTTTTCTTCTTAAATCCATTAATGCAAGGAAAAGTATGCTTTTTTAACATAATGTTTTATTATGATGAATTTTTCTGCCTCTGTATTTATTGCTTATTTTTTGCTGTATTGTGTGCTTTTATGAACTTATTATATGTTCGAATAAAGCCTTATGAAATGAATGACTTAAAATCAAACCCCATTGGAAATAATGTTAACTTAAACTAAATTGTTGAAAATAGTTAAAAATATAAATAGAGTTAAATATTAAAAATAAAAACACATTTATTATTTAATTATAAAATATTTTCACAACCTTTTTTGAATTTATGAGCTACTCCATGATACATTTTTTACTTTATATAGAGATTCATTTTTTAATGGAAACTTCAATACATGTTTTATTTTTATTTAGTACATTTAAATTATTTACAAAATTAATTCAAAATGTTGTTAATAGTGCTCTAAGTTTTTAAATTTTGTTCTACCTGTAAAATGAATATATAAAATTATTTACATTAATTTTTACCTTCAAATATTATAATGAATTTTTTTAGCTAAATAAACTTTTCTACCGTTATATATTCTTTACCAAAGGGAGACTCAGGGGAAATGAAAAAAGTTGAATTAACTTTATAATAAATGAGTACAAATATTGTTATGTTAAATATAAATGTGAATGTGTTTTATATACACATTTTGAATGCATAGCAAAAAATAAATGCACCAGCACTATTCACTTACTTTTTAATTATATATTAACTTAATTAAAATGTTTTACATTTAATTAATAATCATTTTTCTGAAGATTAAATAAAAAAAAATAATTCCACATCAATTATTTTTGATTATTAATTAATAATGACTAAAAGTGATGTGTTATTTTATACATTAAAATAAAGTTGTAAATTGTTTTTATAATTATATAAATATGTTTTATTTTTACATATTTTCAACATTAAACTATATTTATATTTATACATATTTTAAAAACTTAAATTTAATTTAACACTATTTTCTGCAGAATTTTATTTTAACAGTCTGTATCCATTATATTCCATTAAAGGGTGTTGCAGTATCAGTGGTCAGCCTTGGGTGGTGCTGGAATTATTACTGTTTCTTTTTGACAGTAGTATCTTACACTCGTAAATTTGTATCGGCCCCATTTTCAAGCAGTAAAGACTTGTAAGTTGTAAGTCAGCATTTTTCGATTAGCTTTACACTCAAATGTAATGAATTGCACAAATTCATAAATTTACTTTGAAGGGGCCGATTCCGATCCGGGTCGGAAAGCACTCTGACCGAGTCGGATCCGGAGCGTTTTCTGACCGAGCCGGTCCCCTTCAGTCCGACCGAGCGAGTATGATGCGCACGTATGCTGTCGGACTCGATTCGGTCGGACTCCCATAGAAGTCAATAGGAGCCAGTTGTACGACGTGTACATGCGCTCCCATTGACTGAATGGGTACCTCTCGAACAAGTGCGCTCCCTACAGTGGGTACGCGTCGGTGCCATCCGCGCCATACATGCCTGTGTGGGGGAGACCCATGGGTCTCCCCTGTGCGCGAGTTGTACGGATGCAGGTGTCGGGGGGGTCCGATGCGGACCCCCAAAGTCCGACTCTGGGAGCTTTTGTGAGACGGACACTCCTGCTCGAACAGGCTGTCCGACGCGTGCATTGTACTGGCTCGGTTGTGAATCGCTTCCATTGCACGCCACGGTTAGCTTACAACCGAGACATACGGAGCGGTTCGGACCCGGAAACGACTCGGTCGGTGAATTTCATGTAGCACGCATCGTCCTGGCTCGCTCGTGCAGCTGTATGAGTCGGGCGGAAAACACACGTACGGCTCGTAGTTTTTGCGGCCAGATCGCGTTCGGTTCCCTTCCGACCCGGATTGGAATCGGCCCCGAAGTGTAATAATAAATGACACGTGTAAATTACTCACAAGTGTAAATTACCTTTGTGCATAGCCCCCTGAGGGTTTTGGTTTCATCAATACTGGGTGCTTCTCTCATACAATGGCCCCTATTATGATGCTGGTTGGAGTTGCCTCACTGTATTTTGATGCAACCGCACATGGTGCAGTCGCAAACTCCCATTTCTCTATGGGAGCTTGTGTGGTGGGTAAAACCACCCACAGCACAATCTCCCATAGAGAAATGGGAGTTTGTGTAAATCCCTGCACCGTGTGGCAGGCCCCTGACGCAGCCGGCCACATGGTGCAGGGATTTACAGGTGGGCATCATAGGTGCCCCCTCAGCCCCCAACCAGAGGCCGCAGGTATAAGGGGGCCCTGCTGGGGCCCCCCAAAGTCACTTTTCGACAGGCTTTATATATCAGAAAGCCTGACATGGAAAGTCTGTCCAAAACCAATATCATAATCCCGACGGCGGCATTAGAGTTCTGATGGATATTGAACTCAATTTTAATATTCAAATTAACCATACCATCTCTACATGCTCCTGGATCATAAAGATGTTTATAAAAAAATCCCTCTTATCCCACGTCCAGCTCGAATCCAGGTAGCACTGGCCTTGGTAATGTCCAGACTCGGCAACTGCAATTAATTATACCTGGCTGCCAATAAGAGTATGCAGTATAAACTCCAGATGCTACAGAATGCACTGGTAAGTCTGGTTCTGGACATTCCCAGGAAGTAATCTGCCAGGATGGGACTAGAACCCCTGCACTGGCTCCAGATTGAAAAACGTATTACTTTCAAATCACTCTGTATGGTTCACAAATCACTGCATTCTCCCTTCACATCAAAATTAAGGACTATGTTGAATTGGCATTTCCCTAGCAGACCCTTGCATTCTTCCCTCCAAATGCAATTGGTCATACCAAGAACCAAAAAGAGTAAGTGGGGGACAGAGCATTCTCGGTGGCAGCGAGAAAGCTTTGGAACTCCCTGCCCCTTGCCCTCGGGTTTATCCCTCTTCTGCTCCCTTTCAGAAAGGCTCTTAAGATATGGCTTTTCTCAGTCTAGTATCTATCTGGATTTTCTTTTCCCTTTTCAGCCTGCTTTTGGACAGCTGGTCTCTAGCGCCTTGATGGCATAGGTTGTGTTTGTTGCGCTCTACAAATTACAAATCAAATCAAACGCCATCCGCACAGGATTATATTTGGTTTCCGAGTGGCCAACAGGCTCCATGAGCTCATCAGAAGCCACCCGGAATGACCAGCCGGTTTGAATTCTGACCGTCGTAATACTAATATGGCAGTCGGAATTTAAACCAAGGATGTTGGTCGGAAAGCCTCTGACCTGTAGTCGAGGCTTTCCGACCGACATCCTAATGAAGGCCAATGACTACTCTATACTCCTCTGATGGGCTCTGATGAGAACAAACATTTGTTAACATCTGTTTCTGTTGTTTCCAGATTGCCTTGAATTAATTTTCCTAATCTAAAATCTGCAGTAATTTGCCAGGCTTGCTCTAGACTGATTCTTTGCTTAAAAACTTGGGGGCATATTTACAAGCCGCTATTGTCACTTTTTTAGACGTTCCTGTGGCGATATGGGCTTTGCCTCATTTAAAAGGACTTGTTAAGCCATTTAATGTGGCTTAACTCTGCCTTGTAAATAAGGCACCATTTCACACCATACTTGGGGCCTGAGTCTGATCTCGCTAGGAGAGCCCTCCGTACGACTCGGTTGCAGAGGGCTTTCCGAGCGAGAAGTACTCCGGGAGTCCGAACAAGAGAGTACGATGCTGCTGTATGCTTACGGACTCGGTTCGCTTGGATTCCCATTCCCATTGAACTCTATGGGAGCCCATGTACAGACGCGTACACAGGCTCCCATAGCAGAAAATGGGTGGATGAGGAAAAGCGTACACCCTGTGGCGGGCACCCCATGGTGCCCACTACACTGTGCATGCCTGGATTTGGGGGACCCATGGGCACACCCCGTGACATGTTTGGAGGGCCCCAGGTGAAGGAGGGCCGGCTACGCCCCCCCTGAAGTACGCTTCCGACAGCCGTTTCGTCTCGCTGAGACTGAGGCGAAGCGGTTGTGCGAATCTTGCATCGTACTCGCTCGGTCGGAATTCAGCTACATAGCATGGCACGTTTCGGCTACGAATGAATCGTATGGACAGGTTTAGGTCCCGTAAATGGTTCGGTCAGTGCGTACGCGATCTTCGCATCGTACATGGTCGTTCGTTCCTGTGTACGATCTGGTCATACACAAGGGCTGCGAATCGGACCCAGGAAAGCCAAATCCGATTCGGAGGCCTTCCGAACGACATCGGAATCGGGCCCTTAGTGTGAAAGTGTGAAAGGGGTGGGCAATAGTTGTTGCGGTGGACGTTCCACATCAACACCCATTGCTTTGTGCAGCACACATAGTAGTTGCAGCTTGTCCTTTTTAAACCTTCCTGCACATAAACAATCATGCCTGGTGTTTTGTTGTTTTGATGTGTGCTGCACAATGCAGCACATTTAGAAGCAGCAGAAATTTGGAGTAATAAACATTATCTCCTTGTTGTGCCATCTTAAGACCAGGGTTTTTTTGGTCTTAATTTTGGCGCTGCCCCATATTTACGCCACCCATGTAAATATGGGGCAGTGCTAAAATAAAGACCAAAAAAACCTGGTCTTAACATGACGCAACAAGGAGAAATGCTTTATTTCTCCTCATTTTTGCTATTTCTATGTGTGCTGCATTGTGCCAGTGTGCCTGGGTTGGCGCTGGACAGCTGTATTTGGTGCCAGCGCAGGAGGAAATGCAGGGCTGCAACGTATTGTTGTAAATATGATGCAGCCCTGCGTTTCAAAAGTGGCAAAGCGCTGAATTAAGCCAAGATGGCTTACGCAGCACTCTGTCCCTTTTCTTGTAAATATGCCCCTTGATTTCTGAGAGAACAACATTGGTGTTGTCTGTGAAGTGATGCGGTTCACACATATCTTTGGTATAGATTATAATTTTAAGATTTAAAATGTCATAATTAGAAATATGGTCTGTGAAACACTCCACGTCTGCTACTTGCCAAAATGATTCTGTAAACGTGACACTTTTGCCTCATTCCTTCTCTGCTGCCTCGCTGATCCCTTTTATTGGTCCACTGCCTGCAAAAACCTATATGCTGCACTTCTGCTGTGCTGGCAAAGCTACCGGGGAAGGGACCCTGGAGTTATTACTCCAGGCGGGACTCAATGCTGCTGTGCTGTGCAGAATTCCTACACACTTTATCTTCTGAGTGTCATTATTCTGCTCTGTTGACACAAGCACCGTTACAAAACAAGTACTGGCAAGGCCAATGGGTCTGGCTTTAATATGCTAACAGAATCAAAAATAGACATGCAAAAGTATTGTTTGCATGCATTAGCACATTAAATGACATCTCTTCTTGAAACACATCAACTAGAGTTCACAGTGATTGATGAGCTGTAACCAGAGAGTGTTTAATCAACTCAGACTTTAGAGAAAATGCCAACACTACAGAATACCCTAAAGAATTGTTTCAAGATGTGTCGGGTGTGACTTGATCTAAAATCTCACAGGCCGTGCTCTTCAGCATTAAAAGAGTACTTTTACAGTTCCCATATAGGGGCCCAGATTTATTAAATTATCATGCAGCGCAAGTGCAGCAGCCGCAAATGCTGCGCTGCATGAAAAGGAGAGCGCAGGAAAGCTCCATATATACAGAAATATGTCACTCTCTTTCTCTCTTCCTTGCCTCGGCACAGAAATGTGCTGCCATGTGCCACACACACACACCTTTGCACAATAGTGCAAGGGTATTTGCATGAGTGTAGCATAGGCTTTGCATTGGAAGGATACCCTTCCAATACAAAATACTATGCTTACACAAACTTTAAAACTTTTCCCACCTTCTATTTGAGCTATACTGTGCAGCACACATGCAAAGTCAGAAAAGAAAGGAGAAATAAAAGCATTTCTCTGTGATAGTGCCTGGTTGCGGTGGGTGCTTTTTCGTTTTAACGTAAAATCTGTCTGCTTTTCTTTAGTAAATAGGGTTTTGCGTCAGAAACTTTGGGTGCTTGCAGAAGAACAGCCAGGCACCACCCAAAGGAACCCCATTTGGAGCAAAACAGTGCAAAACCTGTAGTGAATTAGTAAAAACCAGATTTTGCATTGATTTGTATCGATTCACTTTTGTGACGCAAACACAGCTGTAAATCTTAGTAAATATACCAATGGGTGTGGCACTTGCCATGCTTCGGTTTGTGTATACCCTCAGCAGGGAGGAAGAAGTTCTTTTCAAACATAGAGAGGATTGCAGACAGGCATGCGTCGCATTACCGCTCTCCGTGAGTAGACAGCCCTCTTGAGTCAGGCCCAGGTGGAGGAAGATTATTTTACAAAGGTGCAGAGTAACAAGCTGTGACTCGATGAAACTCTTCAGCCAGCTACAAGTCTTTGGAGATTCCTTTGCCGCAGTCCAGTGCAGCAAGATTTGACTAGATAGTCCTCTTGAATCAGGCATAAAACTGTGCAGTTATTACACAAAGGTGCAGCACTGCAAACTTGCTAGTTGTTCAATGCGTGTCATGTACATGTCCTTACAATACCAGGCTGCAGTACCTTCCTCCATAGCTAGAGGTCCCTGCGCACCCCCAGTTAATAAACACCACTTACCATTTGCGAGAGAACGATAAGCACCGCAGACCCTTTTGAGAGTCTCTTCTTTGTTGAAAGTGGAACAGAACAAAGGAAAAACAATTACTGTGTTTTGAGCAAATCAGATCATAGCGAGGCTATTGGTTTAACGCATGAATTTGCATGTTAATTAGTGTTATTCTGCCCGCGAGAGAACCTGACGCCCCCTTATGCGCAAGATGGTGCCGTTTGGTGGCTATTCTGGTATTCAGATAAACTGGTCCAAATCGATTCTATTTCCCCTTGCGGATGGAACACTACCTTTCCACACAGAATACCCAATCTCCAAAGCGTTCTCTAGTTTTGGTAGTAAGGTCCTGGTTGTAGTAGCAAAATATATTGTTTACCTGCCAAGCACTCTGTGAAACACAAGGAAACTTATACCCAGTAACATGAAAATGGGCACCACCATTTTCAAACAGTGTGAGAGGTCTGCAGACTCATGGAAAGGTAGTTTGTATTTGAGCCAATACATAATGCATCCTCCAGAGATGGGAGGTCATTCCCCAAACACCGCCAACATCCCAGGAGC
Organism: Triturus cristatus; assembly: GCF_964204655.1. Classification (NCBI taxonomy): domain Eukaryota; kingdom Metazoa; phylum Chordata; class Amphibia; order Caudata; family Salamandridae; genus Triturus; species Triturus cristatus. Next base: position 41,362,983 of record NC_140583.1, on the reverse strand, counting down.
ACTGCTTGCCTTTTTTATCCTCAGGATGAACTTATCCCGAGCGAGTTTGGAGACTTGAACGGAATCCAGGTAGGTGAGCCTATGCCACAGAATATCATGTCAGCTTTGTATCTGTTTGTAGTTGCCATGAGTTTATAAAATCCAACAATAACCTAGTTCATTGCTTGCCCAATGCCAGAGAGAGGCTACATCAGTTAGGCAAAACTCCTATGGACTTTATATTGAGAACAATGCATGGAGATCATTTCATGGCTGTGAGAAGTTGGCCTGATGTATGATGTCACTAGTTCTAGTGTACACCTTATATCAGTCCAAACAACCCTTATGGTGATTGATTGTAAAGTCAACCTTATAGACCAGCTATCCTAGTGGTAGCATGGACAAGAGCAGTCTTAGGCTAAACTCTGAATGGCATGTGAAGCCAGCTGTGATACCATATATAATCCCTTGAATACCAAATGAAAGGACACCACAACAGATATATATATAAAATAAAGTGTATTTATTCTAGTCAAACCCTCAGCACTCTTTATGAGATTAGAGGTAAGTACAACACAGTCTTATTCAAGCATACATTAAGTCACACAGGTAAGTAATACAGTTAGGCCCTAGGGGCCACGCAAACCATATACTAAGTAAGTGGTATAAGGACCACTGTCACGGAAATAGGATAGGCCTAGGCCTAGGGAATCGCTGGGGCTACACTACACTAGCAACAGTTAGGAAGTGGGAGGCCCACGGGATTCAGGTGCAGAGTGGAAACACTCACGCGTAATGCGTAAAAGTCAAAAGAATCACTAGCAGTTAGAAATAAGCAGTTTTAGGACACTTCTGGTATAGCTAGAAAGTCGAGACTCGGAAACTAGACCCTAGGATAGTCACTACCCTTGTGAGCACCGAAGTACCCAAGTTACCTAGCCCACGGGCTGCGGGTGCATAGGTGTGAACTTGCGTAGGGTTTCGTCGTGGACTTCTATGGATGCCTGAAGGAAAGTTGCTGACAGGCAGTCAGTGAAGAGTGTCCGGTGGATCCCAAGGCTGGGATCAAGAAGAGAGGAGACCTGCAAGCAGAAGGGACAGAGTCAAGGTCACTAGCCAGTGACCACGTGGAACCAGGAAGGAACCAGGCGATGTCGTGAAGATTGCAGGTGAAGGTGAAGCTTGTCGTTGCAGCCACGAGGACCAGGGAACGTCGAGGACGACCAGGACCAGGAGGCGAGCTGTCCCACGAAGGCTCTTGCTGTCGGCGGCGTCGAAGTTGGACTAGGACTCACCAAGCCTTGGCAAGCGGAACCCACGAAGAACGGAGGACTTGCTTCTGGTGCAGACCAGGAAGGTCTGGGGTGCTTCCCTTTTTCAAGGAAGCGGGAGCCAGTCTGGAGGAGCCAAACCAGCAGTGAAGATTTCTGGATGCGTCGTCACAAAGGCCACTAGCCAACGGGCAAGCAACCGGACAGGCGCGGCAAGCAGGAAAATGCAGAAGGGCCCCACGCAGGACTCGTGGAGTGTGGGGGGCTGATCTTCGGTGCAGATGGTGCTTGGGGTTGGGGCTTCTCAATCCCCGGTGCACAACTTCGAGGGTACCTCAGAAGCTGCGCTGGAAGATACTCGCCACTTTTCTCAGGTAGCCGGTCCCACGTCTCTCGTCGCCTCCACGCATCTCAGCTCGGCTGTGGATGTGGATCAGGGTCGGAGAAGTCTGGAAGTCAAGGCTCTGGTCGGGCTCTGCAGTCGGTCCCTCGTAGAACTTTAGCAAAGCAAAGGGTAGTCTCTTGATGGTGCCTGTTTGCACAGGGTAGCCACTCCTTGGCCACAAGGGAGATTCTTCAGTCTTCTTCTTTCGTCGAATGTCGAAGGTCCAGAGTTTCTGTTCAAGTTGCAGGTTCAGGATAATCTAATCTCCTGGGGCCCAGCTACCACTCTTATACTAATCTGGGGGGCTGGGTTACCTGCTAGGTCACGCCCTATGGGTGGGACCTGGGAGGGAGGTGGTTACACCCCCTTCCCTTTGTCCAATTTCGCGCCAGGACTGGGGCTGGTGTGCCCCAGCACCGGTTTGAACTGGACTATGCATGGGACACCCTGTGTGCCCCAGGCATGTCTCATTCCTTTCAGCCCTCCCTGCCCCAATACACTAAAGTCTGTCTGGGGAGGTGCTAGCACCTCCCCAAGCAGGAAACCTATTGTCCAAGCCTCCCTTGCCGGGATCACTCCCAGCAGCAGGAGGTCAGACTTGTGTCTGTGGCAGCAGCATCCATTTTGTGATGCTGAGGCTTTGGTTAGAGTTAAACAGCAAAGTAGGATTTTAACATGTCTCTCCCTCTAGAAGGGGGGAATAATATCCTCATCACCAGAAATGGTATGGGGGTATTATTCCAAAGTGTTAGACACCTTACACGACATGTTTTGATAAAGCCAAACCATAGTTACCATAACCGTTTAAGATTATAAGGCACTTTAAGAGTATATGTTAGGCTATATCATAGAACAGCTATAAGGACATGGTTCCGAAAGCTGCAGACAGGCTCAGCTCATGCTAGAGCACCATCTCACATGTTACCAAGCACTCTGCCTCCAGGATTGTTAAGGCCTGCCATAGGAGTGGCTGATAGGTACACATGTGTCTATTTTAAGGGTAGATATAGGTATACTATATCTAAGCAAGGGGTGATTACATGACCTTGCCCCAGCTGAGTGATCAGCCAGTTGTGTCTGATTGGAAGGCCAGACCAGGGGTGGCATAATACATGCTGCAGCCCCTGGGAGGCCTAGGGTACACCTATGCCCTGGGTACCTAGGGTACACTGTACAGGGTCCAATAAGGTGATCCTTACCAATTGGTTATGTACCTAGGGTACATGGAGTCCATTTTAAAGAGAGAGCAGACAGCCTGAGACCCTGAATGGCAGGATCTCAGGCCAACTAAGTCGAAAAACCAGCTAGACACTAGGCAAAAAGTTGGGGGTAACCATAGTCAGATATCCACCTTCCTACAATGGCAGCAAACACTTGTACTCTGGTTGCTTGGTGCTGGTGGTTGTGCATGATGTTTACCTGCATTTATGGCTGCACACCTAAGAGGGACTACATTCTAGAGAATATAAAGTGAGCCTGGCTCTAATATGACATCGAAAAAGGCTTCCAAGATTGTGACTTTTGTTGTGGTATGTGCAAGACTTTGTGGTGAGAATCTTGGGTTCAGACTGCCCTAACCTGCAAAAATAAAACACAATAAGTGGTCATATTAAGATCAGGCTTGACTTCTCAAGTCCTAAACCCACACATTCAAGAATTAACCATCAACTCATGGAAAGGAAGTCATATTTTCCAATCATTTGGAATATTTTTATAATGCTGGAGCAAGTAAATGCCAAGGAAAAGGTAGGAGAATAGTGCCTTTGTCAACATGCATTTAAAATGTTCTCCACATACAACATATTTTAACACTCTTATGAAAGCTTGTAAAACATCATCATTGAATGTTCACTGAAGTACAAAATGACATATGTTTTAAGAGAGTTGTGAAAGTAACAATTTATTGAGGTTGGATATGGAAACTGGAAGGCAGCTTAACACATTTTCCTGGGCAAGGTGGTACTTTTAGTAGAAGTCTTTTGCCATTGTCATTTCCTCATTTACCAAATAGTCCCAGTCACATGCTGAACGGAATGAAACTCAAACCGTGCAGTGGAACATTTTCAAAGCCCCGGGGAGGTGGTGGTCCCTGGGGGTCTGCAATGGACCCCCCATATTTAAATAATTAGTGCCCCAGGGAGGTGGTGGCGCCCAGGGCAGTGTGGGGGTGGCAGAAGCCCCCCATACTATTTTTATTTACTCAAACCCCGGGGAGGTGGCGATCTCCAGGGCTTGGGGGGGGCATGAGGCCCACCCACCCATATTGATGAATGCCCCAGGGAGGTGGCGGTCACCAGGGCAGCGTGGGGGAGCAGGAGCCCCCACATGCATTTATTAGAAGCTCCAGGGAGGTGGCGGTCCTGGGGCTGCGCACGGCTGCGTGCCCCCAGCACATAATGAATAAAGCCCTGGGGAGGTGGTGGTCCCTGGGCCTGCTGGGGCCCCTGCGGGCCCCCACTAATTAAATGCGCATTGCCCCCAGGACCTGGCCCAACCGAGGGTTTATACAAAACAAAGCACGGGAGCCCGCACTTTGTTTTGTTTTTGTTTTTCTAGGATAAATTCGCGCACCCAGCAAAAATTCGGCTGATTTTTTTACAAAAAAATGCTTTTTCTGGACCCCCTGAGCAGGCCTAGGGGTCTAGGTTGTTTCTACCCTGCACCCTTTTCTTGTTTTTTAACCTTTTTTCCACTGTTTTCTTGTGACTCGGTTACCAAGTCACAAGATGGCTGCCAACACATTCTGGTTTGGAGTGTTGGCAACCAATTAGACTTGAGCTTGAGCTTGGGAGGGTTCGCGAACCATCCTGGGTGCTCAGATATATATTTTAATTTTTTTAATTTCTCAGCAAATACCGAATGGATTTACACCATTTTTAAAAAAGCACGCTTTCTAGGCCAAGACCTACCTTTTTGCCAAATTTGGTGTAATTCCTTTCAGTAGTTCGAGCTCTAGCCTGGTTCCAAATTCCAATGGGAATTAACATGGAGAAACCGCGTTTTGGGACCCCCCTTTTTTCTCAGCCCCCACTTGACGAATCGTCCCTAAACTTTCAAGACAGGAGCTAGTGAACCATTAGTTTTGACAATTTTGCAAAGATTCGTCAAACGGTGCTAAAGATATTGGCAAATCAAAAAACGCTTTTCCTATGGATAACAGGTCCTAACTATAACTACCTACTGGCGACCGCCAGCAAGTAATATATATATAAGTAAAATCTCCAACTTCTGAAAGCTTCTATATTCACAAATTTTCAAGCAGGAAAAATATATATAAATATATATATATATTTGTAAATTTGTATATAATTTTAAAATGATAAAATACATTTAAATTAATAGTTTTTTACAGTAAATATATATACTAATTATTATGTATGTGTTTAACTTTTTGAATTACGTTTATTTATGTTTGTTAAAATGTATATTAAATCGACTTTATTTTTTATATTAATTTTAATATTTAACCTATTTCATATTTATATTTTTATTTTATATAAATTTAAAAATCGATATTTTGTACAACTATATTTTTACATCTATATATTTTTTCTCTATATTTTTGTACTCACCTGTTTAAGTGTAGGGACTCGATATTTTTGCTTTCTATATTTATTCTGCGATATTTTTAACCACGATATTTTGTATATCGATATTCTGTCAGTGAACCTCTGGATGACAAATTTGGGATATTATGCCCAGCTTTGGAGGCCAGCATGTACACCGGTCTGGTGGTCACATCTGAAGTACAGAGTCCAGTTCTGAAAGATACATGAAGACTTTCATGTCATGTTTTGGAGGCCTAGTCTACAATATTGTGTTGCGGTACATATACCACACCTGGAGTAGCACACCTAAACTAGGCGTTACCTCCTGTAGTGTGGTGCACAGTTCCGAGGTCATGCCTGAGGTACTCTGTCTAGCTCTGTTGCCCGATCAAGGCTGTTGTGGCATGTTCTGGAGGCCATATTATGAGTTTTAGGATGTTTTATGATGGCTGCAACTGGACGCCCAGTTCATTTGGAACACTGCGTCTAGTTCTTTAGGCCCCAAGTCAAATATTGCGAGGGATCATTTTCCTAGACGCAGACAAACAGATTGGATATAATTCAAGAGGAAGAGATCAAAATAGGATTCGTTTAAAGAAGAGGTTTTTTTGTTTTCATCTTTTATTTATTTATTTTATTTATAAAGTTTTATATAGCGCGAACAAGATCCCAAGGGATATCAGAGCGCTTAACAATCACACTAGAACTGGAAGGCTAATAAAGTAATAATCACAAGTAAAATACACAAAAGAATCATAAAGTGCACGAGACTTAACATGGAAGATATCTTAAACACAGTACAGTGTGACGACAAGGAAGTAGGAACAATGTCAACGGGCCAAGGGGTTAGTCCAATTACTGAAGGAGTTTATTCAACAGGAATCTTTTGACTTCCAGTTTGAACACCATCTTGATGGGTATTTGCCTACAGTGAGTGAAGGGACGGAGGGGAAATGGTCATTTAATAAAGGCAAACAGAGTAAAGAACAGTACTTCTTTTTATGTGAGGGTAGAGCTGGAAACCGATTAAGGTTGTGCATGTATGAAGCAGTGCATTAATCTGCTTTGTTTTTGGAGGGTCTTTTAGCTGGTGGAACACCAGGCATCTGAAGCGAGATCTTCATCAATTCCTGGCACCATCAGGGTTCCTAGTTGCAGAGGAACCTGCAGAACCCATAGACGTGGCTTCCCTGAAGAAGATCGTCTAGCAGAAACCTTGCCAATAGGTTCACAGTGTAGTTATAGTTTGAAAGAATCTGGGCTTCTGCATTCAGAAATACTTGGCAATGTGGGCCTGTTACCACCAGCAGGTAAGCTCCCGGTTATAATAATATCATTGACATTTTCCCAATGTCTTGCACTGTGGGACTCATTGATTGCAGATTTAACAACATTGTCTATGAAGCTTTTTAAATTTTCTTAGAAAATGTCTTCATTTTCTGCCATTTTCTCCTTTTGGGAGGGGTGAGACATTTTAATGATAATAATAAATGTAAACAATACTAAAGTTTAACGAAATAATATGTGGCAATAAACACTTCCCTTTAATATTTGTTTATCAGTCATGCTTCAATAAAAATTGTTTAAATGATAGACTCCTTTAGGATATTGGACTGGTTTTCTTAAAAAGGCAGTAGGCATGTTTAGGCTGTCGTGTCAGATGAAGAATAGTCAGAAAGAAGGTATATTTATTTTATTCAAGCATTTTTTGCCAGCAATTCTGGTGGCTATCTGCAGCGCCTTGCGGTCTGAGGAGAACAATATGCCTGCTTGAGCGGGTGTGCGAAAGCTGCAATGCTATGGTGACTAGATTTGTAGAGCAAAAAAATGGGAAGGTCATTGACATAGAAAAAGAACTAAATGTTGGCAGGACACTGACAAGTGCCAGCATTCAGGGCCCAATTTATATGTTGGTGGGCAGCTCATTTCTCCACCGGGGTGATGGAGTAAAATATTCTGTCGCCCTGGCATATGTGCCATTGAAGATGCTGTCAGTGATGTCATGAATGATGTCATAGAACATGTCATGAGTGGAGTCATATATGAGGTCATAAGTAGTGCATGGGGCGAAAGTGATAGTTAGTGCTGCTAACTACCACTGGTAAATTTCTGTGGTTATTTTAGTTCAAAATGTTAATGTTGACATTGACAAATTCACCTAAATATATACCGTTACTTTAACCTTTGTTTTTTCCCCCTGAATTTCTACGGTATTTTTTAAACAAAAATAGATCTTTTTATCACACCTAACTATAACGTTACTTTAACCTTTGTATTTTAACAGTGAATTTCTAGGTTTTTTTTAATGTAAGGCAAACACGGCATCTTTAACCATTAAAAAAATTGATTTCTACCTTTGATGATCTGAAAGGGGTCCCCTCAGGGATTTAATGGCTATAAAATGTAAGCAAAACCTTTGCTTCTCATTTGAAATTACTCGTATAAGATGGAGAAACCTGGAGATTGCAAACTTTATTCAGTCTAAAGTAGATCATGTTGCTGAGTGGGGTATCATGCTCAAATTGGCCAAGTAGGAGAAATATCCATTAATCTTGAGAAACTTGGGGGCATATCAGCAACACCCGGCGATAATTATTGCTCAGCGCTCTTAGCGTGAGGATAATTATCGCCGGGTAACGTGGATTTTTATCGCTGGGATAGCGTGCTATTAGCAACGCTTATCTCCTCAGCGATAAAAATCCTAGCGCTAACTGTCTAACATGAGATTATCACTGGAAACCCAGCAATAATCTCACGTAGTGTGGTGTTAGCTTGCTGATAGGGACTCACAAACTTAGCCATGATATCCACCTTCCATAGGATATCATGGCTAAGTCAGTCCTGAAGCAGGCGTAAGGAAAGTAGCGATAACAGGGGTTATCGCTACTTTTCCTGCCGCTATGCTTCATAGCGTGGGGCTTGATGATAGGAGAAATGTCGCTTAGCGACATTTCTCCTGTCATGTCAGGTCAGGAACGCTCACTTTGCATCTCATTAGAGATGCAGAGCAGGGCGTTAGGAATCCCGACGCTAAAGCAAGGTTTCACGCGTTAGCGTGGCCTTGCTAATTAGGCGATAGAATTATCGCCGCTCGGCCGCAAAAGTGGCGATAATTTTTTAGCGCCAGCTTGTAAATATGCCCCTTTCATCTTACAGGCAGTGTACCCACTTCTACAGTTATTCCGTTTGAAGAGGATTTAGGAAAATATATGAATTTGATTAAAACAAATGCTGTGAACAACTTAAAGATAAAAGTTGCTACTGGATGTTTAGTTAAAAGAGAAGTTATCTTTCTATCTGGAATTGTGCCCAGAAGTGCTTGGCCAACTTGGAAAACTCTTGAGGCAGCGCCTGTTAGCCTTTGGAAAGACTTACCAACAAACCAATTTAACTCAGACATTTGAGACCAGGAGACCTAAAAATGTGTTCATGGGCAATAGCGGTGTGAACATGCCTTCCAGAATGAGTGGAGACCAACTGATTCGCTTTCTGAACGGGTTCCGTGTTATATGCCTGCTTTTATTGCGGGTTTGATTGTCCAGCAGTCAAGTCAACTAGAGGAAGACCAAGTGGAGGACTCTCGACGCTAGTAAGGAACAATTTATGAGTTACATCTGTTAAAACTATTCAGGTGTCGAAATTCATTGTTGTTCTTTCCTTTAGATTCAATAATAATAATAGGTTTACATTGGTAATAGTTCTATACCTCCAAAATCTATAAAGGACAAAAATCACATAACACAATTTTCATCACAATTGGCAATAATGATTGACGATTTCTGGACGAAGGCTGGAAGTGCTTTGGCCGGTTTGCTCAGCGCGTCATTGGCTTAAAGGCTAATTGTGTGTTGTTTCCCCCAAATTTGGGCCCAGTGATCAGGGGCTTTTCAAAGACCCTTTGAGCCTAGAACTCCATATAAAGAGCAAACAGCAGGGGCGACAACGGGCACCCCTGCCGAGCTCCCTTGCTAAGGAAGAAGGGAGTAGACACACAGATGATTACCCTTGCCGACGCTGTGAGGAAGTAGTAGAGATTTATCACCCAAGTTCTGAATCTCTTCCCTACTCCAAAATGGCGCTAGAACTTGTTCTAAGAAGGGCAAATGGACCCTGTCAAAGGCCTTTTCAGCATCAATCACTAAGAGCATAAGCTCACCTGTTGTGTGTGAGATCTTTTCTATGATGTGCAAGACATGCTCAGTTGGTCTGATGTTGGCGAATAAAGCCCGCTTGGTCCGCATCTATGATCGATGGCATTTGCGTGCCCAGTCTTGATGCTAAGATGCTGGTGAACAGCTTGAGGTTCGTATTTAAGAGAGAAATTGGGTGGCACGTGCTTTCTATCTTTACCCGGCTTGGAAATAACACCACCAACGCTGTCATTATCGGGGGGGATTGCCCCTGGGGCAGAGAAGGAGTTATAAAACTATGTTAAAATTGAAGCGAGAGCATGACAGAATGTTTTATAGAAGGTATACTAGAATCCGTCTGGCCCCGCGGATTTCTTGGTCTTTTGTTGGGAGATTGCTGAGCTAACCTCCTCCACCTGAATATTGTGTTCTAGTGTGCCTGCTTGGTTGGGGGATAAAGCAGATGTGCGAGAGTCAGTGAGATATGAAGCGCAATCTGCGGGGTCTAACCGCTGGCTAGTATATAACTCTGCAGAGAAACTTTTAAATAAGTCAGCAATAGAATTGTCATGGGTGACCTGCACCCCAGTCTTGTTGTGAAGTTAGTGCACTCCCAGGCTTTGCTGCTGGGTGTGCTGTTTGTTAGCCAGAAGGTGGCCTCTCTTATCTCCCCCTACATAAAAAGCATGGCGCAGACGTAGTGCTGCATATTCGGCTCTGTCAAGGTCTATGCTTGCTAATTGTGTTGGAACAGCTGGTAATTGGTGCCAAATCCTCGGTGCTCCTGTGCACTGGTGTATGCCCTTTAGTTCTTTGACTTGTTGGGATAGATGGTCTATCTTTTCCTTGCATAATTTATTGTCCGCTGCCGAAATTACAATGAATCCCCTGCGTATAACCACTTTAAGGACTTCCTAGAGCGTGACAATAGAGGTTTCAGGGGTGTCGTTCAGGGCAAGGCAGTCAGTAATGGCATGGTGGACTTGCTTCACCACATCAGGTTGCTGTAATAATGTGTTCCTCAGTTGCCAGGTCCGTGTTGGGCAGTGTATGGGGGAAGGGTCATTGTGAGTGAAATTGCTGCGTGGTCTGACAATGCGGCCGGAAGTTTCTCCGATTCAGAGGTGAGTGTAAGGATATCTTTTGTTTCCAGGAAGTGATCCAGCCATGCGTAGGTAGTATGTGAAATGGGAAAAAAAATAGGACTATTCATGTGTATGTGGGTGAAGTGTTCTTCATTTATCTTGGAGCCCATGTCCTTAAAACACCTGTGCCCCATCTTCATCAGCACCCCAGTCTGTCCCTGCCAATGCGTGGACCTGTCTAGGTCATTATCTAAGACCAGGTTAAGGTCCCCTCCCATTAGAACTATTCTTTCTTGATTGGATAGTACCTCCGTCAGTGCCAATCACAGAAACACCACTTGATCCTATAAATGGAGGCCATCACAAGTGACCAGTCGTCGAGGATGAGATGAAAAGCGAGAAGACGGACATTCACTTCCGCTACTTTGGGACCAATTTTCCCCTTAAAGGTATGTGCCACTAGCAGGACCACCCCCGCTGTCTTGGTAAGCGAAGAGGAAAAGAATTGGCGCAGGAAGATGTGTGGGCACAGCCTGAACAATCTTGTGGGAGTAGTAGCATCTCCTGGAGCAGGCGTATGTCCGCCCCGTGTTCTCCAAGTATGATAATACCGCCTTACGTTTAACTGGGTTATTAAAGCCCTTCACATTGAAGGTGAGGAATCAAAGGGGAGTGTCCTTCATTATGTGTCAGGAGGAGTCTAAAAGCTGCCCCAAGTGACAGTTGGTGCATGGTTCGGGAGCTAGCATGGCGTCACCTGGATCCCGCTACTACTGCAACTGCATCATGTTGTGACTGCTATGAGTGAAACAGAAACCCCTTAAAAAACAAGCAAGAATGCAAACATATGTACTCAATCAAAAGGGAAAAATTGATCCACAGTTCTGAGTGTCAGATGTAGAGGGTCCAAATTGTGGCCACAATTCCCCATCCCCGGGCCCCACCACCCAGCCGCCGGCAATGAGTTCAGCGAAGGTACCTTCCCAGCTGTGTTATGAGGAGTCAGTCTTAGGCAGTGCTCCAGGGGTCAACTCCAATGCTGCCTGCTGTTTCCTGGCAATAGTAGCTGTGTCTGGTCGGGCAATCATTTTCTCCGCCTGCGGGTTCGGCAACAAGTGTGACCATCCATTGAGCGGGACGGGGATGCCCTGAGCGTGGAGCCATCCGCTGCCAAGTCTGTGCCCAACATGCTGCATGTTTCTTCCAATGATCGTAGCTGGAAAAGATTCCCATCTAGACGGAAGATAAGGCGGATTGGATGACCCCATGAGTAGGGCACCCACATGTTCTGGAGTTGAGAAGTTGCCGGCCTAAAGGTGCGCCTCTTCTACAGGGTAGTCGCTGCAAGATCTTGGTAGAGAGTAGGTGCTTGATCCCTGAAAGAGATGGGATGTTTCTCTCAGGCCTTGTGTAGGATGTCTTCCTTCACCTGGAAGATGTGAATGCAGACCAAAATGTAATTGGAGGGATGATCTCTGCCTGAGGGGGGCCGACTCTGTGTGCTCGGTCCATCTTTATCTCCAGAGTTGAGGGGAATCCAGGATTGTTCAAAAGAGATACACGGTGAAGCTGATGAGGCCCTTGCCTTCTGCTTTTGATGATACACCTCTGATTATGATGTTATTTTGGCAGGATCTGTTCTTGAAATTCTCAGCATGTGTCTATGATCTATCTGCTGGTCACGGAAGCAAAGGATTTCCTGTTGCAGGGCCTCAATGACTTCCAACTGGCTATTGCCCTGTTCCTTCAAGGTAGAAACTTGGCCTCCCAGATAATCCATATCTCTTCGTAGCTCCCGGATGTCACTGGAAATGTCATTTTTAACCTCCTGTAGATCTTCCCTGAGGAAGAGCGGGGTCACTGGCTCCTCCAGGTCATCCTCGTTCTGTATATAAGGTGTAGTAGACGCTGAGGGGCGAACTCAAGAGGCCTGGAGAGCATCTTTTTCAGATTGCAGTCCTTTTTGGAACTGATTGTAGCCATCACGGGTTGACTAAGTGGGCATCTACCAATGCCGTAGTGTGTGTAAGCCGGTGCTCCTGTAGCGGGACATGTTCAAGGCCTTGGGAAGTCCAGCTGTTCCCAGGGTGAGAAACTCCGGGGACCATTGGGTAGCAGGGCTCCTAACACTACCGCCCCTCTTCCCGAGGAGATGTTACACAAGGTGTTGTGTTCAAGAAGGCTCAAAGTCGGGCCCCCAGCAAGGGCCCCAACCCTGTTCCATGTGGCCTACCCAAGGGCCAAAGATCCAGTGACCACGCACAGGCGGGGGTGTGCACAGCCATGCTGCCGATGTTGTAGCAGAACCAAGCTTAGCTCTATCCAGAGGAAGGAGTGCTAACACCATTGTCCATATATGGCCATCGCCCACTTCAGCCGCCAAGGGAGGGCGCTGTATAGCCAACTTGAACTCCCCTCACTCAATGCCGTAATCCCCCGAAAGGAGAACCCACAGAGCCACAGTTGGAGCCCCTCGAGGGCATTATTCCACCGTGGCCAATGATCCTCATGGTACGCAGTGCGAGGGTGTAAGGCCCAATCCCAGCCAGGGCGGGAGCTCAGGTGTCCAGCCACACCTAGAATGAAGTGGCGTAGAATGGAGTGCATTGGAGCGGAATGCAGTGGAATAGCATACAGTGAAGTGTTGTAAAGTGTAGTGGCATACAATGCAATAGAGTAGAGTAGAGTGGCGTACAGTAGAATGGTGTAGAGTGGAATAGAGGAGTTGCATCTAGTCGAGTGGTATACAGTGGAGTGATGTGGACTGGAGTGGCATACAGTGGCATTGCGTACAGTGTAATAGCATAGAGTGGAGTGGCCTAGAGTGGAGCCTCATACAGTGGAAAGGAGTGGAGTGTCATAGAGTGGAATAGCATATATTGGTGTGGCTACTGTGGTGCGGCATATGGATGTATGTGAAATTTAGCAGCAATGTAGATTATGGTGTGCAGAGTAACGAAAAACAATTAATACCCCTGCTTTGTGTTTCTCTAGATTTACCTACCAACGCAGGGCCATGCATGGTGGCCTGTCGTTTCTTTGCAAATCTAACTTAAGCATTTCATTGCCCATGCAACACCATGAGTGACGCAAGGGTACCGTATTCCAATAATACAGTGAGACCCTAGTTATATTTTGGCCCATGGTATACCGTGATAACCATGCAGTATTCTGTGGTATATGGCGGTGTCAAGCCACCATATAACTGGGAAATGGCTGTTTATAGAGAATGAAAAGGCAGCCATATTGTTTTCACTACACTTCGACTGTGCTCAGTTGTAGGGCCTTAGATATAGGTAAATCGTTGGTCCCATATATCACACCTTTATTAAAGTACAATGGATGTTTCTAAGAGAAAATTATTGAATGGCAGCAAGGCAGTGTTTATGAGCCGAATTGATCAGGATGTATGAGCACAATTTGAACGATTGATAAAGACTGCAATGTCCCCAATATAAAGAAAGCCTGAAGGACAACAAATTGCAGGACTGAGAAAAAGAAATTGACAACATGCAATAGTGCATTCTGGGGATGGTAGTATGGTGAAACCACGCGGGAATCTGGTAGTCTCCAATGGGCGTATTTAACAATGTAGTGAACGCCGCAATCCATGCAACAGCTTACCTGTGAACAAGGCTGTATCATCAGCCAACACGCGTCAGGACAATATGTTTTTAAGCAAGCTGCCTTTTTGCCATATACTGAATAAAGATGCCTATTTGCATGGCGGTCCGGTGTGTGGCGCTCTTCTTTACTTATGGGAAAGGAAGAATGTGTTATATCCAACAAAGCGGTGACACTCAAACAGGTGGACTCAGCAAAGAACAAAACAATTTTTCCACTATAATGTTTTGGCTTCCGTCTTCCTCATGTAGCACATTATTGTTTGCTTAGTAGCTGCACAACTGACTGCTTGATTTCTAAAAAGCATCATAAATGAAGATTTCATTTGGAATGTATGTATGTATGTACAAATACTTTATTCGATTTCGTAAAAAATCATAAAAGGGTGGAGAAACCACCATACATAAAATGGACATTTTAGAAACTTATAAAAAATGAAAGCCCACAAAGGTACGTTCTACAGCGGTTAAGTTAAAAAAATGTAAAACATATGATCAATACCACGACAGGATTTCGAGACTGGTTATACTAAAACTTATTAAATCAGTTGTTGTTTTCTTTTTTTTCCAGTTCTTTTGCTGCAATTTTCAGGAAGTTTATAGCTCTACATGACAGTTGGATTGATGGTCATCCAAGGCATTGGATTACGGCTGCTCTGCATGACCTTATTTGTTTCTCCCTAAAGGCTTCCCGAAAAACTGTTCTTCGGGTTGCTGCCAGGAAGGGGCAGATGTAGAAGATGCAAATAAGTCTCGTCCCCTCCTCCACATAGGCGGCATTCCTTGGATTGCCAAGAGTGTTTCCATTTCGGCATCAGGTCCTTTGATGGAAATGACCCCAGCCGCAGTAGTGTCAGGTAGTGCTTTTTCTGATGGGAGAAGTGTTCTAGTAGATATGGTAGGGGTTTCAGCCATTGATAGGCTTGGATCACTGCCCAAGCGTGGGATTTTTTTTAAAAGGCTGTTTTATCTATTGGTAAGGAGGACTTTTTTATTGCTTTGTTAGCTACAGTTTTGAAAGCAGAATAGGTGGGAAGAGTAAGCCAGGCCTCCTCTAGCTGCAATGTTGCGAGGGATTCCTTCAGGGCTCTGAACGTTGAATTATTTAGTTTGGCTTGGGTTTCAATTTCCACCCAACAGTAGTGCGCAAGGGTGTTGTCCTCTGCATCCCTCTTTTTCCAATAGTACTTGGCTAGTGCCCCTTGTCTGTCAGGAATCTGTTTTTTTTTAGTCCATACTCTAATCGAGTTTGGGATTGAGAAATGTGTTGAGGGATCGAAAACAGGTTGGTTGATTGTACTGTATTTAAAAACGTGACGTCTTTAAGGTTTAGAATTTCTGAGCCATATGAGACTGAAGGTAAACATTTTCCTTCAATGGCTTTTAGCAAGTGTCCTGTAGAACAACCAGTAAGTTTGTTTCTTAGGACTTTGAAGGCGAACTGCAATTAGTTGGCTTTAGTAAGACCTTGTGCCAGTTGTAATTTGAAATTAAGATTGCGGTCCATTTGAAAGCCTAAGTATTTGTATGAGTCAATCTGGGTCAGAGGTTGCCCCTCCAAGTATCAGAGAAGTTTATGATTTGCTGTTGTTTTGAGCTGTCTGGCAAAGCACATCACCTTTGTTTTTTGATGGTAGATGGTATAAGCTCCTAATTTAGTGATGAGTCGCTGCAGGCCTACAGGTGTTTGAGCTAGGAGCACTATATCGTCTGTATATGGTAAACTGGGTCTGGGTATTTTGCACAATTTTGGTGGGTCAGATTGAATTGACTGGAGTTGTTTATCAAGGGCGGCAGTGTAGATGTTGAAGAGGCAGGGTGCCAGCACATACCCTTGTTTTAAGAGTTTGGAACTTTTTGGTTATGCTGTGCCCGTCTCCTTTCCTGACCTGGACCCACGTCTGGGAATACAGATTGATTATGGCCTCCAGAGGTTTGGTTGGGGCACCCCAGTTTTGCATTTTTGCCCATAACTTAGCTCTCTGCATATATTTTTGCCTTCACATCAATCAGGGCTATCAAACGATAGTTGGAGGGGTCAAAGCGGGTGCCCGACTTGTATACTGGGTTTAAGATACTGTCCCTCCAAGAATCTGGGATAGTACTGGATGCTAGGATTGAGGAGAAGATTGGCGTGAGGAGGCCGGACCAGAATGGAGGGTCGTTGCGAAACAAGGCGTTTGGCAAGCCGTTGGGGCCTGGGGCACCCTCCGATCTTAGATTTTTTATGATTTTCAAAACTTGCTCTGTCCGGATCTGCGGTAAATATTAGAGTGCTTCTGGGCTAGAAGTGACTTTGACATGACCTGCAATGGGTGCCCCCTTGCCTAATTGGTAACCATAAATTGCGGGCCGGCTAATGGCCATTTGTTAACTGATTGATAAGTTCCCAAAAGAGCCTGGGGTCCCTTCGTTTGCGGGAGTGATAGAGTTTGGCCCAGAGGTGTTCTTGAAACGCAAATTTTTGCCACCTTTATGTGTCTTTTTAGGTCTTTTCTAGCTGTAGAGATTAGTAGCAAGAGATACTGGGAAGGGGCTGAGCCCAGGGTGCGTAGTCTTCTCAGGTGTTTGTTCAGTTGTTGTTTTTGAATCCTGAGTTGTTTGGTGAACCAGTCGGCCCCTTGGTGTCTTCTCCCGTTTTTTCCTGTGGCCTGGTTATGGAACTTTTGATTTAGTTCTAGGTTAAAGCGCTCCCAGGCCTGTGTATTTATGGGTTCGGTTTGGAATCTTTCCAGAAGACAGATGCCTGATATCACCAATCGTATCCTTTTTCCATACAAGGCGTTTTAAATTGTAGCATTGCAGTTGTTGCGATGGTATGTTGGCTGGCACTGGGTTTACGATGTTTCTTAGTAACGTAAAAGTTTGTGGTTGGTGGTCGCTTTCAGTCCTATCCGTTACTTGGAAGTTCATGATAAATGGAAAAAGATCTTGATCCGTAAAAGTGTAGTCTATGGTTGAAGATGATTTTTGGGTAATCCTAGTATATGCTACAGGGCTGTCTGTCGGGCTGCCTCCCGTTGAGCATGCTCATTGAAAGGTCGACCAGGCAGGCCACACATCTCTTACCAAGGGTATCACGTCGGTTCGGGCCTGTGTGTGCTTTTTGGTCCCTTTGTTGCCATTTTGCAGAAAATTCATGTTAAAATCCCCTGACAGAATGATGTTTGCATCCAAATGGGCGAGTTTTAATGTTGCAAGTGTTGCTAATAAATGGTCAACTCTTGACCGTTTTTGTTTGAACTCTGGATGAATGTAGGTATTAAGAAAAAGCAAGCAATTTAGGGGCGGGGTTTCAAGTTCGACACATTGCAACCAAGAAAACTCAAGGTCTATAGTAGAAACTTGCCAGGGAATGTCGGTTGAAATGAAAATTGACAGGCCCCCTTTAACTCTGCCTTGGTTAGCAACTTTTTTGGCCGGTTTCAGAAATTCCTTATAGCCAGTTATTGATGTAGAATTTACCACCAGCCAGGTTCTATGAACCCTTGATCTTCTAGGTTAGTACTAAGTCCGAACACATTCCAGGAGCAAATGTTGTAGCCCGGGAACAAATTGGTGGCTGCGTGAGATTTGGTTCATGCCGAGTCTAAAGGTGTCCGTCCGAGATTGAGTCCCGGAATCACGGAGGTTTATCGGCTTCTGGGTGAGCAAAGGGGATGATGATGTTCCTTGTCGTGGGCTCTTTCCGCTTTGGAGAAGTTTCATGGTCTGGGCCTTTGGCTCCCTTTAACAGGTCAGCTGGTTGAGTAGATGGATGAAGCAGGTTGGAGTAGCAGGGGGTCTATCTTGTTTACAGTAATACCCCACTTTGCAAATTGGTCCCTCTGCTGCCAAATTTGTTCAGTAAAAGAGTTGGCTACGAACGTTGCTGTTGTTTCTTGGCCCATGAAATGCGGGTTCTGTTTGAATTCTATACTAACGTTGTCACAGGTATTTATGTGGCTCAAGGGGGGGCAAAGCTTTAAAGAGTGTGACAGGGCACTTCTGTTTAGAATATCATGGTTTCCCCTTGAGGCGTAGTGAGGGATGAAATCCAGTTTGTTGTTATGTGAAAGAGTGTCCCACTGCGACTCATGGTGCGCACCTCTTACCGTTACTTTGTCAGCTAGTATAGGCTCTATGATAGTCGGTGGAATGGTCGGAATAACGTTGGTGTTGTTTAGTGTACATTGTTCATTGACCCATGTCCAAGTAGCATTGTTTCTTCCCAGGTTTGGATCATGGGTTACATTTTGATGGCAATTTTCTTTCCTCTCGTTGTCAGTGGCCAAATTTACTACCAAAGTGCAGATGGTGCTGATTTCTTTCGTGACATACTTTGATGTAGTTAAAGGTTTCTCTGTTTGTGTGGTTTGTGTAGCCTGGGTGGGTAGAGGATGTTTATCTTTCCTTGGAGGCTTAAATATACTGTGTATTTCCTCCGACTGCTGTAGTTCCCTTTTGGTGTCATTTACACAGCTAGATATAAGGGTAAGGTGGATGAGGAGTTCAATTGCTCCTTGTTTATAATTGCATCCGGGGGTGGTAGAGCCACGTCCTGGTTACTCTTTTTCATTCCCTGGTCAGCTTTAATGGGAAATACATTGGTTGCCTGTCTAGAACGTCTTCTGTTTCTTGCTTTTTGAAGGCGTTTTCTCTCCCGCTTGGTTAATATCTTGGTCGCTGATGACGGCTGACCTGATAATTGCTCACTTTGATCTATTGTTTGAAGAGCCGAAACTTTTAGAATGTCAAAGGTTTATGCTGAGCTAGGTGCGGTTGAATCTGCCTGTATTTGTTCTAAGTTAGATTCCATTCCACTGGTGGTGTGCCCCCCCTTGGGGCGGAGTTGTGCGGTGACCAATGCTCGTGGTACCTCGTGATCTATCTCTGCTTGTGAAACAGTCTTTGTTGGAACTTCCCTGGTAGTAACCAAGCGGTCTGACAAAAGGGTGGGAACCGCTGCTAATTTGTAAATCTTTTGGGTGCAGTGGCAATGGCACATTTGGTATGTTGTTTTCCGGTCTCACTGCACCCTCAGGATCATCTCGTTGAAACTTTGCAGTTTCTGTTCTACTCCCTGAACATGGATTGCTAAGATGTTTAGGAGGTCCACTTGGGTGTCCAGCTTGTCTGCATGGTGAGTCATTGCTTTGGCGATTGTATCCATTGTTTGTAACAAAAGCTGCCAAGCTGAAGATACAGGGGGACTGCCTGGTTTGGTTGGAGATACCTGGGCATTGGGTTCTCAGTGGTCTGAACATACTGACAAGGGAGCTTGTAGAAGTCTCGGGGACCCGCTGGGTTGTTCCCTTGTTTGGGAGGGATGCGGCAAGTGGGTTAAACCATGCATATCAGGGTAGAGAAACTGCTCATTCTGTAGATTGACCTGGCATGGATTCTGGCTCTTATGTTGTTCCGCTGGCGCTTCTGACAAGAGCGAGGAAAAGCCGGGCTTATCGCAATTGTTTATGTTGATATTGCGGAAAACAGACTCGTGGGCCACGGGGTGACGAGCACCTTGAGGTTTTGTCGGATTCCCAATTGGGCTCGGGATGTTTATGGTCGTCTGGATGGCGGGGACCCCTTTGTTGAGGCCTTGGGGGCCATAGTTTCCAGGTGAAAATAAAAGTAATGTCTGCTGACTGGGGAGATCGACGGAAGAGTGGTGGTGGTGGTGTATTTGTGCCTCAAAAACTTGGTTGTTTTGCCTTCATCTGATGTCCAGCGGTAGGAGAGCTTTGGATGATAAAAATTGGAGGCTTGGAACTGCGTCGGTTGCCTCGTGCGGGGATGCCTGGAAACGTTTCCTCCCGCACTCACTGCTCATGCTTCTTTTGTCGCTGAGAGGGCTCATAGTGACCTCACTCACATAAACTGTACTAATACTAGATTCATCACTTGCTTTAAGGGCCCTAAGGTCATTGCGGTGTCGATTATCCGATGAGGATTTTATTACGACTTTTAAAAAGTCCGAGATCCGTGCCCGTTTGCTGCTGTTTGGTGCTGAGTGATGCCTAGTTGGGACCGCAGAGGTGGCTTTGGTGCTGTCTCCCCGTTTTGCTACCAAAGCCGCCGCTGTGGGTGTTTTTGGCATGGCCTTTAGCCAGTTGCTTGCGTTTGTTGAGGTAGCATCCGTTAAGACTCCCAATTCTTGCCACCGGTCTTTACCTTCTTTGATTGATGGACAAGTTACTGGGGAGGTCATATTGGGAAGATCTTTAGCCTCAGCCTCTTTGACCTTTTCTTTTTCCTTTGGCAGGGGAGCTCCTCTGATTTTCGCTGACCGCATTCCCCGTTTCCACCACCCCGGGTGGAAGGGGGAGAGAGTAGGAGTTTGGTTGGGGTGCGGGGGTAATGCGAAGTTTGTGTGGGGCGGGTGCAGCTTGGCCCTGGTCTCAGGCTGGGTGACAAAGGGAGGGGAGGGCGAGAGCAGGGCACACTGGGGGCCACAGGCCACACCCGACCTAGTTGGGCAGTCACTGCGGACACTCCCAGGCACTTCACTCTGCGGCCTCCAGCTAAGGGAGGCCCCGCTCTCATGCTCTTGGAGCCCACTGGTGGCCCGCTTATGGGCCTTGTTGGACAGGCCACATAAAGAGCTTGCTCCCTCCCCGCATGACAGGGCCCGAGCCCCGACCCTCCAGGTGTTACCCACAGAAGCAACCCGCACCCCGTCTCACACGGGACCCCTGCCCCCGGACATCTCTGTATCATGGGGCCGAACCACTACCGGGGCCCTCGCCCGGCCCGGCCGCCATCTTGGACACTGCACCACGAGGCCGTGTGGCCTCAGCTCGACCCTAACCCTGGGCCTGGCCAGGCCCCGACATCCCGGCACCACCATCCACCCAGGAGGTGAACGGACCACTTGGCAGGTCAATGGGAGAAAGAAGTGTCGATGGCTCTCCCCCGCCAGGTGCCGATCGCCCCCCCAGCTCCCCCGGGCGCTGGCTCCACCCCCCTGCTGGGTGTCTGGACTCCCTCATCCCGGACCCCCCGGCCTCCAAGTGCGAGGGTCCGGACATCAAAGGGCGCCAGACCTATAACTGGGGCAGCTCCAGAGCAGGAAGGGAGTTGTATCCTGGAGTCGAGAGACACCGTGAAGAACTCATCCTTGACGGACTACTGGCGCTGCCGTAGCCCTGCTTTGCGAACTATCGTCCTGCCTGCTGGCGCTGCCGCAAACCTTCTGCATCCTTCATCCTCGTCGGGACCTGCTGGCGCTGCCGCGGACCGTTGTAACTACCACCTTCGTCGGGACCTGCTGGCGCTGCCGCGGACCGTTGTAACTACCACCTTCACCGGGACCTGCTGGCGCTGCCGCGGACCGTTGTAACTACCACCTTCACCGGGACCTGCTGGCGCTGCCGCGGCCCGTCCATCTAGAACGCCGAGCTCGAGGATTGTGAGCTATCCATCAGATCATCGCACCTACCAGATTGGTAACAAGACTGTCCCGCTACCCCCTTTCCCAACCAAGAGACTAGAATCGAGGGGACCCCTGAGTCCTGGCCTCCTTGTACCATTCTATCGTACCTAAAGATTGCTTATAAAGAACGTTAAACCTTATCTTCGTGTGGTGTACATCTGTGGGGGGGAAGTTACTCGTCTGTACGATCGCTGGAGACGGCTCTCCCCGGAGACCTCTCCCCTTGTCCTCGGCCGACCCTTCCGGTCCGTCTAACATTGGTGGCCAGCGGCGCGATCCGAATCAACGCGTAATCGTACAGAGAGTAGCTCACCCCACGACGAAACCACAATGACAACCAAAGAGAGCGGATCCACCGAGAAATTCCAGATGGAGAAATTGGAAGAGTACAGCCATCGTGAGTTGAAACAATTCTGCATTGAACTAGGCATTGCTACCACCGGTCTGAGTACCAAAGACGATTTCAAGCACGCCATTGAGTCGTGGGCAGAAACCGGGGCCGCCAGACCCCCGGACCAAGACATTGCAGCATCAGAGAGGAACACCACGGCTCCCGAGGAGCAAAGAACGGGTCTCTCGCAGGAAGAGATCCAAGAGAGAGAAAAAAGCAGACTACATGAGTTAGAAATGGCACGGCTCAAAATGGACGGTGAACTAAAATTAGCCGAACAAAAACTGAACCTAGAACATCTGCGGCTCCGAGAAGAACGGGAAGAAAAACAGAGGCAGAGAGAGCTCGAAGAAAAGAGATTAGCGTACGAACACGAGTGCAAACTGGCAGAAATAGACCTACGGAAGCAGAACAAAGAACTGGGGGTGCCCGAGCAACCGCGCCCCCCAGGAGCGACAGAAAAGAAAGTCCACATCCCCAAGGATGTCGTTCGAGAGTATTTCCGAGATGACGACATACAACAGTGGTTCAAGGCCTACGAGATCGCCATGACCTCCCACCGGATCGATCGAAGTGACTGGGGAGCCGGTCTATGGGGGAGGTTCGTCAATGAAGGCCGCGATGCCCTGTTACAGCTCCCAGACCATCTGATGACATCCTACGACCACATGAAGGCTGCCCTCCTCACCCGATATGGGCTCACACCCGAAATGTACCGCCAGAGGTTCCGAGACTGCACCCGGATCCCGGGTACAACTTGGGTGGAATATGTGAACTATTTCAGCCGAGCCTTCGAGGGTTGGATCAAGGGAAGCCACGTAACGACCTACGAGCAACTTTTTAATCTCATGGTGTGGGAGCACCTCTCTAACAACTGCTTCGTCGAGCTCCGGCAGCACCTCCTCGATAGTAAATTGACTGACCCACGGCAGCTCGCCGCCGAAGCTGACCGGTGGGAAAGCACCCGAGTAGGCCGGAGGGGGCCGCACGAACAGAACCGGAACAACCAAGGTCAGCACCGGCCCCGAGGAGGAGGAGGAGGCCAGGGACGAGGCAGAGACACCGTCCCGGCCGCCCCCGCTGCCAGCACCCCGCCCCCGGCCAGCCGGGGCAACCCCCCGTTGCGCCCGGGGTTCCGAGCCAATGTCACGTGTCACCGATGCCAGCGAGTCCGCCACTACGCCAATGACCCGAACTGTCCACAGAACCAAACTCCGAGACCCCGCCAGGTAGCTGCCGCTGCCCTGGGGGGAGAACAAATCTCAGAAGAACAGGAAGAATGCGAACAAGAACAACAAGAGTGGGAACCGGCCGCCATGATTCTAGCGTGCCTAGGGGGAAGAGACATGGTCCCGCGGGCTCCCCTACCCGCCAACACCAGAAAATATAGTCAGTGGGTGAACATTAATGGACGCAAGGCCGAAGCACTACGTGACACGGGGGCCAGTGTGTCGGCCGTCCGCTGTCACCTGGTGACCCCAGAACAGATCTTGCCGAACATTCTCTGCCCCGTCCGTTCAGCCGACAATTCGGAGAGTCTATGTCGGATGGCCTGCGTCCCCTTCGAATGGGGAGGAGTCTCCGGCATGTTGAAGGTGACGGTCCGAGATGATGCCCCCGTGGACTGTCGCCTGGGGAATGATCTTGAGAGTTCCCCGTGGGCCGCCGTAGAAAGAAGAGAGCACCTGGGGATGTTGGGCCTCCCGGACTGGGCGTGCGTAACCACCCGGTCCATGGCCGCCCGTGCCATCCCCCGACCAGAAGAACCAGAATGGCCAGCACCTCCTCCCCGATCGCTCCAGTAGAGGACACCGACCATACCGACCCCCCAGAGCAAACCCCCGAAGGGCTCGCTCAGCCCCAGGACCTTCCCGACCTGGCTCAGTGGCGTCAAGAAGGGGGGCCCACCCAGGAACAGTTCCGTCAAGAGCAGAAGACCTGTCCCTCCCTCAAGGGACTCCGCCAGCAAGCCCTCGCCCAGAGCGCAGGGGACACCACCGGAGCCCATTGGATCTATTGGGACAACGACCTGTTGTACAGTGAACAGAGAGTCGCGGAGTTAGGGGCCAGTCGAGTGCTGGTGGTGCCCCTCCGTTTTAGAGACTTCTTGTTAAATTTGGCCCACGATGTCCCTCTGGCTGGACACCTGGGCCAGGACAAAACCTACAATCGCCTGGTGACCCACTTTTTCTGGCCAAAGATGAGAAACGACATCCTCAACCACTGCCGGTCCTGCCCCACGTGCCAGGCCAGCGGGAAGAGCGGCCGCAAACTTAAAGCACCTCTGCAACCCTTCCCAGTTGTCACCACCCCGTTCGAGAGGGTGGGAATATACATTGTGGGGCCCCTGGACCCCCGTACAGCACAAGGACATCGGTTCATCCTGGTACTGGTGGACCACGCCACCCGCTACCCCGAGGCTGTTCCCCTGCGAACTGTAACAGCCCCGGTGGTCGGCCGGGCCCTAATGGGGATCTTCTCCCTGGTGGGCTTCCCCCGAGAAGTCGTCAGCGTCAGAGGCACAAACTTTATTTCAAAATATATGAAGTCCCTCTGGCAACAGTGCGGGGTCACCTACCGATTTACGACCCCCTATCACCCCCAAGGAAACGGACTAGTCGAGCGGTTCAACCGCACACTCAAGGGAATGATTGGGGGGTTGGAAGAGCCCCTCCGTCGCCAGTGGGATGTGCTACTTCCGTGCCTCCTCTTCGCATATCGAGAAGTCCCCCAGAAGTCCCTCGGCTTCAGCCCTTTCGAACTCTTGTACGGACACCCTGTGCGAGGGCCTCTCAGCCTAGTCAAAGAAGGTTGGGAGATGGCCCCCCTAAAGACCCCTCCAGACGTCTTCAAGTACCTCCTGGCCCTGCGCAATCAGACCAGGCGATTCAGAGAAATGGCGAAAGCAAACCTTGAGGCCAGTCAGGAGGACATGAAAAAATGGTACGATCAAAATGCCTCCTCCATCGAATTCGAACCTGGCCAACAAGTGTGGGTGATGTCCCCCACCGAACCATGTGCCTTGCAGGACAAGTGGACGGGGCCCTTCAAAGTGGTCGAGCGCAAGAGCCCCGTCACCTATCTCGTCGATATGGAATCTCCGCGGAACCCCCTCCGGGTCCTCCACGCCAACAGACTCAAACCCCACTTTGTGCGCTCGGAGCTCAGCCTCCTGATGGCTACAGACAGTGGGGCGGAAGAAGACTCCGAGCCTCTCCCTGATCTCCTAAAGACTCGTGAGAAAGATGGTTCCGTGGACGGGGTCCGACTCTCAGATGCCCTCACCCCGGAACAGCGCCAAGGCTGCCGGGACCTCCTGCTGCAGTTTGCGACCCTGTTTTCCCTCACCCCAGGGGTCACCCCCTGGTGCTTGCTCGACGTGGACACTGGGGACAGTCCCCCTATCAGACATCGGGCGTACCGCGTACCAGATCGGGTACGGGCCTGCATCCAAGAGGAGGTGTCCAAGATGCTCACGCTCGGGGTCATCGAGCCCTCGGACAGCCCCTGGGCCAGCCCGGTCGTGCTGGTCCCCAAAGCTGCTGCCCCCGGCACCACTCCTGAGCTCCGATTTTGCGTCGACTATCGGGGCTTGAATGCTGTCACCAGAACCGACGCTCATCCCATCCCCCGAGCGGATGAACTGATCGACCGCATGGGGGCTGCCCGCTACCTCAGCATCTTCGACCTGACAGCGGGCTACTGGCAGATCGGTCTCACACCCCGGGCTCAAGAACGATCCGCCTTTTCCACACCCGATGGCCACTACCACTTCAAAGTCATGCCATTCGGCATGAAGAATGCCCCAGCTACTTTTTAGCGACTGGTGAACCAGGTCTTGGCGGGACTCGAGGGGTTCAGCGCCGCCTACCTGGACGATATCGCTGTGTACAGCCGCCACTGGTCCGACCACCTCCACCACCTCCAAGAGGTCCTGCAGGCCCTCCAACGGGCCGGCCTCACAATCAAGGCCAGCAAGTGCCAAATTGGTCAGGGGTCCGTGACCTATCTCGGACACCAGGTGGGAAGCGGTCTGGTGGCCCCTCTACAACTCAAGATCGCTGCCATCCAGTCCCGGCAGCCTCCAGTCACGCAGACCGAGGTCCGAGCCTTCTTGGGGCTCACCGGCTACTACCGGCGGTTCGTGAGGGACTATGGCAGCATTGTGGGGCCCCTCACGGAACTCACATCCAAAAACCACCCGAAGAAGGTCAACTGGACCCCAGACTGTCAAGCGGCCTTCGAGAAACTGAAGGCTGCCATGTGCACTGCCCCTGTGCTCCAGGCCCCCGACTACAGTCGGGAATTCATCGTACAAACAGATGCCTCCGACCATGGCATCGGGGCAGTCCTCTCCCAGTTGAACTCCGAGGGACTTGACCAACCAGTGGCCTTCATCAGCAGACGCCTCCTGGCCCGAGAACAGCGCTGGAGCACCATCGAGAGGGAGGCCTTCGCAGTGGTGTGGGCCCTCAAAAAGCTCCGGCCCTATCTCTTCGGTACCCACTTCCGGGTGCAAACGGATCATCGGCCCCTGCAGTGGCTAATGCAGATGCGGGGGGAAAACCCTAAACTATTGCGTTGGTCCATCTCCCTGCAGGGGATGGATTTCACTGTGGAACATCGACCTGGCCAAGACCACGCCAACGCGGATGGCCTGTCACGCTTTTTCCGCCTCGACGAGGAGAGTCCCCAAGAGGATGGGTGACTCTCCCCGCCTTCAGCTGGGGGGGACGCATGTTGGACAGGCCACATAAAGAGCTTGCTCCCTCCCCGCATGACAGGGCCCGAGCCCCGACCCTCCAGGTGTTACCCACAGAAGCAACCCGCACCCCGTCTCACACGGGACCCCTGCCCCCGGACATCTCTGTATCATGGGGCCGAACCACTACCGGGGCCCTCGCCCGGCCCGGCCGCCATCTTGGACACTGCACCACGAGGCCGCGTGGCCTCAGCTCGACCCTAACCCTGGGCCTGGCCAGGCCCCGACATCCCGGCACCACCATCCACCCAGGAGGTGAACGGACCACTTGGCAGGTCAATGGGAGAAAGAAGTGTCGATGGCTCTCCCCCGCCAGGTGCCGATCGCCCCCCCAGCTCCCCCGGGTGCTGGCTCCACCCCCCTGCTGGGTGTCTGGACTCCCTCATCCCGGACCCCCCGGCCTCCAAGTGCGAGGGTCTGGACATCAAAGGGCGCCAGACCTATAACTGGGGCAGCTCCAGAGCAGGAAGGGAGTTGTATCCTGGAGTCGAGAGACACCGTGAAGAACTCATCCTTGACGGACTACTGGCGCTGCCGTAGCCCTGCCTTGCGAACTATCGTCCTGCCTGCTGGCGCTGCCGCAAACCTTCTGCATCCTTCATCCTCGTCGGGACCTGCTGGCGCTGCCGCGGACCGTTGTAACTACCACCTTCGTCGGGACCTGCTGGCGCTGCTGCGGACCGTTGTAACTACCACCTTCACCGGGACCTGCTGGCGCTGCCGCGGACCGTTGTAACTACCACCTTCACCGGGACCTGCTGGCGCTGCCGCTGCCCGTCCATCTAGAACGCCGAGCTCGAGGATTGTGAGCTATCCATCAGATCATCGCACCTACCAGATTGGTAACAAGACTGTCCCGCTTCCCCCTTTCCCAACCAAGAGACTAGAATCGAGGGGACCCCTGAGTCCTGGCCTCCTTGTACCATTCTATCGTACCTAAAGATTGCTTATAAAGAACGTTAAACCTTATCTTCGTGTGGTGTACATCTGTGGGGGGGAAGTTACTCGTCTGTACGATCGCTGGAGACGGCTCTCCCCGGAGACCTCTCCCCTTGTCCTCGGTCGACCCTTCCGGTCGGTCTAACAGGCCTCGGGCGCACTTGCCTGCCTGTGCCTGTTCCTGTGACCGGCTTCCTGCCTCTTCTTTGGGCCACCGCCTCTGCCACCAGCGCCGCCGCTCAGCTTCCCGATGTACCGGGGGCGTACCTGATGTTGTTGTAGACCTGCTCGTGTGCAGTTTTGGAGATGGCTGCAGGAACGGCAGCGGGCTACGGGCTACTGGCAGAGGAGGGCAAAACCAGAAGCCAGAAGAGGCGGTTCAGCGGTTTTGGCAGATCGGCGTCTCCCCTCGTAGTCGACCGCCAAACTTCGGCAAGCTGCTGCTGCGGCCCTCGATCAGCGTGAAGACCTGGGACGTACCAGGGTAATTTCAGGTCTGTGAAGAAAAAAGAGCAGCCCATTTGGAATGGAAAATCATTGCAGTCCTAAGATCTCTTTAGATGTGCAGCAATCAGGTGGTATTGACTCTGATGTTCAGTCCATCCATGTGCCATGATTTTAAACAGTACACCCAGAAGATTTCTCTGGAGTCCAGTAGTCCCTTCTCTAAAACATGTTCCACAAGGTTTGAGAAAAGACTGGTGTAAAAGGGAACCTTCACCGCGCCTTGAGAAATGTGCATGCTCACCCGAAGCCCTCTCCACACGGGACATGTATTTATTTTTACAAAAAGATCAGGGTGCTGGGCTTGGAAACTAGGACTCTCTAGAGCAGGGGTCTTCAAACTGGGGGGTGGGCCCCCCTAGCGGTGCCAAAACTGATCCCTAAGGGGGCGCCAGGCTCTGGCCATAAGAAGCATTATGCTGATAACAGTGCTTTGTTTTAAGCAGAAAACATGAGCAGCAGTGAGCAGCTCTGTAATGGGCCATCACTAGCATCTTTTGTCATGTATAGCCGAGCTGGGAGAAGGGGTCAAAAGGGAAGGGACTCCAAATATTCTTCAAACCTCCACCGCCATTTCTAATATTCACACTGTGGACACTTTTACATGTTAGTAAGTCCTGCCTGACAAGTATAGCATGTTTGGCACATGAATTTGATTGCATTTAAAAGGGTAACAGAACTTAACTGCAATATTTAAATATGTCTAGACAATTTAAACATTGCCAATTTAATTGAATAATTGTGAACAATTCTGAGGGAGGGTGGGATGATTATGTTTTTTCATGGGGGGAAGGGGGTGCAGAATTGAAAAGTTTGAGGACCACTGCTCTGGAGTAATCTGAGATGACGTCAGGCAACCCTATGCTCCGTTTACATATGGTAGCCTCAGCATGCCCCACAAGAAGCATAAAGGGGTTGTACCCCCTTGGAAAAAGCTGCACAGCTGAGTTGCAGAAATAAAACAATTAATAGTGTGTTGCAAAAATATACATGCTTTAAAATGCTCTAATAATGGGACGAGTGAAGGCAGAGATCACATGATCGGGCTGCCGGCAGCAAGAAAGAGGAATGGTGGGCTTTGGGGGCTCTCCATATAAAGACACGCCTGCAGTCTGCATTGATATCCAACACTGAGGATTGCTGGGGAGATTAGTTCTCTTTTTTCTCTATTCGGTCATGTTGTGTCTATATGACGTCTATCAAAAATAAACAGCAAGAATCAATCCTGTTTACAAAACCCCTGGCTCTTCACAGACCGTATTTGGTGTAGAGCTTTAATATGACCGCTAGATGGCAATGACCCCCTATAAATGCAGGCAGGGCGTGCTAAAGCCACAGTCCGGTTGCTGCTTCTGACTTCTGACATCTATTATAGAGTCTAGATGTACTCACATCCTCGCACTGACTTCACCCACCCAGGGCCCCTCTAGCCAGTGTGCTGAAATCCGTAACACTTATGAGGCGGTAGTGAGGCAAAAAACACAATAAATAAATCAAGCCATAAAATGTCTTTGCGCCCTGGCTTCTAAAATGGTCTAAATCTTCACTGGGCTAGCACAGCCTTCAGCTCGGGGCTGGACTGGAGGGACGCTGAACTGCGTCATTTTGGGGCATATCATCAAAGGCAATATCGCCGCTTTAGCTTTTTTTCGCCCTATCAGCAAGCTGTCGCTAACAGCTGTTACCGACGTCTTACTGGCAATAGCGCCCGTGTCATTGCCGCTTTGCATGTCAGCGATAATAATCGCTAATAACGTGCAAAGTAGGCATTCCCTAGGCGTTCCCTCATCAAGCCGGACCCTGATACCCATAGCGACATAAAAATCGGTGCTAACCGGGGGTATCACCATCAGCTAACGTCTGCAAAATGTCAGACGTAGCCATATTTATAATGGGAGGTGGATTCTAAGCCTAAATCCACATCTCCCTATTAACAAGGATTCCCTTAGCGCTGTAGTTGCATCTCTGGATTTCCAGCGATGTTCCCTCATTATGCCGCTATCGCCGGAAATTTTATCGCTGTGGAGATAAGCGTTGATAATAACTCGGCGATTAATTCAGGCGATAGCCGGCGTTCATCAAATTCATGCTTTGTGCACTCTGCGATTGGTGATATGCCCCTTCCACTTTACAACGGGGCAGATTTGCAAACCCTATGCACCACATTTATGCCGCCGTTGCGCCACTTCTGTGACCCAGGGGCTGCGTAAACCATGCGCCACGTTACGCCTTATTTACAATGTGGCGCATCTAGGGAGATGCGTCATGTTGTAAAGCCTTGTGCCACATGAAACCTGGCTTAGTTTTCATGTGGGCGTTCCGGCGTAGGGTGCGCGTTCCGTCGCAGGAACGCCTCGTAAAAGTGACGCAGTGAAATCTACAAGATTGCACTGAGTCACTTTTACATCAATGCTACGTCAAAACCCTGTGCCTGCTTGAAACAGGCGTAAGGCGTGACGCAGAATGTAAGGCATAGGGCGCCCCTGAGCATTGCTGGAGCCACGTCGCGCTTGCGACACGACTCCAGCAATGCGCCGTCCTTACACCACAGGATGGGAGACGCATCGCCCTATCCTTGCGCCACGGTGCATCGCATTGTAAATGCGACGCATTCGTGGCAGTGCAGGGAGGGAACTGCGTGTCGCATCTTTTCTGGCGTATCCCTGCTGATTTGCAGAGATGCTCCAGAACTCGTAAATCTGCCCTAACATGTTCAGACTGGACTTCACTCACCTGAGGGGCTTGGAGCGGGTGGGCTTATTCTGCCGCTTTCCACCATTTAAACGGATGGTCACCGGGGATGCGCAGCGGACTTGGTGAGGCCGGGGGAGCTCATTTTAATATTTGTTCTACTATTACATTAGTGGTACTAGCGATTTTACTGTTTATTTTGCTCGTACCTGTGTTACCGCTTTTTAACCCTGCTTTGTACCTTGCACTTCCCACTTGGAATCTCCCCGTTCCACCGCAGCTGTGTGCCGATTGTGCGGAGGGCGTATACTTGGCTTTTGCCCTGCCTGCTGCTGACTCACTTCCGGGGCTTGGAGGGGGCGGGTTATTCTGCTGCTTTCCACCATTTAAACGGAATGCCAACACGGACGCGCAGCGGACGTGCCGAAGGCAAGCCCGTCTGCGCTCGTCTGTGCCCGTCTGCGCGCGTCTGTATGTCGATAGTCGCCAGGACCCCTGGCCCTGGGATTTCCCATAGGCAAATTTATACCCAGGAATTACTGCTTGCCCAACAACCCAAAGCTCCCTTTGGGTATTATAAATGGCTCTATAAAACTCCCCAAGGGCAGTGCAATAAATGTGGATTTAGAGCTGAGATGAGGTTAGGGTCATCCTCCTGACCTCAGGTCTGGCATCGTTTACCATTTTCGGCCTTAATTGCAGACCTCTTGTAAAACACCATGCAGAGATTTTCGATCTCCTTCAGGACTCTTCACCCAATATATTATTCCTGACAGAAACCTGGCTTACCACTGACTCTGTGGCTATTCCGGCCTTGGCTCTTCCGGTAGGTATTATGATGTGTGCACAGAATAGGACAAGCGGGAGGGGGGTGGCCTTGCGGTCATATTGAAATCAGCGCTTTCTTGCACTCTTACACCACAGACTATTCCAGACTGTCAAAGTGCCTTGTTTAAAATTACTCTGTCCTATACTTTTAACTTTACCGGGCTCCTCATTTACTGTCCACCAGGCCCTGTAAAAGCCTTTCAAGAAGCCTTGGTCCACATTGCATCCACTCCTGTCTTAGAAGCTGCCAATTTAAGCATTATAGGAGACCTGAACTTACATCTGGAATGCTTTGACTCCCATGAGATCGCCAACTTCCTGGGAGACATGGATGCCTGCCAACTAACACAGTTAGTGGAGGGACCAACACATACTGCTGGTCCTTTACTTGATCCGGTGTTCTCGAATCTTCAGATTCTGGAGGTTAACACGCCCCTCCCTCTGACATGTACTGACCACTACCTCATTTATTTGCGCCTTTGTATTTTAGGCACCTCTATACGCTCCTAGTGTGAGTCCTCTATGAGGCGCCCTTGGCACAAATTGGACGAGTCCACCTTTATATCCACCCT
Organism: Triturus cristatus; assembly: GCF_964204655.1. Classification (NCBI taxonomy): domain Eukaryota; kingdom Metazoa; phylum Chordata; class Amphibia; order Caudata; family Salamandridae; genus Triturus; species Triturus cristatus. The sequence continues at coordinate 41,330,861 of NC_140583.1, read as the reverse complement.
AAACCTGTCCCGCCCAGAATGCCCCACTGACGTAGAGGCAGCTGATAGTGTGTTTAGGGGCTAGATAAACAACACACTTGATCACTGTATTCCGAGGAAAATAATCTGTGCCAAGTGCATTCAAACCCACGCCTGGTACAACGAGATCCTGAGCACAGAAAATAAAAGCTGCTAAATCCTAGAACGGGCTTGGAGAACTGCCTATGACTCCATTGCAAAAGTTACTTATAGGAAAGCAATTAAAGTTTATCATAAACTAGTTCAAAAGACCAAGGCTACGTTCTATGCCAATCTGATCTCGACAAGCCCCAATCCCTCTAAAACCATCTTTTCCCTTATAAAAGACATGGTGAAATCCCCGGCAGAGGTCAGTAACATCATACCCTCCAATACACAATGTGAGTCACTGGCTGAACAGTTTATCAATAAGGTGGACTGCATTTAGAGTGCACTCGGCATGAGGAAGGGAGTCTCGGATGTTTTAGAGAACCCCGTCCAATCCCATTCCTTACAAGATCTGCCACCCATGTCCCTTAAAGATCCTTTAAAACCTGACCTTCTTAGAACATTCCATGACTGCCTATTGACTGAGGGTCAGGAACTGATAAACATGTCACTCCAAACCGCGGCGATCTCCAAATCATGGAAGCACTCTAAGGTTATTCCATTGTTGAAAAAGCCCACACTAGACACGTCTCTGCCAGAGAACTTTCGTCCTATTTCTCTGCTTCCATATTTGGCCAAGATTATGGAGTCCTATGTAAATATTGCTCTGACCAAATATTTGGAAGCAAATGAGATTCTGGACAGGTCTCAAAATGGTTTCCGATCCATACACTGTACTGAATCAGCCTTACTGGCAGTCACAGAGCAGCTATGGGCCACGTTAGATGAGGGCAACACCTCTGCACTGATTTTATTAGACCTCAGTGTGGCCTTTGACAGGGTCTCCCATAAAATTTTGCTTCAACGGCTTGAGGAGATCGGGGTCAAGGGCAAGGCCCTGGCCTGGTTTGCATCTTTCTTGGCTGACCTCTCCTTTCAGGTCTCTGCCCCTCCCTATCTGTCCAGCATCTATCCTCTCAGTTGTGGTGTCCCCCAGGTCTCTGTTTTGAGCCTTACGTTGTTCAAGGTATACGTCTGCCCACTGGCCCTCTTAGTTAAAGCACGGAACATCAATATGGTATCATATGCAGACGATACCCAACTGGTATTCACCTTCTCCAGCAACCTTAAACAGGACCAAGTGAAATTTCAAGCGGATCTTTCGGCCATCTCAGACTGGATGGCAAATAATTGCTTACAACTGAACTCTTCTAAGTATGAGGTGCTCTTGGTGGGTTGTGATACCCATCAATGGGACAACCAATGGTGGCCTACGGCTCTAGGTACCCCCCCTTACCGAAAACCGTGGTCAAGAACTTAGGGGTCCTTTTGGACAATGCCCTTTCATTTGAGATCCATGCAAAAAAGAGGCAGGGACTTGTTTTGACCTCTTACGCGGCCTGAAACCCATCTTGGGATATTTGATGCACCCACTTGCCAAACGATCATTCAATCTGTAGTGCAGTCTCGGTTGGACTATTGCAATGGGCTCTTACTCGTCATGAACAAATCCGTAACTCAAACGGGCACAGAATGCAGCAGCCCGCACTCTTTTTGCCCTACCAAAGCACTACCATGCCTCCTATCTTCTTTGCCGTCTTCACTGGTTGCCGATTGAACAGAATCCAGTTTAAGGCCATCTGCACTACTCACAAGATTCTACATGGTCAAGTCCCTCAAATCCTGCAAGGGCTCTGTTCTCCATATGTTCCGACTTGTACCCTATGTTCCGCTGACTTGCACCTGGCTTCTACTCACCGAGTGCGCAGGTAGAGATCAGGGGGGCGCTCCTTTAGGGCAATGGCCCCTGCCCTATGGACTGCTGCCCCTCTTGCTGCTTGATGCACACAAGGGGGCATATCAGCAACAACCGGCGATAATTATCGCTAGGCGCTCTTAGCGCTAGGATAATTATCGCCGGCTAACGCTGGATTTTAACGCTGAGATAGCGTGCTATCAGCAAAGCTTATCTCAAAAGAGATAAAATTCCAGGCGCAAGCTGCCAAATGTGCGATTATCGCTGGATATCCAGCGATAATTGCACAACGTTTGGCGATAGCTTGCTGATAGGGCAGGCCAGACTCAGCCATGATATCCACCTTCCATTGGATATCATGGCTAAGTCAAACTAAAAGCATGCGTAAGGAAAGTAGCGGTAACCGCGGTTAGTGCTACTTTTCTTATCGCTATGCTTTTTAGCGTGCCCATTGATAATTGGAGAAATGTCGGTTAGCGACATTTCTCACGTTATTTTGGGAAGGAACGCCCACTTTGCATCTCATTAGCGATGCAAAGCTGGGCATTGTTGTGACGGGTGCTAAGTCAGTAAAACGGACGCAAAAGCGGCAATAATTTCATAGCACCGCCTTGATATGACCCAAGATCACTAGCAATTTAGGAAATTGATTCAAACCTGGCTTTTTTCTACTCTTCAGTTTCCCTCTCTATTGTCCCCTGTCTGTTAGCGCTGGGACGCCCCGTTGTTGGGGCAGCATGCGCTTTATATAAGTTTACTTAACATAACATAACATCCGACCATTTTGAAATAAGTAGCATTGGATACAGTTACACGTGAGGGTTTTTCATATTCGACTCTACATGCCCACATGAGAAAACAGCTGAATGCGATTTGTTAAATACAAAGGGCCTCATTTACGAGAAGTGGCGCATCGCTGCGTGAAAGCAGCGATGCGCCACTTCTCAGTGCACCCTCCAATGATGCATCATATTTACAATATGACGCATCAAGTCGCAAGGAAGGACAGATACGTCAGTATACCTGACGTATCTGTCAGTGCAAAAAGTGGCGCATTGCTGGAGTTGTGTCGGAAGCCTGACGCAACTCCAGCAATGTTCCTTTCACATGGGGCAAGCCCCATGTGAAAGGGCCTGTGTCACCCTTACCCCTGCCATGAGGGAGGCGTAAGATTTTGACACATTGGCGTCCTAAAAGTGGCGCAGCAAAATCTCATAGATTTCACTGCGCCACTCCTACGACCCTTTCTTGCGGGGGTACGCCCCCCCTGCATACATTATACCTGGCGCAGGTATAATGTAGCGCAGGGGTTTACGAAGTGACGCATCTACCTAGATGCGTCACTTCGTAAATATGGCGCAACATGGCGCATATTTTACGCCACTGGTGCGTCACAAAAAGTGACGCACCGGTGTCGCGCAAAAGTGACGCAGGGGCTCATAAATGAGCCCCAAAGGTCGTATAAAACTAACAGACACAAAAAAAGTAATAAAATCCAAGGTGTAGCTGCAGTCGACTGACATTGTCTCATGCTCACTTCAGAGAATGTCCAAAAATCCTCACCCCCGGGAACAGCATCCAGCAGAAACCACTTCAACTGGTCAGTTCGTGTGATTCATGCGGCTTAATCAGCTAAAAATAACACACAAGCGCGAGGTGTGGGGTACAGAGGGATATGTTGTGGCAGTGAGGGCAAGGTGTGGGGTACAGAGGGATATGTTGTGGCAGTGAGCGCAAGGTGTGGGGTACAGAGGGATATGTTGTGGCAGTGAGCGCGAGGTGTGGGGTACAGAGGGATATAAGGCAGTGAACGCGAGGTGTGGGATACAGAGGGATATAAGGCAGTGAGCGCGGGGAACGGGGTACAGAGGGATATAAGGCAGTGAGCGCTGGGTGTGGGGTACAGAGGGATATAAAGCAGTGAGCGCGAGGTGTGGGGTACAGAGGGATATGTTGTGGCAGTGAGCACAAGGTGTGGGGTACAGAGAGATTTTAGGCAGTGAGCGCAGGGAGTGGGGTACAGAGGGATATAAGGCAGTGAAACACAGGGTCGGGACGTCCTGCCTGACATGATAGGGTGCATACTGGCAGATAGATATGTTATTGACACAAGTCTGTGTACGTTTTAGTGGGATCTGAAATCCGGGCTATGCCGCAACCTCAATTTTTGACTTGGGAGGATATGCATCCACTCCCCACAGAACTTCATTCAGAAGACCCCCTGCTCTCAGGCTACACAGTGTTAAAAGGAGGTCTTGGTGTCCAGACCTAACCACTCGTTCTTGAGTTGCGCAGCTCAAACTGGCCATTGTCATTCTGTTTGTGATAATCAGCCACAGACAGAATGACAATGGTAGGGGGGGGCTGCGAGGAGGGGTGCCAGGCGCCCCAACAGGGAGTTGAGGCCTCTGGCACGGAACAGCTCTGCTCCCTGCAGGGCGCAGAATTACGGACTAAAGGCGTCCGTAAAAGCATGAGCGGCAGCAGGGAGGGCAAGAAGGGGTGCTGGGGGGGGGCAAGCTCCCCCCCTGCCCCCTTCCCCCTGCGGACGCCCATGGGCAGATTTACAAGCCCCTTGCGTCATTTTTAACATGGGAAAAGTGGCACAAAAGTGGCGCAAGGGGCTTGTAAATCTGCCCCTAAATGTAAAGGTCACACTGATTGTCTGTTAGAGGCCGACGTTCAGATTAAGAGATTGCGAGCATTATGGCATTACTACCCTAAACAGAACAAGATTAAATGTATTCTAGTTCGGCTGGATTTATGTTTATCCACGCCCCATATCTCGGCATATCCCGTATTTTCTGCAGCTTGAATGACTGTTCAGTCTATATAAAGAATTCTCTGAATGAAAACATGTAAGAAATCTGTTCAAATGCTCAAGATTTGAAATGTTCCCACTTAGAGCTGGCAATATTTTATGAAGGACTTCAGAGGTGTCGACACAGTAGACTGCTCCTCTTATTCCTACATCCAGTGCTTAATTTGAGCCGGTGGTTGTGGGTGCTGCCCCCTCACCTATCTACACAGTGCAAGAGAGAGGAAATACACACAGATCGGAAAGACGGCGGAAGAGAAAGACGGCAAAACCATCATAAAAGGAGAAAACAGGAAACTGTAACCGCGAGAAAAGGTGACAGTGAGTGCCTGGTAATGGATTAAAGGGGCATCGAGTGGCTTTAGGCGCGCTTCTGAGCAGACCTTCGGGTTCCGGGGCTCTGCCTTTCACAAATTAAGCACTATGGGACAGATTTACAAGCCCCTTGCGACACATTTACGCCGCCGTTGCGTCACTTCTGTGACTCAGCGGTGGCGTAAATCATGCACCATGTTGCGCCGTATTTACAACGTTATGCATCTAGGGAGATGCGTCACGTTGTAAACCCCTGCGCCACATGAAACCTGCGTCAGGTTTCATGTTGGCGTTCCAGCGCAGGGTGGGCGTTCCCTCGCAGGTACGCCTCGTAAAAGTGACACAGTGAAATCTACAAGATTTCACTGAGTCACTTTTACGGCCATGCTGCTTCAAAACCCTACGCCTGCTTGAAGCAGGCGTAAGGATTTACGCAACATGTTAGGCATAGGGCACCCCCAAGCCTTGCTGGAGCCGCGTCGCACTTGTGACGCGACTCCAGCAATGTGCCGCATTTCTGCCGGGGGACGCATCTGCCCATCCATGCGCCACGGCGCACCGCATTGTAAATGCGGAGCATCCGTGGTGGCGCACGGGTGGTTTTGCTGGTCGCAAGTGTTCTGGCGCATCCCTGCTTATTTGCGGAGATGCGCCAGACCTTGTAAATCTGCCCCCATGCACCCCTATGACCCTCCAAATGCAACTAGGAGAGGACACATAATTAATTGCGTCATGCTGGTGTGTTGTGCTCATGACAAATAGAACTTTATTTTGTATTTGTGTTGTTTCGGGCGGGAGAACTCATTAAATATAGCTCTCAGACTGCTTTGCAGCCGGCTTCAGAGCGCCTTTAGGTAAAGATGAAGTCAGGGGCGTAACCAGTTCTCTGAGCGTCAGTTCTTCAAAACAATCTTTATCTGTGCCAGACCTGTCTGGGGGCTGCTGGGAAATACAGAAGTGGTAAAAAACACGCATTGTTTTCCATTTTAACTTCCATCGTTGACTTTTCTCTCTATTTTAGTAAGAAAAATGGTGAACGGAATGCTGCTAAAGTTGTGATGAGCCTCAGCCTTCCTTCAGAGAGCGCCTTTGCTTGGTTTAGTGTAAATGCGATTAGTTTCATGGGACAAAGACGCTTTCTTTCACGTTGTCCCTTTGCAGATCCCGGGTTAGGTCCGGGTTAGGTCCACAAACCCGAACGCTCTGATTGACTGCCAGCAACAGAGAAATACATGTTGTTGTGGCCACCCTTAGAGGGGAAAGGGCGCAGTCCCCATGTTCTGAAAAGACAGTAAAGTGTACATGAAGGGGCAGGGTGAAAACATCCTGGTGTTTAGACCCATGTGAAGGGTCCCAAAAGGACCTGAGGACACATTTTAAGCCTCCCAAGACCCAGAGGGTATGCCATCTCAAGTAAAGGGCCCAAAAACCCACTATAATAAGAACACAAAGCTATGGGGCAAGGTCTTGTGGTAAAGAAGGGATGGGAGCTGGGGTTGGGTGCAGAACCTGGCCAAAATAAATTTATAAAACACTAAAATTCACCAGTTATAGGTAGCTTCACTAACAGTAACTAGTGCAACAGTCATGTAAGCAATAACTCGCTCACCAAATGCACTGCTTATGACCACAGAAAGGGCCTCATCTACAAGAAAATGACGCAGCACGGCGCCGCATGCCATTTAGCTGCGCCGTGCAGCGACATTTTCAAAGAACAGGAATGCGTCGAATTAATAACAATACAACACATCCCTGTGCTTTCCCCTGCGCTAGCGCACAGTTGGTTGCATGGGCCAGCGCAGGCCCCCTTGTGTCATTTTACAAGGTTGCCTGCTCTGCGGAGATGATTGTTTTTGTGCAGGAAGGGACGCCTTTCTGCATAAAAACAATAATTAATGGCATTTTCCTCTTTCTATGCATGCTGCAGAATGCAGCACATATAAAAAGAGGAAAAACGAGGAGAAATAAAAGTATTTGTCCTCGTTGTGCCATTCCTACGCCTCCCTCGGTGTGGTGTAGGATGTTGGCGAATTCTCCATTTGACAAAATGTTGTCAAACTGGGAATGCATCAAGTTCCATGGATGTTGCGTGGGAACCCACAGTGATGTGTGAAAGGGGAACATATCTGCCGTTGGCCTTGTAAATATGGACAAGCCCACTGCGCCGCCGGTGCGTCAAAAAAAGTGACGCAGCAGTGTTGCAATGGGCTTGTGAAGAAGCCCCAAAATACTTACTAACAGTAATAACACCTAAAACACGTCATTGAATAACAACACATTCACAAACAATTACAAATAATTAATTCCTATCTGTCTTATGGAAAATGCTCAGGCAAATGTTGTTTATGTCATGTAATTGCTTCTGTCACATCAAGAGTAAGGCCTTAGAATTGCATTTGGAGTGTGAGGTATGGTGTGAGGTATGGAACAGTGAATGTCAGAGTTTTTGTTTTCAAATCATAATCATAAACTATACTTCAACTGCATTCCTATAGTGAAACGATATATCATCACAGCATATATAGAAACACAGAACACATATACCATCACTGAACATATAAGTTGATGCAACATATCACATCACGCCACATATAACATGCTTACAAGTACATATGAAATGTACCTTCTTATGTAAATACTTTCAACAAACCTCCGATATACAATACAGTACATTCGTGAAATATCCTCTTTGTGGTCTCAAAAGAGAGGCAGTCACAGTAACTCATTCCATGGGTGATGTCTCCACGTTGGAGGTCGCCAGTCTTTAATCAGATTCTGAGCAGGGCATTACATGAACCTGGATTGCGGTCAGTTTTAAGGTCACTCTAATTATTTCTACCTTGTTTCCTGTACGTCATGCTGAGTGAATTGACAGTGGAACAGGTTCCCTCTGGGCTGACCCTTGGTTCCCTTCTGTTCTGCTTCTCTCCTTGCAATTTCCACAAATAATTGAAGCAGAGTAAACACAAATATATCTACGCTGGCTAGCGTGAGCAGCAGTGAACACAAGTGTGTCTACAATGGCTAGCCCAAGCATCAGTGAACACACATAATATCTACATTGGCTAGCCCAAGCGTCAGTGAACACAAGTATATCTAGGCTGGCTAGCGTGAGCAGCAGTGAACACAAGTGTGTCTACAATGGCTAGCCCAAGCATCAGTGAACACACATAATATCTACATTGGCTAGTGTGAACAGAAGTGAACACCAGTGTGTCTACAATGGCTACCCCAAGCATCAGTGAACGCAACGACATCTACATTGGCTAGCCCAAGCGTCAGTGAACACAAGTATATCTACGCTGGCTAGCGTGAGCAGCAGTGAACACAAGTATGTCTACACTGGCTACCCCAAGCATCAGTGAACGCAACAACATCTACATTGGCTAGCCCAAGCGTCAGTAAACACAAGTATATCTACGCTGGCTAGCGTGAGCAGCAGTGAACACAAGTGTGTCTACAATGGCTAGCCCAAGCATCAGTGAACACACATAATATCTACATTGGCTAGCGTGAGCAGCAGTGAACACAAGTGTGTCTACAATGGCTACCCCAAGCATCAGTGAACGCAACGACATCTACATTGGCTAGCCCAAGCGTCAGTGAACACAAGTATATCTACGCTGGCTAGCGTGAGCAGCAGTGAACACAAGTATGTCTACACTGGCTACCCCAAGCATCAGTGAACGCAACAACATCTACATTGGCTAGCCCAAGCGTCAGTAAACACAAGTATATCTACGCTGGCTAGCGTGAGCAGCAGTGAACACAAGTATATCTGCACTGGCTAGTGCAAGCAGCAGTAAATGTAAGTATATCTGTACTGGATAGTGCAAGCAGCAGTAAACACAAATATATCTGCACTGGCCAGTGCAAGCAGCAGTAAACACAAGTATATCTGCACTGGCTAGTGCAAGCAGCAGTAAACACAAGTATATCTGCACTGGCTAGTGCAAGCAGCAGTGAATGCAAGTATGTCTGCACTGGCTAGTGCGAGCAGCAGTAAACACAAGTATATCTGCACTGGCTAGTGCAAGCAGCAGTGAATGCAAGTTTATCTGCACTGGCTAGTGCAAGGTGCAGTGAATGCAAGTATATCTGCACTGGCTAGTGCAAGCAGCAGTAAACACAAGTATATCTGCACTGGCTAGTGCAAGCAGCAGTGAATGCAAGTATGTCTGCACTGGCTAGTGCGAGCAGCAGTAAACACAAGTATATCTGCACTGGCTAGTGCAAGCAGCAGTGAATGCAAGTTTATCTGCACTGGCTAGTGCAAGCAGCAGTGAATGCAGTATATCTGCACTGGCTAGTGCAAGCAGCAGTAAACACAAGTATATCTGCACTGGCTAGTGCAAGCAGCAGTAAATGCAAGTATATCTGCACTGGCTAGTGCAAGCAGCAGTGAATGCAAGTGTATCTGCACTGGATAGTGCAAGCAGCAGTAAACACAAGTATATCTGCACTGGCCAGTGCAAGCAGCAGTAAACACAAGTATATCTGCACTGGCTAGTGCAAGCAGCAGTGAATGCAAGTATATCTGCACTGGCTAGTGCAAGCAGCAGTGAATGCAAGTATATCTGCACTGGCTAGTGCAAGCATCAGTGAATGCAAGTATATCTGCACTGGCTAGTGCAAGCAGCAATGAATGCAAGTATATCTGCACTGGCTAGTGCAAGCAGCAGTAAACGCAAGTATATCTGCACTGGCTAGCGCAAGCAGCAGTAAACGCAAGTATATCTGCACTGACTGGTGCAAGCAGCAGTGAATGCAAGTATATCTGCACTGACTGGTGCAAGCAGCAGTGAACGCAAGTATATCTGCACTGACTGGTGCAAGCAGCAGTGAATGCAAGTATATCTGCACTGGCTGGTGCAAGCAGCAGTGAATGCAAGTGTTCTACTCTGGCTAGCGCAAGCAGCAGTAAACGCAAGTATATCTGCACTGGCTAGTGCAAGCAGCAGTGAATGCAAGTATATCTGCACTGGCTAGTGCAAGCATCAGTGAATGCAAGTGTTCTACTCTGGCTAGTGCAAGCATCAGTGAATGCAAGTGTTCTACTCTGGCTAGCGCAAGCAGCAGTAAACACAAGTATATCTGCACTGGCTAGTGCAAGCAGCAGTAAACACAAGTATATCTGCACTGGCTAGTGCAAGCAGCAGTAAACGCAAGTATATCTGCACTGGCTAGTGCGAGCAGCAGTAAATGTAAGTATATCTGCACTGGCTAGTGCAAGCAGCAGTGAATGCAAGTATATCTGCACTGGCCAGTGCAAGCAGCAGTGAATGCAAGTATATCTGCACTGGCTAGTGCAAGCAGCAGTAAACGCAAGTATATCTGCACTGGCTAGTGCGAGCAGCAGTAAATGTAAGTATATCTGCACTGACTGGTGCAAGCATCAGTGAATGCAAGTATATCTGCACTGACTGGTGCAAGCAGCAATGAATGCAAGTGTTCTACTCTGATTAGCGCAAGCAGCAGTAAACGCAAGTATATCTGCACTGGCTAGTGCGAGCAGCAGTAAATGTAAATATATCTGCACTGACTGGTGCAAGCATCAGTGAATGCAAGTATATCTGCACTGACTGGTGCAAGCAGCAATGAATGCAAGTGTTCTACTCTGATTAGCGCAAGCAGCAGTGAACACAAGTAAATCTACACTAAGTAGTGCAAGAAGTGGTGAACACTAGAATATCTACTCTGGCAAGTGCAAGCAGCAGTGAATGCAAGTATATCTACAATAGCTAGCGCAAGTAGCGCAAGTAGCTGTGAACCCAAGTCTTCTACTCTGGTTAGTAGGAGCAACATTGAACACAAGAATATCTACTCTGGTTAGCGCAAGCGGCAGTGAATACAAGTACATCTACAGTAAGTAGTGCAAGCTGCAGTAAACACAAGTATATCTGCACTCACTCGTGTGGGCAGCAGTGAATGCAAGTATATCTACAATAGCTAGGGTAAGTAGCAGTGAGCACTTGTGTTCCGTGCTGCTCATGGCTAGCACGAGCAGCAGTGAACACAAGTGCTTATACACTGACTAGTGCAAGCAAAAGTAAACACAATTATATCTACTCTGGCTAGCTCAAGCAGCAGTGAACACAACTGCATCCACACTGGCTAGCTTAAGCAGCAGTGAACACAAGTGCATCTACACTGGCTAGCTCAAGCAGCAGTGAACACAAGTATGTCCACACTGGCAAGTGCTAGCGACAGTGAACACAGTGAACGCAAGTATATCTACAATGGCTAGTGCAAGCATCAGTTAACATAAGTATATCAACACTGGCTAGCACGAGCAGCAGTGAACACAAGTATATCAACGATGGCTAGCATGAACAGTAGTGAACACAAGTGTATGTACTCTGGCTAGCATGAGCAACAATAAACACAAGTATATCAACACTAGCTAACACGAGCATCAGTGAGCACAAGCTTATGTACTCTGGGTAGCACAAGCAGCAGTGAGCACAAGTGTGTCTATATTGGCTAGCACAAGCAGTAGTGAACACAAGCATAACTACATTGTATATGTACGTTGGCTATCGCAAGTAGCAGTGAACCAATGTACATCTATTCTGGTTCTTTGGATGTAGGTGCTCAATCAGGCAAACAGCAGCCCAGGGCCATTGTTCACCAAGGGGCGGCATGTGAAGGTCAGGAGGGCCGCACTTTGAGTATCCCTGCTCTAGAATCATCATTGTACCACATATGTTTCCATAGTTACCAAGGTTCGAAGGTACAGGGTAGCATAGCCCTAAGCATGGCTGTAGGGCCAGCATGTCCTGTGGGTGTCCCGGTCACCACCAGAACGTCATTACCACAACAAGCCCTCACCAAGACACAGCCCTTACAATTTTGGCAGTCTTGGCATTAGCCACAATGCCTCATTTTTCCCCAGGATCCTTTGAGATGACGTTGAACATCGACTGGTCTCTGATATGTTCCTGGGAGCATGCTTCTGTTCCACCTTCACAGCAATGAGAGGAGATGTCCATTGTCCCTTCTTCCAAGGACCCCCGCCTCAGTTTGAGTTGGGTCTCTTAAATCCTCTTTATATGCGGCGGGTTTCTGCATTGCCATGGATGTCGCGGATTATAGCTCGGACCCACTGAGCTAACAGGCTTGAGCCCAGGCCTGGGTTTACCAACAGCTTGTAATCCTTCCTGGTTTGTTGACAGCCCCTCCTCCAGGCTTGCATCTGGTCAGGCTGCCCCTTCTTCCTTAGTCACACCCCCTTGCTCATGATGGAGCAAGGACTCGTATTGAAGAGACTTGCTCGGAAGCAATCCTCTCATTTAACTTCTGACATTGTATTAACCAAGTATTGTGTAAATTTCGACACTCAACATTGAACATAAGAGACATAGAAGCTTAGTTATGTGTTTTACTAGTAAGTAACTCGAGCGAAATTCTAAGATAGCAGCTAACGGGAAATCTTTATTGCGCATGTGTCAACTGCATCTAGGCAGTATGACGAGCTGTCGCTCGGAGGGAAATTCTCGTGCATGAGCAAACGCTATTAAAATGACGGCTTGAAAGCTCACATGCTTGGCATCCGCTTTGCTGAAACTAAACCGTGCTATTTTACTAAATGCTAATGCAGGGAAAGCATTAATAAATAAATGGCATTAGAGTAGAGATAGGCAGTATACAGTGAAACCATTTATTTTTGAAAATAACATTTGTCTTTCTGACTTTCTTATTAGTGCGCATTTGAGACTCTCATATGAGTACAGAGTCTGTTAATCATGTGACCTCCGCGCATGCCTGATGAAATTGTGCTGGAAGAAGTGACGATAACTCTTCAATGCGATCCAAGGACGCAAATGCTAAATACCCTGGGAACCAGCACTAAGGACCTCTGGATGAATAGAAGATCATGGAAAAAATACACAAATGTTTCTAATGAGATGTGAATATGGGTGGGAATAAAGTTTTTGAATAAAAATTAAGGGGTTGGCTCTTTGAGCAATGAAATGATAGAGTGAGATAAGGTATAATCATGGTGTGATGATCAACCCCCCTTGCCTGCCCAATCAGAGTTAGCAGTTTCACGATATTGAAGCATTACTGGGTGGTACATGAGTATTGAAAGGTATACGTGAGGTAGTCTTAGTTAGTTTGTCAGACGGAGATTTGCTGAATGCTGCAGAGCTCAAGATGCTGCCGGAGTGACTGATGAAGAATCAAATGCAGAACCATCAATCCTAAATTAATTCATTAGAAGAAGATAGCGAAAGAATCTCGAGGAGGAAGAGAGTGTCAGAGAGGGGTGCTACGCAAGCCTCGATGTTGGAAGGGTCAACTATCCTGTCCTGTTTCCTGTCCTGAAGCCTTTGTCGCCTGATCTTTCCCAGGGGGACCCTTACCAGCCCTTTGGCCAGGGGATGGTTTTCACACCATTCTAGGTAATATCACTTTCTGTGAAAATATAGATGTTCTTTTATCTCTGTCCTCTCCTTTCTGAGCATAAGTCATTGCAATGTATAAAGTATGTGTTTGATGAATAATTATTGAATTTTCCTTCCTATGATTGACGGAGACTCTACTGTACTTTGAGATGGTTCACATGAAAATAATTTAGATAAAGTTTTAAAATTTCCCCAAGTCTGTGGTTATTTCATTACAATAAGAGAAATAATTCATGTCATTTCACCATCAACTAGTTCAACTAATGGTCCGTTGACCAGAGGAAAGAACTTTTTGGTCAGTGAAAGATTAGTTGAGAGTAAGAGGTGACTAATCTTGAAATGATAGAAAATCGTGAACTTTGGCTCCAGCGGTTTTACTGGACGGAGTGTGCAGAGTGTGTGTTTATGTGCCCAGGTGAGTATATGGTATTAGAGTACCTGTTGCTGGTGAGCCGCTGGATCACTCATAATATCCATCTTTTGGTCCGTTCTCTCCTTCTTGTCCTTGATTTTCTCTTTTCTCACCTGTATCTTCATTTCTCCCAGTCACTTCAGTTTTGCCACCTCTCCCTTCCTCATTAGGTCCCGCCTCCTTTCCCCCATTGCCCCACTCTACCCCTTCTTTCTTAACTAACCCCTGTGCTAAAGTTGTCCTTTCCTTTGTTTCTTCTCTCTCAACCCTCCTCCGTTTCGTGGGGTCCATTCCCCTCTTCTCTCCCTTCTTCCTTCCTCTTCCTCTCTACTCCCTCTCCCTGCCCTCAGGGTTAGTTAACACCAGCACAGCCCCTTCCCCAGTGCCCCCCAGCCGGGATGCAATGATGTCTGTAAGTAGTTTTTAATAGCTGCTAGAATCTCATCAGAGATTGGATGCTGTTGGTGAGGGTGGTGTGTGCTGCTGGCTAGCTGCTCTCTTACACCCAACCCTCAGTTTCCTCCATCTTGACGGTTGTTCCTTGCGGTCCTCCAACACGCCCCTCCAGACATTAGATCTGCTGCATATGTGACAGACTCTTGGTTTCCCGCCTCTGCACTCTCTCCCACCTACACCTGCATAGGGATGTAGAGGAGCTGCTGACAGTGGGGGGCCCCTGCAAAGTACATGGATGGTGCCTTCCATGCACTGGACCAGTCAGGAGCCCTCATGCTAGTGATCCGCGCACAGTGTCAGACAGGCCCCTGGAGCTTGACCCCCCCGCACTGGAAGGCTGCAGGGGCTACTGTTACACGACTGCCTGCTGACTGTCTGCAGCCTGCAAGCTTCAACGCCTACTGCTGACTGTCTTCAGCCTGCAAGCTTCGGCGCCGGCAGCTGACTGTCTGCAGCCTGCAAGCTTCAGGGCCTGCTGCTGACTGTGTGTAGCCTGCAAGCTTCAGCACCTGCTGATGACTGTCTGCAGCCTGCAAGCTTCAGCGCCGGCAGCTGGCTGTCTGCAGCCTGTGGAAATATGGATTTTTCTGATCAGTTATGTCCCCTATCTTGGACCCCAACGGTTTCATGTATGAATCACAAGTACATGTATGTTCCCTCCAGTTCCAGTTATGAAGACGCAAACACATGTGCGTCCACCGTCAACATGTCCTCTGTCAGATCCGCCATGAATAGGCCGGATATTCCATTCCTAAGTATGAAAGGCCACCGGCTTTATATGGTTCACTTATGCCATTTTACAGTCCAGGCAAGTAGGCCCTGATTCTGTCATCAAACTCTTCTTGCCTTCTGCCTCTGAAAGCTCCAGTCTGAGCCTGCATCTGTGACCATGAACTTTGTCTCATTCTCTGCGCGGCTCACGAAGCCTGACATCAGCCTATTCTCTGCCAAAAACTGTATTTCACCTTCGAAATTATCTGCTCCGTTCCCTGCCCAATGCATTCCTGTCTAGCAGTTTAAGTAAACATTCTTCCAGCTACCGAGCAAAGGCTCGGCTTCTCTGTCTTTATGCAAGTAATTCATAGCCCTATTGCTATGGAAGATTTCCGCCCTCGCATCTAGTGTAGACACTTAGACGCTTGTACACGCACTAACAGTCAGTATAGTCAGTATAGAATAAGATTCTACTCGAAGAGACCTCTCTTTTGGATAACATAGTTCTTTAAACATGGGATGTTAGATATGATTTGGGATTAGGTTGACTTGACCCTCCAGACTTCTGTCGCCACATGTAGAGCTAAATGTCAAGTCCCCTTCACCCCCTAGTTGCACGTCAATTACACATCATGCTGCTGCGCGCGCATTTCTGCCAAGTATTTCTGCTGACATTGCGAAATTCTTTCTTAGAACCACCCTATTATGACATCACATCTAATGACGTCCTTTCATCACTCCCAGTTACGCCTATTTTTGCTACGCACGAATATATTATCCATACTATCAATTGTTACGCCTCTTGTATTTGCTTCACTGTAATGCCTATTGTATAAAAGTGATTGATTGTCAATAATGTATGTACTTCACTTCCTGAACCTTCGTGGTGATGGAACTTGGAGCAACCGATTATAATCGACCATTGGAATAAAGCCCATTCCGAACCTCTAATACCACGGATTCTGCCTCTTATTTACTGAGCTATTTTATTAAGTTTCTGTATCAAATTAAGTCCCGGTAATTAAATTATTTACCACATGAATGGCGCCCGAACAGGGACACTTTCTCATCTCACGCGCCGGCGGTGAGTTGCAGGCCCGGTCTCCTGCCACAGCTGGACGGACAACAACGCGTACCAGCAGGATTTCCTGTATCTCCCTCCGGTCAAGCGGGGGCGACTGAGGCTGCGATCAACACCCAGACGAGGCGGTGAGAAGTGCGAAGTATCCCGACCAGAGCCTAGCTGAGAGAGCAAGATCCGAGGTATACAGAGGCCCACCAGTTTCCGAAGTCCCGAGTCGAGTCCAGTTTCCGAAGTGTTCGAGTCGAGTTCAGTCCGGTTAAAGTTCAGTTCAGTTTCCGAGGCCTTCCGTTTCCGAGCTACCCGGTGAGTACCATTACTGGGGAGGCATTCTGACGTGCACATAGGTTGTGCCGGTCAAGACGGATTTGGGTACACAAATCCGGTCTGCACTGTTTCAGCAGTGTATCTGTACTGTTCAGCAGTATATCTAGTATATCAAGTATATAAATTCAGAATAATTCAGTTAATGTCGAGTATTATGTTTAGTGATTAAGTTTTCCTTAGATCGTCATCATCATTGTTGCTCAGTTAAATGTTAAAAGTTAAATGTTAAATGTTTTACGTACGTTTTGCATATTGTGGTGTGAATGATTGTTCATTATCGTGTTTACTGCATTAAGTTTGTTCAAAATCAAGTATCAGATCAGTTCTCAATATGCCGCTCTTTTCGAAATTACGACAGATCACAACAAGAAAAGGGGTACTCGAAGAAGCCGTTCCTATTCCTCCCGGGGACACTCCAGGGTACTTCATGTATCATAAACATGGCTTAGACGCTATATTATTTCTTGATTTATGGGTAGACTACACCAAGGAATTACCAGAAAGTCAGAGGTGGCCCGCAGCTGGGACCTGGGATGCAGAGTGCATCATGAAAGTAGAGGAAGAGTTATGGAAAAGGAAAGTCAGACAGTCACAGAAAGACGCCATTGAGTTATGGCGTAACGCTTAAGGAACTTCTTGTAGATTGTAGATATGACCCTGTGCCCGGCAAAGAGGACGAAATGATCATGGCATCATTACGTATCAGACGAGCCGCAGTGTATTTAGGGAAGTTACCAGGAATGACTGCGCATCTAGATAATATATACCATTTTGTTCAAACAGGGCGAGATTCAGAATGTATTAACAGAGCTATGGAATACCAGAAAGTGGAGATACAGGGGGAACTGTTACGTTTCCTTATAAATTGTGTGATCAGAAATCAAGACCGACCGGGGGTAGACCCGGAAGCAATGCAAATTCTTACTAGATGGAGCCAGAATGTATCAGAAGGGAGACATGATAAGCAAAAATGTATAATAGCCATGTGCCGAAAGATCCGTAAAGAAATAGAACGCCTACACGAAGAAAGATTAGCGGTAGACCAGTTCGAACAAGGCGAGGAGGAAGGATCAGGACTGCCCACAGGACAGTCAGACACCATAGCTTATGTAGGTAGAGGAAGATCTTGTAATAGTAATAGATGTCTTATTGACCCGATACGTCCGATATGTCCAGATAATAACAGGAATTTCCAAACACCTATAATTAATATAAGGTCTAACGAGCATTCGTTCCAAGCCGCTGACAAATTACTCCGAGAACGGAGGGGTTATCATTTTCTCGATTCTATGGATGAACAAGAATTAGCCAGGTCAGCTGTCCATTGGGTTGACAGTCCCGGAAAGTATAGTGATGATACAGTAGCACGCACATTTTTGAATCTCACCCCAGATGAACAGCGTTTAGCTGGGATTTATATGATTCAACAACTCCTTATACTATATCAGAGTCAGCATTCGGATCCTGGTCCCTTGCCTGATATATTGACTGAATTACTCATGAATAGATGGAGAGGTTCAGGTACTAAATTAATTAAAGAAATACTAGAATCAAGAAAACAGTACATTCTTTTTGTATGCTCAGAACATGTCTCACTGCCCATTAAGGAAAGAACCACGTATTACATGGACAGACAGAATCCCTTACGAGAAGTACACCCAATAAAAGGCGAGGACAATGAGTTTAAACGCGTGTTTGTATATACGCCCATATCGAAAATAGAATTGTTAGAAATGAAGAAAGTGGTACCCAGTCATGACAAAGACCCAGCGGGTTTCCACCGAGAAATTAAAGACATGTTACTCATGGGAGAGTATACCTATCCCGACATTATGACAATATTAAAGGTATTAATGCCTGCTGGCATTTATGAAAAACTCAGGGAAAAAGAGTGGGAGGTAGGAGACCAAAAGATAGAATGGTCAGCATTAGAAGCAGAAGAAAAGGCCCGAACTGCAGGAGCAGGGCTTGGGGATAAAACTAAAGCACTACCAGGTTTACTAGTACAGGTACTGCCACGTTTATTGACTACGAAAAAGGAAGATTGGGGTACAATTTCAGCCTGTAAACAGAAGCAAGATGAAGACACTAGTGATTTCTATGCCCGATTTGAAAAATGTTTTGGTATAAATAGTGGCATAAAAGCAAGTAGCGAATCATACCCACATCTGTTTGTGACAAAATTAGTAGAAAATGCCTTGCCTCAAGTAAAGAACAGAGTATTAAAATTCGAGAGTACCTGGCAAGGTAACACTCCATCACAAATGTTACAAATGTTACAGTACCATCACAATAGAATTAGAGAGGAACAAGAACATGAACAAAGACGCATGAAAGACACGAAAATGAAAATGCTAGTCTCCCAGACAGTTCCAGCTGAAGGACATAAAAAGGGTACAACACATTCCGGTGATTCAACAGGACCTGTAAAAGGGACATGCAACTATTGTAAAAAGCCAGGTCATTACGTACACGATTGTCCAGTTTTGAAACATAATATCGCCATAGGTAATACAAAAGAAAGACCACGGCCACCTAGACAGGATCAGAATGAACAAGGAGCCCCGCCTCCACCACAGTCTATACAGTTTGTGCCTGCTGCACCAGCGCTGCCTGTTGCTGCCACACAAACGACGACAAGACAACTGTACCAGACCGCACAGTACGACTATCCTGATTATCAACGATACGCATGAACAAGCCTAGAGAGGGAAGTTGACTTACCCCTTATCGAGATCCCTGTAGATCAAGAAGGACCTTATGTACATAGTGAATTATTAGGCCAAGACAGAAAATTTTTACTCGATACAGGGGCAAGTCGAACAACTATAAAACGTAGTGAAGTTCCAGGGGCACCCCTCTCAGGCTCACAGAATATTTCCCTTGGTTTTTCAGGAAAACCTATTGTTAATGAAGTGTCACAGCCTCTTCCACTTACGATAGGACCTTTGACCCGAACTACAGATTTATTGCTTACTAAATCATGTCCAGAAAACTTGTTAGGAATAAAAACACTGAAAGCTCTAGGAGCTATAATATGTTGTTCTCCGGAAGGAGTAAGATTGTTTTTACGTGATTTTAAAGGTCACTATGTGTCTAGAGACATGGATCCCCGACTGCAGACTTTACCTACACATCTATGGGCACAAGGCCCTACTGATGTTGGTTGCATGAATATTACACCATATCGAGTCACACTAAAGGCAGGAGTGGTACTACCACGAATGCGACAATACAAGTTACCACCAGATGCTGTAGTGGCTTTACTGCAAATCATTGACGAGCTCATTGCCCAAGGAGTGGTTGTGGAAACAGACTCCAATGTATGTAATTCACCGATAATTCCGATTCTTAAACGAACAGATCCGAAGGCCCCGCCAGTATATCGATTGGTTATTGATCTGCGCGAATTAAACAAGTGCATTGTGCCACAATTCCCTGTGGTCCCAGATATCACGTCATTACTGACAGCTATTGATTCCGAAGCAACATTCTTTACTGTAATTGATCTCAAGAATGCCTTTTTCAGCGTCCCAATAGATCCGGAAAGCCAATATTTGTTCGGATTTAGTTTAAATGGACGTAGCTTTAAATTCTCCCGCGCACCTCAAGGATTTACAGAAAGCCCCAGCATCTATAGCCAAGCACTGAAACGAGAACTCGACAGTATCCACATGCCAGTTAACACTGCTCTGCTTCAATATGTCGATGATCTGCTGATCACCGCTAGAAGCGAACCCGAATGTGAGAAAGCATCACTGACAGTTTTACAATTTCTAGCTGAAAAGGGGCACAAGGTGTCCCCTTCTAAGCTGCAATTCTGTGTCCAGCGAGTTGTTTATCTTGGACACTCGCTGTCCAAGGAGGGAAGGCAGCTTACACCCGACCGCATTCAGTTAATAGCTAACATGCCAATACCCAAGACACAAAAGGAGGTACGGGCTTTCATAGGCCTCACTTCATATTGTAGGCAGTGGATCCCTCAGTATGCATTTCTAGCAAAACCACTCATTCAGTTGACAACACAGGAGGCAGCCACATCGACTGTTCTCCCTTGGACTCAGGAACATACACAAGCTTTTGAAAGCTTAAAGAAAGCTTTATGTCAAGCACCTGTCTTAGCAACGCCATGTTACAGTAAACAGTTTACACTTTTTGTTACAGAACGCGAAGGTACTGCCTTGTCAGTACTCACACAGGAACAAGCCGGATCACATAAACCATGTGCTTATTTTTCTAGTACATTAGATCCCGTAGCTCAGGCTTTGCCTGCGTGCCTGAAATCAGTGGCAGCAACAGCTTTAGCAATCAGACAAAGCGATGCCATAGTGTTAGGACATCCATTGACAGTTCAAGTACCACATGCAGTAGAGGTTCTTGTGAATAGAACACAAACACAACACTTGACTATAGCGCGACTTACAGGATACGAATTAACATTGTTTCAGCCACATATAGAAATCAGACGTTGTAACACATTGAATCCTGCCACACTTTTACCTGTGATCGGAACAGACCCACTAGCCCATGACTGTATTGAAGTTATTACAATCACGACGAAACCCAGACAAGACTTAACCGATGTCCCATTGTCAGACCCAGACCTGACGTTGTATGTAGATGGTTCATGTATGAGAACAAGTACAGGAGACTTAGTGGCCGCTTACGCAGTCACAACAGATACTGAAATCATTGAAACAAATTGTATAAATACCTTGTCAGCCCAAGCCGCAGAGCTCATCGCTCTGACCCAAGCCTGTATTCAAGCCACAAATAAAAAAGTCAACATATACACTGATTCACATTATGCATTCGGAGTTGTACATGACTTCGGCGTGCTGTGGCGAGAGAGAGGTTATTTAACTTCCCACGGTGCCCACATTCAGCACGGACCCCTCATCCATGCCTTATTAGATGCGATACATCTACCCACTGCAATATCAATTATGAAATGTAAAGCTCATACGAAAGTTACTGATATCATTTCTCAAGGCAATGATCTAGCTGACAGAACAGCTAAACAGACTGCTCAAACTCAAACATCCGACATGACAAAGACAATAGTCCCGACGCCAACACATTGTATGACGGTTAAAGATCCTACTCTTGATGAAGATTGATATCTCTTAACGGGCAAGTAGGGGACAAGGAGGGAATGTGGAAATATGGATTTTTCTGATCAGTTATGTCCCCTATCTTGGACCCCAACGGTTTCATGTATGAATCACAAGTACATGTATGTTCCCTCCAGTTCCAGTTATGAAGACGCAAACACATGTGCGTCCACCGTCAACATGTCCTCTGTCAGATCCGCCATGAATAGGCCGGATATTCCATTCCTAAGTATGAAAGGCCACCGGCTTTATATGGTTCACTTATGCCATTTTACAGTCCAGGCAAGTAGGCCCTGATTCTGTCATCAAACTCTTCTTGCCTTCTGCCTCTGAAAGCTCCAGTCTGAGCCTGCATCTGTGACCATGAACTTTGTCTCATTCTCTGCGCGGCTCACGAAGCCTGACATCAGCCTATTCTCTGCCAAAAACTGTATTTCACCTTCGAAATTATCTGCTCCGTTCCCTGCCCAATGCATTCCTGTCTAGCAGTTTAAGTAAACATTCTTCCAGCTACCGAGCAAAGGCTCGGCTTCTCTGTCTTTATGCAAGTAATTCATAGCCCTATTGCTATGGAAGATTTCCGCCCTCGCATCTAGTGTAGACACTTAGACGCTTGTACACGCACTAACAGTCAGTATAGTCAGTATAGAATAAGATTCTACTCGAAGAGACCTCTCTTTTGGATAACATAGTTCTTTAAACATGGGATGTTAGATATGATTTGGGATTAGGTTGACTTGACCCTCCAGACTTCTGTCGCCACATGTAGAGCTAAATGTCAAGTCCCCTTCACCCCCTAGTTGCACGTCAATTACACATCATGCTGCTGCGCGCGCATTTCTGCCAAGTATTTCTGCTGACATTGCGAAATTCTTTCTTAGAACCACCCTATTATGACATCACATCTAATGACGTCCTTTCATCACTCCCAGTTACGCCTATTTTTGCTACGCACGAATATATTATCCATACTATCAATTGTTACGCCTCTTGTATTTGCTTCACTGTAATGCCTATTGTATAGAAGTGATTGATTGTCAATAATGTATGTACTTCACTTCCTGAACCTTCGTGGTGATGGAACTTGGAGCAACCGATTATAATCGACCATTGGAATAAAGCCCATTCCGAACCTCTAATACCACGGATTCTGCCTCTTATTTACTGAGCTATTTTATTAAGTTTCTGTATCAAATTAAGTCCCGGTAATTAAATTATTTACCACATGAATGGCGCCCGAACAGGGACACTTTCTCATCTCACGCGCCGGCGGTGAGTTGCAGGCCCGGTCTCCTGCCACAGCTGGACGGACAACAACGCGTACCAGCAGGATTTCCTGTATCTCCCTCCGGTCAAGCGGGGGCGACTGAGGCTGCGATCAACACCCAGACGAGGCGGTGAGAAGTGCGAAGTATCCCGACCAGAGCCTAGCTGAGAGAGCAAGATCCGAGGTATACAGAGGCCCACCAGTTTCCGAAGTCCCGAGTCGAGTCCAGTTTCCGAAGTGTTCGAGTCGAGTTCAGTCCGGTTCAAGTTCAGTTCAGTTTCCGAGGCCTTCCGTTTCCGAGCTACCCGGTGAGTACCATTACTGGGGAGGCATTCTGACGTGCACATAGGTTGTGCCGGTCAAGACGGATTTGGGTACACAAATCCGGTCTGCACTGTTTCAGCAGTGTATCTGTACTGTTCAGCAGTATATCTAGTATATCAAGTATATAAATTCAGAATAATTCAGTTAATGTCGAGTATTATGTTTAGTGATTAAGTTTTCCTTAGATCGTCATCATCATTGTTGCTCAGTTAAATGTTAAAAGTTAAATGTTAAATGTTTTACGTACGTTTTGCATATTGTGGTGTGAATGATTGTTCATTATCGTGTTTACTGCATTAAGTTTGTTCAAAATCAAGTATCAGATCAGTTCTCAATATGCCGCTCTTTTCGAAATTACGACAGATCACAACAAGAAAAGGGGTACTCGAAGAAGCCGTTCCTATTCCTCCCAGGGACACTCCAGGGTACTTCATGTATCATAAACATGGCTTAGACGCTATATTATTTCTTGATTTATGGGTAGACTACACCAAGGAATTACCAGAAAGTCAGAGGTGGCCCGCAGCTGGGACCTGGGATGCAGAGTGCATCATGAAAGTAGAGGAAGAGTTATGGAAAAGGAAAGTCAGACAGTCACAGAAAGACGCCATTGAGTTATGGCGTAACGCTTAAGGAACTTCTTGTAGATTGTAGATATGACCCTGTGCCCGGCAAAGAGGACGAAATGATCATGGCATCATTACGTATCAGACGAGCCGCAGTGTATTTAGGGAAGTTACCAGGAATGACTGCGCATCTAGATAATATATACCATTTTGTTCAAACAGGGCGAGATTCAGAATGTATTAACAGAGCTATGGAATACCAGAAAGTGGAGATACAGGGGGAACTGTTACGTTTCCTTATAAATTGTGTGATCAGAAATCAAGACCGACCGGGGGTAGACCCGGAAGCAATGCAAATTCTTACTAGATGGAGCCAGAATGTATCAGAAGGGAGACATGATAAGCAAAAATGTATAATAGCCATGTGCCGAAAGATCCGTAAAGAAATAGAACGCCTACACGAAGAAAGATTAGCGGTAGACCAGTTCGAACAAGGCGAGGAGGAAGGATCAGGACTGCCCACAGGACAGTCAGACACCATAGCTTATGTAGGTAGAGGAAGATCTTGTAATAGTAATAGATGTCTTATTGACCCGATACGTCCGATATGTCCAGATAATAACAGGAATTTCCAAACACCTATAATTAATATAAGGTCTAACGAGCATTCGTTCCAAGCCGCTGACAAATTACTCCGAGAACGGAGGGGTTATCATTTTCTCGATTCTATGGATGAACAAGAATTAGCCAGGTCAGCTGTCCATTGGGTTGACAGTCCCGGAAAGTATAGTGATGATACAGTAGCACGCACATTTTTGAATCTCACCCCAGATGAACAGCGTTTAGCTGGGATTTATATGATTCAACAACTCCTTATACTATATCAGAGTCAGCATTCGGATCCTGGTCCCTTGCCTGATATATTGACTGAATTACTCATGAATAGATGGAGAGGTTCAGGTACTAAATTAATTAAAGAAATACTAGAATCAAGAAAACAGTACATTCTTTTTGTATGCTCAGAACATGTCTCACTGCCCATTAAGGAAAGAACCACGTATTACATGGACAGACAGAATCCCTTACGAGAAGTACACCCAATAAAAGGCGAGGACAATGAGTTTAAACGCGTGTTTGTATATACGCCCATATCGAAAATAGAATTGTTAGAAATGAAGAAAGTGGTACCCAGTCATGACAAAGACCCAGCGGGTTTCCACCGAGAAATTAAAGACATGTTACTCATGGGAGAGTATACCTATCCCGACATTATGACAATATTAAAGGTATTAATGCCTGCTGGCATTTATGAAAAACTCAGGGAAAAAGAGTGGGAGGTAGGAGACCAAAAGATAGAATGGTCAGCATTAGAAGCAGAAGAAAAGGCCCGAACTGCAGGAGCAGGGCTTGGGGATAAAACTAAAGCACTACCAGGTTTACTAGTACAGGTACTGCCACGCTTATTGACTACGAAAAAGGAAGATTGGGGTACAATTTCAGCCTGTAAACAGAAGCAAGATGAAGACACTAGTGATTTCTATGCCCGATTTGAAAAATGTTTTGGTATAAATAGTGGCATAAAAGCAAGTAGCGAATCATACCCACATCTGTTTGTGACAAAATTAGTAGAAAATGCCTTGCCTCAAGTAAAGAACAGAGTATTAAAATTCGAGAGTACCTGGCAAGGTAACACTCCATCACAAATGTTACAAATGTTACAGTACCATCACAATAGAATTAGAGAGGAACAAGAACATGAACAAAGACGCATGAAAGACACGAAAATGAAAATGCTAGTCTCCCAGACAGTTCCAGCTGAAGGACATAAAAAGGGTACAACACATTCCGGTGATTCAACAGGACCTGTAAAAGGGACATGCAACTATTGTAAAAAGCCAGGTCATTACGTACACGATTGTCCAGTTTTGAAACATAATATCGCCATAGGTAATACAAAAGAAAGACCACGGCCACCTAGACAGGATCAGAATGAACAAGGAGCCCCGCCTCCACCACAGTCTATACAGTTTGTGCCTGCTGCACCAGCGCTGCCTGTTGCTGCCACACAAACGACGACAAGACAACTGTACCAGACCGCACAGTACGACTATCCTGATTATCAACGATACGCATGAACAAGCCTAGAGAGGGAAGTTGACTTACCCCTTATCGAGATCCCTGTAGATCAAGAAGGACCTTATGTACATAGTGAATTATTAGGCCAAGACAGAAAATTTTTACTCGATACAGGGGCAAGTCGAACAACTATAAAACGTAGTGAAGTTCCAGGGGCACCCCTCTCAGGCTCACAGAATATTTCCCTTGGTTTTTCAGGAAAACCTATTGTTAATGAAGTGTCACAGCCTCTTCCACTTACGATAGGACCTTTGACCCGAACTACAGATTTATTGCTTACTAAATCATGTCCAGAAAACTTGTTAGGAATAAAAACACTGAAAGCTCTAGGAGCTATAATATGTTGTTCTCCGGAAGGAGTAAGATTGTTTTTACGTGATTTTAAAGGTCACTATGTGTCTAGAGACATGGATCCCCGACTGCAGACTTTACCTACACATCTATGGGCACAAGGCCCTACTGATGTTGGTTGCATGAATATTACACCATATCGAGTCACACTAAAGGCAGGAGTGGTACTACCACGAATGCGACAATACAAGTTACCACCAGATGCTGTAGTGGCTTTACTGCAAATCATTGACGAGCTCATTGCCCAAGGAGTGGTTGTGGAAACAGACTCCAATGTATGTAATTCACCGATAATTCCGATTCTTAAACGAACAGATCCGAAGGCCCCGCCAGTATATCGATTGGTTATTGATCTGCGCGAATTAAACAAGTGCATTGTGCCACAATTCCCTGTGGTCCCAGATATCACGTCATTACTGACAGCTATTGATTCCGAAGCAACATTCTTTACTGTAATTGATCTCAAGAATGCCTTTTTCAGCGTCCCAATAGATCCGGAAAGCCAATATTTGTTCGGATTTAGTTTAAATGGACGTAGCTTTAAATTCTCCCGCGCACCTCAAGGATTTACAGAAAGCCCCAGCATCTATAGCCAAGCACTGAAACGAGAACTCGACAGTATCCACATGCCAGTTAACACTGCTCTGCTTCAATATGTCGATGATCTGCTGATCACCGCTAGAAGCGAACCCGAATGTGAGAAAGCATCACTGACAGTTTTACAATTTCTAGCTGAAAAGGGGCACAAGGTGTCCCCTTCTAAGCTGCAATTCTGTGTCCAGCGAGTTGTTTATCTTGGACACTCGCTGTCCAAGGAGGGAAGGCAGCTTACACCCGACCGCATTCAGTTAATAGCTAACATGCCAATACCCAAGACACAAAAGGAGGTACGGGCTTTCATAGGCCTCACTTCATATTGTAGGCAGTGGATCCCTCAGTATGCATTTCTAGCAAAACCACTCATTCAGTTGACAACACAGGAGGCAGCCACATCGACTGTTCTCCCTTGGACTCAGGAACATACACAAGCTTTTGAAAGCTTAAAGAAAGCTTTATGTCAAGCACCTGTCTTAGCAACGCCATGTTACAGTAAACAGTTTACACTTTTTGTTACAGAACGCGAAGGTACTGCCTTGTCAGTACTCACACAGGAACAAGCCGGATCACATAAACCATGTGCTTATTTTTCTAGTACATTAGATCCCGTAGCTCAGGCTTTGCCTGCGTGCCTGAAATCAGTGGCAGCAACAGCTTTAGCAATCAGACAAAGCGATGCCATAGTGTTAGGACATCCATTGACAGTTCAAGTACCACATGCAGTAGAGGTTCTTGTGAATAGAACACAAACACAACACTTGACTATAGCGCGACTTACAGGATACGAATTAACATTGTTTCAGCCACATATAGAAATCAGACGTTGTAACACATTGAATCCTGCCACACTTTTACCTGTGATCGGAACAGACCCACTAGCCCATGACTGTATTGAAGTTATTACAATCACGACGAAACCCAGACAAGACTTAACCGATGTCCCATTGTCAGACCCAGACCTGACGTTGTATGTAGATGGTTCATGTATGAGAACAAGTACAGGAGACTTAGTGGCCGCTTACGCAGTCACAACAGATACTGAAATCATTGAAACAAATTGTATAAATACCTTGTCAGCCCAAGCCGCAGAGCTCATCGCTCTGACCCAAGCCTGTATTCAAGCCACAAATAAAAAAGTCAACATATACACTGATTCACGTTATGCATTCGGAGTTGTACATGACTTCGGCGTGCTGTGGCGAGAGAGAGGTTATTTAACTTCCCACGGTGCCCACATTCAGCACGGACCCCTCATCCATGCCTTATTAGATGCGATACATCTACCCACTGCAATATCAATTATGAAATGTAAAGCTCATACGAAAGTTACTGATATCATTTCTCAAGGCAATGATCTAGCTGACAGAACAGCTAAACAGACTGCTCAAACTCAAACATCCGACATGACAAAGACAATAGTCCCGACGCCAACACATTGTATGACGGTTAAAGATCCTACTCTTGATGAAGATTGATATCTCTTAACGGGCAAGTAGGGGACAAGGAGGGAATGTGGAAATATGGATTTTTCTGATCAGTTATGTCCCCTATCTTGGACCCCAACGGTTTCATGTATGAATCACAAGTACATGTATGTTCCCTCCAGTTCCAGTTATGAAGACGCAAACACATGTGCGTCCACCGTCAACATGTCCTCTGTCAGATCCGCCATGAATAGGCCGGATATTCCATTCCTAAGTATGAAAGGCCACCGGCTTTATATGGTTCACTTATGCCATTTTACAGTCCAGGCAAGTAGGCCCTGATTCTGTCATCAAACTCTTCTTGCCTTCTGCCTCTGAAAGCTCCAGTCTGAGCCTGCATCTGTGACCATGAACTTTGTCTCATTCTCTGCGCGGCTCACGAAGCCTGACATCAGCCTATTCTCTGCCAAAAACTGTATTTCACCTTCGAAATTATCTGCTCCGTTCCCTGCCCAATGCATTCCTGTCTAGCAGTTTAAGTAAACATTCTTCCAGCTACCGAGCAAAGGCTCGGCTTCTCTGTCTTTATGCAAGTAATTCATAGCCCTATTGCTATGGAAGATTTCCGCCCTCGCATCTAGTGTAGACACTTAGACGCTTGTACACGCACTAACAGTCAGTATAGTCAGTATAGAATAAGATTCTACTCGAAGAGACCTCTCTTTTGGATAACATAGTTCTTTAAACATGGGATGTTAGATATGATTTGGGATTAGGTTGACTTGACCCTCCAGACTTCTGTCGCCACATGTAGAGCTAAATGTCAAGTCCCCTTCACCCCCTAGTTGCACGTCAATTACACATCATGCTGCTGCGCGCGCATTTCTGCCAAGTATTTCTGCTGACATTGCGAAATTCTTTCTTAGAACCACCCTATTATGACATCACATCTAATGACGTCCTTTCATCACTCCCAGTTACGCCTATTTTTGCTACGCACGAATATATTATCCATACTATCAATTGTTACGCCTCTTGTATTTGCTTCACTGTAATGCCTATTGTATAAAAGTGATTGATTGTCAATAATGTATGTACTTCACTTCCTGAACCTTCGTGGTGATGGAACTTGGAGCAACCGATTATAATCGACCATTGGAATAAAGCCCATTCCGAACCTCTAATACCACGGATTCTGCCTCTTATTTACTGAGCTATTTTATTAAGTTTCTGTATCAAATTAAGTCCCGGTAATTAAATTATTTACCACAAGCCCGAAAGTTTCAGTGCCTGCTGCGGACTGTCTGCAGGCTGCAAGCTACAGCGCCTGCTGACTGTCTGCAGCCTGCAAGCTTCAGCGCCTGCTGCTGACTGTCTGCAACTTGCAAGCTTCAGTGCCGGCAGCTGACTGTCTGCAGCTTGCAAGCTTCAGCGCCGGCAGCTGACTGTCTGCAGCCTGCAAGCTTCAGAGCCTGCTGCTGACTGTCTGCAGCCTGCAAGCGTCAGGACCTGCTGCTTACTGTCTGCAGCCTGAAAGCTTCAGCGCCGGCAGCTGACTATCTCCAGCCTGCAAGCTTCAGCACCTGCTGCTGACTGTCTGCAGCCTGCAAGCTACAGCGCCTGCTGTTCACTGCAGCCTGCATGCCTCAGCGCCTGCTGCTGACTGTCTGCAGCCTGCAAGCTTTGGCGCCTGCTGCTGACTGTCTGCAGCTTGCTAACTACTATAGCGTCTGCTGCTGACTGCAGCCTGCAAACTTCAGTGCCTTCTGCTGACTGTCTGCAGCCTGCAAGCTTCGGCGCCTGCTGCTGACTGTCTGCAGCCTGCAAGCTTTAGTGCCGGCAGCTGACTGTCTGCAGCCTGCAATCTTCAGCGCCTGCTGCTGACTGTCTGCAGCCTGCAAGCTTCAGTGCTGGCAGCTGACTGTCTGCAGCCTGCAAGCTTCAGCGGCTGCTGCAGACTGTCTGCAGCCTGCAAGCTTCAGCGCCGGTAGCTGACTGTGCAGCCTGCAAGCTTCAGCACCTGCTGCTTTCTGCAACCTGCAAGCTTCAACGACTGCTGCCGACTGCCTGCAGCCTGCAAGCTTCAGCGCCGGCAGCTGACTGTCTGCAGACTGCAAGCTTCAGCGTCTGCTGCTGACTGTCTGCAGCCTGCAAGCTTCAGCGCCGGCAGCTGACTGTCTGCAGCCTGCAAGCTTCAGCGCCGGTGGCTGACTGTGCAGCCTGGAAACCTCAGCACCTGCTTGTGACTGTCTGCAGCCTGCAAGCTTCAGCGCCTGCTGCTGATTGTCTGCAGCCTGCAAGCATCAGCACCGGTAGCTGACTGTGCAGCCTGCAAGCTTCAGCACCTGCTGCTGACTGTCTGCAGCCTGCAAGCTTCAGCTGACTGTCTGCAGCCTGCAAGCTTCAGCGCCTGCTGCTGTCAATGAATAACCCTTGCACTTTCTCTGGAGTCACTTCACTTAGAATGTCCTCTGGTAAGAGTTAAATCTGCTTTCCCTCTTTGAACCAGATAGCCTTGCATCAGCATGCTCCTACCTGCCTTCTTTGGTACTGGGTGTGGTGGGCGGGGCTTCACATAAAGGTCTGGAGCCATTCGGCGATGAAGCATGGCCAGATGTACTACTCTATCATTTATAAATCCTCAGTTACGATTAATAAGAAATCACACATTACTTACACTTGCATGTCCCACATAGCGACATCTTAGGAATCGCTTTCCTAAAATACTGATTCGCAAACACTGATTCGCTCGTGTTCGCAGAATGCGGATGCCGCCTGGTCACAAAATGATGACATCACAATCAGAAAACACATTGTAGCACAACCACTCAGAAGCAGGGGAGCCAGCAGTGAGGACCTGTCAGTACTCATAGCTGTGAACTCACAGCTCTGAGGTGCAACGTCCAGGCTGGTGGGCAGGAGGAGGGCTCTGCCAGAAATAGACAGCACATGTCTCATGTGATGACATTACTTTATCGGTAGAGGAGAGCAGAGCAAACAGTGATCAACTTGGTAAAGCCTGCCCAACCATCCCAGAAGCGACCACAAAGAGGGTCTCGAGCCGTATCCAAGAAGAGATTCATACTGTTGAGGAAACAACACGCAGTGTTGCATACATCTGTGAAACGTGGTACACATTGCGCTTAAGGACGGAGGAGGAGCTGCGAG
The DNA here is from genome assembly GCF_964204655.1 of Triturus cristatus. Classification (NCBI taxonomy): domain Eukaryota; kingdom Metazoa; phylum Chordata; class Amphibia; order Caudata; family Salamandridae; genus Triturus; species Triturus cristatus. The sequence continues at coordinate 41,299,522 of NC_140583.1, read as the reverse complement.
AGGAAGAAGACAGCATTTGGAATGGACCTTCTACACAGCCTCCAATTACAGCCACGGATGAGGCCATCAAAGGCACCGGGTCTCATCAGGCAATACCGGACCCTACAAAGATTGGCCCCTCGAATCTCCCCAGCAGAATCCAGGCTAGCGTAAAGGCCTCTTTTTTTTATTTTTTTTATAAACTATTTATTGAATCAAATCAGTACAGATCAGAGACATATCAGTTCGAAAACACAATGTTGTAACAGCTAAGTATCACTTAACACATTCAGTAAGAACGTCATAATTCAACTCTTCGGTGCATCGCCATATCGTCCGCGGGTGATGTGTAAATCTCGCCCCTATAGGAATTCCAGTGTTTCCATTTTTGATCCCATTTCTTAGAGCAGCCCCGCATTTGATAAACTTCCTTCTCTGATATCATGCAGCGATCTAATTCCGCCACCCAGCCAAACGTTAAGGGTCGAGTGGCGGAACCCCAGGACATTGCGATAGCTCTCTTCACTAATACGTACCCCAGTGTCACCCATTGTTGTTCTATTTCAGTCAAATCTGTGGCCTCCCAAATGTTGAGGATCCCCAACCCTGGTGTCAGGTCAATCTGTTTCCCTAGCGTGTCTTTCATTTTATGGGTTGCCGTGTCCCAGAGGGGGCATATCACGGGGCATGTCCAGAGAACATGATAGAACGTACCAACCTGACCACCGCCTCTAAGGCACAGTGTTTCTGACCTACGGCCCAGTTTAGCCAGAAGTGTACCTGAATGGTAAGAGCGGTGGAGGATTTTCAAATAAATGAGATGGAAACTGTGATTTATCGCCGTTTCCCTGGGGGACATTAACGCCGTCTGCCAGTCGTCATCAGATGTAGGCCCTATGTCTGCCTGCCATTGGTCCCGGAGAGTCTGGAAGGGGTCGGGTAAATTGTTACAAAGCTTGCGATATGTGCTAGATACCGCCATTTTCAAAAGCGGTTCGGAGAGGAGGCGGTCTTCCAGAGGAGAGGAATCTGGTATAGAGGACAAGTCTGGGATAGTAGTCTGAAGGGCATGCCGAATTTGCAGATACCGAAAAACCTCGCTTGGAGCAAGATCGTGTTTCATTTGCAGTTCTTTAAATGTGAGGAGTTTCCCTCGACGTACCAAATCGCCAATAGTTGTGATACCGATCATGTCCCATTTATCAAAGCCCGCATGGTGGCAGAGAAGCCCCAGTTTCTGCGTGGACCAGAGCGGTGTATCTTTAAATGTGAGGAGTTTCCCTCGACGTACCAAATCGCCAATAGTTGTGATACCGATCATGTCCCATTTATCAAAGCCCGCATGGTGGCAGAGTAGCCCCAGTTTCTGCGTGGACCAGAGCGGTGTAGATTTCGTGAGCTTATCTGCCCAGCCTTGACGTTTGGTGGCTTGGTGCCAGACGGCCACCGTCAATGACATGGGTCCGAGATATGGGCCCCTCCGAAACTTATTATACAGGGCATCTAGATAGCCTTCCCTCCCTGTCTGATACCTCTCCATTTGAAAGGCTGGATTCGATGGGGAGCCGTGAATCCAGTGGTTTGTGGCCACCAGTTGTGAGGCCCAATAGTATAGGCGAAGGTCAAGGAGAGCGATGCCCCATCATACCACCCCTTCGTCAGCTTGTGGAGGGCAATTCGAGGTGCCCTGCTGTCCCATAATAGAGTCCGGATCTCTCCCTCCTTGGCAGCAAAATATGAGTCAGCTATGGGGAAAGGGCAGTTCTGGAGGGCATACAAAAATCTAGGTAATGCGAGCATTTTAAATAAGGCTGCTCTTCCCAGGAGGGATAAGGGCAGCGACCTCCAATGCTGTACATTATCCTGAAACTTTCGAAGGGGGCCAAGAAGATTACGATCATAGAATGTTTTGGGGTCGGTGGTAATATAAATCCCCAGATATTTAAAACCGTCGGTTACCACGGCGACGTCATATCAGCATGGCAGCCGAGGTGGAGGGCCATGAAGAAAATATAGTACAGACTTTGACCAATTGATAGTATATCCTGCATATTTACCAAAGTTAGTGATGACATGGAATAGTCTAATAAGTGAAGCCCGTAGAGATGCCATATTAATTAAGATATCATCCGTGTACAATTATATTTTATCCTCTACATCCTCACTCCATCGCAGGCCACGGATGGAAGCATCTTTACGAATCAAGTGTGCAAGCGGCTCCAGATTCAATGCGAACAAGAGGGGGGACAGGGAGCATCCCTGTCGTGTCCCCCTCTGCAGTGCAAACACCCGCGAGGTGCAGTTGTTGAGTCGGATCTGGGCCAGTAGAGCGGTATACAATAGCGAGATCCATTGTCGGAATCGAGGACCGAATCCGAACCTGGTCAGGACCTCGAATAGGTAGGGCCACTCAATCAAGTCAAACGCCATTGCGGTATCCAGTGATAGTATTACCGCATCTTATTGCAAGTATGGTTGCCTGCCCAGGACGTATGGACTCGGCGAATATTGAGGGCCGTGTTGCGGCTTGGTAGAAATCCGGACTGGTCCTCATGGACCAAGGAGGGGAGAACCGTCAGCAAGCGTGAAGCGAGGAGTTTGGCCAGGACCTTGGCCTCCGAACTAATTAAAGAAATGGGCCTGTATGAACTACAAGTTGTCGCTGGCTTACCGGGTTTGTGAATAACGACGATCGACGCCAGTCTTTGGTCCAAGGGGGAAGCACCTTGCTCCAAGCTTTCATCATACATGTTTTTTAAATGTGGAGCTATTTTGGTGGCCATGCCCTTGAAGAATTCAATTGGAATTCCATTGGGCCCCATAGCTTTCCTGGATTTAATAGCAAATATCGCCTTACTGATTTCTTCTGAGATTATATCAGCATCTAAGGCCTCTCTGTCGCTATCTGAGATTACGGGGAGGGTAATTTCTTCCAGTAATTGACGGGAGTCGCCGGCGGGGGCAACCGTTTTTGAAGAATATATTAGCTCAAGATGGTCAGCAAATGAATCTGCCACCTCCTGTGGATCTGTAACTAGCCGCCCATCATCAAGCAGGAGCTCCGGGACCCATCTGGCCGCCTGATCCCGACGCTCGAGCCATGCCAGCATCTTACCAGCTCACTCACTCAATTCATACACCTTATGGCGTGTATAGAGGAGTCTTGCTTGGGCTTTTTCCCGGCCAAGAGTTCTGTATTCAAGCTGCTTATTGCGGAGTGCAACGGCCGGTAAAGGCCTCTTTTAATGAATACTGTACCTGTCAAAGCTTTGAAGATCTTTATTTTAATGGTCTGTGAGTGTAGTATGTTCACACAGCTTTTACAGAAAAGGGTTGTACAGTTTAGTAGCATACTCCAGACTAAGGAAATCATATATTTTACATGATTTCACTTGTACATATTTTATTGTATCCAATACAAAACAAAACAACTCAATATATATCACAATTCATTTTTTTAAATATATTATTAATTTTTTCAAATACGTCTGGAGCAGGATATGTGCCCCCATCCTGGTCACATTCACAAATCATTCCCATGTTTTAAAATTCAATCAATGAATGATTCAAAATGTATTGTCCAATCTCTCTACTCAGCTACTCCACCAAACTTTAGGGGGGGAGGGAAGGATTGGGTAGTCCTGTTAGAGAGATTGGAAACCTGGGCAGAGGAGAATGCAATCTTCACTGACGCCCAATATGGGTCCAGAAGAGGGCTTGGAACGGTTGAACAAATTCTCAACATGAACCTTTGCTCACTACACTCTGCTCATACATGTAGTGAGCAATGAAGTCTCACTACACCTATCTTTATTGACCTAAGTTGCGCCTTCGATCTGGTCAGTCATAGGAAACTCTAGGTCTGTATGGACCAAATGGGGGCCCCAAACGAGGTAGTTTTGTTCTTTCACATATGTTTGCCAATCTCACAGCTAAAGTCTGTTATGGGACCGGGGGGGGGGGCTGACCTCATCGTTTGATATAGGAGAGGTGCTCGGCAGGGGTGCGTACTAGCTCTCTTCCTCTTCTCCCTGTACATAAACGTAGTCGAGGAAGCCCTACAGGCAGCAGTGGCAGACACCGCTGGAGCTCGGAGGCGGCAAAGTTCAACACTTCTTTATGCCGATGATGCCTGACCACAAGAAGCCTGCAGAATCTGATCAACTGTTTTTATGACTTTATGGAAGAAAGAGATTTGAGAATCAATGTAGCAAAACCTTTACTGTGAGCTGTGGCCAAAAAGGGGCGGCCAAATACTTTCCATCTCAAGGGGTGTAAGGTACAAACCACCAAAACCTTTAATTATCTAGGAATCCAGATATCCTCAAACTGAGACTGGAAACAGCACAGGGAGTCATGAATATTCAACAAGGCCAGAACTAAAAGAGCCCTATTGAGGTCTGCTAACAAATTAGGCTCCAAACCAATCAAAGAGCTGCTAACTCTATATAACACCAAAACTATCTTAGCAGCTACATATTGAGCAGGAGTTTGAGGTTTGAGAAATAATTAAATTATTCAGAAGCAGGAGAGCATGTTGTTTAGTAGACTCCTAGCTGTACCCCAATCAATGCCAGACTCCATTACCCACTAGGAACTTGGTGCTGACCTTTTAATAGATACTCTGGAATGTAATAGCCTTTTATTATGACAATCTGTTTGGTCTAAAGAAGAGACACATTTCACCAGACTAATCATAAAGTATTGCCTGGGTCTCAATCACCCCATTAAAATTCCCTCGCTACGACACATCAAACATAAGTTGACGGACCTAAGTCAGACAGAAAGGGACTCTTGGCCGGTGTACCTGGAGGTCATCACGATGTTGTACGGCTTGTACCTCTCCGGCAAAACTTTAAGTTTGTTGGACAACATAAATGTCTGGATTGTGCCAGACTGATTCTGTGCACATCCTAAGGATACATTGGCCTATAGTCCTGCAAGCCCACAGTTCGCCATCTACACCCCTAACCCTACAGGGTAACAAATGTGTGTGCAATACTAGAACATGACAACCCTGCTCCCCCATGGGAATCGTGGCAACAGATCTATAATCCTTCCATTTGGACTCTCATGCATACCCAAAGAAGTACGCAAGAAATACTTAGCAAGGTGTTTCAATATTTATTGTAGCATAGTGGTACTTGTATATAATATGTGCGCTGCAATAAAACAGAGTAGAGTAATTAGCATTATGAGATTAGTGAAAAAGATTAACAATTCCACCATTGTGCTAAAGTAGTGAATGTTTGCTGACATATAAATACTGTGTATAAGGTCATCCTACCTAGCGCTCCCTAACATAGTACTGCTTTGGGTGGGTGATCTGCCAAATCCCTGCTGGGTGGTCTAACTCCACATTATCTGCAGGTAAGTGTCATCAGGCTGTCTGTCTTGGTGTAGAGCTGGGCATCCCTCATGCAGGCAAACTGGAATGAGCTGAGCTGAAATTCCGGCATGCAGTGATCTCGCAGTGTCAGCTGAGTGCTCCTCTGCCTTAAAAAAGGGAGTGGTTCTGTGTATATCATAAACAGCGCCCATGTGGCCATGTCGAAACCCCAGTCAGGCCGCAATTATTTATTCTAGTTTGATAGCTTCATAGCCTACAGGACAATAAGAACAATTACATTTGCATAGTGAACTTTATCCCTTGTACTGAATGTTCAAGGAGTCGTGATAGTGTGCCTACGAAGTGGAAATGTAGGCAATGCAAATTCAGAGAACGTTATCCTGCATTGACACGCATGCAAATGCTTTTAACATGGCTGCTCGAAACTCCCACATTAACGCACATGCCATGCTGAAACTAACCTGTGCAAGTTTTACTAAGCTATTAATTCAAAAGATATATTAAGTAAACGGGGATAGAGTAGAAGTAAGTGGTATACAGTGAATTCATTTAATTTCGTATTCTAACATGTTTTTCTCTGACTTTATTAATAGTTCGTATTTGGGCCTAGGAGGGGGACTGACATCCCTATTCCTTTGCGACAACTATACATGCGCACTGAATCCTTGTCCTGAGACAAGTGATGTCATGGAACTTCTGCCAAGAACATGTGCACAGCAAGGGCATGGGAAGCTAAACTCCTAAACCTGCAAAAGGAAGAAGCCGAAACATTGTACTTCCAAATTATCGATCCACCAATGAAATGCTTGTGGGAATACAGCTTGCGGGTATTAAGTTTAAGGGGCGGGGTATTAGACAATAGACCTAAAAAAAGTTATTGCACTTACTTTGGTGTGATGTCCTCACCCCACTGCCTGGCCCAATCAAATTGAGATGTGTACATAGAATTGAAACATTTGGGGGTGGATCATACACTCGAATTGGTATAACAGAGGTAAGTTTAGTTAGTCAGACACACTTGATGCCGCACATAAAATATAAATTCCAGTATTTGTAAAGCACACCGGCGCTGGGGACGTCTGGAAGATTAAACAAGCTTTTGCCCAGAGTCACATGGTGCTGGGCTGACCTGCCACCTGTGCCGGGGATCGAACCGTGAGCCCCAGCGTCCGGTGTCAGTCACCCTGGCCACAGCGCCACACATCTTCCCTGGCACATGCTGATGCTATGCTGAGATGCTGCTCGAATCGCTGCAAGCTGATTAAAGAATCCAACACTAGGGAAGAATCGCGGACCAAGGAGGCATATCTAGGAAGGGGTCCGGACGAGCCCGAGCCAGAGAGAGTAGCACCAGAGATGGGTGCAACGCTGGCGTTGCATTAGAAGAGGTCACCTTACCGGTCCTGAACCTGTCCTGAATCTTTGATACTCTGATGTCCAGGTCCTCACACCATTCTAGGTAATTATAGTTCTGTGGGGTAATGCTCTGTATTTGCTCTCTATTTCATCTCCTCAGGTACTGTCATCACGAGAATGTATTACTGTGAATTGATTCTAAGCTAACTGTACTATTTTTCCTGATGGAGAATTTTGGTGTATCTACGTGTATTCTGACTTGACTTACAAAACTATTAATTTAGATAAATCTTTAAAATGCCTTTGAGTCTGTGGTTCTTTAAAATAAAAGTTAAATGTGTTATTATTTCCTCCCTATTCTAATCTACAACTAGATCTATTGACAAAAGTACATTTACTTAAGGAGACAGGGAATGGTAATGATACTGGTGTAACAGGTCTCTAAGGTAAATCAAAATTGATGACCAGCGGGTATTTGCTAGCTTATTGAATGTATAAATGTATATGGACCCAAACGGGAGTTGTGTGTATGTGTGTGACTAGAGCTGATAAACTCCGCTGCATCACGCTTATTTTTATTTTTATATTTATATTGCGCACAAATCATCCCCCAAGGGATCTCTCGGCGCCTTTGGAGGCAGGATTTGTGGACCCAGCAACTCAGTTAAATAACCAGGGGCCGGATGTATCAAAGGGTTTTACCCATTCTGTGTCTATAGGAATATGTGTTCATACGTATGGCCCCAGGTCTTTAAGTGCTTCTTGAAGATGGTTAGATTTGTGCAGGAGCGCAGATCTAAGGGCAGCAGATTCCAGTGTTTGGGTGCCAGATAAGAAAAGGCACGCCCTCCCATCTTCACTTTTCGTATTCTCTGCATTTGGAGAAGCTTTTGGTCGCTAGATCTTAAACGACGAGCCGGAGTGTACCAAACCAGCTTATTTGTAAGATATGAAGGACCCTGTCCGACACGTGCCTTGAAAACTAGGCAGAGAAGTTTAAAGAGAGCCCTCTTTCTGATCGGCAGCCAATGCAGTTCTCTCAATAGCGGGGAGGATCGCGTGAGTGGAGGTTTATTCAAAGCAAAACGAGCCGCCGTGTTTTGCACGACTTGTAACCTCAACAACAAGTCCTCCCTCACCCCCACCCGCTTTAGGGACCAATTGAACACCACGGAAATTGAATCTACTTAACCTATATGCCCTATGCGATAAGCAATCATTATGCACCTTACTTGATTTCCTGTCTGTCGAAAGGAGGTTTTTGTAATGCAATGAAAGGAAAAGGAGCTGTAAAAGCTACAATTCTAGCAATTGTTACTTAACTAACACATTTGCCTCTTTTAACTTTCATTTTTACTTTTTGCATATGGATGAATATTTAAAACTGAAAAAAGTTATACTTGACTAGTTGTGTCCGATTAAAATAACAATAATCTTTAGTAGTCTAATCCTGGAAAGAAAAAAAGATATATATTACTAAGGGAATCATATATTTTACACAATTTTACTTATACAGATGTTATTCTATCCAATACAAAAGAAGAAATGCAATATATATCACAGCTTATTTATTTGAATGTTTTGATTGATTTTCCTAACTAAAATATGCATCATGTCATATTATAATCTACGTGTGTGAACCTAGTGTACTGATCGAGTCATATTAAACAATACTCCAAAGCAAATTATAACCACTACGACCACAGCTTCCAACAAGCCCTGATGATACAGGAGCCGCGCCATCTTAAGCGGAATCCATCCAAATAGAGCAATCAATGTTAGACGTTCAAACTAAATAACTGGGGGCCTCATTTATGAGAAGTGACGCATCGCTGAGTGAAAGCAGCGATGTGTCACTTCTCAGTGCGTCCTCCTTGCGACACCAATGATGCGTCATATTTATAATATGACGCATCATGTCGCAAGAAAGGACAGATACGTCAGTATAACTGACGTATCTGTAGGCGCAAAAAGTGGCGCATTGCTGGAGTTGTGTCAGAAGCCTGACGCAACTCCAGCAATGTTCCTTTCACATGGGGCAAGCCCCATGTGAAAGGGCCTGCATCACCCTTACGTCTGCCATGAAGCAGGCGTAAGGTTTTGACGCATTGGCGTCCTAGAAGTGACGCTGCGAAATCTCATAGATTTCGCTGCGCCACTCCTACGACCCTTTCTTGCGGGGCTACGCCCACCCTGCATACATTATACCTGGCGCAGGTATAATGTAGCGCAGGGGTTTACGAAGTGATGCATCTACCTAGATGCGTCACTTCGTAAATATGGCGCAACATGGCGCACGTTTTATGCCACTGGTCCGTCACAAAAAGTGACGCACTGGTGGCGCAAAAGTGACGGAGGGGCTCATAAATGAGCCCCTGAATGCTTTGGACATACTAGCACGAACATGCATGAAGGCTTGTCTGCTATGATTAAAAGCATGACAAATTTAAGTGAAACTATGAAGTCATTACGTCATTCTATTGTTGAGGAGACACAGCAACAAAAGAAAAAACATCAACATGGGCAAAATGTGGGTATAAGTAGAGTTAAATTCTCAACTGCAGCAGGGATACTCAGTAGGAGAACCATACAGATTCAGCAAGCAAAGGCACACTGTGGTAAAGAAAATCGATACCCTGAGCACTCGCCAAAATAACACCTAACTCTTAAATTATTATAAACAGAATGAGCAGAATGGTTCTCCTGTTCTTTGTATTTATTTACTCAACTTCCTATGCCCAGCCAACACGTGTTTCGTCGTAAGGGGAGTTTCTACGACTTCTTCAAGGCTGTTTTCTTAAAAGTTATACACAAACAAATGATGGACGGAATGCTGACAATGTATACATTCTCCCCCAGTCAAGAGATCTGGGTTAAATCCATCGTTCTTTTGCCCACTACACCAGCCCAGTTTAGACATGGCCATATGCAAATCAGTCTTGACCCTGTGCCTCATGGGAACAGTCCAGCCCGAACTGCCAAGCCATGTCTTCCCTGGACCGGAATCAAGCATCCTAAGACCGGTTTCTGGCTATCAGCCGTCATCAGCCAGGATAGCTTGACTCCAGTGGCGTAGTGAGCACGGGTCCCACGTCTGGGAATACCCATCCCACTTAGGGCGAAAAGCGTTACAACAAACAAATGATGTAACGGTTTTCTTAAAAGTGTCATTTAGAAAATCCAGCCTCCAACCAGTTATAATTCTGTGCTGGTCGTTCACTGTGTGCCTTCCACAATGTCTGTTATCAGTCTCCGGTGTTGCTCAGTCACCACAGCTTGTCAATTTAATATTCATATGCCAGGCCCATTAAATTCTTCTCGAAAAGTATCCAAATCACATTATAACTCACACTAGTGTATACTCACCCCACTTCATCTACTGTAGGACAGATGTTACAAAGAGCCTAGGCCAGGTTACATCATGTCTACAGTTGTTTCAAACTACACAGACGCATTCTTGTGGCCAAGCAACACCGTCTCTAGGAAGTGAGGCGGCTTCTAGCCGCAGTGGTGTGTCTGTGTCTGATGTCATAAGATCTGGGTGTACACGGAGTCAGCCTGCTTATTTAGAAGTACATATTTTGCACACTAACACTGGTAGAGCCAGCCTCGATAAACAAAGAAATAGGCATTGAAAATATGTTTTGTGTATAAGTAAGAATTATTTTGTTGAATTACTGAGCATTTCAAAATGTTGTAAAAGCTAAAATAAATACACTGTGCGATTTGTGTGTCTTCACATTACCAGTGAATAATCATGGAAATTAAAATTGTTTTTCTGCATTTTGACTATGACTACTTCATTATACATTGCATGTGTTTCTTTTAACAAACTCACCTTGAGCAGTGCGGCTCGACCTATGACTGGGGCCTAGCAGCACACCATGCCTCTGATGGAGCGGGTAGTACAACATTTTGTATACCCCCCCTAGTCTGCATGAATATACTAATTAGAATAATCTATTAATTATAATATTATTAATGTGTTTGCATGATATTTAATCAACATTACTAATGTACGAAATACACGTGGGATTTGCTATTTGCATGGCTAAATAATTTTGTAATTAAAATATGTACGCATACTAACAGTAGTAAATAGAATATTGCATGATATATGTTGCTTTTGTGACGTTTGCATAATGTCGCACCAGATGACATCAAATGGGTGAATATAAACGCTTTAAATGTTGCTATACGCTAGATAATTACAAGCACATAGAGGGATTAGTAAGGGGTTAACATTTTATTCATTATTTCTATGTATTAATTACTTTTTGTGTTTGTTTCGCTTAAGTTGTCCTTTGGGCCTAAACCAAAGATGGCCGCCAACGTAACACGACGTGATGGCCACCATTCCACGAGGTTTCGGGCGAAGTGCGACTGCGCTACAACTTGTTCCTGTGGCCTCGTCATGACCCTTATCATACTGTGCTCATGCAAGGTCAGGGTGGGAAGCTGGCCAAGTACCATGACAAAGGACAGTTACAAGAAACCGGAAAAAGCTAAAACGATGACCTAACCTCTTGAACTGTGTGAAACCTCACCGGACGATCCAAACCGACCAATGGGAGAAGCCCAAATTCTACAAAAATATTACATCTTGACTTTACTTTATTATAAAAATGATAGTAGAATAGAGAGATAGCGCATATTTTTTTCCCCTTTTCCTTTTGCTGACAAAGACGACGGTGATGCTACGAGACTGCTGTGTTCCTGAATCCTTGAGAGACTGAATGCTGCCCTATTTCCTGATGAACTGAGAACTTTATAAATGTATGGGCACTGATTGATGTGAGCACGTCTCTGGTCCTTGCCTAGTTCTTGGGACTGTAGTGTGCTGCATGAAGAACTTTTGAATTTCGACTGATTGACGGCTATTTGAGTGACTTAGAGGACGACTAATAGCCAGATTAGGTAAATATGGTGTTCTGTGATTTGCATAAGATTTAATAAACTTACTAGATGGAACTAAATTCTTGAGATAATTAGATAAACAAATATTGATTAACAAGGAAATGCGTTTTGTCATTTATTGAGGGAGGTAAAGATCAAGATCCGTAATGTGTTTTAGCTGGTCTAAATAACCTTACTGGTCCAACTAAATGATCCATCGATTACGTGGGAGGAGTATCTTGATAATTTAGGATTGAGATCTGTAGATGTAAGGATATTAATGTATAGTTATGTAAATAATATTTTCCTATAGGTTAAAAGGTATTCCTTTCATGTCAGCACCAGAACCGCTCATCTCTCCTGTAAGTGCAGACCAGTGTAAAAGTGACGTGTGAATGTTGGTGTTATGGGCCCCACCAATGATTGCATGAGTGAAAGAGTTGAAGTGATATTTGGTCTGTGACGAAGGGAGGATATTTGGTACGGGTTGTTCTGTTTTCCCCGCTACCCAGGTTTCTGCGCTGCAACAGTCTTTCTGGTAGCAGGATGATGGTTTTTATTGTTTTAGTTTGGTGATTATTGCTTGTACATTGCTTATCGATTGAATATTGATTGTTATTGGTTTATGTATTAACACTCTATGTTGAGTCGCGTCGAGTTCTATATTGTTTGCACGGCTTCTGGGATGTAGGAAGTCGGTAGTTTGTAACAGTTCCATAGTAGAGCAGAGGTAAGCGCTGCTCTCGGGAAAGACGGAATTGTTCTTGCCCTGTAGGTACACAGGGGAAACGTGTAACGATTGGAGTTGCACAACGCATTGTCTGGGTTCACTTCGGTGACATCGTCGTTTGTTGCCATTAGAAATGTCTCTTATATGAGAGAAGTGTGTGGTAGCGAAGGTCACCTGTGAAAACTTTGGTCTTAGGTACCAGGAGTCCAGAAGGAGCTCTGATAACGCTTATCACTGGAAAGGTGACAGGTGTTCCCTGAGCTTGTTCGAAGGATAAAGTAGAGGGAAGTGCTACTTTGTTAACGAGTGTCATGATTCTGTAGTAGGACAGACTGATCGCTGTTCTCGGAAAGACAGAATTCTGTGTGAATGAACTACATTTTCCGTGTGAAAGTGCGTGAATGAAATAGCATTTGGGTTAATTGCGAAACTCTGGTTTTACTTCTCAGGAGCATTGGGTCTCCAACTAGGGGGCAGATTTATGTTAGACTTGCGCCACTTTTACGCCGCCGTTGCGTCACTTCTGTGACGCAGCGGCAGCGTAAACCCTGCGCCATGTTGCGCACTATTTACATCGTGACGCATCTATGGAGATGCGTCACGGTGTAAAGCCCTGCGCCACATTAAACCTGCGTCAGGTTTAATGTATGCAGGGTGGGCGTTCCATCGGAAGAAGCCTCGGAAAAGTGACGCAGTGAAATCTACAAGATTTCACTCAGTCACTTTTCCGACGCTGCTGCGTCATAACCTTGCGCCTGCTTGAAGCAGGCGTAAGGCATGACGCAGCATGTTAGGTATGGGCAGCCCCTAAACATTGCTGGAGTTGCGTCGTGCTTGCGACACGACTCCAGCAATGCGCCGCCCTTACGCCATCAGATGCGACACGCATCTGTTTATTCCTGCGCCATAATGCGCCGCATTGTAAATGCGGACCATCATGGGTGGCGCAAGGGTAAACTTGCGTGTCGCATCTTTCCTGGCGCATCCCTGCTGATTTGCAGAGATGCGCCAGGTAACATAAATCTGCCCCGAAGTGTCTTAATTCTGGAGAAACGGTTAGCTAATGCTTGCTAGAAGGGTAAGATACAGGGATGTGCTACTTTATCAACGGAAGTAATGATTCCGTAGTAGGGCAGAGGTAAGCGCTGCTCTCGGGAAAGACGGAATTCTTGTGAAAAAGGTCTTTTACTATTCTTTGGTTAGCGAAGCGGACAATGGTGGCGTTTTTATGTCGTTACTAACAGATTTGTGAAGAAAAAAGAACGTAAGAAAAGTTACCGATAACAATTATTGTAAAGGAGGGGTCAACAGGAGCAGGAGCTGTGACAGCAAGAAAAACTGACGTCAGAAAAGCCGCGCTGGGATTGGCTAGTCAGTGAGAAACGTAGACGCCCTTGAGTGATGCACTAGTGTATGCCGCGCTAGGAGTGGGGAATTTTAGGGTGACGTAGACGTTACTGATTGGTGCGTTAGTGAGAGTCGCGCTGGGATTGAAGAATTGCAGAAGTGACATAGACGCTCTGGATTGGTGCGTTAGTGTGAGTCGCGCTACGATTGGATAAAACAACAGAATAGTCGTAGGGAAAAAACTAGCGATACACGGAAGGCAAAAATGATGTATTACGATCCACCAGAAAAGGAGAAAAAGTCCTGCTTTGGGAAAATCAAGAAATGGTTTAAAAAGGACAAGCCGATTATGACTAGGGAAGGACAGTTACTTCCCCCACCGAAAACCCCTGCATCCTTCATGGTTGCGAAATACCGATATCATACTTGTATTTGGTTAGACAATTGGGTAAAATATACAAAGAATGACGGAGTTTTAGCATTTCCAGAGCATGGTTCATTTAATTTAGCGGTTTTGAGAAATTTGAGAGAGAAAATGATGAATATAGAGCCAAGACCTAGACCAACACAGTTCGAAGCACTGACAGAATGGGAAGATGAGATGCATGACAGAGAGAGACAGAGGAGTGGCGGAAGATATAGATACATGTTTGGTAGATACGGGCATGAAAATCATGATGACAGAATGAGGAGGTGGCGGAATGCAAGTATGACTGAAGGTTTATTTCCTGTGAGAAATGCTGAAGAAGTCGGAGGTAGAAAATGTACAGAAAAAAGACATAATATAGAATCAGGAGGGTATGGAGTGCATGAATCGGAGGATGATGTTCTTGATGACATGTTTTATAAAAATCCACCCCCGTATCAACCAGAATCTGAGATGTTGACACCAAGTGCCCCAATGAGAGAAACTTTGCGAATCATTAAGACGGAACCGGTACCCCAAGAATTAGGGAAAAATAATTCCTCCAGAGAGATAGAGAGAAAATCAGATGATAAAGTGAGTGGTGAAAATTCGGCAGAATTAGCAAAAACAACTTTAGAATTAACTGAAAAAATAAGAGAATTGACTAAAAATCTAGAAGCTGTGTCTGTTCCAGTGACTATAGGCCCTGTTATGCCTATTTTTGATAAACAGAAAAATAGTGAACACTGTTTAACGGTTCCGTATAATAGTAATAAACAGACTGAGAGGCCAAAAAAAGTATAGATGAAAATTCATGGAGACAAACAATGAGTACAATCGAGCCAAAGGTCTCAAATAACCTGATTCTAGGTCCAAATATAGCAGAAAGACATACAATGACAGTGGAATCAATGTTAGAAACTCAAAGAGACTTAGAACGAAGTAATGTAGAAAAACCAGTAGGTCCTACTTCGAAAGAATTAAGTGAATGGTTGAGAACCCTGAAGAGAAAAGACAAAGAATCCCAATCAATAGATGTGGCCAAGCTACAAATGGTACTGGAAGAATTAATAGTAGGAACTATCCCAACAGAAAAGTTAAAAACGTATCAGGACGAGGAGTTACTGTTTCTGTGCAAAAGTATAACTTGGAGAGCAAAAAATCTGCATGAAAGATTAGAAGAAGTAGCAAATGAAATGGGTATAGATATTGAAAAGGTAAAAGCTCTACAAAAACCATATCAAATAGATTTTACTGAAAAAGATATTGAAAATTTGAATACCACAGGATGAATAAGTCAGATTAATTAAATAATTTTCTGGTTGAGAAAATGAGGAGATGTGGATAAATGGAGAAGCAGGTGGTACCGAAAACGAGATGATGCCTCAGATAAAACCTTGGCAGTGTTCCCTGTAAGAGAAAAAGAAAAGGTAGTAACAGAATGCCCCATGAGAGAAATTCCAGGAGGAGGATATGTACATTTTCCATGGACTAGGCAAGATATTTTGTCATTTACCAATGATTTCCCTCGACTACGCGAAAAGCCCGTCGAGTGGTAGAGGCAAGTGGACAGATTTGTGGATTGATCTAAACAGTCTATTTGACATAATAGTACCAGCAGTTCTATGGACAGAATGCAAAATCATGATCATTTGGCCTACACAAGAATACCCTAGGGATCCAAAGACAGGAGCCCTGACCCAGAAGTTATGAAGAAATACGAACAGGTTATTGCCTTTCTGAAAAATAAAGTACCTCCCAAAGAAACTGATTGGGTAAAAATTGATAGAACTCATCAGGAAAGTAAGGAGTCAGTACATGCATATTACGAGAGGTTAATCCTGGCTTTTAAACAGTTCAGTGGTGACAAAAATTTGAGTGAAAAGGATTTGAGCCATTTTGTATACAGATTTGTGTATGGTTTACGTCCAGAAATTAGTGAGATGATCAAACAACATACTGTAGATTGGCAAAACAAGAAAATAGATGAAGTATTGAGACATGTCAAATATTTCAGTGATGAGATTGAAGACAAACATCGGAAATTAAAGGAGAAAGCTATGTGGGCACAAGTAAAGGTGGCAGAAAGACAGGAAGCTCAATTAATGGAACAAGCGAATAATACAGGACCTAGACCAAAATTCACTCCTGGAAAAGGTAAGGGAAATTTCAGTATAGAAGAAGCTAAAAAGAAATTCCCATGTCATAATTGTGGAAGAGTAGGGCACTGGAAATCCGAGTGTAAATTTCCCCCAAGTACTAATAATGAAAATGCATCATTGAATCCACAGGTGCAGAGTGAGGTGAATGGTCAACCGCAGCGACAGCAGCAGGTTGTTACCCAACAGAATCAGGTGCCAAAACCGCCTTTTCCACAAAGCAAAAATTCACAGAAATACAGTAATGAGACAGGATTCTACAATGAAGAACAGGTAACTAAGCTGCCGCGCACTAGCGTTATGCAGTATTGGCTACAATGCGATGAGAGCGAGTCAGAGAAAGTTATTGACGGTGCCGACGGGAGGAAGAAGAGTGCGTACTTGGCGCAACTCTAGAAGTAGACCAGACAGGCCCATTTGTGGATGGAAAAATAAATAATGACAATATCACTTTCCTAGTCGATACTGGTGCTACTTGATCAACTGTTAGGTCAGCTGATGTAAAGAATCTTCCGCTCTCGGATGAAACAATCCAAGTAGTTGGTGTATCCAACAGACAGATTATAACTTATCTTACAGAACCAGTGAAAGTTAGCATAGGGAAATTCTCCGAAATGCACCGCTTTGTTGTGTGCAATACAAGTCCTGTGAATTTGTTAGGTAGGGATTTGCTGTGCAAAATGAATTGCACTATTTTCTGTACCCCTGATGGTATAGTATTTGAGACCCCTGATGAAGACGTGCTGTATAAAATGACTATAGCAAACAGGGAAACTGAGGTTACTGAAGCCTATGCTGTATTTAACCCTGATGGACTACCTAAAGAATTGAAACAGACTGTAAAAGCAGAAGTCTGGGATTTCACGGGGGAAGATGTGGGACTAATGAGAAATGTGGACCCAATAAAAATAACAGTGAAGGAAGGAATAAACTATCCAAATGTCCTTCAATATAAATTGACACCTGAGATAATTGAAGGGGTTACTCCCATAATTGAGAAACTGGTAAAACAAGGCATTTTGAGAGAAATAATGAGTAGTCCATGTAATTCCCTGATTATGGGACTAAAAACGCCTAATGGAAAGTTCAGGATAGTGCAAGATTTGAGAAAGATAAACAAAATTGTTGTGTCATGTTGTCCCATTGTACCGAATCCATCTGTGATTTTGTATCAGATTCCTCATGATGCAGAATGGTATACTGTGATTGACCTATGCCATGCATTCTTTTCTATTCCATTGCACCATGACAGCCAGCAAATTTTTGTGTTTCGTTTTGGCGAGCATATTTTGGCTTGGTGCCGAATTCCACAGGGGTATACAGAAAGCCCCTCAATATTTAATCAGATATTGAAGAAATCCTTGGAAAGCCTAGAAATGCCAGAGAATTCAGTTCTAGTGTAATACATAGACGACCTTCTTGTGGCGTCGAAGACTCGTGAAGCTTGTGTAATGGCCACTATAGCCTTGCTGAATCATCTGGCAGATGGAGGACTTAAAGTGTCACCATCAAAGTTACAATTTTGCCAAAAGGAAGTACATTACTTAGGCCATAAAATTGAAAAGGGACTGAGAAAAATAACATTAGGCAGAATCAGGATCATAAAAGGAATGAGACCCCCTATGACACAAAGAGAGGTGAGAATGTTCCTTGGAATGGTTGGATATTGTCGTCAGTGGATAAGTAACTTCTTTCTGATCGCAAAGCCCTTGGTACGCTTGACAAGAAGTGATGTGCGAGACCCCATTGATTTGAATAAAGAGGAATTGGCAGCTTTTAAACAATTAAGAGATGGGTTGTTTGAAGCACCCGCATTAGGAATGCCTGATTATGAGAAAGAGCTTGATTTGTACTGCAGTGAAAGGAATGGATGTGCACTTTCTGTATTAATACAGAAACATGGAAAACTGAGAAGACCGATTGCATACTTTACATCTAAGTTAGACCCAGTAGCTGTAGCCTTACCTGGGTGCTTGAAAGCAGTGGCTGCTACCTATAGGAGTTTGGAACCGAGGTAGGGAATTGTGATGGGATATCCTGTGAAAGTGTTTGTACCTCATGATGTGGCAATCCTTTTAACAAGGAGTCACACTCAGTTCATGACACATAGTCGGCTGACTAAATATGAGAAAGTCATATTGGGTGCAACAAATGTGAGCCTTGTGAGATGCTTGAATGTGAATCCTTCAACGTTGTTGCCTGATGCTGAGAATGTGGAAGTTAGAGACGAAGCGGATCACGATTGTCTGGATGTACTCGATTTCTGTACCAAACCGCGCCCAGACATAAAAGATGCACCATTGCCAGAAAGTGATTTTGTAATGTTTGTAGATGGGCCTTGCTTGAGAACAGATGATGGATTGTTGAGTGCTGCATATGCAGTGTGCACGGTTGCAGCAGTAATGGAAGCATCCCACCTGAAAGGAGTCAGATCAGCCCAAGTAGCTGACCTTGTTGCTTTGACGAGAGCATGCAAGATTGGAAAGAACGTGAGAGTGACTGTGATAACTGATAGTCAGTACGATTTTGGTGTGGTGCATGATTTTGGCCAAATATGGCTACAGAGAGGGTTTTTGACATCAAGTGGAACTCCCATCAAGAACGCTGAAGTGGTTAGGAAATTGCTTGAGGCGATACAGCTGCCTGAACAATTGGCCGTTGTGAAGTGTGCTGCACATAGTCAATCTGGCGATTATACCGCCATCGGCAATAAATACGCCAACGATATGGCCCAATACTGTGCACGTAATCAAAATTCTGTGAATCGAGCGAAGGAGAAAGATATGAATACTTGCACCTTAATGTTTACTAACATAGTGGGTACCTGGGAGGAAGTGAGGCAACTGCAGGAAGAAGCAGGAGATGAGGAAATGAAGCAGTGGGTAAAAGCAGGATGTGCACCAAGAGAAAAGGATCATGTGTGGGTCTATCGGGATGGAAGACCATTTATGCCTGATAGCATGGTGTCTGCCATGGCACGGATGTATCATTGGACAGGAACACATGGGGAGAGACGCTATGATAAGGTCATTTAAACAAACCTGGTACAATGCAAAGTTTAGACTTGTAGCAGGAAGTCTTTGTCAGAGATGGCTTATATGTCAACAGTACAACCCCGGAAGAAAAACAGTGGTGAGTCTAGGAACAATAGATCGAGAAGGAGGGCCTTTTACCAGAATGCAAGTAGATTTCATTGAGATGCCTCCCTGCAACAGGTTGAGGTATGTTTTAGTCCTGGTCTGCTTGTTTTCTAGATGGGTAGAAGCATAACCAACAAGAAGAAATGATGGAATCACAGTGGCAAGATTGCTTTTGAGGGAATTTATTCCTAGGTTTGGGTTTCAAGTAACGATTGAGTCAGACAGAGGAAAACATTTCCATAATGAGATCATAAAATTGATTTGTGAAGCAATGAATGTACAGAAAAAACTACATTGTGCCTATCTCCCAGAGGCTTCTGGTGTGGTAGAACAAATGAATGGTACTATCAAAAACAGAATAGGGAAAATGAGTTTAGCCACAGGTATGAAATGGCCTGATGTCTTGACTCTAGTACTCATGACTATTAGATCAATTCCAGACAGAACTACAGGGTTGAGTCCCCATGAAATTATCATGGGTAGAGCAATGCGTCATGTGTTCATACCAGTCAACAAGTTGTTGCCTATAACTGATGACATGGTGTTGGATTACTGTAAAAGCCTGGCTGACGCAGTCCATTCTGTGTTTCATCAGGTTGGAGCGGATGCCACCACCCTTGAAAAGAAGCAAGCTCATGATCTGAGCCCAGGGGACTGGGTAAGAATCAAAGTACACAGAAGGAAGAACTGTTTGGTCCCAAGGTGGGGAAAACCACGACAAGTAATCTTGATCAACAGCTGTAAAGTGTGCTGGAATCAAGAACTGGATTCATGCGAGTCACACATTGAGGATTCCAAATCCAGTGGATAACACAGAGAGGGAATATTTTGATGAATCAGATCTAGTTCTGAATCGGATGATGAAGAAACAAGAACAAAGGAAAACCCTGAAATGGGGGAATCAGAGTCAGATCTAACTGTTGTCCCAAGAAGTATATCATTGAGAAGAAGGTTACAGATTTCTGACACCAGCTCAGACTCAGAGACTGAACAAGTAAATCAACATTCAAGAAAAGGAAAAGACAGCGAAAGGACAATTAAAGAAATTGTCAATAAGGAGGTTCCAGATGAAAAATTGAGAGAAATTCCACCTGAAATAACAAAAATAGATGGACAGGTGCCAGATACAGAGAGAGAGGGAAAGATTCTTGTGGAAGACCCCCGAGGAGGTGTAGGGAACTCCAACATCCAGTTAGAGGAAGGGATAAGTAGTCAGCAGGAAGACTGTGCGCCGGAAACTCGAGGAGGGACAGAAGTAGGGAAAGCAAAAGAAGTGGTGGAAAGACGAGCTGTTGAAAGTAAAAAGCAAGTTGAATCGGAAGAAAGTGAAGACGCAGTACCAGAAGGTCGAGTCCTAAGAAAAAGAGCATGGAGAACTGAAAAGAATGATAAAGGAAGGAAACTGAAAAGATCAGCAAGAGATGAAGTTTGGCCAAACACAATAAAAAGACTGAGATATCGACTGACACGAGTCAATTCACCAAGAGCTGAACAGGTGAATGAAGTAACTAGTCAGGAGAAATCAAAAGACGAAGAAATAATTGTAATAGAGGAAAGTAAAAGAACGAGGAAACCCAACCAGAAGTATAAGTTGCCAGAATGGACATATGTGGCCCTGCCTGAAATAAAAGAAGAGGCGGATAGCCGAGAAAACCCAGAGGTGACTGTACCGGAAGTGGTTGAGGAAGACGAAGAATCGGAAATCCTGAGAGTTATCTTGTCCGACATTGGAGAAGAAACGGATGTTCCGGAAATTCTGTATTCAGATCACGAAGGAAAGGTGAAGTACGATGAGATGCCAAACTGAATAAGACAAGAATGCTGCTAATGGAAAGACAATAGAAAACGAGAAAAGACAAAACTGGTAGAACCAAGTAGGTGCTTAGAACCTGGGTTTAGACAAACTAGTTGTGAAGTAGAAGAGGCTAAGTCAAAAGACACTGTCCATTTTTACAAAAATGGCAAATACAGATAGTAGAAAAGATAGATGTATATTTTTGAAGCGATGGTGTAAGATGTGTTGTTGTTGTACAGGATTACTAATGCTTCTATGAAGTATATTTGCTCTGATGATCTCATTTAAGGTTACTATAGATACAATAGAAGGACATAGTGAAAATAAAACTAATATAGAAAAGATTCAAAAGGTAGTTCCAACTAAAATAGATAGAAATTATTTGCATAAAGACAGGTCTATAACTGATTTTTTCTAACAATGTTTTTTCAAAATTACTGTATGAATATGTAAAGACAATGGACGTAAGGGACTGCTTCGTTTGTATGCAGTTACCTGCATCTGTATCGGAGGGAGTGACTTATCACCACCTTCCAGTAACATACGGAATAACATGTAGTGTAATAGCTAGTTTATTTTACCAGACGGGGAAGTTAGAATATTATTTCTCAGATGTAGATAACATATTTTCACAAGTACCATCAATTAACAAGCTAAACAAGGTAAAACCTGCAAAGGTATTAGGTGAATTCTTCTTAGAGACTAAGGAACTAACATTAGAATATATATTTAGAAATAATTTGACTTGTAGTTTGAAGAGCGAAGAAAATACTTTTTTGGATATGGTTGAAGAAAGAAGATTGAAAATGCAAAGGAAAGCATCTGAGGGAAAATTGGAAAAGACAGTTTGGGATGTTGAAATGGAAAAACACCTGAAGGGAGACGCTAGTCCAACTATGGCTTTAGATTGGCCTCAGAAAGGAAAATTGTGTATTAGAAGGAATCAAACTGCATATGATAATTACTTTTTAGGTAACAGTGAATGCCATGATACATACCAAATCATGAGTGGATGGGGATTTAAAGGAGGAAGAGATACAGTTTTTACTGGATTATATTTTATCTGTGGAACAAGGCATATTATCGTTTGCCAGACCATTGGTATGGCACATGTTATGTAGGCCTGGTTTTCCCAAAGGTTTTTCTCATGGAAAGAGGAGAAGATGGTGTACATAAGTTAGGTAGTTATTTAGCACGTAGAAAGAGAGAATCTTGGTCAGAAATTGTAGGTGACATCTTTGGAGCATTGATACCAGCAGTGGGAATATCACTGAATGCAAACAAAATTAGAAGACTATCAACAGTAGTGGATCGCTTGTCAACAAGCACCGCTGGAGGATTTTTATTGGTAAATACTGAATTGGTTGCCATGCGTGCCATGGTAATACAAAATCGACTTGCCCTTGATATATTATTGGCAAAAGAGGGTGGAGTCTGTGGAATGCTGGAAGTCCAACATTGTTGTACTTACATTCCAGACGAAAGTAAAGATCTGAACATTTATATTAAAAATATAACTGATCTGCATGATGAAATTGCAGCAATGGAGGTTGAAAATGTTTGGGGTAAAATTGTGAAGAAAATATCTTCTTTTAAAAATGTCTTAGTAAACCAAGGTAGAACCTTTTTAGGTAAAATCTTATTTCCATTAACATGTGTAATTTTTGTAGTTTTAATATTAAGATTAGGATGTTTATGTAGCAAAAGAAAGAAAATTCAGAAAAAGTTAAAAAGAGAAAAATTAAGAAGACAAGATAAGAGACAAGAAAGAGAGTTTGAAGAAGTAGAATTAGAGGAGCTAAAGGAAAACATGTATAAAACAGCCAGAAGAGAAGAAATTGGGGAGACAGAGATGTAAATTAAAAGGCAAGAACTCATTTCAACTCCATAAAAGTAATACAAAATGTTAATAGTGTGGTGATAAAATCACCAAAGGGGGGATTGATATAGCGGGTAGTACAACATTTTGTATCCCCCCCTATTCTGCATGAATATACTAATTAGAATAATCTATTAATTATAATATTATTAATGTGTTTGCACGATATTTAATCAACATTACTAATGTACGAAATACACGTAGGATTTGCTATTTGCATGGCTAAATAATTTTGTCATTAATATATGTACGCATACTAACAGTAGTAAATAAAATATTGCATGATATATGCTGCTTTTGTGTCGTTTTCGTAATGTCGCACCAGATGACATCAAATGGGTGTATATAAACGCTTTAAATGTTGCTATACGCTAGATAATTATAAGCACATAGAGGGATTAGTAAGGGGTTAACATTTTATTCATTATTTCTATGTATTAATTACTTTTTGTGTTTGTTTCGCTTAAGTTGTCCATTGGGCCAAAAGCAAAGATGGCCGCCAACGTAACACGATGTGATGGCCACCATTCCACAAGGTTTTGGGCGAAGTGCGACTGCGCTACAACTTTTTCCTGTGGCCTCGTCATGCCCCTTGTCATACTGTGCTCAAGCAAGGTCACGGTGGGAAGCTGGCCAAGTACCATAACAAAGGACAGTTACAAGAAACCGAAAAAAGCTAAAACGATGACCTAACCTCTTGAACTGTGTGAAACCTCACCGGACGATCCAAACTGACCAATGGGAGAAGCCCAAATTCTACAAAAATGTTTCATCTTGACTTTACTTTATTATAAAAATGATGGTAGAATAGAGAGATAGCGCATATTTTTTTCCCCTTTTCCTTTTGCTGACGAAGACGACGGTGACGCTACGAGACTGCTGCGTTCCTGAATCCTTGAGAGACTAAATGCTGCCCTATTTCCTGATGAACTGAGAACTTTACAAATTTATGGGCACTGATTGATGCGAGCACGTCTCTGGTCCTTGCCTAATTTTTGGGACTGTAGTGTGCTGCATGAAGAACTTTTGAATTTCGACTGATTGACGGCTAATTTGATGATTTAGAGGATGACCAATAGTCAGATTAGGTAAATATGGTGTTCTGTGATTTACATAAGATTTAATAAACCTACTAGACGGAACTAAATTCTTGTGATAATTGGATAAACAAATATTGATTAACAAGCAAATGCGTTTTGTCATTTACTGCGGGAGGTAAAGGTCAAGATCTTAAATGTTTTTAGCTGATCTAAATCACCTTACTGATCCAACTAAATGATCCATCGATTACGTGGGAGGAGTATCTTGATATTTTAGGATTGAGATCTGTAGATGTAAGGATATTAATGTATAGTTATGTAAATATTATTTTCCTATAGGTTAAAAGGTATTCCTTTCATGTCAGCGCCAGAACCGCTCATCTCTCATGTAAGTGCAGACCAGTGTAAAAGTGAGGTGTGAATGTTGGTGTTATGGGCCCCACCAATGATTGCATGAGTGAAAGTGTTGAAGTGATATTTGGTCTGTGACGAAGGGAGGATATTTGGTACGGGTGGTTCTGTTTTCCCCATTACCCAGGTTTCTGCGCTGCAACACCTCTATGATGGTGGCACAGTGAGCTGAGGCCGTAGCCCCCGCAGCATGTGACTGCCATTGCAATCTGTGGTGAACCAGCCGATGACAGGGGTGGGCCAGCCTCCACTGCCGCAGCCCTAATAGTGTAATGGGGCGGCCAACAAGTGGGAGAGGAGAGAGCTTTGAGCTACGTAGTTGAGTGTCACTTGGTAGATGGCCCTGTAGGATATGCCCTTGTGTGCGGTGAGGACTGGTCTGAGAGGGGACCGCGCTGCCGGGCTAGTGGCGAAGAGACCCGGACACAGAGGGGAGCAGGGGCCACTGGATGAGGTCTGAAGAAGACATTGGTGCAGACAGGAGCTGTGACTGCGAGAAAACAGCCTGAAGTGTGGCATAGATTCTAGGACCAGCCTACTACTGATACGGTGAGGTGGGTGCATGGACACTGGAATAGTGGCGGTGCTAGGGATGGGCTTCTCCTCTCCTCCCCCAAGGGATACAGTAGACTGTGGTGCTTGCGGATACTCTTTGCCTCCCTTCAGGAGAGACGGGGAGGTGACAAGACCACCCCCAAAGGAGATAAGGACTCCAGAAGGTGAGACATACGCTAATGACTGGTGGAACCTCCCCAGTGGGTGATGCAGCTGTGGTGCCAAAAGGGGTGTGGCTGCCCGATGCTGAGGTGCAATGGTAGCCCCATTCGGAGTGCAAGGAGTCCTTGAAGGGTTGGAAACTCATTGGTGACACTCTGAGGGACCTACAATCCCCCCAACGAGGTGCTGCCTGGACCCCAAGGGCCTGTCGAGTTCCTGACAAGACCTGGGCAGGCGGAGGAGGCACTGTGTTAGATCCCCTGGCTTGGGAGACACATGTGCAGGACACGCCCCCCCCCCCCCCCAACAAACTGAGTATGGCTAAGGACAGGGTGACGAGGGGTGCCCAAACAGACCAAAATGGATTAGTACATGGTGCCAGGGGCTCGAGAAGGGTCTCTAATGGACAAGAGAGGAGACTTACACGAGCCACAGATCCCCACAGGGGCACAGAACCTGGCGATGAGAGAGGCCTTTAGTGCGAATGTACAGGCCAAGATAGATACATTCTCTAAGGATGTGAACCTCATACGGGTTCATCTCTGAAAGGTGGTAGAGCATTCTTTGGCGATGGAACAACACATACACAAGCTCTAGGAGGAGGTGGCAGTCCTTAGAGCCTTGGTGGCAAGTCTCACAAAGCAAACACAGAAATTTGAGATGCGCATAGAGGACTCCTAGGACCACTCATATTGCTGCAAGCTGCATTTTATGTGGTTCCCAGTGGGAGAGGAAGGTAAGGAGCCTGAACATTTCCTTGACCAATGGGTCTAAAATAATTTACTGATGGATGGGCTTTCACAGCTGTTCATGGTTGAGCAGGTGCACATGGTGTTGGGAACCCCCCCTCCACCAGGGGGACATCCAGTAAATGATCGCCAAGATCCTTAATTACAGAGATGCCAGTCTGCAGGCTGTATGCAGGTCAAGGGCTCCTGTTTTTTAAACCAGGCTGTCTGAATATTCCCAGACTACAAGTCGTGAGTGTAACAACTGAGACAAACGTTCAAAGGTATCAAATAAATACTGAGAGCCATGGGACTATTATACATGTTCCTGTTTTCAGCAAAGCTAAAAGTTCTACATGATGAGAGATCACACTTTTTTATAACACCCTGAAGATGTATGGGACTAGCTGGAGATCCAGAGAGAGGGCCAGATTCCGGTGCCTGCAGCTTGGAAAAGACGGGGGTTGACACCGAGATGATGCTATAATAGACCGACAGGGCAGTCGATGACTCAGGAGTGGTGAGGCCCAAAACTCCGCATCACTCAAAAGTGGTGGCGCAACACAACGGTACGCTGGATGTGGAGAGCCAGTGGTCGGAATGAGAGGCAGCGAGAGACTTGGTAGTTACATCTGTATGTTCCGGCGACAGTGGCTCAGAGCCGGTGGAGGACATACTGGCCAAAGCCTCAGGTTGGCTGTGAGCTGTGTTTGGTAGTCATGGGCTCTGACCTGGAGGGCAGGCTGCCTTTGAGCCCCCCAGCCTTTGTTGCTATTATAAGACTGGGGGGGGGGGGGGGCGGCAGTTTGTCAATCGATGTCCTGATGGGATAATGTTACGAGATGTGGTGCACTTAGAGTACGCCCTCACTGGTAAGCTGGTGTCTTGCTTCAATATACAAACTGTTAGATTTGAGGGTCTCTAGTTGGCAGAGGTAGGTACCTTTGACAAATAGGGACCCTCGCGTCTAGTCAGGGTAAGGGGGTACACTCCTAAAATAACCCCTGCTGACACCCTTGGTAGCTTGGCACAAGCAGACAGGCTTATCTCAGAGGCAGCGTGTAAAGCATTTGTGAACACATACAGTAATCAAGTGACAACACTACAGATGGACACCACACAAGTTTTATATAAAACATAAGTATTCTTTATATAGACGTATCACAAGACCACAAACGACAAAAATCCACAATATTGTACTTAAAATGGTTGAATTAGCTTAGTGTTCTTTAGATGTTAAAATGTGACACTTTGAGTTCAATGTACCTTAAGATGCATACAGCTATTCAACAAAAGTGTTGCAGGGAAAGTGATTCATTGATTCCTTACATGCAAGAACGGTGATGCGTCGGGTCCCTACTGCTGTTTAGGGGATGCGTCGGTTCTTCTCTGCGAGGGGAAGGGATGCGTCGGTTTCTTACTGCGCTTCCGTAGTGATGCGGCACTCAAACCCGTGATGCAATGAAGATCCGGTGCAAACAAAGATGGCATCTTTTTCTTGATTGCGACATGATGCGGACCGCGACAGGCCCCGTGACACGCTTCTCGGTGATGCGGCAGCGTCTCTTGCGATGTTGATTCTCTACTCCAGCGATGCGAGACGCTTCAGCAACGATGCGAGCCACAACAGGCCCTGCAACACGCTTCCCGGTGATGCAGCGGTGTCTGATGGGACGTCGATCCTTTTCCCCGGCGATACGAGCTGCTTCAACAACAATGCGAGCCGCAACAGGCCCTGCGACACGCTTCCCGGTGATGTGGCGGCATCTGCTGAGACGTCGATCTTCTTCTCCGGGGATGTGAGGCGCTTTGGTGGCCCTGCAATGACTCAACGGTTCTTCTGGGCCGCGAGAAGCCCTGTGACACGCTTCTCGGTGATGCGGCGGCATCTGCTGCGACGTCGATCTTCTTCTCCGGCGATGCGAGGCACTTTCTTGTTGTGAAGGGACAGCAGCAGTTCGGCGACACGCTTCTTGCTCGTGAGTCGCGCTTCCAGCTTCTTGCGACACACAGTCCCTTAGAAAGCCTCGCAAAACAGCAGGCACTTCCAAAGAACTCTTGGGGTGCTGGTTGGAGAAGTCTGTTATCCCTTAGACTTCAGCAGGAGGCAAGCTCTTTTCTCAAGCCCTTGGAGATCCTTCACAAGTTGATTAAAAGTATACACAAAGTTCCTTTCTCCTCTCTTTGGCAGTCAGGCAACCACTACAGGCCAATCCCTCAAGCTTAGGGATAGTCTCTCCTCAGTCTCTCTGGTTCCTCGCCTCAGCAGAGGTTTCTTCTTGTTTCCCAACGTGATCTAAAGTTTTGGGGTTTGGGTCCCAATATTTATACTCAGTTTGTCTTTGTTCTCTGAAGGCAGAGAGGCATTTGCCTAGTCCAAACCAGTTCTGGTCAGTCCTGGAGCACTTTGTTTACATGACTCCTTCTTTCCTTTCAGAGTGCAGGGCAGAGAAATCAGACGCACCACAGGAGGTGGAGCCAGCATTGTGGAAGGAAGGCAAAGCCCTATTCAGGTCCCAGGTGCAACTCCTCCCACTCATCTACATGCAGATCGTTCTATTCAGCCCTGTGCTGACTCACCCTGTCTTCTGGAATCCCCTAGCCCCTGTCACTCATACTCCAGACTTGGAATACACAACCTAGCAGAGGCAGGCTCGGATGGTTAGACAAGAAAATACCTACTTTCTAAAAGTGGTATTCTCAAACACAGAATGTTAAAACCAACTTCGCTATAAGATGCATTTTATCATTCTGAGTTCAGACATACTAAACTCTAATTTCTACTTAGTTCCCTGAGTCAGTTAGGATTATAAGATGTAATAATCAAACTGCCCATTCTGGCCTATGGGGAACAGGTAGCCTTGCAATAGTGAAAAACGAAAATGGCTGTAATTCACTACTAGGACATGCCACACATGGCATGTCCTACCTTATACTTACAATGCACCCTGCCCTTGGGCCTACCATAGGGGTGACTAATATGCAGAAAAGGGTAGATTTAGGGACTGGAAAGTGGGTGCACTTGCGCAGTCAGCATGGCAGTACCAGACTGCCCAAAGACTCTGCAATGGCAGACTTGAGACACACTTTTACAGGCTGCTTCTGTGGGTGGCACAACCAGTGCTGCAAGCCCACTAGCAGCGTTTGGATTACCAGCCCTGGGCACTCCTGGTGCACTGTACTCGGGTCTGACAAGTAAACCAAATCAGTCAATCATGGAATCACCAATCCATACATCAATTTACAATAGGGAGCACTTGCACTGTGGCACTGGAGAGCAGTAGCACAGTGCCCAAAGCATCTAACACCAGCAAAAACACATGAGGCAACAGCAAAAAAATGGAAGGGAGACCCACACCAAGGTGTGGCACACGGGGTGAGCACCTCTTGATCCCCCTCACTGGACGGAGGAGTGGTGCGGTGCAAGAGCTGGAGTGTGGAGTGTGAGTGTGGCAAGTCCCGAAAGGGCAGTTCGAGGTCTGAGTGTGTTGTGGATCGACCATTGATTGGTTGTTTACGGAGCAGGGCTCACCCCCACACTACATGTTACACTGAGTGTTGAGACATAGGGGTTGTAGTAGGAGCTTGGAATGAGTGTGAAGACACAAGTTTTGCTCTTGAGTATTTACTCAGTGGGATAAGGGTGGGTTGGGGAAAGTTACTTTGTTTTTTGCAGCACGTTCTCGGACAAGACTTGCATTGAGTGTGCGCAATGGGTGAACAACCCGCTTGGTCCCGTGTGGTGCGGAGGTGAGCGGGGTGCAGCTTCAACCTGACGTGGGTAGAGGACTATGGATGACAGATATGGCAGAATGTATCTGAATGGCTAAGTGGAATTTGCAAATCCTGAATACCTATCTTCAAAGCTATAGAGTGAATGACTATATGAATGAGGGTACACATCACAATGCTGCAGGAAACACACCTCCTTAAGAGGGAGGTGCAGAGACTGCAGAAGAAGTGACAGCTTTTTTTCTCCACCTATTCTAACTACGCTAGGGGGGTTTCTATATGGGTGGCCCTGCAGGTCCCCTTGCAGCTCTGAGGAAACAAGGCCGACATCGATGGATGTTTTGTGTTGGTACACTGTAGACTGTACACTAGATGGGGTTGAATTGTGTTTACTTAATGGTTATGCAACCAATTTTGATGACCAAGAATTTTTTGGCATGCTGGAAGGAGAACTGCTCCAGTATGTAGGTGTACCATTGATATGTATGAGGTACTTCAATTGTGTGCTGGGTGGGCTGTTGGATAGACATCCCGCTAGGCAGGGAACCAAACCCAATATAGTAGATGGGCTCAGGATTACTATGGAGCACATGAATTGTAAATATATCTGGAGGGAGTACGATCCGGGTGTCTCGGAATTTTCCTGTTTCTCTCTAGAGGCTCACTTGGTTTATGATAACGGAAGACTGCGTGCCTTTGGTACAGAAGGCACAAACTCAGGGGCAGATTTACAAGCTCCGTACGCCACTTTTGCGCCGCCCTTGCGTCACTTCTGTGACGCAGCGGCGGCGTAAAGCCAGCACAATGCTGCGGGGTATTTACAACGTGATGCATCTAGGGAGATGCGTCACGTTGTAAAGCCCTGCGCCACATGAAACCTGCGTCAGGTTTCATGTGGGTGTTTTGGTGCTAGGGGGGCGTTCCGGCGCAGGAACGCCTCGGAAAAGTGGCTGAGTGAAATTTACAAGTCACTTTTCCGACCCCCCTGCGTCAAAACCTTGAGGCTTGATGCCCCATGTTAGACATAGGCAGGGTTGGCACAGTGCTGGAGTTGCGTCGCCAACCTTACGGCAGCAGATGCAACAGCATTGTAAATGTGGCGCATCCGTGGTGGCGCAAGGATTGAGATGCGTGTCGCAAGTTTCCTGGCGTATCCCTGCTGATTTGCAGGGATGCGCCATCAGTTTCGATTTCTTTCGGATCACACGCCTCTGATAATACCGTATGCGTTAAGAGGGCAGCTTCTTGTGGTGCCACTGTGGCGACTATGGCCTGAGGCGGTGTAAGACCATCTGTTTCAGGAGGAGACACAAGAGGTGCCCTCGGACTACTTTGAGACCAACTGGGACTCAATGTTGCTCAGGGGTAAAGAGTGGAGTGCCCTGAAGGCACTGATATGAGGGGAATGCATGGTAAGACTGAAGGGTGCTAGAAGATGATTGGAGCAAGACCTACAGGAGCAGGAACAGGGGCTGAATTGGTTATAACAGCAGGCGGGAACTGCACAGGTGGAGGGTTGGGAAATCCTGGAGGCCTAGCATGTGGTTGGGGAACTATGGGACAGGTTGGGTTGTTATGCGAGGTGCGAGTACCGACAGAGGCTGCACAGAGAGGTGGGGATAAGTTGGCGCACATGTTGGCATGACTGCTTAAGAAATAAAGACCCCTCCCCAAAAATCATGTTTTTGCCCCACCCGTACCATACCCCAATGAGGAGTCAGGCTGGCATACATTTGCTGAGGTTGAGGTGGTAAAGGAAGCCATGCGCAATAGAGCCAGCGGTGAGTGCCTTTGCACGGACTGTCTTGGTGGAGTATTGCCAGACCTACTCTGACCAACTGGCCCCCCAGTTGTTAGGGACATTCCAGGAGGCACGGCAGAGGAGTGAGCTGCCCCTATGTATGAGGGACGCCCTGATTGTTACGGTCCCAAAGCCCAATAGACCTCAGAAACCCAGGGTCCTACAAACCGCTGGGAGTGGACACACAAATACTTTCAAAAGTATTGGCCACGTGGCAACAACCGGTGGTGCTTCATGTAAATGTAAATGTATGGTTTTTTTATATAGCGCCGATCACCACTACGGGTATCTCAGCGCTGTATTCATACCGCTGAAGGAACCCTTCCTGGCTTTCCATGTGAGGTGTCCACTCCTGGGCACCCCCATGGTGAAGGCCAGGCATCCCAGCGCTGTTGGGGCCCTTGTGGAGATTATGCAAGCTATTGCCCAGAGTTGCAGTGTGGGACCCATGATTAGAATAGGCACTGAGGCGAGAATATCCGGTCTGCGGAATTTATAGCCCGAGACCCTGCCGCGACGGGAATCGAACCCTGGTCCCAGACCAGTGCTCTGCATCGAGGTCTGCCGTGCTAACCATTGAGCCACACTTCTCCACATCTGGTAGTTGAGGATCAATGCAGGCGCATGATGGGATGAGAAACCCACACAAATCGGTGACGCCTCACTCATGTGCTGCACACGGTTCAGGGGACGAAAGCAGAGGCTGCCCTCATGTCACTGGACATCGAAGAAGCTTTCGATACGCTGGGCTGGGTGGATCTCTGAGAGGTGCTGAAACGTATGGGATCAGGACCAGACTTCCTGCCCTGGGTGCTTTTATTGTAAGCTTGGCCCACCTCAAGAGTGCCAACGGGGATCTTAGTGTCAGGGATGACTGGTGTAGGAAGGGGTTATAGTCAGGCTGCCCTCTATAGCCACTGCTTTTCACTCTGGCGATGGAGCCGCTGGCAATACTCCTCAGGCAGGACCTCTACGACTGGGGCATAGAAGTGGACTGTCCAACGGTCTGGAGCACTCCGGGGGAGAATTTTTAAAAAGTTGTGCAACACAGCCACCCGTGAGGTTGCGCCGATTTGCTCGACAGGGAGGAAGCAGGAGAGCGCCATATCTTCAGAGATATGGCTCTCTCTTCCCCTTTCTCTCGCGCCGGCGCTGATTTCAGCTGCCATGCGCCATGCACACACATAGTGCCACAGCACTAGGGTGTGTGCATGAGTGTAGCATAGGTTTTGTACAGGAAGGGTACACTTCCTGTACAAAACACTATGCAGGGCACAATGCAAAGCTTTCCCCACTAACAGCCCTCATCAGCCAGGCTGATACCCAGACTGGCAGTTCGGGCTGGACTGTTCCCATGAGGCACAGCTCAAGACTGATTTGCATATAGCTGGGTCTGAACTGAGGTGGTGAAGTGAGCTAAAGAATGATGATGAATTCAACCCAGATCTGTGACTGGGGGACGGTGTCTGAAAAGTTTCAGCGCTCCGTCCATCATCTCCTTGTGTTTGCTTTGTGTGCCCTCAGTTGGCAGGGTATGCCCAGACGTGGGTCCCTTGCTTACTTTGCCACTGAATTCAAGCTAGCCTGGCTGATGAAGGGTGTTACCCAAAAACCTGTCCCAGGATGCTTGTTTCCGGTTCAGGAAAGAACAGGCTTGTCAGTTCGGGCTGGGCTATTCCCATGAGGCACAGGGTCAAGACTGATTTGCATATAGCTGGGTCTGAACTGAAGTGGCGAAGTGAGCTAAAGAATGATGATTGATTCAACCCAGATCTGTGTCTGGGGGTGAGTGTCTAAAAAGTTTCAGTATTCCGTCCATCATCTACTTGTGCTCGCTTTGTTTGCCCTAAGTTGGCAGGGTATGCCCAGACGTGGGTCCCTTGCTCACTTTGCCACTGGATTCAAGCTAGCCTGGCTGATGAAGGTTGTTACTCAGAAACTGGTCCCAGGATGCTTGTTTCCAGTTCAGGAAAGACCAGGCTTGGCAATTCGGGCTGGACTGTTCCCATAAGGCACAGGGTCAAGTCTGATTTGCATGTAGCTGGGTCTGAACTGAGGTGGCGAAGTGAGCTAAAGAATGACGATGGATTCAACCCAGATCTGTGACTGGGGGTGAGCATCTGAAACGTTTCAGTGCTCTGTCCATCATCTCCTTGTGTTTTCTTTGTGGAAAAGGTATACCCACTCGATTCTACCAAAAGCCCTCTTCGCATCAGCCGAGGAGGACAGAACCTCCATCCAGAGGTCAATGATGTCCTGACGAAGATGTGATAGCATGCAAAGTGGTTCCTGGAAAACCTACTAGCTATGAAACCAGCATGTGATCTGGGGATTACCGGTGATAGCACCTTTCTAAGCCTAGTAGCTATGCTCTTTGCAAGAATTTTAATGTCCACGTTGATGAGAGATATTGAGCTATAGGAGGGACATTTTAGAGGATCATTACCAGCTTTAGGTAGCAGGAATATGAGTTTTTATTTGATAGGACACTCAAGTATTCAGAGGTTTGAGCTTCCTTAAAAACTTTATTGAGTATTGGGACTGGCAGAGAGTTAGTTGCTTTGTTAAATTCGCCTGGATAACTGTCTTCTCTGGTTGAGTGGCATGTGTGGAGGTCCGATTTAGCAGCTGAAATTACCTCTGTTAGGACTATCCTTCAAGTTAATCACCTTCTTTCAAATGCCACACATACAGACCTCATTCTGGCATCGCATCCAATCAATCAACTTTCCTCTTCAATCCTTTTGAATCTTAACGCTCTCAACCTGGAGTTGGAAATATTGGGAATTATAATGACTGCCAAAGTGGAGAGAATGTGTAAATATTCACTTGCAAGGTATTGTCACTGTAACAATCAGTAGATAGTGGAGCAAAAAGTGTGGTGGGGCTGCAACAGAAACACCCTTTCCTACCCAAGTCCCCCCAGCCCACAGCCCAGGAGACTAAGCCGAACCTGGAAGAGTCTTCGTAATCTATCTAGTAAGGAAGAGTAGATGAAGTGGTCTGAATGTTGCACGGTCTACTCTGACTTACATTCTTCTGTCCAGGTCCGTCCCTGTGGGGAGCTGGCCTACCTCAGCAGTTTCAGGACCTAACTTTCAATGCCCCTTTTCTAACTCATTAGTATCTTTACTCACTCTTTTTAGTTTGGGGTCAGAGGTGTTCACCTCTACAACTTCTAACTTAGCCAGGACAAAACCCAGCTTACTCAAAGAGGTCATCCACAACCTGAGCACCCCCACCATGGCCAACAGGGTCAGGGAACCTAACTTTCTGTTTGGCATGAAGTCAGGCCACCATGCCAGGAATAGTGTAGCTAACACCCAGCAGTGGCCGCTGTCTGCTGTCAGTGCCAAGAACCACACCTTCACTGACAGGCCAGGTGAAGGGGAAAATGTACAGGCTTCTTTGGATTCAGGTTGACTGCCTGCTGTTTTAGAGTGGGGGTCACCACTTCTGGTAGTGAGCACCCTACCGCCACTCTCTTTTCTGTTTGCTGAAAAGCCACCAACTCAGGCTGGACAGGTGCCTGACTAGTCAGACCTTTTTGTGGGTCAGGTAGGACATTACCAGTGCCTACTTGGAGGTCTTCCCTACTGATGTAGAATCTCCTTCGCTCACTGGAACTGTGGCTAACAGTTGCCTACCATTCCTGCAATTTCTCTTCTTTTTCTTTTGGGTCCTACCTACACTAGTTGCAGATTCAGCACCACAGATTCCTTGGATGAGGAATGGTACTAGACGAGTACCTCACTTTGGCTTAGAACGGCAATGGTCCTTGGCTAGGTGCCCTGTCCCGTTACATTTAAGGCAACAAGTCTTCCTGGGCCCCAGTTCATACCCTGGTACCCATTTCCAGTTTGTGAAGTGTCTCCGGGCCTCCTCTTGGACAGGTTTTTGGGGGCCTAGAGGGGACTCCAAACTTTTTTATTTTTCAGAGTGCCCCTCTGTCTTTTCTGGGTGGGGTCTTTTTGACCTCAATCTTTTGGTGACCCCCACCATATCTAGTTTTGGACACTTTGGTTCTTACCCAATGATGAGCCTTCTTCCCCAACTCTTGGGGAGAGACTGGCCCTAAGTCTACTAGGTGGTCTACTAGGTATTTATGCAAATTTTCCAGCACACATTTACTTAATAGATGGTCTTTCATTATCAAATTATAAAGCCTATCATGCACATTACTCTCAGTTAACCAGCCATCTGGTGTTTTTACTGAGTAGTCTACAAAGTCAACCCAGGACTGAGGTTTTGTGAGCCCCCCTGAACTTGATCCTATACTCTTCAGTTGTGAGCCCAAACCCCTCAATCAGAGCACCCTCATGAGTTCATAGGACTCAGCATCTGTCACAGTGAGTGTCCGAAGTGTATCCCTGCACTTCCCAGTGAACAGTTCCCACAGCAATGCTCCCTAGTGTGACTTCTTGAAATGTTTCCATGCCGAGGCCCTGTTCTGCTTGGGTTTTCGGATCAGATAGAACTCGCTCACCAGAGCCTCACTAACCCAGCCAGAACGTTACTCCGTCCCTAGGACCTATTTACAATAGGTAACCACATACATCTACCGCCTAAGGACAGGGAATTCCTACTATACATACCAAGACCTCTTACAATCGGCGGCCTCGCGATCCGATACGGATCCAGACCTCTCTACCCAGACGGCAGTATCACAAGTGGCAGCCTCGCGATCCCATACGGATCCAGAACTCTCTACCCAGATGGCAGTATCACAAGTGGCGGCCTCGCGATCCCATACGGATCCAGAACTCTCTACCCAGACGGCAGTATCACAAGTGGCGGCCTCGCGATCCCATACGGATCCAGAACTCTCTACCCAGACGGCAGTATCACAAGTGGCGGCCTCGCGATCCCATACGGATCCAGAACTCTCTACCCAGACGGCAGTATCACAAGTGGCAGCCTCGCGATCCCATACGGATCCAGAACTCTCTACCCAGACGGCAGTATCACAAGTGGCGGCCTCGCGATCCCATACGGATCCAGAACTCTCTACCCAGACGGCAGTATCACAAGTGGCGGCCTCGCGATCCCATACGGATCCAGAACTCTCTACACAGACGGCAGTATCACAAGTGGCGGCCTCGCGATCCCATACGGATCCAGAACTCTCTACCCAGACGGCAGTATCACAAGTGGCGGCCTCGCGATCCCATACGGATCCAGAACTCTCTACCCAGACGGCAGTATCACAAGTTCATCCTATGATCACCATAACATAAAGGGAATCAGTATCACTATTCATCGGATCACACAAAGACCGCTAGTTCGAGCACAGCCTGTTCTCAGGTTCGAGGGGCTCCTCTCTCCCTTATTCAGTTACCACTTACCTGATCAGGGTTAACATCTGTTCATATAGCCGCAGCTGACTAGAGGAATAGGCTACCCTCTCATACAAGAACACGCAGCACATGTTGGTTCACTACAAACTGGGGTACTTTATTACTCGTTACATATGCAATCACATAACATTACAATATAACTCACAACCTGTAGAGAAAAGTGAAAGATTAAGTTGCACACTCTAATAAGAAAGGGTCGACATCACCTTAGTAGTGTGTAGCCTGCACTCCGTGGTCATCTAGGTTCCCTTCTCGTCTGTGCCTCGGCTCGCCTGGAAGTCACACCTCCGCAGTCGCGGATCTGTTCCCTTCACCCTTCTCCGAGTCACTGGGACCTCTTCCTCATCGGCTACTCCCTCCTCTATGGCTATTCTGCTAGAAGAGTATCTGCCTCTCGGTTTCTTCTGCGCCTTCAAGATGGCGTCTGTCTTCCCTGGAATAAGTAGTAGCTCTACTGCTAACGGCTAGATGCCGCCTACGGACTGAACATGTAACTGCCTCAGACTTTCACTAATATAGAGGTGCGTTTCCTCATGGAAAATTGCGGCCCGTAACCTGCCGCCCACCAAATTCTTGTACCTCCCCGTACCAAGGACACGTTCCCAGCCGGCCGGCCTGATGTAGTGTCTTCGGCATGAAGAAAAATACAATCCTTCGATAAGGGCCGGCCTGAACCGGTTCTCTCCAAGCGAATAACACCTCATAACTAAAATATTGCATTTGACCTAGAAGCATCCCAAGCTGCCGGAGCAGAGGGAAAGATGGAGTCTCTCCCGTTTGAGGCCTACCAGGCCTGAATTCAGCACGGCTCCATGAAATACCTTCACTACAGGACAGGTTATCCCTAATACTAACGACTCTATCCCCTAGGCTATGTGTGCGAGCCCTGATCTATGGGGAGGAGCACAGAGTCATGTCGAAGTGCCTAATAAATAGGCTCCATTCACTACTCTAACCCTTAGACTTGAATGATAAGAGACTGAAGTCACATTTAATCATTGTGCCTCACAAGAAGGCCGGGAAATCGAGCAGAACATTTCACCCTTGACTTCAGTCTATTATACATTCATTAAACAGAACTAACGTTTGTGGAAGAATAATATGAAACAAGACTAACTGATCTATGTCTAGTACCAGGTGTGCAGAGCTGAAGTAGTGAAGGAATACACTGAATAAAGCAACAGATAGAAATCAAAATGCCGATAGTAATCAGAATACCTCCTAATATTTGACGTAACATATGTAAATCAGGTAACCAATTAAAGAGCCAGTCAAACCAGCCCTGGTCAATGTGTTTTCTAACTTCTTCCGTCAAGTCATGTAATTTGTCAATATGAGCTTGAATGGATTTTGTATGATCCGACAAGTTAAAACAACAAAGACCCTCAAAATCAGAACAATCGCGTCCATGTTTAAGCAAAAGATAATCAATGGCCGCTCTATTTTGCAAGATAGCCCTTCGTTCACCCTGGGCGTCTAATAGCATGTCAGACAGGACTGTAGAAGTATGATTCATGGATTTTACCATCCAGCAGGCCATTTTCCCAATAGATTTGGCATTATAAACTGCCAAAGCAGGAACACCAACAATTGAAACAGCCAAGCTAAGGTATTCAGACTTGGAATATAAATGCAAAGATGAGTCACAATCCTCCTGTAACCTCACTGTATCTCGAATCACACGAGAGTTGGCATTCGGATGTGATGAGAACATGAGCAAGCTCAGTCTAGTAATGGCACAAGGGCCTCCAGAAATATTTGCGGGGACATATGGCCAGGAAGTATTACCACATGAGAAAAGCCATCCGGCAGGTAGTAACATCGTGTGATAATGACTGGGGGCAACTACCAAGCTCTTGCAAGTCATACTATTCTGAACAGGAGTACATATTTTCAGTGTCCTTTGAAGGCACAAAGTTCGTTCATGAGCGGTGAATGAAGTGGTACCTTTCAATTTTAAACGCATACATTCAGAAATTGCACTAGGATTACACGTAAGGAAAAAACATAAATCACCTTGTGTGATATTATAGGTAATTATTTGGGACTGGATGGGGGGTATCGGGTCTGACAGTTCAGTACACAAGGGGCAATATTCATGAGTGGCAAAATCTCCCAAAAGAACATTGGGGCAAACCTTTGATATATTGAAAACACGAGTCAAAGTCTCTAATGAAGCAGGGACAGCAACCAAACAAGTTGCCAAAATGTCGTTCACTGATCTCATCGGTGTCAAGCAGAAATGAGGGGCGTTAGTCACCCGTTTTGCTAATGAAGTCCAAAAGTTCGACGACGAATCCCACGCAGCGAAGGAACGCGACACTCGGATTCTCGACTCATCCCGGGTTGATGGGATCCCTCCTCTCTCGTCGTACCAGCCCGAAAATAGTCCAACGCCGACACATCCTGCAGCAGCAGTCCAAAGAATGATCTGAAAGAAAATCAAATACAGGCATTATTCATTCTCGTAAGTAACATTTGTCAGCCGGGACTGCTTCCCAGCTATCTTTCCCTGGTCTCATAACTAAAATGGTGTTATCTTGACCGGTTGCAATGACCTCTGCTTGTTCAGGGGGATTCTTAGGCGACTGCACCCAAACTCTGGCCCCAGGATTATCTGTGGAGCCAAAACCTTTCTGGCCTCGTACAGTTAGCAACGTTGGGGCGGTGCCTTTTATAATCTCACCACTGAAAACAGGCATTATTAACAATTGAGCCACTCGGTCAGTTTGATGTATCAGTAAGTCAACCTCACTGCTATTCAGCAGGAGCACCTTAATCTCTCCCTGATAATCACTGTCAATGACTCCTCCAAGCACCTGAACGCCTTTTACAGCCAGCCCCGATCTAGGGGCTATTAATCCGAAATTCCCAGTTGGTATATGAACACCAACACCGGTTTCAATGATGACCCGATCTTTACCTTTTAAAACAGTGTCATCCATGGCATGCAAGTCTAAACCTGCCGACCCTGGGGTCGCTCTACATGGAGCCAAAGCTCCGGGAGTAATTTCCCAGTACATCACAGTCTCTCTGATTTCATTGGGTTTCACATCAACATTCGGAGGAAACAAACGCATAAATGGGGATTCAGCATTTAGAAAAGGACGGTTATTCAAAATTAATAGCGCTTGGGGCAACAAGTCTCGCCAATTCTTATACTTGTCATCTGTTAACTTTCGTAATTGATCCTTTAGCAGGCCATTCATCCTCTCCACAAGACCCGAGGCCTGTGGATAATATGGTATATGAAAAACCCATTCAATATTGTTTTCCACACAGAATTCCTGTACCAATCTTCCACGAAAATGGGATGCATTATCAGATTGAATTTGGAATGGCACACCATAATACATCATAATCAATTCCAATGTTTTAATAGTATTCAATTGGGTAGCTTGCTTACAGGGAAGGGCCACCAGCAGGCCACTGTATGTGTCAACAATAGTGCAAACATATTGACAATTCCTACTCATAGGAAGTGGGCCGATGTAATCAATCTGCCAAATTTGAGCGGGCAATTTCCCGCGATGCAAATGACCTTTAACAATTTGGGGCACTTTACGCTGCCTGATATGCTGACAAATGGGACAATGTAGAATAACATTTTTAATTAAGTCTAGGGGAATATAAATTCCTCGATCAGCAGCCCACCTGCTAGTGGCTTTCTCTCCAAAGTGTCCTGCTTTCTGGTGGGCCCATTTCGCCAATCCCGCAATATCAGAATCTTGCCTGTCCACCACTGCCTCAGCAATTTTGGATTTCTCATCTGCAATGTTATGAAAAAATTTGTCAAGAGAGTCTATCGGGGTATGAGCATCCACATGGAAGATTGTAACAGTACTCTGTGGGAGCATTTCCCAAATCTCCTGCCATAATTCTTTTCCCCACAGTTCCTTTGAATGCAATTTCCAACCATGGGAATGCCAAGTCGGTAACCAAACTGCCAGTCCATTGGCAGTAGACCAGGAATCGGTGAAAATATGACATGTACCAGGTAACTCTTGTTTCAGAACTTGATAAACAGCATAGAGTTCAGCAAATTGACTGCTCTTACCCTCACCGGTTGTGCTCAGCAATTTTTGTGTGATCGGATTATAGGACACCGCCTTCCAATGCCGTTTCGTCCCTATGAACCTTGCTGAACCATCCGTAAACCAGACATGATTTCTGTCCTCAGCGGGCAAATCATCAAAAGGTCTACCCCACTTAACAGGAGACTCCTGTACCAAAGGTACGGAACATTCACTCTCAGTCTCAGTCGATGGCGCTCGCGCCACCTGCTCATGCAAAGATGCAACTCCTTTTTGTCCCACACGTGCCCTGTCTTGTATATACCACTTCCATTTAATCACACTCGCCTCTTGAGCATGTCCAATTCGCTGAGTTTTCGGCGAACTCATAACCCACTGCATGATAGGAATTTCAGGTCGCAAAACTATATCATGTCCCAAAGTCAATTGCTCGGTATCCACCAGAGCCCAATAACATGCAAGTAACTGTTTCTCAAAAGGTGTATAACGCTCACCAGCATCAGGTAACTTTTTGGTCCAGAAACCTAACGGTACTCTACACTTGCCTTGTTTCTGCCACAAACTCCAATTCGCATAAAGACCTTGTACCGACACATTCAAATCCACATCACCATCACGTACAGGCCATAAATCCAGAGCATGCTGAATTGCTTCTTTTGCCAGACTGAACGCATCTTGCTGTGGTTTATCCCATTCAAATGCATTCTTTTTACGAGTGACACGGTACAAAGGGGCCAATATTTGACTCAAATGAGGAATATGCTGGCGCCAAAAACCAAACAAACCAATGAAGCTTTGGGCTTCTTTCCTATTCCTCGGAACTGCAAAATCAAGGATTTTCTGTTTAACCTGAGGGATCACTTCTCGGTGCCCCTCATGCCAATTAATACCCAAAAATTTCACAGCCTGGGACGGACCTTGTAATTTATCCGGGTTGATTTCCCAACCTTTCTCACGCAGGCACTCAATGACTCTGTCCAATTGGGTCTGAACTTCCTCTTGTGTTTCGCCTTGGATCAAAATATCATCAATATAGTGACATATCTGAATTTGCGGATGAACCGGTACCTCAGCCAAATGCTCTGCCACCAGCCGGTGACATATCGTAGGACTATGCACATAGCCCTGGGGAAGACTTCTAAACGTCATCTGACGCCCGTTCCACGTAAAACTGAATTGTTCCTGACACTCAGGGGCAATCGGAATCGAAAAGAAAGCATTAGCAATATCAATGGACGCATACCATGTACCTGGATGTTTTTGGATTCTTTCAATTAGGGTAATAACATCCGGTACTGCAACAGTCAAAGAGGGTGTGTGTTTATTTAATTCTCGATAATCAACAGTCATACGCCAAGAATTATCACTCTTACGTACAGGCCAAACAGGATTATTCCAAGCAGAAGTAACTGGGGTTATAACTCCTGCATCCACCAACTCCTGAATAGTGGTACTAATCTCTTCATGACCACCTGGAATACGATACTGCTTCTGACAAACCACTTTTGTCGCCTGGGGAACTTTTATGGGGGGCATTCTTAAACGACCAACCCGTACAGGCCTGGACGATATATAATGTTTAGTTCCAAATTGGTAACATCCATCATCTAAGTGCAAAGTCATTCCTTTCAAAATATCAATTCCAATTATGAATT
Organism: Triturus cristatus; assembly: GCF_964204655.1. NCBI lineage: Eukaryota > Metazoa > Chordata > Amphibia > Caudata > Salamandridae > Triturus > Triturus cristatus. Next base: position 41,257,010 of record NC_140583.1, on the reverse strand, counting down.
CTAAGAGTGGCACCACTAATACAGAGTATTCTTTTCTAGGAATTCTACCTATTCTCATTTCAAGTAACGTTTGAACTGCGGGAGTTTCCTTTCCACCTAATCCGGTAATTGTAAAGGACTGACCTTTAAACTTCTTTGATTTTCCATGAATAAGAGTGGCCTCCGCTCCTGTATCTACCAATGCTCGGGCCCTTTGGATATTACGATGTCTCCAATAAATATCAATATCTACATAGGGTCTATTATCTCTGTGAGCCCATCTGTGTACTGGAGCTTGACCTATCTCCTAGTCATTTTTACTGCACTCTGTGTACCAGGATAAATCAGGATAGAGACTCTCACGTTTCTTAGGTATCGATACCTCCTGTTCATATCCATCTCCCTTACGAAATGGATTCCTGTCCTCTGTACTGTACTGCGGGTTTCGATCGGCCAATCTGTGCCGATCCTCTCTCCTTCTCAACTCAGGGGATTGATCCCTATCATCTCTACGTCTGCTATTAACATAATCATCTCTCCCCCTTTCTTTTTCCCCCTCTCTCTCTCTGTCCCTGTCACGACGGGGGGACAAATCACGTACGATCATCACGACGAACAGAGCGCCCACGGCGGTCGTCATCACCGCTACCATCAGAAAAACCACGATCACACTCAGTCGTCCGGACACGCCGGGCACCCTCCTTCCGATCCAAGCCACGCTTGCGAAACATATCCCACAAACGAGCAGTAGTCTCACCGTCAATGTCCTCCTTCCGCACACCATCGGCCACAAGACCAAAAAACATATCACGTCTAGTAAGTTTATTGTCACCAGGAGTACGAGTGTCAGGCCGGGACTGTCGTTCAGGTTTAAACCACTCACCCAACTCACCGAGTTGGCGTATCGATTCCAGTACCACAGATAACATGTTACCAGTCTGATTAATCAATAAAGTCATCATGACCTGCTTATAAGCAACAGGGGAAGAACGAATAATACGATTCCGCACAGAAGATGTCAAGAAACCATCAAGCAACCTGTCAGAAGTATTTAGAAAAATTGCCGTTTTCATCACCTCCTCTTTGAGACGTTGTGCAGCATCGCGCAAAGTATACCACGGTCTGTCATTCACAGGCCAGTCAGACTCAGTAGGACATTTTTGATTACAACCCTCAGTCGCCAATTGAAGCAAAGAAATTTGACCACCACCATTAAAGTTACGAAAATGATCCTGTACAGTAGAATCCGAACTCAAGGAACAAAACTTCAAACAATCGCCAGCATCCAACATAATGCCAGCAGCGCCCAGTTCATAAAGGCGAACCATCCATGTGAGTAAGGTCTCACCAGCTCGCTGGCGAAATCGCTGCAAAATATCACTAATTTCTTGTTGAGTAAAATCCTCCAAAGAATCTAAAGAAACACCATTCGGAGCAGTGGGAGACTGCTGCAACTTCCGTCGAAAAACTGGATGCACCGAGACCGCGGGACGAGCATCACAAGGAGCCCGATCAGTACACGTAGAGGAACAATCAGTGCAAGAAGCATCGACCCCACTGGAGGGACGAGCGCAATCACGGGGTGCACCATCAGAGGTGCGAGAAGCAGACTTACAATCACGGCCGGAGCGAGAGGACTCGCGCTTGGCAGACTCCTCACCCGAGGAACAAGAGTCACTCGAGTTCCAGATATTACCATCCCATTCATCGGGATTCCAATCCAGTCCGGCTTTCGCCACGACCAGACGCACCTTCCGCGTTGAAACCCGACCACGCCGATTCTTGTATTTATAACGAGCAATTCGCACAGCCGCCCTCTCGGCAATAGTTTGGTACGTCTCAAGTTTGTCAGCAATCAACTTATTTTGACACCGCAACAAAGTATGAGCATTCTGAATCTCAACAAAGTTCGCTTCCACATCCTTATGCACTTTCTGTAACTTCAACAACCTCTCATGCAGAATCCCGTACGCAGACAGAACAATCCAACCTCTGCGACCCAAAACGGGAAGCTCATCACCCTTCGATACGGGTGCCTTCTGTAAACAAGTAATCACATTAGCCGGCTCCGCCAGCTCCAAAAAAGAATCCCAATTCTCACTCAAACCAGTAGAATCAGCCCACTCACGGGCTAAGGCTTCATAAGGCGTTGAACCCCAACCGGGAATCTCAACGGGCAACTGAAAAGTAGATTTCGACTTTCTAGAAAACATCTCGGAGAAGAAAGAAGAAAAAGAAGAAAAAGAAAAGAAAGAAGAGAGAAGAAAAAAACTATACGCAGAAATATACCACAAATAATATACAAACAAAACCACGCACGCGCCGAAAGCAAACACGACACAACCACAACGCACACAGGTTTCGTAAACGGTTCGTGACGCCAAATGTTCTGCTTGGGTTTTCGGATCAGATAGAACTCGCTCACCAGAGCCTCACTAACCCAGCCAGAACGTTACTCCGTCCCTAGGACCTATTTACAATAGGTAACCACATACATCTACCGCCTAAGGACAGGGAATTCCTACTATACATACCAAGACCTCTTACAATCGGCGGCCTCGCGATCCCATACGGATGCAGACCTCTCTACCCAGACGGCAGTATCACAAGTGGCGGCCTCGCGATCCCATACGGATCCAGAACTCTCTACCCAGACGGCAGTATCACAAGTGGCGGCCTCGCGATCCCATACGGATCCAGACCTCTCTACCCAGACGGCAGTATCACAAGTGGCGGCCTCGCGATCCCATACGGATCCAGAACTCTCTACCCAGACGGCAGTATCACAAGTGGCGGCCTCGCGATCCCATACGGATCCAGAACTCTCTACCCAGACGGCAGTATCACAAGTGGCGGCCTCGCATCCCATACGGATCCAGAACTCTCTACCCAGACGGCAGTATCACAAGTGGCGGCCTCGCGATCCCATACGGATCAAGACCTCTCTACCCAGACGGCAGTATCACAAGTGGCGGCCTCGCGATCCCATACGGATCCAGAACTCTCTACCCAGACGGCAGTATCACAAGTGGCGGCCTCGCGATCCCATACGGATCCAGAACTCTCTACCCAGACGGCAGTATCACAAGTGGCGGCCTCGCGATCCCATACGGATCCAGAACTCTCTACCCAGACGGCAGTATCACAAGTTCATCCTATGATCACCATAACATAAAGGGAATCAGTATCACTATTCATCGGATCACACAAAGACCGCTAGTTCGAGCACAGCCTGTTCTCAGGTTCGAGGGGCTCCTCTCTCCCTTATTCAGTTACCACTTACCTGATCAGGGTTAACATCTGTTCATATAGCCGCAGCTGACTAGAGGAATAGGCTACCCTCTCATACAAGAACACGCAGCACATGTTGGTTCACTACAAACTGGGGTACTTTATTACTCGTTACATATGCAATCACATAACATTACAATATAACTCACAACCTGTAGAGAAAAGTGAAAGATTAAGTTGCACACTCTAATAAGAAAGGGTCGACATCACCTTAGTAGTGTGTAGCCTGCACTCCGTGGTCATCTAGGTTCCCTTCTCGTCTGTGCCTCGGCTCGCCTGGAAGTCACACCTCCGCAGTCGCGGATCTGTTCCCTTCACCCTTCTCCGAGTCACTGGGACCTCTTCCTCATCGGCTACTCCCTCCTCTATGGCTATTCTGCTAGAAGAGTATCTGCCTCTCGGTTTCTTCTCCGCCTTCAAGATGGCGTCTGTCTTCCCTGGAATAAGTAGTAGCTCTACTGCTAACGGCTAGATGCCGCCTACGGACTGAACATGTAACTGCCTCAGACTTTCACTAATATAGAGGTGCGTTTCCTCATGGAAAATTCCGGCCCGTAACCTGCCGCCCACCAAATTCTTGTACCTCCCCGTACCAAGGACACGTTCCCAGCCGGCCGGCCTGATGTAGTGTCTTCGGCATGAAGAAAAATACAATCCTTCGATAAGGGCCGGCCTGAACCGGTTCTCTCCAAGCGAATAACACCTCATAACTAAAATATTGCATTTGACCTAGAAGCATCCCAAGCTGCCGGAGCAGAGGGAAAGATGGAGTCTCTCCCGTTTGAGGCCTACCAGGCCTGAATTCAGCACGGCTCATGAAATACCTTCACTACAGGACAGGTTATCCCTAATACTAACGACTCTATCCCCTAGGCTATGTGTGCGAGCCCTGATCTATGGGGAGGAGCACAGAGTCATGTCGAAGTGCCTAATAAATAGGCTCCATTCACTACTCTAACCCTTAGACTTGAATGATAAGAGACTGAAGTCACATTTAATCATTGTGCCTCACAAGAAGGCCGGGAAATCGAGCAGAACAGGCCCTCTCAAAGGTTGTGAACCATTTTGTGATGTCATCACCTTCCTCATATTTGGGGACAATCTCTTTGGGGATTTTAGGGTCATAAATTTTCTCTCTGTCCCTATAAATTATGCTGCAGCCACCAATAATGGGTGCTAGGCCAATATCTGCTCTTTCTCTTTCTACAGCTAGGAGTTCATCCTCCAGGGCAAATCTACAAGCCATCCTTGCTAAAAGGATATCCTCCTCATTGAGGCTGTCCACAGCTCTGCTTGGAGTGCCTGACCCACCTAGTTGGGAGCTAGGTACTCTTTGCACTACTCTTGAAAAGATGGATATAGGCCCCATAACTTCTCTGTCTAGATGAGGAGGTTGGGAATGGTCCCCTTGATCACTACTGTCTCCTTCTGGGAGGAGGTTTGAGAGTCTACAGAGGGTCCTCAGCTCTTTTATGCCAAGATGGAGGTAAGGGGTCAACTTGAGTTTCACAACTACATACTCTGTATCTCCCATTATTTTACAAAAGTTGGGTCCTTTTTTATAAAAGGACTAAAAACTTCTAGGCACTTTTATCCTTTAACTAAAGTGGGCTTTTAACTTTAAAATGCGAAAGGGACTTAAGCAAGGCCTAACAAGAATTTGAAAATTTTGAAAAAATTGTCAATTCAAAAATACAGTTGAATATAAAGGCAATTTTGGACATTAGTCATGTGGTCACTTTTTGTCAGAGTGGTTCAGCAAATGCAAAGTCGTAGACCCCAGAGCTGATCCACCAATGGAGGAAGCTGGCTCTGTATATACTATACCAAAGTAAGGTAAAGTGTGCACAGAGTCCAGTGAATCCCTAGAGGCTTTACAGAGACTCACGGAGATAATACTGATTTTCACTTCTGTGGAAGTGTGGACGAGATGTTAGGCTTATCAGAGGGCAGTGCTCAGCATGTGTTGTACACAAACAGGCAAGAAATGATTACACACACTCCATGACTGAATCCAAGACCAATGCTTTGTATAAATATTACTTTTTATATATTTATTTATGAGAACCAAAGAAACTCTGTTGCAGTGAAATATGTTTTTCAATATCACTGTTTTTCAATCTCAAAAGTGGGCATGGTGCATTTGTCAATCAATAAGGTCTTATCCTATGGGAGAAAACACAACCAGCAATATGCAGGTGAGTAAACGATGTACATTATTGAGCTTTTGAATGATGGATCAGTACCAGGCAAGGTTCAGGTTTGTGACAAAAACTGCACCACCAGCGGCACTGGGGCGACCGGGTGCAGAGGTCAAACTTGGGACCTCACAGAGAAAGGGGTACAACATGCAGGTGAGTAGCACGGTTCTAGAATCCTGTCTCTGGGGGTTAAGGTAAGCACGGGGGGACACTAGGCAGAAACAAACTAACACCCTCAGAGGCACAGGGGCAACTGGGTGCATAGGGCCAACACAGCGTCAGGCGCCGGATGCAATCAAATAGAGAATCTCAAAGTTGGAAAAAGGCTGCAGGTTCAGGCCAGGAGACCCATCGACAGAAACCCACAGCTGCGCAGGTAAGTTTGGCTGTGCTGGAGCTTCAGAAAACCATTGTATGATCTCCCCAAGGGCCAGGGGTTCCAGGTGCATGGGTGTCATTTGGCTTTTGAAATCAGCTTACCAGTGCAGGTCTCGGTTGGGTGGGGTTGTCGTGCAGAGGTTGCAGGTGTCGTGGTGGAGTTCGGAAGGGGTCAACTGTAGCATTCTTGCGTTATGATTTATGCCCTATGTTACCTTGTCCTAGCTGCTCAGCCTGTGTGTGTGTGTTCTGCATGGAATGTTGGTGAATGGGCCTTGACTGGCATGTTTGGGTGACTGGATGAGTGATGACAGTTGGTGGATGGGGCTGAGCAGCTAGCAGGCTGCTCCTGGTGGGGCTGCCCTACAGCACTTGTACACCTGCTGATGAGACTTTATGCTACCCGTTTACTTACCTGAATAAACCTACCTGAATCTCATCATACAAGCGTGATCTTCATTACTATATCAACCCATGGTGGACTCTTGCTCTAAATTGCTTGAGAACCATTGCTAGATTGGTGAGCCACTGGAACTTGGTCCGTGAGTGTCGGGTGCAGAGGTAGTCAGTTTTGTGGTACCGCAGGCAGAGCACTTCGTATTTGAAGTTGTTTTTCTTCTGGACAGGTCCTCTGTGCACAGGAGCTTAGGAGACTTTTTAGAAGACAGGCACCCCTCACAGGGTTCTGGGGGTTGCAGGGCTTCAGGATGAGTTGCTCTTCTTTTTCAGGGTCTCTGAGGACTGCAGACAGGCCGATAGGCATGGGGCCAAGTCAGTTGTTGCCTTCAGTCTTTGCTGCTGCGTGGCCCTCATTAGTCCTCTTCTACATAGGTCATCAGTAATCTTAGGATTAAGGATTACATACTAATTTTAGGGGTATTACCGGGATCAGAGGGTAGTAGCCAATGATCTACCTACCTTTACGGTGTCTACAACCTTTGCATGGCCACTCCCTCTGGGGAAGGGGCATATCCTTAACCCTTTTGGCTAGAGTGCTCCAAAACAACATGTTTGGATGATGGAAAGGATGGCGTGTATAAAGCTGTCACTAATGCTGAATGGTTTGCAGCGATAAATACGGATGAGATTTTGAAAAAAGCCAGGAAGACGATTCACAAGAGTATATGAAGAGAGGATTCAGTGTCTGTGTCTGTCAAACCATATTGCAAGGTGGTGGAGGAGTTGACAATATGTGGTAAAGAACTGATCATGAGAGGAAAAAGATCTGTACCTCCTCAGGAGGTGAGAAGGAAGATGATTAATTGAGCACAACAAGGGTATTTAGGACAGCTAACGACAGAGGAAAAGTTGAAGGAGAGGGTCTGGTGGATGGAGGTAGAGGTATCCGGACATGGGATTGGATATCTGGTATGCAGAGAGACTGAGAAAAGGTTAAAGGTAGCAGTGGGTGGGGAAGTGCAACATCTTGATGAACCGGGTGCACCCTTGGTGAAGGTATGTCTAGATTTTATTGAACCATTTACATGTTCCCATTTCTGTCGGATTACCAATTTTATGCTGCTGTCATTGTAGACATTCATTTCAAACCGCTGGAATTTGTTTTTATGAGGACTGTCACTACCACCAGTACTATCAAAGTACTCAAGGATATATTTGTGTACCCCAGCACTTGATTATGGACAATGGAACACATTTGATCTCCGACCAGATGAGAGATTTCTTGGGCAAGAATTGCACACAACATGTGAGGACACAGCTTTAGAGTCCACCCCCCCCCCCCCAGTGGCCAGGTGGAAAATGCCAACAGAATAGTAAAGGACCCAATGGAAATGGCTAAGAAAAGTCAGTTGGAAGTGAAAGAAGAGGTGAGAGACATGAAGAAGATCAAAAAAATATGCTTTATTCGATTTCAATTAAAATCATAAAAGCAATGTGATACAGCCAAAGATGTACTTAAAATAATTAGACATTTGTGCTAGTTTAAAATATTAGGTTACAATCTAGTTACTATAAGGTATAAAGCTGATAATGCCACAACTTTCCTATGACTTCTTAGCAGCCTAGGTCTACCAGCCCTGAAGTCAGTAGACGAAACATCTAATGCGTAGGAGGTTATCCAACCGTACACAGTCCAACATCGTAACGCACGTGAAAGCTAGCAGGTGATACCGTGACGTAAATAGAGAATAAAGTGCTGATGCAATAATCATATAGACTGACAGTGTTTGTCAGAGTAAAAACGTATTTCATCAGCAGACTTGGCGTTTAAAACGTTAAAAAGATAAAAAATTGGGATAAAACAGTTGACAGATGGAGACAATGTGTACATTTAAGACTGTGATACAGATTTAAAAACATCCAACGTGTACGCCGCATTGAAGTTTAAAATCGAGATACAGCAAAGACAATGGGCTTACGGGTATCACACTTCTGGACCCTAAATGCCTCCTCGCAATGCGCCAACCCTAAGTTCCTGCACAATTGGATAAGCCAGCGCTGCCTAGCTGACTTGTAGCTGGGGCAAAAGAAGAGAACGTGGAGCTCTGACTCTTCCTCACAATTGCAGAAAGGGCGCCCTCGCGAAGTGGCTTTTGACCATTTGCTGGAGAAAGCATGGAGCGGCAAGGTACCAAATCTAAACTGGACATGTTGGGCCCGATTCACAGAACTAACTTAAGACAAAATCCTAAACTTACTACCATTTTGGTATTCACAGAAGGCACTTACTCATTTTGGTATTCACAGAAGGCACTTACTCATTTCGGTATTCACAGAAGTTAGGAGTCCTAACTTTAGGACTCCTAAATGCCTTCTGTGAATACCGAAAGTCTTAAAGTTAGGATTTTTCTTAGCTTAGGAGTCCTAAAGTTAGGAGTCCTAACTTTACTACTCCTAAAGGGAGAAAAATCCTAACTTTAAGACTTTCGGTATTCACAGAAGGCATTTAGGAGTCCTAAAGTTAGGACTCCTAACTTCTGTGAATACCGAAATGAGTAAGTGCCTTTTGCGAATACCAAAATGAGTAAGTGCCTTCTGTGAATACCAAAATGGTAGTAAGTTTAGGATTTTGTCTTAAGTTAGCTCTGTGAATCGGGCCCATAGTTTCCTTGCCAAGGTTGGTTGGATGTCATCCAGAAAGGGCTCTATTGTATACTCGTCTTTAATTGTCAAGAATTCCTCTATCAAGTCTCCTAAGGCCGAACTCCCCTGGATGGCTGCAAGTTTATGCATTCAATAGGTTTTTACCAATTCTGAGCGTGAAATTGCAGGGCACATTTCCTCTGGATTGCTCAAAAGCCTTGATTTTCCCAGTCTACTACATTCATCCTTTACATGTGCAAACCATGGGATTTTTCCTACACCCAAGCAACTCAATAGCTCTTTTAATTCTGACCGATAAGCGGCCAGTTCCGTGGTCGCCCACAATCTGCGCCAAAAAGTTAGGGGTCTGAGTCCAATCTCATCACCAATTGGTCTGATTCCTAGATCCAACCGTAAGGGGATTAGGGGGGTACTGGGGTGGAGACCCAGAATCTGCCTCATAAAACTGTTCTCTATTTTGCTCACACTACTAGAACAACAATGACCCCATAATTCAGCCCTGTACATTGTCGCACCCCTGGCTTGCATCTCATAAATCTCTGCTGTAGACATTAAAAGGGTGTCGTCTGCAAACGTCACTGCTGGAAACTTTCTGCGTGGTAACTTCGGGGTGTCATTATCCTTTACTTCAGTAATGCATTAACAATGAGGCAAAACAGGGTGGGTGCGAGCACACACCCCTGCCTTACTCCTCTGTTAACTGTGAATCAGGAAGTGAGTTCACCGCCTTTCCCATACCTTACTTGGGCAAAGTTGCCTTCATGTAATCACACAAGCATACTCAGAAGGTAGGGGGGAATCCCCAGGTCTCTAATTACACCCCATAATTTAACTCTGGTCACCAGATCAAAAGTCGTCTTCAGATCCACAAAAATTAAATAGTGACTGCCACCCTCTATTGTCACCATTTTCCAAAATAAGAGTTGGAGTCTCTATATTTGGCCGATGGTGGAAATGTTTTTTCTGAATCCGGCTTGATATGGGCTCAATATTTCTCCCACTTCTATCCACCCCTGGAGACGATCAAGAAGTACCCGTGCAAACAGTTTCTGTGTGACATCGATCAAATTGATTGGTCTCTAGTTTGCAGGTAAAGGTGGTGAGCCCTTTTTAAAAACTGGGACAATTTCTGCCCCTACCAAGGTTTTAGGGTTCGCCATACCTTTCATAATAGCATTAAATAAAACACATAAGTAGGGTCCCCATATATTTGGTTCTTCCCGGAAAAGGTCCCCCGGTAATTTATTTAATCCCGGTGCTTTGCCGGAGGGAAGCTTGCTTATTGCATTTAAAACTTCGATCAAAGTAATCTTGGGGGCTCCTTCGTGAGTGGTTGTTAGAGGAATTATGGATGTTTCATCATTCGGGCCGAGTGCATCCTTCGTGGTGTATAAAACCTGGAAGTGTGCTTTCCATATCTGCAGCTATGTTTGGTTCTATGGCTGACCTTCCTTCACTACTGCCTGTACTAACTATGGACCAAAATGCCTTCATATTTTTGTTGGATAGGGTGATCTTTAGGGCATCCCATCTATCCAATTCCCAGGTCTGTGATGTGATTCATCTGTCTCTCTTCTCTAGTTCCTTTGCTGCTAAGCTCAGAAACTTCACAGCCTTGCATGCCAGTTGGACAGTCGATCCTCCTGATGATTTTATAACAATAGATCTGCAGGTTCTTATTTGTTGTTGCTTCAATGTTGGCTGTAAAAGAGTTTGCTGGAGTGGTAGTAACGCTGGGCAAGTGCATAATAGATGAAGCAATGATTTGTTACTATAACTGCAGAGGTGACATCCCAGGGTTGGCCAAGACCGTTTCAACGTTGGTGTTAAATCTTTAGATGGGTAGACTCCGAGCCTCAATAACATCAGGTTGAACTTTTTTGAACTTGAGAAGTGGTCCAGGAAGTACAGTTGAGGTTTTAGAATTTTATATGTTGGCATCACCACCCATGCATAGCTTAGGTTCGTCAAGGTTGCTTTGTTTATTAGCAGTGATTGCAGCCTGACGGCTTTGTTATAGTTTGTTTGAACTCGGGGTAGGCCGATACTGTGTGCCAAGCCTCTTCTATCTTTAGAGATGAAAGTGATTGCAGTAGAACAAAGTGAGCTGAGTTCTTTTGTGTAGATTGTTTTTCGATTTCCGAAAACAATTGATGATTTTCAATGATGGGCGAGGGAGTTTGCCTCTGCAGCCCTCATTCTTCAGTAAAATGTATGAGGGTACCTTGTCTTGCCTGAATCTGTTTTTTTAATCCGAACTCCAGCCTGATGTGAGCTTGTCATGTGTATCGTGGGACTGAAAATAATTTCTTGAAAAAGCTAGATTAAGCAGTGTTCAAACCCGATGTATCATTAGTTTTAAGCAGTTCCGAATGCATTGGGTGGAATTACATGAGGCTACTGATGATGAATTGTTCATTTCTACATGTCACCGTTAAGGCCCGGATGGGCATGCAGTAGACATTTGAAAATATGAAATAATTGTGACATGCGCTGTCTTCATAGTGAAAGCATAATTGATAGGTGAATAATTACGACAACACAAATGGTGGATCAAAACTTGGATTACATTTTGGAGTACGTGATGCATATTTGTTTATTGTGAGGATCTATTCCCACACATTGCAGTGCAACTGATTGGCGCATTAGGTTTGTGTCTTTTTGTACTGTTTATCACATTTCCGTGATTTTTGGGACAGATCACGGTATCAGTTTGCATGCCATTACTTATTTAAAAATGAACATGATTTCAAGGAAAGGAGTGCATTTGACTTTCTTCCCTATTGCACTTTTAGAAAGTTGGCATTTTCCTTAACCATTTAGTTTTTGCAGCCTGTCTCTTGGTCACATGACTGGGTGTAGCTGACAGCCTTTGTGTATTGCTCCACACACAATAAAAAGCTTAGGTGTGCCTGGACGAGCCATCACTGGCAGGATGGGAGGATGGAGCTGGGCACAGCACTACATCCACTTGAATATGATGTGTCCTGCCTCCACACAAAGAGCTACAAACCCCTGTAGCTAGTTTGCAGACAAGGCTGGTGAGACAGGAAGCCTGTGCACTTCAAAGGGAAACCTCTAGAAGCTTTTCACACTTCAAAAAAGGCACCTGGTTTAAATATTGGACCTCAGACACCCAGTCTTAGTACACTTTTGGACCTGTGGAGGCTCTGCCAGGAAGAAGGAATGCAGGGCTGTTGATAGAACTGACACTCTGCTAGACTGTTTCCCTGCTGGACTACTGCCTTGCCGGACTGCTGCCCTATTGCCCAGCTGCCCTCCTGTGTGAGTCAGACTGATTAGACCTGCATCCGAACCCAAGACTCCAAGAGTGACTCCAAGAACTAGTCTGATGGTCTCCTGTTCAGAGCCACAGGGACATAACAGGCTCCCAACCACCTGAACTAGCACCCAAATCCAGCTGGAGGCAGCCCCTGACCCACCAGTGCAGTGGTGCCCTTCAAGTCCTGGACCCTTGGTGTGGCATCAGTGGAAATAAATTGATGTTCTTGGGCTCTTCCCGACTATGAGCAGACCAGTTAGTGCCAAAACCTTGCCACTCGCACAGCTCGCCAACACAAACTTGTTGCACTGAATACATTGTACATTTTAATAATGCAAAACAGTAGAATACAGTGGACTGCTTCTGCACTGTTATGACGTCAACAAAACAATGGACGTTTAGCTCAAAGCCTTGTAATGTGGCAAATCACAAAGCTTCAGCTGTGGAAGGTAGAAATAAGTTACAGTTTTACATTTCAAAACGCAAATATAGACACTGTGGTTGCAGCTGAATTTCAATGTTTTTCTGAAAGGCAATGTAAAACATGCATACGCACAGCTCGTGCACAACAAATAAACAACCAATATTCAGTAATGTGGATCGGTGCAGCCTAGTTATGCTAACTGAACCAAACCTATGTTAAGCATTATTTTTTTAAATGAGAATTAGTTTCTCACACCTTTTTCAAGCACACAATGTTTTCTTTGCTATTTCATGCCTATCCTTCTTATTTGATACTAGGGTGCATTGTGGCTCTCACTTTCCTACCTCTTCACTTGTTCAACTTTGCTGCACTTTCCCAAGCTCGGAGTGACTGCAGCTTCATTTTTGTAGATGACAGCAGGACACTGGTAGACAGGTGGTATTATTACTATTAGTGCCAGGTCCTGCTGATGTTCTTCATTGCTGGAGGAAGCAAAGAACAGAAGCCCCGGATGCCCCCCCTCTCCCAGGGTGTGGCTGTCGTGTTTCACAGACCCACCAGGCACTTAATGACCTGAGGTTGGTAACTAGCAGGCCTGAAACCTATTGGCGACCACTGTGAGATGGGCTGTGGAGTGGCAGAATTGCAAGTGATCCTATGTGGACAGTAGTATGTAAGGCGACAAAGCCCCAAAGTCTGTCAGGGACTTCGGCAAGATCTCAGATTGAAACTAGTTGGCATGTGAGACAACACACAGGTGCCTTTCCTGGGAGTCTTATGTGCCAATGTCTAGGGTACTGATGCCCCCTCCGCTTGTTCAGAGTGGGAATGAAAGCAACTGCTCACCACTGGCTTCTACTGAGCCATTCAAGTTGGCTTTTCCTGCTTGGGATAAAATCCTAATATGCTTTTTTAAATTATTATTTTCTTGAAGTTTTATAAAGTGCGAACTTGGCCCGAGGGGATTAGTGTGCTTTTCGTGAGCACTAGATTAAGAAGTCAAGCTGTTGCAGTGCTCCCGGGCAGCTGCACGATAGTTAAAAAAGATATCAGAAACTTCTTTGAATGAAGCATAAATCTGCATGTGCCTAATTGTTAATGAAAAGAAGCACTTCCAAATGTAAGGATTTCTTCTTCTTGGGTATGTCTCTATGACAGCCGCGGTGTACAGTGTTATTCATGAAAAGTGATTATTACATCTTCTGTGGGTGTATTGGTTGGACACTTGGGGCCTCATTTACGAGGCCCCAGTAGTATAGGATAGGATAGGGTATATGCTTATAGAGCGCTCGATTGCCATGGCGTCATGGCGCTAGTGTATGTGAAAGGGAGTACAGCCTGTATTACCAGGTGGACTAGGTGGAGGTAAACAGCCGTGTTTCAAATCCTTGCAAAAGAGATGCCGATTGGATTGAAATCTCCTGGCCACAGGCATTTTGTTCCACAGCTTTGCCGCACAGTTCGATAAAGTCCTGCCACCCCATCTTGACCGCCTAATTTTAGCAGTCTGGATAAGGCCCACATTTGCGGACCTAAGAGCTCGAGAAGGGGTGTAAGGTAGGAATTTTTATGAATGTCCTCGGAACCACCACCGTAAAGTGCCTTGTGCACCAGGTATAAGGCCTTAAATTCCACGCGCTGCTGAATAGGAAGCCAGAGCAGTGACTAAGGGGCATATCAACAAGGGCTTTATCTCTGCTTTTTTGGCTTTAAAAGCCAAAAAAGCAGAGATAAAACTAGCACCCTATCAACAACAGGGTGCTAACACGCAAATTTGCATGTTAGCACCCTTTTACTCTACGCTTCCCCTTGCATCTCTAATGAGATGCAAAGGGGGCGTTCCAGAGTAAAATAATAGGAGAAATGTCGCTAAGCGACATTTCTCCTATTATCAAGAATGTCGCTAACCCTGTTAGAGACAAAAAAAGCAGCGCTAACCGCGGTTAACGCTGCTTTTTTACGTCTGCCAATTTTCAGACTTAGCCATGATATCCTATGGAAGGAGGATATCATGGCTAAGTTTGTCTGTCCCTATCAACAAGGTAACGTGTGATTATCGCTGGGTTTCCAGCGATAATCTCACGTTAGCCTGTTAGCGTGTAGATTTTTATCGCTATTGAGATAAGCGTTGCTAATAGCACGCTATCTCAGCGATAAAAATTCACGCTAGCCGGCGATAATTATCCTCACGCTAATAGCGCTGAGCGATAATTATCGCCGGTTGTTGTTGATATGCCCCTTAATTCCTGACGAGGTTGATTGTCCTTTAAGTATGTTCGAAAGCTGTCGTACCGCAGCGTTCTGCAGAGACTGCAGTTTCCTCATCTGGGGCTTGTCAGTGCCCAGAAAAAGGGCATTGCAGTAATCCAGTTTGGACAGAAAGAGAGCCACCATCACCGTTTTTTGCAGTTCTTGTGAGATAAAAGGAAAATATTTTCTCAAGGTTTTCAATAAAAAGAAGCAGGAGGAAGTGAGAATGTTAACTTGGGCAGAAAAATTCAGCTGGTCGTCGAAGATGACTCCGAGGTTCCTGACCTTAGAGACAGGGCAAGGGCATTCCCCAGCCTCAACCGGCCACAAGGAGTCATTCCACAGGGATCGGCCCTGGCCAAACTCTATCACCTCTGTTTTATCGGTGTTGATTTTCAGGAAGCTATAGTTCATCCAGGTCATGATCTCAGTGAGACATGCATGAAAGCCGACGGCTGTGGCCTCCGGCTGTGGCCTCCGGCTGAATGGATATAGAGATCACAAGCTAAGAGTCATCAGCATAGGAGACCCGGGCAAATCCATACCTCCTGATGAATCTGGCCAACGTAGTGACATAGATGTTAAACATCGTCGGGGACAGGGCCGATCCCTGTGGGACCCCACATGGAAGTTGGAAACTGTCCGATTGCAGACCATCCCAATTCAGACTCTGCTCCCTGGCCTCCAGGAAAGAGGAGAGGAGGGCCAGAGCAGTGTCCTGGATTCCCACGTCCTTCAGCCGCTTTACTAACACCGTGTGGTTCACTGTGTCAAATGCTGCTGAGAGGTCTAGGAGGACGAGGACCGCTCTGCCCCCTCCGTCCACTATTCTCCGGATCGCTTCCATTGCAGTAATCAGGGCCGATTCGGTAGAATGACAGGACCGAAAACCAAGCTGCGTAGTGTCCAGCAGATTGTTGGCATCTAGGTAGTCAGTCAACACGTTGTTTACTGACTTCTCCAGAATTTTAGCTACTATCGGCAGGCCAGCAATTGGGCGATAATTCTTAGGTTCAGTAGGGTCCAGAGTCGGCTTTTTGAGAATTGGCCTGATAGATACTCTTTTCTAGGCTACTGGATAATTACCCAATTCCAAAACTTGATTAATGAGGGGGGTAAGCTTATACCAGATCTTCCTGGAGGCCAGGTGCATAGTGGCTGGGGGGCAGGGGTCTTTGGGTGTGCCGGATTTTATAGAGAGGAGAAGTTTTTGTACCTCATAATTTGTGAGTGTCTGGAAGCAGGATAGTCTGCAATTGGTTAATCTGACAACACCAGGCAGTGGCACTTTTGCACCGCTGGAGCATCACTTTTTTGACACTCCGGTGGCACAAAGTGTCACATCATATTTACAAGGCCACGCAAAGCCACCGTATGTGGCTTTTTATGGCCTTGTAAATATGTGCCCCTTTCATGCAGGACCCTGCGTTAAAGGTGAGTTCCATGTGTGCTGCTGTGGGTGTTCCCACGCAACACCCATGGAATCTGAAGCATTCCCATATTTGCAAGGAATCACAAACCTGGGAATGGGTCATAATCCTACGCCTCCCCATGGGAGAAGTGGGAGTGGCGTAACAAGGAGAAATACTTTTACTCCTCCTAGTTTTTTCCTCTTTCTATGCTTGGTGCATTCTGCAGCACGCACAGAAACAGGAAAATGCCATGAATTATTGTTTTTTTGCAGGAAGGAGCCCCTTCATGCTCAAAAACAATCCTACCTGCAATGCAGGCACCCTTGCAACATGACGCAAGGGTGTCTGTGTTGGCGCACGGCTGCTGTTACAGCGCAGCCGTGCATCAAAAGTTTCTAAATGAGGCCCTTAGAATCTCTTTGTTTTTATCCACTGGTCTTCCTTTTTCTAAATTATTTTTAATTTGTTATTAACAAGTGCCAGACACATTTATTTAAGGTACATTCTAAATTGAATTGAGTAGTGGACAGTGATTTATGAATTGACAACAAATACGAAGAGAAAATCTGTCTAATAGTTCATTAGAAATAGGTGAGCTTTCTTGTACCAGTGCTCCCTTGTTGCCATGGCATTAGGGATTCTACACCGCTCGCCTGGATCTCTGTGAAGTTTGGTGATGTCATAGTGTGAATGATGCGTTCCTCATTGTGACCTATTCAGAATGAGCAGTAACAAGACCTGTTGATGTCATTCAAGTCACCAGTGTCTCGCTGCTTTTCACAGAGCCAGGTCGCAGGTTGCTGTTTCTTCAGATTCACTTTACAAATTTGATTGGTAAGTTTTACATCAATTTTATTGATCAGTAGTTTGTCCCAGCATAAGATGAGAAATAAGCTAAGAGGGCTGTTATGTTCACCTAACTGAAAATTGCATGTTTTAGAAGAATTTAATCAGGGCTGATATAAAGTGACTTTCTGATGTTACACCACATGCCTGAACTTTCTTAAATAGCTAGAAAGTTTACTTGTGAAAATGTGCTGCACGTTTTAATGCTAATCATTGCTGGACAGTAATTTCTTACTTGTGAAAGTCCACTGTATTTGTTGTCTGAATTTAGAGAGATGATGCAATGTCTGGCACATTTCTATGTTGGCAGATTCCACTGTATGTGGGATATGGGATGTACTTTTATGAAACTGGGGTCTTTTCATATAGTTATTGCAGTTACATATGTCAATTGCATGTGTGAAATGATGTCTCTCAGGTTTGACCACCTTTTCTGAGATTGATTGCATTCGCTAGAATCCACTGCAGGGATGAAGATATTGGTTTTGGCTGGTATTTAGGTTGAGCACTCAAGACCTCTTGTATATACTTTAGTATATACTCATATGTGTATGTACTTTGTGGGCTCGGGACTTTATTCTGTTCAACTGCCTCTATTTAACAGTTTTGATAGAAACGACCAGCAGAGGTCAGTAAAATTCCAGAATCACTTTAGCATTCTCTAGATTCCAGTCTATAGAAATTGTCTTCCACGAGCACCCGTAGTCAATAATATTTTTTCAAATCTTGTATTTTCAGTGACCACGATATTAAAAACTGAGCTTTGGGCTATACCACTTCCCGCTGAAAGGCAATATTTCTCTCCATGTGTTCCCATTCCTGGCGTGTCACGCAGTTTGGTGCTTACTTTCTCTCCATGTTAAAGAACAGATGATGTTTCAGCGCCCAGGCTAATGTGCTGCACAGCTAAATACTTATAAGGTCGATAAGGCAATCGCCTTGCAAATGCTTGTTTTGCTGGTGGCCGATCAGCTATTGCATTCCTACCAGGAATGGCCCCCAGTCACAATTATCCCTAACTATTCCATAACCAACGACGTCCCCTGGAGTGGACACTGAGCTCTGATGTGCTGACAGTGATAGAGGGCAGCGTGTCTCAGCTATACGCCTGTAGGTTGTCCCCGCAATAACAGTTACGACAACCTACCGTTCCACCCTGCCTTAGTCATTTGTTGCAAAATTCAACAGGCAATTTACAAAGAAGGCATAGGGCAGCACGCAACTCATTTAGTTGCGCCGCCCTACGCCAATTTAAAAGGACAGAAATGCACTGCATTTACAAGATACGGTGCGTTCCTATCCTTTCAGCCAGTGCCAAATCATAAATTGCAGACGTGCGCCAGCGCAGGCCCCTTTGCACCATGGTGCAAGGTGTCGGTGTTGTTGCCATGATTATATACTTGTGCAGGAAGGGGCACCTTCCTGCATGAAAACAATCACAAGAGGTGTTTTCTTTTTTCTATGTGTGCTGCAGAATGCAGCACACATGGAAAGAGGAAAAAACGAGGAGAAATTTAAAGATTTCTTCTCACTATGTCTGCTCTGGAGAGGCATACATTTTTTTGGGCACTGCCCCAGATTCACACTATGTTGTAAATCTGGGGCAGTGTCAAAATCCATGGGTGTTGCATGCGGACACCCACAGCAACACCCATGGCACGCCTTCCTTACTGAACATAAGGCTACACAGCGACTTGGGCTGCGTGGTCTTTCACCTTATCTACAAGGCCAAGGAAAGCCACGCTGAGTGGTTTTACAGGGCCTTGTAGATATGGGCCTGCACTGTGCGCTACCAGAGCATCAACAAAAGTGATGCTCCAGTTGCGCAGGGGGCTTGTAAATATGCCCCAAGTATTTAACCTCAAATCACAGTTATGCTGCACTGAGCTGTGCATGGGTAGCTGGCTCTAACTTTCTTGTCTCCTGTGCTAAGCACAAGTTTGCTGTTCTGAACTGAGGTGCTGAGTTTTTCAGTTGTCATTGATGGCTGGGTTATCAGTACGGGAGGTGGGAGAAAAGGGGTTTGGTTTTATTTGCAATTTTGGTTTGGCGGCATTCACTGAGGAGCGAGCTGCCCGGAACTGATGGATATTTGTATTATGTTGTTTAATGTGAGCTATGTTTCTCCTTTTTAAGGCGGCACATATAATTAAGTGCATGACATGGAATGTACAGGAATTTGGTAATCCTAAACATATAAATTGACACTCGTATATTTAGAAAGACACGGGGCAGAAGTGACTTTTCTTCAAGCAATGCCCCTGATACCTAAGGACAGGGCTAGCTTTGTGCATCACTGGGGAACCACAAATTACATGTCTTCCTATATCTCATACTAGTAATCTTAATCCATAAAACATTATCTTTCTCATTTAATTATAGTCATTGAGACGCCTTGGGCAGATTCATTTATCTAGCTGGCTTACTTTGTGACTTTGCCATCACAGTCATAAACTCCGACACACCTAACTTCGACTTCTAAAGTTTCTCTAGGACATTATGCAGCATTATCGTAGACATGGTGACATTAGTGTTATTTGGGGGTGAAAACTTTGACCTAGTTCTTAATTCAGACCTCGATAGCAGACACAGAGACATGACTTGCGCCCCCAGTGCAGCGTATGCCTTGCAATAAATCCTTGAGCATGATGGTTCAGTGGACGTCTGGCGTAAGCTGCGGGGGGAAGCAAAGGCCTACCCATAGTGCTCCTCTGCCCGCAACACATATTTGAGGGCTGATTTCTTGCTTTAATCCCCCAAGGAGGTCCCCTGGGTCCAGTCTCTTGAGTACGAACCCTGCAAATTCTCTGACCGCTCATCCGTTGGACTTGCCATTATGTTACCCAGCTTACTATAAAGACATCGACCTTGGGTGTTTCCATCAGCAGCATTAAGATACGGGGTATTCAGAGCAAACGGGACGGGCCATAGATGAATATTTTGAACAGAATGTAGGGTAAGTTATCCCTTATCAAACAATCTCGGAAGCATTTAAAGTTTTCATGATGGACCGCAATCTCAGAGCATACAAAGTCCTTAAATCCTAGTGGACCTGGCTTCAGGAGTCTCACAAGGGAGTTAAATGTAGCTGAACAATGATTCAATATCTGTCCCAGTACCTCTGCATTTGCCTAATTGATTTCCTGTTTGCAGAATTTAGAGAAATGGCCTACCTTGGGAAACATACCTGGGCTGGGACGTATGTGGAGGGGGGAGTGTCCTCTTGCTGATACTGAAAGGGGTGCAACCAAGAATGGTGGTTCGATCACTGTGTGCAGCCAACGGAGAACCAAGTATGGGAAGTGCTTTGATAGTACAGGCATTCCAGTATTTTAACCAAACATTATATACCCACGTGATAACACTACCCCAGGACCACCAAGACTATTTTATGGATGACATAACCCCACCACGGGCGGAGGGAGCAAAGCAGGAATTTTTACTCACTCCATCATGCTGCAGAAGGTACTGACAGCTATAAATAGTCTGGCGGGTGGCAGGTTCCTCAACTCTAACAGGTTAAGACACATGTATTAAAGGTTCGTCCTAAATTAATTTGAGTAGTTCACGGTGATTTCTAAATTGAAAACAGATGTGAAGAGAAAATCAGTCTAATTATTAACTAGAAATAGGTGAACTTTCTTGTACCAGTCTTCCTTCGTTGTCATGAGATTGGCGCACATGCACGGCGAGTCTGAAGCTTGAGCGATGTTTGGTGATGTCATAATGTGAATGATGCATTTCTTACAGTGACAATGACCTATTCAGTATAAGCCGTATATACATTTGTGGACGTGATTTAAATTACCAGTATCTTGCTGCTTTCCATAGCGCAAGATTTAAGGTTGCTGGTTTCTTCTGATTCAACTTACTAATTTGATCTGTAGATGTTTTGTTGATTTTATTGATCAGGATTTTGTCCCAGCATAAGATAAAAGGGAAGTTTAATGGGCTGTTATGTTTACATAAGTAACAATATGATGTTATAGGAGATTTTAATTAGCCCTAATATAAGATGAATTTTTAATGTTACACTACTTGCTAGAACTTTATCAAATAGTTATAAAGTTAACTTCTGAGTAAATGTGCAGCGAGTCGTAATGTAATTCGATTTTGAAAAGTAAACTCTTACTTGTGCGAGTTCAATGTATTTGTTGAATGATGTGAGAGAGACGATACAATGTGTGACGCATTTCTCTGTTGGCAGATTGCACTGTATGTGAGATATGGGATTTGATTTTAGTGAGACTGGGAAATTTTCATGTAGTTGTTGCAGTTCCACATGTCCATTACAGGTATGGATTTCTGTCTCTCAGGTTTGACCACCTTAGCTGAGATTGGTTGGGTTCACGAGAATCCACTTGGGAATTCAGTTATTCATGCTGATGGTATTTTTATTGCCTGTGCCTGATTCTACCAGGGGGTAAACCCTGTGGGCCTAATTCACAAAAGTAAACTTACACTTTTATGTAAGTTTATGCTTTTTCAGTACTGACAAAACTGCATTTTAACAGTAAGTTTACGAGTGCGAGACTTTGCAATCGGGACGAAGAACTTCGCACATAAAAAGATTGGCCTGTTCTATCTTCTTATGGCGGAGTATTCCGCCCCGATTTCGGCAGCTCCGCACTGGTAAACTTACTACTAAAATGCACTTTTCTGAATACTGAAAAAGCGTAAACTTACACAAAGTGTAACTTTACATCTGTGAATCAGGCAGGCCCTGTATCTTTTAAAGTGAATTTCTGCAGTGCTCCCACTGCTATCAAATATTCAGATAATGAAGACAATAAAGTGCATTCTTTAACAATTCAACCACTTTTTAAATTGACTAACCCAATGTATATTATTTATTAGGTGAAGTGTGTCATTCGCTGTGTTCACCCCCAACATTTACAGGACACTGGGGTATGCTATCTTGTCGGATTATCTATTTCAAATTAATTTTGAAGGTTACAGCTGGGCACTAAGTGGCTCTACACTGCGCAGTTGGACAATGTGATTACTTAAGCGCCATGCACACCGGAGAGTGTACTCACTTCCATCTGGGTCTAAGGCAAAATATAACAGGATGATACCTTTAGGGGGGACCAGTGAAGAGTCACAAGGCCCGATTCACAAAGGTAAACTTAGACCTGAAGTCTAAGTTTAGGCCTGAAGTCTAACTTTAGACCTAAAGTTTAAACTTAGACTTTAGGCCAACAGGAGTCCACAGAGCTGGCTATTGTCAACATCCATATGTGAGAGTACAAGAGCGTGAACAGCAGTTCTGAAGTTGCTTTCTGGAAGGATCGGGTTCACTTACTTTAGTAGCGAGTGCTGCTACCAAGCAATGTGTACAGTGAGGGACAGCTTGGTATTAAGATTTATTTGAGAGCAGGTACCAAGCAGTCTTGTTTTTCTTGGCAATGTTTTATTTGGGGGAGAGCTTGGTGTCAAGGGTGCTTTGAGCGCTGGTACCAGTCTTTGCTTTTCTTGGCAGTGGGTTCCTTGATTGAGCGCTTTGTGTCAAGGGTGATGCCAAGTGACTTGACTCTGTTCGAAAGATGAGCTTTGAATCTAGTCAGGACCATGTCATTGTGCCAGGTTTGGTCAAGTTGTTGCTTGTTGTTTTGGGAAATAGGAGAAATTTGCTTTTGTGTGGTTAAAATCTTGCAACTCCACCAGCCAAGACTTGTAAATGTCAGGCTGATGTGGTACCATATGGTTTTGTGAATCAGTTTCAATAAAATATGTCAGCAGCTGTTTTCAATGAATTGAAAATAGAAAATGAAGATGTGCAAAAATAACTATTGCAGTCTTAAACATGAATTTATTGCAACACCAGCACCTCATTTGAGTCCTGAAACTGTTATAGGAATTCCAGGGCTCAGCATCAGAGGGGGTGGGTGTGTTGAAGGTATGGAAGTCTTATTTTGAGTCTGTATAATACCAAAAGAAATGGTCTTTCTAAACAACTATCCAGCAGGCCACTTGTCTAGGATTCCAAACAATTAAGGATTTAAAGAAAACTTCTGTTCCAAATGTCAATCTTACTATGTTTAATAATTGGCAATTCCTAATAATATATCTGAATCAGATATAAAAATATGATATAGAATGAATCCTGTAACTCAACACAATTCTCTGTTGAAGGATTAGCCTTATGGCCCATCATTCTAATACATCCATGCAGCATTTTCTTTCCAACACTCCTGGACCTAAACTTAATCGGCCTGATCCACGTTTTATTACACAAACACCTGTAGCGGTTACCACATACAGTGTAAGCAAGTTATGCCACAAATAGCTAGAAAACTCTAGTCTCTTAGCTGTAAAAGAACACTTCTCCTACTTTAATGAAAATATGAGAGTTTCTGACTCTCTTTTAGGGCCATGTCCTTTAAGAAATAAAAGATTCCTTGCCACAGGAATGTTTTCCATATACAATGAATTAAAAAAATATTCTGAAAAAGAAGCTGTAGAAAGAATTTTGCAAATAGATTAGGAAAACATACATTTTTTAAAGATATTGACAGTGGCATGCCCACAGTTTCTAAAAGAGTGTACTCACTATATAACATTCTGTCCTCAGCCTTAGACCTCATGAGAGGTGAGCTGAAGTTGCTACAGCATGGGCAGGCACAGTTAAGAGCAATTATTCAATTAAATTGGGCATTACAAATACTTAGATAAGGTTCTGTGTCTTGGCCACTCCTTAATGAAACAGATTTATTTGAACTCGGCAATCACTCAAAATAAAATGGCAAAGAAAGAATCTACATACACTCTATTAAATATGGAACAAATTTAAGATGCACCATTTACAGTCAGTTGCAAAAACAACAGTTGATGGACAGAATGCAGAACAATGTCATAGATTCATCCCAGTACAGAGATCTGTGCCTAAATCCATCGTTCTTTTGCTCACCATGCGATTCCGCCGGCGAACACCTACACTTCCAGATCCACACCGACCCCCAGACCACCCTCTGAGGAACGCTCATCTACAGACCCCCGGGCCCACGGACACAACTCAGCGAAACCATCGCCGACTTCATCAGCCCGCACGCCCTAGCCTCACCAGAGTACATCCACCTAGGGGACCTGAACTTCCACCTGGAGAAAAACAACGACAACAACACCACCACCCTGCTCGCCAACCTCGGACTCAAGCAACTGGTGGACACGCCCACCCACCTCGCTGGCCACACGCTTGACCCCATCTTCCCCGCCAGCAACCACGTCTCCGTCAGCCACTCCACCGGACTACACTGGACCGACCACAGCTGCATCCACTTCACCTTCAAGAAGACTACATCCCACCACCACACGCTACAGATCCCCCGCAGATGCTGGAGCAAAGTCACCACAGACCAGCTGACCACATCGCTGAGCCAGAACCCACCTGTCGACACCCCTGACACCAACGACGCAGCACACAATCTCGCACAGTGGATCACCAACTGCGCCGACGACCTCGCTCCACTGAAGAAGCCCCCAGGCAAGACTGGCAACAGAAAAACCTCATGGTTCACAGACGCCCTCAAAATCGCAAAGAAATCATGCCGAACCCTCAAAAAAGCTTGGCGCCACAAACGGACATCAGAAAACATGACAGCCCTCAAGAGCGCCACCCGCGAATACCACCAGATGATCCACACCGCCAAAAGGACATCGTTCAAGGAGCGGCTGGACAACAACTCCCACAACAGCAAGGAACTCTTCAGCATCGTCAAAGAGCTCTCCAACCCCAGCACCAGCAACAACGACATCACACTGTGGCAAGACCTCTGCAACTCCCTCGCCACATTCTTCCACCACAAGATCGCAGACATACACGACAGTTTCGGACCCCAGACTCCGCCTCCAGCCACCAAACCAACGACCCCTTCCACCACCCTCAGCGCATGGACCCCCATCAGCACTGAAGACACCACCCACGTCATGAACACCTTCCACTCTGGCTCCCCCTCCGACCCATGCCCTCATCATATCTTCAACAAAGCCGACACCATCATCGCACCCCACCTCCGGAACGTCATAAACAGCTCCTTCACGTCAGCCACCTTCCCTGAAAGCTGGAAACACGCAGAAATCAACGCCCTTCTGAAGAAACCCACAGCGGACCCCAAAGACCTCAAGAACTTCCGCCCCATCTCTCTTCTCCCCTTCCCGGCTAAAGTCATCGAGAAGACCGTCAATAAACAGCTCACTGCATTCCTCGAAGCAAACAACTCGCTCGACCCATCCCAGTCCGGATTTCGAGCCAACCACAGCACCGAGACCGCCCTCATCGCAGCCACCGATGACATCAGGACCCTGATGGACAACGGAGAGACAGCCGCTCTCATCCTCCTGGACCTCTCGGCAGCCTTTGATACCGTCTGCCACCGCACCCTAATAACCCGCCTCTACAGCACTGGGATCCAAGGAAAGGCCCTGGACTGGATCACATTGTTCCTCTCCGACAGAACCCAGAGAGTCCGCCTCCCTCCCTTCCGCTCCGCGGCCACCAAGATCATCTGCGGCGTACCCCAAGGCTCCTCACTCAGCCCAACCCTCTTCAATATCTACATGAGCCAACTCGCCACCATCGCACGCAAACACACCATCAACATCATCTCCTACGCCGACGACACCCAACTGATACTCTCCCTCACCAAAGACCCATTCACCGCCAAAACCAACCTCCAGGACGGACTGAAAGATGTCGCAAAATGGATGAAGCACAGCCGTCTGAAGCTCAACTTGGACAAGACGGAGGTCCTCATCCTCGGACAATCCCCATCCGCCTGGGACGACTCCTGGTGGCCCACAATGCTGGGCACCGCACCAAAACCCACGGACCACGCACGCAACCTGGGATTCATCCTGGACTCCTCACTCCACAATGACCAAGCAAGTCGACGCAGTCTCGTCCTCATGTTTCAACACCCTGCGCATGCTCCGAAAGATCTTCCGGTGGATCCCCACCGAAACCATAAGGACGGTCACCCAGGCCCTCGTCACCAGCCGACTGGACTACGGGAATGCCCTATACGCAGGAACCACAGCCAAACTTCAGAAACGCGCATACAGAACGCCTCCGCACGACTCATCCTCAACATCCCTCGCCACAGCCACATTTCCGCCCACCTGAGAAACCTGCACTGGCTCCCCATCAACAAGAGGATCACGTTCCGGCTGCTCACCCACGCACACAAAGCGCTCCACAACATGGGCCCCGAATACCTCAACAGCCGCCTCTCGTTCTACACCCCCACCCGCCAGCTCCGCTCCACCAGCCTCGCCCTCGTCACCGTCCCACGGATTCACAGAACCACCACCGGAGGAAGATCGTTCTCCTACCTGGCAGCCAAGACATGGAACTCCCTCCCCGCACACCTACGACTGACCCAGGACCATCTCACCTTCAGGAAACACCTCAAGACCTGGTTATTCGAGCAATAGCGGCACCCCCCTACCTTCAGCGCCTTGAGACCCTCACGGGTGAGTAGCGCGCTCTACAAATGTATTGATTGATTGATTGATTGATTCCAGTTTGAACCCAGCCACATGCAAATCAGTCTTGACCCTATGCCTCATGGGAACAGTCCAGCCCGACCTGCCAAGCCAGGTCTTCCCTGGACTGGAAACAAGCATCCTAGGACCGGTTTCGGGGTTTCACCCCTCTTCAGCCAGGATAGCTTGATTCCAGTTGCATGGGGAGCACGGGACCCACGTCTGGGCATACACGTCCCACTCGGGGTGACAAATGCAAAAACAACAGTTGATCGACAGATTGCAGAACAATGTCATACACTCACCCCAGTACAGAGATCTGGGCCTAAATCCATCGTTTGTTTGCTCACCATGCCATTCCAGTTTGAACCCAGCCATATGCAAATCAGTCTTGACCCTGTGCCTCATGGGTACAGTCCAGCCCGAACTGCCAAGCCAGCTCCTCCCTGGACTGGAAACAAGCATCCTAGGAGCGGTTTCGGGGTTTCACCCCTCTTCAGCCAGGATAGCTTGATTCCAGTGGCATGGAGAGCACGGGACCCACGTCTGGGCATACCCTTCCCACTCGGGGTGACAAATGCAAAAATAATAGTTGATGGACAGAATGGAGAACAATGTCATACATTCACCCCAGTACAGAGATCTGGGCCTAAATCCATCGTTTTTTTGCTCACCATGCCATTCCAGTTTGAACCCAGCCATATGCAAATCAGTCTTGACCCTGTGCCCCATGGGAACAGTCCAGCCCGAACTGCCAAGCCAGGTCCTCCCTGGACTGGAAACAAGCATCCTAGGACCGGTTTCGGGGTTTCATCCCTCTTCAGCCACGATAGCTTGATTGTAGTGGCATGGGGAGCACGGGACCCACGTCTGGGCACACCTGTCCCACTCGGGTGACAAATGCAAAAACAACAGTTGATGGACAGAATGCAGAAAATGTCATGCGTTCACCCCAGTACAGAGATCTGAGCCTAAATCCATTGTTTTTTTACTCACCATGCCATTTCAGTTTGAACCCAGCCACTAGATTCAAGGTAGCCTGGCTGAAGAAGGGTGGCATACCCTGAACCGGGCCCAAGATGCATGTTTCCAGTCCAGGGAGGACCTGGCCTGATATTTCGGTCTGGACTATTCCCAGGGGGCACAGGGTCAAGACTGATTTGCATATGGATGGGTCCAAACAAGGGTGGCGTAGTGGGCAAGAGAATTATGGATTTAACCCAGATCTTTTGACTGGGGGAGAATGTTTGCATTGTCAGCATTCCGTCCATCATTTCTTTGCTGTAACACTTTTCGCCCTAAGTGGGATGGGTATTCCCAGACATGGGTCCATTGCGCACTGTGCCATTGGATTCAAGGTAGCCTGGCTGAAGAAGGGTGACATACCCTGAAACCGGTCCCAAGATGCTTGTTTCTGGTCCAGGGAGGACCTGTCCTGGTAGTTCGGACTGGACTGTTCCCATGGGGCACAGGGTCAAGACTGCTTTGCATATGGCTGGGTCCAAACTGGGGTGGCGTAGTGGGCAAAAGAACGATGGATTTAACCCAGATGTTTTGACTGGGGGAGAATGTTTGCATTGTCAGCATTACGTCCATCATTTGTTTGCTGTAACACCATTTACAGTCAGTGGCACACCACCTATCACCTGGAATATATATGGTGTCATTTCCTTACCCATAACTACTTTTCATTTGTCATGAATGTCAAAAATATAACTCCATTGGTTGATATGAAACCATGCACAGTTCACCACTGTTCCAGTCATGGAAATTCCCTTTCACCCACATCTAATTAAATGAAAATGAGAATGAGCCTGTGATTATCAGTATAGCAAACTGCAGAAATCCTCTTGGACACTCCATTCTGGACACCAGCAAACGATGACAACCCCGAGGTAATGGGAATTTACAAACCATCTGCAGATAGTTTCCTCCCTTGAAGATAGTCACAATTAATCCATCTACATCGAAGGAAAAAAGTGGGAACACTTCAAAGGGTTCTGGCTTTGTTGGAGGAGTGGTTTCTCCATGGGATAAGCTTCCTCCCCATGGAGAAACATAAAGGTTCTGTAGTGATGGATCACATCCTTATATAAACAAATGAATAGATGTTACATTTCCAAGTTCATCACCGTTTACTTCTGGAATTCTTGGGAAATCCATGAAAGCCGCAAAAAAAGTCTGAGCTTTTATTGTGAATGACACCTTTACTGAGAAGGTGCGGTATTTATAGTAGGAGTGTGTGAAAGTGCATCATCTTACAGCTCACAACTCTGTATTGTATTTTTTTTTCATTATGGGAGGTAGACAGAATTTGTAGTGCAAGTAGTTGCAAAAAGCATTGGCAAAGCCAATAGGCATGCACCTCTGTGAGAGCTATTAGCTTTGCCAGTGACTTTTAGCCATGTTGTACAGCGGCACGGCTACTATGCAGCATGGCTAAACGTTTTTCTAAAAAGTACTATAATGTAGCCAGCGCTGGCCATGTCAAATCGCTTTTTAGGTCTCGCCTGACCCAGCACATGCGCTGGTCTGGCGAGACTTATTGAGAGGGCTCCAAAAAGTGCTACCAGGCCAGCCTAGAGCTACAGTGCATGTGCGCGGGCGCGCGAGCCGCACTTTACCGCGATTACTTTCAGTTTCGCTGCCGCTTTGATGTTTGATCGCGATCACTTTCGCGGCCACACTGCCGCTTTGATGTTTGATCGCGATCGCTTACAGTTTCACTTTCCCGGCCGCAAGGCCGCTTGGCATAGCCAATAGGTCTTGCTTTTGGGACCTTATAAGTATTTAGTTATGCAACTGTTGCATGGCTAAACACTTATCAGGTCCCAAAGGCGAGACCTATTGGCTATGCCAATGCTTGTTTTTCTTATGGTGGGTGGGGATGTGCCATGATGGACAATGAGAGGGAGGGCGATGGAAGGCGGGCAACACAATCAACAGGGCCAAGGGTAGCAGGCAACAGAATTGTAAATAAGAGCAGTTAATAGTGCGTTTTACACATGGCAGGTTGAAGGCGGGGAGGGTTCAAAAACAACATGGACAAGACGGATGGGAGGGGGGTAAAAGCAACACAGACAAAGGGGAAGAGGAGGGATTAGATGCAACACAGAGAAGGGGGTGTAATATGTTAAAACCAACATAGAAAATGAGAAAAGAGAGGGTTTACAAGCAAAAAGGACAATGGCGGGGAGGGAGGGTTTTGAAAGGCAATACAGACTGGGGAAGAAGGGCGTTTAAGAGCAAACCGGACACACGTGGGGATGAGGGGGAAGCGCGTTAAAAGCTGTCAAAGGCCAGACTTCGGGAATGGTGCTCCTAAGCTGATTTCCTACCTTCCTGGAGAGTCAAAGCTGCCCCCCTCCTCTACACAACCAACCAAAACACGTGTCCCCTTCCTCATAGTGCAGTGTAGCCTAGCATGTCCAACCGCCATGAGCCTTTTCTCCCCGCTTCACTCTGCTCTCCTGCCATCCATTCTATTTTCCCAGCAGCTTATCCTGGCACCTACCAGTATTCCTAGGGAAGGTGCAGCCTGCTTGCCAGCATCTCCTGCTTGCTGACATCTATTACTTGGAACAGAAAATGGTGGATTTGAGAGGTCTCACCACCCCATCAACTATTTCCTGTTCTTGGATGTCAAAAAGCAGGAAATGCCAGTGGACAGGCTGTGCCTTCCATGGAACACCAGTGTAAGAAATTAGATTACTGGTTGAGGGGGTAAAACGCTACCCAAGCGGCAATCCCAATAGTTGCCAGGGTGAAACACAAGCAAACCCCAAACTAACCTGGGCTTTACCCTCTGGTAGCTTGGCACAAGAACAGACATGCTTAACTTAGAGGCAATGTGTAAAGTACTTAGGCGGCACCTCAAACAATTAGAAAGTGAAAACACAACACAAGAAAAATCCCACATCAATTTAGAATGTTTTGAAAAAAAGTATTTTTAAAACCTTATAATTATTCTGACATACACAGTAAATGTTATCTTGACATTTGTTCCTGATGAAATATGTTAACAGTTCCGCACACATGGCACTATCATAAACAGTTGCCCACAGAAGTGAAAGGGAAAAACACACAGTTTCAATGTATGCCCATCACAAGTTAGCTGTTTCTCTTGACACCTCGTCCCGTAGCGAGCACTCTCCCACCACCTAGTATACATGATGTTGTGAAAATAATACGAACACCTGTGCAGTCTGTTCAACCCACGCTTGTCGGAACTACCATCAGGAGTTAGGATTGGGGCGCCAGGGTCCAAATTCAGCAAATATGTCTTGAGCGGGCTCCAGATATCTGTTGGTTGGGACTTGGGGGAAGTAATGTTGCAAATAATTCACAATTCGTGTTGTAAACAGAAAGGCTGGCAAGCCGTGCACTCTTTGTAGGAGTTCATTTGCTGCCCCATCGAAGCGCTATCTCGCGTTTAGCCAAAAGCAGCGTGAGGGCAATGAATCTCCGTAGTGTCTTGGGCATGTTATAGACATATCCTAAAAGCGCAACCTCCGGGGAGGGGGCTATTTCCAGCTGTGTCATTTGCGATAGCGTTTTAAAGACGGCTACCCAAAACTCCTCAATCTTGGGGCAGGTCCATGTCAAATGGGGGAAGTCAGCATAAGGGCTTTTGAATTTCCTACAGTTGTGCGGCCGGGAAGGGTCAATTGCTTGAAGTTTAGCAGGGATCATGTATGCCCTCCATAAGTATTTAAAGTGTATCAACTTATGCCTGCTGTTGAGGGAGACTACCCTAGTTTGTGCACAGCAGAAGGCCCATGGGTCGTCCAGGATGGGATGACCTAAGTCCGACTCCCAGGCAGCCCGTACCTTAGTATCGTGGCCCAGAATCAGGGTCATACAAGCCTTATATAATTTCGATATCAATCGGTTCCCATCAGGGTTTGTTATGACAAGGGTTAGAGGTCCAAAGGACTGCGGCTCAAGCATGTATTCGATATTTTAGCACGCATCGCCCTGTGTACCCTTGTAAAAATAAACTTGTCCAAAAAGGTCAATCTAGACACCCTGTCTCTACCAGCATTGTCAAATACATGCCCACCTGGGAACCAGTCGCCAAACTTCACCATGGAATGGGATTTAACTTCCCGCAAAACCAACTTCTCTTCTGTGATAGGGAGCCATAGGTTGTGCGCTATAGGGATGTCGGAGGAATACAGGGAGCCATGTCCTGTGATCCACAAGAGTTTATGCCACACCCAGCTCGTGGAAGATACAGTCTGAATATCCCTAGGGTCATGAGGAAAACCCTGGGGCAGAAGGGCAGAAAGCAGAATCAGAAGTGCCAAGTCATACTCAAGCCTCCCATAAGGAATGCGTGCATCTTGATGGTACCATGAATGGGCAAAGCTGGCCTCTGCAACCAGACAATACAATCTGAAGTCCGGGGCCCCCAGTCGCCCCCTTTCAAATGGCAAGTCATGGTGTCCCAGCGTATCCTGGGTCGTTTGCCCCACCAAGCGAGCTGGACAAGGTGTGATCGGAGGGTCTTGAAGAAACTGTCTAGGAGCGGGATGGGAATGTTGTGAAACTCGTATAAAAACTTCGGGAGAACAACTATCTTCATAAGTGCAATTCTGCTGGACATAGAGCGTGGAAGCCTTAACCAACATTCTATCTGCGTTTCAAGGTTATGTATGGCTGAACCGTAATTTAGCCGTAACATCTGTTGCGCCTTCCTGTGTATCTGTATACGTAAATACCTGACCTAGTCGTGACACCATATCAGCGGGAATTTGCATTCCCATTCACTGGTGTCAGTGGTCAAAGGGAACAGTAAGGACTTACTCCAGTTAACACCCAGTTCAGAGTATCCACCAAAACGAAGAATCTCCCTCATCATCGGTTCTAGATTGGTATGAGGGCAGCTGACATATAAAACAATGATGTCAGCATAGAGTGATATGAGGAGGGGCAGAGGCGGCTCCCATAGGGCGTGTTGCGGAGCCGTGGGGTGGGGTGGAGAGGGGCAGGGTAGGGGGGATAGTAAACTCGAACATACGACGGAACGGAGTAATATAGTTATTACGTTCCATCGCATGTCTGAGTTTACAAAACCCCTCACCCTGCCCCTCCCCACCTCACCGCCCCGCAGCACGCCCTATGTGAGCCTCCACTGAGAGGGGGCCACTATTGAACTGTACACCTCTGTGGAGATGCTTCTCTTGCAAGTGGCGGATCAAGGGGTCCAATACCGAGATAAAATGTAAAGGGGATAACGGGCAACCTTGCCTAGTACCAAGTGTGAGAGTAAAAGGGGGGGATAAAGTACCATTCAAGTGGATTCTTGCGGTGAAAGAGGCATACAGCAACGCCGTGAGGTCTATGAAACCCTTGGGGATGCCTAGTTTCCTCATTAAGGCCCATATAAAAGGCCATTTTAGCGAATCAAACGCCTTTTCAGAGTCCTACAGGACGGCCACAGCCGGGATCTCTGGAGTAATTCCATGCAGCACTGCAAACAATGTACGCAAATTCAGCACAGTGGACCTATGGGGAACAAAACCAGATTGCACTGGCGATATGATGTGATGCAAAAGTAACGTGAGCCTCAACACAATCATTTTGGCTAGGATTTTGTAGTCCAAATTTAGATGTGATAGCGGCCTATAGGAACCACAGCTCAATGGATCCTTGCCAGGCTTAGGTAGTAAGACAATTACAGCTTCGCGCAGTGTTGGGGGCAATGATTTATTTTCCAGGGCTTCATTGTAAACCTCAAGAAGATAAGGTGCCAGTATATCTTTATAATGTTTATAAACAATGCCGGTGAAGCCATCTAGTCCAGGCGTAGTTGTGCCAATTAGGCATCTATGACGCTGACAACTTCCTCCTTAGAGAATGGCTCCACCAAGAACTTCTGCATATAATAATCAGGCCATACCATAGCAATCTCATCTAAATAGGCCCTGCAGTCGTCCTCGTCCTGTTGCGCGCGCGTAGTGTATAAAGTTGTGTAATATCGACAAAACTCATTTCTGATCTCTGCTGTGTCTATGTGCATCTGTCCGTCATCTGAACGAAGAGATGCTATGTAAGTCTTCCCCACACAAGGTCGCAACAACTGTGCCAGCGTGCGTCCCGGCCTATCTCCCTTTCCGTACTGCCTGGCAGTGACATATTTCCCCAGCAAGTTTGTTTCATTCTCTGCCGCCTCCCGGAATTCTGCCAACAGCAACAGGCAATTGACCTGCCTAATCGGGTCTGAGTGTACTAGTAGGTCCGCGTCTAATGCTTTCAGACTGTCCTCTAAGCGAGCAAGTGTGCCCCTCAATGATTTAAAAATCCCGGAGTTTATTGCAATACATTCCCCCCTTATGTACGCCTTAAATGCCTCCCACACAGTTGCCCATGTGCTGACAGAGCCCACATTGCGATCGAAATTTTTTGTCGGTGAATTGGAGTGAGAGTAGGAATCGCTTATCAAGGCGATTGGTCGATATCTCGCTGGCAACAAAGTGAGCGCTCATCAATGCAAATTAGAAATTCTACCTTAAATCTTTGAAGCTACTTTACAGATTTTTATCACAAATCTGATAGCCATTCTTACAATTGGTCCATTTTTTCATCTTTTGAACCATTGATTCTTCATATATATCTAAACCTACTGCTACCGACTAAGATATTGTGGATCTCCTACATATTAAGTGGTACTCACAGTCTATCTTCCTATTCTTCATTTCATCAATTATAAAGTTTAAACCTGACTTGCTGTCAATTCAAGCCCTGAAGAAGTTCCGTTAAAATTGTCTTTAAAGGAACGAAACGCGTTGGCTGTTTTTGTGTATTTATCAGCTATGAAATAAAAGTCAAACAAAGAAAAAGAGAAATATTTTGGACTCTCTATTCTATGTCTAGTGCACCTCAATTTGTTGTTAATAAATTGTCAGATCTCTTTCTGAGGCATCATTAGGTGAAGGGTGCTGGAGTTATTGTGCACTAACAGCCAGATAAGGCAGCAGCATTACAAAAAGTGAAGTGCTACCATTTAAGTCCGTCACCTTCTAGTTGTTTTTGATATCAACAGGCAATTGACCTGCCTAATCGGGCCTGAGTGTACGAGTTGGTCCGCGTCTAATGCTTTCAGGCTGTCCTCTAAGCGAGCAAGTGTGCCCCTCAATGATTTAAAAATCCCGGAGTTTATCGCAATACATTCCCCCCTTATGTACGCCTTAAATGCCTCCCACACAGTCGCCCATGTGCTGACAGAGCCCACATTGCGATCGAAATAAGTCACTATGGACTCTTGGATTTCCGCGGAGAATACCTCATCATTTAAGGCCTGTCCCCGGAACCTCCACTGCCGCTCAACACCCTCTGATCTGAGGACCCAGATATGCATACTGACCGGTGAGTGGTCCGAGTACATTCTAGGCGATGGGTCATCTTGCGAAACCAGGGAACCATGGTACGGGAAACAAGCCAAAAGTCCAGCCATATCAAAGTGTTGTGGGGGCTGAGTAATGCATGTAGGCAGAGTCGTCGGGGCTACGCATGCACCATATGTAAACCAGTCCAGTGGAGTCACAGATATCCCTAAGTACCCTGTTGGCTCAAGGTTTCATGGCAGGGGAATCTGCTGTGCTGTCTAGGGCGGGTTGTAAAAGCAGGTTAAAGTCTCCGCCTAAGCAAACATAATCAGCACCCAAGGGGAGCAATAGGGCATGCAGAGAGTGAAAAAAATCTGCGTCATCCACATTTGGTGCATAAATACACATTAAAGCAATATTGTATCCCATCAGCCTCCCTTCACCAATGTGTACCGGCCCGCCCTATCAGTGGTCCCTTTATACAGTTGGAAGGGGAGATGTTTTTGTATAAGTATAGCAGTTCCCCTGGAGTATGTGCTATAGTTCTCAAAGTAGCAGTGTACACCCCAGCCAGAGGCAAATGAAGTAGGACAGGAGGGAGACAAATGCGTTTCCTGCAGAAAAACCACATCTGCTTTATGACGCTGCAAATAGTTCAACACATGTTTCCCTTTCCTAGTATTGTTCAGACCGCGCACATTCCATGTAACAAAATTGACGTCAGAAATGATGGAGAGCCTACCCACCATTGTCACAAGTGGCCATAACTATAAGGAGCATAAATGTGTTGACATGTGCATGGGGAACATCATAACAAAGCAGTCTAGTCAGGAACAAGTGAGACCAAAGAACCAAATAGAACCCCAACCCCCACCCACCCACCTCATCAATCAAAAATAAGGGGAAAAGCCACAATCCCATAAGGGTGTCAAGTAAACCTCAAATTTACCAAATGAAAGCATAACAAGAAATGTGCAATTGCAACGCCTCGCCTTTTCCCCGGAAACCTTGAAGCATGTATTATAAATAGAGTTTAGTTGGGCCAGAGTCCAGAGTCCACAATTCGGAACCATCATGAATAGGAGACCTGGAAGGAAACCAAATATACTTTGATACTTATCAACGTCACGCAATGGTAAAGTCCTTCAGCTCGCTGAAAACAGTTCCATACTGGAGCCAGAGTTCGGCATCGGCAGGAATCGCTCTGGCGTGGGCGATTTTCTCGGCGGGCCAACCTTGGGCCTCAGCTGAAGTGTCAACAATCTTGGACCTGCTATCGACGTCAACCTTCAGACGCGCTGGATACAGCATTACATATTTGAGACCGGCCTTTCGCAACGTGGCCTTAACCCTTGCAAATTTTCTACTGGCCTCTTGATCCACCACCGTGAAGTCCGGATACAAAGAAATGGAATAGCCCTGCCAGTCCAGCGATTCACGCTCTCGTGCCATTCGCAACGCAGTGTCCTTGTCTTTAAAGTTCAGGAGCCGTGCCAAGATGGGGTGAGGTGGATATCCAGGGTTTGGTCGCGGACCGAGGGTTCTATGCACCCTTTCAACAACAAAAGTAGCAGTGAAGGACTCCAGTCCAAACAAGTCAACCAGAAGGCCTTCTACGAGCTCATCCAACCGACTCGTGTTAGTTGACTCTGACACGCCCATGATGTGAATGTTGTTGCTTCAAGGTCTTAGTTCTTCATGGCAGCATTCTTTATTAGACCTTCCATCCTCTCTAACCATTTCATTGCTTGTGCAGCGCCATCTTCCAGGTCAGAGACCCTACCCTCTACCGTGTCCAGTCTTTTATCATGCTGATCCAAACGGGCCCCCATTCAGTCAAGGCGTTGAGGCCCAGGACTGCTGGAGAGAGAAAGCGCTCTTCAGTTAGGGCCACCGGCATCCACCGCGGGCCCAATGAGGGACTCAGCACGCCGCAGGCCTTAGACGTTCATACGCGGGCTTACCCACTGCCATCTGGGGAGCCCGCGCCAATCCAGAGCACCAGGAGGGGTCCTAGGTAGCAGGAGGCCAACGCAACTCACGTGCGAGCCCTGCAGTCCTCTGCCGCAGACAGCAGGGGGACCCATCGATCCAAAAGGGGCGGTGCCAGTAGCATGGCACGGCAGTGTGGTAAATATTTCATTACCGGTACTATTTTTTATGCGGCAAAGTCTAGTAAGAATAACTCAGTAAATATAAGAGGCAGAATCCGTGGTATTAGAGGTTCTAAAAGGCTTTATTTCTTTACAAAGGAAATACAATTCGAATTGCAGGCTTCAAATTCCATCACCACGAAAGTTCAGGAAGGAAGGGCAATATATTATTGACAGGTAATGGTATTTATATGGAAAGCATTACATTAAGACAGATGCAAGAGGCGTAACAGCTGATAATACAGATAAAATAGGCATACGTAACTAAAAAAGGCGGACATATAGGCGTAACTTAGAAAACGTCATTATACATGATGTCACAAGTGGGTGGATCCATAAGAGAATCCTGCAATGTCAGCAGAAATATTTGGCAGAGATGCGCGCGCAGCCGCATGACGTGTGATTGACGTGCAACTAGAGGGTGAAGGGGACTTGACATTTAGCTCTACATGTGGAGACAGAAGTCTGGGGGGTCATGTCAACCTAATCCCAAATCATATCTAATATCCTATGTTTAAAGAACTGTGTTATCCAAAAGGAAAGGTCTCTAGGATAGAATCTATTCTATACTGACTGTTAATGCGTGTACAAGCGCCTAAGTGTCTACATGAGATGCGAGGGGGCAGGAATCTTCCATGGTAACAGGGGCTATGAATTACTTGCATGAGGACAGCGAGGCCTGGCCCTTTGCACGGTAGCTGGAGGAGTGTTTACCTAAACTACTAGACAGGAATGCATCGGATGAGGAGCGGAGCAGATAATCTTGAAGGTGAAATACAGTTTTTGGCAGGCAACAGGCTGGATCAGGCACTGTTAGCCGCGCAGGGAGTAGGACAAAGTTCATGGATACAGATGCGGGCTCAGACTGGAGCTTTCAGAGGCAGAAGGCAGGAAAAGGCTTGATGGCAGAATTCAGGGCCTACTCGCCTGAATCTGTAAAATGTGGAAAGTGAACCACATAAAGTCGGTGGCCTTTCATACTTAGGAATGGAATATCTGACCCATTCATGGCGGATCTGAAAGAGGACATGTTGACGGTGGACGCACATGTATTTGCGTCTTCATAACTGGAACTGGAGGGAACATACATGTACTTATAGCATGCACATGGAGCCGTTGGGGTCTACGATAGGGGACATAACTGACCACAAAATTCATATTTCCTCAGCAGGCTGGCCGCAATCTAGGTCGCGGCTCAATTCTGAGGGGAATTCCAAGACTATGCGGCCATCTTGGTCTGCGGTCTGGCCACGCCCCAATCAGTAAAATTTAATAAATTGTTTGAGATCAAAACAGCAAAACTTCAATTAGTAGAAGGTGCCAACTGTGGCTATCTGGTTGGGCTGGACTGGGACAAAGTCACAAATTCAGTACAACCTTGATGAAGCACGGACAAGATACAGGGACCAATTTATGCCTGCTGAACAAATTACTTTCAATCATGGTTGCATTGCATTGTGAGATCTCCTTCAGAGCAGCAGTCCAGCAGAGTGACAGTCATTGTAGCAACACAGCCGTACTACTTCATGGCATATTATTCACAGGTCTAGAAGTGTATTGTAGTGGTGGTGTGTGACATAAAGTATTTATACCCAGTTGTGCCCTTGAAGTGGGAAGAATCTTCAAGCGGCATGCTATTGAAGTACACAGGTGCCCTGCCTTCCTGGTTGTGACTCCAGGCTAACTACATGGGGTATGCAGCCCTTTGTGTGACAAAGCCTGTTCAAGTGTAAGTGGGGATTTTCCCAGGTCCTTTCACCCATCCTGCCAGTGATGGCCCATTTGGTCTTACCTAAGCTCCCCTATTGTGTGTGGCTGTCCAGGAGAAATACACAAAGCCCAACTGTCACCCACACCCAGCCATGTGACCCAGATTTAGGCTGCATGCCTCAAATGGCTAAGGCAAGAAAAAATACCAACTTTCTAAAAGTGCCATTTTCTTCATAAGCTAGGATTTTAAATTGTGATTCTGGAGACACCAAATATTAATGGTTTACCTATTCCCATTCAGAAATTACACCCATAAAATGTAATAAGGTAAGTCCAACAATATCCTGTGGGAGTGGTAGACCTTGCTGTATTGAAAAAACGAATTTAAGAGCTTTTCACTACCAGGACATGTAAAACATCAAAGGTACATGTCCTACTTTTTAAATAAATTGCACCCTGCTCTATGGGACGGTTTGGCCTGTCAAACAGTTTATTTTGCCAGGTCGAAATGGCAGATTAAAACTGCATCTATAAGCTCTGCAATGGCATGTCTCAGACCTTGTTCAAAAGACTACTTAAGAGGGTGTCACACTCTGTGCTGCCAGCCACTAATAGCATTTAATCTACAGGCCCTGGGCGCAGGTTGTGCCACTATACTAGGGACTTACAAGTAAATTAAATATGCCAATTGGGTGTAAGCCAGTCCTGCCACGTTTAAAGGAGAGAGGACAATCACATTAGCACTGGTTAGCAGGAGTAAAGTGGGCAAAGTCCTAAAGGGCAACAAAAACAGGTTCAGAAAACAGAAGGGTGAAGGAAAACAGGTTGGGAATGACCCTGCAGAAAGGGCCAAGTCCAACTACCTGCATTGCATAGTCATAGGAAAATAGGAAATATACCCGTAGGCTAGAATTTCCCAACTTTCCCAACTACGGATTCATAAGGAAAACTTTGCAGACCTCTACTTTATTGTCAACAGGTGTTTTTACTCCATGACGTTAACATAATTCATCTTCAAGTGTTGTTAATAATACCAGTTCTGGCTATATTTCCTGCTATTTGCTTCTCCTACGACCAAGTATGAGAACCGATAAAAATTTGAGCAAGTAAATACTGTCCAAGAAACATTAATTTATTCACTAGACAAGACCCAATAACACTAGCTGTTTAAGAGACCAAAAATACGTGTTATCTCAAAGTGAAAGTATTCAGATATGTCTATTATGTATGGAAAGGTAACAGAAATAATTCTCTATAAATAGTACAAATCAATAACTTAAATCAGCAAATAAAATGATTTACTTTTAAGTTTCATGATCAAACGTCAACTCTTCAAGCTACATGTGGATGAGTCATTGAAAAAGTTGTGCACTACGTTACTTCAACAAGTCCTGTGTAAAATAATTGATAAGAAACACTTATGGCCTATAATGGAGACACAGGTACTCTAATTCCTGTTGGTGATACACAAAATGTAATATGCCCTCCCAAACAGATTTCCTCACACCAAAAATGATGCCACTATTGCACACCTTTAATCGGGAGAGGTGTGGCACAGCGGCCAGGGTGGCTGACTCTGGAGCACGGGCCTCATGGTTCAATTCCCAGCCCCGGCGGCAGCTCAGCCCAGCACCATGTGACTCTATGCAATAGCTCGCTTAATCTCCCCAACAGGCCTCAGCACCTTGAGACCCTCTGGTGATTAGTTTGCGTTTTACAAAATATCTGGTTATGGTATTCCACGTTAAGTACACCATCAAAATGTGAAGACCAATCACATATGAGCAAGTTAATAGATTTCTCTAAGGATAACGTATCTTTCCTGCGAGAAACAAAAAAAGTTATTTAGTGCCAATGCAATCAGGCATTACATTTAAACATGAATAAAGAAATGCATGAATAATAATGTGTATAAATGTGTATCTTTAATTGTAGCTTCCGAGGTGTACTCTTGGAATTCTTGTAAATGGCAGGAAGCTTTCTCGAAATGTAGGAGTAAACTTAAGGAACAAATATTCTAGCCTTTTTGAGATTCACGCCATTAAAAAAAACATGTGGGTGGTACTGTGAAATTGTGTTTCTGTTCTATGATTGTGACATTCTACTGCCTTGTGTTGCCAAGAATCCGAAGTCTGAATACATGCCCTGCTATTTGGTTCTGCTACTACAAAGACTGAGAACTAAGAGAAGCCCTAATAAATAAATACTTCCCTAGAAAAGTATTTACTTTCACAAAACTTCAATCACCATGATCATCCATGTAAGCCACAACTAATATATTACCTAAAGATGGTAGTGTTCAGCTTTGTGTATGGTGCTAGATAAGCATTGTATCAATAAATTATGCATAAACATAACAAGAAATATCTTCATTAGGTTAATGGAATCATTTATTTGCATGCTTTGCAATCAAATCTCACTTCTTGCAGCTGTTTGTGAATGAGGCTTTGAAAGGATCACACCCTATGACTCAACAAGTGTTGTCAGATAATACATTGACATTTCTTCTGCAGATCTCCTATTGTAAGTTGGGACATATTTGACTATGAAGAGGAAAGAAATTGCACCTGACAGTGGGGGTCTAAATTCCAGATGTAATTTGTGTATAGTTTGCGATTACCAAATAGTGAATTCATCCGTTTCGTTATTTGGTAATCGCAAACACCAATGTACAAACGTGTCTTAGACACATTTAGCGATTCCCAGTGGGTCGCAAGTTAACCTGCCTCATTAATATTCATGAGGTAGGTCTCGGTTCACGACCAATTGTGAATTGCAAAAATTACAGGGATGGTAGCCAGCAGACCACCATGTCTGATATTGCTTAACAATCAACCAATTTTTTTTAATGCAGCCCTTTTTACTTTACTAAAAATGGCATGACTTTCAAAAATAAAATTGAAAGCTTTCTTTTAATATTTAAGAGTAAGCAGTGGTGCGTGGGACAGATGCCTGCTCTTAAAAAATGTTTTTGAAAATATTCTCACAGGAAAATGGGTCCCTAGGGGACCCCTTCCCATTTGTAAATGGGTTACCACCTACTTGAAGTAGGCAGAAAAATGTGAATGTTTTGAAACCTCATTTCGGTTGCAAAACATTCCCACATAGCACTGTGTTTCGGTATTAGGAAGGGATGCCCTAAACACGCCCCTTACTAATACCGAATCGCAAACCCAATTTGCGATTCAGTAGTAATTATAGAATTTCAAATTGGGCCTTTGTACATTAAAACATTGTATTTGCAGGTCGCAAGCGACCCT
This sequence comes from Triturus cristatus, assembly GCF_964204655.1. Classification (NCBI taxonomy): domain Eukaryota; kingdom Metazoa; phylum Chordata; class Amphibia; order Caudata; family Salamandridae; genus Triturus; species Triturus cristatus. The sequence goes on along the minus strand of NC_140583.1, from coordinate 41,214,947 downwards.
ATTCTGCGATTGGGGAAGTTTGCGACATCACAATAGCTTTGTACATCTGGCCCTAAGTCGTTAAACACATAACTCTTCTGTTTAAAGGTACATTGTAATACACAAGGTTAACTTGAAAAGAATGTAAGATCGTATGTGAGAGACTAACACGAAACTGACATGGCCAATCCTGTCCTATGCTGGCTCCTGCCCTACACAAAGAATGAGACTGCATTTGCCCTCCTGGGGAAAGTGGCCATCTCTGGCATATAATTTCTTGGATGGAAGCAGCTACTATTGGTCAGCCAAAGGCCAGCACATTGCAGGATGTATAACTGGACCAGTGTTCTTCTTTTGCTTAGAGCACTTTGCCTGAATTATTGTGTAAGTTTGAGGGAAAAACTGACCCTGTCAGTCAACACCATGAGAAACTCACACAGTTAAATCAGGGCAGGTGTTGTATTTACTCTTGTTAAATGTTGTATTTACTCTTGTTAATGTTACTCACTAAAGTTAACTTACAATATTTACCTTTCTCCTGTCATTATAGCTCTCTAAAGTTCTGCCGGAGTCCAGACATCTAATTGTTTGAAAGACAACTAACCACTGCATTAAGGGCAGAACATTCTGCAAAATCTAGACCCCTTAATAATTTGGCCGCAAGATAAGACCAACCAGTGCCCATGGGCATGTCCCTGCCCCAATACTTAACACATTGGGAATGTTCCATCAATATTCCAATTAGTGATGGGCACATTTAAACTGAATCTCCAACACAGTCAGCCAAATTCGAGTCCAACAATTGAGTTGAAATTGGTAAAAATGCAGCATTGCACTGATTCAAAATTGACAAAATCAGAACAAACTAGAGAAGTTGAAGACTCTGCTGAGACCACTACCATCTTGCGCAAAGGCAAGATTTGAGTGTGACCCAATTTGCAACAGCAACAAACAGGATAGAGATAGCAAGCTATGGTTCACTTAACATAACCCTCTGCAGACCAATGTTCACAAGTTTTGTGATGAGCCACTGTCCAATACTACCTACCGCATGAGACAAAAAAAAAAAATCAGACCCAGTGAACAAGTTGGAGCTTGTAGGGAAATATTCATCACCCACCGCAAACGAGTCTGCAAATATAATGCAACATGCAACAGACTAAAAAATAGGGGATCTTCGCTGCAGCAGAAAGTCAAGTACACTAGCTGCACATTGATAAACTAAAAACAAATGTAAGCCATACATTTAAAAAAAGCAATTACATTCATATACTAATCATGTTGAGAACTGTGATCCAACAACTTCAGAGGAGCATGATATTGAATCCCCCCAATCCTCACGCACCTCCATCAAGATCTACAGGTTGAGATGGAAAAAGCATTAACTTCTATTATGAACACAACCAACAAGACCCCATAATGGGAAGTAAGAGCCAAATCAACAGAAAAAAGAGTGACAGAGACCTCCTGTAACTAAATCTATTCCCATCTGTTAGGTACTGCAATGCATCCTTTTTATAAGACACAAAAAACCTTCAAAAATAGTGCAGAAAATCTCCATCAAAACACCCAAGCTCTTCTTCCGCTCTATCAGTCCATCAAATAGCTCTACCTAAATCTGTGGAAGAGCCATCTCCTGATCCCCTGCACATAGACAGGCCTCGCTTGTGTAAGTCCTCAAGCTTCTTGAGAGAAGGAGTACCTCGAGCACCCAGCAAGATTAGCACTCCAAACCTTTTTGCTCTGGCAGCTCCAAATTGTGGTTTCCATTCTCCACTATCCTGTCAGTGGTTTCCTTTTTTGCTCAGACAACAGCCAGACCACTATTGTCCCAAGTCAATTTTTCATTGCTGCCATATGTATGGTTTCCCACTTATAGGGGCAGCCGCTCCACTCATAGACCTGCTTTTCCATCAACATGCACCAATCCACTTCCAAATTCAATTTCTGTCCGCACTCCCCTGACCCTCCCCCACTCTCCGACCCTCCCGTTCCCACTAGGTAGAACTGAATGGATATGACTTCACTATCTTGCCTAGCATTCAAGGTCAAACAAGTGGTCCCACATCTGGCACTTGATAAATTGAACAACAAATCAACAATAGGTGACACAGTAGCTGCTCATTTGTGATGCCAGGTGTAGGGATCTCAGCAACTTGAGACAACCATACACAAACTCTTTATTGCAAGCAATGTACCAGGGGAGTCCACATCTTTTCCTATTTATGCTCCATTTCAAGAATGCCCCAGATAAATGTTTCCATTGCCAACAATATCCAGAGTTTTTCCGCCCATTCTTGCATTGCCGGAATAAGAGGTGTGTTCCATTTAAGTACCAGACTAATGGCGAAAGTCCGTCTCCGGTCCTGTTTCGATATGCATTTAATCTCAGGTGGCCTCAAATTAAGTACCATCGTTGCTGGCATCGTTTGTAAGGGATATCCAACCACTACTCTTTATGACTTAGGACTTCCCTCCAAAAGAGCATACGGCAAGTGTACGCCCACCGCATATATAAAGCGAATCCCCACACTCTCACATCCCAGCCAGCAGAGCTGGCATATCATACATATGTTTCAATGCCACCCCATCATTATCATATACAGCAATTCTCTATTCTAGAAACACATGCATAACGACCGGATAGCCACCCATAGCTTTTGCCATTGAGACGAGGAGAGTTGCATTCCCAAGGACTTGTGCCAGTGCTTCATATAAGACCACTCCAGTGCTTCCCTGACCTCTTTCAAAATAGCATATATATTGGAAATGAGCCCAGTAGGACCATCACATGTAGCATAACGCTTTTCCCAGGCAGTCAGTGGTCTAAGTGCTGCAGCTGTATTCTCATGGTTGAGAGCCCAATGTTGCAGCTTAAATTAGTGGATGCGGCCTGTCTCTTTGAGTTTGTATTCTTGCTGACATGGATGGGTTTAATATCAGACCCATGAAACAAGTCTCATAGCAACCAGCACTCCCTTGCGTCCAGCGTTTAAACTCTCTCTTACTAATACCTAAAGTGAAATCTATGTTACCTACTAATGGTGTATAGGTAGATGGAAAGGAAGCCAGAGTTTTACCGTCACACTATCATGGCTGGTTCCAGAAGTTCGGAGTAATTGCAGACTGGTGGTCTATCTTTCTTGGGCAACCACAGAACAGCTAGTGGGGCATGATTCATCACTGTGGCCTCCATATGGATTCAGTGGCATTTAGTTTTATAAAGGGACCGATCAAAAAGGAATTGTAAGCTGAGAGGCCTAATAGTATTTATTAATGTCTGGTAGCCCCAATCCACCTGAATGTTGTGCTCTATCAATATTTTCCTCAAAACCCTTGCCTTTTTACACATCTTTCTAAAGGCTTTTTTCCAAGTCCCTAAGTCAGGCTTGGGGAGAATCACTGGGAGTGCTAGAAAAAGGTGAAGGAATCTCTGCAATGCATTCTGTTCAATTACTGCCACCCAGCCCATTCACAAGTGAAAGAGACTGCTCCACTTGTGCAAATCATTAGTGTTAGCTTTAAGCAGGCAAGGGCAGTTTGCCACACACATCAAGTGGTGTTTTGGAGTAATATAGCAATATTCACATTTCTTTGCAGCCCACTTCAGTGGTGTGACCTCCAGGAGTCTAGTTTTGACCTCTGGCAGTATACCTAGATGAGCATTTCAGATTTATCTAGATTGACCTTGAATCCCGATAGTTGCCCATAGGATTCCAAAACTTCCATAACTTTAGGGATGAAGCATTCAGGGTCTGCCAGCGTTATTAAGAGATTGTCGTGAACAAGTGTATTTTATGTTGGTCATCCCCAAAGTGCATCCCCAAGATATCCTGAAGCTGCTGCACAATGGCAGCTGAGGTCTGTATTACAAATACAAATACAAAAGGCAAGGGAGGCATCCCTGTTTCATCCTTCTTGATAGGGAAGTGGTCCAGTTTGTTACATTGACCAGTACATTTGTGTAGTTTCCTTTTGGCTAGCCGCTATCCAGGGAAGAATGTTGGGGCCCAACTCAATCGCCTCTAGCACCTGAAAAAGAAATGTTCAGCTGACCATATCAAAGGGTAGGGGATCTTCCTGAACTTGGCCTTTTCAACCAGATGAAGAACTCTCTAAATATTATCAGCAGCTTGTCTCCAAAAACCTGATTAGAGTCATTAAGGTAGGGCCAATGAGGTATGAATCTATTGGCCAGCACGTTTGTGAAAATCTTGATATCCGAATTCATAAGAGCTATAGGACTGTAGGACTTGTACATATCAGCTGGTTTGCCAGGCTTATGAATGAGAGAAATATTTGCTATCAACATTGAAGGCATAAACATTCGTGATCACAGAAAGTATGGAATAGTATTACTAAGTGGGGATTAGTTCAGGCCCAAAATGTTTGTTAAAGCGATTAGTGAGACCATTCGGTCCCCGGGCTCTGTCATCGTCGATATTGCATTTAAGACCTCTTTCCTGGTGAATTTTCTCTGAGATAGCTACATTAACCTTGGTCAGTCACATATAAGTGGCCTCTTTGAGCAGGGGCGGCTCCTCCACTAAGGCGGAGGAACGTTGCCCCCCTGCTCTGAGAGCAGGAGAAAGTGGAAAAAATGATAATAACCCTGTTACTATCATTTTATTTTTTACTACAAGGCTAGGTTAGGGTGGGGCGGGGCTTGGGGCCACAGGGGGAGGAGTGGTTTGCACTCCCTAAGTGTGCATGAATGGGCCGGCCAAACAGTCATGCACAATTTGCATGTTCCCCACCAGTGTGCAATACACAGCCTGGTGAGAAACATGCCGAGGCTCCCATTCCCCTTCTGAGCGCCGAAATATGGTGCTCAGACCAATCACAACACTCCAGTGTTGTGATTGGCTTAGGAGAGAGAGCCTGTGTGCTTCCTGCTTCCGCCTTAGCTGTGGAGAAGGCAGCATGCAGAGGAGAGACAGTGCCTGCAAAAGGTAAGTGTTTTTTTGTCTGCCCCCTCGCCACCCATGTTCCATGCAAACTGCCACTGTCTTTGAGACAGGACTTTATGTCATCCACCAAAACAGAGTTCGCACACTAGAGAGCTGTGTTTTAATCCCTAAAAGCTTCCGTTTTATCAGCATTTGCACTAATAATTTGACACTTGATGCCCTCGAGAGTCACATTTGTATCATCCGCCTTCTGTTAGCTAAGCTACCTTGCCAATAAGTAGTCTATTTTATTGGCATGGTCATAAAACCTTTCTAGTAAATAGAATTTAGATCTTTTCTCACTCTGTGTGGCCAATACGTCAATCAGAACTTTCAGCAAGATGACCTTTAACTGAGCCTTTAGGAAACCTGTGAGTATATGTTGTTCAGCGGCCGCTTTAAGCTCAGCTTCTAACAAGCTTTTGTAAGAATTTCCTGTCTCACTGTGCTGGGCCCTTTTCCCCTATACAGTTGCCCCTACAGACAACTTTACATGTCTCCTATAGCATATTAGGGAAGACTTTGCTCAGGTCATTCTCCTCAAAGTACCTATTAATTGCATCTCTCAATGTCTGCTGGCTTCATGAATCTTTAAGGGAAGATTCCAACTATTTGTTCTACATTTCTCTTGCTGACACTCTCACTCCCAAACAATCATTGTGCGGTCCGAGACCACTATGGTACTGTGCACAATGGAGGTTTTGGTGTCGACCAATGCCTGGCTGCCCCATTAAGTCTATCCATGTAATTGACTTATGGACATGTGGAAAGACACTATATTCCTTCTCATTTCGTTGTTTAATGTTCCAAAGATCGATGAGGCCTATGTCTGTCAGTATCTGCTTTGTCTCCAGGGAGGGCACTTCCTAATTTTGCCTGTCATGCTGGTGTGTATACAAGAAAGCATCTGGTGTAATTTTGAAGTACTCGACCCAGAAAAGGTTTTCTTGTGCCCAGTTTTTGATCTTACGTATGAGGTTAACAATATATTGTTGTTCAGCTTGATTAGGGATAGAGAGGTTGAGTGTATACAGCGCCAGTCCCTGTTGTCTACCCTCAAATGAATCAAGTGACCTTCTGCTGAGTCACGTTGGACCCACAGTACTTTGTAATGAAAGTGTTTATGTATCCCAATCATTGCTCCCCCTTTCTTACTAGCTGTAGCCGAATAGTACCGTGTGGAGTATAAGGAATGTTTCATAAAGGTAATGTTAGAGGTTTCTATAAAAGGGTCACTTGAAGACACACAACCTCTGGGAGATCTTCCAGTATTTTCCTCCAAATCTTGTGTCTCTTAACCAGGGTATTGAATCCCTTTAAGTTCGATGTTATTACTTTAACAATTAACAATTAAATAATAGAAGGGTTGAGATATCACGTGCCTGTTGCACTATTCAAATCTAACTGGATGTCACATTTAATACACCACCATATTTCAAAACATATTTGTTAGAAATGGGGTTTCTGGTTGGCTTGAGTATGCACCTAAGCTAGGCAGAACCCATCACTCTAGTCAGGGTAAGGGAGTTACACACTCAAGATAACCCCTTCTTCACCCCCTTGGTAGCTTGGCAGAGCAGTATGGCTTATCGCAGAGGCAATGTGTAAAGCATTTGCGCAACACACACACACACACCAGTGACACACTAAGCACACCACAAAAAGAGACTCCACACAAGGTCATATAAAAATATCACTTTGTATTATAGGTAAAACGCTTTAGAACACAATCACGTAATTCACTGCGCCATTAGGCGCTTGTCATGATGTCGCATAGATAAGTTACATAAACCCCAAATCACCTTTCCAACTAGGCAATTGTCATAACAATAAATTTAGTGCAATAAAGCGAATACTTAAAAATTGCACATGTCATGGGAATATCATGAAAGACACCCTCAAAAGCTACATCATTACATCAGGATATGACGTGTAGCAGTTATGTAGGGAGAGAAACATGACTCACCAGATATCACTCTTATAGCCTTGGAACCATGAAATTAATGACGACGTCAAGCCTGTGTTCCTATCACAGGCTATGCATTAATGTTGTGGGCTTTGTGCAGCTCCGGAAGAACTGCATGCCCATTCTGGGGGCAATGGTAACTTGGAGCCCTGTCAGTAAGTTCCCACTCATGGGACCTCCGTCGATGCTAGTTACAGATAGGGGGTCCATCCTGCGCTCACCCGGCAATGGATACAAGTGTCAGGATTGGGTGCCCCCCAAGGTAAGTTCAGACATGAAGGGGAGAGGGACCTAGACCACATCAGCGGGGAAACTCAGCCAGGCCCCCTACGCAAATGAGGTTATCCACAGTGCAGCTGCACAATGCACATAGGCAAACGGGGCAGCCCGCTACTACGCGTTGCAGCATTTGTCATCCGGTACCCGTTGGCCCGCAGCACCTTTCGCTTCTGGGGCGGTGAAATCGGAGGCCTCCTCGGGTCCTGCCGCGGCCTCAAGAGTCCTCCCTTGTTCTTCACCAGCGGTGCCACTACGGAGCTAACTACCCACTGGCAGCTGAGCCGTTCAATCTCCTCAGTGGTACAGGAGCAACTCGGGCAAGCCCCTAGGGACTCCTTGACTTGGTGCCGGCAGCGACATATTTCTCCTCTGCTGGAGGCAGCATAATCTCCCTCAGGGTCTCCGGGCACGGACCCTGCTTGCTATGGCAATCCGCCGGCTTCAGCGAAGCTTTTCTGAGGGCGGTTTCCCACAAGAGGGGGCTTCGACTGTGTGGCACGCGCTTCTCAGGCGCAGCGATCCTCTACAGCTCGGGCCACGATGGCAGTGCCCTGGCTGTAAACCTTATGGAAAGATGGCATGGCGGAGCACTGGGCCCAGGGTAGAATGAACACAAACAAAAAGAAATACGAGGAAAGGGAAGCACTCACCACGTGCTCCTTAAGGCTTGTTTCATTTTAGCCTTCCTCAGCCTTCAGTGAAAAGCAAAGCGCTCCACATACAACACTTTGGCCTGGTTTCCTTCTCTTTGGCCCAAAATAAACAAGGGGTGAAGCGCTCTTCAGGCAAATTCACAGCACTCTCCATGCACTTGATGATAACAGGGTGAAGAACAATCCAGTCCTTCCCCCAGCTCCAAACAGGAGCAGCCAGTGTCTTCCTTGAAGTCTTTTGTATCCCTGAGACTTCAAACAGGAGGCCAGCACACACAAGCCCTTGAAGATTCTTCACAAGCAGGATACCACAGCAGGGCAAGAAGAGTGAGCCCTTTCCATCCACCACAGACAGAAGCAGCAACTGCAGGCCAACTCACCCCTCACTCAGAAAAGCAAGCACGCCTCACACAGTCCTTCCGCTCTCGTCTTGGCAGAGTCCTCTTGTTTCTTGAAATAATCTAAAGTCCTGGGGTTTTAGGTGTAATACTTATACCCCAAAATGTATTTGTTCTCTTTGTATAGATTAAAAGGGCCTACAAGGGATTTTTTCAAAAAGGAATAATATTAATGATTTAAAACAAATTCTGAGAACTCAAACTAATGGCCTCTTACAAATAAATTGCAAAATAAATTAATAAAAATAATTCCTAAAGAACCTATCAAAAGAGAGAAGAGGGCAAAGATTACAAAGACAAAAAACAAACACAGAAAGGGTGTATACTTTTTAAATACAAATGTATGTAAACATTGAAACAGTGCTATCTCTTTGCTTCCTTGCGAGGCTATCTAAGGCCCTTTCAAGGGGACTTGAGCTGCTTCTTGACTGACCCAAGACTTCTTATGCCTCCTCTCCAGTGCGGATCATATCGGACTTAGAGTCTAGATGAAACCACAATATAAAGGGAAATAACTACCTGCTTCATTTTTGCCTTCTCAGCAGCTCTGCAGTCACTGATGGTATCATGCATTGTCTGTTGAAGGTCAAAGTCTTGTGGAATATCCTGGAAGAGATCTTGGAAAATTAGCTGATCTAATTTTGCGGCGTCTCGCATAATATTGTCCTTTAGGTGGGAGGACCCTAGATTGACTATTATGTCACATTGCCTGGTGCTTCCCATGGTGGTCCAGATTATGGGAATCTCATGCCCTGGGCCCTCCATAATTACAAATTGGGAAAGGTATTTACTGTACAAGATTATGTCATCAGTTTCCTCTGGTTCCAGATCTTTCCAGACCCACAAATGATCTTGCCATGATCGGTCTTCAGAATCTGTAAACTTATCCCAGAGTGCCTTCATTTCTTTCTCCATCTTAGTTTAGGAGTCCAGTATGTTCTCGACCTCTTTACTCATATCAACAATGTCACCATGCCACCCAGTGCCTGGATTTTTCCTAGTCCTGTCTGAGAGACTAGAAGCTAAGTTTGCTGTCTGGGCACCATTTGTGTTGTCATCATATGGGAACAATTGCCATGCAGATCACCGAGACAGCTATTTAGATCGTCCTTCATTATGGGAGTCCCTAACTCTCCATTCTTGGAAGCCATTTTGAGGCATTTGTTTAATGCAGTCAAATTTTCGCATTGGGTAGCCCTCTGTTCATCGGGCCCTGGGGATACTCAATAATCACCAATCCATGTCTATCTCCTGTACATATGTGGCATTCAGCAGATCAGCAGTCTTGCTTTCAGTTACAATAGCAACCCATGGAATGACTCCTGGTGGCCAACAGACAGAGGACCTGCACCCACACCCACCAACCACACCAGAAACTTCAGAATCATCATTGACAACAAGCTCACCATGAAATAACAGATCAATACCATCTCCTCCAACTGCTTCCTCACTCTGTGCTTGCTACATAAGATCTTCAAGTGTTTACTCCTACACCCGAGATGCACCAGGCCCTCATCACCAGCCAACTAGACTACGGCAATGCCCTCAACGTAGGAATTGCCGCACAGCTCTTACAGAGACATTAGACCATACAGAACGCCGCAGTCAAACTCAAATTTGCACTTCCCCTAATGAACTTACATCACACCCCAACTCAGGCAATTCCCCTGGGTCCCCTTACAGAAGAGATGCTAATTCAAACTGCTGACCCACGCATACAAGGCTCTTCACAACCAAGGAAGTGCCTACATAAACCACAGTCTGAACTTCCCCCAACCGTTGAGATGATTACGCTCCACCTCCCTATCACTAGGGGTGGGCGGAATTTGCATAGTGGCGCTACACAAAGCTCCGCGAAACGGTAAAAAATCTCCGCGAGCACGCAGAAATTCTGCAAACACGCGGAATTGCTTGTTTGTGATGCTTTTTTCTTGTTTGCGAACGCATAGTTTTCGTGCTCGGGGGGAAATATCTCACGAACATGCATTTTGAGAACGCGAACAAGGAAAAAATTCCCCGAAGCCGTGGAACGCAGAATTTTGGGCAATTCCGCGTTCTCCGCAGAACGGGAAATAGCCCGACTTCGGCAAATTCCGCGAGCGGAACGGAATTTACTGCCCAGGCCTACCTATCACTTGTCCACAATCCACCATTACCGCACTTCCAGAATTCCGAAAGACCCTCAAGATAGCCAGGAGAACTAGTTTGAGCCTTCCGGGACCTGCAAGTCCCTGGATAACCTATTGGGTATTAGCAGCGATATATAAATCCTGGTTGTAGGAGGTTGGCTCAGTATATGGGGGTCACTTAAGTGTAGCACCTGGCACTAATCCAGACAACCCATATGGTGATTTTAGAAGCCTTAGACAACCATAGAAAGCTCTCTAATTAGTAGCTGTGGAGAGCAGCCTTCAGGCTCAGTCCAAAAGTAGTGTAAAGCTGCCTGTTTTACCAGTATTTAATCTTATGGTATAAGTTATGTGAAAAAGAACCTCACAGTGTTGTTATAAAAATATGTATTTATTATAAACACTCACTAACTCATTGCAATATCTCCTGCCCAAAGATATACCTACAAAACTTTGATAATAGAAAAAGTAAGTAGCACAAATGCCAGTGGTGTCCAGGAGGACACCAAACTATATACTAAAATAGTGGAATGCGAACCATGATTTAAGTCAGGACTGAACCCAGAAGATGTAGAAGAGTGGGGGACCCAAGGAACCACCCAAGGTAATTACCCAATAACCCCACTGAGGCCGTGTGCGGAGTGGGAACATGACTGTGTGCTCAATACAAGTCAATGGGTAAGTCACGGTTGTAGTTTTAAAGAAGAAGGACCCTTCCCCGCAGATCCTGAAGAAACCCCATGGAGTCACCCCACCCTTGGATACCCTAGGAACCAGGATACCTACACCAGGAAAGCTGGGTGCATATTTGCGAAGAGATGTTGGAAACCGCTGAAGACCACAATGGAGGACTACAGTGAAGATGCTGCTAGCGAAGAAGGCGAAAGAGTCCGGTGGAACCCAAGCGTGGATTCAAGATAAGAGGTACACTTATCACCGAGCACCCTGCCTTCAGGATTGAAAGGCCTGCCTTAGGGGTTACTTATAGGTTTTAAGTGCAGTTTTAAGTGCAGTGACCTCAGACTGTCGTAAGTGGTGCTTGCACCAGCTTACACAGGCTACAATGGCAGGCCTGCAGTCTCAATTTGAATGGTCTCCCAGGGGTGGCACAATAAATGCTTCAGCCCATAGGGGACCCCTGGTGTGTCTATGCCCTGGGTACCTTAATACCATATACTAGGGACTTACAAGGGTACATCAGTAGCCAATCTGGGGGGTAACAGTATAAAGAAAACAGTCCCCCACAGATCTCCTTATATTATGTTATTAGCATTCATGCAGCTTATTTAGCTGAATACACCTCTGTCGAGTCTAAGAGCAAAAGATCTACATGATGTCAGCCTCTTATTCAGTTCAGACTGATTGACTTACTGACATACTTATAAAGCCCTAGATTGCCGAGGCGTCTTGGCGCTAGGTGTGACTTGTTGCCATTGTACAGGCTCACCAAGGTTTAGTGTTGAGGGAAAAGCCAGGTGTTGACCAATTTCCTTAAAAGAGGCCTGTTAGACTGTAGTCTAATGGTAGTCGGTAGGGTGTTCCATAATTTGGCTGATCGGTGGAAGAGGCTTTTGACTCCCCATCTGGCTTTTAATATTTTCAGCAATCCCAAAGTAGGCTGCAATATGGCCACAGTCATTATGTGCCTGGGGAACGAGTGGCGGGGGGTAAAGGCTGTGTAGGAAGCCACCACGGTGGTTCAAACTGTACATTGGGGGCTGTCTGAGACGTTCAGCCTGGCATGTCTGGTGTGTGCTGTGTCAGGGAGGGTTTCAATTCCCACCAGGCAGATCACATGGGGAGCCCAAGTCCAGAGCGCATCCATCACACATCTTTCTTGTCCGAGCGCAGGCCGCCTGCCCACAGCTTCCGAAGGAATTTTGTCAGGATCCTGTAAGGGATATTTTGGAACTCATAAAAGAGTTTGGAGAGGGTGATCCTTTTGAACATTTCCGCCTGGCCTAGTATAGCCGGTGCAGGGCCCTCCGATGCCTATGCTCATTCCTGAAGCTGTTCATAACTTGGATTCAGATTTCTTGATAGTAAGAATTCATGTTTATCCATTACATATACCCCTAAATATTTAAATCCCTAAAGAAATATTGATATGGTTCTTCTGTAACTTACCTCCCAAAGTCAACCTGGTGATGGATAGAATAGTCATTGTTGCCAGTTGAAGTAGATCCTGAAAATCTGTATAAGTCTGGTCATTAGGGCATGACACGTAGAAAAGGATATCATCAGTGTATAGAGAGATTGTGTCCTCATAGTCGTCCCCCCTCCCAGTCCTCAAACCTGCCGGTCTTCCCAGATCCAGCAGGCCAGGGGTTCCAGGGAAAGAGCAAATAGATTTAGGGATAGGTGTCATTCTTGCCTTGTACCCATCTCCAACCCGAAGAGGGCACTATATAATACCATTTACTTTTACACTTGTCATTGGTTGACTATAGAAGAGCGTTGTCCACTGTCAGAAGCAGGGGCCTATGCATGCTCTTTCCAATACTCAATGCAGGTATGTGCACTTCAGAGTGGTGTAAACTTTTGTGGAGTCAAGGGATAGTACAGCTGAGTGATCTCTGTCTATCTACTACGGCAGCTGTAGAGGCGTGTGATGTTCAGCGTAGTTCTCCTCTGAGGCATGAAGCCCAACTGGTCTGAATGACCCAGTTTAGAGGTTTTTTTTAAACCAAATTTTATTGGTTCTTAACATTCATACCTATATATATCAAGTAATACTTTCAATATATTGGTTTCATTAATTCCAGAGCTATAACTCACCCAGTGCCCAAAATTCTCTCCATCAACTGTCCCACCCTCCTCCCTGAGCAGCATCATACAATATATGCGCCGCTTCAACCACAGCAGATCCTGGTCTGCAAAGACTTGTCTAACCTGCGTTCATGGTCCCACATTGTTAGGTAGATTATTTTTCCATTTTGTGTTAAGCAGTTATAAGCGTTATCCTTCATTTGGTCGCATGCCCTTCCTGCTTTCTCATATTCCCCTGTAATGCCCCTGTCAATGGGGGGTCCGGTTCTCTCATACAGTCCACCAAGGCCTCCCATGCTACCTCGAGGGAGCTATGGCTTTGTTTGGCCTCTCAAAACATCAGTCCACTTTCATATCCTTCCCATGTCTCAAGCTCACTGCACCAGCCCTCTAATCTGGGCCCCCTAGCTGGCTTCTAATTCTGGGTACTTTCCTGCTTTCTTAGTGTAGGAGGCTGGCTTAATATATGGTGTTCACTATTGTAAGTGTAGAACCCTGCACTAATCCAGACAACCGTTAATGTGATTTTAGTGGTCTTAGACAACCTTAGAAAGCTCTCTAAGTGGCAGCTGTGGTGAGCAGCCTTCAGGCTTAGACCCGAAGGAGTGTAAAGCTTGTTTTACTAGAACGTGATCTTATTGGTATAGATTAAGTTAAAAAGAACCACACAATGTATTTATAAAAATATGTATTTATTATAAGACACTCACTAACACATATTTATATATATATCTCCTATCTGGAGATAGAACACAATGCAGACATTACTTTGCAAATAAAACAGGTAAGTAGCACAGATACACAGTGGTCGCCAAGGGGGAGACTAAGCCATTTACTAAAATAGTAGGATGCAAACCACAGCTCAAGTCAAAACAATACCCAGAAGACTTAGAAGTGCTTGGGGATACAACTAATTACCCTAGGTAAGCATCCAGGAACCCCAAGGAGACTGTTTGCAGAGTGGGAACACGGCGGCGTGCTCAATTCAAGTCAATAGGTGATTCGTAGTTGCAATTTTACAGAAAAAGGACTCTTCCCAGTGGACCCTGAGGAAATCCAGTGGAGGTCAAAAGGTTGGAGAGGCACCTCACCTATGGATTCCCTAGGAACCAGGATACCTACACCAGGGAATTCCGACTAATTTCCCGCTTTGTTAGTGTAGGAGGCTGGCTCAGTATATGCTGCTCACTTATGTATGTGTAGCACCCAGCACTAATCCAGACAACCGTTAATGTGATTTTAGTGGTCTTAGACAACCTTGGAAAGCTCTCTAAGTGGTAGCTGTGGAAAGCAGCCTTCAAGCTTAGTCCTGAAGGATACTAAAGCAGCTTGTTTTACCACAACGTGATCTTATTGGTATAGATTAAGGGAAAAAGAACCACACAATGCATTTCTAAACAATATGTATTTATTATAAGAAATTCACTAACATGTATTTATATATATGTCCTGATATAACACAAGGCACAAAATACTTTGGAAATAAAACAGGTAAGTAGCACAAATACATAGTGGTCGCCACAGGGAGACCAAACCATTTACTAAAATAGTGGGATGCGAATCACAACTCAAGTCAAGACTATTCCCAGATGACGTAGAAGTGCATATGGACCGAAGGAACGACTTGAGGTAAGTACGCAGGAACCCAACGGATGCCATTTGCTGAATGGGAACACGATCTTGTGCTCAATTCAAGTCAATGGGTAAGTCGCAGTTACAATTTTAAAGAAGAAAGTCCCTTCCAAGTGGACCCTGAAGAAATTCCGTGGATTACAGGATGTTGCAGAGCCACCACACCTATGGATACCCTAGGAACCAGGATACCTACACCAGAGAATTCGGGGTAATTTTCCTCTTTGTTAGTGTAGGAGACTGGCTTTGTATATGGTGCTCACGTATGTAAGTGGAGCAACCTGGACTGCTCCAGGCAACCCTTAAAGTTATTTTAGTGGTCCTAGACAACCTTAGAAAGCTCTCTAAGTGGTAGCTGTGTGTGAGAAGTTGTCCTGGTATATGCTGGTCACTAGTTAAAGTGGCCACCTTGCACCAGTCCAATTCGACTCTTATGGTAGATAGGTTTAAGACAACCTTTTAAAGAAAGCTATCCTAGTGGTAGCTGTGGAGAGCAGCCTTCAGGCTAAGTCTCAGAGGAATGTAAAGCAGCTTATTTTACCTTATAATCTCTTGAATTACCAAATGAAAGGACACCACACAGGTATATATATCAAATATATACGTATTTATTTCTAGACACACTCTACTAATCTCTTTATGAGATTAGAAGTCAGGAACACATTCAAATATCAACGTTTCACAATAAGTTAAGGACAAATATGGCTGGGGCCCTTGGGGCGTACCAGACCATATACTAAAAATGAGGTTTAGGAATGTCGACTTGCAAGGGGACAAGGCCTAGGGCCTGTAAAATCGCTGGGGCTTCACTAATCCACCCAAGGCAGGTAAGTACAAGACCCTCAGGAGACGCGTGCAGTGTGAGAACACAGCCACGGGTTCCCAATTGATTTCAATAGAGCAAGTCGCGATAGGATTTTTAAAGTTTCAGGGTACTTCTAGGAAGTCTACAAGCAAGTCACTTACAAGGTAAGTAGTTCGAGGGCCAACACCCACTAGAGCACCGGAGTGCACAAGTTATTTCACCTAGGGAAGCCGGGTGCATAGGTGTCTTTTGGTGTCGGGTAGCGTCGTCGTTTTCAATGGAAGCCGAAGAACTTTTGCTGCTTGTGAAGACTGAAGAAGTGTCCGGTGGAATCCAAGGCTGGATTCAAGATGAAGAAGACCTGAAAGCAGAAGGGACAGTGTTCACAGTCACTTGCCAGTGACCCGGGGCCAGGAAGATGGATGCCCACGGAAGTTGGGTGATTTCAGGTGATCATGGGTGTTTTGACCCTTCAGCCACGAGGTCCAGAAGGTGTCGAGGACAACCAGGAGCTGGATTCAGAGTGTCCGACAAAGTCTGCAGCTTACTGAGGTGTCGTCAACCGGATTGGAGCTAATAAGCCTTGGCAACAGCAAGTCATATGGAAATTGAAGAAAGTCAGCGGTGCAGATCAGCAAGGTCTGAGGGATTCACCCAGCGAGGGTAGGTGAGGGCAGGCTTGGAGCAACTAGGAGAGTCCTTTGGTTTGATCAGAAAGTATTCAGGGAACCCACAAGCCAATGGGCAAGGGATCGCACGCGAAGACGCCTTGTGAGGAATTGCTTTACAGAAGCCCACGGTAACTCGAGATGGGATAAGCCTCTGATTATCGGTGCACAACCTGCTGGAGGCTTGGGCCACAAATGGTCCAATGCACAAGTTTGTAGAACGTCGTGAAGGGGTTGCACTCGACAATAGTGCACGGTACCCGGGTATTGCTGTTCCTCATCACTCGTGGGGTCCACTCACCTCAGCTCTGCTGGGGACTCACAAGTCACAATGGCCGTCAAGAAGTCAGGAAATCCACTTCTGGGGCTGCAGGGACTTCGCACTCCGGCGGAAGTGGGAAAGTTTGAGACTTTTGATTAGAGTTTTTGGTGCCTGCCAAGCAGGGGAGTCACTCCTTGACTCCAAGGAAGATTCTTCTGTCTTCCAAAGGTAGTGGAATGTAGAAGGGCCAGGATTCTTCTTGTAAAGTGTCATCCAGGGATATCTAACTTGCAATGGCAAGGTTCCCCTAACTTATACTAAAGGAAAGGGAAGGACTAGCTCTATGACCACTCCTCTGGGAGGGTCAGGGTTGTGGGTGGTAACACCCACTTCCCTTTGTCCAGTTTCACACCGGAGCAGGGACAGGCAGCCCCTGAACCAGTTTGAGCTGGCATATGCACAGATGAACCTACTGCTCCCCCAGTGCAGGACTTCAAAGCACACTAGGAGTGCACCCACCCAGCCCCAATACACTAAATCCTGTCTGGAAGGTGATGACACCTCCCTGTGACAGGATGCATGTTGTTGGGCCTCCTCCACTGCGAGTTTCAGTCAGCAGCAGGTGTGCATCCCAGTGTCTGTGCTGGTGGCATCCATTTTGTGATGCCAGGACTCTTTCAGATTTCTACCGTGTTTCCACAGTGGGTACATGTCGTCCCCTCTAGAAGGGTGGGATCATACTCCCACACCAGTTACTGGTGTGGGGGTATGATTCCAAGTTGTTTGACACCAAACACGACATGTTTTGATGCAGTCATTCCAAAGTTAGCATTTACCGGTAGGTTATGATGCACTTAAGAGTATATGGTTTAACCGCATCCACAAACTGCCACAGAGAATAGACTCTGCCAGCTGCAGAGGGGCCCTGCTTAGGCAGAGGCACCCCCTCACATTGTAAACCAAGCACCCTGCCCTCAGGATTGATAGGGCCTGCCTTAGGGGTGACAGATAGGCTTTTATGTCTATGTATGGTGAGCTATAGGAACCTATACCTCAGTGAGGAGTGATAACACTACCTCACCCAGGCTGCAGTAGCAGGCCTGTGGTGTCAGATTTAGTCTGCTTCCCAGGGGTGGCATAATACATGCTTCAGCCCCTGGTAGGCCTGTGAAGTACTTATGCCCTTGGTACCTAGGGTACCATATACGAGGGGCTCATAAGGCACCACAGCATCCATTCACTAGTGCATCTAATATGCACTCCAAGTTGTTTAGAGAGAACAGAGAGACTGGGGCCCTGATTAACAGGGAGTCAGCCAGACTATAGCCAGAAACCAGTGTTAACATCAGAAAAAAAGTGGGGGCAACATAAGTGCAGATCCTACTCTCCTACACTGTGGAGAGCAGCCATCAGCCTTAGTCCAGAAGGAGAATAACGCAGCTTGTTTTACCAGATTGGAATCTTATATGTATAGATTAAGTGAAAAGAACCACACAGTGCATTTATAAAAACATGTATTTATTATAAGACACTCTCTAGCACATATATATAGCTCGTATCCGGAAATAGAACACAATGCACACAATACTTTGCAAATAAAACAGGTAAGTAGCACAAATACACAGAGGTCGCCAGAGGAAGACCAAATCATTTACTAAAATAGTAGGTTGCGACCCACAACTCGAGTCAAAACTATACCAAGAAGACGTAGAGGTGCTTGTGGACACAACAAATTACCCTAGGTAAGTACCCAGGATCCCTACGGAGGCCGTTTGCAGAGAGGGAACACGATCGCGATCTCAATTCAAGTCAAAAGGTAAGTCGCAGTTACAATTTTAAGGAAGACAGATCCTTCCCATTGGACCCTGAAGAAATCCTGTGGAAGACAAAAGGTTGCAAGGCCACCCCACCTGTGTATACCCAAGGAACCAGGATACCTACACCAGGGTATTCCAGGAAATTTCCCGTTTTGTCAGTATAGGAGGCTCGCTTAGTACATGCTGCTCACTGATGTAAGTGTAGCACCCGGCAGTAACCCATACAACCGTTAATGAGATTTTAGTGGTCTTAGACAACCTTAGAAAGCTCTCTGAGTGGTAGCTGTGGAGAGCAGTCTTCAGGCTTTGTCCTGAAGGAGTGGAAAGCAGCTTGTTTTACCAGAACATGATCTTATTGGTATGGATTAAGTGAAAAAGAACCACACAATGCATTTCTAAAAAATATGTATTTATTATAAAACTCTCACTAACATATATATATATATATATCTCCTATCGGGAGGTATAACACAATGCACAAAATAGTTTGTAAACAAAACAGGTAAGTAGCACAAATACACAGTGGACGCCACGGGGAAACCAAACCATTTACTAGAATAGTGGGATGCGAAACATAACTTAAGTCAAGACTATGCCCAGAAGACATAAAAGTGCCTGGGGGCCCAAGGGACCACCCTGGGTAAGTACCCAGGAACCCCAAGGAGACCTTTTGAAGAGTGGGAACACAACCGCGTGCTCAATTCAAGTCAATAAGTGATTCGTAGTTGCAATTTTACAGAAAAAGGACTCTTCCCAGTTGACCCTGAGGAAATCCAGTTGAGGTCAAAAGGTTGGAGAGGCATCCCACCTATGGATACCCTAGGAACCAGGATACCTAAACCAGGGAATTCCGAGTAATTTCCCGCTTTGTTAGTGTAGGAGGCTGGCTTAGTATATGCTGTTCACTTATGTAAGCATAGCACCCTGCAGTGATCCAGACAACCGTTAATGTGATTTTAGTGGTCTTAGACAACCTTAGAAAGCTCTCTACGTGGTAGCTGTGTAGAGCAGCCTTCAGGCTTACTCCAGAAGGAGTGTAAAGCAGCTTGATTTACCAGACCGTGATCTTATTGGTATGGATTAAGTGAAAAAGAACCACACAATGCATTTATAAAAATATGTTTTTATTATAAGACACTCACTAACATGTATTTATATATATGTCCTGATATAACTCAAGGCACAAAATACTTTGCAAATAAAACAGGTAAGTAGCACAAATACACAGTGGTCGACACGGGGAAACCAAACCATTTAATAAAATAGTGGGATGCGAACCACAACTCTAGTCAAGACTATTCCCAGATGAGGTAGAAGTGCATGGGGACCGAAGGATCGACTTGAGGTAAGTACGCAGGAACCCAACGGATGCCATTTGCTGAATGGGAACACGATCTTGTGCTCAATTCAAGTCAATGGTTAAGTCGCAGTAACAATTTTAAAGAAGAAAATCCCTTCCCAGTGGACCCTGAAGAAATCCCGTGGATGACAGGATGTTGGAGAGCCACCACACCTATGGATACCCTAGGAACCAGGATACCTACACCAGAGAATTCCGGGTAATTTCCTTCTTTGTTAGTGTAGGAGACTGGCTTTGTATATGGTACTCACTTATGTAAGTGTAGCAACCTGGACTGCTCCAGGCAACCCTTAAGGTTATTTTAGTGGTCCTAGACAACCTTTGAAAGCTCTCTAAGTGGTAGCTGTGGAGAGCAGCCATCAGGCTTACTCCAGAAGGAGAATAAAGCAGCTTGTTTTACCAGATTGGAATCTTATTGGTATAGGTTAAGTGAAAAAGAACCACACAGTGTATTTATAAAAACATGTATTTATTATAAGACACTCTCTAGCACATATATATAGCTCCTATCCGGAGATAGAACACAATGCACACAATACTTTGCAAATAAAACAGGTAAGTAGCACAAATACACAGTGGTCGCCAGGGGAAGACCAAATCATTTACTTAAATAGTAGGATGCGAACCACAACTCAAGTCAAAACTATACCAAGAAGACGTAGAGGTGCTTGTGGACACAACAAATTACCCTAGGTAAGTACCCAGGATCCCTACGGAGGTCGTTTGCAGAGAGGGAACACAATCACGATCTCAATTCAAGTCAAAAGGTAAGTCGCAGTTACAATTTTAAGGAAAAAAGATCCTTCCCATTGGACCCTGAAGAAATCCTGTGGAAGACAAAAGGTTGCAAGGCCACCCCACCTGTGTATACCCTAGGAACCAGGATACCTACAACAGGGTATTCCAGGTAATTTCCCGTTTTGTTAGTGTAGGAGGCTCGCTTAGTACATGCTGCTCACTGATGTAAGTGTAGCACCCGGCAGTAAACCATACAACCGTTAATGAGATTTTAGTGGTCTTAGACAACCTTAGAAAGCTCTCTGAGAGGTAGCTGTGGAGAGCAGTCTTCAGGCTTTGTCCTGAAGGAGTGTAAAGCAGCTTATTTTACCAGAACATGATCTTATTGGTATGGATTAAGTGAAAAAGAACCACACAATGCATTTCTAAAAAATATGTATTTATTATAAGACACTCACTAACATATATATATATCTCCTATCAGGAGATATAACACAATGCACAAAATAGTTTGTAAACAAAACAGGTAAGTAGCACAAATACACAGTGGTCGCCACGGGGAGAACAAACCATTTACTAAAATAGTGGGATGCGAACCACAACTCTAGTCAAGACTATTCCCAGATGACGTAGAAGTGATGGGGACCGAAGGATCGACTTGAGGTAAGTACGCAGGAACCCAACGGATGCCATTTGCTGCGTGGGAACACGATCTTGTGCTCAATTCAAGTCAATGGTTAAGTCGCAGTAACAATTTTAAAGAAGAAAATCCCTTCCCAGTGGACCCTGAAGAAATCCCGTGGATGACAGGATGTTGGAGAGCCAACACCTATGGATACCCTAGGAACCAGGATACCTACAGCAGAGAATTCCGAGTAATTTCCTTCTTTGTTAGTGTAGGAGACTGGCTTTGTATATGGTACTCACTTATGTAAGTGTAGCAACCTGGACTGCTCCAGGCAACCCTTAAGGTTATTTTAGTGGTCCTAGACAACCTTTGAAAGCTCTCTAAGTGGTAGCTGTGGAGAGCAGCCATCAGGCTTACTCCAGAAGGAGAATAAAGCAGCTTGTTTTACCAGATTGGAATCTTATTGGTATAGGTTAAGTGAAAAAGAACCACACAGTGTATTTATAAAAACATGTATTTATTATAAGACACTCTCTAGCACATATATATAGCTCCTATCCGGAGATAGAACACAATGCACACAATACTTTGCAAATAAAACAGGTAAGTAGCACAAATACACAGTGGTCGCCAGGGGAAGACCAAATCATTTACTTAAATAGAAGGATGCGAACCACAACTCGAGTCAAAACTATACCAAGAAGACGTAGAGGTGCTTGTGGACACAACAAATTACCCTAGGTAAGTACCCAGGATCCCTACGGAGGTCGTTTGCAGAGAGGGAACACAATCACGATCTCAATTCAAGTCAAAAGGTAAGTCGCAGTTACAATTTTAAGGAAAAAAGATCCTTCCCATTGGACCCTGAAGAAATCCTGTGGAAGACAAAAGGTTGCAAGGCCACCCCACCTGTGTATACCCAAGGAACCAGGATACCTACAACAGGGTATTCCAGGTAATTTCCCGTTTTGTTAGTGTAGGAGGCTCGCTCAGTACATGCTGCTCACTGATGTAAGTGTAGCACCCGGCAGTAAACCATACAACCGTTAATGAGATTTTAGTGGTCTTAGACAACCTTAGAAAGCTCTCTGAGAGGTAGCTGTGGAGAGCAGTCTTCAGGCTTTGTCCTGAAGGAGTGTAAAGCAGCTTATTTTACCAGAACATGATCTTATTGGTATGGATTAAGTGAAAAAGAACCACACAATGCATTTCTAAAAAATATGTATTTATTATAAGACACTCACTAACATATATATATATCTCCTATCGGGAGATATAACACAATGCACAAAATAGTTTGTAAACAAAACAGGTAAGTAGCACAAATACACAGTGGTCGCCACGGGGAGAACAAACCATTTACTAAAATAGTGGGATGCGAACCACAACTCTAGTCAAGACTATTCCCAGATGACGTAGAAGTGATGGGGACCGAAGGATCGACTTGAGGTAAGTACGCAGGAACCCAAAGGATGCCATTTGCTGCGCGGGAACACGATCTTGTGCTCAATTCAAGTCAATGGTTAAGTCGCAGTAACAATTTTAAAGAAGAAAAACCCTTCCCAGGGGACCCTTAAGAAATCCCGTGGATGACAGGATGTTGGAGATCTACCACACCTATGGATACCCTAGGAACCAGGATACCTACACCAGAGAATTCCGGGTAATTTCCTTCTTTGTTAGTGTAGGAGACTGGCTTTGTAGATGGTGCTCACTTATGTAAGTGTAGCAACCTGGACTGCTCCAGGCAACCCTTAAGGTTATTTTAGTGGTCCTAGACAACCTTTGAAAGCTCTCTAAGTGGTAGCTGTAGAGAGCAGCCATCAGGCTTACTCCAGAAGGAGAATAAAGCAGCTTGTTTTACCAGATTGGAATCTTATTGGTATAGGTTAAGTGAAAAAGAACCACACAGTGTATTTATAAAAACATGTATTTATTATAAGACACTCTCTAGCACATATATATACCTCCTATCCGGAGATAAAACACACTGTTCACAATACTTTGCAAATAAAACAGGTAAGTAGCACAAATACACAGTGGTCGCCAGAGGGAGACCAAATCATTTACTAAAATAGTGGGATGCAAACTACAACTCAAGTCAAGACTAAACCCAGAAGACGTAGAAGTGCATGGGGACTGAAGGAACGACCCGAGGTAACTACTCAGGAACCCTATGGATGCCGTTTGCAGAGTGGCAACACAACCGCGTGCTCAATTCAAGTCAATGGGCAAGTCGCAGTTATAATTTTAATAAAGAAAGACCCTTCCCAGTGGAACCGGAAGAAATCCCGTGGAAGGCAGGAGGTTAGAGACCCACCCCACCTGTGTACAACCTAAGAAACAGGATACCTACACCAGAGAATTCTGGGTAATTTCCCGCTTTGTTAATGTAGGAGGCTGGCTTAGTATATGGTGCTCACTTATGTAAGTGAAGCAAGCTGCACTGATCCAGTGAACCCTTAAGATGATTTTAATGGTCTTAGACAACCTTAGAAAGCTCTCTAAGTGGTAGCTGTGGAGAGAAGACTTCAGGCTTAGTCCAGAAGGAGTGTAAATCAGCTTGTTTTACCAGAACGAAATCTTTTTGTCATAGATTAAGAGAAATAGAATAACACAATGAAATTATAAAAGTATGTATTTAGTGGAAGACACTCACTAACATATATATATCCTATCCGGTAATATAACACAATGCACACAATACTTTGCAAATAAAACAGGTAAGTAGTACAAATACACAGTGGTCGCCAGGGGAAGACCAAATCATTTACTTAAATACTAGGATGCGAACCACAACTTGAGTCAAAATTATACCAAGAAGACGTAGAGGTGCTTGTGGACACAACAAATTACCCTAGGTAAGTACCCAGGATCCCTACGGAGGTAGTTTGCAGAGAGGGAACACAATCGCGATCTCAATTCAAGTCAAAAGGTAAGTCGCAGTTACAATTTTATGGAGAAAAGATCCTTCCCATTGGACCCTGAAGAAATCCTGTGGAAGACAAAAGGTTGCAAGGCCACCCCACCTGTGTATACCCTAGGAACCAGGATACCTACACCAGGGTATTCCAGGTAATTTCCCGTTTTGTTAGTGTAGGAGGCTCGCTTAGTACATGCTGCTCACTGATGTAA
Source organism: Triturus cristatus (assembly GCF_964204655.1). NCBI lineage: Eukaryota > Metazoa > Chordata > Amphibia > Caudata > Salamandridae > Triturus > Triturus cristatus. The sequence goes on along the minus strand of NC_140583.1, from coordinate 41,190,780 downwards.
GTGTAGCACCCGGCAGTAAACCATACAACCGTTAATGAGATTTTAGTGGTCTTAGACAACCTTAGAAAGCTCTCTGAGTGGTAGCGTGTAGAGCAGTCTTCAGGCTTTGTCCTGAAGGAGTGTAAAGCAGCTTATTTTACCAGAACATGATCTTATTGGTATGGATTAGGTGAAAAAGAACCACACAATGCATTTCTAAACAATATGTATTTATTATAAGACACTCACTAACATATATATATATCTCCTATCGGGAGATATAACACAATGCACAAAATAGTTTGTAAACAAAACAGGTAAGTAGCACAAATACACAGTGGTCGCCACAGGGAGACCAAACCATTTACTAAAATAGTGGGATGCGAACCACAACTCTAGTCAAGACTATTCCCAGATGACGTAGAAGTGATGGGGACCGAAGGATCGACTTGAGGTAAGTACGCAGGAACCCAACGGATGCCATTTGCTGAATGGGAACACAATCTTGTGCTCAATTCAAGTCAATGGTTAAGTCGCAGTAACAATTTTAAAGAAGAAAAACCCTTCCCAGTGGACTCTGAAGAAATCCCGTGGATGACAGGATGTTAGAGAGCCACCACACCTATGGATACCCTAGGAACCAGGATACCTACACCAGAGAATTCAGGGTAATTTCCTTCTTTGTTAGTGTAGGAGACTGGCTTTTTAGATGGTGCTCACTTATGTAAGTGTAGCAACCTGTACTGCTCCAGGAAACCCTTAAGGTTATTTTAGTGGTCCTAGACAACCATTGAAAGCTCTCTAAGTGGTAGCTGTGGAGAGCAGCCATCAGGCTTACTCCAGAAGGAGAATAAAGCAGCTTGTTTTACCAGATTGGAATCTTATTGGTATAGGTTAAGTGAAAAAGAACCACACAGTGTATTTATAAAAACATGTATTTATTATAAGACACTCTCTAGCACATATATATAGCTCCTATCCGGAGATAGAACACACTGCACACAATACTTTGCAAATAAAAAAGGTAAGTAGCACAAATACACATTGGTCGCCAGAGGGATACCAAATCATTTACTAAAATAGTGGGATGCAAACTACAACTCAAGTCAAGACTAAACCCAGAAGACGTAGAAGTGCATGGGGACTGAAGGAACGACCCGAGGTAACTACTCAGGAACCCTATGGATGCCGTTTGCAGAGTGGCAACACAACCGCGTGATCAATTCAAGTCAATGGGCAAGTCGCAGTTACAATTTCAATAAAGAAAGACCCTTCCCAGTGGAACCTGAAGAAATCCAGTGGAAGGCAGGAGGTTAGATAGCCACCCCACCTGTGTACACCCTAAGAAATAGGATACCTACACCATAGAATTCTGGGTAATTTCCCGCTTTGTTAATGTAGGAGCCTGGCTTAGTATATGGTGCTCACTTATGTAAGTGAAGCAACCTGCACTGATCCAGTGAACCCTTAAGATGATTTTAGTGGTCTTAGACATCCTTAGAAAGCTCTCGAAGAGGTAGCTGTGGAGAGGCGACTTCAGGCTTAGTCCAGAAGGAGTGTAAATCAGCTTGTTTTACCAGAACGAAATCTTTTTGGTATAGATTAAGAGAAATAGAATAACACAATGTAATTATAGAAGTATGTATTTATTGGAAGACACTCACTAACATATATATATCCTATCCGGTGATATAACACAATGCACACAATACTTTGCAAACAAAATAGGTAAGTAGTACAAATATACAGTGGTCGCCAGGGGAAGACCAAATCATTTACTTAAATACTAGGATGCGAACCACAACTCGAGTCAAAACTATACCAAGAAGAGGTAGAGGTGCTTGTGGACACAACAAATTACCCTAGGTAAGTACCCAGGATCCCTACGGAGGTTATTTGCAGAGAGGGAACTCAATCGCGATCTCAATTCAAGTCAAAAGATAAGTCGCAGTTACAATTTTAAGGAAAAAAGATCCTTCCCATTGTACCCTGAAGAAATCCTGTGGAAGACAAAAGGTTGCAAAGCCACCCCACCTGTGTATACCCTAGGAACCAGGATACCTACACCAGGGTATTCCAGGTTATTTCCCGTTTTACTAGTGTAGGAGGCTCGCTTAGTACATGCTGCTCACTGATGTAAGTGTAGCACCCGGCAGTAAACCATACAACCGTTAATGAGATTTTAGTGGTCTTAGACAACCTTAGAAAGCTCTCTGAGTGGTAGCTGTGTAGAGCAGTCTTCAGGCTTTGTCCTGAAGGAGTGTAAAGCAGCTTATTTTACCAGAACATGATCTTATTGGTATGGATTAAGTGAAAAAGAACCACACAATGCATTTCTAAAAAATATGTATTTATTATAAGACACTCACTAACATATATATATATCTCCTATCGGGAGATATAACACAATGCACAAAATAGTTTGTAAACAAAACAGGTAAGAAGCACAAATACACAGTGGTCTCCACGGGGAGACCAAACCATTTATTAAAATAGTGGGATGCGAACCACAACTCTCGTCAAGACTATTCCCAGATGACGTAGAAGTGATGGGGACCGAAGGATCGACTTGAGGTAAGTACGCAGGAACCCAACGGATGCCATTTGCTGCGTGGGAACACGATCTTGTGCTCAATTCAAGTCAATGGTTAAGTCGCAGTAACAATTTTAAAGAAGAAAAACCCTTCCCAGTGGACCCTGAAGAAATCCCGTGGATGACAGGATGTTGGAGAGCCACCACACCTATGGATACCCTATGAACCAGGATACCTACACCAGAGAATTCCGGGTAATTTCCTTCTTTGTTAGTGTAGGAGACTGGCTTTGTATCTGGTGCTCACTTATGTAAGTGTAGCAACCTGGACTGCTCTAGGCAACCCTTAAGGTTATTTTAGTGGTCCTAGACAACCTTTGAAAGCTCTCTAAGTGGTTGCTGTGGAGAGCAGCCATCAGGCTTACTCCAGAAGGAGATTAAAGCAGCTTGTTTTACCAGATTGGAATCTTATTGGTATAGGTTAAGTGAAAAAGAACCACACAGTGTATTTATAAAAACATGTATTTATTATAAGACACTCTCTAGCACATATATATAGCTCCTATCCGGAGATAGAACACACTGCACACAATACTTTGCAAATAAAACAGGTAAGTAGCACAAATACACAGTGGTCGCCAGAGGGAGATCAAATCATTTACTAAAATAGTGGGATGCAAACTACAACTCAAGTCAAGACTAAACCCAGAAGACGTAGAAGTGCATGGGGACTGGAGGAACGACCTGAGGTAACTACTCAGGAACCCTATGAATGCCGTTTGTCGAGTGGCAACACAACCGCGTGCTCAATTCAAGTCAATGGGCAAGTCGCAGTAACAATTTTAATAAAGAAAGACCCTTCCCAGTGGAACCTGAAGAAATCCTGTGGAAGGCAGGAGGTTAGAGAGCCACCCCACCTGTGTACACCCTAAGAAACAGGATACCTACACCAGAGAAATCTGGGTAATTTCCCGCTTTGTTAATGTAGGAGGCTGGCTTAGTATATGGTGCTTACTTATGTAAGTGAAGCAACCTGCACTGATCCAGTGAACCCTTAAGATGATTTTAGTGGTCTTTGACAACCTTAGAAAGCTCTCGAAGAGGTAGCTGTGGAGAGAAGACTTCAGGCTTAGTCTAGAAGGAGTGTAAATCAGCTTGTTTTACTAGAACGAAATATTTTTGGTATAGATTAAGAGAAATAGAATGACACAATGTAATTATAAAAGTATGTATTTATTGGAAGACACTCACTAACATATATATATCCTATCCGGTGATATAACACAATGCACACAATACTTTGCAAATAAAACAGGTAAGTAGTACAAATACACAGTGGTCGCCAGGGGAAGACCAAATCATTTACTTAAATACTCGGATGCGAACCACAACTCAAGTCAAAACTATACCAAGAAGACGTAGAGGTGCTTGTGGACACAACAAATTACCCTAGGTAAGTACCCAGGATCCCTACGGAGGTCGTTTGCAGAGAGGGAACACAATCGCGATCTCAATTCAAGTCAAAAGGTAAGTCGCAGTTACAATTTTAAGGAAAAAAGATCCTTCCCATTGGACCCTGAAGAAATCCTGTGGAAGACAAAAGGTTGCAAGGCCACCCCACCTGTGTATACCCTAGGAACCAGGATACCTACAACAGGGTATTCCAGGTAATTTCCCGTTTTGTTAGTGTAGGAGGCTCACTTAGTACATGCTGCTCACTTATGTAAGTGTAGGACCCGGCAGTAAACCATATAACCGTTAATGAGATTTTAGTGGTCTTAGACAACCTTAGAAAGCTCTCTGAGTGGTAGCTGTGTAGAGCAGTCTTCAGGCTTTGTCCTGAAGGAGTCTAAAGCAGCTTATTTTACCAGAACATGATCTTATTGGTATGGATTAAGTGAAAAAGAACCACACAATGCATTTCTAAAAAATATGTATTTATTATAAGACACTCACTAACATATATACATATATCCTATCGGGAGATATAACACAATGCACAAAATAGTTTGTAAACAAAACAGCTAAGTAGCACAAATACACAGTGGTCGCCACGGGGAGACCAAACCATTCACTAAAATAGTGGGATGCGAACCACAACTCTAGTCAAGACTATTCCCAGATGACGTAGAAGTGATGGGGACCGAAGGATCGACTTGAGGTAAGTACGCAGGAACCCAACGGATGCCATTTGCTGAATGGGAACACGATGTTGTGCTCAATTCAAGTCAATAGTTAAGTAACAGTAACAATTTTAAAGAAGAAAAACCCTTCCCAGTGGACCCTGAAGAAATCCCGTGGATGACAGGATGTTGGAGAGCCACCACACCTATGGATACCCTAGGAACCAGGATACCTACAGCAGAGAATTCCGAGTAATTTCCTTCTTTGTTAGTGTAGGAGGCTGGCTTAGTAGATGGTGCTCACTTATGTAAGTGTAGCAACCTGGACTGCTCCAGGCAACCCTTAAGGTTATTTTAGTGGTCCTAGACAACCTTTGAAAGCTCTCTAAGTGGTAGATGTGGCGAGCAGCCATCAGGCTTACTCCAGAAGGAGAATAAAGCAGCTTGTTTTACAAGATTGGAATCTTATTGGTATAGGTTAAGTGAAAAAGAACCACACAGTGTATTTATAAAAACATGTATTTATTATAAGACACTCTCTAGCACATATATATAGCTCCTATACGGAGATAGAACACACTGCACACAATACTTTGCAAATAAAACAGGTAAGTAGCACAAATACACAGTGGTCGCCAGAGGGATACCAAATCATTTACTAAAATAGTGGGATGCAAACTACAACTCAAGTCAAGACTAAACCCAGAAGACGTATAAGTGCATGGGGACTGAAGGAACGACCCGAGGTAACTACTCAGGAACCCTATGGATGCCGTTTGCAGAGTGGCAACACAACCGCGTGCTCAATTCAAGTCAATGGGTAAGTCGCAGTTACAATTTTAATAAAGAAAGACCCTTCCCAGTGGAACCTGAAGAAATCCCGTGGAAGGCAGGAGGTTAGAGAGCCACCCCACCTGTGTACACCCTAAGAAACAGGATACCTACACCAGAGAATTCTGGGTAATTTCCCGTTTTGTTAATGTAGGAGGCTGGCTTTGAATATGGTGCTCACTTATGTAAGTGAAGCAACCTGCACTGATCCAGTGAACCCTTAAGATGATTTTAGTGGTCTTAGACAACCTTAGAAAGCTCTCGAAGAGGTAGCTGTGGAAAGAAGACTTCAGGCTTAGTCCAGAAGGAGTATAAATCAGCTTGTTTTACCAGAACAAAATCTTTTTGGTATAGATTAAGAGAAATAGAATGACACAATGTAATTATAAAAGTATGTATTTATTGAAAGACACTCACTAACATATATATATCCTATCCGGTGATATAACACAATGCACACAATACTTTGCAAATAAAACAGGTAAGTAGTACAAATACACAGTGGTCGCCAGGGGAAGACCAAATCATTTACTTAAATACTAGGATGCGAACCACAACTTGAGTCAAAATTATACCAAGAAGACGTAGAGGTGCTTGTGGACACAACAAATTACCCTAGGTAAGTACCCAGGATCGCTACGGAGGTAGTTTGCAGAGAGGGAACACAATCGCGATCTCAATTCAAGTCAAAAGGTAAGTCGCAGTTACGATTTTATGGAGAAAAGATCCTTCCCATTGGACCCTGAAGAAATCCTGTGGAAGACAAAAGGTTGCAAGGCCACCCCACCTGTGTATACCCTAGGAACCAGGATACCTACACCAGGGTATTCCAGGTAATTTCCCGTTTTGTTAGTGTAGGAGGCTCGCTTAGTACATGCTGCTCACTGATGTAAGTGTAGCACCCGGCAGTAAACCATACAACCGTTAATGAGATTTTAGTGGTCTTAGACAACCTTAGAAAGCTCTCTGAGTGGTAGCGTGTAGAGCAGTCTTCAGGCTTTGTCCTGAAGGAGTGTAAAGCAGCTTATTTTACCAGAACATAATCTTATTGGTATGGATTAGGTGAAAAAGAACCACACAATGCATTTCTAAACAATATGTATTTATTATAAGACACTCACTAACATATATATAATATATATATCTCCTATCGGGAGATATAACACAATGCACAAAATAGTTTGTAAACAAAACAGGTAAGTAGCACAAATACACAGTGGTCGCCACGGGGAGACCAAACCATTTACTAAAATAGTGGGATGCGAACCACAACTCTAGTCAAGACTATTCCCAGATGACGTAGAAGTGATGGGGACCGAAGGATCGACTTGAGGTAAGTACGCAGGAACCCAACGGATGCCATTTGCTGAATGGGAACACGATCTTGTGCTCAATTCAAGTCAATGGTTAAGTCGCAGTAACAATTTTAAAGAAGAAAAACCCTTTCCAGTGGACCCTGAAGAAATCCCGTGGATGACAGGATGTTAGAGAGCCACCACACCTATGGATACCCTAGGAACCAGGATACCTACACCAGAGAATTCAGGGTAATTTCCTTCTTTGTTAGTGTAGGAGACTGGCTTTTTAGATGGTGCTCACTTATGTAAGTGTAGCAACCTGTACTGCTCCAGGCAACCCTTAAGGTTATTTTAGTGGTCCTAGACAACCATTGAAAGCTCTCTAAGTGGTAGCTGTGGAGAGCAGCCATCAGGCTTACTCCAGAAGGAGAATAAAGCAGCTTGTTTTACCAGATTGGAATCTTATTGGTATAGGTTAAGTGAAAAAGAACCACACAGTGTATTTATAAAAACATGTATTTATTATAAGACACTCTCTAGCACATATATATAGCTCCTATCCGGAGATAGAACACACTGCACACAATACTTTGCAAATAAAAAAGGTAAGTAGCACAAATACACATTGGTCGCCAGAGGGATACCAAATCATTTACTAAAATAGTGGGATGCAAACTACAACTCAAGTCAAGACTAAACCCAGAAGACGTAGAAGTGCATGGGGACTGAAGGAACTGTGGAAATATGGATTTTTCTGGTCAGTTATGTCCCCTATCTTGGACCCCAACGGTTTCATGTATAAATCACAAGTACATGTATGTTCCCTCCAGTTCCAGTTATGAAGACGCAAACACATGTGCGTCCACCGCCAACATGTCCTCTTTCAGATCCGCCATGAATGGGCCGGATATTCCATTCCTAAGTATGAAAGGCCACCGGCTTTATATGGTTCACTTATGCCATTTTACAGTCCAGGCAAGTAGGCCCTGATTCTGCCATCAAGCTTTTCCTGCCTTCTGCCTCTGAAAGCTCCAGTCTGAGCTCACATCTGTATCCATGAACTTTGTCCTCATTCTCTGCGCAGCTAACGGTGCCTGACATCAGCCTGTTGCCTGCCAAAAAAACTGTATTTCACCTTCGAAATTATCTGCTCCGCTCCCTACCCAATGCATTCCTGTCTAGTAGTTTAAGTAAACATTCTTCCAGCTACCGAGCAAAGGGCCCGGCTTCTCTGTCTTTATGCAAGTAATTCATAGCCCTGTTACTATGGAAGATTCCTGCCCTCGCATCTAGTGTAGACACTTAGACGCTTGTACACGCACTAACAGTCAGTATAGTCAGTATAGAATAAGATTCTACTCCAAGAAGGCCTCTCTTTTGGATAACACAGTTCTTTAAACATAGGATGTTAGATATGATTTGGGATTAGGTTGACTTGACTCTCCAGACTTCTGTCGCCACATGTAGAGCTAAATGTCAAGTCCCCTTCACCCCCTAGTTGTACGTCAATCACACGTCATGCTGCTGCGCGCGCATTTCTGCCAAGTATTTCTGCTGACATTGCGAAATTCTTTCATGGAACCACCCTATTATGACATCATACCTGATGACGTTCTCTAGTTACGCCCAGTTACACCCACTTTTGCTACGCATGTATGTTTTATCTTTACTATCAATTGTTACGCCTCCTGCATTTGCTTCACTGTAATGCCTATTGTATAAAAATGATTACTTATCAATAAAGTACGGTCTTCACTTCCTGAACCTTCGTGGTGATGGAATCTGGAGCTCATCGATTTAAATTGATTATGGAATAAAGCCCGTTCCGAACCTCTAATACCACGGATTCTGCCTCTTATTTTACTGAGCTATTGTTATAGATTTTCCGCATCAAATTAAGTTCCGGTAATTAAATTATTTACCACATAAATGGCGCCCGAACAGGGACACTTTCTCATCTCACGCGCCGGCGGTGCGTTGCAGGCCCGGTCTCCTGTCACAGCTGGACGGACAACAACGCGTACCCACAGGATTTCCTGTATCTCCCTCCTGCCGAGCGGGGGTAACTGAGGCTGCGATCAACACCCAGACGAGGCGGTGAGAAGTGCGAAGTATCCCGACCAGAGCCTAGCTGAGAGAGCAAGATCCGAGGTATACAGAGGCCCACCAGTTTCCAAAGTTTCCGAAGTTTCGAGTCGAGTCCAGTCCGGTTCAAGTTCAGTTCCGTTCCGAGGCCTTCCGTTCCGAGCTACCCGGTGAGTACCATTATCGGGGAGGCGTTCTGACGTGCACATAGGTTGTGCCGGTCAAGACGGGTTTGGGTACACAAATCCGGTCTGCACTGTTTCAGCAGTGTATCTGTACTGTTTAGCAGTATATCAAGTATGTCTAGTATATAATTCAGAATTACCTAGTTAGTATCGAGTATTATGCTTAGGGACTAGTTCCCTAATTGGCATTCATTGTTTATTTTGTTTAAATGTTAAATGTTAAAATGTTCTAAATACGTTCTGTATATTGTGGTGTGAATGACTGTTCATTATTGTGTTTTATGGTATTAAACGTGTTCAAACTTAGGTATCAGATCAGTTCTCAAATATGCCGCTCTTTTCAAAATTAAGACAGATCACAACTAGAAAAGGGGTACTCGAAGAAGCTGTTCCCATTCCTCCTAGGGACACTCCAGGGTACTTCATGTATCATAAACATGGCCTAGACGCCATATTATTTCTTGATCTATGGGTAGACTACACCAAGGAATTACCAGAAAGTCAGAGGTGGCCCGCAGCTGGGACCTGGGATGCAGATTGCATCGTGAAAGTAGAGGAAGAATTATGGAAAAGGAAAGCTAGACAGTCACAGAAAGACGCCATTGAATTATGGCGTAAAGAATCGTATAGACGTACAGAAAAAGCACGTAGACAGGAAGAGAAGAGTAAGGAGAATTCAAATAAAGTTCGAGAAAGTGTATTAATTGAAGAAGGTACTCGAGTAAAGTCAGAACAAACAGACAGACAAAGAAATGCCCTTGTGAATGGTATGTATCCTCTTCTGGCCGAAGGACTACCTAAGGCTACCCCGGAGATACCAAGAGACTTGCCACCCCCATTGTTTCCGATAAAAGCACATCCCAAAGGGCATCCCAGAACCGCAGAAGATGTTTTCCTTTCCTCTTATTTAGACGACGCAGCTCCCGAGTATGCTAATGCTGCGCCACATAGACCGTCTGCCGAGGGGGTTCAACGCCGAGACCCTCCTTCGTCTGTACCTCTGCAACAGCAAACTCCGACACAAGTTCCGGCAAGCACATCTGTTTCTACATCCGCATCCACACCTATGGTTGCTATATCACGTTCAACGAATCCTTTCACATCCAGCACCCCAGGTGGTGCTACCGGAGGTGCATCAAGCATTTTTTCTACGCCACCCAGAACAAATAAACTTTCCTTTCAAGAATTAGCCCACCAACGTACGCCCAAACTAGTAACTCCCAGCACGCTCAAGGAACTTCTAATAGATTGTAGATATGACCCTGTGCCCGGAAAAGGGGACGAAATGATGCTGGCATCATTACGTATCCGACGAGCTGCAATATATTTAGGGAAGCTACCAGGAATGACTGCACATTTAGAAAACATATATCATTTTGTTCAATCAGGGCGAGACCCTGAGAGTATTAACAGAGCCATGGAGTATCAAAAGGTGGAAATACAGGGGGAACTGTTACGTTTCCTCATAAACTGTGTGATCAGAAATCAAGATCAACCAGGGGTAAATACGGAAGAAATGCAAATTCTTACCACATGGGGTAAGAATATATCAGAGGGGAGACACGATAAACGATCATGTATAGTAGCTATGAGCCGAAAGATCCGCAAAGAAATAGAACGAATACACGAGGAAAGATTGGCAGTAGACGAACCAGAACAAACGGAGGACGAGGAAGAATTAGAACTGCCCACAGGACAGTTAGAAACTATGGCCTATGTAGGTAGAGGAAGATCTTGCAATAATACTAGATGCTTTACTGATCCGATATGTCCGATACGTCCAGATAATAACAGAAAATTCCAAACTCCTATAATAAATATAAGGTCCCCCGAACATTCATTCCAAGCCGCTGACAAATTACTCCGAGAACGAAGGGGTTATCATATACTCGATTCTATGGACGAACAAGAATTAGCCAGGTCAGCCGTTCACTGGGTTGATAGTCCTGGAAAATATGGTGATGATACACTAGCACATACGTTTTTGAACCTCGCCCCAGATGAACAGCGTTTAGCTGGTATCTATATGATTCAACAACTCCTTATATTGTATAAAAGCCAACACTCCGATCCTGGTCCCTTACCTGATATATTGACTGAATTACTCACGAATAAATGGAGAGGGTCCGGTACTAAGTTAATTAGAGAAATACTAGAATCTAGAAGGCAGTACATTCTTTTTGTATGTCCTGAACATGTCTCATTGCCCATCAAGGAAAGAACGACGTATTACATGGATAGACAGAATCCCTTACGCGAAGTGCACCCGATAAAGGGTGATGACAATGAGTTTAAGCGTGTGTTTGTATACACACCCATATCTAAAATAGAACTATTAGAAATGAAGAAAGTGGTACCCAGTCATGATAAAGACCCAGCAGGTTTCCATCGTGAAATTAAAGATATGTTACTCATGGGAGAATATACCTACCCCGACATTATGACAATATTGAAGGTATTAATGCCTGCGGGCATTTACGAAAAACTCAAGGAAATGGATTGGGAGGTGGGAGACCAGAAGATAGATTGGACAGCATTAGAAAACGAAGAAAAAGCTCGAGGTCCAGGTTCGGGACTCGGGGACAAGATCAAAGCACTACCAGGTCTACTAGTACAGGTACTGCCACGTTTATTAACTACGAAAAAGGAAGACTGGGGTGCAATCTCAGCCTGTAAACAAAAATCAGATGAAGACACTAGTGATTTCTATTCCCGATTTGAGAAATGTTTTGGTATAAATAGTGGAATAAAAGCAAGTAGCGAGTCGTATCCACATCTGTTTGTGACAAAATTAGTTGAAAATGCCTTGCCCCAAGTTAAGAATAGAGTATTGAAGTTCGAGAGTACCTGGCAAGGTAACACTCCGTCACAAATGTTACAAATGCTACAGTACCATCACAATAGAATTAGAGAAGAACAAGAACATGAACATAGACGCATGAAAGACACGAAAATGAAAATGCTAGTTTCCCAGACAGTGCCAGCTGACGGTCATAAGAAGGGTATAACACAGTCCAGTGTTTCAACAGGTCCTGTTAAAGGGACGTGCAACTATTGTAAACAGCCAGGTCATTATGTACACGATTGTCCCGTTTTAAAACACAATATTGCCATAGGTAACGCAAAAGAAAGACCACGACCAATTAGACAGGATCAGAACCAACAAGGAGCCCCGCAGCATGCACAGTCCATGCCAGCTCCGCAACAGTCTATGCCAGCTCCACCACCGCAGCCTATTGCTGCCACACAAACAACGACACGACAGATGTATCAGACCGCACAGTATGACTATCCTGATTATCAACGATACTCATGAAACAGCCTAGAGAGGGAAGTTGGCTTACCCCTTATCGAGGTCCCTGTAGATCAAGAAGGACCTTATGTACACAGTGAACTATTAGGTCAAGATAGAAAATTCTTACTTGATACAGGGGCAAGCCGAACAACAATAAAACGTAGTGAAGTTCCAGGGGCACCCCTCTCAGGCACACAGAATATTTCCCTTGGTTTTTCAGGAAAACCTATCATTAACGAAGTAACACAGCCTCTTCCACTTACGATCGGTCCCTTGACACGAACTACAGATTTGTTACTTACTAAATCATGTCCAGAAAACTTGTTAGGCATAAAAACTTTGAAAGCTCTAGGAGCTATTATATGTTGTTCTCCGGAAGGAGTAAGATTATTTTTACGTGATTTCAAAGGGCACTACGTGTCCCGAGACATGGATCACCGACTACAGACTTTACCGACACATTTATGGGCACAAGGCCCTACAGATGTTGGTTGCATGAACATTACACCATATCGAGTCACACTAAAGGCAGGAGTGGTACTTCCACGAATGCGACAATACAAGTTACCCCCAGATGCTGTAGTGGCTTTACTACAAATCATTGACGAGCTTATTACCCAAGGAGTGGTTGTGGAAACTGACTCCAATGTATGTAATTCACCGATAATTCCGATTCTTAAACGAACCGATCCAACAGCCCCGCCAGTATATCGATTGGTTATTGATCTGCGCGAATTAAATAAATGCATAGTACCACAATACCCCGTAGTCCCAGACATTTCTTCATTACTGACAGCCATTGATTCCGAAGCAACATTCTTTACTGTAATTGATCTCAAGAATGCCTTTTTCAGCGTCCCAATAGATCCGGAAAGCCAATACTTGTTCGGATTTAGTTTAAATGGACGAAGCTTTAAATTCACACGCGCACCTCAAGGATTTACAGAAAGCCCCAGCATTTATAGCCAAGCACTGAAACGAGAACTCGACAGTATCCACATGCCAGTCAACACTGCCCTGCTTCAATATGTCGATGATCTGCTGATCACCGCTAGAAGCGAACCTGAATGTGAGAAAGCCTCACTGACGGTATTACAATTTTTGGCCGAAAAGGGGCACAAGGTGTCCCCTTCTAAGCTGCAATTCTGTGTCCAGCGAGTTGTTTACCTTGGTCACTCGCTGTCCAAGGAGGGAAGGCAGCTTACACCAGATCGCATCCAGCTAATTGCTAATATGCCAATACCCAAGACACAAAAGGAGGTGCGGGCTTTCATAGGCCTCACTTCATATTGTAGGCAGTGGATCCCTCAGTATGCATTTCTAGCAAAACCACTCATTCAATTGACAACACAGGAGGCAGCCACATCGACTGTTCTCCCTTGGACTCAGGAACATACACAAGCTTTTGAAAGCCTAAAGAAAGCCTTATGCCAAGCACCTGTTTTAGCAACACCATGTTACAATAAACAGTTTACACTCTTCGTTACAGAACGCGAAGGTACTGCCTTGTCAGTACTCACACAGGAACAAGCAGGATCACACAAACCATGTACTTATTTTTCTAGTACATTAGATCCCGTAGCTCAGGCTTTGCCTGCGTGCCTGAAATCAGTGGCCGCAACAGCTTTAGCAATCAGACAAAGCGATGCCATAGTATTAGGACATCCATTGACAGTACAAGTACCACATGCAGTAGAGGTTCTCTTGAACCGCACACAAACACAACACTTGACTATAGCACGACTTACTGGTTACGAATTAACATTGTTTCAGCCACATATAGAAATCAGACGTTGTAGTACATTGAATCCTGCCACACTGTTACCTGTACATGGAACAGACCCATTAGCACATGATTGTATTGAAGTTATCACTATCACGACGAAACCGAGACAAGATTTGACAGATGTCCCATTGTCAGACCCAGACCTGATGTTGTATGTAGATGGTTCATGTATGAGAACAAGTACAGGAGAGCTAGTGGCCGCTTACGCAGTCACAACAGACACTGAAATCATTGAAACAAATTGCATAAATACCTTGTCCGCTCAAGCAGCAGAGCTCATCGCTCTGACACAAGCCTGTATTCAAGCCACAAATAAAAAAGTCAACATATACACTGATTCACGTTATGCATTCGGAGTTGTACATGACTTCGGCGTGCTGTGGCGAGAGAGAGGTTATTTAACTTCTCACGGTGCCCACATTCAGCACGGACCCCTTATTCATGCCTTATTAGATGCAATACATCCACCCACTGCAATATCAATTATGAAATGTAAAGCTCATACGAAAGTTACTGATATCATTTCTCAAGGCAATGATCTAGCTGACAGAACAGCCAAACAGACTGCTCAAACTCAAACATCCGACATGACAAAGACAATAGTCCCGACACCAACACATTGCATGATGGTTAAGGATCCCGCTCTTGACGTAATCGACATACAGACACATGCTACACCAGACGAAATAAAGAAATGGACTGAATTAGGAGGGATCCAAACGGATCAAGGATGGATGACGAAGGAAAAATCTGTGTGGTTCCTTCCTGATTCAATGGTCCAAGTCGTTATTAACACTGTACATAGTCCAGCACATCTAGGAGAAAAAGCTATGCTAGACAGCATCCAACACATTTGGTTCAACAAACATTTACGAGCAGCAGCTAAACAAAAAGTCCGTACCTGTATGATCTGTTGTCAGTTTAACCCAGGTAAAAACATTCCCGTAGAACAGGGTGGATTTCAGCCTCCTGATCACCCTTTTGAAGTCCTCCAGATGGATTATATCCAGATGGAACGATGTCGAGGATTCAAATATGTTCTCGTAGTTGTCTGTGCTCTTTCCCGTTGGACAGAGGCATACCCGGTTTCAGATTACACTGCCCCGACTACTGCCAAACAGTTAGTTCGAGAATTCTTCCCACGGTACGGTTTACCACGTGTTGTCTACTCAGATAACGGCCAGCCGTTCTCATCCGAACTAATGAAACACGTTTCACTTTTGTTAGGTTATCAGTGGAAATTTCACTGTGTCCGACACCCCGAGGCAGCAGGTCTCGTGGAAAGACATAACCAGACCCTGAAAATTAGATTGTCCAAAATTTGTAGAGAGAAAGGTGTCGACTGGGTAGTAGCCTTACCCGTTGCACTCTTTTACATGAGAATGGTAGCGCACTCTCGAACAGGGCTATCCCCGTATGAGGTGATCTTCGGTAGACCACCAAATATGTGGGGGACGCCTATACCACGCAAAATAACTGATATTGACTGTAATATGCTGACAGATTACTTGGCTTCCTTGATGTCTGCACTACAATCTTGTCGTTCACAGGTAGCTGCAGCCTTTCCCGACAACACCGAGGTGAAACCCCATGACGTACTTCCAGGGGATTTAGTTCTAGTGAGGAACTTTGATCGGAAGTCTCAGCTGGATCCTAGGTGGAAGTCGCCTCAGCTCGTACTGCTAACGACGAGGACAGCCGTAAAGATCGAAGGACGGAAAGGCTGGATACATTCAAGTCATATCAAGAAATTTCATGGACTCCCGTCAGACGTAAACGACACACCTTGCGTGTCTTCCCCGATTGACTCTAAACTTCCTTTGGTTGAACTGAGTAGCCATGAACAATACAAACTAAAACTCAGGTCTAACAAGTCAGGCAATTTGATTGTTTAAGTCCTCTCCAAGGTGAAGCGGTCGAATTTGTCTCTGACATGTATCCCTTAGACCTGTATAGAGAAAGAAACAAAAGGATAAAGTTGAAACGACATGCGTACTGTAAATCACTGCGTAGTCATTGCACAGTGACGTTATTAATCTTGTTTTTCTTAAGTCTTTTAATAATTACTGCAAGTATATTGTTGCACATATATTACCCTATTTCTAGACATGTTTATAATGTTACTGCTGAACATTCTTTTAGTGAATTACCTCCGCATGAATTGTCCTATAGATTTGCGCTGCGCAATGACACTTTTATTAGTATGTTACATCATTCCCATCAGGTTAGCAATGCTACAAATTGTTGGATATGTGGTCGACTCCCTCCCTATCAGAACTATAAAGGAATTCTACCTCTCTTTCCATACCCGTTCACACACAACGGCTCCTGTGGAGCATGGTTTAGTTTAATTAATTCCCTAGATTCGAATTCTGCAGTTTACCAGGATAACTGGGTATGGGGAAATCTGAACTTAGTTTTACTCAAAGTCTGTCACCCTAACAAGGAGGGACTTCCCAAAAGAACAGGAACTGATCTAGAAAATGAAGTATATGGATTAGGTAATTTTACGCTCAATCTCATGATCTTGAATGCCGAATCCGAAGCTACTCCAATTTTGCCCGCCATGTCAGTATTTCCAGTTAAAGGTGAATTATGTGTAAGAAAGAATGGTTCCATACATATGGGCCATAGTAGATGCACCACTGTAATAGAATTTAGTGATCAAGGCAAGTCTACATTTAGAGCTTCCCGCCATTCCTACTTCATATGTGGTCAGACGGCATACATACGTTTGCCACTAGATTGGGATGGTACCTGCTACATCGGATTCCTTTTGCCACCTGTTTTCCTAGCTCCTCCTGATTATCACAGAAATACTCATTTAGTACACAATAGAGAAAGGAGAGATCTCCCAATAGTCGATTATACTGAGACCGCATGGGAAAAATACACAGATTTCAATAAAGGTCTCTTTCCCTATATAGGTACAGTTACCAATAGTAAGCTGATACGTAGATTAACCAGAACCCTTGAAGCAGTAGTGAACGAAACTACATCCGCCTTAGGCAATTTAACAGAAGAGCAGTCTGCTATGCGGATTGTTGTGCTTCAAAATCGTCTTGTCCTTGACGTCATCCTGGCCGATAGGGGCGGAGCTTGTAGGGTCATCGGATCAAGTTGTTGCATTTTCATACCAGAAAAT
Source organism: Triturus cristatus (assembly GCF_964204655.1). Taxonomy (NCBI): domain Eukaryota; kingdom Metazoa; phylum Chordata; class Amphibia; order Caudata; family Salamandridae; genus Triturus; species Triturus cristatus. Next base: position 41,173,520 of record NC_140583.1, on the reverse strand, counting down.
TCGCCATCTGTATATAAAGCCATAACTCGTCTTCATAAGATTGTAAGCCAGATACACCAGAATCCAGGCACCTGGACTTGGTCCGGTTGGTTTTGGAGTGTATTATCTACCTTTGGATGGAAGGTCCTATCCTTCCTAGGTATCGGCTTCCTCATATTATTCAGTTGCTGTCTATGTCTACAATGTGGACCAGCGATCTGTGGTCTGTGTGCCACACCGTGTATTCCACCACCAAGATTTCATTCATCACGGAAGAAGAAAGAAGAACAAATGATGCTATATGAACAGATCGATGGATTAATGAAGATTGATATCTCTTGACGGGCAAGTAGGGGACAAGGAGGGAATGTGGAAATATGGATTTTTCTGGTCAGTTATGTCCCCTATCTTGGACCCCAACGGTTTCATGTATAAATCACAAGTACATGTATGTTCCCTCCAGTTCCAGTTATGAAGACGCAAACACATGTGCGTCCACCGCCAACATGTCCTCTTTCAGATCCGCCATGAATGGGCCGGATATTCCATTCCTAAGTATGAAAGGCCACCGGCTTTATATGGTTCACTTATGCCATTTTACAGTCCAGGCAAGTAGGCCCTGATTCTGCCATCAAGCTTTTCCTGCCTTCTGCCTCTGAAAGCTCCAGTCTGAGCTCACATCTGTATCCATGAACTTTGTCCTCATTCTCTGCGCAGCTAACGGTGCCTGACATCAGCCTGTTGCCTGCCAAAAAAACTGTATTTCACCTTCGAAATTATCTGCTCCGCTCCCTACCCAATGCATTCCTGTCTAGTAGTTTAAGTAAACATTCTTCCAGCTACCGAGCAAAGGGCCCGGCTTCTCTGTCTTTATGCAAGTAATTCATAGCCCTGTTACTATGGAAGATTCCTGCCCTCGCATCTAGTGTAGACACTTAGACGCTTGTACACGCACTAACAGTCAGTATAGTCAGTATAGAATAAGATTCTACTCCAAGAAGGCCTCTCTTTTGGATAACACAGTTCTTTAAACATAGGATGTTAGATATGATTTGGGATTAGGTTGACTTGACTCTCCAGACTTCTGTCGCCACATGTAGAGCTAAATGTCAAGTCCCCTTCACCCCCTAGTTGTACGTCAATCACACGTCATGCTGCTGCGCGCGCATTTCTGCCAAGTATTTCTGCTGACATTGCGAAATTCTTTCATGGAACCACCCTATTATGACATCATACCTGATGACGTTCTCTAGTTACGCCCAGTTACACCCACTTTTGCTACGCATGTATGTTTTATCTTTACTATCAATTGTTACGCCTCCTGCATTTGCTTCACTGTAATGCCTATTGTATAAAAATGATTACTTATCAATAAAGTACGGTCTTCACTTCCTGAACCTTCGTGGTGATGGAATCTGGAGCTCATCGATTTAAATTGATTATGGAATAAAGCCCGTTCCGAACCTCTAATACCACGGATTCTGCCTCTTATTTTACTGAGCTATTGTTATAGATTTTCCGCATCAAATTAAGTTCCGGTAATTAAATTATTTACCACAGAACGACCCGAGGTAACTACTCAGGAACCCTATGGATGCCGTTTGCAGAGTGGCAACACAACCGCGTGATCAATTCAAGTCAATGGGCAAGTCGCAGTTACAATTTCAATAAAGAAAGACCCTTCCCAGTGGAACCTGAAGAAATCCAGTGGAAGGCAGGAGGTTAGATAGCCACCCCACCTGTGTACACCCTAAGAAATAGGATACCTACACCATAGAATTCTGGGTAATTTCCCGCTTTGTTAATGTAGGAGGCTGGCTTAGTATATGGTGCTCACTTATGTAAGTGAAGCAACCTGCACTGATCCAGTGAACCCTTAAGATGATTTTAGTGGTCTTAGACATCCTTAGAAAGCTCTCGAAGAGGTAGCTGTGGAGAGACGACTTCAGGCTTAGTCCAGAAGGAGTGTAAATCAGCTTGTTTTACCAGAACGAAATCTTTTTGGTATAGATTAAGAGAAATAGAATAACACAATGTAATTATAGAAGTATGTATTTATTGGAAGACACTCACTAACATATATATATCCTATCCGGTGATATAACACAATGCACACAATACTTTGCAAACAAAATAGGTAAGTAGTACAAATATACAGTGGTCGCCAGGGGAAGACAAATCATTTACTTAAATACTAGGATGCGAACCACAACTCGAGTCAAAACTATACCAAGAAGAGGTAGAGGTGCTTGTGGACACAACAAATTACCCTAGGTAAGTACCCAGGATCCCTACGGAGGTTATTTGCAGAGAGGGAACTCAATCGCGATCTCAATTCAAGTCAAAAGATAAGTCGCAGTTACAAATTTAAGGAAAAAAGATCCTTCCCATTGTACCCTGAATAAATCCTGTGGAAGACAAAAGGTTGCAAAGCCACCCCACCTGTGTATACCCTAGGAACCAGGATACCTACACCAGGGAATTCCAGGTTATTTCCCGTTTTGCTAGTGTAGGAGGCTCGCTTAGTACATGCTGCTCACTGATGTAAGTGTAGCACCCGGCAGTAAACCATACAACCGTTAATGAGATTTTAGTGGTCTTAGACAACCTTAGAAAGCTCTCTGAGTGGTAGCTGTGTAGAGCAGTCTTCAGGCTTTCTCCTGAAGGAGTGTAAAGCAGCTTATTTTACCAGAACATGATCTTATTGGTATGGATTAAGTGAAAAAGAACCACACAATGCATTTCTAAAAAATATGTATTTATTATAAGACACTCACTAACATATATATATATATATCTCCTATCGGGAGATATAACACAATGCACAAAATAGTTTGTAAACAAAACAGGTAAGAAGCACAAATACACAGTGGTCTCCACGGGGAGACCAAACCATTTACTAAAATAGTGGGATGCGAACCACAACTCTCGTCAAGACTATTCCCAGATGACGTAGAAGTGATGGGGACCGAAGGATCGACTTGAGGTAAGTACGCAGGAACCCAACGGATGCCATTTGCTGCGTGGGAACACGATCTTGTGCTCAATTCAAGTCAATGGTTAAGTCGCAGTAACAATTTTAAAGAAGAAAAACCCTTCCCAGTGGACCCTGAAGAAATCCCGTGGATGACAGGATGTTGGAGAGCCACCACACCTATGGATACCCTATGAACCAGGATACCTACACCAGAGAATTCCGGGTAATTTCCTTCTTTGTTAGTGTAGGAGACTGGCTTTGTATCTGGTGCTCACTTATGTAAGTGTAGCAACCTGGACTGCTCTAGGCAACCCTTAAGGTTATTTTAGTGGTCCTAGACAACCTTTGAAAGCTCTCTAAGTGGTTGCTGTGGAGAGCAGCCATCAGGCTTACTCCAGAAGGAGATTAAAGCAGCTTGTTTTACCAGATTGGAATCTTATTGGTATAGGTTAAGTGAAAAAGAACCACACAGTGTATTTATAAAAACATGTATTTATTATAAGACACTCTCTAGCACATATATATAGCTCCTTTCCAGAGATAGAACACACTGCACACAATACTTTGCAAATAAAACAGGTAAGTAGCACAAATACACAGTGGTCGCCAGAGGGAGATCAAATCATTTACTAAAATAGTGGGATGCAAACTACAACTCAAGTCAAGACTAAACCCAGAAGACGTAGAAGTGCATGGGGACTGGAGGAACGACCTGAGGTAACTACTCAGGAACCCTATGGATGCCGTTTGTCGAGTGGCAACACAACCGCGTGCTCAATTCAAGTCAATGGGCAAGTCGCAGTAACAATTTTAATAAAGAAAGACCCTTCCCAGTGGAACCTGAAGAAATCCCGTGGAAGGCAGGAGGTTAGAGAGCCACCCCACCTGTGTACACCCTAAGAAACAGGATACCTACACCAGAGAAATCTGGGTAATTTCCCGCTTTGTTAATGTAGGAGGCTGGCTTAGTATATGGTGCTTACTTATGTAAGTGAAGCAACCTGCACTGATCCAGTGAACCCTTAAGATGATTTTAGTGGTCTTTGACAACCTTAGAAAGCTCTCGAAGAGGTAGCTGTGGAGAGAAGACTTCAGGCTTAGTCCAGAAGGAGTGTAAATCAGCTTGTTTTACTAGAACGAAATATTTTTGGTATAGATTAAGAGAAATAGAATGACACAATGTAATTATAAAAGTATGTATTTATTGGAAGACACTCACTAACATATATATATCCTATCCGGTGATATAACACAATGCACACAATACTTTGCAAATAAAACAGGTAAGTAGTACAAATACACAGTGGTCGCCAGGGGAAGACCAAATCATTTACTTAAATACTCGGATGCGAACCACAACTCAAGTCAAAACTATACCAAGAAGACATAGAGGTGCTTGTGGACACAACAAATTAGCCTAGGTAAGTACCCAGGATCCCTACGGAGGTCGTTTGCAGAGAGGGAACACAATCGCGATCTCAATTCAAGTCAAAAGGTAAGTCGCAGTTACAATTTTAAGGAAAAAAGATCCTTCCCATTGGACCCTGAAGAAATCCTGTGGAAGACAAAAGGTTGCAAGGCCACCCCACCTGTGTATACCCTAGGAACCAGGATACCTACAACAGGGTATTCCAGGTAATTTCCCATTTTGTTAGTGTAGGAGGCTCACTTAGTACATGCTGCTCACTGATGTAAGTGTAGCACCCGGCAGTAAACCATACAACCGTTAATGAGATTTTAGTGGTCTTAGACAACCTCAGAAAACTCTCTGAGTGGTAGCTGTGTAGAGCAGTCTTCAGGCTTTGTCCTGAAGGAGTGTAAAGCAGCTTATTTTACCAGAACATGATCTTATTGGTATGGATTAAGTGAAAAAGAACTACACAATGCATTTCTAAAAAATATGTATTTATTATAAGACACTCACTAACATATATACATATATCCTATCGGGAGATATAACACAATGCACAAAATAGTTTGTAAACAAAACAGCTAAGTAGCACAAATACACAGTGGTCGCCACGGGGAGACCAAACCATTCACTAAAATAGTGGGATGCGAACCACAACTCTAGTCAAGACTATTCCCAGATGACGTAGAAGTGATGGGGACCGAAGGATCGACTTGAGGTAAGTACGCATGAACCCAACGGATGCCATTTGCTGAATGGGAACACGATGTTGTGCTCAATTCAAGTCAATAGTTAAGTCGCAGTAACAATTTTAAAGAAGAAAAACCCTTCCCAGTGGACCCTGAAGAAATCCCGTGGATGACAGGATGTTGGAGAGCCACCACACCTATGGATACCCTAGGAACCAGGATACCTACAGCAGAGAATTCCGAGTAATTTCCTTCTTTGTTAGTGTAGGAGGCTGGCTTAGTAGATGGTGCTCACTTATGTAAGTGTAGCAACCTGGACTGCTCCAGGCAACCCTTAAGGTTATTTTAGTGGTCCTAGACAACCTTTGAAAGCTCTCTAAGTGGTAGATGTGGCGAGCAGCCATCAGGCTTACTCCAGAAGGAGAATAAAGCAGCTTGTTTTACCAGATTGGAATCTTATTGGTATAGGTTAAGTGAAAAAGAACCACACAGTGTATTTATAAAAACATGTATTTATTATAAGACACTCTCTAGCACATATATATAGCTCCTATACGGAGATAGAACACACTGCACACAATACTTTGCAAATAAAACAGGTAAGTAGCACAAATACACAGTGGTCGCCAGAGGGATACCAAATCATTTACTAAAATAGTGGGATGCAAACTACAACTCAAGTCAAGACTAAACCCAGAAGACGTATAAGTGCATGGGGACTGAAGGAACGACCCGAGGTAACTACTCAGGAACCCTATGGATGCCGTTTGCAGAGTGGCAACACAACCGCGTGCTCAATTCAAGTCAATGGGTAAGTCGCAGTTACAATTTTAATAAAGAAAGACCCTTCCCAGTGGAACCTGAAGAAATCCCGTGGAAGGCAGGAGGTTAGAGAGCCACCCCACCTGTGTACACCCTAAGAAACAGGATACCTACACCAGAGAATTCTGGGTAATTTCCCGTTTTGTTAATGTAGGAGGCTGGCTTTGAATATGGTGCTCACTTATGTAAGTGAAGCAACCTGCACTGATCCAGTGAACCCTTAAGATGATTTTAGTGGTCTTAGACAACCTTAGAAAGCTCTCGAAGAGGTAGCTGTGGAGAGAAGACTTCAGGCTTAGTCCAGAAGGAGTATAAATCAGCTTGTTTTACCAGAACAAAATCTTTTTGGTATAGATTAAGAGAAATAGAATGACACAATGTAATTATAAAAGTATGTATTTATTGAAAGACACTCACTAACATATATATATCCTATCCGGTGATATAACACAATGCACACAATACTTTGCAAATAAAACCGGTAAGTAGTACAAATACACAGTGGTCGCCAGGGGAAGACCAAATCATTTACTTAAATACTAGGATGTGAACCACAACTTGAGTCAAAATTATACCAAGAAGACGTAGAGGTGCTTGTGGACACAACAAATTACCCTAGGTAAGTACCCAGGATCGCTACGGAGGTAGTTTGCAGAGAGGGAACACAATCGCGATCTCAATTCAAGTCAAAAGGTAAGTCGCAGTTACAATTTTATGGAGAAAAGATCCTTCCCATTGGACCCTGAAGAAATCCTGTGGAAGACAAAAGGTTGCAAGGCCACCCCACCTGTGTATACCCTAGGAACCAGGATACCTACACCAGGGTATTGTGGTAAATAATTTAATTACCGGTTCTTAATTTGATGCGGAAAATCTATAATAATAGCTCAGTAAAATAAGAGGCAGAATCCGTGGTATTAGAGGTTCGGAACGGGCTTTATTCCAAAATCAATTCGAATTGATGGACTCCATATTCCATCACCACGAAGGTTCAGGAAGTGAAGGACCATACTTTATTGACAGGTAATCATTTTTATACAATAGGCATTACAGTGAAACAGATGCAGGAGGCGTAACAATTGATAGCAAAGATAAAACATACATGCGTAACTAAAGTGGGTGTAACTGGGCGTAACTAAAGAACGTCATCAGGTATGATGTCATAAATGGGTGGTTTCATGAAAGAATTTCGCAATGTCAGCAGAAATACTTGGCAGAGATGCGCGCGCAGCAGCATGACGTGTGATTGACGTGCAACTAGGGGGTGAAGGGGACTTGACATTTAGCTCTACATGTGGAGACAGAAGTCTGGGGGGTCAAGTCAACCTAATCCCAAATCATATCTAACATCCTATGTTTAAAGAACTGTGTTATCCAAAAGGAAAGGTCTTTCGAACAAAATCTATTCTATACTGACTATGAGTGCGTGTACAAGCGTCTAAGTGTCTACACTAGATGCGAGGGCAGAAATCTTCCATAGTAACAGGGCTATGAATTACTTGCATAAAGACAGAGAAGCCGGGCCCTTTGCTCGGTAGCTGGAAGAATGTTTACTTAAACTACTAGACAGGAATGAATTGGATAGGGAGCGGAGCAGATAATTTCGAAGGTGAAATACAGTTTTTGGCAAGCAAACAGGCTGGAGTCAGGCACCGTAAGCCGCGCAGGGAGTAGGACAAAGTTCATGGATACAGATGCGGGCTCAGACTGGAGCTTTCAGAGGCAGAAGGCAGAAAAAGGCTTAATGGCAGAATCAGGGCCTACTCGCCTGGACTGAAAAATGGGATAAATGAACCATATAAAGCCGGTGGCCTTTCATAGTTAAGAATGGAATATCCGACCCATTCATGGCGGATCTGAAAGAGGACATGTTGGCGGTGGACGCACATGTGTTTGCATCTTCATAACTGGAACTGGAGGGAACATACATGTACTTGTGATTTATACATGAAACCGTTGGGGTCCAAGATAGGGGACATAACTGATCATAAAAATCCATATTTCCACATTCCCTCCTTGTCCCCTACTTGCCCTTAAGAGATATCAATCTTCATCAATCCGTTGATCTGTTCATATAGCATCATTTGTTCTTCTTTTTTCTTCTGGGATGAATGAAATCTTGGTGGTGGAATACACGATGTGGCACACAGACCACAAATCGCTGGTCCACATTGTAGGCATAAGCAGCAACTGAATAGTATGAGAAAGCCAATACCTAGGAAGGATAGGACCCTCCATCCAAAGGTAGATAATACACTCCAAAACCAACCGGACCAAGTCCAGGTGCCTGGATTCTGGTGTATCTGGCTTACAATCTTATGAAGGCGAGTTATGGCTTTATATACAGATGGCGAATTTTCTGGTATGAAAATGCAACAGCTTGATCCGATGACCCTACAAGCTCCGCCCCTATCGGCCAGGATGACGTCAAGGACAAGACGATTTTGAAGCACAACAATCCGCATAGCAGACTGCTCTTCTGTTAAATTGCCTAAGGCGGAAATAGTTTCGTTCACTACTGCTTCAAGGGTTCTGGTTAATCTACGTATCAGCTTACTATTGGTAACTGTACCTATATAGGGAAAGAGACCTTTATTGAAATCTGTGTATTTTTCCCATGCTGTCTCAGTGTAATCGACTATTGGGAGATCTCTCCGTTCTCTATTGTGTACTAAATGAGTATTTCTATGATAATCAGGAGGAGCTAGGAAGACAGGTGGCAAAAGGAATCCGATGTAGCAGGTACCATCCCAATCTAGAGGCAAACGTATATATGCAGTCTGACCACATATGAAGTAGGAATGGCGAGAAGCTCTAAATGTAGACTTGCCTTGATCACTGAATTCTATTACAGTGGTGCATCTACTATGACCCATATGTATGGAACCATTCTTTCTTACACATAATTCACCTTTAACTGGAAATACTGACATAGCGGGCAAAATTGGTGCAGCTTCGGATTCGACATTCAGGATCATGAGATTAAGCGTAAAGTTACCTAATCCATATACTTAATTTTCTAGATCAGTTCCCGTTCTTTTGGGAAGTCCCTCCTTGTTAGGGTAACAGACTTTGAGTAAAACTAAGTTCACGTTTCCCCATACCCAGTTGTCTTGATCAACTGCCGAATTCGAATCTAGGGAATTAATCAAACTAAACCATGCTCCACAGGAGCCATTGTGTGTGAACGGGTATGGAAAGAGAGGCAGAATTCCCTTATAGTTCTGATAGGGAGGGAGTCGGCCACATATCCAACAATTTGTAGCATTGCTAACCTGATGGGAATGATGTAACATACTAATAAAAGTGTTATTGCGCAGCGCAAATCTATAGGACAACTCATGCGGGGGTAATTCACTAAAAGAATGTTCAGCAGTAACATTGTAAACATGTTTAGAAATAGGATAATATATGTGCAATAATATACTTGCAGCGATTATTAAAAGACTTAAGAAAAACAAAATTAATAACGTCACTGTGCAATGACTACGCAGTGATTTACAGTACGCATGTTGTTTCAACTTCATCCTTCGGTTTCTTTCTCTATTCAGGTCTAAGGGATACATGTCAGAGACAAATTCGACCTATTCACCTTGGAGAGGACTTAAACAATCAAATTGCCTGACTTGTTAGACCGTAGTTTTAGTTTATATTGTTCCTTGTCATTCAGTTCAACCAAAGGAAGCTTTGAGTCAATCGGTGAAGACACGTGAGGTGTGTCGTTTACATCGGACGGTAGTCCATGAAATTTCTTGATATGACTTGAATGTATCCAGCCTTTTCGACCTTCGATCTTCACGGCTGTCCTCGTGGTTAACAGTACGAGTTGAGGCGATTTCCACCTAGGATCCAGCTGAGACTTCCGGTCAAAGTTCCTCACTAACACCAAGTCCCCGGAAATTACGTCATGGGGTTTCACCTCGGTGTTATCGGGAAAAGCTGCAGCTACCTGTGAACGACAAGATTGTAGTGCAGACATCAAGGAAGCCAGGTAATCTGTCAGCATATTACAGTCAACATCAGTTATTTTGCGTGGTATAGGCGTCCCCCACATATTTGGTGGTCTACCGAAGATCACCTCATAAGGGGATAGCCCTGTTCGAGAGTGCGCTACCATTCTCATGTAAAAGAGTGCAACTGGTAAGGCTACTACCCAGTCGACACCTTTCTCTCTACATATTTTGGACAATCTAATTTTCAGAGTTTGATTATGTCGTTCCACGAGACCTGCTGCCTCGGGGTGTCGGACACAGTGAAATTTCCACTGATAGCCTAACAAAAGTGAAACGTGTTTCATTAGTTCGGATGAGAACGGCTGGCCGTTATCTGAGTAGACAACACGTGGTAAACCGTACCGTGGGAAGAATTCTCGAACCAACTGTTTGGCAGTAGTCGGGGCAGTGTAATCTGAAACCGGGTATGCCTCTGTCCAACGGGAAAGAGCACAGACAACTACGAGAACATATTTGAATCCTCGACATCGTTCCATCTGGATATAATCCATCTGGAGGACTTCAAAAGGGTGATCAGGAGGCTGAAATCCACCTTGTTCTACGGGAATGCTTTTACCTGGGTTAAACTGACAACAGATCATACAGGTACGAACTTTTTGTTTAGCTGCTGCTCGTAAATGTTTGTTGAACCAAATGTGTTGAATGCTGTCTAGCATAGCTTTTTCTCCTAGGTGTGCTGGACTATGTACAGTATTAATGATAACTTGGACCATCGAATCAGGAAGGAACCATACAGATTTATCCTTCGTCATCCATCCTTGATCCGTTTGGATCCCTCCTAATTCAGTCCATTTCTTTATTTCCTCTGGTGTAGCATGTGTCTGTATGTCAATTACGTCAAGAGCGGGATCCTTAACCATCATGCAATGTGTTGGTGTCGGGACTATTGTCTTTGTCATGTCAGATGTTTGAGTTTGAGCAGTCTGTTTAGCTGTTCTGTCAGCTAGATCATTGCCTTGGGAAATGATATCAGTAACTTTCGTATGAGCTTTACATTTCATAATTGATATTGCAGTGGGTAGATGTATTGCATCTAATAAGGCATGAATGAGGGGTCCGTGCTGAATGTGGGCACCGTGAGAAGTTAAATAACCTCTCTCTCGCCACAGCACGCCGAAGTCATGTACAACTCCGAATGCATAACGTGAATCAGTGTATATGTTGACTTTTTTATTCGTAGCTTGAATACAGGCTTGTGTCAGAGCGATGAGCTCTGCTGCTTGAGCTGACAAGGTATTTATGCGATTTGTTTCAATGACTTCAGTGTCTGTTGTGACTGCGTAAGCGGCCACTAGCTCTCCTGTATTTGTTCTCATACATGAACCATCTACATACAACGTCAGGTCTGGGTCTGACAATGGGACGTCTGTCAAGTCTTGTCTAGGTTTCGTCGTGATAGTGATAACTTCAATACAATCATGTGCAAGTGGGTCTGTTCCATTTACTGGTAACAGTGTGGCAGGATTTCTATATGTGGCTGAAACAATGTTAATTCGTAACCAGTGCTAAAGCTGTTGCTGCCACTGATTTCAGGCACGCAGGCAGAGCCTGAGCTACGGGATCTAATGTACTAGAAAAATAAGCACATGGTTTGTGTGATCCTGCTTGTTCCTGTGTGAGTACTGACAAGGCAGTACCTTCGCGTTCTGTAACAAAGAGTGTAAACTGTTTATTGTAACATGGTGTTGCTAAAACAGGTGCTTGACATAAAGCTTTCTTTAGGCTTTCAAAAGCTTGTGTATGTTCCTGAGTCCAAGGGAGAACAGTCGATGTGGCTGCCTCCTGTGTTGTCAACTGAATGAGTGGTTTTGCTAGAAATGCATACTGCGGGATCCACTGCCTACAATATGAAGTGAGGCCTATGAAAGCCCGCACCTCCTTTTGTGTCTTGGGTGTTGGCATGTTAGCAATTAACTGGATGCGATCTGATGTAAGCTGCCTTCCCTCCTTGGACAGCGAGTGACCAAGGTAAACAACTCGCTGGACACAGAATTGCAGCTTAGAAGGGGACACCTTGTGCCCCTTTTCGGCCAAAAATTGTAAAACCGTCAGTGAGGCTTTTTCACATTCAGGTTCGCTTCTAGCGGTGATCAGCAGATCATCGACATATTGAAGCAGGGCAGTGTTGACTGGCATGTGGATACTGTCGAGTTCTCGTTTCAGTGCTTGGCTATAGATGCTGGGGCTTTCTGTAAATCCTTGAGGTGCGCGTGTGAATTTAAAGCTTCGTCCATTTAAACTAAATCCGAACAAGTATTGGCTTTCCGGATCTATTGGGACGCTGAAAAAGGCATTCTTGAGATCAATTACAGTAAAGAATGTTGCTTCGGAATCAATGGCTGTCAGTAATGAAGAAATGTCTGGGACTACGGGGTATTGTGGTACAATACATTTGTTTAATTCGCGCAGATCAATAACCAATCGATATACTGGCGGGGCTGTTGGATCAGTTCGTTTAAGAATCGGAATTATCGGTGAATTACATACATTGGAGTCGGTTTCCACAACCACTCCTTGGGTAATAAGCTCGTCAATGATTTGCAGTAAAGCCACTACAGCATCTGGGGGTAACTTGTATTGTCGCATTCGTGGTAGTACCACTCCTGCCTTTAGTGTGACTCGATATGGTGTAATGTTCATGCAACCAACATCTGTAGGGCCTTGTGCCCATAAATGTGTGGGTAAAGTCTGCAGTCGGTCATCCATGTCTCGGGACACATAGTGCCCTTTGAAATCACGTAAAAACAATCTTACTCCTTCCGGAGAACAACATATTATAGCTCCTAGAGCTTTCAATGTTTTTATGCCTAACAGGTTTTCTGGACATGATTTAGTAAGCAATAAATCTGTAGTTCGTGTCAAGGGACCAATCGTAAGTGGAAGAGGCTGTGATACTTCGTTAATGATAGGTTTTCCTGAAAAGCCAAGGGAAATATTCTGTGAGCCTGAGAGGGGTGCCCCTGGAACTTCACTACGTTTTATTGTTGTTCGGCTTGCCCCTGTATCAAGTAAAAATTTTCTATCTTGGCCTAATAGTTCACTGTGTACATAAGGTCCTTCTTGATCTACAGGGACCTCAATAAGGGGTAAGCCAACTTCCCTCTCTAGGCTGTTTCATGAGTATCGTTGATAATCAGGATAGTCATACTGTGCGGTCTGGTACATCTGTCGTGTCGTTGTTTGTGTGGCAGCAATAGGCTGCGGTGGTGGAGCTGGCATAGACTGTTGCGGAGCCGGCATGGACTGTGCATGCTGCGGGGCTCCTTGTTGGTTCTGATCCTGTCTAAGTGGCCGTGGTCTTTCTTTTGTATTACCTATGGCGATATTATGTTTTAAAACTGGACAATCGTGTACATAATGACCTGGCTGTTTACAATAGTTGCATGTCCCTTTTACAGGACCTGTTGAAACATTAGACTGTGTCATACCCTTTTTATGACCGTCAGCTGGAACTGTCTGGGAGACTAGCATTTTCATTTTCGTGTCTTTCATGCGTCTTTGTTCATGTTCTTGTTCCTCTCTAATTCTATTGTGATGGTACTGTAACATTTGTAACATCTGTGACGGAGTGTTACCTTGCCAGGTACTCTCGAATTTCAACACTCTATTCTTAACTTGGGGCAAGGAATTTTCAACTAACTTTGTCACAAACAGATGTGGATACGATTCGCTACTTGCTTTTATTCCACTATTTATACCAAAACATTTTTCGAATCGGGCATAGAAATCACTAGTGTCTTCATCTGGTTTTTGTTTACAGGCTGAGATTGCACCCCAGTCTTCCTTTTTCGTAGTTAATAAACGTGGCAGTACCTGTACTAGTAAACCTGGTAGTGTTTTGGTCTTTTCCCCAAGCCCTGCCCCTGGACCTCGAGCTTTTTCTTCGTTTTCTAATGCTGTCCAATCTATCTTTTGGTCTCCCACCTCCCAATCCTTTTCCTTGAGTTTTTCGTAAATGCCCGCAGGCATTAATACCTTCAATATTGTCATAATGTCGGGATAGGTATATTCTCCCATGAGTAACATATCTTTAATTTCACGGTGGAAACCCGCTGGGTCTTTGTCATGACTGGGTACCACTTTCTTCATTTCTAATACGCCATAATTCAATGGCATCTTTCTGTGACTGTCTAGCTTTCTTTTTCCATAATTCTTCCTCTACTTTCATGATGCAATCTGCATCCCAGGTCCCAGCTGCGGGCCACCTCTGACTTTCTGGTAATTCCTTGGTGTAGTCTACCCATAAATCAAGAAATAATATGGCGTCTAGGCCATGTTTATGATACATGAAGTACCCTGGAGTGTCCCTAGGAGGAATGGGAACAGCTTCTTCGAGTACCCCTTTTCTAGTTTTGATCTGTCTTAATTTCGAAAAGAGCGGCATATTGAGAACTGATCTGATACCTAATTTTGAACACGTTTAATACCACAAAACACAATAATGAACAGTCATTCACACCACAATATACAGAACGTATTTAAAACATTTTAACATTTAACATTTAATGAATAAACAATGATGGCCATTTAGGGAACTAGTCACTAAGCATAATACTCGGTACTAACTAGATAATTCTGAATTATATACTTAGACATACTTGATATACTGCTAAACAGTACAGATACACTGCTGAAACAGTGCAGACCGGATTTGTGTACCCAAACCCGTCTAGACCGGCACAAACTATGTGCACGTCAGAACGCCTCCCCGACAATGGTACTCACCGGGTAGCTCGGAACGGAAGGCCTCGGAATTGAACTGAACTGGACTTGGACCGGACTGGACTCGGCTCGAAACTTCGGAAACTTCGGAAACTGGTGGGCTTCTGTATACCTCGGATCTTGCTCTCTCAGCTAGGCTCTGGTCGGGATACTTCGCACTTCTCACCGCCTCGTCTGGGTGTTGATCGCAGCCTCAGTTACCCCCGCTCGGCAGGAGGGAGATACAGGAAATCCTGTGGGTACGCGTTGTTGTCCGTCCAGCTGTGACAGGAGACCGGGCCTGCAACGCACCGCCGGCGCGTGAGATGAGAAAGTGTCCCTGTTCGGGCGCCATATATGTGGTAAATAATTTAATTACCGGTTCTTAATTTGATGCGGAAAATCTATAATAATAGCTCAGTAAAATAAGAGGCAGAATCCGTGGTATTAGAGGTTCGGAACGGGCTTTATTCCAAAATCAATTCGAATTGATGGACTCCATATTCCATCACCACGAAGGTTCAGGAAGTGAAGGACCATACTTTATTGACAGGTAATCATTTTTATACAATAGGCATTACAGTGAAACAGATGCAGGAGGCGTAACAATTGATAGCAAAGATAAAACATACATGCGTAACTAAAGTGGGTGTAACTGGGCGTAACTAAAGAACGTCATCAGGTATGATGTCATAAATGGGTGGTTTCATGAAAGAATTTCGCAATGTCAGCAGAAATACTTGGCAGATATGCGCGCGCAGCAGCATGACGTGTGATTGACGTGCAACTAGGGGGTGAAGGGGACTTGACATTTAGCTCTACATGTGGAGACAGAAGTCTGGGGGGTCAAGTCAACCTAATCCCAAATCATATCTAACATCCTATGTTTAAAGAACTGTGTTATCCAAAAGGAAAGGTCTTTTGAACAAAATCTATTCTATACTGACTATGAGTGCGTGTACAAGCGTCTAAGTGTCTACACTAGATGCGAGGGCAGAAATCTTCCATAGTAACAGGGCTATGAATTACTTGCATAAAGACAGAGAAGCCGGGCCCTTTGCTCGGTAGCTGGAAGAATGTTTACTTAAACTACTAGACAGGAATGCATTGGATAGGGAGCGGAGCAGATAATTTTGAAGGTGAAATACAGTTTTTGGCAAGCAAACAGGCTGGAGTCAGGCACCGTTAGCCGCGCAGGGAGTAGGACAAAGTTCATGGATACAGATGCGGGCTCAGACTGGAGCTTTCAGAGGCAGAAGGCAGAAAAAGGCTTAATGGCAGAATCAGGGCCTACTCGCCTGGACTGAAAAATTGGATAAATGAACCATATAAAGCCGGTGGCCTTTCATAGTTAAGAATGGAATATCCGACCCATTCATGGCGGATCTGAAAGAGGACATGTTGGCGGTGGACGCACATGTGTTTGCGTCTTCATAACTGGAACTGGAGGGAACATACATGTACTTGTGATTTATACATGAAACCGTTGGGGTCCAAGATAGGGGACATAACTGATCATAAAAATCCATATTTCCACAGTATTCCAGGTAATTTCCCGTTTTGTTAGTGTAGGAGGCTCGCTTAGTACATGCTGCTCACTGATGTAAGTGTAGCACCCGGCAGTAAACCATACAACCGTTAATGAGATTTTAGTGGTCTTAGACAACCTTAGAAAGCTCTCTGAGTGGTAGCGTGTAGAGCAGTCTTCAGGCTTTGTCCTGAAGGAGTGTAAAGCTGCTTATTTTACCAGAACATAATCTTATTGGTATGGATTAGGTGAAAAAGAACCACACAATGCATTTCTAAACAATATGTATTTATTATAAGACACTCACTAACATATATATAATATATATATCTCCTATCGGGAGATATAACACAATGCACAAAATAGTTTGTAAACAAAACAGGTAAGTAGCACAAATACACAGTGGTCGCCACGGGGAGACCAAACCATTTACTAAAATAGTGGGATGCGAACCACAACTCTAGTCAAGACTATTCCCAGATGACGTAGAAGTGATGGGGACCGAAGGATCGACTTGAGGTAAGTACGCAGGAACCCAACGGATGCCATTTGCTGAATGGGAACACGATCTTGTGCTCAATTCAAGTCAATGGTTAAGTCGCAGTAACAATTTTAAAGAAGAAAAACCCTTTCCAGTGGACCCTGAAGAAATCCCGTGGATGACTGGATGTTAGAGAGCCACCACACCTATGGATACCCTAGGAACCAGGATACCTACACCAGAGAATTCAGGGTAATTTCCTTCTTTGTTAGTGTAGGAGACTGGCTTTTTAGATGGTGCTCACTTATGTAAGTGTAGCAACCTGTACTGCTCCAGGCAACCCTTAAGGTTATTTTAGTGGTCCTAGACAACCATTGAAAGCTCTCTAAGTGGTAGCTGTTGAGAGCAGCCATCAGGCTTACTCCAGAAGGAGAATAAAGCAGCTTGTTTTACCAGATTGGAATCTTATTGGTATAGGTTAAGTGAAAAAGAACCACACAGTGTATTTATAAAAACATGTATTTATTATAAGACACTCTCTAGCACATATATATAGCTCCTATCCGGAGATAGAACACACTGCACACAATACTTTGCAAATAAAAAAGGTAAGTAGCACAAATACACATTGGTCGCCAGAGGGATACCAAATCATTTACTAAAATAGTGGGATGCAAACTACAACTCAAGTCAAGACTAAACCCAGAAGACGTAGAAGTGCATGGGGACTGAAGGAACGACCCGAGGTAACTACTCAGGAACCCTATGGATGCCGTTTGCAGAGTGGCAACACAACCGCGTGATCAATTCAAGTCAATGGGCAAGTCGCAGTTACAATTTCAATAAAGAAAGACCCTTCCCAGTGGAACCTGAAGAAATCCAGTGGAAGGCAGGAGATTAGATAGCCACCCCACCTGTGTACACCCTAAGAAATAGGATACCTACACCATAGAATTCTGGGTAATTTCCCGCTTTGTTAATGTAGGAGGCTGGCTTAGTATATGGTGCTCACTTATGTAAGTGAAGCAACCTGCACTGATCCAGTGAACCCTTAAGATGATTTTAGTGGTCTTAGACATCCTTAGAAAGCTCTCGAAGAGGTAGCTGTGGAGAGAAGACTTCAGGCTTAGTCCAGAAGGAGTGTAAATCAGCTTGTTTTACCAGAACGAAATCTTTTTGGTATAGATTAAGAGAAATAGAATAACACAATGTAATTATAGAAATATGTATTTATTGGAAGACACTCACTAACATATATATATCCTATCCGGTGATATAACACAATGCATACAATACTTTGCAAACAAAATAGGTAAGTAGTACAAATATACAGTGGTCGCCAGGGGAAGACAAATCATTTACTTAAATACTAGGATGCGAACCACAACTCGAGTCAAAACTATACCAAGAAGAGGTAGAGGTGCTTGTGGACACAACAAATTACCCTAGGTAAGTACCCAGGATCCCTACGGAGGTTATTTGCAGAGAGGGAACTCAATTGCGATCTCAATTCAAGTCAAAAGATAAGTTGCAGTTACAATTTTAAGGAAAAAAGATCCTTCCCATTGTACCCTGAAGAAATCCTGTGGAAGACAAAAGGTTGCAAAGCCACCCCACCTGTGTATACCCTAGGAACCAGGATACCTACACCAGGGTATTCCAGGTTATTTCCCGTTTTGCTAGTGTAGGAGGCTCGCTTAGTACATGCTGCTCACTGATGTAAGTGTAGCACCCGGCAGTAAACCATACAACCGTTAATGAGATTTTAGTGGTCTTAGACAACCTTAGAAAGCTCTCTGAGTGGTAGCTGTGTAGAGCAGTCTTCAGGCTTTCTCCTGAAGGAGTGTAAAGCAGCTTATTTTACCAGAACATGATCTTATTGGTATGGATTAAGTGAAAAAGAACCACACAATGCATTTCTAAAAAATATGTATTTATTATAAGACACTCACTAACATATATATATATATATCTCCTATCGGGAGATATAACACAATGCACAAAATAGTTTGTAAACAAAACAGGTAAGAAGCACAAATACACAGTGGTCTCCACGGGGAGACCAAACCATTTACTAAAATAGTGGGATGCGAACCACAACTCTCGTCAAGACTATTCCCAGATGACGTAGAAGTGATGGGGACCGAAGGATCGACTTGAGGTAAGTACGCAGGAACCCAACGGATGCCATTTGCTGCGTGGGAACACGATCTTGTGCTCAATTCAAGTCAATGGTTAAGTCGCAGTTACAATTTTAATAAAGAAAGACCCTTCCCAGTGGAACCTGAAGAAATCCAGTGGAAGGCAGGAGATTAGATAGCCACCCCACCTGTGTACACCCTAAGAAATAGGATACCTACACCATAGAATTCTGGGTAATTTCCCGCTTTGTTAATGTAGGAGGCTGGCTTAGTATATGGTGCT
This sequence comes from Triturus cristatus, assembly GCF_964204655.1. Classification (NCBI taxonomy): domain Eukaryota; kingdom Metazoa; phylum Chordata; class Amphibia; order Caudata; family Salamandridae; genus Triturus; species Triturus cristatus. The sequence goes on along the minus strand of NC_140583.1, from coordinate 41,154,495 downwards.
CACTTATGTAAGTGAAGCAACCTGCACTGATCCAGTGAACCCTTAAGATGATTTTAGTGGTCTTAGACATCCTTAGAAAGCTCTCGAAGAGGTAGCTGTGGAGAGAAGACTTCGGGCTTAGTCCAGAAGGAGTGTAAATCAGCTTGTTTTACCAGAACGAAATCTTTTTGGTATAGATTAAGAGAAATAGAATAACACAATGTAATTATAGAAATATGTATTTATTGGAAGACACTCACTAACATATATATATCCTATCCGGTGATATAACACAATGCACACAATACTTTGCAAACAAAATAGGTAAGTAGTACAAATATACAGTGGTCGCCAGGGGAAGACAAATCATTTACTTAAATACTAGGATGCGAACCACAACTCGAGTCAAAACTATACCAAGAAGAGGTAGAGGTGCTTGTGGACACAACAAATTACCCTAGGTAAGTACCCAGGATCCCTACGGAGGTTATTTGCAGAGAGGGAACTCAATCGCGATCTCAATTCAAGTCAAAAGATAAGTCGCAGTTACAATTTTAAGGAAAAAAGATCCTTCCCATTGTACCCTGAAGAAATCCTGTGGAAGACAAAAGGTTGCAAAGCCACCCCACCTGTGTATACCCTAGGAACCAGGATACCTACACCAGGGTATTCCAGGTTATTTCCCGTTTTGCTAGTGTAGGAGGCTCGCTTAGTACATGCTGCTCACTGATGTAAGTGTAGCACCCGGCAGTAAACCATACAACCGTTAATGAGATTTTAGTGGTCTTAGACAACCTTAGAAAGCTCTCTGAGTGGTAGCTGTGTAGAGCAGTCTTCAGGCTTTCTCCTGAAGGAGTGTAAAGCAGCTTATTTTACCAGAACATGATCTTATTGGTATGGATTAAGTGAAAAAGAACCACACAATGCATTTCTAAAAAATATGTATTTATTATAAGACACTCACTAACATATATATATATATATCTCCTATCGGGAGATATAACACAATGCACAAAATAGTTTGTAAACAAAACAGGTAAGAAGCACAAATACACAGTGGTCTCCACGGGGAGACCAAACCATTTACTAAAATAGTGGGATGCGAACCACAACTCTCGTCAAGACTATTCCCAGATGACGTAGAAGTGATGGGGACCGAAGGATCGACTTGAGGTAAGTACGCAGGAACCCAACGGATGCCATTTGCTGCGTGGGAACACGATCTTGTGCTCAATTCAAGTCAATGGTTAAGTCGCAGTAACAATTTTAAAGAAGAAAAACCCTTCCCAGTGGACCCTGAAGAAATCCCGTGGATGACAGGATGTTGGAGAGCCACCACACCTATGGATACCCTATGAACCAGGATACCTACACCAGAGAATTCCGGGTAATTTCCTTCTTTGTTAGTGTAGGAGACTGGCTTTGTATCTGGTGCTCACTTATGTAAGTGTAGCAACCTGGACTGCTCTAGGCAACCCTTAAGGTTATTTTAGTGGTCCTAGACAACCTTTGAAAGCTCTCTAAGTGGTTGCTGTGGAGAGCAGCCATCAGGCTTACTCCAGAAGGAGATTAAAGCAGCTTGTTTTTACCAGATTGGAATCTTATTGGTATAGGTTAAGTGAAAAAGAACCACACAGTGTATTTATAAAAACATGTATTTATTATAAGACACTCTCTAGCACATATATATAGCTCCTTTCCAGAGATAGAACACACTGCACACAATGCTTTGCAAATAAAACAGGTAAGTAGCACAAATACACAGTGGTCGCCAGAGGGAGATCAAATCATTTACTAAAATAGTGGGATGCAAACTACAACTCAAGTCAAGACTAAACCCAGAAGACGTAGAAGTGCATGGGGACTGGAGGAACGACCTGAGGTAAGTACTCAGGAACCCTATGGATGCCGTTTGTCGAGTGGCAACACAACCGCGTGCTCAATTCAAGTCAATGGGCAAGTCGCAGTAACAATTTTAATAAAGAAAGACCCTTCCCAGTGGAACCTGAAGAAATCCCGTGGAAGGCAGGAGGTTAGAGAGCCACCCCACCTGTGTACACCCTAAGAAACAGGATACCTACACCAGAGAAATCTGGGTAATTTCCCGCTTTGTTAATGTAGGAGGCTGGCTTAGTATATGGTGCTTACTTATGTAAGTGAAGCAACCTGCACTGATCCAGTGAACCCTTAAGATGATTTTAGTGGTCTTTGACAACCTTAGAAAGCTCTCGAAGAGGTAGCTGTGGAGAGAAGACTTCAGGCTTAGTCCAGAAGGAGTGTAAATCAGCTTGTTTTACTAGAACGAAATATTTTTGGTATAGATTAAGAGAAATAGAATGACACAATGTAATTATAAAAGTATGTATTTATTGGAAGACACTCACTAACATATATATATCCTATCCGGTGATATAACACAATGCACACAATACTTTGCAAATAAAACAGGTAAGTAGTACAAATACACAGTGGTCGCCAGGGGAAGACCAAATCATTTACTTAAATACTCAGATGCGAACCACAACTCAAGTCAAAACTATACCAAGAAGACGTAGAGGTGCTTGTGGACACAACAAATTAGCCTAGGTAAGTACCCAGGATCCCTACGGAGGTCGTTTGCAGAGAGGGAACACAATCGCGATCTCAATTCAAGTCAAAAGGTAAGTCGCAGTTACAATTTTAAGGAAAAAAGATCCTTCCCATTGGACCCTGAAGAAATCCTGTGGAAGACAAAAGGTTGCAAGGCCACCCCACCTGTGTATACCCTAGGAACCAGGATACCTACAACAGGGTATTCCAGGTAATTTCCCATTTTGTTAGTGTAGGAGGCTCACTTAGTACATGCTGCTCACTGATGTAAGTGTAGCACCCGGCAGTAAACCATACAACCGTTAATGAGATTTTAGTGGTCTTAGACAACCTCAGAAAACTCTCTGAGTGGTAGCTGTGTAGAGCAGTCTTCAGGCTTTGTCCTGAAGGAGTGTAAAGCAGCTTATTTTACCAGAACATGATCTTATTGGTATGGATTAAGTGAAAAAGAACTACACAATGCATTTCTAAAAAATATGTATTTATTATAAGACACTCACTAACATATATACATATATCCTATCGGGAGATATAACACAATGCACAAAATAGTTTGTAAACAAAACAGCTAAGTAGCACAAATACACAGTGGTCGCCACGGGGAGACCAAACCATTCACTAAAATAGTGGGATGCGAACCACAACTCTAGTCAAGACTATTCCCAGATGACGTAGAAGTGATGGGGACCGAAGGATCGACTTGAGGTAAGTACGCATGAACCCAACGGATGCCATTTGCTGAACGGGAACACGATGTTGTGCTCAATTCAAGTCAATAGTTAAGTCGCAGTAACAATTTTAAAGAAGAAAAACCCTTCCCAGTGGACCCTGAAGAAATCCCGTGGATGACAGGATGTTGGAGAGCCACCACACCTATGGATACCCTAGGAACCAGGATACCTACAGCAGAGAATTCCGAGTAATTTCCTCCTTTGTTAGTGTAGGAGGCTGGCTTAGTAGATGGTGCTCACTTATGTAAGTGTAGCAACCTGGACTGCTCCAGGCAACCCTTAAGGTTATTTTAGTGGTCCTAGACAACCTTTGAAAGCTCTCTAAGTGGTAGATGTGGCGAGCAGCCATCAGGCTTACTCCAGAAGGAGAATAAAGCAGCTTGTTTTACCAGATTGGAATCTTATTGGTATAGGTTAAGTGAAAAAGAACCACACAGTGTATTTATAAAAACATGTATTTATTATAAGACACTCTCTAGCACATATATATAGCTCCTATCCGGAGATAGAACACACTGCACACAATACTTTGCAAATAAAACAGGTAAGTAGCACAAATACACAGTGGTCGCCAGAGGGATACCAAATCATTTACTAAAATAGTGGGATGCAAACTACAACTCAAGTCAAGACTAAACCCAGAAGACGTAGAAGTGCATGGGGACTGAAGGAACGACCCGAGGTAACTACTCAGGAACCCTATGGATGCCGTTTGCAGAGTGGCAACACAACCGCGTGCTCAATTCAAGTCAATGGGTAAGTCGCAGTTACAATTTTAATAAAGAAAGACCCTTCCCAGTGGAACCTGAAGAAATCCCGTGGAAGGCAGGAGGTTAGAGAGCCACCCCACCTGTGTACACCCTAAGAAACAGGATACCTACACCAGAGAATTCTGGGTAATTTCCCGTTTTGTTAATGTAGGAGGCTGGCTTTGAATATGGTGCTCACTTATGTAAGTGAAGCAACCTGCACTGATCCAGTGAACCCTTAAGATGATTTTAGTGGTCTTAGACAACCTTAGAAAGCTCTCGAAGAGGTAGCTGTGGAGAGAAGACTTCAGGCTTAGTCCAGAAGGAGTGTAAATCAGCTTGTTTTACCAGAACGAAATCTTTTTGGTATAGATTAAGAGAAATAGAATGACACAATGTAATTATAAAAGTATGTATTTATTGGAAGACACTCACTAACATATATATATCCTATCCGGTGATATAACACAATGCACACAATACTTTGCAAATAAAACAGGTAAGTAGTACAAATACACAGTGGTCGCCAGGGGAAGACCAAATCATTTACTTAAATACTAGGATGCGAACCACAACTCGAGTCAAAACTATACCAAGAAGACGTAGAGGTGCTTATGGACACAACAAATTACCCTAGGTAAGTACCCAGGATCCCTACGGAGGTCGTTTGCAGAGAGGGAAAACAATCGCGATCTCAATTCAAGTCAAAAGGTAAGTCGCAGTTCCAATTTTAAGGAAAAAAGATCCTTCCCATTGTACCCTGAAGAAATCCTGTGGAAGACAAAAGGTTGCAAGGCCACCCCACCTGTGTATACCCTATGAACCAGGATACCTACACCAGGGTATTCCAGGTTATTTCCCGTTTTGCTAGTGTAGGAGGCTCGCTTAGTACATGCTGCTCACTGATGTAAGTGTAGCACCCGGCAGTAAACCATACAACCGTTAATGAGATTTTAGTGGACTTAGACAACCTTAGAAAGCTCTCTGAGTGGTAGCTGTGTAGAGCAGTCTTCAGGCTTTGTCCTGAAGGAGTGTAAAGCAGCTTATTTTACCAGAACATGATCTTATTGGTATGGATTAAGTGAAAAAGAACCACACAATGTATTTCTAAAAAATATGTATTTATTATAAGACACTCACTAACATATATATATATCTCCTATCGGGAGATATAACACAATGCACAAAATAGTTTGTAAACAAAACAGGTAGGTAGCACAAATACACAGTGGTCGCCACGGGGAGACCAAACCATTCACTAAAATAGTGGGATGCGAACCACAACTCTAGTCAAGACTATTCCCAGATGACGTAGAAGTGATGGGGACCAAAGGATCGACTTGAGGTAAGTACGCAGGAACCCAACGGATGCCATTTGCTGAATGGGAACACGATGTTGTGCTCAATTCAAGTCAATAGTTAAGTCACAGTAACAATTTTAAAGAAGAAAAACCCTTCCCAGTGGACCCTGAAGAAATCCCGTGGATGACAGGATGTTGGAGAGCCACCACACCTATGGATACCCTAGGAACCAGGATACCTACAGCAGAGAATTCCGAGTAATTTCCTTCTTTGTTAGTGTAGGAGGCTGGCTTAGTAGATGGTGCTCACTTATGTAAGTGTAGCAACCTGGACTGCTCCAGGCAACCCTTAAGGTTATTTTAGTGGTCCTAGACAACCTTTGAAAGCTCTCTAAGTGGTAGATGTGGCGAGCAGCCATCAGGCTTACTCCAGAAGGAGAATAAAGCAGCTTGTTTTACCAGATTGGAATCTTATTGGTATAGGTTAAGTGAAAAAGAACCACACAGTGTATTTATAAAAACATGTATTTATTATAAGACACTCTCTAGCACATATATATAGCTCCTATCCGGAGATAGAACACACTGCACACAATACTTTGCAAATAAAACAGGTAAGTAGCACTGTTAGACCTACGTCTAAGGGGGTAGCTTGGCTCAGGTCACTTGGCTCATCACTCCATTTGGCTTTTCAGGCCTGCATCCCACTCAGCTCGCAATCCTGCGCCACATCACTCAAAAAGAACACTACACCGATTTTTGTACAAGAGTTACTGTAACTTTATAACATTTCTTTTCTGATCAAGATTCAGTTTTCAATTTGACATTACAATTGGAACCGGTTCATTTCATTTGCATAAGAACCTCTCTCTATTGTCTAAGGTCAAACCTGTACGTTACGGTACTAGATAGACTTGTCTTACTCTACAAGAATCCTCAATTCCACATGTCAACAATGTACCTTATACTTGCAGAGGAAATAACAATTCACTCCAAACAATACGTTTCATACAGTAGTCTTGGAATCGCCCTTTTAGCTTCTCCCACCACAGTTAACAAGAGAAAGGGATACAATCCCCAAGTATCGCTGGCTGAGAGACTTTCCCTCCCCACACTGAGCAACAGGACTGTATCCCCCAATAGCCAGTTCCAGTCACCTTCTTCGTGCTATTCCGAGTGCTGGTGTTCCCCAGGAACTGCACCCCCCCTCCCGGGATACCCTGCTTACTGTAATCGCGCTGACCGATCTGCGCGTAGTAGGGCACAATTCTGCACAGGAGGAACCAGTTCCCGGGTGGCTGTCCTTACAACCTCTGAAGGGGAAATCCTGTCATCCGGTTAGAGGGCGTCTCCGTAGGCCCCTCCCCGCTGAAATACCTCACCCGGCGCTTACTCATTCAGCGGATGTCCTCTGTTGCCACGGGCCTTCCCTCGACGCTTCCTGGCTTTTTACACTCGACAAGCGCTCCCGCCACTGCCGACTGCAGCGCGACCTGCGGGGGCGCGGCCCTGACTCCGTCAGGCTCTCTCACCGCTGCGCAACTCGTGGGGGGTGCGGCCTCATCACCCGGCTGCTGGGAGGGGCGGCGCTTCTCCGTTGGCCCGGCACACGTGACCCGGGGGACAGCTTCACAGCCCGTTACGAATAAGTTTCCTGGCCGCCGCTTCTCCAAGCGATTGATCGGCGCGATGACAGCTCTACACACAGCTGACACGCGCGATGGACGCCAGCCCCATCAGAGAGTCCCAGCACCCCACCAGCCTTCACTGATCCCTCAGGACTCCACCGGGGTCTCACAGATAGGCCCACGCCTCGAATCCACGAAGGTGAGGAACTTAGATCAGCCAGGCGGGCAGGCAGAGATTAAGGGGCTTGGCTCACAGCAGTTCAGATGGGCAGGACCACTAGCCCGGGGTGTATTTAGCACAACTCCCTGCCTTGAAGTCCACGATGGGTCGCTGTCGCTGACACCACTGGGGAGAAGTTTTGGATTCCCAAATGTCATCCAGGGAGGTCTAGGCAGTTCCAATGACAATTCCCACACGGAATCCCTCTTCAGGCCTCCAGGTTACGTTAGGGATCCTTAACCAGAACACAATGCCTCCCAGGGTCGATGGCTGAGTTCAGGGATTGGTCAAATGATAGAGGGTGTTGTCAGCTAGGTAGGGGGTTCGCGCAGACCCTAGGGTCTGTCCTCTCCCAATCCCGCGCAATCACCTCACCACTCAGGTGCCTCACTCCTGACTACTCCACAACCCAGCTTGATTCTAAAATGGCTGCCCTCCTGCCACCTCTATTTATCACCTTGGGTTGGACTTGCCAGAGGGGTCCAGAAGGTTCTGGAACCTCCCATGGCAGTCATGGCCCGAGTGCTGAGGTGACAGTTGGAGCCACCATTTTGTGAATCCTACCTTCCTCATCTATCTACCTCAGAGGAGCACCTTGCGCCTTTTCCGTCAGGCGCTGAGGAAAAGGCGCCAAGAACCTCTACATCAACACCTAAAAAGTTTTGGTAGACAGAAAAAATGAGAAGGGGACAAGGGACAAAAATAATAAAATGAGGAGGGAACTGCCAAAGGGCTGACAGGTCTAACACGCGTCCCCCCCAGCTGAAAGTGGGGAGAGCTACCCAACCCCTTGGGAGTCCTCTTCACTAAGGCGGAAATACCTGGAGAGACCGTCAGCATTGGCGTGGTCCACTCCTGGGCGATGTTCCACCCTAAAGTCCATCCCCTGTAGGGAAATGGACCACCTCAACAGCTTGGGATTCTCGCCCCTCATTTGCATCAGCCATCTGAGGGGCCGGTGGTCGGTCTGAACCAGGAAGTGCGAGCCAAACAGGTATGGCCGCAGCTTCTTCAGAGCCCACACCACCGCAAAAGCCTCCCTCTCAATTGCACTCCACCTCTGTTCCCGGGGGAGTAGTCTCCTAGAGAGGAAAACCACCGGTTGGTCTAGACCCTTGTCATTGAGTTGCGACAGCACTGCCCCAATACCGTGCTCCGACGCGTCTGTCTGGACAATGAACTCCTTGGCAAAGTCAGGGGCCCTGAGAACAGGTGCCGCACACATGGCCTTTTTCAAGGTGTCAAAAGCGTGTTGACATCCCTCGGTCCAGATCACCCGTCGAGAGTGCTTTTTGGAAGTGAGCTCAGTCAAGGGGGCCACGATGGTACCGTATCCCTTGACAAAGCGTCGGTAGTAACCAGTGAGGCCCAAGAAGGCCCGGACCTCCGTCTGTGTCTTGGGGGGCTCCCAGGCCATGATGGTTTCGATCTTGGCCTGGAGGGGTTGCACCTTACCCCGACCCACCAAGTGACCGAGGTACACTACCGACCACTGCCTGATCTGGCACTTACTGGCCTTGATCGTCAGACCTGCCTGCTGCAAAGCCTGAAGAACGGCCTGAAGGTGACACAGATGGTCCTCCCAGCTGCGGCTGAAGACAGCGATGTCATCCAGGTACGCAACTGAAAAGGCTTCCATTCCAGAGAGGACCTGGTTCACCAATCGCTGGAACGTAGCAGGGGCGTTCTTGAGCCCAAAGGGCATCACACAGAACTGGTAGTGACCCTCGGGGGTGGAGAAGGCTGACCTTTCCTTGGCTCCATCCGTCAGGGAAATCTGCCAGTACCCGGATGTGAGGTCAAAGGTACTGAGATATTGGGCAGCTCCCAACCGGTCAATGAGCTCATCCGCCCTCGGGATAGGATGAGCATCTGTCTTTGTCACTGAATTCAGTCCCCTATAATCCACACAGAACCGGAGCTCTGTGGTAGTGCCCGGTGGGGCAGCTTTGGGTACCAGTACTACCGGACTGGACCAGGGACTTCCTGAAGGCTCAATTACTCCTAGCGCTAGCATCTTGGTAACTTCCTCATGGATGCTAGCCTTCACCTTATCCGACAGTCGGTAGGACTTGGACTTCACAGGTGGGCTGTCCCCTGTGTCCACGTCATGGGTACACAGATGAGTCCTTCCCGGGATAAGGGAGAACAAGGAAGCAAACTGCTCCAGAACCTGGCGACAGTCCTTCCGTTGTTCAGGAGTTAGTGACGGTGAAAGGATCACTCCCTCCACCGATCCATCCTTCTCTTGGGACGCAAACAGATCGGGAAGAGGTTCACTTTCCTCTTCCTCTGACCCATCAGTCACCATCATTAACGTGACCTCGGGTCTCTCTTGGTGAGGCTTGAGATGGTTGACATGGAGCACCCGATGGGGCTGCCTGGAGGTTTTAAGATCTACCACGTAGGTAACCTTCCCCTTTTTCTCAACCACCTCAAAGGGGCCTGACCAGCGATCCTGGAGGGCGCTAAGCTCTCCAGGTTCCATCACCCACACCTTCTGGCCAGGCTCCAGCTCCACCGGGTGAGCATTTCGGTCATACCATTCCTTCATGACCGTTTGGCTGGCTTCTAGGTTTTCCGAAGCTTGCTTCCACAACCTAGCCATTTGGCTACGAAAGGCCAGCATGTAGCTCACCACATCCGGGGGAAGTTTTCTGGGAGTCTTTTCCCATCCATCCTTCACCAGGCTGAGGGGTCCACGCACAGGATGCCCGTACAACAGCTCGAAGGGGCTGAAGCCCACTCCCTTCTGTGGTACCTCCCGGTACGAGAACAGCAAACAAGGTAGGAGGACGTCCCACTTCCTCCGCAGGCTCTCGGGCAGACTCCGGATCATGCCCTTTAAGGTTTTGTTAAACCTTTCCACCAGACCATTAGTCTGGGGGTGATAAGGGGTGGAGAACCGGTAAGTAACTCCACACTCCTTCCACATAGCCCGCATGTATGCCGACATGAAGTTGGTACCTCTGTCCGACACCACTTCCTTGGGGAATCCCATCCGGGTAAAAATTCCCATAAGGGCCCGTGCCACCGCAGGTGCAGTAATGGTCCTCAAAGGTATAGCCTCTGGGTACCGTGTGGCATGATCCACCAGAACCAGGATAAACCTGTGACCGGCTGACGTTGGTGGATCCAATGGCCCGACAATGTCGATGCCCACCCTTTCAAAGGGGGTACCAACGACCGGCAGTGGTTCCAGGGGAGCCTTCAGCTTCACCCCCGTTTTCCCACTAGCTTGGCAGGTTACACACGTCCTACAGAAAGTATCGGACGTAATCCTCATCTGAGGCCAGTAAAAATGAGGGACAAGTCGAGCAAAGGTCTTGTCTTGTCCCAAGTGTCCTGCCAAGGGTATTTCGTGAGCCAGTCCTAATAGGAAGGCTCGGTAACGCTGGGGAACTACCAAGGCCCGGGATGAACCATGCACCGGAGCCTTGGGTTCGCTATACAGGAGTCCATCTTCCCAATATATGTGGAAGTTCCCCGAATCGTTACCCGCTGCCTGGGCTTCGGCCTGCCGCCGTAAACCCTCAAGGGTAGGGCACTCCTTCTGGGCCCGACAAAACTCTTCCCTAGTAGGTCCTCCCTCCACCTGCCAGTCTGCAGGGGTAGGCAAGCCCTCCAGGGACGTTACATCCCCCTCCGTAGACTCCGGGACCACCTCAGTTGCCCCATCCACCTTTGGAGGGTCAGATGCCGGGGCAGGCTTCCCCCGTCCCCGTCTACCCTTTCCGGCAGCTGGTTGGGCCTTTGTCCCAGGCTCCAACCTCTGTGAATCCCCTCTTCGGGTGGTCACGGACCGAGTGTGGGCACACGTCCACTCAGGGGTCCCCAACATTTCCATGTGGGCCCTGAACTCAACCTCCTTCCACGCCGAGTGTTCAAGGTCGTTTCCCAACAGGCAGTCGACCGGCATGGCAGGGCTGATCGCAACTCGTAGAGGACCCGCCACCCCTCCCCACTCAAAGGGAACCTGGGCCACCGGATAGTGACCCTCTTGGTTGTCAGCCATCACAACCGGGTGGACTACATTGGGGACCACCTGCTCCGGGGACACCAGCTGACTCCTTACCATAGTCATGCTGGCTCCTGTGTCCCTCAGAGCCTCCACCCTCTGGGCATTGATGGTGACCCATTGCCTGTACTTAGTAGTATTCGAGGGCATCTGGGTCTTAGGAACCATCTCACAATCCCCTAAGGACACTAAGGTTAGCCCTGCCCACTCACCTCCCTTATCTAGGGGCAACTCCTCCCCGAGCACTACACTCACCACCCCAGGGGTCTTTCCTCCAATTGGAGGGTGTGGTCTCTTGGGACACTTGGTATCCCCCTTATAGTGCCCAACCTCACCACACTCGTAACATCGGACAACCCTAGGCTGCTGACCACGGTCAGGATAAGGGGGTTTGTGGGGACCAACCTTAGGAGGGAATCCTACTCCCTTCCCTGGTGAACTCTTTTGGGGGCCTTTAGAGAACTCCCTCTTTTTGTCTTCCCCCCCTTTCTTCTGGGGGGCGCCCTGTCCAGCCCCTTGGAAATTCCCTCCAGTCCCTTTTGAAGATACCCGGGTACTGGCCCAGATATCTGCCTCCTCTGCAAGCTTCCTGGGATTAGTGAGCTTGCTGTCTACTAGGTGCTGACGCAGCTCTGGAAAACTTTTCTCTAGGAGGTGCTCCTTTAAAATTAAATTGTACAATCCCTCATAGTCCTTGACATCACTGCCCTGTACCCTGCCCTCTAAGGCCTTCCTGGCATAGTCCAAGAAGTCCACCCAATTCTGAGTGGACAACTTCTGACTGCCCCGAAACCTCTGCCTGAATTTTTCAGGGGTCAGTCCAAATTTCCTTACTAGGGCTACCTTCATGACGGGGTACCTGGTCTGGTCTGGCTGTTCTAGCGCTAACAAGGCATCCCTCCCCACCGGAGGCATATACCTATACAGGCCACCCCCCCACTGGGCTTCGGGGACCCCATGGGCTCTTAGAGAGACCTCATAGGCAGCCAGCCATTTTACAATATCATCCCCTATACCATAGCTAGCAACCACATCTTTGGGCAGGTAGGGCCTGGACTCTCTCGGGACTTCTCTCGGTATGCTGCCACCATTAGGACTGCTGGGGGTTCCAAGTTGAAGGACTTTGAGCTCTAACTCTTTTAGGTGAAGCTCATGGGGAACCTCCTCTCCTCCCTCTCCTTTTCCAACCGGGCCAGATCCATTCTAAGCTGTCTCTCTTCCCTCCGATCAACTAGGTCAGCAGAGGACAGGCTCCCCCCTGAGGCGCTACTTCCCACTCTTGATGGGGCCCTGGACCCAACGTCCATATTACCGCTCCCAGGGGGAAGAAGGACTTCCGGTTCTTCTAGGAGATCTAGTCCTGGTTCTTCCTCCCGTTTCCCGCTAGGGTGGGCCATAACCCAGGCTCTTAAGCTTGCCTGGAGCTCTGTCTTCTTCGCCCCCTGCTTAAAGAATACCTCCCGTCCCTGGCAGAACTCCTTCAATTGGGCCACTGTATACTCCTCCTGCCTACCCAATTTGAATTCCATCCTGCCAGATGGGACCCCAACACAGTTAACAAGAACTTTGCTCAAGAAAGGGAATATACACAGGACAATTTCAAAAATCCTCCAATTAGAAAACAATCTGGAGAAAACTCCAGCCAAAACAATCCAGTGTAGGTGGTGATGCGCGCAAAACTGCTACCAAGCGGATGCAAGCACTGAATAAGTAATCCCACCGCTGAGCACCAATTTGTTAGACCTACGTCTAAGGGGGTAGCTTGGCTCAGGTCACTTGGCTCATCACTCCATTTGGCTTCTCAGGCCTGCATCCCACTCAGCTCGCAATCCTGCGCCACATCACTCAAAAAGAACACTACACCGATTTTTGTACAAGAGTTACTGTAACTTTATAACATTTCTTTTCTGATCAAGATTCAGTTTTCAATTGGACATTGCAATTGGAACCGGTTCATTTCATTTGCATAAGAACCTCTCTCTATCGTCTAAGGTCAAACCTGTACGTTACGGTACTAGATAGACTTGTCTTACTCTACAAGAATCCTCAATTCCACATGTCAACAATGTACCTTATACTTGCAGAGGAAATAACAATTCACTCCAAACAATACGTTTCATACAGTAGTCTTGGAATCGCCCTTTTAGCTTCTCCCACCACAGTTAACAAGAGAAAGGGATACAATCCCCAAGTATCGCTGGCTGAGAGACTTTCCCTCCCCACACTGAGCAACAGGACTGTATCCCCCAATAGCCAGTTCCAGTGACCTTCTTCGTGCTAGTCCGAGTGCTGGTGTTCCCCAGGAACTGAACCCCCCCTCCCGGGATACCCTGCTTACTGTAATCGCGCTGACCGATCTGCGCGTAGTAGGGCACAATCCTGCACAGGAGGAACCAGTTCCTGGGTGGCTGTCCTTACAACCTCTGAAGGGGAAATCCTGTCATCCGGTTAGAGGGTGTCTCCGTAGGCCCCTCCCCGCTGAAATACCTCACCCGGCGCTTACTCATTCAGCGGATGTCCTCTGTTGCCACGGGCCTTCCCTCGACGCTTCCTGGCTTTTTACACTCGACAAGCGCTCCCGCCACTGCCGACTGCAGCGCGACCTGCGGGGGCGCGGCCCTGACTCCGTCAGGCTCTCTCACCGCTGCGCAACTCGTGGGGGGTGCGGCCTCATCACCCGGCTGCTGGGAGGGGCGGCGCTTCTCCGTTGGCCCGGCACACGTGACCCGGGGGGACAGCTTCACAGCCCGTTACGAATCAGTTTCCTGGCCGCCGCTTCTCCAAGCGATTGATCGGCGCGATGACAGCTCTACACACAGCTGACACGCGCGATGGACGCCAGCCCCATCAGAGAGTCCCAGCACCCCACCAGCCTTCACTGATCCCTCAGGACTCCACCGGGGTCTCACAGATAGGCCCACGCCTCGAATCCACGAAGGTGAGGAACTTAGATCGGCCAGGCGGGCAGGCAGAGATTAAGGGGCTTGGCTCACAGCAGTTCAGATGGGCAGGACCACTAGCCCGGGGTGTATTTAGCACAACTCCCTGCCTTGAAGTCCACGATGGGGCGCTGTCGCTGACACCACTGGGGAGAAGTTTTGGATTCCCAAATGTCATCCAGGGAGGTCTAGGCAGTTCCAATGACAATTCCCACACGGAATCCCTCTTCAGGCCTCCAGGTTACGTTAGGGATCCTTAACCAGAACACAATGCCTCCCAGGGTCAATGGCTGAGTTCAGGGATTGGTCAAATGATAGAGGGTGTTGTCAGCTAGGTAGGGGGTTCGCGCAGACCCTAGGGTCTGTCCTCTCCCAATCCCGCGCAATCACCTCACCACTCAGGTGCCTCACTCCTGACTACTCCACAACCCAGCTTGATTCTAAAATGGCTGCCCTCCTGCCACCTCTATTTATCACCTTGGGTTGGACTTGCCAGAGGGGTCCAGAAGGTTCTGGAACCTCCCATGGCAGTCATGGCCCGAGTGCTGAGGTGACAGTTGGAGCCACCATTTTGTGAATCCTACCTTCCTCATCTATCTACCTCAGAGGAGCACCTTGCGCCTTTTCCCTCAGGCGCTGAGGAAAAGGCGCCCAGAACCTCTACATCAACACCTAAAAAATTTTGGTAGACAGAAAAAATGAGAAGGGGACAAGGGACAAAAATAATAAAATGAGGAGGGAACTGCCAAAGGGCTGACAGGTCTAACAAACACAAATACACAGTGGTCGCCAGAGGGAGACCAAATCATTTACTAAAATAGTGGGATGCAAACTACAACTCAAGTCAAGACTAAACCCAGAAGACGTAGAAGTGCATGGGGACTGAAGGAACAACCCGAGGTAACTACTCAGGAACCCTATGGATGCCGTTTGCAGAGTGGCAACACAACCGCGTGCTTAATTCAAGTCAATGGGCAAGTCGCAGTAACAATTTTAATAAAGAAAGACCCTTCCCAGTGGAACCTGAAGAAATCCCGTGGAAGGCAGGAGGTTAGAGAGCCACCCCACCTGTGTACACCCTAAGAAACAGGATACCTACACCAGAGAAATCTGGGTAATTTCCCGCTTTGTTAATGTAGGAGGCTGGCTTAGTATATGGTGCTTACTTATGTAAGTGAAGCAACCTGCACTCATCCAGTGAACCCTTAAGATGATTTTAGTGGTCTTAGACAACCTTAGAAAGCTCTCGAAGAGGTAGCTGTGGAGAGAAGACTTCAGGCTTAGTCCAGAAGGAGTATAAATCAGCTTGTTTTACTAGAACAAAATCTTTTTGGTATAGATTAAGAGAAATAGAATGACACAATGTAATTATAAAAGTATGTATTTATTGAAAGACACTCACTAACATATATATATCCTATCCGGTGATATAACACAATGCACAAAATACTTTGCAAATAAAACAGGTAAGTAGTACAAATACACAGTGGTCGCCAGGGGAAGACCAAATCATTTACTTAAATACTCGGATGCGAACCACAACTCGAGTCAAAACTATACCATGAAGACGTAGAGGTGCTTGTGGACACAACAAATTACCCTAGGTAAATACCCAGGATCCCTACGGAGGTCGTTTGCAGAGAGGGAACACAATCGCGATCTCAATTCAAGTCAAAAGGTAAGTCGCAGTTACAATTTTAAGGAAAAAAGATCCTTCCCATTGGACCCTGAAGAAATCCTGTGGAAGACAAAAGGTTGCAAGGCCACCCCACCTGTGTATACCCTAGGAACCAGGATACCTACAACAGGGTATTCCAGGTAATTTCCCGTTTTGTTAGTGTAGGAGGCTCGCTTAGTACATGCTGCTCACTGATGTAAGTGTAGCACCCGGCAGTAAACCATACAACCGTTAATGAGATTTTAGTGGTCTTAGACAACCTTAGAAAGCTGTCTGATTGGTAGCTGTGTAGAGCAGTCTTCAGGCTTTGTCCTGAAGGAGTGTAAAGCAGCTTATTTTACCAGAACATGATCTTATTGGTATGGATTAAGTGAAAAAGAACCACACAATGCATTTCTAAAAAATATGTATTTATTATAAGACACTCACTAACATATATACATATATCCTATCGGGAGATATAACACAATGCACAAAATAGTTTGTAAACAAAACAGCTAAGTAGCATAAATACACAGTAGTCGCCACGGGGAGACCAAACCATTTACTAAAATAGTGGGATGCGAACCACAACTCTCGTCAAGACTATTCCCAGATGACGTAGAAGTGATGGGGACCGAAGGATCGACTTGAGGTAAGTACGCAGGAACCCAACGGATGCCATTTGGTGAATGGGAACACGATCTTGTGCTCAATTCAAGTCAATAGTTAAGTCGCAGGAACAATTTTAAAGAAGAAAAACCCTTCCCAGTGGACCCTGAAGAAATCCCGTGGATGACAGGATGCTGGAGAGCCACCACACCTATGGATACCCTAGGAACCTGGATACCTACAGCAGAGAATTCCGGGTAATTTCCTTCTATGTTAGTGTAGGAGACTGGCTTTGTATCTGGTGCTCACTTATGTAAGTGTAGCAACCTGGACTGCTCCAGGCAACCCTTAAGGTTATTTTAGTGGTCCTAGACAACCTTTGAAAGCTCTCTAAGTGGTTGCTGTGGAGAGCAGCCATCAGGCTTACTCCAGAAGGAGAATAAAGCAGCTTGTTTTACCAGATTGGAATCTTATTGGTATAGGTTAAGTGAAAAAGAACCACACAGTGTATTTATAAAAACATGTATTTATTATATGACACTCTCTATTACATATATATAGCTCCTATACGGAGATAGAACACACTGCACACAATACTTTGCAAATAAAACAGGTAAGTAGCACAAATACACAGTGGTCGCCAGAGGGAGACCAAATCATTTAATAAAATAGTGGGATGCAAACTACAACTCAAGTCAAGACTAAACCCAGAAGACGTAGAAGTGCATGGGGACTGAAGGAACAACCCGAGGTAACTACTCAGGAACCCTATGGATGCCGTTTGCCGAGTGGCAACACAAACGCGTGCTCAATTCAAGTCAATGGGCAAGTCGCAGTTACAGTTTTAATAAAGAAAGACCCTTCCCAGTGGAACCTGAAGAAATCCCGTGGAAGGCAGGAGGTTAGAGAGCCACCCCACCTGTGTACACCCAAAGAAACAGGATACCTACACCAGCGAATTCGGGGTAATTTCCCGCTTTGTTAATGTAGGAGGCTGGCTTTGTATATGGTGCTCACTTATGTAAGTGAAGCAACTTGCACTGATCCAGTGAACCCTTAAGATGATTTTAGTGGTCTTAGACAACCTTAGAAAGCTCTCGAAGAGGTAGCTGTGGAGAGAAGACTTCAGGCTTAGTCCAGAAGGAGTGTAAATCAGCTTGTTTTACCAGAACGAAATCTTTTTGGTATAGATTAAGAGAAATAGAATGACACAATGTAATTATAAAAGTATGTATTTATTGGAAGACACTCACTAACATATATATATCCTATCCGGTGATATAACACAATGCACACAATACTTTGTAAATAAAACAGGTAAGTAGTACAAATACACAGTGGTCACCAGGGGAAGACCAAATCATTTACTTAAATACTAGGATGCGAACCACAACTCGAGTCAAAACTATATCAAAAAGACGTAGAGGTGCTTATGGACACAACAAATTACCCTAGGTAAGTACCAAGGATCCCTACGGAGGTCGTTTGCAGAGAGGGAACACAATCGCAATCTCAATTCAAGTCAAAAGGTAAGTCGCAGTTACAATTTTAAGGAAAAAAGATCCTTCCCATTGTACCCTGAAGAAATCCTGTGGAAGACAAAAGATTGCAAGCCCACCCCACCTGTGTATACCCTAGGAACCAGGATACCTAGTACAGGGTATTCCAGGTAATTTCCCGTTTTGTTAGTGTAGGAGGCTCGCTTAGTACATGCTGCTCACTGATGTAAGTGTAGCACCCGGCAGTAAACCATACAACCGTTAATGAGATTTTAGTGGTCTTAGACAACCTTAGAAAGCTCTCTGATTGGTAGCTGTGTAGAGCAAACTTCAGGCTTTGTCCTGAAGGAGTGTAAAGCAGCTTATTTTACAAGAACATGATCTTATTGGTATGGATTAAGTGAAAAAGAACCACACAATACATTTCTAAATAATATGTATTTATTATAAGACACTCACTAACATATATACATATATCCTATCGGGAGATATATCGCAATGCACAAAATAGTTTGTAAACAAAACAGGTAAGTAGGCCAAATACACAGTGGTCGCCACGGGGAGACCAAACCATTTACTAAAATAGTGGGATGCGAATCATAACTTAAGTCAAGACTATACCGAAAGACGTAAAAGTGCCTGGGGGCCCAAGGGACCACCCTGGGTAAGTACCTAGGAACCCCAAGGAGACCTTTTGAAGAGTGGGAACACAACTGCGTGCTCAATTCAAGTCAATAAGTGATTCTTAGTTGCAATTTTACAGAAAAAGGACTCTTCCCAGTTGACCCTGAGGAAATCCAGTCGAGGTCAAAAGGTTGGAGAGGCACCTCACCTATGGATACCCTAGGAACCAGGATACCTAAACCAGGGAATGCCGAGTAAATTTCCGCTTTGTTAGTGTAGGAGGCTGGCTTAGTATATGCTGCTCACTTATGTAAGCATAGCACCCTGCAGTAATCCAGACAACCGTTAATGTGATTTTAGAGGTCTTAGACAACCTTAGAAAGCTCTCTACATGGTAGCTGTGGAGAGCAGCCTTCATGCTTACTCTTGAAGGATACTAAAGCAGCTTGATTTACCAGAACGTGATCTTATTGGTATAGATTAAGTGAAAAAGAACCACACAATGCATTTATAAAAATATGTATTTATTATAAGACACTCAGTAACATATATTTATATATATGTCCTGATATAACCCAAGGCACAAAATACTTTGCAAATAAAACAGGTAAGTAGCACAACTACATAGTGGTCGCCACGGGGAGACCAAACCATTTACTAAAATAGTGGGATGCGAACCACAACTCTAGTCAAGACTATTCCCAGATGACGTAGAAGTGGATAGGGACCGAAGGAACGACTTGAGGTAAGTACGCAGGAACCCAACGGATGCCATTTGCTGAGTGGGAACACGATCGTGTGCTCAATTCAAGTCAATGGGTAAGTCGCAGTTACAATTTTAAAGAAAAAAACCCCTTCCCAGTGGACCCTGAAGAAATCCCGTGGATGACAGGATGTTGGAGAGCCACCACACCTATGGATACCCTAGGAACCAAGATACCTACACCAGAGAATTCCGGGTAATTTCCTTCTTTGTTAGTGTAGGAGACTGGCTTCATATATGGTGCTCACTTATGTAAGTGTAGCAACCTAGACTGCTCCAGACAACCCTTAAGGTTATTTTAGTGGTCCTAGACAACCTTTGAAAGCTCTCTAAGTGGTAGCTGTGGAGAGCAGCCATCAGGCTTACTCCAGAAGGAGAATAAAGCAGCTTGTTTTATCAGATTGGAATCTTATTGGTATAAGTTAAGTGAAAAAGAACCACACAGTGTATTTATAAAAACATGTATTTATTATAAGACACTCTCTAGCACATATATATTGCTCCTATCCGGAGATAGAACACAATGCACACAATACTTTGCAAATAAAACAGGTAAGTACTACAAATACACAGTGGTCTCCAGCGGAAGACCAAATCATTTACTAAAATAGTAGGATGCAAACCACAACTCAAGTCAAGACTATACCCAAAAGACGTAGAAGTGCTTGTGGGCACCACGAATTACCCTAGGTAAGTACCCAGGATTCCTACGGAGGCCTTTTGCAGAGATGGAACACGATCGTGATCTCAATTCAAGTCAATAGGTGATTCGTAGTTGCAATTTTAAAGAAGAAGGACTCTTCCCAATGGACCCTGAAGAAATCCAGTGGAAGACAAAAGGTTGGAGAGACACCACACCTATGGATGCCCTAGGAACCAGGAAACCTACACCAGAGAATTCCGGGTAATTTCCTTCATTGTTAGTGTAGGAGACTGGCTTTGTATACGGTGCTCACTTATGTAAGTGTAGCAAGCTGGACTGCTCCAGGCAACCCTTAAGGTTATTTTAGTGGTTCTAGACAACCTTAGAAAGCTCTCTAAGTGGTAGCTGTGGAGAGCAGTCTTCAGGCTTAGTCCAGAAGGAGTGTAAAGCAGCTTATTTGACCAGAACATGATCTTATTGGTATGGATTAAGTGAAAAAGAACCACACAGTGTATTTAAAAGAAATATGTATTTATTATAAGACACTTACTAACAAATATATATAGCTCCTATCCGGAGATAGAACACAATGCACACAATACTTTGCAAATAAAACAGGTAAGTAGCACAGATACACAGAGGTCACCAGGGGGAGACCAAACCGTACACTAAAATAGTGGGATGCGAACTATAACTCAAGTTGAAACTATACCGAGAAGACGTAGAAATGCTTAGGGACCCAAGGAACTACTCTAGGTAAGTACCCAGGAACCCCACGGAGTCGGTTTGCAGAGTGGGAACACGACTGCATGCTCAATTTAAGTTATTGGGTAAGTAGCAGTTACAATTTCAAAGAAGAAAGATCCTTCCCAGTCGACCATGAAGAAATCCCTTGGAAGACAGAGGTTCGAGAGCCACCCCATCTATGGATATCCTAGGAACCAGTATACCTACACCAGAGAATTCCGGTTTGTTAGTGTAGGAGGCTGGCTTAGTATATGGGGCTCAATTATGTAAGTGTAGTACCCTGCACTGGTCCAGACAACCCTTGAGGTGTTTGTAGTGGTCTTAGACAACCTTAGAAAGCACTCTAAGTGGTAGCTGTGGAGAGCAGCCTTCAGGCTTACTCCAGAAGGAGTGTAAAGCAGCTTGTTTTACCTGAACGGAATCTTATTGGTATAGATTAAGTGAAAAAGAACCACACAGTGTATTTATAAAATATGTATTTATTATAAGACAGTCAAAGATGAAGTGGTGTCTTGATTTGAATTTTGTCTTACGACGAATCTAGGGACCCACCCACAGGCAAGCCCTGAAGTACCCTTAGAAAAGGGTTTGGACGATTTAGGGGTCCCTCCAAGAGGAGGGGCTGGACAGTGGGGAAATTACTCCCATGTCCTTTGTCCAGTTTTGAGCAAGATCTGGAGCCAACTGCTCCCTGGACTGGTCTGAACTTGAGTATGCAAGGAGGGTACCAAGTGTGCCCTTCATGCAGTCTAAGTGGATCTGCTAAGCGCCCCAATCCTACCCCAATACACCAAACCCTGTCCGGGAGGTGGTCGCACCTCACTGTGACAGCATATCTATTGTTCTGCCTTCCCCTGCCCGAGCTTGGTTTAGCAGGAGGGCAGAAACATGTCTCTGGTCGGCAGCAGCCCTAGCTTTCTGCCCGGTTCTGTAAGACTGGTACTGGGAGCACCGAGGGCCTCTCGGAGGAGCTTTACAGTGCATGGAATCATACCTCCCACACCATTTACGGTGTGGGGGTATGATTTGTGAGACCAAACATGACAGGGTTTGTTACAGACAGTTTAGAGATGGTCATCGAGTAATGAAGCATGGCCACTCTATGTAATGTAATGGCTGATGCATTTACAACCCGGAAGAATGGTCACCTTGGATTGTAGGGGAGTCCTGCTCATGCGGGGCACCCTCTCACTTATGACCATGCACCCTGCCTTCAGGATTGAAAGGCCTGCCTTAGATGTGACTGATAGGTTTTAAGTGCGTAGACCTCAGGTATAAGGACATTTATATCTGTTATAAGTGGTGGTAGCACACAGGCTGCAATGGCAGACCTGTAGTCTTAATTTGATTGGTCTCCCATGGATGGCACAATGCATGCTTCATCCAAAGGGTGAACACTGGTGTACCTATGCCCTGGGTACCTTAGTACCATAGGTTGGGGACTTACAAGGCTGCATCAGTAGCCAATCTGACGGGTACCTAAGTACTTACCATGTCCAATATGAGTAAAAAGCACAGAGACTGGGGTCCTGATTAGCAGGACCCCAGTCAGACTAGTCAGTAAACCATAATGACACCAAGAGGGTGTAAAGGTGTAACCATGAAAGCGATCCTACTTTCCTACACTGATGGATTGATTGAAAGTTAGGAGGTACCAGTATAAAGAAAACAGTTCAGACAGATCTCCTTATATTATGTTATTAGCAGTCATGCGGTTTATTTAGCTGAATGCACCTCTGTTGAGTCTAAGGGCAAAAGGTCTACATGATGTCAGCCTCTTATTCAGTTTAGCAATTCGCAGATTCGCAGATTCCTTTCCATCGCAGCTCTGACCCAAGTGGTTCTTGCCCTGGTCATCTCGCGTATTGACTACACAAACTCCCTGTATAGTGGCATACCAGCCTACCAGTTACATCGGCTGTACTGGTCCAAAATCAAGCAGCTAGGCTTATCTTCGGTCAGCCTAAACACCGGCATGTGAGTCCACTGTTGAAAAGCCTTCACTGGCTTCCTTTACCCCAATGCTGCCTGTTTAAACTGGGCTGTACCATCCATAAAGCCCTCTCAGGACGCAGGCCCGCCTTCATCGCCTCTAATATACAGCAGTACATTCCATCTTGCGACCTACGTTCCTCAAATAAAAATCTGTTGGTTCCCCACAGCTTCAAACAAAAGAAACATGGAGGTCTTAGATACACAACCTTGGCCCCCCAGTTCTGGAATACGCTCCCCTCTAATCTGCGCACCGCCGACTCCTACACCGAGTTCAGAAAATTACTTAAGACCTGGCTATTTACCTAGGCGTACAACTGAAGACTCATTCACTATTATGCAAATGCCGTCCTTCCTCAGCACCAAGAAACAGCCTGGTGAACGTGCGCTCTACAAATCACCTTTAACATAACATAACATAACATAACATAAGGGAAGGGACATTTCACTTTGGAACTCCAATTGGTGGCCCGCGACAGCAGGGCCATGCCCCCAGCCCGTAAAGAAGGTAAAAAATCTTGGAGTCCTGATCGATGACCATCTTTCCTTATCTGACCAAGTCAACAGCTTTACCTCTTCTTGTTTTTATACACTTAAAATTCTTAGGAAAATTCTTCCTTTTATTCCTATGTCTCTGAGGAAAATGGTTGTTACGGCGCTGATCCTGTCAAAAATTGATTACTGTAATTCACTCTACATTGGAGCTAAAAAAAGTGTGATTCATAAACTTCAGACCCTGCAGAATGTGGCGGTCGCGGTTATTATTAGAACTACCCAAATTTAGTTCTATTCGTCTAATTACTCGAGAACAACTACATTGGTTGCCCATATCGGCTAGGATCCAGTTTAAGTCAATGTGTATGTTACACAAGAGTCTGCATGGGACGGGACCCGCGCAGATTGGTCAATACTGTAAGCGATACACTCCACAGAGATACCTTCGTTCCACTTCAACGTATTTGCTTGTGGTCCCAAGAGTAAAGACGTTGAAATGGGGGGGCAGAAGTTTTCGATACTTGGCCCCAAAGCTATGGAACTCTATGCCTCTGCATCTTAGAACTCAAAACAACCTGCTACAGTTTAGGAAGGGACTTAAAACTTGGTTATTTGCGTGCACTCCTTCGGGGTTTTGATTTCCCGGATTAACCTTAACGGTAGCAAGTGCTATGACGCCACGGCAAACACGCGCTCTATAAAAACCCATTTTTCAATCCATTTCATAACATAACATAACAGCAATCCCAAAGTAAGCTGCAATATGGCCGCAGTCATTATGTGCTTGGGAATGAGTGCTGGGGAGGAAAGGCTGTTCAGAAAACCACCCCGGTGGGTCAAACTGTACCTTGGGTGCTGTCTGAGACATTCAGCCTGGCATGTCTGGTTAGTGCTGCCCCAGGGAGGGTTTAAATTCCCTTCAGGCAGATCACATGGGGAGCCCGAGTCCGGAGCTCATCCATCAGACATCCTTCATGTGCGAGCGCAGGCCGCCTGCCCACAGCTTTTGAAAGAATTCTGGCAGGATCATGAAAGGGATATTTTGAACACGTAAAAGAGTTTGGACAGGGTGATCCTTTTTAACATTTCTGCCTGGTCTAGTATAGCTGATGCAGGGCCCTACGATGCCTATGCTCATTCATGCAGCTATTCGTAAATGAGGTACTGATTTTTTGATTGTAAGACTTAATTTTTATCCATTACATATACCGCTAAATATTTAAATCCCTACAGAACTATTGATATGGTTCATCTGTATCTTACGTCCCAGGGTCAACCTGTTGATGGATAGAATAGTCATTTTTCCCATTTGAAAGTAGATCCTGAGTATGTGCTGAAAATGTGTATGAGTCTTGTCATTAGGGCATGTCACGTACAAAAGGATATAATCAGTGTATAGAACGATTCTGTCCTCACAGTCTTCCTCCCCTCCAAGTCCCAAAAAAACTGCTTGTCTCCCCAGATACAGCAGGCCAGGGGTTCTAGCGAAAGAGCAAATAGATTTAGGGATCGGTGTCAATCTTGCCTCGTACCCCTCTCCAACCCGAAGAGGGCACAATGTAATACCATTTACTTTTACCCTCGCCACTGTTTGACTATAGACGAGCTTTATCCACCGCCGAAAGCAGGGGGCTATGCATACTATTTCCCATACTCAATGCAGGTATGGGAGCTTCAGAGCTGTGGGGACTTTTGTGGAGTCAAGGGATAGTGCAGCTGTGTGATCTTTCAATCACCTCCGGCAGCTGTGGAGGTGTGTGATGTTCAGCGTAGTTCTCCTATGAGGCATTAAGCCCAACTGGTCAGGATGACCCGGTTTAGAGATTTGTTTAAACAGAATATGTTGGTTTCAATACTTCCATATCTATAACTCTCCCAGTGCCCAACTTTCTCTCCCTCAACTGTTCCACCCTCCTACAATATCTGTGCCCCTTCAACCAAAGCAGATCCTGGTCTTCAAGACTTGTTTCACCTACAGTCATAGTCCCACATTGTTAGGTAGCTTATAACATTTTCCATTGATACCACTGTCGATGGTGGGTCCGGTTCCCTCATACAAACCACCAAAGCCTCCTATGCTGGTGTTACCTCAAGGGAGCTCTGGCTTTGTTTGGCCTCTCAAAACAGCAGTCCACTTTCATATCCTGCCCATGTCTCAAGCTCAATACTCTACTCTGGGCCTACCAGCTGGCTTCTAATTCGGGATAATTTCCCGATTTGTTATTATAGGAAGCTGGCTTAGTATATGGTGCTCTCTTATGCAAATGTAGCCCCCTGCACTGATCCAGACAGCCCTTAAGGTGATCTTAGTGGTCTTAGACAACCTTAGAAAGCTCTCTAAGTTGTAGCTGTGGAGAGCAGCCTTCAGGCTTAGGCCAGAAGGATTGTAAAGAAGCTTGTTTTCCCAGAACGGAATGTATTGGTATAGATTAAATGAAAAAGAAACCCACATTGTATTTTTAAAAATATGTATTTATTATAAGACACTCACTAACACATACACATATATATATCTCCTATCCGGAGGTATAACACAATGCACACAAAACTTTGCAAATAAATCCGGTAAGTAGAACAAATATACAGTGGTCGCCAGGGGGAGATCAAACCATATCCTAAAATAGTGGGATGCGGTTCCACAACTCAAGTCAAGACTATACCCAGAAGACGTAGAAGTGCTGGTGACCCAAGAAACCACCTGAGGTAAGTAGCCGGGAACCCCACGGAGGCTGTGTGAAGACTGGGAACACGACCGCGTGCTCAACTCAAGTTAATGGGTACGTCATGGTTGCAATTTTAAAGAAGAAAAACCCTTCCCAGTAGACCCTGAAGAAATCCGGTCGAAGACAGAAGGTTGGAGAACCACCCTACACGTGGATATCCTAGGAACAAGGATACCGACACCAGGGAAGCTGGGTGCATAGATACGAAGTGGAGTCAGAAACCTCTGTCGAACTCAATGGAGCACTTCAGGAAGATGCCACTGGTGAAGAAGGTGAAATTGTCCGGTGGAACTCAAAGGTGGATTCAAAATAAGAAGTACCTGCAAGCGGAGGGGAAAGAGTCTATGCTACTCAGGATTGACCAGGAGGCACAGAAGACGAATTCCCACTGATGCCGGGTGTTGGAGGAGAATTAACGGTGACCTTGGAGCTGCAGCTCTGTGGATCAGGCAATGCTGTGGAAGACCAGGAGCTGTTTATGAACTGTCCCACATTGGATGTCATGAGTTATGGGGTCGGTGTCCGCCTGAAGCACCAACAAGCCTTGGCAACTGTAAAAAATGTGGTAAGCAATAAAGGTACAGTGTGGGGACCAGCCAGGTCCAAGTGACTCACCACAAGCCTAGGAGTCAAAGTAGGCCGCAAGCAATCAGGGGAGCCCACTGGAGTCAAGGAAGACCCTCGAGATCTTGGCTGCAGAAATGCTTGAGGTTGAATCTTCGTGGAGCCCAAAGATCTCTGATGAAGGGAGGCAACAAGCCTTTGCAATGATAATTAGATGTGGTGCACAGGGGTTCTGTTCCACCAGTTCGACGAGGGATACTGGCCTAAAACTCGGTGAGAAGACCGTGCAGGCCTTGAGGGAGATGCAGAACCACCACCTGTGTTGCTCAGCCTTTTGGAGTTCGTGGAAGCCCAGGATAAGCTGACCGGTCGTCTGCATTGCGGTGCATGCAGATGCAGGGAAGTAATTCCTTCACTTCAAGGGAGATTCCTTCAGGTGTCTTGAATGTCCACAGGCCTTGTGAAGATACTGTATGTAGGAGAGGCACAGACATTGCAGCAGATTTGCAGGACAGCAAGACCAGTAGCAGCAGGGGGCTTCCCAGTTGCATGCTCGGTGCCCAGAGCAAAGTCTAGAGTGCCCAGACGGTTGAAGATAACTTGGTGTCTTGATCTGAATCTTGTTTTGACGATGAATCTAGGAACCCACTCACAGGTAAGCCCTTAAGTACCCTAAGGAAAGGGTTGGGACGATTCAGGGGTCCCTCCCAAAGGAGGGGCTGGACGGTAGGGAGGTTACTCCGATGTCCTTTTTTCACTTTCGAGCCTGAGTGGAAGCCAACCGCTCCTTGAGTGTGAATAATCTCATCCCTCCTTAGTTTATAACTTAAACTATGTTCGGATTTCTCTTTTACATCATTAACCACAAAATGGAGCTGCTCTTCAATGCATCCTAAACTAACTAAAATAGGCTTCAGGGCATCAGATATTAATTGGCTAACCCGTATGAAAAAAGAAGAATCCTCTGGCTGAGGAGGTGTCCCCCTCCATGCCCCTAGACCTAATAACAATCTCCTTTGATAAGGATTACCGAGTCTTTTTCAACATGGGTCACTGCCCCTTAGATTTTGTGCCCACCTCTGTCCTTTTTCTTTTCTCCCCAAGGGATTTTTGGGCTATTCACACTGCCAGTTATGGATGCGTTTGTAGTGTCAATGATATTCACTATTTTGAAAAAGGGATTCCAGAGGCTGAAGTTCAGTTTCAATGTAAATAGCCTCATGGACCCTGGTAAGATCCAGGAGAGATGGTGGAGGAGAAGAGACTAGTGATAATCTTCTTTCAGTCAATTAGATTTCCTTACTAATTGCACCCACAGCTTTTTGTAGAAAACCATCTAAGGTTGAGCTCGAGGCTATTGGGGGCGGAGTGTTTTTTCTCCTACTCATGGCTTCAATATTAATATCAATGAGCCTCTTTCCTGGCCACACAAGTGCCTGTTTTGCCCTTAACGTTTTTTTGTGGCGTGTATGTTTAAAAAAATACCTCTGTCAGCTACTTTAGCTCTCAACTGGCTGCAAAGATGTTCGATTGGTGAAGCCTAGAGGGTAGGCCCAGCTCAGCCTCGTCCGGCCGTGAAAATAAATAAAACCAGGACATAAACTAAGTCTCAAATGGTCAACAAATCAATAGACTATCAGGAAACTTCCCTAGAGGTTCGGGAAAAAGTCTGATTCACCCCCAAATTTAGGGGTACACGTTATCAAATGGGACACTTTAAGACATATCACCTCTAGGAGAACCTCCTGTATTTCCCTCCAAATTTTCTATTGCTTAACTGGGGAATTTAATCCCTTTACATTCTATGTGACTTCTTTAACCATTAAATATTAGAAAGATCGAGATCCCTTAAACTTCTGGGACCCCCAGTGCTCTTCGCAGGTTCTAGTCATTTTGCGCCTGGACTACGGAAACTTCCTTTGTTTGGGAAGTTTCAAGACTGTCACCAAAAGATTACAGGTGATCCAAAATGCCACTGCCAGCATACCTTTTAAAATCCTCAAATTGTTCTCTGCCGCTGCGGCCCTGGCAATCCTTCACTGGTTAACTGTGACTAAAAGAATACAGTTCAAGGCTCTATGCCCACTGAGCCATGTATAAAAAGGGCCTAATGGTAATCCAGAGGCTCCTCACTCCTTACAACATCACAAGAAGACTGTGCTCCACAAACCAGCCGCTATTTGCCTCACCCAGGGTAAAAAGAACCAGAAGTAGAGGAGGATCTTTTGCATTCATAGCCCCAAGCCTTGGAAAGTACTCCCCCAGCATATTAGGAAAATTTAGTCTGAACTATAATTCAGGAAATTGCCGCAAACCCATCTTTTCAACTAACTCTATTCATTCAGCCTTATCATGTGTTGCTAGCCTCATCGCCCTTCTGGGTAGCTATGTGCTTTACAATACCATATGAATAGAATAGAATAGAAGAGATAATGTGTTCATGTTGTGATATTCAAATCTAATTCACAGGGGCACTGGGTCAGACCTGGTGCCACCTGTGATACAAAACTTGGACTCCCTTCACCCCCTCCAACTCTCCAACACCTTCCTCTCCCTCAAAAACCCCTAGCTCGATAGGAAGAGGAACCCGCACATCCATCTTGAGCAATGTAGCCTGCCATCTCGCATCCCAGGACGCCCCCCCCGGCTGTCCCCAGCAAGAGCGCAAACCTACATCTCTCAAATTCAAACAGTAGCACACCTGGCCGGATAGGTGCATCATCTCAACAGTTTGGTACACCGCACCTGGATTGTCCCTCTGATAGAAGTTGAGGGCCTTGTGCCTCGGCAGTTGGATCCTGATTTAGATTGTTAGTCTGGTGAGCCTTTCTTGGTCCAGAGGTTGGAGGAAGAATAGTACATGCCCAGTGGGAAACAATTCTGCTCTCTATACACCCGTAGCACACCTGTGGCCCTCCTCAAAGTCCCTTTCCTTGTGTGTCCAATTTTTGAGCTGTCTGGTGGGTAGCAATAATATTCTCCTACCCGTCTTACGATTTCGAGGGGCTATTTACTCCCCCTTCATACAGGATTGTGGGCTCTCTCTTTGCTCCCTTGGTGGGCTATCATTGGTCATTTCAACTGTACTTGGGCTGCTTCTCGATAGACCCAGCAATTTCTGTACCTCCTCTACTGTGCAGATCATATGGGATTTAGAGTGTAGCTGAAACCACA
Organism: Triturus cristatus; assembly: GCF_964204655.1. Classification (NCBI taxonomy): domain Eukaryota; kingdom Metazoa; phylum Chordata; class Amphibia; order Caudata; family Salamandridae; genus Triturus; species Triturus cristatus. The sequence continues at coordinate 41,124,848 of NC_140583.1, read as the reverse complement.
ATGCAAAGGGAAACATCTCCCTTTTGAATATTTCTGTTCTATGAAGCTTAGGAGTCACTAAGGATACCATGCGTCATTTTTTCATAGTCACATGTGAAATATCCTAGAAAAGGTCAAGAGTATATTCTCAAAAAATTAGTAGATCTCATTTTTTGACTTCTCACATTAACATTGTCCTTTAGGAACCCCTGCTTAACTATAATGTGGCAGGGGCAGACACCAGGTGCTTCCCGTGGTGCTCCTACTCGATGTGACTGGATTATGGGAATCTGATGTGGTTGGCCCTCTTTTAGTACAATTTGGAAAAGAGACTTATAGAACAGGAAGATCAGGAAGATCTCATCACAAACCTCTGTTCTGAAACGTTCTGAATCAGCACATTATCTCACTGTGAGCCGTCTTCCAAATATGTACAATTTTCTCAGAGCACCTTCATTTCTTCAACCTTATTAGATTGGGAATCCAGTATGTTCTTGACCTCTTTCCTCATGGCAATTATGTAATCTTTGTTGTTTGCCACCAGGTCACCCATGCCTCCATTTCTTTAGTTGCTTACGAGTGATCGAAGCCGTCCTTTAGCACTTATGAATTTGTGTCATCATATTGGAAAGATTATCATACAGACTTCCTAGGCAAATGTTTAGATTCTTCTTTGTTATGGGTGTCCCGAACTCTCCTTTATGGCTAGCTATCATGGGGCCTTGGTTTAATGCAGCTGAATTTCCATTTTGGGGGGCTGGTCTGCCTCAGGACCAGAAGATTCTCAATACTCACCAAGACACTTATGTCTACTGGACTTACTTGGCATTCAACAGATTAGTAGTCTTGTCTTGAAGGGATTATCCAGGTTGACACCCTAAATGATCTAGCCAAGTCTCAGGGGCAGTAGCTGTCAACGGTATGAAGCCCACAGGACGTCATAGGGAAGCACAAGGAGGCATACGTGCTATAGAGGCCCAATCTGAGGAAAATGCACCTGAGCAACTGCTCACATCTAGTTCGCTAAGTCCTATAGTTCAAATGTGGGTGGTAAGAATATAAAGAAACAAGTTCCCACAGATCTTCTTGTATTCTGTGGTAGGGATTGCAAGGCTAATTTAGCTGTATTCACCTTTGTCGCGTCTTTGGACAAAATGTCTACTCAAGGTCCTCTCTTTCAGTTAATCAATCACTCAGTAGGCTGTATGATGGCCGTCATAATCATGTGTTCAGTGAATGAGCGCCGAAGAGAAAAAGGCAGTCAGGAGGCCATATGTGGCTGGGTGCTGCCTCAGGGATGGTTTCAATTTACCTCTTCCAGGCCGCATGGGGAGCCTGGGGCTCATTGATCAGACATCTTTCCCATCTGAGTGCAGGCTTCTTGTCTGCAGCTTTCTAAAGAATTCTGGCAGGATCCTGTAGAGGGGACTTTCGATAGCATTACGGAGTTTGGACAGGACGACCATTTCGAAAATTGTGGCCCGGCCTAGTATAAATGTTACTCATATCCTTAAATATGTAAATCCCTTCTGAACTATTGGTATGCTTTCTCTGTACTTCACCTCCCAGGGGCAATCTGTTAATGGATAGAATAGGGATTTTTCCTGGTTGATGGTATATTCCAAGTATGAGTGGAAAATGTGTAGGAGCCTGGGGATGATGTCATTAGGGTGCAGCATGTACAGGAGGATATCATTAGCATAGAGGGAGATTCTCTCCTCCCAGTCCCCAAACCAGCAGGTCTTCCCAAATTGAGCAGTCAAGGGGTTCGAGCAAAAGCCCAAATAGCAATGGGGATAGCAGACACCTTTGCCTCGTAACCCCTCTCCAGTCCAAAAGGCGTACAATGTAGTAACATTTACTCTTACCCTTGCCATTATTTGACGATAGAGGAGCTTTATCCACTGCCGAAAGATTGGCATACTACCCACTCTTTCCAGCCGTTCAGGTAGGTATGTCTTCTTCAGAGTGTTGAAGACTTTTGCTGTGTAAAGGTATAGCACGGCTGAAACTTCTCGGTGATCCCTCAATCCGATAAGGTTGCCATATCGGTGTTTGAGGGTTAGCCTAGTGCCCCTATGAGGAATGAAGCCCAACTGGTCCAGATGAACCCGTTTAAAGATGACCTACCATAGCCAAGTGGCTAGTATGTTCGCTAGGATTAAGCAGTGATATAGGCCTATAGAAAGGTACAACTATCTGATGGTTTCTTGTCTTTCAGGACTGCCACTATCATTAACAACTGCTGGTCATAGGGTAACTGGCTTATTTCATTGGCTTCAAAGATTAACTGTCTCTTGTGCGGTGCTAAGCTATGCTTTTATATAGTTCTATTGGAAATTTGTTCAGCCCTGGAGCTTTCCCAGATTAATGTCTTTGATGGTCCTAACTATCTTACTTTATACTATGTCTTCATCTAGTTAATTTGTTTCCTATTTGCATGAGGACCAGGAGGCGTATATTTTCGAGGAAGCCTCCTGAGTCACTTGATAACTTGCTCGTGATTGACCGATATAGGCGTTGATAGTAACTTGTGATTTCTGCCACTATTTCTGTTTGCCCCTTGGCGGGCGGCTCCTTCTCCCTCTGTATTTCCTATACCAAATTTCTATCCCTCTCTTGCTCCGCCATACAGGAACCTCCCTGGTTTATTGCCTACCTCATTTAGCCGGTACTGCGAGGCCAAGGCGGTGGTTCTCTCTTTATTATCAGCGAGGTCCCCTTATTCTTTCTGTCGTAGCCTCAGTAATAGCCTACTTTCTTATTTACATACTTTTTAAACCTCTGTTCAAGGAGTAGGATCCCACACCCTAGTTTAACGGCTTGTTTCCTCTTCCATTTCCTCAACCCGCTTAATATACAGATAGGCTGCCCCTCAGGACCACCATGTGGACTTCCCATGTTATGAGCTCTGAGATTACTGTACCCAAGTTTTCTTCAAAGTAATGGACAGTGCATTTTCTCAACTCCTGGGTGATGCTTCTATCTTTGAGGTACCATAGGTCTTGGGTCTAGGCCCTGTCTCTATACACAAATGGGTCCTGCAGCTTGGCCCATATCTGTGAGTGATCGAGGGGGTAACCATTCGCGATCACACTAAGGATTGAATAGTAATACTGAGTAGGGATCACTTAGGGTGCAAAATGTTTGCTAAAGCGATTGGTGAGACCATTTTCGGCGTACGGATTACTCCATCAATGAGTGACAGATTTCCCGTTCGCCAAAATATAAATCCAATAGGATATAATGGGGTTTGTATTTCGGGGGATGGATATCTGTCACCATTGCGACAGAGTAATCCATCCTCAAGATCTAAATCAAGCCCTTTGTTCATAAATACTTCAGTTTTATCGGCATTTGCACTAAGAATTTGACCCTCGTTGCACACTGGAGACAGAATTGTGCCGGGCTCCTTCCGTTGTCTAAGCCTCGTTGCTAATAAGCTTTTCTCACTTTCTCCATAGCCAACAGGTCAATCTGACTTGTCTGCAAGATCATCTTCCGTTGAGATTTTGGGAAACCTGTCTGTCTTGTTGTGGCTTTAAGCTCTGACCACAATGATCGTTTGTAAGAGTTTTGTATCTCGTGCGATCAGTCTAGTGTAGTGAATCTCCCAATATAAAAATCGATATTTGATAAACTGTTGCATGCTCTGGAGTGGAAAGTCTTTTGTCATGCCCTGGGGTGCTGGTTGTCTAGATGTCAGATAGACTTTTGGCCCAAAGGAATCCAACCAAAGAAATCTCCCCTGCCCTTCCCTGTCATTGTGGCTATCTATCCTCCCCATCACTTTGCCTAAAATTAGTACCACGTCAGGAAGGCGCAATAGGAGGGTTCCCAGTTTCTCCAAGGCCTATGCAAGGAGTTTAGGTGGGACGTATAGAAAGCAAAGGTCAATTTGCATGCCGTCCTAGCAGCCCGACTCTTCAATTTATCACCCTTGGACAATGACCCATATATGATGAGTGATGACTTTTTTTATTAGCAGTCCTACTCCTTTTGAGTCAGATGCGTGACCCAAATGCGCCAGCACTTTATATCCCCCTTTTCAGTGCCTCACAATTGTTTCCATTCAGGCGTGATTCATGTAACATTGCCCCTTCAGGTCCCTAGTGTTTTAGATACTGAACCACTATGCATTTCTTTGTTTTGTTCCCAAATCCATTTACATTCCAACTGTTATTTTGCCCCCTCCGCTGCATGCTTTGTGTAGATACGAAGTGAGAAGCTTTGCTTTGCTCTAGATATGCCCAATTGTCCGGCTTCCTATGCCTCCTTGAGTCTCTGAGACACTGGAGTGGGCGCTGTCAGTTGAGACCAATGACAGCAGCTATGTGAACAACTCCCCTCTGAACCACCACATCTCCCTGTCCCTCCTGCTACCTTGCTGTCTGGGCTTAAAACTACTTGGCCTCCCCAACTCGCCTGGTGTGCCCTCTCTGACCACAGAAGCTGTACTGGTAACCTCCTCAGCTTTGTCCTCCCTCCCCCCATTCCCTGCAGGCACCATTTGTCCCTCCATCATTTCGCCCAGCGGAGCAGATGCAGGTATCTAACTGATAGTCCTCATCGTGTTCAGGTGCATTTAACATTATGATGAACCTCAACAAACTAGGCCAACACTGTCCTCAGTCCTCACCAGTCCATCAAATAACGCTAGCTGAGTCTGGAGAAGAGCCCTCTCTTCATCCCTCACACATGGATGCGCCTGACCTGTACATGTCTCCAAGCTCTTTGAGATAAAGAGTATCCCCAAACCACCAGCAAGATTAGCACAAAGACAGCACATGACAGGAGAGGTATCTGTGCAAGCACCCAGCTCAGGAACACCCAATAGGTGAAATGGGAGAACACCCTTTCAGCAACTCCACCAGCTGTAACCCAGAGCTTGAGTCTTTTTTTAATTCCATTAGAACCGCAATAAAACCTTAGAGGGAACATGATTACTTGAACAAGGCAACATCTTCAAACTCCTGACATATCTCCAGAATACCCCCAAATTATTTTCTTAAGAATCAATACATAAATTGATTTTTTTCTGCACGGAAACGAAAAAGTAGAGAAACCAAAACAATAGTAATGAAATACAAGAATGAGCTTGACTGCATTACGATACAGAAACCAGCATTTGCTAAGTAGGGCATTCTAATTTTGCACCTGGAGCCTGGTCGCTCTCCAAAAATATGCCTACAGTGCATCGCAAAAAGTCCCAAAAAATGATCGAAACTCTATGAAAAGGTCTGGTTTTTAGGGGAAGATCGATCACCCACCTCAACATGGACTAATTACATTTGACAAATTAATCTGCAAACATGACTAAAAAACAACTAGACGCAGACAAAAGAAGATGAAGATTTTGCTGCAGCGGAAAATCAAGGACACCTGCTGCACAATTATATATGAAAAGAAGAATTGAAGCCTTGCATTCAAAAAAAGAACAGGAGAAGAGACAAATGACTCAAAAGCAAAGAAATACAAGTTTGATATGAAATCAAACTGCACCCAACTAGGCCAAAAACGAAATGATATTCCCTCCCTTTCATAGGAAATAAAACATTAGACACTGAGCAACAACCCCCTTCATATACTAATCAAACTGAAAGCTGTGATCTAACAACTTCAGAAGAGCACGATATAGAACGGACACATTCCTCATTCAAACTCCAACAGTAACTACATGATGATTTCGAAAAAGTAAAAAAGTATTGACATTTGAATAAGATTTTCAACATGAACATAAGCAACAAGACTCCAACTAGGAAGGAAGATAAAGCTCAACTTTAAAACAAAAACGCCGAGTTGGCCTCCTGTAACTATGTCCATCGCAAACTATGAGGCTGTCCAGGGAATCCCTATTATAAAGCACAAGAAAACTAAAGAAATTAGTGTGAGAAACCTTCATCAAACTATGCCAGCACTACCCTCAGTCCTCACCAGTCCATCAAATAACGCTGACTAAATCTCGGGAAGAGCTCTCTCATTCCACGCACATGGATAGGCCTAACTTGTACAAGTCTCCGAGTTCTTTGAGGGAAGGGTATCCTAAACCACCAGCAAGATTAGAACACTGATAACACAAGACAAGGAAGCAATCGATGCAAGCACCCAAGCCCAGGAGCACCCAATAGGTGAAATGGGACAACCATCAACACCCTTTCAGCAAGTCCACCAGCTGTAACTCAGAGCTTGCAACTTTTCTTTTTCCATTAGCATGATAACACAACTTTAGAGGTCACATGATTACATGAATCAAGGCACCATTCTAAAACTCCTGACATATCTCCAGAATGTCCACTAAATGTTTTCTGAGCCATTAATAAAAAAAAACAGTGTGTCTTTCTGCACAGAAAGGAGAAAGTAGAAAAACCAAAATGATATATTAAAATACAACAATGAGTTTGACTGCATTACGATACAACAATCAACTCTTGCCAAGTGGGTCATTCTACTGAGCACCAGAAAAAAAAATAACAATCGAAGCCCAATGAAAATGTCTGGACTTGTAGGGGAAGATCCATCACCCACTTCAAAAATGGACTTATTGCCTATGGCAAATGAGTCTGCAAATACGACGACAACAAGCAGCTATAAAAAGACAAAGGAAAATGAGGATTTTGTGGTAGCAGAAAATCAAGGCAACCAGGCGCACAATGAAACATTAAAAGAAGACTTTAAGCCCCGCATTTAAAAAAGAATTGCATAAGACAAGTGACTCAAAAGCAGAGAAAAGCAATTTTGATATGAAATCAAACCACACTCAGCTTTAAGTAAAAAATGAAATGTTATTCCCTCCCTTCTATTGGAAATACCAAATTAGAAACTGAACCACAACCCATTTCATATACTAATCACATTGGAAGCTGTAACCTGACACCTTCAGAACAGCATGATATTGAAGTGACGCTTTACTCATCTAATCTCCAACAGCATCTACAGGATGATTTGGAAGAAGTAAGAAAGTATTAACGTTTGAATAAGATTTTCCACATGAACACAAGCAACAAGACCCCAAAATAGTAAGGAAGAGCTAGCTCAACCTAAAAAAAAAAGTAAAGGGGACCTCCTGTAACTATGTCCATCTCTAACTATGAGGCTCCGCAGGGCATCCCTAATATAAAGCAGAAGAAAACTACAGAAATTAGTGCAAAAAACCTTCATCAAAATATGCCAGCACTGCCCGTAGTCTTCATCAGTATATAAAATAATGCTACCTACATCCGGAGAAGAGCCCGCTCTTCCTCCCCCGCACATGGATGGTCCTAACTTCTACAAGTCTCTGAGCTCTTTGAGGGAAGGAGTATCCTACACCACCAGCAGGATTAGCACACTGACAGCCCCAAACAGGGAAGCAATCTGTGCAAGCACTCCGGCCCATCAGCACCCAATAGATGAAATGGAAGATAAATGACCACCCTTTCAGCAAGTCCACTAGTTGTAACCCAGAACTTGGGAGTTTTGTTATTCTATTAGAACAACAATGCAACTTTAGAGGTCACATGATTACTTAAACCAAGGCAAAATTCTCAAACTCCTGAGGTAGCTCCAGAATGTCCCAAAACGTTTCCGGACAACCAATAAAAACATTTCCTTTTTTGCACAGAAATCAGAAAGTAGAAAAACCAAAGCTATGGTATTAAAATGCAAAGATGAGGTTGACTGCGTTGTGATACAAAACTCAACTTTTGACAAGTGGGTCATACTAATTTTGCACCTGGAACCTGATCGTTCTCCAACAATATGTCTACGGTGCAAGACGCAAACAAAAAACAACAATCGAAGCCCAATGAAAATGTCTGGACTTTTAGTGGAAGATCCATCCCCCACCTCAACAATGGACTTACTGCCATTGGCAAATGAGTCTGCAAATACGACGACAACAAGCAGCTATGAACAGATAAAAGAAGATTAAGATGTTGCTGCAACAGAAAATGGGGGAATCCAGTCGCACAATGATAAATTAAAAGAAGACTTTAAGACCTGCATTTAAAAAAAGAATTTCATAATAGACAAGTGACTCAAAAGCAAAGAAATGCAATGTTGATATGAAATCAAAAAAGACTCAACTTTTAGCCAAAAAGGAAATGTTATTCCATCCCTTCCATAGAAAATAAAAAAATCGAAACTAAGCTACAACCCCTCCATATATTAATCACATTGAAAGCTGCGATCTGACACCTTCAGAAGAGCGTGATGTTAAAGGGACACTTTCCTCATCCAATCTCTAACACCATCTACAGGATGATTTTGAAGAAGTAAAAAAGTATTTACATTTGAAAAAGACTTTTCGCATGAACACAAGCAACATGACGCAAAATAGGAAGGAAGAGACAAATCAACCTTAAAAACAAAGAGTCAAGTAGACCACCCATAACAATGTCCATGAAACTATGAGGCTTCGCAGGGCATTATAAAACACAATAAAACTACAGAAATTAGTGCAAAAAACCTTCATCAAAATACGCCAGAACTTCCCTCAGTCCTCATCACTCCATCAAATAAGGCAAGCTACATCTGGAGAAGAGACGTCTTTTCATGCCCCGCACATGGATAGGCCTAACTTGTACAAGTCCCTGAGCTCTTTGAGGGAAGGAGTATCACAAACCTACAGCAAGATTATCACTCTGACAGCACAAGACATGAGTAGCAAACTGGGCGAGCACTCAGTCCAGGAGCATCCAATAGGTGAAATGGAAGAAAAATCAACACCGTTTCAGCAAGTCCACCAGCTGTAACCCACTGGAGACCTTTATTATTCTATTAGAAGAGCCAAATAACTTTAGAGGGCAAATGATCACTTGAACCAAGGCAACATTCTCAAACTCCTGATGTATCTCTGGAATGTCCATGAATGTTTTCTGAAGAATCATTAAAAAATTGCTTTTCTTCCCCCACAGAAAAGAGAAAACAGAAAAACTAAAACAATGGTATTAAAATACAAAGATGAGTTTGATTGCACTATGATTCAAAAATCAACATTTGTTAGTAGGGCATTCTAATTCCTCACCTGGAGCCTGATCGCTCTCCAACAATATCCCTACAGTGCAACACAAAAAAAATATTGAAACCTATTGAAAATGTCTGAACTTTTAGGGGTAGATCCATCACCCACCTCAAGAATGGACTTATTGCCTTTGGCAAATGTTTGCAAAGACAACAACAAAAAGCAGCTATAAACAGACAAAAGAAAATGAGAATTTTTCTGTAGCTGAAAATCAAGGAAACCAGACCCACAATGATACATTAAAAGAAGACTTTGAGCCCTGCATTAAAAAGAGAATTCCATAAGAAACAAGTGAATCAAAAGCCAAGAAATGCAATTTTGATATGAGATCAAACCCCGCCCAGCTTTAAGCCAAAATCCAAATCTTAATCCCTCCCTTCTTTTGAAATAAAAAATTAGAAACTGAACAACAACCCCCTTCATATACTAATAACATTGAAAGCTGTGATCTGACACCTTCAGAACAGCATGATATTGAAGGGACTCTTTACTCATCCAATATCCAACAGCATTTACAGGATGATTTGGAAAAAGCGAAAAAGTATTGACATTTGAACAAAACTTTCAACATGAACACAAGGAACACGATCCTAAATATGAAGGAAGAGACAGATCAACCTACAAAAAGAAAGCCAAGTGGACCTCCTATAACTATGTCCATGGCAAACTATGAGGCTCCACAGGGCATCCGTATTATAAAGCACAAGGAAATTGCATAAATGAGTGCAAAAAAGCTTCATCAAAATATGCTAGCACTACCCACAGTCCATCAAATAATGCTAGCTAAATCTGGAGTACAGCCCTCTCTTCATCCCCCGCATATGGATAGCCCTAACTTGTACAAGTCTCCAAGCTCTTTGAGGGAAGGAGTATCCGAAACCACCAGCAAGATTACCACACTGACAGCACAAGACAGGGAAGCAATCTGTGCGAGCACTCAGTCCAGGAGCATCCAATAGGTGAACTGGAAGAACAATCGACACCCTATCAGCAACTCCACCAGTTGTAACCCAGAGCTTGAGACTTTTGTGATTCTATTAGACGCGCAAAACAACTTTAGAGGGCAAATGATCACTTGAAGCAAGGCCACATTCTCAAACTACTGATATATCTGGATAATGTCCAAAACATTTTTTGGAAAGAATCAATAAACAATTGCTTTTTCTGCCCAGAAAGTAGTAAGCAGAAAAACCATAACAATGGTATTAAAATACAAAGATGAGTTTGCCTGCATTATGTTTTAAAAATCAACATTGGCCAAGTAGGGCATTCTAATTTCTTACCTGGAGCATGATCGCTATCCAACAATATCCCTACAGTGCAACACAAAAAAAATCGGTTGAAACCCAATAAAATGTCTGGACTTTTAGGAGAAGATCCATCACCCACCTCAACAATGGACTTATTGCCTTTGGCAAATGAGTCTGCAAATATGACAACAAGCAGCTATAAACAAACAAAGGAAGCTGAGGATTTTGCTGCAGCAGAAAATCAAAGAAACCAGCCTCAAAAGGATACCTTAAAAGAAGACATTAAGCCCTGCATTTAAACAAAGAATTGCATAAGAGACAAATGACTCATAGGCAAAGAAATACATTTTTGATATGAAATCCAACCATACCCAGCTTTAAGCCTAAAATGTATTGTTATTCCCTTCTTTCCATAGTAAATAAAAAATTAGGAACTGAACCACAACCCCCTTCATATACTGATCACATTGGAAGTTGTGATCTAACAATTTCAGGCGAGCATGATATTGAACTGACACATTCCTCTCTAATCTCCACCAGCATCTGCATGATGATTTGGAAAATGTAAAAAAGTATTGACATTTGAACAAGACTTTCCACATAAGCACAAGTAACATGATCCCAAAATAGGAAGGAAGAGACAACTCAACCATTAATCAAAACAGTCAAGTGGACCTCCTGTAACTGAGTCCATCACAAACTATGAGGCTCCTCAGGGCATCCCTATTATAAAGCACAAGGAAACCAAAGAAATAAGTGTGACAAACCTTTATCAAAGTACGCCAGCAGTATCCCCAGTCCTCATCAGTCCATCAAAAAATGCTGGCTAAATCTGGAGAAGAGCCACCTCTTCATTCCCCGCACATGGAAAGTCTCCGAACTCTTTGATAGAAATAGTATTCCAAACTTCCAGCAAGATTAGCACACTGACAGCATAAAACAGGGAAGCAATCTGTGGAAGCACTCAGGCCCACGAGCACCCAATAGGTGAAATGGAAGAAAAGCAACACCCTTTCAACAAGTCCATCAATTTTAAGCCCACAGCTTGAGACTTTTGTTAAACTATTAAAACCGTAATAGAACTTTAGAAGTCACATGATTACGAGAACTAAGGCAACATTCTCAGTCTCCTGACGTATTGCCAGAATGTTCAAAAAATGTTATCTGAAGAATCAATAAAATAGAGATTTTCTTTCTGCACGGAAATGTAGAAAAATCAAAACAATTGTGTTAAAATACAAACATGAGTTTGACTACATTATGTTATGAAAATCAACATTTGCCAAGTGGGACATTCTCATTTCGTGCCTGGAGCCTGATCGCTATCCAACAGTGTGCCTACAGTGCACACCAAAGACAAAAAAAACAACCTAACCCCCATGCAAATGCCTGGACCTTTGAGGGAAGATCAATTACCCACCTCAACTATGGACTTTATTGCCTTTGGCAAATGATTCTGCATACAGAACAACAACAAGCAGCTATGAACAGACCAACGGACTGAAAACGATGGGGATTTTGCTGCATTAGAAAATCAAGGAAATCAGCCACACAATGGTACATTAAAAAGAGGAGTATAAGCCCTGCATTTAAATGATAATTGCATAAGACACAAATGAAGATGATTAGGTGGGTAAATTAGCTTCAAGAATGTAATAATTTTTAAAGGCACATATATCTTGAGTACGATGTGCTAATATGTACATTGATGTTGTAGGAAATAGTGGTTATGGCTAAAGCCCATGGATGATGACTGCTATCTGAACTCTTCCACACCGATTGAGCGTCGGCACAATGTTGCACACAGAAGAACAAGAGCATCTTTGGACTTTTAAAAAGTAAAGTCTGATGTCTGCATGGGTGTGGAGATGTCCTACAATATTCTCCAGAAATCCGTCGTAAAATGGTGTCAACATGTGGAATTTTACACAATGTTTTGACTCGAAAGAATTGGAAGTTTGGATGTCGGAGTCAGAGTCTGATGAAGAGGACGAAAAGCCATTAGCACCTCAACATGATGATGACTCAAGAACAGCCCAAGGCCACGTACGCCTCGCTAATGTAACAAATAATTATTTTACAGGGTAAGTTATAAATGTACAAAATCATTTTAGCATAATTATACAAATGCTTTGTAGTTGGTAAACCATAGTCTCGCTTTACTTTCGGATATGTGCGCAGAGTAATGTAACATTAATCTATGTCACAAAAGGTAAATTATAAGGTACAAAAGGTATAATATGTGTGTTATATAATAGTATAAAATAAAACATATAACATGTGTGTTGTTACCCTAAATACACAAAAAAATGACAAATGGCAAAAAAAGTCCACATTTTGAATTTGCCACAAGCAGATATTGTGTCTCCTACATTGCCCTCCATAGCAGTACGATTCCTGGTTTCGCAAAGAATCAACCTATCCGTGGCAGCATGCTGACCCTGGACTGATCCTCACTTTCTGCTGCTACTACTTGTGTACCACCTGCAATCTGTAATGTTTGCACTGTTTCTACAACGTTTGTATTTTTGATGAGGCCTCATGCTTCTTCCCTGCAGTAGTGGCCCATTTCAACTTGTAGGCTGACAGTACGCCATGACAATGTAGATGTGGCAGGTAGAAAGCAATTAATTGACCTACTTAAGAAATCAATACGTACAGAGTGTTGATGTTTCCTACGCTTTTGACTGATAATATCAATGCGTAATTTGAGCCGGTGGTTTCCACTTCTTGAGGCCAGCATGCAATTGTCAACATCAGCACTTATGGCAGTCTGCCACATGGTGGTGCTAATAGTACAATTTACAGTTGAGCGCAAGAACAGTTGATTAGTAACTGAATTAGACATTAAAAATAGTAATACCTGCTGCCTAAGCCATTCTTATGGCTTTGGGGGACTGAAATAGTTCAAATTGTCACACTTGTAGGAGTGTGACGGTTAGTAGTTGTCATGGTACTGTCACTTCCTGCGCTGACATGGGCAATGGGTGATGCAAGCTGCAGTGGCTTCCTGCCAAGGGCACAGCGTTTATTCTTTTACAAATTAAGCACTGCATAATATCCTGATTTAATTCAATACATAGAGTAGTCTTCATTGCATCTGTCAAACTATCTAGCTTTTCCTTCATGGAAATCTGGTTTCAAGCAAGGATATGTCAAAGTTTTGAAAAACAAATGCAATGATTTTCTTCATGTTTGTCTTTTCATTCCAGGTACTGAACCTTAAGCATTGACACCTTCAAACCTCCAAAGAGTTGCACATTTTCGGCACTATGAGAAGTTCACAGAATTTGTTAGGATTGTGTGTTGGCAACATGGCGAGTGCGAGCTCCACATCGACCAGAGTTGTCTTAGCCTCCCTACAGGTTCCTTGGTGAAACTTTGTGTGTCTCTTCCACACACTTCTTGCACTAAATTTGTATGCTCTGTGACTCTGTCATTCATATATATTCCACTTAGGGTGCTGTGCCCTGGCTATGAAGATTAATCGGTCTGTGATATTCCTCATGTTCCTCGGCTTGTGATACATCACTTCCATGAGCCTGGATGTCTGTTAGAAAATGAAATCATGATTAATAAATTTGTTGAACTCAAGCTAATGTGTTAATATGTTTTCACTACATCTACCACGATACACTATAGAAATTCACTGCTTTTTTAATGTACACTAATATGCTGATTCCATACCCTTTTTATATATACATAAGAATTAAAAAGGTTGCATAATGTATAAGTTGTTTGACACTGCCTAACCACATATATTTTTGCATGCAACAATGCTATCTTATACTTCCCTAGAGAGTATCCTGGAATGTCGGGTTCATCAATTCGACTGAATCCAGTGATTGATTCTGATTTCAGAGTAGTGTTTATCAGTTTGTCTATTGCAGATGGTTTGGGGCAGTGGTGGACCTCCTCCAGTAGCTCTAGCCTCAATTCGACAGTTTGCAACCTTCTTGTTTGTCCATGATCTGAGATCTTGCCATCGTTTTCTGACTTCCCTCAATGGATCTCTGCATCTCACCAACAGAGTTGATTTTTTTCTGTATTCCTTTCCATATTTGATTCTTTTGTGATAAAGGGACTGTGAGGGATGATTTCCCAAAAGGATTGCCATGGTGCCCGGCACGCTGCTCTGTCAATATTTCTAGTTCTTTTCTTGAATACTTTAATTTGCGTTTCCAGGCCCCAGCCTTCTTCTCTGTGCCCTTTCTTGACATTTGATGTCTTTATGGGTGGATGCCACACACACACAGGCCGATGTTGTTTGGATACTGTCCACAATCTCCGCCATGCACACTCTGCTATTTCCAATTGAGCAGCACTTTTCGTTATGAGTTCATCAGGGTATGCCAAAATACGACAGCCGCTAATTGTGACATGATTCGCAATTTTGGAAATTGCAGAATGCGATTACCTAAGTAACACACCAAACAAATACTGATTCGCAAATTGTTGATGCAACTACTATCGTGCATTCCGAATAGCGAATTGTGAGGGGCTATTTGTCACTATTAAGAAATCACTAATCAGTTGCTTCATACATCTTGCCTGATATTCATAGAGGTGAGAAAGTTGAAGCGTATTCGCACTCCAAGCATCGGTTGCACTGCAAAATCCGAACTGTACCAAGTTTTTCCACATGTTACTACTTTTTATTTTAGATAATCCAAATTGTCATGTCGCTACATCTTGTTACATGGTAGACTTAGTAGTATGATTAACTTTTTCACGGCAGCTGTGCCTTAAGCATTACTGTTGCATGCCCCATGCATAATGTATGCCCCATAATGTATGGGGCATGCGACAAGATGAAGCAACATGATAATTTGGATTACCTGAAATAAAAGGAGTAAAATTTGGAAACACTTGGTAAAGTTGGCATTTCGCAGTGCAACCGATGCTTGGAGTGCAAATACGCTTCAACTTTCTTACGTTTGTAACACACGTGGTTCCAGGACAGACCACGTTCGGGCTGCACGCTAGTAATGTTGAATTATGGATGAACGGTGAATATTCAAAACACACAGAGTGCACTTGTCTAAACCCCTTTCAATGTTCCAATATTCATAGAACCCTCACACTCAAAGCTAAACCCTCTGGAGATCGACAAAACTAAAACCTCTATCAATACCCCTGCTGCAGCTGACCTAAAGAAAAATGTAATAACTTTCAGGCCCCATGATACATAGTGACATGGAGCCACTCAAAAGGTCATGATAAATTGAAAGCCACTAGGACTAACAGCTAAATAGATCTCTATACTGACGAGTGTGACGAGCAAAGGACCAATCACGCAGCACTAGGGGCATATTTAAGTTGCAGGCTGGCGCGAGCGCGCCCTACTGCATCCTCCTGAGGTCTGAGCCGGGAGAGACGCGGTATTGTTGGCCATAATTAGCACTATTTGCACATATTTTCTTGTTTTAAAATAATCTTTTACCTAATTCCTGGTGGCACTGCGGGGTGTTATTCCTTGTTTTAACTCTATCTTCACTCGGAGACAGCGTAGAAGTGTTGGGGCAGTGTATGCGCTTTGCACATGCGCGTTGATGCTGTGGGCTGCTGAGGGAGTGTGACGAGCAAAGGACCAATCACGCAGCACTAGGGGCATATTTAAGTTGCAGGCTGGCGTGAGCGCGCCCTACTGCATCCTCCTGAGGTGTGAGCCGGGAGAGACGCGGTATTGTTGGCCATAATTTGCACTATTTGCACATATGTTCTTGTTTTAAAATAATCTTTTACCTAATTCCTTGTGGCACTGCGGGGTGTTATTCCTTGTTTTAACTCTATCTTCACTCGGAGACAGCGCAGAAGTGTTGGGGCAGTGTATGCGCTTTGCACATGCGCATTGATTCTGTGGGCTGCCGAGGGAGTGTGACGAGCAAAGGACCAATCACGCAGCACTAGGGGCATATTTAAGTTGCAGGATGGCGCAGCGTGCCTAAGGCAAGCCCGTCTGCGCCCGTCCACGTTCGTTTCGCACTCAGCGCCGGCCATGCTGCTCATTGCCCCCCCCAGGTGAGAACGATATGGTCTAGAGACCAGCTGCTAGATTTATCTAAAACAGACTGTTTAATGGCCACCTGTTTCGAGCTGGATAAGCTGTCGGTAGGAGAAAGAAGGCACTTTAGGTCTCAGTGTGGGTCCTGTAAGTTTAATTTAAATAGGTTATCCTGGAAGGAAACAAGTGGCCCTAATACCCCTGAGAATTGCCTCTTTTTGATCCTCCACGCAACTCCAACGGTGACCAACAAATTAAGGCGGGTTTGATTAATTGCAGATCCCTCCCTAAACATGCCGCTGAAATCTGACTGCTTCTAAAAACCGGTGAGTGGGATTTTCTGTTTGTGACAGAAACATGGTTGAGAGAAAGCTCAAACCCTGACATTTGTCTAGCTATTCCTATGGGTTACAGAATGGTCACGGTTAACAGAGCGGATAATAGGCTTGGGGGAGGCCTTGCCATAATTAAAGGGAACATTGGGAAATCTCCCATAAGAAAATTGTGGACCTGGGCCCTATAGAGGCCATGTCTTTTCACATCAAATTCTCTAAATCCCATTCGATGGCAGGGCTATTGATATACAGACCCCCAAACACCGTGGCCTCTTATTGGCCATCATTGTTTGACTGTATCGCAAACCTCTCTGTACGATACTCCAATTTCACTTGGTGACTTCAATGTACATATGGACATGGTGAGCTGTTCCTTAGCCACCTTATTAGGAGATGCTTTAAAAAGTTTAAATCTTATGCAAAAAGTACAATCTCCCACTCATGCAGCTGGCCAAGTTCTGGACCTTATTTTCATCAACAACACAGCCATCAAAGTGGAAGAGCCCATACCTGTAACCTGGTCGGACCACTTGTTCATGTTCATGATGGCCTTTAAGCGCTCTGATAATTACAGTAAGCCCACTATAAAAAATAGAAGAACTTGGAGGAAGGTCACACATGCCTCAATGAGCGATGAACTATATAATACTTCTCCTGTTTTTTCCGGGAATCCGACTCTTGATGCTCCCCTTTTTAACTCATGGATGACTGCAGCCCTTGACAAGATAGCACCGATTAGACCTTGCAAAGTGCCTAGGAGTAGACCTTCAGCACCTTGGTTTAACACGGAGCTCCGTATGGAAAAAAGTCATTGTAAGAGGCTGGAGCGAGCCTGGAGAAAGGACTATGAATCCTCAGCTAAAGGGATATACAAGGCAGCATTGAGGAAATTTCATACTTTGAAACTTAGGACCATGAGAGACTATATGGCAAAACAAATTGTGGAAGCTGACAACTCTCCAAGGGAGATTTTTAGGATAGTGGAGAGTTTCATGAAACCTCAGTCTCTAAAAAGTACGATCCCTCCTTCTCTCACACTGTGCGAGGAATTGGCTGCATTCTTCCACACTAAAGTCATGACCATTTATTCGACTTTTCCGACTGTAGATAAGCTGGACGTGGCGATAGACGTCACTTCAGATAAATGGTCAGACTTTCGCCGGTTTGAGAAGGAGGCATTGTTGAAGGAACTAATGAAAGTCAAGTCTGGTTCCCCTTCTGACCCTTGCCCGGCTAGAGTTCTTAAACTTCTAGCCCCTATAGTCAATAACACCTTGAATGCTCTTTGGAACACTTCTCTGGAAACTGGAATTTTTCCTTCTGACTGGAAGAAAGCCTTTGTTCGGCCTATCCTCAAAAAAGAGGATGCTGACCCAGCAGAGTTAAATAATTTTAGACCTATCTCTCTGCTGTCGGCTCCAGCAAAAATTCTAGAAAAGGAGGTCCAGAGGCAGCTCTCGGACTTCCTTGAATCCAATAATTTTTACCTCTCACGACAGGGCGGACGCTCTTTTCAGGTCTTGGTATCGTCCTTATGGAACAAACTCCCTGTCAATCTGCGCCAGGAAAAAGATCTTTTCTGCTTCCGTCGCGAACTTAAGACATTGCTGTTCTAACTTCTCTCCTAGGCCCCTTTTCTTCTCAGTTAGCACTTTAGGCTTGTGTTACAGGTCCTGTGGTCAGCGCCGGGACACTCCTGGGAGTAGCCGTGCGCTTAACAAATACCTCGTAACATAACATAACATAACCATCTTCACGACTCCCAGTCGGGTTTTAGGGCAGGTTACAGCACAGAGACTGCGCTCCTAGAGGTTGCAGAGTTAATACGTGAAACCATGGACATGGGAAACTGTGCAATGCTCGTGCTGCTAGATCTCTCGGCGGCATTTGACACGGTCTCTCATAAGATCCTCCTGAACAGGCTACATCTATTAGGAGTGACGGGGACCGTGTTACACTGGTTCCAGTCGTTTTTGGAAGGTAGATCGCAGCAGGTCTTTCTACATCCCCATGTCTCCAATTCTAGGGCTGTGTCACAAGGGGTCCCTCAGGGCTCGGCACTGAGCCCGTCACTTTGTAATGTCTACCTTGCTCCTCTAGCCTCTATTGTTGAAAAATGGGGTGTGCGTGTTGTCTCGTATGCAGACGACACACAACTTATTTTCTCCTTTAAAGAACAAAGCACGAATGCCTTCACGAATTTCAGGCAGTGTCTTCTGAATATTTCCTTCTGGATGACAGATAGCTGCCTAAAATTAAATACGGACAAAACTGAGATCCTATTTTTTAATCAGCCCCGTCCGCCTCAAACCGAGTTTTGGTGGCCAGCAGAATTACATCCTCCTCCGATTCCGGTTAATTCGGCAAGGAATCCGGGTTTTAGGTTTGACTCCCAACTGACAGGCAAGGCCCAAATAACGCACATTTCCTCTCAATGTTTTTGGAAATTGAAGGCATTGCGTAGATGACTTCACTTCCTCCCTATGGATTGTAGGAAGTTGGTGGTCTATGCTCTCATTACTTCTCAGCTTGACTACGCCAATAGCCTCTTTATTGGCCTCCCTGACTATCTAATGAGGCGACGTCAGCGGATTCAGAATGCTGCAGCTAGGCTCATCAGAAATGTGCCCCTACGCTATCACATTACTCCCCATCTGCGCAGTCTGCATTGGCTTCCTGTAAGGAAAAGTCATGTTCAAGGTTCTGGTTTTAGCTCATAAAGCTTTAAGAGGGGTAGGCCCTCTTTACCTGAAGCGAAGGCTCCAGAAATGCCAGAACGCTAGAACACTCAGATCCAACAATCGTAACCTCCTGGTCACTCCACGCTTTAAGAAGGCAAGGACGGGTGGCCGTGCTTTTTCCGTGAAAACAGCGATGTTATGGAACACACTGCCCAATGACCTTCGGCAGATAAGTGCAGAATTGCCTTTTAGGAAGGCCCTTAAAACCTGGCTGATTGACCTTCCTTAGAGATAACCTCGTCCTTTTGCCTCTCTCTCTGACCTCCCTCACTGGATGGATGCTAGCGCCGGGACACCTACGTTGGAGGTAGCTGTTGCGCTCTATAAGTGCTAATAATAATAATAATAAATAATATACTCCTTATACAGATGCTTCAAGGCAATGCCTTCCCTTACATGGTCCATCAAAAACCAGGATGCCCAGCCCTCGGGCTCTCTGAGTTGGCGACCAACAAAACCACCCAAACTGTAAATGAAAATGAGCAACGGTCCAACTAGACTTAAATAGTATGGTGCTAACAAAACATCCCCTATCATTCAACCAGACCAAAGAGCCAATCGCTTATCAAATAACAGATGGAGATCTGCGTGAATCAAGTTCATTAGACTTTTAACAAACCTCAGAGGAAATCATCTCCCCAGAAGAAGACCAAATTCAAAATAACCAAACAAATTGGTAAGAACAATCAGCTGCATTGAACGTGATGATCCCAGCTCTTTTGCGACAAACACACATCCTTGAAAAGCAATTAACTGCTGTATTAAAGGCTGAATGTTCTTTGGCAATGATCTGAACTTCTTAATAATCAGGCCTACCAGCACCCACAGGCACGTCCCTCCTGCTCCCAATAATTAATTAATGTTAGCGGCTATTTACCTGGCCTCCAGGTAAATAGTGATTTTGTTCTGCTGTTTACTCAGTCACGGGCTAAATAGTAAAAGACTAGTTGGCCGGCGTCCTTGAAAATAACAAAGAAACTTCAACATTTACCCGACCACATGCTAAACAGTTGAGATTCTAAACTGTTCGGCTCTTGGCCGTGCAAAAAGCAGAAATGAACCGGCAACTGGTTAAATATTAGAGGTTCTGCACTGTGTGGCTGTAGGCCTCAGAAAAACTTCACTTCCTACCCAGCCACTGGTTAAATAGAAGATATTCTGCACGAGGCATCTGGCAGCTGTGTAAATAGGAGGAAAACTGAAACATTTAAGTGGCTGCTGGCTGAAAAGTAGAGATTCTGTCTGTTTGTCCAGCAGCCATGCAAATAACAGAAAACTATATTTGTCTGGTCTCTGTCTAAATAGTAGAGATACTGCACAATAGGCGGCAGTTTTTGGAAAAGCTCTCCCTCACTGAGGTATCCGTCCTAAAGGGACGCCTTCACTTTTGCAAATTAGTTGCCACCCCAACTTGTGGCCATTAGTTTATCAATGGTTCGCAACAACATTTGCAGTCACAAATTATCAATTAATAACTTTCAGAATTGAATAAGGGAGGGAGGAAACCCCTTTCATGAACCCTCCTATTTTCAATTCAGAAACAATCACAAACATCCTTTTACTAATCTAAAGAAATCTCCAATACATAAAAAGTATGCATTTTTAGGTCTCGGCTCGAGATTTAATGACTTGGAGAAGAGGGGCTTGAACCCGCCCCTCTTCTCCCCTGTTGTCCATTGGCTGGCCTCTTGAATGCTGGCCAGCCATTGGAGAAGAGGTCCGTCACTCTGAACAGGCCCCGTCCTTTTCGGATTCGGGGGCGTGTTTTTTTCAAGAAGTCTAATTATCTCCTCCAGCCAATGGCAAGAGGAGAGTAAAGGAAAACACGCCCCCGAATTCGAAACCGCCACTGCGTTTCGCCGAGGCATTTCTGCTTCGCCTCGGAGAAAGGCAGTGGTGTGCTTGTTCCCTCTTGTCTTGGTTTGCTCCTCAAACCCCCCAGAAGTTGGCCGCCTCGGTGTTTAGAAGCTGCCTGGGGGGTCCAGGTGGGGAATTACAGCCCAAAAAAAAAATCAAGACCTGCAACGTTTCCGTTTTTAAAAATATTATTCTGCTGTTATCGGGTGTTCCGTTTCCTTTATAGCCATTGGCTCGCTAACGCTCTCCGATTTAAAATGAAAACCAGTTTTTCTCGTGCAGAGTTGAGCCCTCGGTACACGTCCCAGCCCCTGGTTCCTTCAACGCCTTTGTATTGATTCCCTGCAGCCGGGCGCAGCAACAACACCACACGGCGGCTATCTTGTGAGGAGACTGGGTGGAGCGCGAGCGCCCGGGGGAGAAGGAATGCCGTTGTTTTAGTGCTTTCTTGTCCAGCAAAATGCGACCTTACCGGCGTGAGCACCATTCAGAGGGGGCACCATTGCCAATAATTCCTCGCCTCGGAGAAAGGCGGCGGTGTTCGGCTGCTGCTCTTGTCTCCTCCCCCCGTGTTGTTATGAATACTATTTACATTGTATAGTAGTTCCTTGCACTTGGAGATTGATCTATTCGATACTTGTGCATTTCTCATTTTAATATGATTCAATTTCTGTTTGGTGTCCACTTATCACTCTCTTACTAACCATCACGCACAAGATGTGTTTCTAGTTATATTTTGTATATGGGCACAATTTTTGGCTCATTGCATACTTATTCACTCACTATTCTGACCTCATGGCTACACCTGTAACTAGGATTAGTTAGTTTATTTTTGCTTTGACTAGTCCATTTCAAGATGGCGGCCGTTTGTGAATATGTGCCAGGGACCGCCTTTTTTTCCAATGTACGTTTGCATACTTGGATTCGGTCTTTTTGGGGTTTCATGATTATATTGGATCCATATTAGGACCCACCCGCGTTACAGTGTTTATTCAGTATGTTCATTTTTTATTGAGATGATCTGGGAAATCCTACATTATCAGCATTAGTATGTGTCTTTCAACCGGCAACCTGGGAATTATCAGTAATAGCTCATAACCTCTCTCCCCTATAAGATGGCGCCTTTTTTGGTTACACTAGTCCGCCTTTTATTTCCATTTTTTGGTCGCACACGCACTTGCAACCACGTGACTGTCGTGGTTTGTTCTGCCTATTTCAAGCTAGCGTGTTTGACCCCAACTACAGTTTACTGGCGAGCGTTATCACGCGCGGTGACTTCTATGACACCTTGGGAATTTATGAGGTGAGTCCTTGGGCGTCTTCATATGTACACAACATTTGATACGTTTTATATACGGGGTCTCGTTTGTCTACTGATGATAAAGTTTATAAATTTGCAGGACTTGACGCATCATGATCGGGATGTTTGTTTTCCGACCTTACTTCTGGTCATTATACACTTGCCCGTTATAGGAGGTGAGTGTTACGAGGCATGCCAGTTGACTTGTGTATACATTGAATAGCATAGGTATACACTAGACATTAGGTTGTGTTTATTTCATGTTGTGCACTGTTTCCCTGCAGTTTGCTCCATTTTGAGTTATATGTTTGGCACACATCAATCGCATTAGTGATCATTGCTCAGTGTAACTTTAATAATATTTCGGGTGAGTTACACTATTCACGGAGAGTAGTCTTGCTTCGCATGCTCATTATCTGACACACTCGTGCATAGCTTTACTTATTGCTGACACTCTCACAGTATGCTTGAAACTTGTAGTTTCTTTATATGAGAAGCAGAAGGACGAGCAGCAATACAAAGGACAGGATAAGGGTTCCTGTGTTCGCTGACCAATCGCCCCCACTATGGCCACCTCAGAAACCTTTCAGATAATCTGTCAATTTTTATTAGTCATTTATTTTTTAAATGCTTAATTTTTAGTGATAAATGCAAAGATCTAGAAACAACGTTGCCACTTCTGTTTTGGCTCCCAAGATCAATGTGTATGTGTCTAGATCTATGTGTGTGTGTGTGGTTCTGTATGTGTGTGTGGTTCTGTATGTGTGTGTGGTTCTGTATGTGTGTGGCTCTGTGTGTGTGGCTTTGTGTGTGTGGCTTTGTGTGTGTGGCTCTGTGAGTGTGGCTCTGTAAGTGTGGGTGGCTCTGTGTGTGTGTGTGGGAGGCTCTATGTGTGTGTGTGCATATGTGTGTGCCTCTGTGTGTGTGCTCTGTGTGGGTGGCTTTTTTTGAAGGTGTTTCTATGCATGGGTGGCTCTGTCTGTGTGTGGGTAACAGTGTGTGTGTAGGTGGCTCTGTGTGGGTGGCTCTATTTGTGTGTGTGGCTCTGTGTGGGTGCAAATGCAATAGATCTCACATTTGAGAGAGATTAAGCTATTGACATTGTAAATAACAATGCCGTTTTTTTAAATGTTTTAAAAACAAAAACATAAACAAAAATAATATCATGAGCAATGCCAATAGCTCTAACTTTAACAATGCCGAGACCATTGCATTGTAAATGCTTGTTGTGGTAATAAACCGGGTGACTGTTCAACACGAGGCCCTTAGTGCTAAAACTGGCTAAGATGTAGGCACTAACCTTTAAGTCTGAAAGTCCCAAACATTTGAATGTTTCCAAGTTATTTTTGACAGACCGGTAACAGAATGCCACTCCATTACACCATGGCCCATGACATAGCAGGCCCTTCATAGAGCTGTTTAGTGTTCCAAAAATGTTCTTACTTCTTTAGGTTTATCTGCCGATGCGACTAAAAATCAAGGGCCATATGTATCAAACCTTTTTCCCGTTTGCAAACAGGCAGATACTCAGAATCAACCATTTTGCGAATTGGAAAAAGCCTTTTGAGATGTATCATCCCAAAAGGCCATCGCAAAATAGAGAATTGAAAAATTTGCGATTCTCTATTTTGCGAATGCAATTAAGGAATTCTGGAAGCACCAGAAATGTGCCATTTTTTCCTTAAGGAATTGCAAATTACCACCAACTTCAAGTTGGTGGTAATTTTATGATTTTCTTTAAAAAAACACTTTTTTGATTTTTTAAAAGTGCCACATGTCGCATATACATGCCCTTAGGACATGTATGTGCGCAAAATGTGCACACATACATATTTCAGGGGTGCAACAGGGTTTCCTTTTGGCACCCTTACAACCCTGAAATTGCATTCTCAATTTACGATTCTCTAATTGGTAATCGCAAATTGAGAATGTCTTCCCATTCATTCCTATGGGCCTCCTAGCCCATAGGAATGAATGGGAAGGTATTCCTTATTTGCGAATCGTTCAATTTGCGATTCGCAAATAAGGAATATGTAGGATTAGCAAAATCTTTAGCAAATCCTACATACATTATATTTTGCGATTCTCTAATTGCGATTCGCTAAAAATCGCAATTTGAGAATCACAAAACTCTTTTTTGATACATATGGCCCCAAGTTGATTAAAAGCTTTACAAGACTAGTTAAAGCTGTTTACTCTTCTGAAGCTATATACTCGCTCTTACTCACAAAGCCTTGGGAATGTACAAGAGCCAGATATAGGTTTGACAAAAGACACTGTGTTATGAGAACATCTCTTTTTCTGAAGCAAATCTGTGCATTCTGGAATTATTCATTCTGGTTCAGTTCAAGTAATCAAATCAGACAAAAACACCTGAAAACAATGAATTTGAAAAGTAAAAACCAGAAATGGAAGAGTGGTATCCCAGTAGCATTGGGGCATCTAATATTTAGGGTGATTTTATCACAATGGAAACAATTGCAAAGGGCTCCTTATGAAGTGACCTACATAGAATATTTAAGAGGCTTCATTCCAATCTCAAGACAGAGGTAAAAAAAAACTATGGGCTTGATTCAGAGTTTCGACCATGGCGTAAACCCAGTCAGGATCGATGAGGACAATACCACCGACATCCTGAGAGATCTCTGCCAATGAAAATGCAGAGTTGTCCTCTGACCTGAGGACATCTCCCTAGATTGACAGGAACTGCTATCATGGCAGGTCCTGTCTATGCACGAATTATTTGAAGGAGAGTAGAGTCAGATATGATGGCTGGGTAGCAAACTTTTAAAAAACATTTTGTTTTTGT
Organism: Triturus cristatus; assembly: GCF_964204655.1. Taxonomy (NCBI): domain Eukaryota; kingdom Metazoa; phylum Chordata; class Amphibia; order Caudata; family Salamandridae; genus Triturus; species Triturus cristatus. The sequence goes on along the minus strand of NC_140583.1, from coordinate 41,099,572 downwards.
TGGAAAGTGGCTTATTATAGTGATAAGTAGTGACTTATCGCTAGTAATAGGCCGACAACCAAAATAACAGGTTCAGATAGGGTCTCAATAAATTAATCCCTTGCTCAGCCTTTGGTAGCTGGCAACGAGCAGACAGGATACAGGAGTGTAATACATTTAAAAACACCAATACATTGTACAAGTACGACACAACACGCAATAAAAAAACAAAACCAATTTATAAAAAATAGATTTTATTTTTATGAAGGAATTGACACCAAAAAATCTACTCTACGGAACTGGAGATATGAATTTTTAAAGAATAAACACTTTGTAGTGCTCAAAAACAATAGCGCCAAATTAGGTCATCTGGTCGCTCTTGGTCGGAACAAAGTCAGAGTTTGAGGCCAACCACGATTGTTTCCCAGTCGTATACACTAAGCGGGAGGCCTCAGTCAAATTTGACCTTCTCGCTTAGTTGTTTTTCTGGAACTTTTTCTCTCGACGCCCAGCAAGGCTTCTCTTCAGGTCAGCTTCAAGTCAATGTCATCGGCTAGGTGTTATGGGATGCCCCTGTGAAATCCTGGACGTCTGCAGCTCCGGAGCTTTCAGCGGGACATGCCGGTTGCAGTTGAGGGTTGCTGGCTTGAATCTCGATCACCTTATGGAGCTTTTTATGAAAAGGTTCTCAAACTTCACCAAACTTCCAGATCTTCTTCCATAAGGTCCCTTTAAGGGTTCAATGTGTCCACAACACCATTCCAGTGGTTTGGAGTCTCTGAGATGGTCCCTGGGATGTTGGTACTACAAATCCCACAATGCACCTGACCAAATCCTTAAAAGTCCACTGGACACACTCCAGGCTAGCGACATCTTGGTGAAGAGGATGCAGGTGGGCTCAGTTAACCTGTAGCTTGCAGAGAGTTCTCTCCTTAATCCTTCTTGAAGGAAGAGATTGTACTTAGAGTGCAGACCTTTGTAATTTCTTCTCCTCAAACTTTCTTTCAGGCAGCAGATCGGAGTTGACATGCAGCTCTTCCATATTTATGAGGTGGTCATGGGTGTCAAGCAGGGGTGGAACCCCTGAACTATGGGATGAAGGGAGCAACACAGGCGTATTACCACTTCCTCCAAGTGGCATATTGTCTCAGAAAGCACTATTCTTCCAAAATCCTAAATTGAGAAAGTCTCTCTCTGGAGGTTAGACCAGGCTAAGCCAACCCACTGGTGTGGCTACGATTCCTTATCACTCCTCTTCCATGCTGGGGTTGCAGAACGTGGGGGTGAGCCTGTACAGACCTAGTGTCATTCTCCCTTTGTAGACCAGATCCTGCCTGTTGCTTCTGCCGCTGCAGTTCTCCACCCACAGGAAATCGTCTGGCTACTTCACACCTCAGTAAGATAGCTTGGCTCAGCCTGGCAAGGCTAGCTAATCAGGAGAGGGCAGCTGGAAGGCTGGATTTTAATTTACAAAAAATAAAGTTTAATATCTAATTTTTTGTGATAGTTATTATAAATCTAACAGTGGTAAGTTAGTGGATTTATCACAACTATTATTTTAACATTTTGAACTCCTTCCTATCAATATATATGCTTAAATAAAATATTCAATGTTAGCCTATGGAGCTAGTTATCTACAATGGGGAAAAACATGTTTGGCATTTTGTCTCTCACCAGAGCTTGTAAAACATATTTTATAATGTCCCTGCTTATAGTTACATGGCACCCTATCCCTGTGGCACCTAAACCTTAGGGGTGGCTTACATGTAAAAATAAGGTAGAACACTACCTTGGAAGTACCTTTAATTGCAAAGTCGAAGTTGCATATAATTTACCTTTAAAGAGAGTCTGCAAAGCAGGCTGCCTTTAAAATGGCGGCAGGCAACACGGCAATGCGCGCTCCAGTGTGGGAAATCTACTGTTCCTCTAAACCTCCATGGCCTATTGTATGCTAGGGACTTATGGGTAGTTTGAATACCCCTTACCTAATTATATACTAGGGACTTACAGGGGTCTCTCATTGCCAATTATAATTATACGCAATTACCATGTACTTTAAACCAGAGCAGAGGCCCTGGGTCTGGTTAGCAGAGCCCAGGACGCAGTCAGAGTCAGAGAACCAGCACCTAGTAAGCAAAATGGGGGCAAAAAGTGTGGGAACACTGCAAACAGGTCCTGATTTCTCACAGTGCACAATTGCATGCATATTCGCCTTTGTCAATACATTTGTAATACAGCGTAGGTGCAATGTCAAAAGGTAGCCTCATTTCCATGGGACCATGCCCCCAAGAGATTGCCTTCTGATGATTAGGGTAGGGCGTAACTCGTGTAATTTTACAGTTACATAAAACGAAAATAGGCAAGTCATGTAATTTAGTGCCGGGAGCACGATCCATGCTGAAAAATCAGCGCAAACTGCACCACCTGGCGTGCTAAAGGGCACAGCTACTGCAGTTACTTTTGCGGACGCTTGGGTAGATTTTCTACTCAAGTGGCAGCCTTCGGACAATTAACGGTTGCTACCGCCTGTGTTGGAAAAATCTCACTAGATGTTCTCCAAGTGACCGTAAATTGCACCAGGGGGACGTCAAACCACGCACACGCTGTATAAGAACTCTGAAACCGTGCACAAGAAAAATATCTGCAACACAGTTATTGTCAGAGCACCACGTGACAAGAGTAACACGGAGTCACCATAATTCCACCAATTCTGGAATGGTTCGCCCACACCTACTTATGATCACACTGGTTCGTATTTTGTGCCGGTGGGATCCATATTACTCAAGAAGCTTAGCAAGAATCTATGGCCCCTTCCGTAATACAAAGTGCCCCTGGCAGCTCAAACAACTATCGCACATTCAGTTTGCCTCCTATGCACTTTCTGTAATATGGAACCTGGAGGCTGAGCTTATCCTCACAGTGTGCACCATAGGTGCCAGTGTGGCACAGAGCATGAGGGTGAGGCATTCAAAAGATCTTAGTTTTAGTGACTCAAGTCCAGGGTGGAGTGTAAAAATTATACTCCTGGTTGGAGGGTCTGAGGTCCAATCATCTGCCTGTGAACCTGTCTGAATCTCATTTAAAACTGCCAAGGCCCAGGGGTCCTTCTGTCCCAGGGGTGGCATCCTTCCTGCAGAGCAGTATTCAGAGCAGCGTAGCACAGCATTAGTGCCAGCGCCTCTGAAATACATGATGCTCCTGACCTGTAGCCTCTGCTAAGAGGAGACATATCTAAGAGTGTCTGCATTATCAATCAAGCGATTTGGCAGTGGCTTAAAGAGAGAACATGAGGCCCCTGAGTAGTGGCATTGATTGCTGGGGGGTGTCTGTTGGTAGCAGGCATGATGCGGAGCTCTGATCAGTGTGTTCTGGTCAGCACTCAGTGAAGTGTGGCTTCCTTCAGCTGCTCTGTACAGGCGCCTGTGCAGAGATGTTGTGACTACGGCTGATGATCTTGATTTCTGAAAATACAGGATACTTGCAGGTAGACTAGGAAAATATCAAAATAGAAGCTGGCGCCCTAGCTGCTGTTCCAGAGAGGGGGTACATCCTTGGAAATCCTGCGTGGGCATCCTCCCCACTTCACTAGTGGCGCAGGAGCATGGGCATGCCAGTAGTTGGCTGGGAGCGGCAGTCAGTGTTCATCAAATAATCTCTCTTAACCACCCTGCTTCCCACATGACTGCATGGGTTGCCATGGTCAATAAGACTAGAATTAGGGGCAGCTGCAACTTCCCTGCAACAGGGACTACTCCTGTTTGCCTCATTGCCATGATCAAATTCATATTCCTACACGAGCAAAGTAATGTTAGTTATTTTGTGTCATGTTATGTTACGCTATGTTAGGCTAAGTGATGAGCTAGGTCTTCAGTTATTGGGGAATTCAAGAACTGAGGAGGAGGCTCTCTTGTAAAAGGGCAGATTGTTCCAGGCTTTAGGAGCGAGATAGGATGAGGCATGACCTCTGGATCTGGTTCTGTTTATGAAGGGGGAGGGGTGCAAGTAGGAGCCTGGCTTAACAGAGATGTCTGGTAGGTGTTTGGAAGTGCATTCTGTTGTTGAAGTACATAAGGCCAATGCTTATTTGCGGAGGGGGAGTCAGTGGAGCAGCTGAGGTGCAACGTGCTATGCATGCAGGGTGGCAAGTTGCGGGTGAGCCTGACCACTGAGTTTTGTATGGACAGAAGTCTCTGGTCAGTTGAGTGTTGATTCCAGCATAGAGTGCATTGCTGTAGTACACTGTGCTGGTGATGCGGGCTTGAGTGACAGGTTTATGGTTGTTGGTGGGGAGCCATTTGAAGATTGTTTTCCCCATTTTTGAATGTGTGGTGAATCAGGAGATGGAATGGCATTCACGTGGCCGGTCCGGGAGTGTTGGCTGCCGATTATTTTTCTGTGGTGCTTTGCATGGATTCGGCAGTGCACCAGGCGAGGACCCAGAGTGAAGTGTCTTTGTTGAAAATTTGTATTTATTGTCAACTGGCCATTAATATTCCTGCCCATGCAGAGTCCCAACATCATATATTCAATGATACTGAACAGGTAGAACCCAGCTGACTTCTATCACTTATTATTCCTGCAGCAGTGAATCGTGCTACCGTGTGTTCATTCATATTCAAGCATGTCCGGAGCCCTGCTGCTACATATTCCTTCGTATTTTCCCTACGTGAGAGCCCTGCTCCTACCTAATCCAAGCATGTTCCTGCATACGAGAGCCCTGCTTCTTTCTATCAATGCATATTCTTGCATGCGAGAACCCTGATACTACCTATCCATGCATATTCCTGCATGCGAGAGCCCTGATACTACCTATCCATGCATATTCCTGCATGCAAGAGCCCTGCTGCTCTCTATCCATGCATATTCCTGCATGTAAGAGCCCTGCTGCTCCCTATCCATGCATATTCCTGCATGTGAGAGTCCTGCTGCTCTCTATCCATGCATATTCCCGCATGTGAGAGCCCTGCTGCTACCTATCCATGCATATTCCTGCATGCGAGAGCCCTGCTGCTCTCTATCCATGCATATTCCCGCATGTGAGAGCCCTGCTGCTACCTATCCATGCATATTCCTGCATGCGAGAACCCTGATACTACCTATCCATGCATATTCCTGCATGCGAGAGCCCTGCTGCTCTCTATCCATGCATATTCCCGCATGTGAGAGCCCTGCTGCTACCTATCCATGCATATTCCTGCATGCGAGAGCCCTGCTGCTCTCTATCCATGCATATTCCCGCATGTGAGAGCCCTGCTGCTCTCTATCCATGCATATTCCTGCATGTGAGAGCCCTGCTACTCCCTATCCATGCATATTCCTGTAATCGAAAGCACTGCTGCCACCTTTCCATTTATATGACCACACATAGAACCCTGCTGCTGCTATCTATTTAGTGATATTCCTTATGTAAGATGCCCTGCTGCCACCTATCTGTCATATTCCTACATGCGAGGCCCTCCTGCCACCCATCAGTGCATATTCAGGCATGCAAGAGCCCTCCTGCCACCTATCATTCATATTCAAGCATGTGCGACCCTGCTGATCCCTATCCGAGCATATTCAGGTATGCAAGTGCCCTGCTGCCACCTTTCCGAGCATATTCAGGCACGTGAGATGTTGCTGCCCCCTATCTATTCAGATTGCTGCATGCAAGAGCCCTGCTGCTCCCTATACATGCATATTCCTGCATGTGAGAGCCCTGCTGCTCCCTAGCCATGCATATTCCTGCATGTGAGAGCCCTGCTGCTCCTTATACATGATTATACCTTCATGCCAGAGCCCTGCTCCTACCTAATCCAAGCATGTTCCTGCATACGAGAGCCCTGCTTCTTTCTATCAATGCATATTCTTGCATGCGAGAACCCTGATACTACCTATCCATACATATTCCTGCATGCGAGAGCCCTGCTGCTCTCTATCCATGCATATACCTGCATGCCAGAGCCCTGATACTACCTATCCATGCATATTCCTGCGTGCGAGAGCCCTGCTGCTCTCTATCCATGAATATCCCTGCATGTGAGAGCCCTGCTGCTTCCTATACATGCATATTCCTGCATGTGAGAGCCCTGCTGCTCCCTAGCCATGCATATTCCTGCATGCGAGAGCCCTGCTGCTCCTTATACATGATTATACCTTCATGCCAGAGCCCTGTTGCTCCCTATCCATGCATATTCCTGCATGTGAGAGTCCTGCTGCTCTCTATCCATGCATATTCCTGCATGTAAGAGCCCTGCTGCTCCCTATCCATGCATATTCCTGCATGTGAGAGTCCTGCTGCTCTCTTTCCATGCATATTCCTGCATGTGAGAGCCCTGCTGCTCTCTAGCCATGCATATCCCTGCATGTGAGAGCTCTGCTGCTCCCTATCCACGCACATTCCTGCATGTGAGAGCTCTGCTGCTACCTATCGACTCACATTCCTGGATGCGAGAGCCCGGCTGCCACCTATCCATTCACACTACCACTCATAGAACTTTGCAGCTACATATTCATTGATATTTCTGCATGTAAGATGCCCTGCTGCCACCGATACATTCATATTCAAACATATGAACCCTGTCGCCACTTATCCTTGCATATTCCTTCATCTGAGAGTCCTGCTGCTCTCTTTCCATGCATATTCCTTCATGTGAGAGTCCTGCTGCTCTCTAGCCATGCATATTCCTTCATGTAAGAGTCCTGCTGCTCTCTTTCCATGCATATTCCTTCATGTGAGAGTCCTGCTGCTCTCTTTCCATGCATATTCCTGCATGTGAGAGCCCTGCTGCTCTCTAGCATGTATATTCCTGCATGTGAGAGCTCTGCTGCTCCCTATCCACGCATATTCCTGCATGCAAGAGCCCTGATTCACCTATCCATTCACATTGCTGAATGCGAGAGTCCTGCTGTCATTTATCCATTCACACTACCACAGATAGAACTTCCTGCTACCTATTCAGTGATATTCCTGTATGTAAGTTGCCCTGCTGCCACCTATAAATTCATATTCAAACATATGAAACCCTGCTGCTACCTGTCCACACACATTCCTGCATGTGAGAGCCCTGCTGCTCCCTATCCATGCATATTCCTACATGTGAGAGCTCTGCTGCCCCCTATCCACGCATATTCCTGCATGTGAGAGCCCTGCTGCTCCCTATCCACGCATATTCTTGCATGTGAGAGCCCTGCTGTCACTTATTCATTCACACTACCACACATAGAACCTTCTTGCTACCTATTCAGTGATATTTCTGCACGTGAGAGCCCTGCTGCTCCCTATCCATGCATATTCCTGCATGCAAGAACTCTGCTGCTACCTATCGATTCACATTCCTGGATGCGAGAGCCCGGCTGCCACCTATCCATTAACATTACCACACATAGAACTTTGCAGCTACATATTCATTGATATTTCTGCATGTAAGATGCCCTACTGCCACCGATACATTCATATTCAAACATATGAAACCCTGTTGCTACCTATCCATGCATATTCCTGCATTCAAGAGCCCTGATGCATCTATCCATTCATATTGCTGAATGCGAGAGCCCTGCTGTCACCTATTCATTCATATTTAAGCTTGCAAGAGCCATGCTGCCCCCATCCGTTCATATCGAAACATGTGAGACCCTGCCGCTACCGATCCATGCATATTCCTGCATTCAAGAGCCCTGATGCATCTATCCATTCATATTGCTGAATGCGAGAGCCCTGCTGTCACCTATTCATTCATATTCAAGCATGCGAGGGCCATGCTGCCCCCATCCATTCATATCGAAACATGTGAGACCCTGCTGCTCCCTATCCACGCATATTCCTGCAAGCGAGAGTGCTGCTGTCACCTATCCATTCAATTCAATTCAATTCAGCTTTATTCGGTACAAATTAATGACCATGAAAGCATACACAATCATGAATCAAAACATACAAAATACGAACAACTTATGGCAGACATGTTAATACATTTAAGACACTATAATTTAAAACAGTAATCATATTTACACAATTAAAATGACATTTGTACAGCTAAAAACACATGTTTTTCCTGGAATTGATGCATTTGTTTAAAAAAGTGGCAGTATAAAAACATACATCCGCAGATTGTAAATTAAAAATCAATTTCATTGCGTGCTCAACCGTACGTGTTCCATATTTCACAAACATGGGTTTAAGCAAAACAGTACGAAAATTAGAGTACAGCTTACAAAATAGTATAAAGTGCATTGTGCTCTGCTTGGAAATCCCGTCGCATCTACAAGGCCCTGATGGATGTTTTTTCATTGTCGGATGGGCCACCAGGTAGTGCACTATTCCAAATCTAAGTCTAGTTAGCACAAATTTATGCGTCGGTCTAGTGACAAGGGTTAGGTAAATAGGGAATCCATCCATAGATAAATATCTGTTATAAAACATAACAGTAGACAGAGTACCAGCGATAACAATTCTTTTCCTCTCAGCATGAGCTAGAAAGACCCTTTTTAACTCTACTTTGGGGATCAATAAAACAGCATTCGGATCAGTTACAATATTCAGGTTAAAAATATCTGAGAAACACACAATAATATATTTAATCCAGGGTATTGCTATAACTTTGTCTAATCGCAAACAATCCTGGATAATGGACCTAGTAAAGGACTTCTCCTCATTCAGCCAAATAGACCGCCAAATCATCAATGGTCTAAGTGACAGAAGGTCAAGTAGATAGTTCACAGATAATTCCCGATGGCTCAGCGCGTTAGAGGCCGATGAGGGTAGACATAAAAGTTTTTTAAGGAAGGAATTCTCTTCCAGCTGCAAATTATGTGCGCAGCAATAACCCCAGATTCCTGCCCCATACAATGCAATTGTTACGCATCTTGCCTGATAAATTTTTTTTTTATCATGTCCCTGGTCCTACGGTCCCCAATTTTCTGAGCAAATCTAAAAATTCCGTGGGCGTTTCTAGCCATTTTGTTGCGTATGTTATTAAATTCGTGGGTCCACTTTTTGTCACTAGAGAAAGTTATACCTAGATAACAAAAATTGTCCACTTGCTGTACTTTTGCGTTGTCAATAAAAAACCCTTTCGATGTCTGTTTTAATTTCTTTGGACCGGAGATCATGGTGTACGTTTTACTTTTGTTAATAACTAATTTTTTGTTGTCAATAAAGGAGGCAAAACTATCCATCAATCGTTGCAACCCTACTGGAGTTCTGGACAACAACACAGCATCATCGGCGTATAGTAACACCGGCACTGGTACACCATTGATCATGGGAGCATCTGCATTAACTTTCTTTAAAATAGCGTCAATTCCATTAATAAATAAAATAAATAAAAGAGGAGCTAAAACACAACCCTGCCTTATGCCTCGTTTAACGCTAAAGTATGGGGTACATTCTCCCCTCCTACCAAAACGTACACAAGTTTTTAATCTTTCATACATTCTGGCAAGAAAATAAATTATGCCCTCTGGCGCACCCAATTTCAACAAGGTTGACCACAAAATTGAGTGGTCAACCATGTCGAAAGCACTGCTTAAATCAGCGAAGCACAAATATATAAGGCCAGGTTTTGCATCACTATACTTCCCGATCAATAATTCTAAATTAATGCATTGATCGAGCGTACCCCTGCCTTTCCTAAAACCATATTGGCTATCTGCCAAAATACCATCCTGTTCTGCCCATTCTTCCAATCTTACCAGCATAATCCTGCTCATAACTTTAACGGAAGAATCCAGTAATGAGACAGGACGGTAATTTTTTGCATCAGACCTGGATCCTTTTTTATAAATTGGTACGATAATAGACTCCTCCCAAGTCGGAGGTGGTTCTTTACATACCGCGGCATTAAAAACAACAGTCAACAAGGGGCCCCATACTTCCGGTGCTTCCTTGTACACATCACCTGGAACCCCATCCGGGCCTTGGGCCTTTCCTCCCTTGCTTGCCCTAATCCCCCTTTCAACTTCTTCCACAGAAATTTCAAGTGGTAATATAGGCCAACTATATGGACCGGCATTAGTATTTTTACCTGAATCAAAGATGGTTGAGAAATGAGTAATCCATCCCTCACTGGAGACATTTGCTGTTAACTCAGGTGTATTTGTCTCCTTAAGGAATGGGGAGTTGACTGTTGCCCAAAATAACGTACCGTTAGAAAGTTCTGCCGCTTGGTTAAGAGAATCCCAGGCTTGATGTTGAAGAACTATCTTCCTAGTTTTAATAGCATTTTTATACTCTAACCTTAATATTGTCACTGACTTTTTATCCCTAGGCTTTATTGCTAGTGCCTGCTTAAGGCTAGTCAAAGCAGCAGAACAGGTCTGGTCAAACCAAACAGGTCCAGGTTTTGAACAGCCCCTATTACCACCTGTAAACTTTGCGTTAATGGCAGCGTTGATCCCTATAAAACTAGATAAGACCCGCTCATGATCCAATCTATTTTCTAAAATAAAAACAATGTCTGCTAAATTCATCATTATAATACATGTTATCAATTCAGATGCTTTTGCCCCTATCCACCTAAGTCTTACCCCATTAGCCCGGTGGGCTTCTATATTTTCTACTGTAGTCCCCACTTCTCTGACATTCTCCTCCCACAGAGTCATGGTCACAATGATACAGTTGTGATCACTTGTGTCCATTATTTCAGTTTCCAGTGGGGCAAAACAATCGACAATACCAGAAGATACCAACACGTGGTCAATCACAGAGTTAGAGCGCCAGTTCTTGAATGTGGGGACAGGTAAACCATTTCTGTCCCTACAACAATCCAAAATTTCCAAATCAAGGCACCCCATTAATGTATTCACAGTTTCTCCATACATGTCATGACCAAAGTGTGGAACCTCCCAACCGGCGTTATTAGTAACCCCACATGCCTTTGTCGGTAGTAATTCACATAGTGAAGTATTAAAATCCCCACACCAAATAATATCAAATACAACATTGGAATCCAAGCTCAGGGTATCAATAGCATTAGCCAAATCAGTTATTATTCTACTCCTAGTGCTATCAAAGATATTGTTGTAATAATTGATCAGAAGGATATTACGGCTTTTGCCTTCCCGAATCCAAAGCATCTGGACAAGATCGCCCACCGGTACATATTTTATCACCAATATTTGACGGTGTACCGATACAAGGGTGAGTAAACCCCCCTTAGCTCTTCCTGGGCCCTCTCCACATGCTGATAAATTATATGAAACGAATCCTTCATAGTCAACATCGTTTTTGCACCAGGTTTCCTGGAAACATAAAATATCATACCTATTGATAAAAGTTTCCCAGCCAGGATCCCTGCTCTTTGATTTCAGACCGGCTACGTTCCAGCATACCAGTCTGGAACATATACCTATTCTGGTAGTGGTCCCATTGGCAGGGCCTCGCACATTTCCCTCAGTGTTGACAACCCCGCTTATATGCCCCAAATTGCATGGATTCACATAACCCTCTTGATTATTCTCTGCCTCAGTCTGGTCAGGCGTATTTCCTGAGACCCTCAGTATTATTTCAGGAGCACGATCATCCACATGATCATCCCCGTCGGATCCCACCTCCCTTACCATACATATCTCCCTCTTTTGTATACGTCAATCGTTAGAGTCTAAGGAGCTAAGTGCATGGAATCTATTTTGTGTGGGAATATCAAAATAAGGTCTAGGGGTGGACGGGTAAGTAATAGTTCCAGTACTGTCCCGTTGGTTGACATTAAGATGGTTATAGAAGTAACCTAGTGCTCGGGCACTTACATTGCCTTCGGAAATTGGGAGAGACGCAGCTCTTAGGAGGACTGTAGCAACATGTTGCGGGTGTTTAAAGTTTACAATTACACAGTCCCCCTTTGAGCTTTTCCTAGAACTCCCTATCCATTTAACTCTCCTGGTAGTCAAAACATTATCAGAGAAATTCAATGGGAAACCACATTGCCTATTCAGCCAAGATAGACATTTATTTTTTAATGAATCGTGTGTTTCTTGATGACCCCTATTATCAAGCGGTGGTACATTTGTTAATACCACCACATATGGAGCACACTCGGGTGGGAGATTAACAGTATGCCTTTTATTAATTTCTTCCCATCCGTTTATATTTCTTATAACAGGCGTAGCTTGACTGCCTAAGTGAATACTCCCTTGTGGTATTATGGGGTCGACACTATCATTTCCTTTACTGCCTATGGCCTTAATAGAAGGGTCTCCCTGTGTGCAACATTTACATTGATTGCTAATTGTGGCGGTTGTAGCAGTAATCATCTCTCCTGGTTTATCCAAGACCTTGCTAAGCAATCCGCCCAATCTTGCAACCTCTTTGGTTAATTCCTCAATTTTTGATACCAGCGGGTCTATAATACCTCTAAACTTTGAGTTAATAATCTCCTCTAAGTTCGTTATTATATCATCATCTACAACAACCTTATTGGACTTATCCATTAAATTTATTCCAAGTACTTTAACGGGTGAGGCTGCTCGTTTCCGTACGCTACGCAATCCCCCCTTCTCATTGGGAAGTTTCCTACATGTTCTAACTGGCCGAGCTACGGGGGTCGGTGAACATTGTGATACCATATCAGGAGTATCCCCTATTTCTACCTCATTGGGGGTGGTTTGCTCAGAATCGCACTGTCCCTTTTCTACCACATCCAAAATTGTAATATTGGAATGATTGTTCGCATCCTCTAAACTAAATACTGATGAACCCCTTATAGGGCTCTCCGGTTGTGGGGAACTATTTTTCCCTAATGACTGTCGCCTTTCAGAGTTTATCTTACTGACCTTCTGGACTAAATAATTATCCAGAGTGCGTGGCCCCGAATGAGGCTTAGGTTTTGACATATTATCAACAGGCACAGCCCCAAATAAAGCTTACTGAATTAAAATAGCGATTACACCATCTACTATTGGTGTTATATATTAACAAAAATAACAATAAAAACACTTAAAACCTATGGACGAGTCCAGACATACTACTGATATGTGCCACAACCTGTGCTATATATACCACGGTCCTGCTGGAGCAGCGTCTCTGGCCCAGCCCAGTCTCTTCTGGCCTCTGAGGGCCACAGAGGGCCCGCCCTTTGCCCGGGCTTAGCCCGGCGCACGCCCGCGCGCGTCCCGCGACGCGGAGGGAGCCGGTCTGTTTTAACCCCTCCGGACGCGGAAGCGTGTTAGGCTGGGGGCGGAGCCACAGGCGAGAGTTCTGGGGGCAGTAGTCCGGCGCCTCCTTTCTCCGTGCACTGTGCACAGGGACCGCAACAGCAACAACGGGGGGAAGGACAACCCCGCCACAAGCACCAAGCAGCCAAGCCTCTCCTCCCCAGGGTCCGCAGGTAGGTTTGCGCCACACGAGTGTTCAAAAGGATAAGACTCCCGCTCCACCGAGGGAGCCGGTCTGTTTTAACCCCTCCGGACGCGGAAGCGTGTTAGGCTGGGGGCGGAGCCACAGGCGAGAGTTCTGGGGGCAGTAGTCCGGCGCCTCCTTTCTCCGTGCACTGTGCACAGGGACCGCAACAGCAACAACGGGGGGAAGGACAACCCCGCCACAAGCACCAAGCAGCCAAGCCTCTCCTCCCCAGGGTCCGCAGGTAGGTTTGCGCCACACGAGTGTTCAAAAGGATAAGACTCCCGCTCCACCGAGGGAGCCGGTCTGTTTTAACCCCTCCGGACGCGGAAGCGTGTTAGGCTGGGGGCGGAGCCACAGGCGAGAGTTCTGGGGGCAGTAGTCCGGCGCCTCCTTTCTCCGTGCACTGTGCACAGGGACCGCAACAGCAACAACGGGGGGAAGGACAACCCCGCCACAAGCACCAAGCAGCCAAGCCTCTCCTCCCCAGGGTCCGCAGGTAGGTTTGCGCCACACGAGTGTTCAAAAGGATAAGACTCCCGCTCCACCGAGGGAGCCGGTCTGTTTTAACCCCTCCGGACGCGGAAGCGTGTTAGGCTGGGGGCGGAGCCACAGGCGAGAGTTCTGGGGGCAGTAGTCCGGCGCCTCCTTTCTCCGTGCACTGTGCACAGGGACCGCAACAGCAACAACGGGGGGAAGGACAACCCCGCCACAAGCACCAAGCAGCCAAGCCTCTCCTCCCCAGGGTCCGCAGGTAGGTTTGCGCCACACGAGTGTTCAAAAGGATAAGACCATATGAAACCCTGTTGCTACCTATCCATGCATATTCCTGCATTCAAGAGCCCTGATGCATCTATCCATTCATATTGCTGAATGCGAGAGCCCTGCTGTCACCTATTCATTCATATTTAAGCTTGCAAGAGCCATGCTGCCCCCATCCGTTCATATCGAAACATGTGAGACCCTGCCGCTACCGATCCATGCATATTCCTGCATTCAAGAGCCCTGATGCATCTATCCATTCATATTGCTGAATGCGAGAGCCCTGCTGTCACCTATTCATTCATATTCAAGCATGCGAGGGCCATGCTGCCCCCATCCATTCATATCGAAACATGTGAGACCCTGCTGCTCCCTATCCACGCATATTCCTGCAAGCGAGAGTGCTGCTGTCACCTATCCATTCATATTCCTGCAAGCGAGAGCGCTGCTGTCACCTATCCATTCATATTCCTGCATACAAGAGCTCTGCTGCCACATTTTGCGCTGCAAAAATAAACATTTTGCCAAGCATATACCTTCTTTTAATACCTACAAACCAATCCTGAGGAAGGCCCTTAAAGCTAAAAGATTAAGGATCATGATATTTAACAAATATGACAAGTGTATTTACGTTTTAGATGTCCTGAGAGTGAAAAACTCCTAAAATAGTTTTTCACTGTTTTAAGGCCAATCACTCCTATAGACTGACACTGGGTTACCTTATTTCAATTTATGAGACCTAACTTCAGATTGGGGAGCAGATAGAGAAATACTGTTTGCACTCAAATGAATTGTAATATAAAATCCTCTTCAAAGATAAAGTCAGTTCTCCCATCAAGAATGTGTATAGGGCCCAGACGGTGAACAAGACCTGGGTGTAGCTGGGAGAGGGTCGTCCTATCAGGATGGCTGGGAGGAGCTGTACCCTGCTCTGATTACACTTCAACAAACAGGCCCACAGCACACACAAAGGAACCTGATTCCAGCCCAGCCCTTGCCTTTGTTCCTTTAGACAGTTTGGAGCAAGAACCAGGGAAAGAACTGACCAAAAACAATTTTGGTGGGCAGGCCAGGCAATTCCCACACAGACTGCCACCAGGTATAAAAAGGGACCTTCAGAAGAACTCATCAGAACACTCCTGGACCTGTGCAAATTCAGAGGAAGGACTACCCTTCTGCCAGAAGGACTGCCATGCTGCTTCAAGGTCTGCCTTGCTGTCTGAAGAAGGAAGACTGTACCTGCTTGCCCTGATTCAAGGCTACCCAGAGTGGCTCCACAGATCAACTGTCTGGCCTCCTGTACAACCATAGGGAGACACAAAGCTTTCAGAGGCCTCCCTGCACCTGACCAGCTGCAACTGGACCTGCCTGGACAGGCCTGAGCCTTCCTGCTGGCCTCTGATGGAGTGGCTCCTGATCCGTAAGAGGTGCCCTCGGGTTGGCATCACGGGAGACCTCCTCTTGAGATAAAAGGTGAGAAATCTAACGTTTGGGCTTGTCATGGCCGCAAACAGGCTAGCTTATGCCAAAACCCACCCACTGCGACGATCACCAACTCGAAGCTCCAGTGAGTCTTTCTCTTGCACTAACATTCCCTATACTAAAATGCTAATGTGGATGGGATTTTTTTAATGTTGTTAAAGTAAGATTTAACAACATATATATATAATATATATTAATATAATATATTGTAATGAATAATTATTAAATGAACGTTTATCTGCTACAATGTTGATTTAATGTTAATCTTAATCTGCTGTAACATTTTATTGTATTGCTTATAGGTTACTAATAAGCATTTAAATGTAATTTACATTTTTGTTATTCATTAAAATTGTTTAATATTGGGAATATTCCACTGTTGTGGTGATGTCTAAGAGTGCAATATTCTGTAAATTCAGCCTTTGATGTCTCTAGTCCCTGGTTACAGGGGTGGAGACATGTAAGACATGTGAGTCTACACTTAGGCGTAAATCTACACTCAGAAATGGTGAACAGCAAAAAAGTGTAGATTTACCTTTAACTTGTTGACTAGGACTCATTATCATGTACTTTTCATTTTTAATCATGTAAATGATTATTGTATATTTTACCACCTCATAGTATCAAAGCCCTGCACAGAATAACAAACTCTTCTATGAAAAGAACTCTGATATGCAATGCGATAACAAGGACAAAATTGAGTTATCTGGCGGTTAGCGTCCAGGAAATTCTTCTGAGAGGACATGATTTTATAGAATAGAGTGCCGCTGCGGGAGCCAGAACTTTGCTGCCTAACTCACCACCGACCTGGGAAGAGGACTTCAGGTCCCAGAAAGCCTTCGAAGTTACCACCTGACGCGCTGCCTGTCTACAAAGCGCTTTGCCGCACCCGCTTCGCGGGTGCCGCTGCGGGAAACAGAACTTTGCTGCCTAACTCACCACCGACCTGGGAAGAGGACTCCAGGTCCCAGAAAGCCTTCGAAGTTACCACCTGACGCGCTGCCTGACTACAAAGCGCCTTGCCGCACCCGCTTCGCGGGTGCCGCTGCGGGAGCCAGAACTTTGCTGCCTAACTCACCACCGATCTGGGAAGAGGACTCCAGGTCCCAGAAAGCCTTCAGAGTTACCACCTGATGCGCTGCCTATCTACAAAGCGCCTTGCTGCATCCGCTTCGCGGGTGCCACTGCAGGAGCCAGAACTTTGCTGCCTAACTCACCACCGACCTGGGAAGAGGACTCCAGGTCCCAGAAAGCCTTCGTAGTTACCACCTGACGCGCTGCCTGTCTACAAAGCGCCTTTGCCACTGCGGGAGCCAGAACTTTGCTGCCTAACTCACCACCGACCTGGGAAGAGGACTTCAGGTCCCAGAAAGCCTTCGAAGTTACCACCTGACGCGCTGCCTGTCTACAAAGCGCCTTGCCGCACCCGCTTCGCGGGTGCCGCTGCGGGAAACAGAACTTTGCTGCCTAACTCACCACCGACCTGGGAAGAGGACTCCAGGTCCCAGAAAGCCTTCGGAGTTACCACCTGATGCGCTGCCTGACTACAAAGCGCCTTGCGGCACCCGCTTCGCGGGTGCCGCTGCGGGAGCCAGAACTTTGCTGCCTAACTCACCACCGATCTGGGAAGAGGACTCCAGGTCCCAGAAAGCCTTCGGAGTTACCACCTGATGCGCTGCCTGTCTACAAAGCGCCTTGCTGCATCCGCTTCGCGGGTGCCACTGCAGGAGCCAGAACTTTGCTGCCTAACTCACCACCGACCTGGGAAGAGGACTCCAGGTCCCAGAAAGCCTTCGTAGTTACCACCTGACGCGCTGCCTGTCTACAAAGCGCCTTTGCCACTGCGGGAGCCAGAACTTTGCTGCCTAACTCACCACCGACCTGGGAAGAGGACATCAGGTCCCAGAAAGCCTTCGGAGTTACCACCTGACGTGCTGCCTGTCTACAAAGCGCCTTGCCACACTCGCTTTAAGGGACACGCGCGGGCGCGCGCTGGGCGAAGCCCGGGACAAGGGTGGGCACGGGGAGGCTGGGCTGGGCCTATTCTCTAACCTTCCACTCCTGGGTCTCACAAGTAAGGCATTGTGGTGAGCGCCCTGGACCGACACGTCCTTGGAGCTGTGAGTGATTGAACACTATTTCCCAGAGGGCCCCCACTTTTAAGGTTTTTCTGTATCCCTATTGGTCTAACATTGTCAGAGCCTTAAGCTGCGCCAAGCTAGTATACCAATTCCCGTCCCAGTGGGAGAAAGCAGGTGCCCCCCTTGCAAACTAGGATATGGGAAAACATACTTCTCCATCTTATAGAATCAGTACCAGACAGAAAGTACAACCCCGTACCCCAATGGAAAAGCACACTGCCATAGATAAAATGTTGCAGCAGGCCATTGGTGCAGTAACCAATGAAATCTCACGAACAGAGAGACGCCTATCGATAACGCCAATATTATCCTCTATTTCGGTAGCCTCGGAACCAGGTACACCTTGGGAAATTTAACAATTGGATGGCATATATAATTCTCATGCAACGGCAACTCAGGGCAAAGCAGTGATAACATCAAAGCAAGGGGGAGATCAGGGGGGAGATTTTGAAAACAATACACCCAAGATTAAAAAGACCCAAAAGAAAAGCAAAACTAATACAGGCAAAAAATGTTCATGCAAAATCCCGGTCGTATCAACTGGGAGCTCCACTAACGACTGTACATCCGACTTAAGTAACAAGGATGGAAGGTATTCCCCTGACTGGGTTATAGAGATGGTAAATGATCTCAAAGCTTATATAGACCTTGCAATCTCAAATAGTTTAGACAAAGTGATGAGTAAAATCAACTCATTATCATCACTAGTAGATTCCTGGGGCACTAAACTACCATCTAGTTTCCAAGGGGTTCAGTGTGCCAAAGATACGGTCCCAAGGGTAGTACCCGAGCAGCCAACTAAAGCAACGACTGCTTCAATTAATCCATCTATCTTTCCCCACCCTCATTCCGACAGGTCTGGACCATCTACCCCACTAATGGGAGCTAGTGACTCCCCAATTGGTGAAGATGCAAATA
This sequence comes from Triturus cristatus, assembly GCF_964204655.1. Classification (NCBI taxonomy): domain Eukaryota; kingdom Metazoa; phylum Chordata; class Amphibia; order Caudata; family Salamandridae; genus Triturus; species Triturus cristatus. The sequence continues at coordinate 41,080,981 of NC_140583.1, read as the reverse complement.
AAGAAAAGGGCCCTGCTAAATGTCCTGTGGGTATATTCAATCGGAAGAAGGATCATAGGCTCCCAAATGAGGGTGCCAAAAAAGACACGGACATTTGCTCCATTCAACTGAATCCTGTCTCCCATGCATAGATCTGCCACCAACCTCCTCTTCGTATGTGGTAGTATTAGCTGGAGTACCTAGACTACAGACTAGTCGGGTGGAGACATATACAGAACTAAGAAATAAAGTATCACACTGGTTAAACAACAACAGACCCCTTCCACCCTGGGTGCACAGTGAAATTATCCACGTGCGTAGGGTCAGCTGGGTAGGCCAGCGGCAGAAAGACATCCAGGGGGATTGTATTCTGATTAACTTTAGGGACAGACGAACGGTCCAGCATATTTTAGGATGGTCTACTCTGTCGACAAGTAAAAAAATCCAGACACTTCCACTCAGCTATTTCTACCCACAGGGCACTTTTGAAGAGAGGATGAGCCTGATACACAAAAAATGGGAACTAAGGGCGCACCTAGGGGAATCACAGCAAGGCGGCTGGGATAGCGACACTACATCATGCTTCAATATCCCTGTAAGCAATAGATTTAGCTCCCTTGATCTGGTAGATTGACAAACTCCCACAAACGGTGATGGGGATTGTGCGGGTGATCTACATGCAATAGCCTATGGGGGTGGTGGCTGTAGGTTTAGATACCACCATTCACCCATAGATAATAACCCAATCACCGCAAAAATTAACATAGGTTCTGTTATAGGGAAAAATGAGACTGTCTATACCACCTTATCATTAAGGCAGGGGGACCTGTTCAAAGATAATCCAGCCAAGGTTCTAGTGGAGGATTGTAGGGGCCGGACTCAAAACACAACTAGGAACATCGGAGCGCATGGTGTGGGGAAGGATGGACTATCAAAGGCCCACCCATTGTGCCTGGGGACACAGCAAGCAATTGATCTGATAGTTCCATCTTCAGATCTCCGGACAAAGACCCAGGACGTTAGACAGATGGACAACAACCCCCTTGGAGCTTTATGCTCCTTCTTCTGGCGGAAGCAAGATGACGGTCCCGTAACGGTGCAGTAGAGCAGTGAGGGCGATGGTCTAAGCCCCTGGGGTTAGGTTCGGCAGACACGATCTCACCAGGACGAATGTCGAGGACGCATACTGAGGCTAGCTATGCTAACGGCACTCACCGGGTGTCGGACGCGGACGCTGAGGCAGGCTCTGCGTCTAGCTCTTGCCGCATTCACCGCTGCCCTCTCGGCCGCCCACAGAATCCGCGAGCTCCGCGGAGGTGAAAGAGGGCGGAGCCAGGTCCGGAGACGACGGGGAGTGCTGACGTCTAGCCCGCGGTTCGAGGGACTCACCAGCGGCGGTCGAGGAGGCTGTCTTCTGAGACTGAGAGAGTTGAGAGCCTCAAGAGAACAGAGAGTGCAGAGAACTACAATGGCTCCTAAAGTGGCTGCGGGGGTTAAGTCTGCAATTTTAAGGAGAAAATGTCAAAGGGATGAGATGGGGCCAGAAGGACCCGAGGATCAACAAGGACACCAAATCCTACCGGGACAAGCTAAAAAGAAACAACAGGTGGCAGGTAGGACCCGGCTAGCGGCGGCGTCAATCGCTGATATCTTTCCTAAGGCCGGGAGGGATAAGGAAAAGGTAAAGGAGAAGGACTCAAAAATAGTGGGGGCAGGCGCAACCCCGTTGGTGGGGGCTGCTCCTAGCAACTCCTGTGAGACCCTGGAGGAGTGCAACGCCCCTACTTTCCCTACGCTCCCTATCAGCATACCCTTAGTGAATGGCTCAAGTCCGGGGTCCACCTCTGCAGATACCGAGGCTGCCCCTGATGGGGAGGTCCTATTGGATTTGACCGGAGCACCCCGAGAAATGGGGAAAGGATGCAGTGTTATATCGGAAAATTTGCCAGAGTTCAGAGTAAATACTGAAAGAGCGAAATCTGATCTATTACCAAGTGGTACAACGTCAGATAAAGATAAAGAAAAAGTGCCAAGTGAATACTATTTTTCGGTATCAGACGGCGCGGAGTGGTCTGAAGATGAAGAACGTAGCTCCTTTCTAGGGTCAGACTCTGATTCTGAGGATGGTCTCCCACCTACCACTATGCGACCTCCGGTGATCAAGAGTCAATCTGCGAGAGAAAGTCACCCCTCCCGAGAGTTGAGATGGGATCACACTCCTGACCTAACACTGCAGGGTGGACCAGCAGCAGATGGCTCGAACCGCTCCCTCCTGGAAACTATACATCAGGAGATTCTGGCCCATAGAGAAGAAACGCGCCCGGACAACCGTAAAGTGCAAGCTGCTATGAGGAAGATGCAGGGAGTGGTAAGAAAGCTCTCGAAAACCTGCAACAATACGGCAGATAGAGTTTTGAACCTCGAGGAAAGGGTCGTATCCACGGAGGCTGAAGTAGCCGGGGCCACTAGTAAAGTCAACGCTCAATACTCGCAGGTCTCGGACCTACAGTGGAAAATGGAGGAGATGGAGAACAGGCTCCGAAGAAATAACCTGAGGGTCCTGGGGGTCCCGGAGGGGATGGAAGGGCAGGACATAAAGGCATTCATGATCAAGCTCTTCGAACAAGCTTTTCCTGAGCTTTCATGCTGGAACTGGGTCAATGAGATTCAACGAGTTCATCGCACCCCTTTTAAGATCCGACCCAATACTAAGGAAGGCGATAGACCCCGAGCTGTCCTAATATTCTTCGGAAACTTCATTCTGAGACAATCTATTGCTGAAAAAGCTCGACCTGACGCTAGGAGGAATGGTGACGGGTTCTCCTTCTTCGTTCGCCCGGACTATTGCCATACCACTGTGGAAAGAAGATGGCGTCTGAGAGAGATGATTAAGCCGTTCCAGGAAAAGAGAATGCAAGCTTTTCTTGTCAATCCGGCTCAGCTAAAAGTGATCAATCAGGGGAGAACCCTCTTTTTCGCGTCAGAAATTAAAGCAAGAGAATACCTGGATTCTTTTGGATAAATAGATTGACTAATAAGCAGTTCAGTCTCTGAGTGGCTAGTATGCTTAGATTGGTCCGATGCTGGCCTAGATAGATAAAAAAAAAAGAGAACAGATATTTATTTTTTTTTAAGTCTAGGGGCTTATAAGGGTTTCTAGCTATTTGGTGTTTTGGCTTTGTCACCACTTGCTCACTGTACTTCCATCACATGCACAGACTTTGTCTGAGCGCTTCACTAAGGGAGATGGCGGAGAGGGTTAGCAACAGGGGTGGGGAGGGAGGTCAGGGTGGGCGGGAGGGTGGCCAAGGTGGGGGGGTCAAGGTGGGTAAAAGAGTTAAAATTGCAGTTTGTCACATCGTGGTTATCTTTTTTCTTGGTCAAATAATGGCTTCAGTGATACAGAAACAGATTGAAAAACAGGTTTATTGTGTTGTTCATTTTTTATGTCTAGATGGCCCGCATTAGGGTCTGTTCTTTAAATATAGGTGGACTAAATGACTGGAGGAAACGCTTAAAACTGGGTTATTTTGTCAAGAGTAATAGAGTCGATATTCTCTGTCTTCAGGAGACCCATCTCCCCTGGTCTAAAAGGAAATTGTTGTCCCTCAGCGGCTTCGAGCTGGTGGCCTGTTCCACCCAAACATCTACAATAAGAGGGGTTGCGATTCTAGTTAAAAAAACCTTGGGCGGGGTGAGACGGACTAAGTCGGACAGTAATGGAAGATGGGTTTTGGTGGAACTTGAGTTTGGCCCAACACTTTGTGCGGTTTATGGTTCGAATGAAGATGATCCGGAGTTATTTAACTTTTTGGAATTAGAACTCGCATCCTGGCCTACTCCCTTAATTATGTGCGGCGATTTTAATATCTTCGCTGATTGGAGTGACCCTGCAAAGTATTTGGGCAGGAAACCAAGAGTGTTTAGGGCAATAAAGGCCCTTATTAATTCACATGGGCTCAAGGATGTGTGGGATGCAAAAGAACCATCAAATCTGGGTTATACTTATTTTTCAAATCCCTATCAGAAATTCACAAAACTGGATTATTTTTTTATTTCCACCAATGAATTAAATAAGGTAGAAATAACGAAATCCCCGAAGGTATTATCTGATCACAACCCGCTTATATTATCTTATGAAATAGCCGGCTCTGTTAGGGCCAGGACCAGATGGACTTTTGAAAGGCAACTCTTGGCAGATGCAAGATTTACTGGTCATATTCTGAATTGGGCAGATGAGTTTTTTGCAGCTAATAGATATAGCGCCTCTAGGAACGACGTTTGGGACTCTTTTAAAGCGGCTTTAAGAGAGGAATCTATAAGTCTCGGGGCTGGGTTAAGAAAGGAGGATAAGAGGGAAGGCGAGAGATTAGTAGGCGTTTTGTCTATAGCAGAAGAACAGCATATGAGGGATATAATTAGGGGTAGGGATAGCAGGAAGAGTCAGAGTGAATTGTTAAAAAGTAGGGCTGCACTTCATAAGTTGATGACCCAGAAAACCTCAGGAGAGTATCAAGCATCCAGGGTTAAGCGATACGAAATGGGGGAACAGGCGGGAAGAGTTCTAGCCTTACAAATAAGACAGGGGAGAGCCAGGAATATTATTTCTGTGATTGAGGAAAATGGGGAGGTATTTACTCAGTCAAATGAGATCTTACAGGCATTTAAAGATTTCTACCAGCGCCTGTACGACGAAGAAACCCGGGATGTTAACCAAGACATCGATGTGGTTGATAATGGTCCCCGTCTCAACACCTCGGAGAAGAATGAACTTGATGGGGAGATTAGTGGGGGAGAGATTTTAGAAGCTCTGCATGAATTAGCCTCTGGTAAGGCTGCCGGCCCGGATGGGATTCCCCTAGAAGTCTATAAAAGGTTGGAACCAGTAATTATCCCATTATTAGTGGATCTGTTTAATGGAATAATTTGTACGGGAGTGGTTCCAGCCTCCTGGCGTGAGACTAATATTGTGGTCTTCCATAAGAAGGGGAAACCCCCGGAGAAACTCGGCTCTTACCGCCCGATTTCGCTTATCAATGCGGACACCAAGTTATACTCCAAGGTTTGGGCTAAGAGGCTGGGCAGGATCATCAGCGGTCTTGTCTCCCCTTGGCAACATGGATTTATCCCTGGCCGCAGCACAACAGATCATGTCAGAAGAGCAATAGCGTTGTTTCATTTCCAGGTGGCAAGGGGAGGGGAGATAGCTATGATCCTGCTCGACGCAGAAAAAGCGTTCGATAGGGTTGTTTGGGACTTCTTATGGGGTGTATTGGTCGGAAGAGGATTCGGGGAAAAAACCATCAGAGCTCTCAAAGCAATGTATGTAGATCCGGTTGCTAGGGTGGTAGTTATGGGGGAGAGCTCCGGGATAATAGATATTAAGAGAGGCACTCGTCAAGGCTGCCCCTGTTCCCCGATCCTCTTCGCTTTATATATAGACCCTCTCATCCAGAAAATTTTGGGGTCTTCTAGCATCAGCCCAGTGGTATGTAATGGCCACACCAGTAAAATTCTGGCCTATGCTGACGATTTGGCAATTATCACAGTGAATCCCCAGCAGGCACTCACGGCCCTTGTTGAAATAGCAGAGGAATTTGGTAAGCGATCGGGTTATCTTCTTAACGAGACCAAAACCCAAATAATTTGCTCTTCCAACATAGCTAAAAATGATGCAAGGTATGTGGACTCAGCAACTTATCTAGGGATTAAGATCAACGCCTCAGTTGGGGAAATTATTGCTGAGAACTATCCCCCACTCATAAACTCTATCGAAAAAGAGCTAAAAAGGATAGACGTGTTACATCTTTCTTTGATTGGGCGGGTGAATGTTTTAAAAATGTCTATCTTCCCTAGAGTTCTTTATTTGTTTAGATCAATTCCTTTATTTTTGGAGGAAAAAATTATTAAAAAGTTGGAGTCTATTTTCATTAGATTTGTTTGGCAATACGGCAGGATCAGGCGTTCAACAAACTTTTTGTCTCTCCCTAGGGAAAGGGGTGGTCTGACCCTACCTAATTTGAGATTGTACCATTGGTCATGCCTGTTGACACAAATGTCCATCTTGTTTCAAAAGGAGGTGTACTCTGGTTGTATTAATTCACCTGCTCAGGACCTACCTTCTATTTTTGAGTTATTAATTGGGGGACAGGCCTTTGGGTTGTTGTGGCGTGAGGTGGACCGTAGATACTACAAGAGGCCTCGTCTGAAGATTCTGGAAGGGGTCTGGGAGGTTTGGAGGTCTATATCAAAGCTTTGTAAAATCCCAAAGGTGAATCGTTATCTCCAGATCTGCAATTCGAGCTTACTTCCTTATGTTGGGGCTGATAGCAATTTGCTGGTTTGGAGAAATTGTGGTATCAGGTCCCTCGGTGATATATGGGTAGACCAGGAACCGCTAGGATTTGACACCATCAGACAAAGGTTTGGCATTCCGGCCAACCATTGGTTCCTGTATGGTCAAGTCGCCCGGTCATTAAAAGCAGTGAGACCGAAACCAATGAATATGGAGGGTGTTCCTGTAATTGAATTGTTAATTGGTGGGCGTAAAAAGATTAAAGCGGTATATAAGCTGCTAATTTGGGGAATACCAGATGATATGGAAAAAGTGGAAGCTACCTTGGCTCGCAAATTGGGAAACCCAGATGTCGATCTAGATCAAGCCATTATCCTAAATAAAAAAGTCTTTAGATCTACCAACCTGAGGGCCCAGCATTATAAAACGGTATTTAATCTGTATCATACTCCAGCCAAATTATTCGCCTGGGGGGTCAGAGGGGATGATAGATGTCCTAGATGCAATGCCGTGCAAGCTGACCTCCTGCATATGTTTTTTTACTGCAGCTCACTCTCCTCAATACAGAGGGAAATGTGTAAGTTCTGGGAGGGGCTGCTAGGTCATAAGATCGATCTATCTCCTACCATGATGCTGTTGGGCTGTGATAATAAGAAGAATTTGGGTCAAACAGAAGAAGCGCTGGTTTTTATGTCTGTTGCGGTTTTAAGGATTCTAATTTCTTCAGGTTAGAAAGATGCTCTGGCCCCCTCATTTCAAATGTGGCTTTCAAGGCTGCTAAGCATCCATAATATAGAGATATGTCTGTATGAGCAGAAGGGTAAAAAGGTGCGTGACTTCGGTAGAAAATTCTGGGCCCCGATTACAACATGGAGGGAGACGATAAGCAGCCAGTCATGCTAGGCACTTATATTTTAGATCTGGTGTAATAAGTCTCTTTGCGTCTGTTAAGTATTGTACTTTGTCTAGGTTTGATATGAATCTGTGTTGATGTATTTTATATTGTTGTGTTCAAACTGCTATAAAAATAAAATTAAAAAAAAAAAAAAAAAAAGGAGCTTTATGCTCCTCTAAAATTAAAGTGCAGGAATTGTCCAGTAAAGTAGGGGATAGTCTGAAGATCTTATCTTGGAATCTAGCAGGTGTTAAAAACAAATTATCCTGCTCAGACTGGGGAGGTTTTATAGATAACCATGACATCTGCTTCTTTCAGGAGATTTGGGCCACGGAGGAATATCATAGGATGGGATTTGCATCGTTTAACATTTTGGCCATCTCCGGTGGAAGGGGTAGACCGTCGGGCGGCCTAATTATCTGGTTGGGCACGCACATTGGAGCAAAAGCTGAGTTGATAACTTTGCCAACGAATGATATTTTATGTGTTTTGTTGACATTTCCCACTAAGCTCAAACTAGCTCTCATTAACATATATTCCAGACCTGTAAGCTATAGACAGGAATCTGTGGTCTTGGACAACCTGGGATGTTTTCTATCAACTCTAGACCCAGATATGATGTTGATTGTAGGGGGCGATTTCAACTGTCAGTTTGAGCCACTCACTGATCTGAATTTAGGTGAGCCCTCAGAAGAAGACCGCTACTGGTCTATACCCGAACCTCAAATTACCCCCATAAAAATCTGGACACCGCTGGCCATCCAACTCCACTCATTGACTGTGGCACAGTCCCTCAGGGCCTGTAATGGGAGAACAAAATCTGACCAACCGGCCCAGCATACATTTAATAGGGAAGGCCAATCATCTCTGATCGACTACATCTTAGTGGAAACTAAATCCTGGGACAAGGTCCTTGACTTCCAGGTACTTGAGAGACAGGACAGTGATCACAATGCTCTGGTACTGTCCTTGAACCCAGAGAGCATGGGCATCTCTATCCCTCTATCTCCGCCTAGTGTGGGGGATAACCAACTGTTGCTCTCAAACAACAGACGCAGGGTTAGGTGGTGCCATATACAACAATCGCCAACAAAGTTGGCTAAAGTATATGAGCTGGCGATACCTCTGATAGAGGAAATGGGGGAACTAGGCCAGATGGAGGTCTGCTATGGGACCCAGAAGAGGGCAGCTGAAATTCATGAGCAGCTAGTTGCTAGGCTGATTGAGATAGTCTACCCAACTGCAACACGTATAGGAGTTAAACATAACACCAACTCCTGGTTTAATGCCACTTGCCGCAAAGAAAAGAAAGATTTAATAGCTGCAGTCAAGGCAAAGGATAAAACCCGAATTAAATGTTTCCGCGCAATATACAAAGGGACTCTAAAAAGGGAAAAGAAAAATTGGGAAACCGACAAGTGGGAGGCACTTAGGATTGCCCTGAAGGATAGAGACTTGAAATCATTTTGGGCTCTAGTAAGTGTGTGAAACAAGGAAGGACAATCGGCCCGGGAGCCCAATATACCGCCAGAAGCCTGGGAGAGGCATTTTGAGGCCCTTTATTCCGAGGAGGAATTGGTGGGTGCCAGTATAGCCTTTTTGGATTCTCTGCATGAGCCTTACCCAGAAGGATTGTGCGATATTACTTTGACCGAAGTTTGGAATGCTATTAACAGACTACCCCCTAACAAAGCCCCCGGCTTAGATAAACTTCCAGGGGAGCTTTTTCATATGGAACCAAAAATTTGGACTCTCTATCTATGTGCTTTATTTAATGCTATCATGAGGGGTATGGCCCCGCCAGATTCCTGGTGTGGGGCGGAGATTGTTCCCATCCATAAAAAAGGTTGCCCACTTCTACCGTCAAATTATAGACCCATCAGCCTTATTGATATTTCAAAAAAACTGAGGGGCAGGGTCCTTCTTGGTCGCATTCAAAGCCAGATAGAGGAGGAAGGAATCCTGAGCCCCTACCAAGCCGGCTTCCGATCAAACACCTCAACTGTGGACCAGATATTTAGGCTACAATTGATATTCTGGAAAACAGCTAAGATGGAGGGTGGCAGCCTCTATCTTATTTTTGTTGATCTGAAGTCGGCTTTCGATTTGGTTCCTAGGGAGAAACTCTGGGAAGTTTTAAACGACCTAGGGATTCCGCCCTATCTCCTTAAAGTTCTGGTGAGGCTACATATAGGGACCTATGCGCAAGTAAGAAGCAGGAATCATGGGAAATTATCTGCGCGCTTCCCTGTTAAAAAGGGGGTACGCCAGGGATGTGTCCTTGCCCCAACCCTATTTTGTCTTTATATCAATGGGCTCATTGACCATCTTAATGACATTAAGGATAATGATGCCCCGAAATTGGGTTTGGGGAAGATACCCGCACTGATGTTTGCGGACGACACCTTGTTGCTGTCTAAAACTCCATCTGGCAGCCAACTCATTTTGGATGGATTTGCCGAGTTTTGTATTAAGCGGGGCTTGGAGATCAATCTAACCAAGACAAAATACATGATCTTCAACCCCCCCAAAATTACTCGGCCAAGTCCCTCTCTTGACGGTACACCCCTGGAAAGGGTGAGGACATTTGATTACTTAGGTATTACCTTATCAGAAGATTTTACATGGGAACCCCAAATGGTTAAGGACAGACTCAAAGTATCACAGACGGTAGGTGGGATAATGAAATTCCATACGGCAACCACATATAGGTCAGTGGCACCTGCAGTAGAAAGCCCAGGCAAGAGGGGCTGCTCTATATGGGGCTGAAATGTGGGGACATATGTCTGCTGCCAACCTCGCAAAATTGAGAACAATTTTATGAGACAGGTTCTAGGTCTCCCACCCAGTATCCCTTTAGTTCCCCTTCGTATGGACTTGGGCTTGCTGCCCATAAATGAAGAAATTGCCCTGAGGCCCATTACATTTTGGCGTAGGGTGTGGGCGACCCCAGAACTTTCCGCCTACAGAGACGAGCTGAGGGAGATCCTTACTATTAAAACCACAAAAAAGATTCCGTGGTTACTGTACATCAAGGATCTCTTGGCTAGGCTAGGTAGGCTGGATCTCTGGCTAACCCCAGAGATATCATGCCGATCAACATCTAGACAAGATCTACTGCACCTCTATAGACAGGCTAACTTGCTGGCCATCCAGGGAAGTGCCATCGGGGGTTCGATGACTGCTGAGTTCTTGCTAGTTAAGGCTGAATATAGGAAAGAAGAGTTCCTGGACTTGATCTATCCCTTGCAGGCCAGGAAACTCTATCTGCAATTTAGAGTGGGGAATCTCCCTCTAAATGCCCTTACTAGCAAATGGACACTAGAGAATAAGAGGACCTGTCCTGCATGCACCCATAGGGAAGAGTCTGAAATACATGTATTATTTTTTTGCCCGGCATACATCTTCCCACGCAAACGCTGGATATTACCAATATGTCGCAATCTTGGGTTGAGGCTGCATTTAGAGGCCTTTAGGATACTAAAACACGATACCCATCCCCCAATAGTTTTTGCTGTCTCTCAATTTTTAAATTTGATGTGGTATTTACGCAGGGGCCTCGCAAAGTGATATGTGAATTTCTGTGTACACTGCGTAATTTTTTTATTCTGATCTAGGCTTTTTAACTTCTTTGAGTGTTTTTATCCTATTTTATGATATTTTTTAATTTTGCGCCATTTTCTGTTCTTAAGACCTATATGTCCCTTTGACATGTGATCAATTAGCTAAATGAGGCTCTTTTTACATCGTAGATCTAGCAAGGGCACGTGTTATAAATGATAGATTCTCTGCATAGTCCATCTTGCAGTATCCTTAGATTCATGTAGTCTTTGGCGTTTGATCATCTATGTATACTACAAAGAAACTTTGACAGCATTCATATTTGTATAAATCTTTCTGTAATGATTTTTATAATTAATTAATGATCATGTTTATGGATAATCAAAATCTATACTATTTGTTATGCAACTGGCGGCAGTCTCTGCTTGTTTGTAGTGAAACTGTACACTGTAGTATTTTCTATTCTGTGCTTTTATGGTCTTCGACCGAAATAAAGTTATTTAAGTAGGTAAGTAAGTAAGAATAGATTGCAACAAGCATAACTTTGGAGGTACAAATGAGCAACAGTTAGGGGAAATACAACTGATCAAAACTGCCAAACTGGTCAGAGAACTCAGTAGGTAATGTTGAGAGAAAGATTGCTTATGACAGGGGTGGATGGTACAACCAGTTGAAACAAAAAGGGTAGGCAAGCGAGAATGGAGGCTGAGTGAGGAGAAAGAAGTAGTTTATGAAGGAAACAAATAGTAAGAAATAGTTACAAAGCTGAGATAAGATATAAAAGAAAACCAAGAAAAGAGAGAGAGTATAGAAGAAATGGAGAAAGATGAGGCGTATTGTTGCAAAGAATTTCAAGGACTGCGTGGGTTTTATGATAGTGAGATCACATTAGGATGTGTTTGCTCAACAGCAGTGATGGATGGCATCCATGGGTGCCGCGCAAAATAAAATTAAAATAAATAAAACGTACGGAACGCGATGAACTCCACTCTGGTACTCTTCTTTCCACAGGAACTGGATGACCAAGACAGCATGGTTAGAGATGTTTATAGAGCGCATGTTTGGCTGGACATCCCAAGACAGCCAGTCTAAAAGACATGCACACCAGAATGCAAAACTAAAGGCTGGAGTGTATGGGTTAATAATGCATAAAACTAAGAAACTATAACATTCTGGGTTCAAACAGTGCCTGATATCTAGCTGAACTGCCCATCATAATTTATTGCATAGGACATTAAAAGTTCATAGCAATAATCAAACATGGAATGATGGGGGATCCTTGCGGTGTGTTTGTAAAGTTTTTCTAATGACCACAAGCATTTACAAATGGAGTTTATGTGTGAATGCTACGACTAGAACAGGTGAGTTTAAGAGGCAACCAGTTACCTAGAATTACACTATGATCGTGCTGTATTGTGGGCTAGTACCTGGACCTCACTGGGCCAGGCACCTAAGACACCGACACACATTTCCAAAACATATAGTTTCCCTGCTGGAGTTTCAATTAATAAAAACAATGTGCTGCTGGATTAAAAAGGCAGGTTAACAGAGACATAATTCATGACAGGTTGCTTATTTTAACGCTCTACCCAGTGATTCTGCAACTATTATCGCACTCCTCCCAGGTGATGGACCAGCGTTTAACATATCCAGATTGGGAAAACTACATCCAAATTCAATTATAAGGAATTGCGAACCTCTAGGTTTCCTGGAGTGAAGCCTAGATAGGCACTCATTGAACTTATTGTGGAAACATTGGAGCATGAATGTGTATGGTTGAAACATGGATTGCTTATGGAATAAACTGGACTATGAGTGGAAGACATTGTTTGAACGTTATTTGATTGTTAATACTTACTTGTTAGCTGTGCATCCTGGGTTGGAGGAAGCTGACCTGACGAGGATCCATCTTCTATATTGATATATTCACATGCCCGGATAGAGAGCGTTCCAGGGTGGCATGTCCTATATACTGCCTTGAGCATTGTAAACCCTTTTGAAGAACTTTACATTTCGGTGTGCATTGTACCTCTTTAGACATGTAAGCACAATTTTGGCACCAGAACTCATTTTTAGGGGCCCAGACACCTTTTCCATCAATAGTCTTTGACCCAAAGCAAGAGAGAGAAAGGCCAAAAAGGGAGAACGAAGGAGGAAAATTAAGACAGGAAACAGTGACAAAGGAAAAAAGCAAGGACAAAACAGAACCTACGAGGGTAATCATAAAAGGAAGTGTAGGGTGGTGTAAGAGAGAGTTATGTGTTGGACTCAAGACTAGGCAGCAGTGAGCTCCCACCAAAAACTTTGCACGCTTGGACTAATTCTTTTGCTAGTTAAAATTTGTTTGCAAAGGAGCACGTGACCAGCAACTGTTTCCAGAGCTGTGCCAACACCTAATTAATTTCAAGCTGTCTGACCCCATGCAGCTTGCTAAGGAGGCAGACATCCTTGGCTCAGCCATAGGGCCCATAAGAAGGCACCTTGGAGAGGATTCAGGTTCCCCCGTAGAGTGAAGGGGACCTTAAGGAAGACACAGAAAATTCCTAGACCAAGGTTAGGGAAAGGGTCCCCATTCTCCTTTTGAGAAACAGGGGGGAGGCTCTGGAGGGCTGTATCTCAGGACTTCCCATGTCCAACTCAATTGCTTTGAGTGTTGTCAGTTAGGGCACAAGCAAGGGGCTCAGTCTGCCATAAAAAAACATCCATTCGTGGGGACCTCTACAGGGGTCGTTAATGTGGCCTCAGGGTTAAGTAGAACATGCCCTAATCTCCCTTAGTTGGCAGATAGACGCAGAGGGTGAGCTGGTGATCCAAGAGGGTGGGAGTCAACACTGAAAGTGAATGAGATCTGTGTCACTGCTCTTTGGGACACCAGGCAAGCCAGCCCATGGCAGTGGAAAGACTGGTTTCCTCAGAGCAGTACACCGGACAGGTGTGTAAGATAACACAGGGACAGGACATTTTCCTCCCTATGGCTCTGGTATCCCTGGAATATGGTGGGGAGGTGACCTAGAGGAGGGTCATAGTTAGTCCCCAGATGCTCATCAACTGCAATTTGGGAAATTAGTTATCACCGGTGTCAGGTGAGCTGGGAGGGGCGGCCATCCAGGAAACCATGAAAGCTCAGTTGTCAGGCACTACCACTCCCAAGCAGAGGGCACATAGGCCCAGGTGAAAGGCCAGGGATAGGAAAGGCACATCACTAACTGCTGTTCAGCCTCATGATACAGATCCTGGGCTGAGTGGCCAGTCTCAGGCTACCACCCCTGGGCTGGTGCGAAGGAGAGTGTAAGAAAGGTACCTAACACTTGGGGCTGTTGCCTCCCATTCTGATAAACCTCAAAAGTCAGAGAACCCTGCTAGCCTAGACCTTGGATTTTGACACTGATGGTTGTCAAAGGGCTGTTGATGGCTGTCCTTCTGGTCAGAATGTTTGTAGGGTTGGGGATAGAGGTCTGATTCAAGGAGTGGAATGGGCCACATCACTTTTTTGGCCATGGTGGTACTGTCTGCCTACTGGGATGGATCTATGAGCAAGATAAGGTTATGTGTTTCAAAGATGAGGAGGACAGTTCCCCATGGGTCAGTCAACTGGCTCTGGAGAGTGTGTAAAGAGGGGTCCAAATGAGTTCACAAGGGCATAAAACTGGCCAGTGCCTCTGCAGTAGAGGACCATTGTCTGTGTTCAAGCGCCTTAGCAGGGTAGCCCATCAAGGTCTCCCCTGGCTTTTGACTGGAACATGGTCATGTTAGACTCCCCTAAGGTCCTTAGAGGTCCTGAAGGTCCTCTCTGCAGGATCACCCCTAAACATTTTGTTTTGCTTCACACTCTTATTTTTCTAAATTTGTTTTGTTGACCTTAGGACGCTGTGCATTTTACCACTGTCAACCAGTGTTAATGTGCTTGTGCTCACTCCCTAAAAATGGTCAAATTGGCTTACACCTGATTGGGACATTTAATTTACTTATAAGTCCCTAGTAAAGTGGGGCTATAAACCCAAGGTCTGTAAATTAAATGCTACTAGTGGGCCTGTAGCACTTATTGTGCCACCCACACAAGTAGCCACCCTGTAAAACTTGTCTCAGGCCTGCCATTGCAGCCTGCTAGAAGCTAGAAACTGCAAACTTGATTTGGCAAAATGCCTTCTCTGCCAAGTAAGTGGAGAAGTGTGGCTCAATGGTTAGAGCGGCAGACCTCGATGCAGAGCACTGGTCCGGGACCAGGGTTCGATTCCCGCCGCGGCAGGGTCTCGGGCTATAAATTCCTCGGACCTGATATTCTCGCCTCAGTGCCTATTCTAATCATGGGTCCCACACTACAACTCTGGGCAATAGCTTGCTTAGTCTCCACAACGGCCCCAACAGCGCTGGGATGCCTGGCTTCACCATGGGGGTGCCCAGGAGTGGACACTTCACACGGATAGCCAGGAAGGGTTCCTACAGCGGTATGAGTACGGCGCTGAGATACCCCTAGGGGTGATTCGGTGCTATATAAGCACATACACATTTACATATGCAAATCAGTCTTGACCCTGCTTCCCATGGGAACAGTCCAGCCCGAACTGCCAGTCTGGATCCTCTCTGGACCTGAAGCAAGCATCCTGGGACTGGCTTTTAGTAGTATCCCTAATCAGCCAGACTAGCTTGACTCCAGTGGCATGGTGAGCATGGGACCCATGTCTGGGCATGCACGTTCTTCTAGGAGTGACAATTGCATAAAGAAAAATTGATGGACGAAATGCTAAACAATGTCAAACATTCACCCCAGTACAGAGATCTGGGCCAAAATCTAATGTTTTTTGCTCACCATGCCATTCCAGTTTGGACCCAGGCATATGCAAATCAGTCTGTTCCCTGCTCGCCATTGAAACAGTCCAGCCCAAACAGCAAGTTAAGTTCCTCCCTGGGCTGGAAACATGCATCTTGTGATTGGTTTTGGGGTATCACCCCTCATCATCTTTTTGCTCACTATAAGAAAGTTGGCATTTATGTGCCCTAATCACTTGGTGCCTGCAGCCTGTTCCTGGGTCACATGACAAGCAGTAGTTGGCCTTTATGTTTGACAATAGAGGGTCTGGTTGTTGGCAGGATGAGCTATCTTTGACTTGATGTGAGTGGAGCTGTCCCGTACCATACTTGTACTTCAAAGGCAGTAGCACAGCTCACACACAAAGGATTTCATACTAGTCTATTGTGCCCCAAGACCAACTGGGACCAGGGTACGTAGGCAGGAAATTCGGACACCATTGTAGGGGGAATCTCCAGAAGCTTCTCCCACTTAAAAGTCATCACCAGGTATAAAAAGGGGACACTCAGACTCACTCTTCAGATAACTTCAGGACCTGTGGATGACTTCGAAGAAGAACTGCTTTGCTTCAAAAATAACTGCTCTGCTGACCTGCTTCTCTGCTACCCTGCTGCCTGAGTAAGAAGAATTTGCACCTTGAACCCAGGTCCACCAGAGTAACTCCAACTGCTACTTGGCTGGCCTGCTGATCAGCGATAGAAAAGGCTCCAACCATCTTGAACCCTGCACCTGAACTCTGCCTGCTGTCAGCCCTAACTCCCTCAAGTAGTGCCTCCCTAGCCCTGGACCCTTGGAAGGGTGGATAAAGATGCTCTGCCAGCCCAGCTGTGGTCTCCATCAAAGCCAATGTGAAGCAATGTGAAGTGACGCGAAGCCCTGCAAAGTTGAGCAATACAAAGGCCCTCAAAGCACAGCTGCCAGCTTCATCAACACCCACGCAGATTGATGAATGCCCTGCAAAGCCTCACCACACAGCATTATTGGAACTGACGCCGGATGACGAGAAGCCTTGTAAAGCAGCGCTGTGCCGACTGTGCAGTAAGGACATAAGATACAATCATCCGTGAGCCAACCTCAGTACGGTGCCCAGCCAGCACCCCATTGGATTCAGCCTGAACTTGTATGGTATTTTTCTTGTGTTGTATTCAATTTATTACTGTTTAAATGCAGGAAAAATACTTGAAACATTGCCTCTAGGCTAAGCCTGACTGCTTTTGTGCCAACCTACCAGAAAGTTAAACACAGGTTAATTTAGTGACTTTTTGTGGTTCACCCTGACAAGGATTGTGGCAGTTGCTTGAGTAGAGTTTCACCTACCTCAACCAACAACAAATGTTCTCATTATATATCTATACACACAAGGGTCTGAAAGGGATATGTGAATATTAGGGGTATTGGTGAGTCTAGTACCTGCCCGCTCATTTTGGTGGTATTAGTCATATTTTGTGGTCTTGCCGGAGTGTGGTGGTGGTGTTATTGGATGTGGTTTTCTTGGTGGTGGTATTAGTCATATCGTTATGGTCTTGGTGGAGTGTGATGGTGGTAGTATTGGCATTGATGTTGGTATTGGTAATAGATTATTGGTGTTGGTTTTGGTCTTATTGGTAGTAGTATTAGTCAAATTGTTGTGGCCTTTTTGTAATGTGGTGCTGGTATATTTGGCATTGGTGGTGGGGTTGATGGGAGCATTGCAGGTGGTATTGTATTTGGATTTATATACCTCTGACAAACCATTGAAACACTATACAGTAGTAGCGTGCTACTCCGGAACCGATGGTTAGTAGTTAAAATGAAGTGGTTAGTTAGTTAGTATGTTAGTGTTGTGAGTTAGATTGCATCATTAATAGGGGATTTCTGACTTCGTGACTTATTGGTAGGGCGGATATTATTACAAATAGTGACTTAAAAAAGCTTTCCCGAAGTACTTTTTTCATTTTTTTAATAAATCTTTTTATTGAAGATTTCAAAGACAAATGATAAGACCACACATCCCCCCACTTCTCAGAGTCATAGGTGTGTTACCTATATATCACAAGCAGATATCGCAATAGGTTTTCACCCCTTGGAAACCTCCACCACCACCCACCCCAAGACTCACATCTCCCAAATCTATATTCCTCCTTTACTTAACCAAAGCTAAAACACCTTAAAAATAAAACCCTTGTCCCCAACAGGGATCCAGAAGAAATAAAACACAGGAAACCAAATATATGTCACCTATCACATCAAACTTCAGACATGCAGGGAGAGCAAAGATGAAAAACATAGGAAAACACATCAAATATACATCACATCGTGCTTTAGACAGGCAGGTAGCAAACAGTTCACCATCCAGCTGTTCTCGACTGTCCTTTCCTAAGGACCAAAACACCTTCTGCTCACTCAGTCTGGCACATAGTCTTTGTATGTTTCTGACGGAGTTGGTTGATTCTCAAAAGGTATCTCTGGGGTCCTCTCCTTTGCCTTTGCACTAGAAGTGTGACTGTGTCAGCCTCGATCTCCTTCATGTCACAGTGACGGGGGTCTTCTTAGGGGTGGCGGGCTTGCAAAACTATCTTTTTGCTCTTCTTTTTCTGAATACATTGCCTCGCTCCCCTCATTCGGGCTTATGTCATCCCTTTCCTCAGGATGTTCTTCTGTTGGAAAACACTTGATGTGTGATATATTCCTTGAGACACTGCCTATTCCTTTTTGAGCTGTCTCCCTGGCTCCCTTTACTACAGTTACTGTCCACGGTTGGGGCTTGAAAGGCAGCGGGAATTTTCTTCCAGGGTGTGGATATTTTATCTGGGCTTTGTCCCCTGACTCATACAATCTGTGCCAGGCTCGCCGCCTCCTACTGGCATAGTCATTAGGGGTTGCTTCTTGCTGAACAACTGTTGCTGTGGTTCATGACTCTGAACTGACTGACGATGATGGGGAATAGTGTCTGTGTCTGTTCACCCCTTGCCGGTGGTGGAGTGTGGTGTAGCTCTGTCGGTACTCTCGCAGAAACACGTATATCGCATTCTCTATGCCTTCGTTTCTGCCTCTGCTGTGCATATCACTTTCTTTAGGGTCCTCACAAACTGTTCTGCCTCCACATTGGCTTGGGGCCACCATCGCATGATGTGTTGGTGTTGCGTGTTCCTGGACTGGAGGTACTCCTCTGATCCAGTGCTGTTGAATGGGGGTACATTATCAGTCCGAATTTCGCCTTTTAGTATATGGGCCACCATAATCTTCTGCATCTTTGGAATGACATCCCCCGCGGGTGTGGAAGGTTTCAGATTGGCTTTCGGATATTTGCCATTAGGGAGGCTGCTGAAGTTGGCAGTGACTTTTTGCCACAGGACAATTGGGCCTTTCTAAGGGCGCACTGGTGCTAGTGGGTCTGTGAGTCTGGTTGCTTGGTACTCAGTACACTTCTGCCAGGTTGTGTGCGCCAAGTCTGTACTCAAGACTGAACTTACACTCTTGGAACTGAAAGATCTATTTCTTTATTCACAGTGGGGATTTAGATGCAGATCATTTAAAGAGAGGAATCAGTAGCTTATGGTCGGAGTAGACCATGGAAGGGCGCTCATACAGGCACAAATGGAAATGGCAGCATCCCCCGTCCACTACCTTGGCCTCTTTCTCCATATGCAAGTACCTTTGTTCAGTCAGAGTTGGTATCACAGCTTGAGTATGCGACTGGGACCAATTCTCCTACATCTTGCCATTGTGACAGCACAGCTCCTAACCCTGTGGCAACGGTTATCTACATCCAGTTCTGACGTTCTCTGGGGGCCAAAGTATGCACGCGTGCTTTTCACAGACAGCACTAATTTGGTTTTCTGGAACGCTATCTCTTAAGATTCACCACAGACCCAGGGGTTTTAGCTCTTGGTGAGCTCTCGGAGCAGTGTAGTAAGGTCAGTGTGATTCTGCATTAAATGGCTACAATAAGTGACCATTCCCAGAAACCTTTGGTCGCAGGACACTGATGTGGAGGCTGAAGCCTCTCGTATGGGTCAGTAGCAACTCTGTTTTTCATAAAGTGGTAGCCAAAGAAAATGATGTCTTCCCGGAAAAGTTCACACTTCTCCTTCTCGAGAGTGAGATCATGATCCGGTAACCAGAGGAAGACTGAAACACAGCCGTGTCAGATGATTCTCAATGGTATGGACATTCACCAGGACAATATCTCTAACGTTCAAGAGTATTTCTTTTCTGATATTCTGAAAAAATTCAGTGTGCTGGAGATATCAAAACTCAGTCTCTTGTACTGCCATAACCCCACATGCGTTCACAAAGTAGTTATGTGTAGTGAGTCGTGGTGCAGGGGTATCTGGTGGTACCCCACCCACAGGTCCATCTTCAAAAACCCTTTTGAACCAGCTAGTTCCTCAATTATATAAACGATAATGGGGATCAAATGTCTATCTTGTTTGGTTGCCAGGTTGAGTATCCTCACTTTGACTACACATATTGTTACAGTCTCAGGTTTTTTTTTTTTAGCAACCACAATGGGAGAGACCCAGAGGGTGGTGTTGTGACTTTCTAAATAATTCCTGCCTCTTCAAGTTGTTTTGACTCCTGTTTGACTTTGGGCGCTGTTGGAATGCCACCCTTTAGGGATGGAGGGCGATGGGCTGGATTGATTTGTCGATTGGAAGGCACACAGATTTGTTCTTTAGGCACCCAATTCCTTGAAACAGCAGGGAGAACTCTTGCTGCAACACGTTTATCTCAGCTGCATGAACGCAGAAGGCAAATTGGAAAAGACCCAGATCCTGCGCAGTTTGGCAGCAGAGTAGGAAACCCGTACCTTCTTGTGAGACGTACACCTTAGCTCTTGTGTTGGAGTCACAATGGCTGAGGTTAGCATATTGAACACTCTTGATATTCGCAGATATATTGCGTTTCCAAATGCATGGACCCTTATTCTCGTGGGCAGGAGAGCTGGTGGTGTTGGCAGTGATCCATTTTTTTCGGGTTGATGGCTCCCCCATATCTATGAGGGCCATTACTGAGGCCCACTGGAGTCAGAGCTGGCAGCTGGATGTGTCACCTGGGGTGCTCGGAGCCTGGTTCGACTGCATGAATAACAAGCACTGTTCCTTGGTCATCATCATTCATACCACTGTCTTCTGAGACGTCTGGTTCTGTGTTTACTGCTCACACCTGCTTCTGGCAAGGTTTCACTGACTTCTGTCTTCAGCGGCACACATAAACACATGGCTTGCCACATGCCATGCATTTCTTTCCAGACGCTAGGCATTTCCACGAGTGTAGTTATGGACCTCAGCACCACTGACATACATGTGGGGTCGCTGGGGTCTTGCTAGGGCTGTGCTTGGATTTTTGGGGCATCTTTATGGATTGTAGTAACTGACCTGGTTTTTACAGACCGTTGTAAGACAGTTTCCATGTGTGATGCCCTGGCCTTAGACATCTCTTTCAATCAATCCACTGCAAGTATATCCTTTACTGGCATGTTGGGAGTTTGAAGGATCTGGTCTCGGAGCTTGAACGGGACACAACCCTGTATGAATTGCACCCAGATCTTGTTGTCTTCATCAGGGAGGGTGCAGGTCCTGGCTAATTCTTTGCTGTGGGCGAAGAAAACATTGACGGACTTCTCTGGGCGTTTGCATGTCTGGCAGAGGAGGATCTGCTTGTAGTTAGGATTTACAAATGGTTCCTAGTAGGCTGTAATGGAGTCTTTGAGGGTGCGATATGTATGGGGTGGTCCTGCCTCTGCGACACCCTTTGCGATCTTGTGGATGTCCTCTAAAACCAAATCTAAATGGAGAGATCTTTTCCTCTCATCAGAGATGTCAAGGGCAATAAACCAATTCTCCAGCCAGATAACCCAGTCTTTCCATTCAGCCACTTAGTGGGCTGGGTTCCAGTGACTGCAAAATGCTCCAGTGCCAGGTTGGATGCCATTTGCGCCGCGACACTCCTTGGCGTAGCTGTGCGCGTTAGAAGACTAATTAACATAACATAACATAACATTTGGGCAGTGCAGCCGATCACATGCAGATAGGGGTGGCGGGGTTGATAGTGCAATCACTGGTGCCTAGGCATGGGTGCCCATGCAGGTGGGCATCTTAGCTTGGTGGTACTGCATGCTGGCAAAATCAGATGGTCATGTGGTGGATGTGGCCTGGGTTTGGTAGCACATGTGGCCTTGCAAGCAGATGAGGCTGCGGTTGCTCTGAATGCCTGGACAGGAGCTAGCAAAATGCCCCCCATAAGGCCTAGCTGCACATGTTAGGCGTTGCCACTGATCTGAATGTGGGGGCCAGGAGGAGGTGTGCATTGACTGGCGGCCACCATTGGAGGAGAAACCTGCGAGGTGTTGCAGCCATTGTCTTCCACCTCTTTGACATATGGTATGGCTGGGCCATTGTTTTGTCGTGGTGCAATGAGGCCTCTTGGGCGGGTAGAGGACAAGCCACCTCAGAGCGAGTGCAGGCACCAGCACTTGCTTGAGATGCAGAAGGCTGTCAGATTGATGAGTACAGGCCCCAGCTAGGCCCGCAGAATACAAGGGTTCGCTCTCCTGTAACAAAGGTTAGAAGGAAGTTGGCACGGAAGCTGCAAATACAAAGACAAAGTTTATTAACCCTTAAGGGTGGTCCTACAACCTATACAACACTCTTCAGCATTGCACAGAGTAGTACAAAGAACTTGCGTACACGGTCCCCTTTTATACACAACAGAGGGGCTCATAAGTGGGTGGATACAACATGAAGCAAGGAATATTACCTTTTATGGACATTTTCGATACAGAACCAATATGTGGGCGGAGTAACCAATTTCCTGAGCCCGCGAAAACATGGTCAAGCAAGGACTAACTGATTACAGATGTGGTCAAGTCTGGGCATGCGCCAGACGGACAAAGGAGCTATTTATAGACTGTTACTAGGCAGATTACAAGAGCAACTAGCGAGAAGGAAGGACTCTTCTCGTGCACAGCACGTGGAGACATGACAATACAAAATGGAGTCCAGACATTAGTCAACATAAGACAACAAACATTTTCTAAGGCAGGAGAGTTAATGTCTTTAGTGAATGCTTAATCATATCGCTGTTTTAGTTTTCAACAAGATGGCTGGAAAGAGCTGTCAACTCCAAATTTCCAGCCCCGTGGGCACCACTGCGGGTGTCGGTGGACCATGGAAGTAGCGGATAGTGTCGAGCACAGGAGGAGTGTGGCCAGGCCTCCTTGCCACCAGTGTAGAATTTGGCTCAGACAGCAGGTGCGCAAACAAACCAAATTCACTCCATTGTGCTGTTTTAACCTGCCCCATCTTGGGCCTGGGGAATTTTTATTAACATCTCCAGTCTGCGAGTCCGGCCAAACCATAGCCCTGATGTTTTAGGGTGGAGTCATCCAATCCCCCCAGTTGATAGCACACAAATGGGAGGGACATCTTACGTCTCCCAACTCAACCCGTCTGTCTACAAAAGTGTGTGCCAGACTGCAAGATGAGAGTCGTTGCGGTTCTGTGGCCTGGCCATGCATTTGGTCCGCTGTTTAACCATGCCTCCCTCTAGGGACTGGCTATAGTCAGGACCCCATTCTAGACTACATCCTGTACTAATGGCACTTTGGAGTCATGCAGACCAGCATGCATGTATATGATGTGTGTGTCCTAAACATTGCTGAGAAGTTCTTGACTTCACTCTGCGTTGCTTACAATAAAAACAAACCCTCTAGACTTCATAAAGACTGCAAACCAATTACATTGGTTTATGTGGGTATCCCAGACAAAAATATCTGGTGGCTGCTGTCGTCCTCTACCTCCCATCCAACCCCCAAGGCTCCACTCACCTTTAATCAAGGAACCCTACCCATTGCTTAGAAACAAAGTGTGTAGTAAAGCTAAATTGGTATGGGTTGCACAATATTTATTACACTATCTCATTTATTCTCTAAAGTCATTGCTGCCACACCTGAATGACTCTTAATTTTGTAAAGTAATGAGTTAATTTGCTGACACTGACTGATGGTCTGGTATATTCTCCACTTTTGTTCTTAAATACTGTTATTGCACAGCACTGTCACAATGAAATACCAATGGCAAACAAATGTATTGCTCCGGGCCAATAAGAAGATTCTTTTTCTTCTTCCACTACATTCTCAGAAAGCAGTGGTTTATGCACTCTTGGTTGGACCAGGCCAATGCTCGTTGTCTTGGGCTTCCGAAAGGCTTCATCAGCAGGTTGCAAGTGGGCCAGAACACTGCAGATTGCCTCATTATGATCACTTCCTTGGTGGGCTTCAGTTTCTGGTTATCCCAGATCTCGCAGAAACACTATTCAGTAAGGGGGTCTGGGGGAAATTTAAAGACCTGCACGAGAACAATCCCCTATTCACTATGATTGTATCAACAAAAAATCCGTGGGTCTGCTAAAACACAATCGAGAGCTCGTGAAGCCAACCCAACAAGTGCAATGAAGAAGTCCTCATAAAGAGGACAAAGTCCCATCACTCACCAAAGTGGCATGCTTCATCATTTGGGACCTCCTCTTGACCGCACCTGGTGCAGTTAAGGAGCTACAACTCCTTTGCTAGTGTCAAAAGAAGGAGGAGCTCGCGGATGTTTTGAAATGTGGCTACAGAGGTATAGTTCTCCTAACACTTGATGAAGCTGCCTAGGGTGTGATATAACTAAGTGTAAAGAATGTGCAGTGTATATGAGCAGTGTGCTAAAATTGACTACCTAGAGAAAAATATGTGTATTCAGTATCTATAGGTGTCAATAAATAAAAACAAAATGCGTGTGCATGAAAAATCTATAAGCACACTAATAGCAGACATGGTCATCCTAGATCTCTCCAATGGCTCTTAATTAAGAAGATGATTCATTTTAACTCTTTTGTTCTGGTTCATATGGCCCTTTTTCTTCTATCTCTTTGCAAGATTTGAGTTGTATCACCTTGTCAGAACACTTCAGTCAGCCACAGCTGCCCTGGCAGTAGTGCCATGGGCTAAGCGGGCAAGATAGGGGATGGCTCTATCTCGTTTTTTGGCAGCTAAGGCTTGGAATCAGCTACCTCTGGCACCACTGTCCCTTGGGTCTGAATTGATATTCCAGGAAGAGCTCAACACATGGCTTTCCTCACTGCGCTAAAGCTCTGGCAGAGGATGATTGAACTTCATATTCTTTAGCACGGGCCCCTCTTTAGAGTAACTGCTTGCTCTACAAAACACCTTCATTACTTTATTCATTCATTTATCCATTCATACCAATAAGTGCCATAAAAATAATCAGATAAGATAACATAAAAGTTGGTCTCTGAAAGTTTCACTACAAATTCCAGCTCTGAATTGCACCAAGCAAAGGATGCAGATGTCCTCTGTGAGGTTTGGGGGTTCCCCCTTATAGGTTTTGATGACATGGTGCCAAACATGGTGTGAGAAGCTGGCCTGGTGTATGATGTACACTTATGTAAGTGGACACCCTGCATCAGTCCAGGCAACCCTTACGGTGATTTAAGAGGTCTTAGACAACCTTAGAAAGCTCTCTAAGTGGTAGCTGTGGAGAGCAGCCTTCAGGCTTCGTCCAGAAGGAGTGTAAAGCAGCTTGTTTTACCAGAATGCAATATTATAGTATAGATTAAGTGAAAAGAACCACATCAACTATATATCAAAATATGTATTTATTATATAATACTGTCTAGAATGTTCAAGTATCTCCAACACAGAAATAAACACAATGCACACAATACTTAGCAAAGAAACACAGTAAATAGCACGAAATACACAGTGGAACCCAGGGGGTACAAAACCATATACTAAGAAAGTGATATAAGAACCATGACTCTGATCAAGACAAGGTTGAGAGGACGTAGAAGTGCTTGGGACACAAGGAACCACCCAAGCTCAGTAAGTAGGGACCCCACGGAGAGCTGGTGCAGTGTGGGAACACAACCGTATGCTTAGTACAACTCTACGTGTAAGTCGCGGTTGGATTTTTAAAGATTAGGGCCCTTCCCAGTGGACCCCGAAGAAACCCCGTTGAAGACAGAAGGTTGGAGAGCCACTCCACCGGTGGACACCCTAGTACCCACTTTACCTACACCAGGGAAGCCAGTTGCATACGTGTGAAATGGTGTCAGAAACCGCAGTCGTTTCCAATGTAGGACTTCAGGAAAGTGCCGCTGCTGGAAGAGGAGAACGTGTCGGGTGGAGTCAAAGGGTGGACTCTTGTTGAGAGGTACCTGCAAGCTGAGGGGACAGAGTCTATGTCACTCAGGAGTTATCGGGTGTTGCAGGATGGAAGACGAAGACCTTGATTCTGCAGCTGTGAGGACCAGGTGATACTGAAGAGGACCAGGAGCCATGCACAAGCTGTCCCACAAAAGGATGTCGAGTGCTGAGGGGTCGCTGTCCGGCTGGAGCACCAACAAGCCATGGTAAAAAGCAAGCAACGCAGGAATCAAAGAAAGAGCAATGTCGGGACCAGCAAGGTCCAGGGGACTCACCAAAGGCAGGGGAGTCAGGGCAGACCCTGAGCAATCAGGGAAGCCCAAACAAAACAAGTATGACCCTCAAGTGGACCCACAGGTCGGAGGCACTGGAGTCAAGCAGCTCACCAAAAGATGCAGGCCACGATAGACACGATGCAGTGTGGCTGAATATTCTGGTCACAGAAGGTGCTTGAGGTGGGGGTTACTTGGAGCCCGAAGATCTTCTTGGAGGGAAGCCAGCAAGTCTTTGCAACTGCAAGTTAGATGTGGTGCACAGGGGTTCAGTTATTGCAACCGCCATGAGTGATACTGGCCTCAAACTTGGTAAAATGGCAGGGCAGGTCTCAGGAGCTGTGGAACACCACCACCTAGATTGCAGAGCCCACAGAGTCCGGAGGAGCTCAGGATTTGCAGACTGGTCGACTTAGTTGCGGTGCCTACGAATGCATGGGAGTGACTAATTCACTCCAAGGGAGATTTCTTCAGGTGTCCTTGATGCTTCACAAGCCTTGGAAGGTTCCTGTCTGACGCACAGGCACAGACGATGCAGCAGACTGGAAGGGAGACGAAGTCAGGCCCAAATAAAGTCCAGCGATGTCCTGTGTTCCCAGACGGTAGAAGTAGAAGTAGTGTCGGATCTGAATCTTATCCCATGGCGAATCCAGGGATCTACACCCAGGTAATCCCTTAAGTACCCTAGGGAAAGGGTTGGGAAGATTCAGGCGAGTGTCTGGACAAAGGGGAGGTTACTCCCATGTCCTCTGTCCAGTTTCGCGCCAGAGCGGGAGCCAAAGGATCCCAGGACTGGTTTGAACTGGACTATGCATGGGGACACCAAATGTGCCCCACATACAGACAAGCCTACCCACCCTGCCCCAATACACTAAATCCTGTCTGGGGGTCGGTCACACCTCCCTGTAACAAGATGCCTATTGTTCTGCTTTCCCCTGCTCGAGCCTGGCTCAGTAGCAGGAGGGCAGAATCGTGTCTCTGGTCGGCAGCAACCATTTTGTGATGTCCCGGTATGGAAGACTGGTACATGGGATATGGAGAGCCCAACGTAGGGCTCTTCCAGTGCTTGGAATCAGACCTCCCACACTGTTTACGGTGTGGGCGTATGATTCCGACATGTTTGATACCAAACATGAAAGGATTTGTTGCAGCCACTTTTGAGATGTTCATTGCGTAATTACACGGTGCCCCTCTATATTGTATATGGCTGCTTCACTGACAACCCGGGAGAATGGACTACATAGGCTGCAGGGGTGTCCTACTCATGCAGGGACACCCTCTCACTTAGATCCAAGCACCCTGCCTTCAGGATTGCAAAGGCCTGCTAGAGGGGTGACATAGGTTTTAAGTGCAGTGACCCTAGATATTATAAACCTATATCTTTAGTAAGTGGTGCTAGCACCAGCTTAAACAGGCTGCAATGGCAGGCCTGTAGTTCCATTTTGAATGGTCTCTCATGGGTGGCATAATACATGCTTCAGCCCATGGGAGACCTCTGGGGTACTTATGCCCTGGGTACCTTACTACCATATACTAGGGACTTATAAGGGTACCCCCGTATCCAATCTGGGATGTACCTAAGTACATGGCAGAACATTTTAAGGAGAAAGCAGATAAACTGGGGGCCTGATTAGCAGGATCCCAATCAGACTAGTCATAATACAGCTTAGCACCAGGCAAAAAGTGGGGGTGACCATAGAAGTAGATCTACCTTCCTACACAGGGCAATTCACACCGCTATTTTCACATGAATCTCATAAAAAGCTGTAGGTTTTGAAAGGGCATTTTGTGAAATATTCATTACTTTCACTGTCTTCCAAATAAGCCTGGCCATGATGATTCCCAATTGTGAGAAGTTGGCCTGGCATATGCTGTCCTCTAGTTATAGGGGACACCTTGCACCAGCCCAATTCGACTCTTACGGTGATAGGTAAAGACAACCTTTAAAGAAAGCTATCCTAGTGGTCTTGAAGGAGTGTTAAGCTTATTGTTTTACCATAGATAACCTCTTGAATGACCAAATGAAAGAGTAGTCCACACAGGTATATATATAAAATATATGTATTTATTCTAAACAGAATCCCACAAGTCTCTTTATGAGGCTAGAGGCAAAGTTCCAATTCAAACAAGCAATGATAGATACAATAAATAGCACTGGAATCACAGGGCCCCAGGGGGGGACCAAACCATTTATTAAAAAAGTGGTATAAGAACCACGACAATTCTACAGACAATGCCTAGGGCATTTAGGATCACTGGCCCCTTAAGAATCCACCCCAGGTTATGAGGAAGGGGACCAACAGGAGACGTGTGCAGTGCAAGTAGCTGCTATCGGGATCTCTATTTTAGCCTACGGCGAATGTCGCGGTTTGATTTTAAAACATTAAAGACACTTCTAGGAGGAGTTCAAAGTTAAGGGCTTAGAGTTAAGCTTTTAAGGAGCCGACTACCACGAGAGTACCGAGGTACCACTGTTACCTGCCCCAGTGAAGCCGGATGCATAGGTCGTTTTCGATGTCGGGTCGCGGGCTGATTTTCAATGGGAAAATGTACAAAACTGCTGCTAGCCAAAAGCGTCGATGATGCCGTGAAGATTGAAGTTGTAGATCTTGTAGAGAAGAACCTGAAAGCAGAGGGGACAGAGTCTGGGTCACGGCACAGTGACCAGGGAGCTCAAAGGAAAGAGCCCTTCAATGTCGGGTGCTTCAAGTGGAAAGAGGTGTAGCTTGGATCTGCAGCCACGGGCTCTGGGAGGCTTCAAGGAAGGCCAGCTTCTGGAGGGCAACTGTCCCACATTGGATGAGGGTCGCTGCGGTGTTAGTGTCCGGATTGGATCCACTAAGCCTTGGCAACCACAACCCACGCAAGATAAACAAATCAGCTACTGGTGCAGACCCACGAGGTTTGTGAGAGGTCTCCTTCAAGTAGACTGTTAAGCAGGCCGGTAGCAACCAGGGGAACTCTTAGAAGTAAAGATTGACCTCCGCTAGGGCCCACAAGTTGAGAGACACAGGACCGCGGAAGGCAGCAATTTGATGCGCGTAAAAAGAGACCCATGGGCCACCAGAGTGAGCTAGGGCGCTGATCTTTGGCACAGTTGCTGCAGAGAGATTGGCTCAACTTTGGGCCAAAGCATAACTTCCCCACTGGTCAGGGTCATGTGCTATGCAAGAGGTGGCTGGTGTCCTGGGGTATTGGGGATCTCGGCACCCACGCGGTCCACGGTGCTCAGACTTGCTGTGCACACTCACTGGCCTCTGGGATGCTCAGGAAACCCACCTCAAGGTTGCTGGGAGCCGACGAAGTCTGTAGGAGCAGCGAAGTTCCAACTGGGTCACTTGCAGTGTTTCAGGTGCCTGCCAAGCAGGGGGGTAACTCCTTTACCCCAAGGGAGATTTCTTCAGTCAGCTTGGCAGCAGCTCGTCGAAGGTCAAGTCTGTGAAGTCCAAGATTAATCTGAGGCTCTGGGGCCACATTATTCACCTTTATCCAGAAGATTAGGGGAGGGTCCAGATCAGAGCCTACCAATGAGAGTTGAGGCGGGAAAGGGTGGCTACACCCACTCCCCTTTGTGTGTTTCCCGCCTAGGCGAGGGGCAGGATGCCCCTGAACCGGTTCCAGGCGGTGTATGCAGAATGTAGGTGCTGTAGCAGCCTACGTGCAACTCTGAAAGGCATCCTAAGGTGCACCCACCCAGTTCCAATCCACATAGTCTGTCTGGGGAGGTGCTGGCACCTCCCTGCAACAGGATCCCTATTGTCCAGCTGCCGAGGCTGGGATTTTCCCCAGCAACAGGCAGTCGTGTGGGTGGCTGGTAGCATCCATTTTGTACTACGGGTGCACTTTAAAATTGGTGTCTAAATTCTGCCGCTTTTCCCATATCGCCCCTCTAGCAGGGTGGAATCGTGCCCTCATGCCCATGGCTGGACTGGGGGTATGATTCCTACATGTTTGACACCAAACACGATATGGTTCTGTGTAGCCATTTTCAAGTTATCACGCTATCGCGATAGACTTATAATGCGGTTAAGAGTATATGGTATGGCTACACTACAAACAATCCAGCAATGGTTTTACAAAGGTTGCAGAGGGGCCCTACTCAGGTAGGGGTTCCCCCTCACACATACCTCAGCACCCTGCCTTGTAGGATTACCAAGGCCTGCTATAGGGGTGACCTATGAGAGTATTTGTGTTGTAATGGGGTGGGATATAGGGTACCTATATCCCTGTAAGGGGTGCTAGCACCACCTTACCCAGACTACAGTAGTGGTCTGGAGGTGTCAGTTTGTATGGCTGTCCCAGGGTGGCACAATAAGTGCTGCAGCTCTGGTAGGCCTACTGAGGGACCCATGCCCTGGGTACCTAGGGTACCATCTACAAGGGACTGCCAGGGTATCCTCAGTATCCAATTGGCTTGTACCTAGGGTACTCACATCGTTTAAGAGAGGAAGCAGATAGGCTGGGGTCCTGGATAGCAGGGCCACAGCCTGGCTAGAGTCATAAAACAGTCAAAACATCAGCAAAAAGTCAGGGGCAACTATGCAGTCGATGCCACTCTCCTACATAACCCCCCCCCCCCAAACGCAGGGACATTAAACTGACCTTGACCAGTTGAGTCTTCGTGTTCTAAGTGGAAATATCTGGAGAGGCCATCTGCATTGGCATGGTTGCTCCCAGGTCTATGTTCCACTGTATAGTCCATCCCCTGTAGGGAAATGGACCACCTGAGAAGTTTGGGGTTTTCACCCTTCATCTGTTTTAGCCATAGGATGGGCTTATGGTCTGTTTGAATTAGGAAGTGAGTGCCAAACAAGTATGGATTCATCTTCTTCAAGGCCCAGACCACAGCAAAGGCCTCCCTCTCTATAGCTGACCAACGTTTCTCTCTGGGGGTCAACCTTCTGCTAATGAAAGCTACTGGTTGATCCTGGCCCTCCTCATTCAGTTGTGATAACACAGCACCTACCCCCACCTCTGAAGCATCAGTTTGAACTATGAATTCTTTGGAGTAGTTGGGGCTTTGGAGCACTGGAGCAGAGCACATTGCCTGTTTTAGGTCATCAAAACTTTCTGACAGCTGACAGCCCACTGAATCTTTTTGAGCATCCTCTTAGAGGTGAGGTCATTCAAGGGGGTCACAATAGATCCATATCCCTTTACAAACCTCCTATAATAACCAGTCAGGCCTAAGAAAGCTCAGACCTGAGTCTGGGTGGTTGGAGCAACCCAGTCCATGATGGTCTGGATTTTGCTCTGAAGTGGTTGAACCTGGCCTCCACCTACAAGGTGACACAGGTATACAACCTGACTCTGCCCTATCTGGCACTTAGTAGCCTTGATAGTGAGCCCTGCCTTTTGCAGGGCTTCCAAAACTTTCCTCAGTTGGATCAGGTGATCCTCTCAGGTGGAGCTGAAGACAGCAATATCATCTAGATATGCTGCACTAAAGTCTTCCAGTCCTGAGAGGTCTTGGTTCACCAACCTTTGAAAAGTGGCAGGTGCATTGTTCAAACCAAAGGGCATTACAATACATTGATAGTGCCCACCAGGGGTAGAAAATGCAGTTTTGGCTTTTGCAGATTCAGCTAACCTTATCTGCCAGTAGCCTGCTGTCAGATCAAATGTGCTCAGATACTTGGCTGAGGCCAATCTATCTATGAGCTCATCTGCTCTGGGAATTGGGTGTGCATCAGTCTTAGTGACTGCATTGAGCCCCCTGTAGTCAACACAGAACCTCATCTCTCTCTTACAATCCTGGGTGTGAGGTTTTGGTACTAGGACTACTGGGCTAACCCAAGGGCTCTCTGAAGGCTCAATCACTCCTAATTCTAACATCTTTTGGACTTCTGTCCGTATGCAGTCCCTGACATGGTCAGGTTGCCTGTAGATTTTATTCTTGACAGGCAGACTGTCCCCAGTGTCCACTTCATGAGTGCACCAGGGGGTCTGACTTGGAGTCAGTGAAAACATATGCCTGTAAGACTGAAGAACTTGTCTACAGTCTGCTTGCTGCTGGTCAGTGAGGCTGCCTGTCAAGGCTACTCCATCTACTGACCCATCATCAGGGTTGTGAGAAAGCAGGTCTGGGAGAGGGTCACTCTCTTCCTCCTGTCCCTCGTCAGTTGCCATGAGCAAGCCCATGTCGGCCCTGTCCACATATGCTTTCAGTCGATTAACATAAAGTACCCTGTGGGAGACTTCTGGGAGTGCCAAGGTCCACCAAATAGGTGACCTCTCCCTTTTTCTCCAAAATGGTATGGGATCCACTCCATTTATCTTGGAGAGCTGCTGGGGCCACTGGCTCCAACACCCATACCTTCTGTCCTGGCTGGTACAACACCAGGACAGCCTTTTGGTCATGCCAGGCTTTCTGTAATTCCTGACTTGCCTCCAGGTTTTTAGTTGCCTTCTTCATATACTCGGTCATCCGGGAGCGGAGACCAAGTACATAGTCCACTACATCCTGTTTAGGGGGTTTGAGAGGTAACTCCCATCCCTCCTTCACTAGACAGAGTGGCCCTCTAACAGGATGGCCAAACAAAAGTTCAAAGGGGCTATAACCAACCCCCTTTTGTGGCACCTCCCTGTATGCAAAGAGAAGGCAAGGCAGAAGAACATCCCATTTTTGCCTAAGCTTTTCTGGGAGCCCTTTGATCATACCCTTTAAGGTCTTGTTGAATCTCTCAACAAGGCCATTGCATTGAGGATGGTAAGGGGTGGTGAACTTATAGTTAACCCCACACTCCTTCCACATTGCCTTGAGGTAGCTACTCATAAAGTTTGTACTTCTGTCAGACAATACCTCCTTAGGAAAACCCACCCTGGAAAAGACTCCCAGGAGGGCCCTTGCCACGACAGGTGCTGTGATGGTCCTAAGTGGAATAGCTTCTGGGTATCTGGTGGCATGATCCACTACCACCAGAATGGACCTGTGCCCATATGCTGTTGGTGGGTCTAGGGGACCAACTATGTCAATCCCCACCCGTTCAAAGGGCACCCCCACCACAGGCAATGGTATCAGGGGGGCCTTTGTGGACTTACCTGCCTTGCCACTGGCTTGACAGGTAATGCAAGAGCTGCAAAAGCTCTTACAGTCCTCACTCATTTGGGGCCAATGAAAGTGAGGTACAATTCTGTCTCAAATCTTGTTTTGGCCCAGGTGTCCTGCTAAGGGAATATCATGGTCCGGTGTGTGTAGGAAGCCCCTAAACATTTGAGGTATGACCAACCTCCTGGCTGCACCAGGCTTGGGGTCTCGACCCTCAGAGTAAAGGAGCCCATCATCCCAACATATTTTATGGGTCCCACTGGCATTCCCTGCAGCCTCAGCAGCAGCTTGCTGTCTGAGGGTTTCAAGAGTGGGGCAGCTCTGCTGCTCCAGGCTCAAGTCTGCCCTAGAAGGTCCCCCT
The DNA here is from genome assembly GCF_964204655.1 of Triturus cristatus. Taxonomy (NCBI): domain Eukaryota; kingdom Metazoa; phylum Chordata; class Amphibia; order Caudata; family Salamandridae; genus Triturus; species Triturus cristatus. The sequence continues at coordinate 41,047,571 of NC_140583.1, read as the reverse complement.
GCCCCCAAGAACTCAACCTGATCAGGTTCCAGTTCATCTGGGGCAGTTCCTTCTTCAGGAGATAGATCCTCTTCTGCTAAAAGAGTCTCTACAGACTGATCCTGAGGGGAAGGCTCTGCCTTACCCCTGCTACTCCTCCTCTTGGAAGGTCCTTGGTCCATTTTTCCAGGATCCAAGGCCTGTTCAGTTCCTGTCAGCTTTGCTTTTGACCTTCTCAGGGCAAACACTTCTGCTGGTATACCCAACATTGCTGCATGGGTACTTAGCTCCACCTCAACCCATGCTGAGGTCTCCAAATCATTCCCTAGTAAACATTCAACAGGTAGGTCTGCACTCACCACAACTTTCTTGAGGCCAGTTACCCCTCCCCAGGAGAAGTTCACAACTGCTAGAGCATGGTTAGTACGAACGTTGCTTGCATTGGTCACTTGGTAAGTTTCCCCAAGTATGATCTGGTCAGGGGCCACAAGTGCCTCAGTCACCATTGTGACACTGGCTCCTGTGTCCCTGTAAGCTAATGAATCCCTTCCATTTATTTTAGGCTGTTGCTTGTATTTGCCCAGACCACTGGGACTCACAAACAGGGACAAGTCCCCATCACAAACTAGAACAGCCTGAGTAGGAGTTATGACTAGGCCAGAGTCCTCTCCAGATCCCAGGGTCAACCCTACTATGCCCTTGTTCTGTGTACCACCACCTATAGCTGGACTAGGCGGAACAGGTGCCTTAGGGGCAGGTGTGGTACTGGTGGAGTCTTTGGTCTTGTTACAATCTGAAGTCCAATGGGTTTTCTGTTTACAGATTTTACACCATGGCTTCCTTGGCTGCTTAGCCTTGTTGGACTGGGTATTTTCAGATGCTGATTTTTGGGGGCCTGTTGAAGACTGCTGGTCTTTTCCCTTTTCCCCACCCTTCTCAGAGTTCTTGGCATCTTCCTTTTTAGTTGCACCCCCCCAAGGGCTGGACCTTCTGCTTAATCCTAGTTCTGACCCATTTGTCTGCCTTCTTTCCCAATTCTTGGGGAGAGGTCAGATCTGAGTCCACCAGGTGCTGATGTAAGAGCTGATTCTGACAATTATTAAGGATCTGCTCCCTCATTATGAGATTATACAATCCTTGGTAATCATTTACTTTACTGCCAGTTAACCAACCTTCCAGTGCCTTGGTAGCACAATCAACAAAGTCTACCCAATCTTGATTCTGTGCTTTCTGGGTGTCTCTGAGCTTAAGTCTGTATTGATCAGTGGTTAAACCAAACCCATCTATTAAAGCATCTCTCAAGATATAGTAATCATCTGCATCCTCTTCTCTTACAGAGAGGAGCTTGTCTCTACCTTTGTCTGCAAAGGAGAGCCACAGGATTGCTGCCCACTGCTTTACTGGGACCCTTTGTACTTTACAGGCCCTCTCAAGAGCAGTGATCCATTTGTGGATATCATCCCCTGTATGATAGGGGGCACAATCTTATGGAGGTTCCTATTGTCAGGAGCTTTCTCTCTAACTCTAGGGGTTTCATTACTGCCACCAGGGGTCTCTAGACCCCATTTTCTTGAAGCTTTCTGAAGCTCCAGGGACTCCCTGTCTAATGCTAACTGTTCTCTCCTGAGGTGAAGCTTTGCCTGGTCAAACTGGAACAGTCTGCATTTCCTCTCTTGGGAGGATTCTCTCTTCTGAGGAGAGGCAGAGGCCCTTTTGGATCTCCTAGAATGGTTGGACCCCTCTGAGGGGGATCTGCTCCTTCTGTTTGGATCCACCACTCTCCCTTTAGGGATGGAGGGAGTGCCTCTTGGGCCATCACCTCCATGTTGTGAGTGGTCTGGTTCTTCCAGGTCAGGATCATTATCCTCTTCTTGGTCCTCATCAAAGTCCACTCTGGGAGTGTCCTCTTCTGAGGGATGCCCACCCAACCCGTCTACCCCCTCAGACACTAAAGTCTGCTTGAAGTCTGCTATGAGCAGGATTTCCCTGAGACGTTGAGTATTGGCACCTTTGTTTGTCTTAAGTTTCCTAGAGGTGCACATCTCCCTAAGATCAGCAAAGGAGAGATGATCATATTTGTTGGCTGGGACCCTCTGGGGTCCTTCCACAGCCTTATGGGCACCTGAATGCAAAGACATTTTCTAGTGTAGTGGTACTGGTGTATCCACCTACACTAGGTGTGGCCTACTGAACCCTTTCTTGAGTTGTAGTCAAGGTGTGCTAAACCCTCTACACACAACTCCTAAGTTCAGTAGAACTTATTATATTCTAAGCTTGAATTTATATGTACCTTTGGTACCAAGTGGCTTTCATTTTAGAAATTCAATTTGTTATCTGGTAAAACAATAGCAAGCTTGAATCCAACCGCTGCACACCAATGTGAGAAGTTGGCCTGGCATATGCTGGTCACTAGTTATAAGAGACACCTTGCACCAGTCCAATTCGACTCTTATGGTGATAGGTAAAGACAACCTTTAAAGAAAGCTATCCTAGTGGTAGCTGTGGAGAGCAGCCTTCAGGCTAAGTCTTGAAGGAGTGTTAAGATTATTGTTTTACCATAGATAACCTCTTGAATGACCAAATGAAAGAGTAGTCCACACAGGCATATATATAACATATATGTATTTATTCTAAACAGAATCCCACAAGTCTCTTTATGAGGCTAGAGGCAAAGTTACAATTCAAACAAGCATTGATAGATACAATAAATAGCACTGGAATCACAGGGCCCGGGGGGGGACCAAACCATATATTAAAAAAGTGGTATAAGAACCACGACAATTCTACAGACAATGCCTAGGGCATTTAGGATCGCTGGCCCCTTAAGAATCCACCCCAGGTTATGAGGAAGGGGACCCACGGGAGACGCGTGCAGTGCAAGTAGCTGCTATCGGGATCTCTATTATAGCCTATGGAGAATGTCGCGGTTTGATTTTAAAACATTAAAGACACTTCTAGCAGGAGTTCAAAGGTAAGGGCTTAGAGTTAAGCTTTTAAGGAGCCCACTACCACGAGAGTACCGAGTTACCACTGTTACCTGCCCCAGGGAAGCCGGGTGCATAGGTCGTTTTCGATGTCGGGTCGCGGGCTGATTTTCAATGGGAAAATGTACAAAACTGCTGCTAGCCAAAAGCGTTGATGATGCCGTGAAGATTGAAGTTGTAGATCTTGTAGAGAAGAACCTGAAAGCAGAGGGGACAGAGTCTGGGTCACGGCACAGTGACCAGGGAGCTCAAAGGAAAGAGCCCTTCAATGTCGGGTGCTTCAAGTGGAAAGAGGTGTAGCTTGGATCTGCAGCCACGGGCTCTGGGAGGCTTCAAGGAAGGCCAGCTTCTGGAGGGCAACTGTCCCACATTGGATGAGGGTCGCTGCGGTGTTAGTGTCCGGATTGGATCCACTAAGCCTTGGCAACCACAACCCACGCAAGATAAACAAATCAGCTACTGGTGCAGACCCACGAGGTTTGTGAGAGGTCTCCTTCAAGTAGACTGTTAAGCAGAAGTTGTAGATCTTGTAGAGAAGAACTTGAAAGCAGAGGGGACAGAGTGTGGTAAATAAAATTCATTACCGGGACTTAATTTGATACAGAAACATAATAAAATAGCTCAGTAATATAAGAGGCAGAATCCGTGGTATTAGAGGTTCGGAATGGGCTTTATTCCAATGATCGATTATAATCGGTTGCTCCAAGTTCCATCACCACGGAGGTTCAGGAAGTGAAGTACATACTTTATTGACAAGAAATGATTTTTATAGAACATACATTACAATGAAGCGAATGCGGTAGGCGTAACAATTGATAAGGAAAATGACGATTCATATGCGTAACCGAAAATGGGTGTAATAAGGAGTAAAAAGGAACATAATTGGTTACGATGTCATATATAGGTGGATCTATAAGATAATACTTGGCATAGATACGCGCGCAGCAGCATGACGTGTGATTGACGTGCAACTAGGGGGTGAAGGGGACTTGACATTTAGCTCTACATGTGGAGACGAAAAGTCTGGGGGGTCAAGTCAACCTAATCCCAAATCATATCTAACATCCTATGTTTAAAGAACTATGTTATCCACAAAAGAAGGACTCTCGGACAGAATCTATTCTATACTGACTGTGCGTGCGTGTACAAGCGTCTAAGTGTCTACACTAAATGCGAGGGGGTAGGAATATTCCATGGTAACAGGACTATGAATTACTTGCATAAAGACAGAGAAGCCGAGCCATTGCTCGGTAGCTGGAAGGATGTTTACTTAAACTACTAGACAGGAATGCATCGGCTAAGGAGTGAAGCAGATAACTCGAAGGTGAAATACAGTTCTTGGCAGAGAATAGGCTGATGTCAGGCTTCGTGAGCCGCGCAGAGAATGAGACAAAGTTCATGGTCACAGATGCAGGCTCAGACTGGAGTTTTCAGAAGCAGAAGGCAAGAGGAGTTTGATGATAGAATCAGGGCCTACTTGCCTGGACTGTAAAATGGCATAAGTGAACCATATAAAACCGGTGGCCTTTCATACTTAGGAATGGAATATCCGGCCTATTCATGGCGGATCTGACAGAGGACATGTTGACGGTGGACGCACATGTGTTTGCGTCTTCATAACTGGAACTGGAGGGAACATACATGTACTTGTGATTCATACATGAAACCGTTGGGGTCCAAGATAGGGGACATAACTGATCAGAAAAATCCATATTTCCACATTCCCTCCTTGTCCCCTACTTGCCCGTTAAGAGATATCAATCTTCATCAATCCATTGATCTGTTCATATAACATCATTTGTTCTTCTTTCTTCTTCCGTGACGAATGAGATCTTGGTGGTGGAATACACGATGTGGCACACAGGCCACAGATCGCTGGTCCACATTGTAGACATAGACAGCAACTGAATAGTATGAGAAGGCCAATACCTAGGAAGGATAGAACTCTCCATCCCCAGGCTGATATCACACTCCAAAACCAACCGGACCAAGTCCAAGTGCCTGGGTTCTGGTGTATCTGGCTTACAATCTTATGAAGGCGAGTTATGGCTTTATATACAGATGGCGAATTTTCTGGTATGAATACGCAGCAGCTTGATCCGATGACCCTACAAGCTCCGCCCCTATCAGCCAGGATGACGTCAAGGACAAGACGATTTTGAAGCACAACAATCCGCATAGCAGACTGCTCTTCTGTTAAATTGCCTAAGGCGGAAATAGTTTCATTCACTACTGCTTCAAGGGTTCTAGTTAATCTACGTATCAGCTTACTATTAGTAACAGTACCTATATAGGGAAAGATGCCTTTATTAAAATCTACATACTTGTCCCATGCCGTCTCAGTATAATCGACAATTGGGAGATCTCTCCGCTCTCTGTTGTGTACTAAATGAATATTTCTATAATAATCAGGAGGAGCTAGGAAAACAGGTGGCAAAAGGAATGCAATGTAGCAGGTACCATCCCAATCTAGAGGTAGACGCATATATGCAGTCTGACCACATATAAAGTAGGAGTGGCGATAAGCTCTAAATGAAGATTTGCCTTGATCACTGAATTCTACTATAGTAGTGCATTTACTATGGCCCATATGTATGGAACCAACCTTTCTTACACACAATTCACCCTTCGCTGGGAATACTGACATAGTTGGTAAAACTAGTTCAACTTCGGATTCGACATTTAGAATCATGAGATTAGGTGTAAAGTTACCTAATCCATATACTTCATTTTCTAGATCAGTTCCTGTTCCTTTGGGGCGACCCTCCTTGTCAGGGTAACAGACTTTGAATAAAACTAGGTTCAGATTTCCCCATACCCACTGGTCTTGATAAACTGCTGTGTCTGAGTCTATGGAATTGATTAAACTAAACCATGCTCCACAGGAGCCATTATGTGTAAACGGATGTGGGAAGAAAGGCAGGACTCCTTCATAATTCTGATAGGGAGGGAGCCGGCCACACACCCAACAATTAGTAGCATTACTAGTCTGGTGGGAATGATGTAACATACTAATGAAAGTGTTATTGCGCAGCGCAAGTCTATAAGACAATTCATGCGGGGGTAAGTCACTAAAAGAATGTTCAGCAGTAACATTGTAAACGTTTCTGGCAATAGGGTAATATATGTGCAACAATATACTTGCAGTAATTATTAAAAGACTTAAGAAAAACAAGATTAATAATGTCACTATGCAATGGCTATGCAGTGATTTACAATACGCCTGTCGTTTCATCATTTTTCGCGACTTTCCATGATTCAGGTCTAGGGGATACATGTCGGAGACAGATTCAACCGCTTCACCTAGGAGAGGACTTAAACAATCAAATCGTCCGATGGTCTAGGCCTTAGTTTTAGTTTATAGAGTTCCTTACTGTCGGCCTCAGCCAGAGGTAGTTTTGAGTCAATTGGTGAAGACACACGAGGTGGGCTATTTACATCTGCAGGAAGTCCATGAAATTTCTTGATATGACTTGAATGAATCCATCCTTTTCTGCCTTCAATCTTCACGGCTGTCCTTGTGGTCAGCAGGACCAACTGGGGTGTCTTCCACCTGGGCTCCAGCTGAGTCTTTCGGTCGAAATTTCTCACAAGCACAAGGTCCCCCGGAACTACGTCATGGGGTTTCACCTCAGTGTTGTCGGGAAAGGCTGCAGCTACCTGTGAACGACAAGATTGTAGTGCAGACATCAAGGAAGCCAAGTAATCTGTCAGCATATTACAGTCAATATCAGTTATTTTGCGTGGTATAGGCGTCCCCCACATATTTGGTGGTCTGCCGAAGATCACCTCATACGGGGATAGCCCTGTTCGAGAGTGTGCTACCATTCTCATGTAAAAGAGTGCAACTGGTAACGCTACTACCCAGTCGACACCTTTCTCTCTGCATATTTTGGACAATCTGATTTTCAGTATCTGATTATGTCTTTCTACGAGACCTGCTGCTTCGGGGTGTCGGACACAGTGGAATTTCCACTGATAACCTAACAGAAGTGAAACATGTTTCATTAGTTCGGATGAGAACGGCTGGCCGTTATCTGAGTGAACAACACGTGGTAAACCGTATCGTGGGAAGAATTCTCGAACTAACTGTTTGGCAGTAGTCGGGGCAGTGTAATCTGAAACCGGGTATGCCTCCGTCCAACGGGACAGAGCGCAGACAACTACGAGAACATATTTGAATCCTCGACATCGTTCCATCTGGATATAATCCATCTGGAGTACTTCAAAAGGGTGATTAGGAGGATGAAATCCACCTTGTTCTACGGGAACGCTTTTTCCTGGGTTGAACTGGCAACAGATCATACAGGTACGAACTTTTTGTTTGGCTGCTGCTCGTAAATGTTTATTGAACCAAATGTGTTGAATGCTGTCTAGCATAGCTTTTTCTCCTAGATGTGCTGGACTATGTATAGTGTTAACTATAACTTGGACCATTGAATCAGGAAGGAACCACACAGACTTTTCCTTCATCATCCATCCTTGGTCCGTTTGGATCCCTCCTAATTCAGTCCATTTCTTTATTTCGTCTGGTGTAGCATGTGTCTGTATGTCAATTACGTCAAGGGTAGGATCTTTAACTGTCATACAATGTGTCGGCATCGGGACTATTGTCTTTGTCATGTCGGAGGTTTGAGTTTGAGCAGTCTGTTTAGCTGTTCTGTCGGCTAGATCATTGCCTTGAGAAATGATATCAGTAACCTTCGTATGAGCCTTACATTTCATAATTGATATTGCAGTGGGTAGATGTATTGCATCTAATAAGGCATGAATGAGGGGTCCGTGCTGAATGTGGGCACCGTGGGAAGTTAAATAACCTCTCTCTCGCCATAGCACGCCGAAGTCATGTACAACTCCGAATGCATAACGTGAATCAGTGTATATGTTGACTTTTTTATTTGTGGCTTGAATACAGGCTTGTGTCAGAGCGATAAGCTCTGCGGCTTGAGCTGACAAGATATTTATGCGATCAGTTTCAATTATTTCAGTGTCTGTTGTGACTGCGTAAGCAGCCACCAACTCTCCTGTATTTGTTCTCATACATGAACCATCTACATACAATGTCAGGTCTGGGTCTGACAATGGGACATCGGTTAAGTCTTGTCTAGGTTTCGTCGTTATTGTAATAACTTCAATACAGTCATGGGCTAGTGGGTCTGTTCCGGTTACTGGCAAAAGTGTGGCAGGATTCAATGTGTTACAGCGTCTGATTTCTATATGTGGCTGAAACAATGTTAGTTCGTACCCAGTGAGTCGCGCAATAGTCAAGTGTTGTGTTTGCGTTCTATTTACAAGAACCTCTACTGCGTGTGGTACTTGAACTGTCAATGGATGTCCTAACACTATGGCGTCGCTCTGTCTTATTGCTAAAGCTGTCGCTGCTACTGATTTTAGGCACGCAGGCAAAGCCTGGGCTACGGGATCTAATGTACTAGAAAAATAAGCACATGGTTTGTGTGCTCCTGCTTGTTCCTGTGTGAGTACTGACAAGGCAGTACCTTCGCGTTCTGTAACAAAGAGTGTAAACTGTTTTCTGTAACATGGCGTTGCAAAAACAGGTGCTTGACATAAAGCTTTCTTTAGGCTTTCAAAAGCTTGTGTATGTTCCTGAGTCCAAGGGAGAACAGTCGATGTGGCTGCCTCCTGTGTTGTCAACTGAATGAGTGATTTTGCTAGAAATGCGTACTGAGGGATCCACTGCCTGCAATATGACGTGAGGCCTATGAAAGCCCGCACCTCCTTTTGTGTCTTGGGTATTGGCATGTTAGCTATTAACTGAATGCGGTCGGGTGTAAGCTGCCTTCCCTCCTTGGACAGCGAGTGTCCAAGATAAATAACTCGCTGGACACAGAATTGCAGCTTAGAAGGGGACACCTTGTGCCCCTTTTCGGCTAGAAATTGTAAAACTGTCAGTGATGCTTTTTCACATTCCGGTTCGCTTCTCGCGGTGATCAGCAGATCATCGACGTATTGAAGCAGAGCAGTGTTAACTGGCATGTGGATACTGTCGAGTTCTCGTTTCAGTGCTTGGCTATAGATGCTGGGGCTTTCTGTAAATCCTTGAGGTGCGCGTGAGAATTTAAAGCTACGCCCATTTAAACTAAATCCGAACAAATATTGGCTTTCCGGATCTATTGGGACGCTGAAAAAGGCATTCTTGAGATCGATTACAGTAAAGAATGTCGCTTCGGAATCAATAGCTGTCAGTAATGACGAGATATCTGGGACCACAGGAAATTGTGGCACAATGCATTTGTTTAATTCGCGCAGATCAATAACCAATCGATATACTGGCGGGGCCTTTGGATCTGTTCGTTTAAGAATCGGAATTATCGGTGAATTACATACATTGGAGTCTGTTTCCACAACTACTCCTTGGGTAATGAGCTCGTCAATGATTTGTAGTAAAGCCACTACAGCATCTGGTGGTAACTTGTATTGTCGCATTCGTGGTAGCACCACTCCTGCCTTTAATGTGACTCGATATGGTGTAATATTCATGCATCCAACATCAGTAGGGCCTTGTGCCCATAGATGTGTAGGTAAAGTCTGCAGTCGGGGATCCATGTCTATAGACACATAGTGACCTTTAAAATCACGTAAAAACAACCTTACTCCTTCCGGAGAACAACATATTATAGCTCCTAGAGCTTTCAGTGTTTTTATTCCTAACAGATTTTCTGGACATGATTTAGTAAGCAATAAATCTGTAGTTCGGGTCAAAGGTCCTATCGTAAGTGGAAGAGGCTGTGACACTTCATTAACAATAGGTTTTCCTGAAAAACCAAGGGAAATATTCTGTGAGCCTGAGAGGGGTGCCCCTGGAACTTCACTACGTTTTATTGTTGTTCGACTTGCCCCTGTATCGAGTAAAAATTTTCTATCTTGGCCTAATAATTCACTATGTACATAAGGTCCTTCTTGATCTACAGGGATCTCGATAAGGGGTAAGTCAACTTCCCTCTCTAGGCTTGTTCATGCGTATCGTTGATAATCAGGATAGTCGTACTGTGCGGTCTGGTACAGTTGTCGTGTCGTGGTTTGTGTGGCAGCAACAGGCAGCGCTGGTGCAGCTGGCACAAACTGTATAGACTGTTGTGAAGCTGGCATGGACTGTGCATGCTGCGGAGCTCCTTGTTCATTCTGGTCCTGTCTAGGTGGCCGTGGTCTTTCTTGTGTTTTACCTATGGTGATATTATGTTTCAAAACTGGACAATCGTGTACGTAATGACCTGGTTTTTTACAATAATTGCATGTCCCTTTTACAGGTCCTGCTGAATCACCGGAATGTGTCATACCCTTTTTATGTCCTTCAGCTGGAACTGTCTGAGAAACTAGCATTTTCATTTTCGTGTCTTTCATGCGTCTGTGTTCATGTTCTTGTTCCTCTCTAATTCTATTGTGATGGTACTGTAACATTTGTAACATTTGTGATGGAGTGTTACCTTGCCAGGTACTCTCGAATTTTAATACTCTATTCTTTACTTGGGGCAGGGCATTTTCTACTAATTTCGTTACAAACAGATGTGGGTATGATTCGCTACTTGCTTTTAGGCCACTATTTATACCAAAACATTTTTCAAATCGGGCATAGTAATCACTAGTGTCTTCATCTTGCTTCTGCTTACAGGCTGAAATTGTACCCCAATCTTCCTTTTTCGTAGTTAATAAACGTGGCAGTACCTGTACTAATAAACCTGGTAGTGCTTTAGTTTTATCCCCAAGTCCTGCTCCTGCAGTTCGGGCCTTTTCTTCTGCTTCTAATACTGACCATTCTATCTTTTGGTCTCCTACCTCCCACTCTTTTTCCCTGAGTTTCTCATAAATGCCAGCAGGCATCAATACCTTTAATATTGTCATAATGTCGGGATAGGTATACTCTCCCATGAGTAACATGTCTTTAATTTCTCGGCGAAAACCCGCTGGATCTTTGTCATGACTGGGTACCACTTTCTTCATTTCTAACAATTCTATTTTCGATATGGACGTATATACAAATACGCGCTTAAACTCGTTGTCCTCGCCCTTTATTGGGTGCACTTCTCGTAAGGGATTCTGTCTATCCATGTAATACGTGGTTCTTTCCTTGATGGGCAATGAGACACGGTCTGAACATACAAAAAGAATATACTGCTTTCTTGATTCTAGAATTTCTTTAATTAATTTAGTACCTGAACCTCTCCATCTATTCATAAGCAATTCAGTCAATATGTCAGGTAAGGGACCAGGGTCCGAATGCTGACTCTGATATAGTATAATGAGTTGTTGAATCATATAAATCCCAGCTAACCGCTGTTCATCTGGGGTGAGATTCAAAAATGTGCGTGCTACTGTATCATCACTATATTTTCCGGGACTGTCCACCCAATGGACAGCTGCCCTAGCTAAATCTTGTTCATCCATAGAATCGAGGAAATGATAACCCCTTCGTTCTCGGAGTAGTTTGTCGGCGGCTTGGAACGAATGCTCGTTAGACCTGATGTTAATTATAGGTATTTGGAAATTCCTGTTATTATCTGGACATATCGGACGTATCGGGTCAATAGGACATCTATTACTATTACAAGATCTTCCTCTACCTACATAGGCTATGGTGTCTGACTGTCCTGTGGGCAGTCCTGACCCTTCCTCCTCGCTTTGTTCGAACTCGTCTACCGCTAATCTTTCTTCGTGTAGGCGTTCTATTTCTTTACGGATCTTTCGGCACATGGCTATTATACAATTTTGTTTATCATGTCTACCTTCTGATATATTCTGGCTCCATCTGGTAAGAATTTGCATTGCTTCCGGGTCTACCCCCGGTCGGTCTTCATTTCTGATCACACAATTTATGAGGAAACGTAACAGTTCCCCCTGTATCTCCACTTTCTGGTATTCCATAGCTCTGTTAATACATTCTGGATCTCGCCCTGTTTGGACAAAATGATATATTTTATCTAGATGCGCAGTCATTCCTGGTAACTTCCCTAAATACACTGCGGCTCGTCTGATACGCAATGATGCCATGATCATTTCGTCCTCTTTGCCGGGCACAGGGTCATATCTACAATCTATAAGAAGTTCCTTAAGCGTACGGGCATTTATGAGTTTGGGGGTACGTGAATGTGCTGACTCTTGAAAAGTACGTTTATTTATTCTGGATGGCGTAGAAAAAATATTGGTAGCACCTCCCGTAGCCCCATCTGGGGTGTCGGGTGTGAAAGGATTCGTTGAACGTGACACAGCAACTATAGGTGTGGACACAGCTATAGAAGTAGCTGTAGGAACGGATGTAGAAACAGATGCGCTTGCCGGAACTTGTGACACGATCTGTTGCTGTAGGGATATGGGTACTGGATCTTGGCGTTGAACCTCCCTGGTATGCGGTCTATGTGGGGCGGAATTAGCATATTCGGGAGCTGCGTCGTCTAAATATGAGGAAAGAAAGACATCTTCTGCGGTTCTAGGATGCCCTTTAGGATGTACCTTTATTGGGAATAATGGGGGTGGCAAGTCTTTCGGTATTTCTGGAGTAGCTTTAGGTAATCCTTCGGCCAGAAGGGGATACATACCATTCATAAGGGCATTTCTTTGTCTGTCTACTTGTTCTGATTTCACTCGGATACCTTCTTCAATTAATAAATTTTCTCGAACTTTATTTGAACTCTCTTTATTCTTTTCTTCCTGTCGGAGTGCTTTTTCTGTACGTCTATGAGATTCTTTACGCCATAACTCAACGGCGTCTTTCTGTGACTGTCTGACTTTCCTTTTCCATAACTCTTCTTCTACTTTCATGATGCACTCTGCATCCCAGGTTCCCGCTGTGGGCCACCTCTGACTTTCTGGTAATTCCTTGGTGTAGTCTACCCATAAATCAAGAAATAATATAGCGTCTAAGCCATGTTTATGATACATGAAGTACCCTGGAGTGTCCCTAGGAGGAATAGGAACGGCTTCTTCGAGTACCCCTTTTCTTGTAGTGATCTGTCTTAGTTTCGAAAAGAGCGGCATATTGAGAACTGATCTGATACTTGATTTTTTAACAAACTTAATACAGTAAACACGATAATGAACAGTCATTCACACCACGATATGCAGTACGTACTTAAAACATTTAACATTTAACATTTACCTGAGCAATCAATAATGATGACGGTCTAAGGATAACTTAAACACCAAAACATAATACTCGAATTTAACTGATTTATTCTGAATTTATATACTTGATATACTAGATATACTGCTAAACAGTACAGATACACTGCTGAAACAGTGCAGACCGGATTTGTGTACCCAAACCCGTCTTGACCGGCACAACCTATGTGCACGTCAGAAATGCCTCCCCAGTAATGGTACTCACCGGGTAGCTTCGGAAACGGAAGGCCTCGGCAACTGAACTTGAACCGGACTGGACTCGACTCGACTCGTCGGAAACTGGACTCGACTTCGAACTGGTGGGCCTCTGTATACCTCGGATCTTGCTCTCTCAGCTAGGCTCTGGTCGGGATACTTCGCACTTCTCACCGCCTCGTCTGGGTGTTGATCGCAGCCTCAGTCGCCCCCGCTTGACCGGAGGGAGATACAGGAAATCCTGCTGGTACGCGTTATTGTCCGTCCAGCTGTGGCAGGAGACCGGGCCTGCAACTCACCGCCGGCGCGTGAGATGAGAAAGTGTCCCTGTTCGGGCGCCATTCATGTGGTAAATAAAATTCATTACCGGGACTTAATTTGATACAGAAACATAATAAAATAGCTCAGTAAAATAAGAGGCAGAATCCGTGGTATTAGAGGTTCGGAATGGGCTTTATTCCAATGATCGATTATAATCGGTTGCTCCAAGTTCCATCACCACGGAGGTTCAGGAAGTGAAGTACATACTTTATTGACAAGAAATGATTTTTATAGAACATACATTACAATGAAGCGAATGCGGTAGGCGTAACAATTGATAAGGAAAATGACGATTCATATGCGTAACCGAAAATGGGTGTAATAAGGAGTAAAAAGGAACATAATTGGTTACGATGTCATATATAGGTGGATCTATAAGATAATACTTGGCATAGATGCGCGCGCAGCAGCATGACGTGTGATTGACGTGCAACTAGGGGGTGAAGGGGACTTGACATTTAGCTCTACATGTGGAGACGAAAAGTCTGGGGGGTCAAGTCAACCTAATCCCAAATCATATCTAACATCCTATGTTTAAAGAACTATGTTATCCACAAAAGAAGGACTCTCGGACAGAATCTATTCTATACTGACTGTGCGTGCGTGTACAAGCGTCTAAGTGTCTACACTAAATGCGAGGGGGTAGGAATATTCCATGGTAACAGGACTATGAATTACTTGCATAAAGACAGAGAAGCCGAGCCATTGCTCGGTAGCTGGAAGGATGTTTACTTAAACTACTAGACAGGAATGCATCGGCTAAGGAGTGAAGCAGATAACTCGAAGGTGAAATACAGTTCTTGGCAGAGAATAGGCTGATGTCAGGCTTCGTGAGCCGCGCAGAGAATGAGACAAAGTTCATGGTCACAGATGCAGGCTCAGACTGGAGTTTTCAGAAGCAGAAGGCAAGAGGAGTTTGATGATAGAATCAGGGCCTACTTGCCTGGACTGTAAAATGGCATAAGTGAACCATATAAAACCGGTGGCCTTTCATACTTAGGAATGGAATATCCGGCCTATTCATGGCGGATCTGACAGAGGACATGTTGACGGTGGACGCACATGTGTTTGCGTCTTCATAACTGGAACTGGAGGGAACATACATGTACTTGTGATTCATACATGAAACCGTTGGGGTCCAAGATAGGGGACATAACTGATCAGAAAAATCCATATTTCCACAAGAGTCTGGGTCACGGCACAGTGACCAGGGAGCTCAAAGGATAGAGCCCTTCAATGTCGGGTGCTTCAAGTGGAAAGAGGTGTAGCTTGGATCTGCAGCCACGGGCTCCGGGAGGCTTCAAGGAAGGCCAGTTTCTGGAGGGTGACTGTCCCACATTGGATGAGGGTCGCTGCGGTGTTAGTGTCTGGATTGGATACACTAAGCCTTGGCAACCGCAACCCATGCTAGAGAAACAAATCAGCTACTGGTGCAGACCCACGAGGTCTGTGAGAGGTCTCCTTCAAGGAAACTGTAGAGCAGGCCTGGCGCAACCAGGAGAACTCTTAGAAGTAAAGATTGACCTCCGCTGGGGCCCACAAGTCGAGAGACAAGGGACTGCGGAAAGCAGCAATTTGGCGTGCGTAAAATGAGACCCACGGGCCACCGGCTAGAGCGCTGATCTTTGGCACAGTTGCTGCAGAGAGGTTGGCTCAACTTTGGGCCTAAGCACAACTTCCCTACTGGTCTGAGTCACGTGCTATGCAAGAGGTGCCCGGTGTCCTGGGGTATTGGGGATCTCGGCACTCACGCGGTCCATGGTACTCAGACTTGCTGTGCACACTCACTGGCCTCTGGGGTGCTTAGGAAACCCACCTCAAGGTTGCTGGGAGCCGACAAAGTCCATAGGAGCAGCGAAGTTCCAACCGGGTCACTTGCAGTGTTTCAGGTGCCTGCCAAGCAGGGGGGTAATTCCTTTACCCCAAGGGAGATTTCTTCAGTCAGCTGGGCAGCAGCTCGTCGAAGGTCAAGTCTGTGAAGTCCAAGATTAATCTGAGGCTCTGGGGCCACATTATTCACCTTTATCCAGAAGATTAGGGGAGGGTCCAGATCAGAGCTTACCAATGAAAGTTGAGGCGGGAAAGGGTGGCTACACCCACTCCCCTTTGTGTGTTTCCCACCTGGGCGAGGGGCAGGATGCCCCTGAACCGGTTCCAGGCGGTGAATGCAGAATGTAGGCGCTGTAGCAGCCTACGTGCGACTCTGCAAGGCATCCTAAGGTGCACCCACCCAGTTCCAATCCACATAGTCTGTCTGGGGAGGTGCTGGCACCTCCCTGCAACAGGATCCCTATTGTCCAGCTGCCGTGGCTGGGATTTTCCCCAGCAACAGGCAGCCAGAGTCGTGTGGGTGGCTGGTAGCATCCATTTTGTACTACGGGTGCACTTTTAAATTGGTGTCTAAATTCTGCTGCTTTTCCCATATCACCCTCTAGCAGGGGGGAATCGTGCCCTCATGCCCATGGCTAGACTGGGGGTATGATTCCTACATGTTTGACACCAAACACGATATGGTTCTGTGTAGCCATTCTCAAGTTATCACGCTATCGCGATAGACTTATAATGCGGTTAAGAGTATATGGTATGGCTACACTACAAACAACCCAGCAATGGTTTTACGAAGGTTGCAGAGGGGCCCTACTCAGGTAGGGGTCCCCCCTCACACATACCTCAGCACCCTGCCTTGTAGGATTACCAAGGACTGCTATAGGGGTGACCTATGAGAGTATTTGTGTTGTAATGGGGTGGGATATAGGGTACCTATATCCCTGTAAGTGGTGCTAGCACCACCTTACCCAGACTACAGTAGTAGCCTGGTGGTGTCAGTTTGTATGGCTGTCCCATGGTGGCACAATAAGTGCTGCAGCCCTGGTAGGCCTACTGAGGGACCCATGCCCTGGGTACCTAGGGTACCATCTACAAGGGACTGCCAGGGTATCCTCAGTATCCAATTGGCTTGTACCTAGGGTATTCACATCGTTTAAGAGAGGAAGCAGATAGGCTGGGGTCCTGGATAGCAGGGCCACAGCCTGGCTAGAGTCATAAAACAGTCAAAACATCAGCAAAAAGTTGGGGGCAACTATGCAGTCGATGCCACTCTCCTACACCAATCCTAGGCAATTTGTGAAAAAGGTGGAAATAATAGAAGGTAAAAACATGTTTGAGAATCTGCTATTTGTAATTCTTAGAAGAAAAATGCAATTTTATTACATTTGTAGTAAACGCTTTATAAGCATGGAGGGATCTGCTGGTCTCTGTGAGAAGATGGCCTGGTATATGCTGTCCACTAGTTAAAGTGGGCACCTTGCACCAGTCTAAACGACCCTTATTGATGATTAGGTTAAAGACAACCTTTATTGAAAGCTATCCTAGTGTTAGCTATGGAGAGCAGCCTTCAGGCTAAGTCTCGAAGGAATGTAAAGCAGCTTGGTTTACCAGATTATAACTTCCTGAATGACCAAATGAAAGGAGACCCACACAAGGAATATATAAAATATATGTATTTATTACTAAACACTCTCGACTAACCTCTTTATGAGATTAGAGAACAAGGCACACAATATTAAAGCACTAGAACGACAGTAAATTGCACAATACACAGTGGGCTCCAGGGGAAGACCAAACCATATACTAAGAAAGTGGTATAACTACCACGACTTGACTAGACACAGTGCCTAGAGCATGTAGAATTGCTGGGACCCCAAGGAACCACCCAAGGTAGTGACACAGGAGACCCACGCAGGACGTGTGCAGTGTGAGAACACAGGTGCGAACACTGTACAACTCTATGGGAAAGTCGCATTTGGAATTTTAAAGATTAAGGACACTTAGGAGAGGACTTCAAGCTAACCCTATGGAATATAGAAGGTTCTAAGGCCAGCACCCTTGAGAGTACTGAGGTACCCATGTTACCTATCCCAGGAGAGCCGGGTGCATAGGGGTCAAGTGCTGTTGGAAGCGCTTGTTGATTTCATTGGCGTGATGCGAAGAAGTGCTGCTGTCGGGAAGATGAGAAGTGTCCGGTGTGATCTAAGCCTGGATCGAAGCTGAGAAGAACCTGAAAGCAGAGATGACCGAGTCTGGGTCACTTCACAGTGACCAGGGGCACGATAGATGAATGCCCACAGATGTCGGGTGTTTCAGGTGAGAAGAGGTGAAGCCGGACTCTGCAGCTACGGGGACCAGGAGATGTCGACGACAACCAAAGTCCGCAGGTGAGCTGTCCCATGAAGGATGTCGAGTGCTGGGGGGTCAGTATCCGGATTGAACACCAACAAGCCTTGGCAACTGCAACCCACATGGTCAGAGGAAAGATGCTTCGGTGAGGACCAGCAAGGTCCTGGGGACTCTCTAAGCTATGGAGAGTCAGGGCACATCTGGAGCAACCAGGAAAACTCACTGAAAGTTAAAGTTGCCTTTACAGGGACCCACAGGCAAATGGACCAGGGATCGCGAAGGGACCTCGAGCTGAATCACAAAATATCAGCCCACAGAACACTTGTGGAGTGTAGGCCGGAAATCTTCAATGGAAATACTGCTCGGATCTGGACTACAAGTAGCCCAAAGCACAGCCTCAGGGATTGCCGAAAAGCATATGCTGCTGCGAATGGACACGGTGCACAGGGGTACGGGTTGCACGGTCCCCACGAGGGCTGCTGGTCTCAGGATTGCTGAGAGCACTAGTCGACCTCGGGGACACTTGGGAACCCACCTCCTGTGTTGCAGAAATCTTCTGAGTCCTCAGGAGCTCGGGAGATGCAAACCGGTCAGATGCGTTTAAGGTGCCTGCCTTGCAGGGGAGTAACTCCTTTACTCCAAGGGAGATTCTTCAGTCATCCAACGTAGTGTAGATAGTCGAAGAACTTGGTTTCTGTAGCAGAATTTCGTCCAGGTAAATCTAAACTCCTGTAGTCAGGGGTTCCTACTTTATACCCAAGGAAGGGGTGGGACAAACTCTGGGGAGCCACCTATGGGAGGGTCAGGACAGAGGGGTGGCTACACCAATGTCCTTTGTCCAGTTTCGTGCCAGAGCAGGAGAAAATGGCTCCTGCAACCGGTTTGAGCTGGACTATGCACAGGGACACCAAATGTGCCCCTAGTGCAGACATCAAAGCACTCTCAGAGTGCACCCACCCAGCCTTAATACACTAAAGCCTGTCTGGGAGGTGGTCACACCTCCCTGTGACAGGAAACCTATTGTCCAGCCTTCCCCTGCCGGAGTTTCGTCCGGCAGCAGGAGGGCAGACTCGTGTCTGTGGCTGGCAGCATCCATCTTGGGTTGCCAGGGTTCTGTTAAGCTGGTACCGTGTGTACCAGTGAAGTCATGTTTCTCGATATAGTAGGGTGGAATCATACCTCCCACACCACTTACTGGTGTGGGAGGTATAATTCCAAGGTGTTTGAAACCAAACATGCAGCCGTTTTAAAGTTAACATTTACTGCGAGGTTATAATGCACTTAAGAGTATATGGTTGGCTGCATCACAAACAACCCTGGAATATAGGTTCCGAAGGCTGCAGAGGGGCTCTGCTCATGCAGGTGCACCCTCTCACATAAAACTCAGCACCCTGCCTTCAGGATTGATAAGGCCTGCCCTAGGGGTGACTGATAGGTTTATGTGTGCAGTGATATGGAGTAGATATAGTGAACCTATATCTCAGTAGGGGTGCATGCCCCACCTTACATAGGCTGCTGTAGCAGACCTGTGGTGTCAGTTTGAATGGTCTCTCAGGGGTGGCATAATACATGCTGTAGCCTCTGAGAGGCCTCAGGGGTACCTATGCCCTGGGTACATGGAGTAACATATACTAGGGACTTATAAGGGTACCCCAGTATCCAATCTGGAGTGTACCTAAAGTACATGAACAACCAATTTAGGGAGAAAGCAGATAGACTGGGGTCCTGATTAGCAGGATCCCAGAAAAAACTAAGTCGAAAACCAGCAAAACACCAGGAAAAAAGTGGGTGTAACCATGCAGTCAGATTCCACCTTCCTGCAGTCTCCAGCTCAAATCCCAGCAGGGTCAGCTCATTCTTCCATCCTTTCGAGGTTGGTAAGCAAAGTACCATTACATTCGGTAACTGGGACACGTTATCATTTGGTGCTAAGAAGATACAGTTTGTGGAGTGACTTTTTTTTAGAAAGTTTGATCCACCATCTTCTGGAATCTGGCCACTGGAGATCGATGTAGGCAGCCGATATTGCTTCAATGTGAAATAATGCATTTTTCTTGGATAACGTATACTTCAAACTAATTGATTTAGGTGCACAATCTTGTGGCAGATAGGTGACCTGAGAAAAATACAGACAATAACTTGTCCAAGATCCCAATATTTGTCCAGATTTGAAGCTAGTTCTTCTTGCTCCGAGGTTACAGTGTAGAAGCTTGATGTCCATCCCACTGCCATCCGAAGATATGCCCTCCGTGACCCTCACATGCTTGAAAGGCACAAAAAGGGCTGCAATACGTGAATTGCACGGTTTTATCTGCTTTGCTCTTGATATGAAGTTTTGTAATTCACAACAATTGTAAAATATGATATCTCAACATTGCTCAGCGATGCCTGTATGTTCTTGAAGCTAAGAGTAGCTATAACGTGTTTGGTAAAACACACACACGTAGGAGTGCAGCATATTTTTCAAGTGCACTTGGTGTTTTCATTTGTTCTTTTTTTTTTTTTTTTTTTTTTTTATTGTTGAAACTGAAGGTGTCATACAACATTCAAGTTGATACAGAAAGTATAGCATTACAAAAACCAAAACATCTCAGATACAATGAACCAAGATCTTTGTAAAATAACAAAAGCAATTTTGAAAATGACCTGAATAAAAAGAGAGTCAAAAAAAGTTTTCCCAAATTTTATCGAATTTTCTCCCCCCTCCAATCCTCGCTGCGTAGTTACGCTCACTGATCTTAACTCTTTGCATTTTACGCAACCATTCATAAAAGGATGGTGTCTGAGTTGATCGCCAATTCTGAAGTAGCAATGATCTTGCCACTGCCATGCAAATAAACAGAAGTTTAGCATGTGAGACAGGGATATTAAGATTCTGATCCAAACCATGCAGCATCAAATTGGAATTTAAAGATATCTGGATATGAAAAATAGAAGATAAAAAAGCAAAAATATCTATCCAGAACTCTTTGATCATGCAACATTCAACTGTGACGTGTGTCCAGTTGGCGGGGGCAGAACTTTGACAACGAAAGCAGATCGGTGTATAATTACTAAACATTTTGGCAATTACCGCCGGGGTATAGTAGAGGAGCCATTTCCCAAAAAATATCATTCTACGCCAATTGGCTTCCCGTAAAGTGGAGAAATTATATTTATTAATAGTCCGCCACGTCGTTAAAGATAGAACCTGCTTTTCGTATTCCCACCATTTTTTAACTGCTTTCGATCCTAAATCGTCTTGTTTGATCTGGGCAAGATAACGTTTCCACTCACCAGGTTTCCTTATTAAAGTACTATTGAACAAAAGATCGTTGTTCAAAGGGGAAATCTGAGTAAAGGAGGTGGGAGCAAACGGCTGTAAAAGTTTATAGATTATATGATAAGACCCGGCTAACAAAAAGTTACCTGAAAGTAGTGGGCGCATCTCGGGCGGAGTTAACCACTTAGAGTAATGTAAAAAGTCGCCCACTTTGCTAAAGCCGGCTTTAGACCAATAGCCCATTAAATGCGGGCTTACCCCCTGCCCTTCTGAGGAGAGTAAATTAATCAGCGAGGAGGAGGTATTGAAAAGAGAGAGAGAGTATCGACTAATCATAGCCTTACGCTTCATAAAAAACCAAGCAATTATTTTATACCTAACCAATTTTGGAGATTTGGGTATTTGAAGAGGGGAGGATATTTGACTCTCTGAAAAAATTAAATCGAAAAAAAACCTAATATAATCATTTGGATTCGGAGTAGGGACCTTAAAACGAGTTAAGTACTGAGCAAAATAGGCGTAATAATACTCTCTAATGTTTGGAAGTGCAAGACCGCCATTATCTAAACCCTCATAAAGGGTAGTCAACGCAATCCGGGGCTTTTTATGTGACCACAAAAAGCTTGAGAATAAGGATTCTATTTTCGAAAAGAAAGACCCTGGGAGAAAACACGGAATTGTTGAGAACAGAAAGTTAAATAATGGTAAAATGGACATTTTAATCAGGGCGACTCTACCTAGTAATGATAAAGGTAATGTATTCCAGCGAGTTAGCATCGAGCGAACCCTTTGGAGAAGGGGAACAAAATTCAAACCGAAAAGATCTGTAACTGAAGAAGAAAAAAACACCCCCAAATATCTTTTAGGTTTATTATTTATACAGCCGCGTAGATCCGGATATAATTCTGGAATGTGATTGCCACAAATCAATATTTCGGTCTTTTTTTTATTAATCCGGTAACCCCCAAAAGATTCATATTGCTCAAAAATCTGAAATGCCTGAGCTTGAGACTGCAAATCGGATTTAATGAGCAACATGATATCGTCAGCATAAAGTTTTATCTTAGACATAAATGGAATTGGGGGTGAGATCTCTGCAGACTTTCGAATAGCTATTGCGAGGGGTTCGATAAAAAAGGCAAAAAGAATCGGTGATAAGGGACACCCCTGACGAGTTCCACGGTTAACTGCAACAGATCCAACCGAGTGTGAATTAATAATAATATTAGCTTTAGCACCAGAATAAAGATTACGAATGAAGTTAATAACGATACCTGGAATATGAAAGTGCTGCAAAATAGTAAAAAGTGTCTCCCAAACCACCAAATCAAAAGCTTTTTCTGCGTCAAATAACAAAATAAGTGCAGGGATTCTCCGTGTCTCCAGGTAATCCAAAGCTTCTGCCAGATAGTGAGTGTTAGTCATGAGCTGTCTACCGGTAATAAAACCGTTTTGGTCTGTATGAATCAAATCAGAAGAAATACGATTAAATCGAATAGCCAATAATTTAGTGACGATCTTGTAATCCGAATTTAGAAGAGTAATGGGGCGATATGAATTAGGATCAGTAGCATCTTTCCCCTTCTTCAAGAAGCTAACCACAGTGCCCTCGCGAAAAGAGTCAGGGATTGAGGCTCCAGACAACATAGAGTTGAGCAAAAGTAACAACAAATTAGAGAAAGAAGAAAAAAAAACCTTAAAAAACTCTGCAGGCAGTCCATCCGGACCGGCAGCTTTCCCTGATGGAAGATTTTTTACCACCCCCTCTATCTCTTCCAAAGAAAATCCATCTGCCATGGTTAAATCTTCGGGGTGGGAAAGAGAAGGAATCTCAGCCTGCCGTAAAAAGGAGTTTAATTTAGACTAATTGATTTTAAGCTGGTGTGAATATATATTTTGATAATGACAATGCATTATCGCACCTATTTTATCTGGGTCTGTTGTGGATTGATGTGAGACCGGACATTTTACCTCCCGAATTAAATTAGATGCTGCTTGTTCCTTGGCCTGCCAGGCCAAGAATCTCCCAGTGAAATTACTTTCTTCATATATTTTTTGATATTGGGTACGAAAGAATGCCTCGCCCTGCTCATATAAAAAAGTGGTGTATTTTTGTTTAGCTTCAATTAATTGTTTTTTAACCAATCGTGAGGGGTTTTGTTGCCTTTGGACGCTAAGTGTCTGTATACGAGATTCCAGTAGTTTGATTTGAGCCCTGGATACCGTTAACATAGCCGCATCTTTCCCTATGATGATTCCGCGAATAAAAGCCTTTAGGGCATCCCAAATTATACTTATGGGGGCAGTGCCCATATTAAGAGTTATAAAGTCTTTAATCTTGTTTTTTAATTCAGAGACCCATTTATCGTCATTGAGATAAGCTCTATTGAAGACCCATCTTTTAGGGGATCTTCTAATATCCCCAAAAACGAACTCCCGGATAAGCATAGCGTGGTCTGAAAATACATTGAACACCGTATTACAAAAACCGAGTTTAAGGTTACGTGAAGCTATAAAAAAATCAATGCGGGATGAAGATTTAAATCTACCCGACCAGCAAGTATAATCTCTTTTAGAGGGATTATCAGCCCGCCAGTGATCAGAGAGATCGAATAGTTTAATATAATGTGAAATGGTTTGAAAGACTTTCGGTTTAAGTTGTTTGGATAATTGGGATGATGTATCCAAATGCGGATCCATTAACAAATTAAAGTCCCCCCCAATCACGATATCACCTGAGACCATCAAAAGAGATTGAAACAAGTCTTCATACAAACTAGCATCGTCTGTTAAAGGTCCCTAACAACATACAAAGATAAAAGGTCTCTGCCTGGTTTTGACTCTGCATAAGACCCAACACCAACGTCCTGCACCTCCCTGTTGTGATTGAATAATATCTGCACATAGGTTCTTATTCAAGAATATTGCCACCCCACGCTGAGATACATCACATGATGCAAAGCACCGAAACGAAGCCCAGGATTTAAGCATTGAGAACCCATCTAGTTTGGAAGAGGGAATATGAGTCTCCTGTAACAAAATAACGGAGGGATTCTCAGCTTTAAACCAAACTTCCATAGCGCGTCTTTTCTTAATATTATTTAAGCCATTAACATTCAAAGAAAGCAACTTCAAACTCTCCTTATTAGACATTGAGATCGGAATTGAATTGTCTATAGAGAGTTATCTGCTCTTGGCCCCGTGAACACAATGAATACATGTTAACAAATGGAAAAAATAAGTAAATATAGTCAGACACCATCAGTTTCCTTTTTGTTTCAACCCAGCCACCACCCACAACCCGAACACCCCCAACAACACCCCCACCACCCCCCGAAACCCCACCCTCCAATGGCCTAACTGCCTCCCTCCACGCTGACCAAAGGATCCTAACCCACACCATTGGGGCGACCTGTTGACACCCCCTAGGCTACCTGAGTTGCAGACTCCCGCAGACTCCACAGACCCCCCCCTGACCCCGTGCCCACTTCTCGGATATGAAAAGGGGAAGAAAAAAAAAGAAAAAAAAAAAAAGGAAAAGGAAAAAACCCTTAAATTATACAGATGAAATCTCCTTGAGGAGATCCTGTGCCGCTGATATATCGGAAATCATAAAAAATTTGCCTTTAACTAGCACTTTAAGCTTGGACTGCTGGGCTATCGTCGCTTGAGCCCCTTTAGCTTTAAACAGTCCCAACATTTGAACAAACTCCTTTCTTCTCCGGGCAGCGGAGGCAGACATATCTGAGAAGATACGGCATTTGACAGTCTCGGTAACAAAAAATTGTCTTTTCTGAATTGCCGCTGAAAGGATAGTCTCTTTAACCCGGATATCCGAAAAATTAAGTAGCATTGTTCGAGGAAGGGAGGAGTTTGGAAAAGGCTGAGCAGGAACGCGGTGAGCGCGTGTGATAGTTAAGTCGCCTTCATAGTCGGGGATCACTTTAGATTTTAAAAAGGATGTTGCCCATTGCACCGTATTGGAGCCTTCAAGACCTTCTGGAACCCCAACTATCCGAAGGTTTGATCTGCGATTATAGTTTTCCAAATCATCCAATTTGTGTTCAAACGAACGTGTGCACACAGAAAGATGTTTAACATCTCTTTTAACCTCCGTCATCTGATCCTCCAGACTAGAAATACGGGTTTCAGCCTCTTGGAGACGAGCCGGAAATGTAGAAAAGAGAGCCTCCATTGTCTCTAGTCGTTGATTAATTGAAGCTAGCTCTGCCTTTTGAGCCCTCTTAAGTTCTCGAACTTCATCAAGAATCAAATTTAACATGTCTTTAACTGACATCCGGATCTCCCCAACAGTCTTAGTGTCGAGATCTAACAAGGGGCTTGAAGAACCGGGAGGACTCAGATTAACAGAATGGGCAGGAGTGTCTAGCGGTTTGTCGGTCAGCAATGGAGCTGTACTTTCCAGGGAGAAAGCCTCTGAAAGACAAACTTTATGCAGGTGCGTCAAGGAGTTGTCTTTCTCTTTTAATAATGATGATGAAACTGTTGAAAGTACGGGAGGATTGGGGTTATTTGGGGAATCTGAGGAATGAGAAGAAAAAGTTGGGAGTGCAGAGTCTGAAGAGAGCACTGGATTTTTTTTGTCGAAAAGAGGAAATGGTTTGGTCCCCTTCAACGCATCCATGGCTCTGTCTTGCTTAGACGAATGGCCTGGAATGGGAGTTAAAGGAGCCACCTCTGCAGTATGCGATGGCTCTGCATCCAGAGTTAGGGATTCACCCAGAGATACCTCCAATTCCTCTGAACTCTCAGAACTGTTGACCCTAACTCTTGCATCTCCCGCAGCAGCATCCGAACTGGCACTGTTAACAGCGTTATGGCCCAATAATTTGGCTGCATTTTTGGCTTCTCTAGCCTGAAGACGGAGAACTTTGGCCTTGCGTGTGTTAAGCAGTTTGCCCATATTGAACCAAGCAAAAAAAAAAAAAAAAAAAAAAACCCTTACAGGGACCAACTAGAGTGCAGATAAAGTTAAGATAAAGTTAAGGACCCGCTCTTACCCGCTCTTACGGGCCTCGTCTCCTCTCTTCTCCTCTCCTGAAAGGGAGGACCCCCAAAGTCTGAAAGTCCAAAAAAAATAAAAAATGAGGATAACGCCTCCCTCAGCAGGATTACTGTCCAGCAAGCCACAAGCCAGAAGCCAGAAGCCACGAGCCGACAAGATAGCAGATCCGAAGAAGAAATAAACAGGGATAATCAGTTCATGACCAACTCACTGCGTGCTGCTGCTGCCTTAGAAGAATAGCCAACTGAATGAAGCAGTTTTGGAACGTTGTAGAGCCCCAGATTGAGAAGAGCCTGTGACAAGGCAGCGCCGCTGAAAATACAAGTCTGCACTCGGCTGAATCACCCGCCGCCTCACTCACAGCGTCGCATCACCTTACAGCATCGCCGTCAGCCACGGAGCCCAGAGCTGTAATAGTTGCCTGAAGCCGTCATATAACAAGCAGCACACTCAGAAGCATTTGCGGTCGCTGTCACGGTCAGGAAGGGAATCCGAGCGCCGAGTCTTCCGCTATCGTCCGGTGCCGTCCGCCATTGACCGCCGCGTCCACCTGCGTCCGCCGCACACGTTCGTCTGCACGACTCAAGGGAAGGAGGAGCCAGGGGCCGGGAGTCAGCAAGCCTCAGGTGAGAGCGGAGGCGTGGTTCTCCATCTCCCCGTTTTCATTTGTTCTTGATGGGCACAATCTCTACAGGTGCAGATCAATCGTGCAACCATGGAAGAATGTCTGGCAGACCAGCCCTGCCAATCCTTCTGAGGGTTTCCAGGCTTGCATGAGCTGTACCCTTGTTCAGTATGCAGGTGAGTGTGTGTGTGTGTGTGTGCGCGTGCGCGTGCGTGTGCCCGTGCGTGCGTGTGTGTGTGCAACCGATAGACATTTGGAGACAAGAACAGCACACACACATGCTCTCGAGCATGCGCATGGACCTATTGCAATGAGGTTTAGTCTGAACCCAGAGCCGCCTGTCATGGGCTTTACAGACACCTCGATGAAATCTGGTGCCGGCTGAGAGTGGAGACAAATACAGACCTGAAAATTAATCCAAGTTCACACTAAAAAAGACAGTAAAAGCAGAAATGATAAATGCATGTTGTGATGTCGGCACACGCACTAGAATAGGCTTCAACGTGTGAGGTAAACACGCTTTTTAAACACTGCCCCATGCTTTAAAATTCAACACTAAGGAGACGAGGTAGGAGACTTATTACAGGTGCTGCTTTGGGGGAAACAGGCCTCGCGCATGTGAACAATCCACGTCATGTGCATGCCAGAAGGAAGCCGGTGTGTACCGCTTCATGCAGCTCAACCTCTGTGGGTTTTTGAAGGAGAGATATTCGGCGTCACGTGGTTCACTACAGACATCTTTAAATCCCAATTTTATCTATTCACATCGGTAAATGCATTTTGTTTTTTTCAGCACCTTGGAGAGATGCTGAGATCATTTGGGGGATGCGGCAGAATTGAAAAACACACACATCGCTTCAAAAGGCCGAACACAGGATTGCCGGCAGTGGACGGCAGTTATGTGGAGATGTGTGGTTGGGGCAGGCAGGAAATGCTATCTGGGAGAGACTAGCACAATAGGCGTCATATACTCATATATGCACTTCTCATTTTACAAGGAAATAGTTTGAAGATGTGATGTGGTGAACCTCTAACACGATGGGCTGAATGAGCATTTACGAGGTCTGTACGGAGATTCCTGCACATTACTGAGGGGGAGGGGTTTACACCGCAGCCAGGCAACGTGCGTCATATGAAACACTCTTCACCGAACCCATGTTTAACAAGCATTTGCAATGCAATAGGTCTCGCATTACTGAATGTAAGAGCTATTGGCATTGCATTGTAATTGGCAACGCCAATAGGTCAAACTTTCAGTAATGTTTAATCTTGGTCCCACCTCAGGCTCCCGGGACGCTCTTGATGTAGGTGTGATGTTACTTGTTGTGTTATATATCTGGATGCAATGACCTAAGCAGCAAAATACCGGTCGGGCGGCACACTGTGCTAAGCACATATTTTTAGCTTACGTGTTTTTAAGCCACACCCTTAATTACAGTGGCCACGCCCCTATGAGAGACCCCTAGATTTCATCCCACTTAAAGCCAGTGTTAAGGGGGCTGTTTGGGGGGCGGGCCATAGAGCAGTTTTCATATCGTGTTTTGTACGCTCCATAACTTTTTGCTTGCAAAGCTTGATTCAGTCAGTTAATCGCTCGCCGCTCACGTCTACTGTGGTGTGGAGCCCAAGAAACTGAATCCTGGCAGGAAACCTTGGTGGTACCTGAGCATGGTGGGCAGGACAGCTGTAAACTGCTACAAGAAGTGTGCCAGCACAGATGGTGGGCATGGGACCCACCACCAGCGCCTCTCCCTCAGGCTCCTATCTAAAGTACCCTTAAACTAACACTTCACAGTAACAGTAATAACAAGAACATACTGTTGTAATGATTGTAGAGAAAAAAATGAATCAAATTATTTAAAAGATGAAAATTTATACTGTTACTGTGTTATCTGGGTCAAATGTTGAGTTGAATCTCTGCATTCCTCTTGGTCCTCCCTTCCATGGATGCTCCGTCCATCAATCTTGGGTGACACCACTGCCTGCCTGGTAGATGTAGATTCATTGGTAAGGTAAGTGTGCATTGTTGTTTTCCCAAGTATAGCACAGGGTAAGACCCGGCCTGTAATTGTAGATGCAAAAGCAAAAGGGATATTGAGATTGAAACCAAGTTGAAAAAAATGGACAAGTTAATGTTGCAGTGCAACAAGAACACTTCCCAAGGCGGCATGGATGCATCATCTCTACTCTAGTCTGTTTCTAACATTAGCCTACAACACCAACAGGACAGAGCAGGCCCACGGTGACGGCACCCTTTGCACATCCTCCATTTAGCGTACATTTTTTGAAAGAGTTGGACAAAGCAACATAGTATTTTACAATTTACCGCAGTCATACCACCGCTACACTTGACTCCACCGCTACACAGACATTTAGGTCTGCTGTGGTTGTTGTTTACTTGTTTACCTTATATGCCACTCATGAAACGGCTTGACTTATTCCATCAATCATCTCCGAACCGTGTACTGAGTGACTGTGAAGATACTATGTCACTGTGGTCATCATGATGGTGTTGTTCAACTCAGTCTGGGTGTACCGAGTGAGTCTCCTTCCTATATTCAAAATGCAATGTATCGGCCTGCAGTAGAAGTACAAATTTGGTATTAAAAAAACAAGAAAGGAAAAGGGACTTGCGTTACTTTTAGTGTGTAGATTATTACATAAAGTACACATTGAAGTAATTTCATGCACAACAAACAACAACAAAATCACTCAGTCAGCGTCCAATGCATGGCATCATTCAGTGCCTGTTCCTTCTCATCTTCAGTTAATGGGCAGTCTCTCTCGGATCACAAAGGAGGATAGCTATAGTAGTCATCATCAATCATGTTCCACTTATTTTGGAGGGACTTGGAAATATTTTTTCTTTTTTCTTCTATTTTGCATTATCCAATCATCATCTGACTTCTTGAGGCCAATGGATTTAGGGAGATTCAGGAGGATGGAGGAGCAGGATTTTGAGGAGTGTACTGTGATATGCAGCCAGCCGAAACTTGTATATGGCAATAAAACAATTAGAAGATGGTGGTGATGGATTTGTTGTGATTCAAAGTTTCTAAACAGAAAGACTGATACACCAATAGAAGAAAATAAGTGAGGAAGACAGTAAGAACTGGAAGTGCAAGCCTAATTGTCAGGGAAGTATAGCTCGTCCTCAAACTCTGGGGGTTGAACCAGAAGTAGGTAATCATCATCTAACACACCACTTCCATCACCTGAGCCGCTGTCCTCATCTTCCTCCCTTGATTCATGTATTGTGTAATTCAGTGGTATAAAGTACTGATTCATTTTGATCATTGTTAACCTCTCCACGTTTTTGGGTGAGAGACTGGTCCTTCTCACTGTTACAATGGAACCCGCAGCATTGAAGACACACTTGCGAAAGGGTAAGCCAGATAGTTTATCGCCAGTCTGCTGAGCACTGGCCATTGGGCCCTTTTCCTATACCAATACCTCAATGGGTTTTGATCAATGTACACCTCTGTTGGGTCATCCAGATAGGCCTGAACCATCCGCTCAATGTTCAGGGGTCAATCCTGTAACGATTTTACTGGGCCTAATGATCCAGTTCTTGCTGTTGTAGATAGTGTTGGTGAGTGTTCTGAGCCAAACGCACTGCGCTCAGGCTCCCAAGTTGAACTTGACACCGGATGCCCTGCTGCGGTACTTGTTGTGGGTTTATCTAGAGGGCTTTTAATTAGCAGCCGTTCATTTTCCAACTTACTAGCTGACTCAGTGTTAGAAAAGGTAGACGGACCGGGAGGGCCGGCCGGGGTCAGGGGGAGAGGTCTCCGGGGAGAGCCGTCTCCAGCGATCGTACAGACAAGTAACTTCCCCCCCACAGACAGATATCACACACGGATAAGGTTCAGTGTTCTTTATAAGCACTTATTTAAGATACGGTTGAGTGGTACAAGGAGGTCTGGACTCAGGGGTCCCCTCGATTAGAGTCTCGCAAGGTAGGGAAGGGGGTAGCGGGACAGTCTATTTACCAACCAGGTAGTTCGGATGAGATGATGATGAGCTCACAATCCTCGAGCTTGGTGGTTAGGTGGTACGGACCGCGGCAGCGCCAGCAGGTTCCGGTGCGGGTGGTCGATACAACGGGCCGCGGCAGCGCCAGCAGGTCCCCGGAAGATGTACGGTCCGCGGCAGCGCCAGCAGGTCCCGGTGCAGATGGTCGTTACAACGGGCCGCGGCAGCGCCAGCAGGTCCCAGGAAGATGAAGGTTGCAGAAAGCCGCGGCAGCGCCAGCAGGTCCCGGTGAGGATGGTCGTTACAACGGGCCGCGGCAGCGCCAGCAGGTCCCAGGAAGATGAATGTTGCAGAAGGCCGCGGCAGCGCCAGCAGGCAGGACGATGGTTCACAAGAGCGGCTACGGCAGCGC
The DNA here is from genome assembly GCF_964204655.1 of Triturus cristatus. NCBI lineage: Eukaryota > Metazoa > Chordata > Amphibia > Caudata > Salamandridae > Triturus > Triturus cristatus. Next base: position 41,016,482 of record NC_140583.1, on the reverse strand, counting down.
CAGTAGACCGTCAAGGTTGAGTTCACTCGGTGTCTCTCGACTCCAGGATACAACTGCCTTCCTGCTCCGGAGCTGCCTCAGTTATAGGGCTGGTGCCCTTTGATGTCCGGACCCTCGCACTTGGAGGTCGGAGGGTCCGGGATGAAGGTGTCCAGACACCCAGCAGGGGGTGGAGCCAGTGCCTGGGGGAGCTGGGGGCGATCGGCACCTGGCGGGGGAGAGCCCTTGACACTTCGTTCTCCCATTGACCTGCCAAGTGGTCCGCTCACCTCCTGGGTGGATGGTGGTGCCGGGATGTCGGGGCCGGCCAGGCCCGGGGTTAGGGTCGAGGTGAGGCCATGCGGCCGCGTGGTGCAGGGCCCAAGAGGGCGGCTTGACTCGGCCGGGGAAGCCGGTGGGGCTGGACCCCGTGATGAGTAGGGGTCCGAGGGCAGAGGGTCCGTCGGGAGACGGAGTACGGGTGCTTGTCGCGGGGATATGCCAGGTGGGCCGGAGTTCGGGCCCTGTCGTGCGGGGAGGGAGCAAGCCGTCTGTGAGGCCTGTCCAACATGCGTCCCCCCCAGCTGAAGGCGGGGAGAGTCACCCATCTCCTTGGGGACTCTCTTCGTCGAGGCGGAAAAAGCGGGACAGGCCATCCGCGTTGGCGTGGTCTTGGCCTGGTCGGTGCTCCACGGTGAAGTCCATTCCCTGCAGGGAAATGGACCAGCGCAAGAGTTTTGGGTTCTCCCCCCGCATCTGCATCAGCCATTGCAGGGGTCGATGGTCGGTTTGTACCCGGAAGTGGGTACCGAAGAGATAGGGTCGGAGCTTTTTGAGGGCCCACACTACTGCAAATGCCTCCCTCTCGATGGTGCTCCAACGCTGCTCTCGGGCCAGGAGACGTCGACTGATGAAGGCCACCGGCTGGTCATGACCTTCGGGGTTCAACTGAGAGAGGACGGCTCCGATGCCGTGGTCGGAGGCGTCGGTCTGCACCACAAATTCCCGACTGTAATCGGGGGCCTGGAGCACAGGGGCGGTGCACAGGGCGGCCTTCAGCTCCTCGAAGGCCGCTTGACAATCAGGAGTCCAGTTGACCCGCTTCGGTTGGTTCTTGGATGTGAGACCCGCGCCGCACGGCCACCAGCTGCTGCGTGTGCCCCTTCCGCCCTGTGCCTCGCTGCCCGGCTGCTGCCGCTTGACCACGCCCCCTCCCTCGAGCCTCGAGGTCCGTGGTTGCTCCTGTGCCCTGCTGCCTCCTGTCAACCCTATTTAGATCTGTTTTTCTTATTTTTTGTGATTTCTGCATTTGTCTCCTAACTGTCAGCATTGTCCTCTTCTGTCCCTCTGTTCCCTCCCCGCTCCCCGCTTCCCGCCACCGCCGCTAAGCCCCGCCCCTTTTGCCTTCTGTATCCCTCCCCGCTCCCGCCTCCCAGCTGCCCCGCCCACCCGCGCACTTGGCCATATATGGCGACCGTGCGACGCAGGTGAGTGTGACCTACTTGTAGGACACCCCCGCGCCGCACGGCCACCAGCTGCTGCGTGTGCCCCTTCCGCCCTGTGCCTCGCTGCCCGGCTGCTGCCGCTTGACCACGCCCCCTCCCTCGAGCCTCGAGGTCCGTGGTTGCTCCTGTGCCCTGCTGCCTCCTGTCAACCCTATTTAGATCTGTTTTTCTTATTTTTTGTGATTTCTGCATTTGTCTCCTAACTGTCAGCATTGTCCTCTTCTGTCCCTCTGTTCCCTCCCCGCTCCCCGCTTCCCGCCACCGCCGCTAAGCCCCGCCCCTTTTGCCTTCTGTATCCCTCCCCGCTCCCGCCTCCCAGCTGCCCCGCCCACCCGCGCACTTCGCCATATATGGCGACCGTGCGAACGCGCAGCGGTCACGCGCAGCGGGCGCGCCGATTGTGCGCCGAAGGCGCGCCAAAGGTAAGCCCGTCTGCGCCCGTCCGCGACCGGACCGCGCCCAGTGCCAGGACCCCTGGCCCTCGAGGACCCCGACCGACCCGCCTGACGTACAACGCCGCCACCCTCATCGCACTCAACACCGGCGGGACCCAGGGATGCTACCGAGCTACTCCGAAGCACACCTACGGACCCTTCAGCTGCCACGCCTGCAAGTTCACCTGCATCCGGACCTGCCCGACACCAGCACCTGCCATGCCGAACACCAGCAGCAACCACCTCAAGTGCATCCTGCTCAACACCCGCTCCGTCCACAGACACGCCATCGAACTCTGGAACCTCATCGACACCACAGCCCCCGACGTCGCCTTCATCACGGAGACCTGGATGAACGCCTCCTCAGCGCCCGACATCGCCATCGCCATCCCAGAAGGATACAAGATCACCCGGAAGGATCGCAACGCCAACCAGGTGGGAGGAGGCATCGCCATCATCCACAAGAACACCATCCGCATCACGACCAGCACCGACAACTCCCCACCCTCAGCCGAACACCTGCACTTCCAGATCCACACCGACCCGAAGACCACCCTCAGAGGCACCCTGATCTACCGACCTCCGGGACCACGCACTCAATTCAGCGAGGACATCGCCGACTTCGTCAGCCCGCACGCCCTCCCCTCCGCCGACTACATCCTCCTGGGGGACTTCAACTTCCACCTGGAGAACAACAACGACTGCAACACCAGCACCCTGCTCGACAACCTCGCCAACCTTGGACTCAAGCAGCTGGTGTCCACCCCCACCCACCTCGCCGGACACACACTCGACGCCATCTTCTCATCCAGCAAAGACATCGCCTTCAGCCACGCCACAGAACTCCACTGGACGGATCACAGATGCATCCACTTCACCTTCAGAAGAACGACCATCCACCACCACCAGCAACAGGCTGCCCGAAGAAGCTGGAACAAGATCACAGCCGACCAGCTCGCCGCCTCCCTGAGCCAGCACCCTCCGGCCAGCTCAGCGAACCCCAGCCAGGCCGCCGACAACCTCACGAAGTGGATCAGCGTCTGCGCGGACGAACTCGCCCCACTGAGGACCCCGCCCAGCAGACCCGGCAGCAAGAGAGCCCCATGGTTCACCGACGAACTCAAGAGCTCCAAGAAGAACTGCCGCGCCCTCGAGAAAGCCTGGAGAAGGGAACCCACGCCGGACAACAGGACCACCCTCAAGCTTGCCACCCGGAAACACCACCAACTGATCCGCATCGCCAAGAAGACGGCCTTCAAGAACCGACTGGACAACAACGCACACAACTGCAAGGAACTCTTCAATATCGTGAAAGAGCTCTCCAACCCCAACGCCGGAAGCAACGACATCACCCCTTCGCAAGACCTCTGCAACTCCCTCGCCTCCTACTTCCACAACAAGATCGCGGACATACACAACAGCTTCAGCACCCATCCGACCCACGCCACGACCGCAGCAACGCCACCCACCACCACCCTCCGCGCCTGGACCCCGGTCAACACCGAAGACACCGTCCACACGATGAACTCCGTCCACTCCGGATCTCCGACCGACCCTTGCCCTCACCACGTCTTCAACAAAGCCGACGCTGTCATCGCACCCCACCTGCGGGACATCATCAACACCTCATTCGACACCGCCACCTTCCCCGAGAGCTGGAAGCACGCCGAACTCAGCGCTCTACTCAAGAAACCTACAGCAGACCCCACCGAACTCAAGAATTACCGCCCCATCTCTCTACTCCCGTTTCCAGCCAAAGTCATCGAGAAAACCGTCAACAAACAGCTGGCCGCCTTCCTCGAGACGAATGGATCCCTCGACCCATCGCAGTCCGGATTCCGTGCCAACCACAGCACCGAGACCGCCCTCATCGCCGCCACTGATGACATCCGAGCCCTGATGGACAACGGGGAAACAGCGGCCCTCATCCTCCTAGACCTCTCCGCGGCTTTCGACACGGTCTGCCACCGCACCCTAGCACAGCGCCTCAGCAACGTCGGAATCCAGGAGAAGGCGCTGGAATGGATCGTCTCCTTTCTCGACGGAAGAACACAAAGAGCCCGCCTACCACCATACAAGTCAGAGGCCACCGAAGTCATCTGCGGCGTCCCTCAGGGATCCTCACTGAGCCCGACTCTCTTCAACGTCTACATGAGCCCTCTCGCGGCCATCGCACGCCAACACAACCTCAACATAATCTCCTACGCCGACGACACCCAGCTGATCCTCTCCCTGACCAACGACGACCCCGCCGCCGCCAGAGCCAACCTGCACGAAGGGATGAGAGAGGTAGCCGAGTGGATGACGACGAGCCGCCTGAAGCTGAACTCAGATAAGACGGAGGTCCTCATCCTGGGCTCCTCGCCCTCCGCCTGGGACGACTCCTGGTGGCCCCCCGCCCTGGGCACCGCACCCAAACCGACAGACCACGCACGCAACCTGGGTTTCATCCTGGACTCCTCCCTCTCCATGACCAGGCAAGTCAACGCCGTCTCCTCATCGTGCTTCAACATCCTGCGCATGCTTCGGAAGATCTTCTGGTGGATCCCCACAGAGACCAGGAAGACCGTCACCCAGGCCCTCGTCACCAGCCGACTGGACTACGGCAACGCACTCTACGCCGGAACCACCGCCAAGATCCAGAAGAGACTCCAGCGCATCCAGAACGCCTCAGCCAGACTCATCCTCGACATCCCACGTCACAGCCACATCTCCGAACATCTAAGAGACCTGCACTGGCTCCCGGTCAACAAGAGAATCACCTTCCGCCTCCTTACCCACGCACACAAAGCTCTCCACGACCAAGGCCCGAGCTACCTCAACAGCCGAATCAACTTCTACGCTCCCAAACGCCACCTCCGATCCGCCAGCCACGCCCTCGCCACCGTCCCACGCATCCGCAGAACCACTGCTGGAGGAAGGTCCTTCTCCTACCTGGCCGCCAAGACCTGGAACTCCCTCCCGGCCGACCTGCGCCTGACCCAAGACCACCTCTCCTTCAGGAAGAAGCTCAAGACCTGGCTGTTCGAGCAGTAGCGGCACCCCCCCCCCCCCAAGCGCCTCGAGACCCTACGGGTAGGTAGCGCGCTCTATAAATTTCTTTGATTGATTGATTGATTGATTGAGGGGCCCCACGATGCTGCCGTAGTCCTTCACGAACCGCCGGTAGTAGCCGGTGAGCCCCAAGAAGGCTCGGACCTCGGTCTGGGTGACGGGGGGCTGCCAGGACTGGATGGCCGCAATCTTAAGTTGTAGCGGGGCCACCAGCCCGCTTCCCACTTGGTGCCCAAGGTAGGTCACAGACCCTTGGCCAATTTGGCACTTGCCGGCCTTAATGGTGAGGCCGGCCCGCTGGAGGGCTTGTAGGACCTCTTGGAGGTGACGGAGGTGGTCGGACCAGTGGCGGCTGTATACAGCGATATCGTCCAGGTAGGCAGCGCTGAATTCTTCGAGCCCCGCCAAGACCTGGTTCACAAGGCGTTGGAACGTGGCGGGGGCATTCTTCATGCCAAAGGGCATGACCTTAAATTGATAGTGGCCATCGGGGGTGGAGAAGGCTGACCGTTCCTGAGCCCTGGGGGTGAGGCCGATCTGCCAGTAGCCCGCCGTTAGGTCGAAGATACTAAGGTAGCGGGCGGCCCCCAGCCGGTCGATCAGCTCGTCTGCTCGGGGGATGGGATGAGCGTCGGTCCGGGTGACAGCGTTCAAGCCCCGGTAGTCGACGCAGAATCTCAGTTCAGGTGCGGTGCCGGGGGCAGCGGCCTTGGGAACTAATACAACCGGACTGGCCCAGGGACTGTCCGAGGGCTCGATGACCCCGATCGTGAGCATCTTGGCCACTTCCTCCTGTATGCAGGCCCGTACCCGATCTGGTACGCGGTAGGCCCGGTGCCGGACAGGGGGACTGTCCCCGGTGTCTACGTCGTGCAAACACCAAGGGGTGACCCCGGGGGTGAGGGAGAACAGGGCAGCGAACTGCAGCAGGAGGTCCCGGCAGTCCTGGCGTTGCTCCGAAGTGAGGGCGTCAGAGAGCCGGACCCCGTCCACGGAGCCGTCCTTCTCCTGAGTCTTCAGGAGATCCGGGAGGGGCTCGGAGTCTTCTTCTGTACCACTGTCTGTAGCCATCAAGAGGCTTAGTTCGGAGCGCACAAAGTGTGGTTTGAGCCGGTTGGTGTGGAGGACCCGAAGGGGGTTCCGGGAGGACCCCATGTCGATGAGGTAAGTGACGGGGCTTTTACGCTCGACCACTTTGAAGGGCCCCGTCCACTTATCTTGCAGGGCACATGGTTCGGTGGGGGACATCACCCATACTTGCTGCCCAGGCTCGAATTCAACGGAGGAGGCATTGTGATCATACCACCTCTTCATGTCCTCCTGGCTGGCCTCGAGGTTCGCCTTGGCCATCTCCCTGAAGCGCCGGGTCTGGTTTCGTAAGGCCAGGATGTATTTGAAGACGTCTGGAGGGGTCGTTAAGGGGGCCATCTCCCAACCTTCCTTGACTAGGCTGAGGGGCCCTCGCACAGGGTGCCCGTACAGGAGTTCGAAGGGGCTAAAACCGAGGGACTTCTGGGGAACTTCCCGGTAGGCGAAGAGGAGGCACGGGAGCAGTACATCCCACTGGCGACGGAGAGGCTCTTCCAATCCCCCAATCATCCCCTTGAGAGTGCGGTTAAAACGCTCCACTAGTCCGTTCCCTTGGGGGTGATAGGGGGTCGTGAATCTGTAGGTGACCCCGCATTGTTGCCAGAGGGACTTCATGTACTTAGATATGAAATTCGTACCTCGGTCGCTGACGACTTCTCGGGGGAAGCCTACCCGGGAGAAGATCCCCATCAGGGCCCGGCCAACAACCGGAGCTGTCACTGTCCGTAGGGGCACCGCCTCGGGGTAGCGGGTGGCATGGTCCACTAGTACCAAGATGAACCTGTGTCCTTGTGCCGTGCGGGGGTCCAGAGGCCCCACAATGTCTATCCCCACCCTCTCGAACGGGGTGGTGACCACAGGGAAGGGTTGCAGAGGGGCCTTCAGCTTCCGACCACTCTTCCCGCTGGCTTGGCATGTGGGGCAAGATCGGCAGTGGTTCAGGACGTCATTCCTCATTTTCGGCCAGAAAAAGTGGGTCACCAGGCGACTGTACGTTTTGTCCTGGCCCAGGTGTCCAGCCAGGGGGACATCGTGGGCCAGGTTGAGCAGAAAGTCTCGGAAGCGGAGCGGTACCACCAGAACTCGACCGGCCCCCAGCTCGGCGATTCTTTGCTCGCTGTAGAGCAGGTCGTTATCCCAGTAGACCCAGTGGGTTCCGGTGGTGTCCCCGGCGTTTTGGGTACTGGCTTGTTGGCGGAGTCCCTCGAGGGAGGGACAGGTCTTTTGTTCCTGGCGGAACTGTTCTGGGGTGGGCCCCCCTTCTTGACGCCACTGAGCCAGATCTGGAAGGTCCTGGTGTTGCGCGTCTTCTTCGGTAGTCGGGTCCGGGAGGTCGGACTCGCCGTTGTCCTCTACGGGGGCAACCGGGGGCGGAGGTGCTGGCCATTCGGTTTCTTCTGATCGGGGGGCGGCACGGGCGGCCATGGATCGGGTGGTTATGCAGGCCCAGTCCGGGAGGCCCAGCATCCCCAGGTGCTCTCTTTTCTCGACGGTGGCCCACGGGGAACTCTCGAGGTCATTCCCCAGGAGGCAGTCCACGGGGGCATCGTCCCGGACCGTCACCTTCAGTAGGCCGGAGACCCCTCCCCATTCAAACGGGACGCAGGCCATCTTACACATACTCTCAGAGTTATCTGCCGAGCGGACGGGGCAGAGAATGTTCGGCAGGATCTGCTCGGGCTTCACCAGATGACAGCGGACGGCCGTCACGCTGGCGCCGGTGTCACGCAAGGCCTCGGCTCTCTGTCCATTAATGGTCACCCACTGACCGTATTTTCTGGTGTTGGCGGGTAGGGGAGCCCGCGGAACCATGTCTCTTCCCCCTAAGCACGCCAGGACCATGGCGGCCGGTTCCCACCCTTGCTGGGCCGGCTCGTACTCTTCGGGTCCCTCCGATGATTGCTCTTCCCCTAGGGCAGCGGCAGCTACCTGGCGGGGCTTGGGTGTTTGGTTTAGCGGGCAGTTCGGGTCATTGGTGTAGTGGCCTAGTCGCTGGCACCGGTGGCACGTGACGTTGGCTCGGTACCCAGGCCGCAATGGGGGGTTGCCCCGGCCGGCCGGAGGCGGGGTGCTGGCCACGGGTGTTGCTGGTAAGGCGTCTCTCCCTCGCCCCTGGCCCCCTCCTCCTCCCCGAGGACGGTGCTGGCCTTGGTTGCTTCTGTTCTGGTCGTGTGGCCCTCTCCGGCCCACTCGGGTGCTTTCCCACCGGTCAGCTTCGGCGGCGAGCTGCCGGGGGTCAGTCAGCTTACTGTCGAGTAGGTGCTGCCTGAGCTCGACGAAACAGTTGTTTGACAGGTGCTCCCATACCATAAGGTTGAAGAGTTGTTCGTAGGTGGTGACCTGACTTCCCTTGATCCAACCCTCGAAGGCCCGGCTGAAATAGTTCACGTATTCTACCCAAGTTGTACCTGGGATCCGGGTGCAATCTCTGAACCTCTGGCGGTACATCTCGGGCGTGAGGCCGTAGCGGGTGAGGAGGGCAGCCTTCATGTGGTCGTAGGACGACATTTGGTGATCGGGGAGCTGCAGCAGGGCATCGCGACCCTCGTTGATAAATCTCCCCCAAAGTCCGGCTCCCCAATCACTCCGGTCGATCCGGTGGGAGGTCATTGCGATCTCATAGGCTTTAAACCACTGTTGTATGTCGTCTTCTCGGACATATTCGCGGACAACATCCTTGGGGATGTGAACTTTTTTCTCACTTGGCCCCGGGGTGTGTGGTCGCTCAGGCACCCCCAGTTCCTTATTCTGTTTGCGCAGTTCTATTTCCGCTAGTCGGCGCTCGTGCTCGAGCGTTATTTTTTTCTCTTCCAGCTCTCTCTGTCTCTGCTTTTCTTCTCGTTCTTCTCGAAGCCGCATATGCTCGAGGTTGAGTTTCTGTTCAGCTAACTTGAGTTCCCCATCCATCTTGAGTCGTGCCATCTCCAACTCGTGTAATCTGACTCTGTCTCTTTCTCGGATCTCCTCTTGCGAGAGGCCCGTTCCCCGCTCCTCGGGAGCCGTGGCGTTCCCCTCTGGTGTGCTGCTGTTTTGGTCTGGTGTGACGCTGCTTTGGTCGGAGGGCCCTGTGACCCCAGTTTCTGTCCATGACTCAAGAGCGCGCTTTAGATCATCCTTGGTACTCAGGCCGGTGGTAGCAATGCCAAGTTCTATGCAAAATTGTCTCAGTTCGCGGTGGTTGTATTCTTCTAATTTCTCCATTTGGAATTTCTCGGTGGAGCTGCCATCTTTGGTCGACATCGTGCTTATGTCGTGGGGTGAGCTACTCTCTGTACGATTACGCGTTGATTCGGATCGCGCCGCTGGCCACCAATGTTAGAAAAGGTAGACGGACCGGGAGGGCCGGCCGGGGTCAGGGGGAGAGGTCTCCGGGGAGAGCCGTCTCCAGCGATCGTACAGACAAGTAACTTCCCCCCCACAGACAGATATCACACACGGATAAGGTTCAGTGTTCTTTATAAGCACTTATTTAAGATACGGTTGAGTGGTACAAGGAGGTCTGGACTCAGGGGTCCCCTCGATTAGAGTCTCGCAAGGTAGGGAAGGGGGTAGCGGGACAGTCTATTTACCAACCAGGTAGTTCGGATGAGATGATGATGAGCTCACAATCCTCGAACTTGGTGGTTAGGTGGTACGGACCGCGGCAGCGCCAGCAGGTTCCGGTGCGGGTGGTCGATACAACGGGCCGCGGCAGCGCCAGCAGGTCCCCGGAAGATGTACGGTCCGCGGCAGCGCCAGCAGGTCCCAGTGCGGATGGTCGTTACAATGGGCCGCGGCAGCGCCAGCAGGTCCCAGGAAGATGAAGGTTGCAGAAGGCCGCGGCAGCGCCAGCAGGTCCCGGTGAGGATGGTCGTTACAACGGGCCGCGGCAGCGCCAGCAGGTCCCAGGAAGATGAATGTTGCAGAAGGCCGCGGCAGCGCCAGCAGGCAGGACGATGGTTCACAAGAGCGGCTACGGCAGCGCCAGTAGACCGTCAAGGTTGAGTTCACTCGGTGTCTCTCGACTCCAGGATACAACTGCCTTCCTGCTCCGGAGCTGCCTCAGTTATAGGGCTGGTGCCCTTTGATGTCCGGACCCTCGCACTTGGAGGTCGGAGGGTCCGGGATGAAGGTGTCCAGACACCCAGCAGGGGGTGGAGCCAGTGCCTGGGGGAGCTGGGGGCGATCGGCACCTGGCGGGGGAGAGCCCTTGACACTTCGTTCTCCCATTGACCTGCCAAGTGGTCCGCTCACCTCCTGGGTGGATGGTGGTGCCGGGATGTCGGGGCCGGCCAGGCCCGGGGTTAGGGTCGAGGTGAGGCCATGCGGCCGTGTGGTGCAGGGCCCAAGAGGGCGGCTTGACTCGGCCGGGGAAGCCGGTGGGGCTGGACCCCGTGATGAGTAGGGGTCCGAGGGCAGAGGGTCCGTCGGGAGACGGAGTACGGGTGCTTGTCGCGGGGATATGCCAGGTGGGCCGGAGTTCGGGCCCTGTCGTGCGGGGAGGGAGCAAGCCGTCTGTGAGGCCTGTCCAACACTCAGCTATCCACGTTTTGTACCGGGCAACATCCATTTCTGAAAAAGGAATTAATGTCTTCAGTGCCCATTTTGTCCGTGGATCTAGAATTGTGGCACAAATGTAATGTTTTTGTGACAAAATCTTATTTTGCACCCTTGTATTGTCAGCTAAGCTACGAGCTAAGCTCTCCACTAACTCATATGCTTCTTTTTTTCCAATACACCTTTGTATGCTTCAGACACCTCCTTCAGCTGATGCTCTAGCATTTGCAACAATGGGATAGCTTGGCCCTTAGTACAGTCCTCTTTGCTGACTTCACGTGTGAAGACCTCGAAAGGAAGAAGCATCTCAGTCAGGCATTTAACTAGGCACCATTGGTCCATCTGAAGGGTCATGCCATTCACAGTAGCATCCCCTCTTCGCATGACATATTCACTGATTGGCCTGTACTGCTCAAACAGACAGCCAAGCATGTAATAAGTTGAGTTCCAACGTGTTGCCACCTCCTGGATGAGTGCTTTGACTGGCATTCTATAGTCACGTTGAATGATCCTCAGCTGCTTCCGAGCTTTAAAAGAATGGCTGAAATTAGTGCATATTCTTCTGCAGATGGTCAGTAAGTTGCTGACTATGGCTTCTTTTTTCAGAAAGTCTTGAACAATAATGTTAATGCAGTGCACCAAACACGGAACCCTGAAATAGGAACCAAGCTCCGTGGCCTTAAGTACATTACTGCCATTATCTGTGGAAACAAAACCAATCTTAAGCCCTCTTGGGCGCAGCCATTCAAAAACCTTGCTCTGAAACTCTTCCAATATGTTTACAGCATTATGAGATTTCTCCATGGCGAACATGGATACAATTGCATGTTTCCGAGTAGCTTTAAAAATCTCAGCTGCATCAACAGCACCTTCAGATAGCTTATCTCTAACCACCACAAATGAGACCCAGTGTGCAGTGATGCACATGTAATCAGTGGCTTGGCAACTGGTCCACATGTCTGTTGTTAGGTAGATATTGTGAACAGCACTCTGCTGCAAAGCTTGTCCAACCAATTCCAGCACATCATGATGTAGTGCTGGAACAGCAACTCTTGCAAAATAGGACCGGCTGGGAACCTTCCATTTAGGGCAGATGGTTGACACAAATTCAAGGAAGCCCACCCCTTCCACAAATGAAAAAGGTAGAAGGTCCAGCACTGACATTTTAGCCAGCTTCGCATTGTACAACCGTGCCGTTGGGTGGTTGCATTGGTACTGCCCCTCCAACCTAAGCATGCTGTCAATGGTAGTCTGGATTATTTTCCTTTGTGGTGCAGTTTTCTTCAACCCAGTTAGGCTCAACGACGCACTTTGTTTCATAATCATTGCAGTACTACTCGGTCGCCTTGGTGTCTCAGCGTGACTCAGACTCTTACTGCGGTGCCACTGAGGTGTTGCTGAGGAGGATGTGGGCGGTACTACTACACTACTGGGGACAGGGCTAGAAGTGTCTCCCTCTTGTTCACCTTCCACCCCGATAATATTGTCCCCTGATTCTTCATGCCCAACAACAATGGGTTGAGTTTTACTTTGTTCTAAGCGAAGTAGGTGAGCCTCCCACACAATAGTGTGGTGTATTTTGAGATGACTTGTTTGGCCTCCGGTACCATAGTTTGTACCAAGCTTACCCCGCCTAACAGCATGTCGACAAATTGAGCATATAGCAATGTTCTCCTCCTTACTGCTAACCAAAAAGAAGTCCCAAACTGGGGAGGAGAACTTTCTGGTGCTGCTGGATGTGCCACTTTCAATACCAGAAGAACTGGAGGGTGTGCTTGGAATGTGACTCTGAGCAGCTACACTGCGACTTCTACCACTACCTACTGAGGTGGTGGTTGAGCTGGATGTAGGTCCCTACCTTTCCTTTGCAAATGAAAATATGGAAGCTGGAGGTCGTGGTGGTGTTACCTGTGTTGGTGGTATCCGTGCAACATCCCTTGCAGCCATTTTGGATGGGGTAATAATGTTGGTCTCCATATCCTTTGGGCCGGGAGTGATGTCCGTGATGATTGGCTCGTCATCATCATCATCTCCCTCTTGTACATCTACCTCCATAACTCTAAGGCTTTCTGGAACCCTCCTTTTCACTAGCCTTGTCTTGTGGCGTGCATCACTCTCAGACTGACCTGGAGGCTTCCAAGTGGCATCAATATCATCAGAAGCGGGTCTTGAAGAAGAAAATGATGGAATAACCCTCCTTTTCCTTGCTGGGAGTCTGGAAGACACTGGATCTTCTGAAACAGTGGCTTGACCCTCTTTGTCTGCAGGAAGCTCGATTTCCTGTAATGCCCCTACTTCAGGAGGAACAACTACTATTGTGGGCTGTTGTTGTGGCGGTTCTTGCGGCTGCTGCGGTTCTTGCGGCGGATGCGGTTCTTGCGGCTGCTGCGTTTCTTGCGGCTGCTGCAGTTCTTGCGGCTGTGCCTGCTGCTGTTGTTCTTGCGGCTGCGCCTGCTGCTGCTGTTCTTGTGGCTGCTGCGGTTCTTGCGGCTACGCCTGCTGATGCTGTTCTCGAAGCTGCGCCTGCTGCTGCAGACTTTTCTGCTGAGTTGCCGCATGCGTTGATTGTGTAGTACTTTGCGATACTGACATTTCAACATCGCTGCTCGTTAGACTGGCTACCTCTGCGACACTCATGGGCTTGGGCCTAGGTTGGTGGGGTTGGCCCGCTGGTGCAGATGTGCTGCTCCCAGCTTGGTTCCTGCCGGACAACGATGCTGCAGGCATGTGTTTTTTGGTCCCAAAAAACACATTTGCCGGCACACTAGTCGTGGTTGGTGCCTCTTGCTTTTTCTGTTCCTTCTCACCGGCAACTTTCTTGGTACTGGAGGACCTGGTACCTTTCTTTCGGCCCATTTTCTTCAGAGGTCAGACAGGACGCAGGTGTACAAGTTGCAGAGATGTCTGTGGTCACAGTTGGACGTGATGTGGTCCGCAGCAGGACATCTGTCGGGCAGTACAACGGATGATGTTGAAAGTTACCTCCTCCTGTGTCTTTTTGTGCACGTAAAAGCAAATAAGCCAGGAGAAGAACATCAGTGAAATGTTGCATTTGTTGTTGTGGTTCAAATCAATTCCTACTAGTACAAACAAAAAAATAGAAGATATAGTGTAGCCATTTGTGAGACTTTGGCAACAAGGGCTTTGGTATACCACTTAATGTGTACAGTGCACACACTACACTCTCAGGAAGGATAGGAAAGAATAAGAACAACCACAAAAATACAAATGTAATGGAAGGGAGCTGCTGCTGGCAAAGGGGATGGATGGAAGCAGTGAGCCAATAGGAAAACCATGCAGGCCCATATTAACTCCCACCAGAAAAGGCCACAAGCCACATGGACACTCACAAGCAACAAGCTGGAGGCCTGGCAATCAATGAACTGCCAAAAGGCCTATAAAGAAGCCGGGCAAAAGAATGCATGCTAAACCACACTGCTGTGCCTTTTTAATGCAATAAAATGCAAAAACGAAAATCCACAGGGCAAAACAAGGTCTGCAGGGTGCACACCAACACACCAGGAACACACAACAAAGGCATTTCTTCAACACCCCTGTTAGAAATGAGGGGGCTCTGGTTGACGCAGGTGTGAACCCACAACAAGCAGGGACCCTTTACTTCTTGTCAGGGCGAAGGATGACTCCCCAGAATAACCCCTGCTCACCCTCTAGGTGTGTGGCGTGAGCAGTCTAGGCTAAGTCTCAGGCGTACACGGTTAAGCAAATGCAATTACACATACAGTAAACCCCTTGCATGCACCACAAACGGACACCAATCAGGAAGTATATAAAAATAAGCTTTTATGTAGATTCAGCAGATTCAAATACAAGGCCCAGTAACGTTAAACTGATGGGGCCACAATTCTTAGGAATACGGTAAAGTTTCTTTGTAACGGAAAGCTCTTTAGGCGGGCACAAGGTAACTGTAGGCCTCAGCGCACTTCGTGCTGAGGCGGCGCCCGGGAAGCACACGGCAGATGACAGGGAAATCAGAACGTTGCGGACCCTGGATCCGATGCGAGCTCGCGGTCGAGTTCGTAAGTACAGTACCTTGTTTCTTGACGCAAAGGCGGGTGCGGGATTTCAGCGGCTCTTCGACAGAAGGGCGAGGCGGCGTCCGGGGCTCCCACACTTCACGATGGGGGTCTGATCTTCAGGCTCACGACAAGAGCGGGGTGTTGCAGGTGGCGGGTGAACAAAGCGGGGCAGCCGGGCACGCAGATACGTCCGGGCCGTCCGAGGCTTGGAGATGCTCACAAACGCCGATTCCGGCGGGAGGGTGAAGGTGCACAGTGAGCCTCCAACGAGCGAGGTGACAGGGGCAGCCCAGCACAGCGTAGGGGGAGCGGCTCCGATCGAACGAGGCTCTTCCCAAGGCGGGGGCGGCTAAGCAGTCCTGGTCACGGCTCAGGGAGGGACTGGGGCACGAGGGTCACAGCTCCGGCGAGGGAAAGGACACCACAGTCCAGCGGCAGGCGAGTGAAGATCAGGTAGAGCCCAATGGTCCTGGGGCTCAGTTCAGGGGGCAAGCTCAGTTCCAAGCCCTTGGAGATCGTTTTGGAAAAGCACAAGTCTTGAGAGTAAAAATAAAGCAAAGTCTTCAGCAACAGTTTCTCTTCTCCCCTTTGGCAGCAAGGTCACCACTGCAGGCCAATCCCCCAGGATAGGGACAGTCTTCCTCCTACAGCTTTCCCGGTGCCTCCTCCTCAGGCAGAGATTCTTCTTGGTCAAAAGCGGATCTAGTTTCTTAGGAGCAGGGCTCCTCCATTTATACAGCAAATCTTTTGTTCTCTCAGGCCAGGGGGGCCCTTGCCTAGTTCAGTCCGGTTTCTGAGCACTTTGTTTACGCGATGCAGGCTTCTTCTTTCAGAGTGCAGGGCAGAGTCCTCAGACGCTCCACAGGGGGCGGAGCCGGCATTGAGGTGGCAAAGCACTGTCCTATTCAGAGCCTAGGAGCACTCCTCCCACCCATCTACCTGTCGATCGTCCTATTCACCACCAGGCTACCTAGCCCTGCCCATCTGGGTTCCCCCAGCCCTGTCACTCATACCAGCCAGACATCAGATACACATCACGCAGAGGCGGCTGAAATGTTTAGGCAAGCAAAGGCCAGCTTTCTAAAAGCGGCATTTGCAAACCCGGAATATTAAAATAAACCTTGCGAAAAGATCTACCTTATTATTCCGAGTTCAGGCATACTAAACTCGATCTTCTACCATGTTCCCTGGGTCGGTTAGGATCATAGGGTGTAACAATCCAGGCCGCCCATACTGGCCTATGAGAACAGGGTAGCCTTGCAGTAGTGAACAACAAGATGGCGGTCATTCACTACTAGGACATGCCACGCATCCAGGCTTGTCCTACCTTAGGCCTACAACGTACCCTGCCCGTGGGCCCACCAGAGGGGTGACTAACATGCAGCTAAGGGAAGGTTTTAGGGACCGGCAAGTTTGGGCACTTGCCAGTCAGCATGTCAGTACCAGACTGCACGCAGGTTCTGCGATGGCAGACCTTAGACGTATTTTACCGGCCGCGTCTGTGGGTGGCACAACCAGTGCTGCAAGCCCACCAGCGGTGTTTGCATTTACATGCCCTGGCGCTCCTGGCGCACTTTACTGGGGTCTGATAGTAAATCAAACAATCCAATCATGGAATCCAACCACATATACAATTTACAAAGGGAGCACTCGCACCGCGACACTGGTTGGCAGTGGCACAGCGCGCTGAGCGGCCAACACCATGAAAACACATGAGGCACAGCGACAAAAAGAGGAAGGGAGACTCACGCCAAGGTGCCAGGTCTAACACGTGTCCCCTCCAGCTGAAAAGTGGGGAGAAATACCCTACTCCAGGGAGTTCCTCATCACTAAGGCGGAAAAATCTGGACAGACCGTCAGCATTGGCGTGATCCGTACCAGGGCGATGTTCCACCGTGAAATCCATACCCTGTAGGGAAATGGACCACCTCAACAGCTTTGGATTCTCACCCCTCATATGCATCAACCATCTGAGGGGCCTGTGGTCCGTCTGAACCCGGAAGTGAGACCCAAACAAGTAGGGTCTTAGCTTCTTCAGCGCCCAGACCACAGCAAATGCCTCACGCTCAATAGCACTCCACCTTTGTTCCCGTGGAAGTAACCTCCTGCTAAGAAAGGCTACGGGTTGATCTAGGCCCTCCTCATTAATCTGTGAAAGAACAGCCCCCACACCATGCTCTGAAGCGTCTGTCTGAACGATAAACTCTTTGGAGAAGTTGGGAGCCAAGAGCACGGGCGCCGTGCACATAGCAGTTTTCAAGGCCTCAAAAGCTTTCTGACAGGTGTCAGTCCAGATCACTTTCCTGGGCTGCTTCTTCGAAGTCAGCGCTGTCAAGGGGGCAACCATGTTGCCATACCCCTTGACAAACCTCCTGTAGTACCCGGTGAGACCTAGGAAGGCTCTCACCTCCGTCTGGGTTTTGGGCGCCTCCCAATTCAGGATGGTTTCTATCTTGGGCTGAAGGGGTGCCACCTGGCCACTCCCAACTTGGTGTCCCAAGTACACCACGGAACCCTGCCCGATCTGGCACTTACTCGCCTTGATCGTGAGGCCTGCCTTGCGCAGCGCCATCAACACTTCGCAGAGGTGACGCAAGTGTTCCTCCCAAGTGGAGCTGAACACTGCGATGTCATCCAGGTAGGCTGCACTGAACGAATCCAGCCCAGCCAACACCTGGTTGACCAATCTCTGGAAGGTGGAAGGGGCATTCTTCATCCCAAATGGCATAACCCGGAACTGGTAGTGCCCATCTGGGGTGGAAAATGCTGACCTCTCTTTGGCCCCCTCGGTCAAGGCGATCTGCCAATACCCAGACGTTAAATCAAACGTGCTGAGGTAGTTGGCAGCCCCTAGCCGATCGATGAGTTCATCAGCTCTGGGGATGGGGTGTGCGTCGGTCCTAGTGACCGAATTGAGTCCTCTGTAGTCCACACAGAACCGGAGTTCGGGTGTGGCTCCCGGCGCTGCAGCCTTTGGGACCAAGACCACGGGGCTGGCCCAAGGACTGCTAGAAGACTCAATTACCCCGAGTGCAAACATCTTGGAGACCTCCTCCTTGATGCATGTCCTCACCCTGTCAGTCACCCTGTAGGCCTTGTGCCGCACAGGTGGACTATCCCCAGTGTCCACATCATGGACGCACCAATCAGTGACACCAGGGACCAGGGAAAACAGGTCAGAATTTGTCCCAGCAACTGGCGACAATCATTCTGTTGCTCAGGGGTCAGGGTGGAAGAGAGGATGACATCATCCACTGACCCATCTTGCTCCTTGGCTGACAGGAGGTCAGGAAGAGGTTCTGTCTCTTCTTCTATTCCAGCATCTGTTGCCAAGAGCATGCCCACTTGGGACCTCTCCAAGTGGGGCTTGAGGCGGTTGACATGTAGGACCCTTAAGGGGTTCCTAGGAGACTTCAGGTCCACCACGTAGGTAACAGGACTCTTGCGCTCCACCACCTCAAAGGGACCGGTCCACTTATCCTGGAGCGCACACGGCTCCACGGGGGCCAAGACCCATACTTTCTGTCCAGGCTGAAGCTCTACCAGAGTGGCATTCTGGTCGTACCACCGCTTCATCTCCTCCTGGCTGGCTTCCAGATTTGCCTCAGCAAGTTGCCTGAATCGCCTAGTCTGATTCCTGAAGGCCAGCATGTAACTATATACATTCTGGGGAGGTTTCCTGGGAGATTGCTCCCAGCCTTCCTTGACCAGACTTAGAGGTCCTCTGACTGGGTGACCATACAGAAGCTCAAAGGGACTGAACCCCAGAGACTTCTGTGGCACCTCACGGTAAGCGAAGAGAAGGCATGGTAAGAGGACGTCCCACTTACGCCTCATGGGTCCTTCTAGGCCCATTATCATGCCTTTGAGGGTTCGGTTGAATCTCTCAACCAACCCGTTTCCTTGGGGGTGGTAAGGGGTGGTGAACTTGTAGGTTACACCACACTCTTGCCAAAGAGATTTCATGTACTTGGACATGAAATTGGTACCTCGGTCAGACACCACCTCTAGAGGGAATCCCACTCGGGAGAAAATTCCCATCAGTGCCCGTCCCACCACGGGGGCCGTCACTGTCCTCAGAGGAATGGCTTCCGGGTACCGGGTGGCATGGTCCACCAGGACCAGGATGAACCTATTGCCCATCGCTGTCCTGGGGTCCAGTGGCCCTACAATGTCAATCCCCACTCGCTGGAATGGGGTACCGACCACAGGGAATGGCTGGAGTGGAGCCTTCTGCTTCCTTCCACTCTTTCCACTTGCCTGGCAAGTCTGGCATGTCCTGCAGTGCGTATCTGAACTCCTGCGCATTTGAGGCCAATAAAAGTGGGTGACAAGCCTTTCAAAGGTCTTGTCCTGCCCCAAATGCCCTGCCAATGGCACATCGTGAGCCAGCCCCAGTAGGAAGGCTCTGAAGTCCTGGGGTACCACCAGCGCACGGGCTGACCCAGGCTCAGCAACCTTAGGCTCTGTATATAGGAGCTCGTTCTCCCAGTAAACGAAATGTGATCCTGACTGATCACCTGCGGCCTGGTCTGCAGCCTGCTGCCGCATACCCACGAGAGAAGGGCACTCCTTCTGTGCCTTGCAAAAGTCCTCCCTGGTGGGACCCCCTTCCTGCTGCCAATGGGTCAGCTCCGGCAGGTCTCCCAGTTCAGCTATCTGCTCCCCTGTAGGCTCCAGGGCATCCCCCTCAAGGTCTGCTTCCTCCTGGACCGTGGGAACTTCAGGGGCCGGCTTCCCGCGCCCCTTGCTCCTTCTCTCTGAGGCCGGTTCCTGGGCCTCCCTCTCAGGCTCCAGGACCTCTTGAGTCCCTCTACTGGCTGCCATGGACCGTGTGGTGACACACGCCCAATCTGGCATACCCAACATCTCCAGGTGAGCACTCCGCTCCACCTTAGCCCAAGGTGAGCTCTCCAAATCGTTCCCTAACAAACAGTCTACAGGCATGGCGGGCCTCACAGCTACCTGAAGAGTACCAGAGACCCCCCCCCACTCAAAGGGAACCTGAGCCACCTTGCAGTGTCTCTCTGTGTTGTCAGCGGCAACAACGGGGTAGAATGCATTGGGGACCACCTGCTCTTGAGACACCAGGTGACACCTGACAGCTGTCACACTGGCTCCTGTATCTCTAAGAGCTTCCACTCTATGGCCATTTATGGTCACCCACTGCCTGTACTTCTTAGTGTTCTCAGGCAGCTGGGTTGGAGGGACCACTTCACGGTCTCCTAGCGAGACCAGGGACATCTCTGCGGGACCCCATCCACCTTGGACATCCCTCTCCTCCCCCAAGGCTACACTAGTCACCTGCCGGGGTGGAGCACCAGTGGGTGCTGGTTTACCAAATAATGGACACTTTACATCAGAGGCAAAATGCCCCAAGTTGTAACACCTGTAACATCTGACGGGCCCCTTCTGAACAGGAGGACCTGTTAGGGCCCCGGTCGGTTTCTGGGGTGGGGAGGCTGAGAACCCTTCCCTTGGTTCCCTTGGGGACTATTTTGGGGCCCTTTTTGGAACTGCTTCTGTTTACCCCTGTCCCCCCCACTCTTCTGCTGGGGACCCTGCCCACCTTTGGCGGAATCTCCCACGGTACCCTTGTGGACCCTGGTACTGACCCAGCGGTCCGCCTCCTCAGCAAGCTTCCTCGGGTTAGTCAGCCTACTATCTATCAGGTGCTGGCGTAGCTCAGGAAAACAATTACTGGACAAGTGCTCCCATGCCATTAAATCAAGAAGCCCTTGATAATCATTTACCTTACTACCCTTTACCCAACCATCCAGCGCTCTGCAAAAGAAAGTCACATACTCCACATACGTACTATTGGGAATCTTAGTGCAACCCCTGCACCTCTGTCTATATAACTCAGGGGTCAACCCATACCTAGCCATCAATGCTTCCTTCATATGGGCATAAGAATTATGAACATCAGCAGGTAAATCTAACAGTGTGTCCCGCCCTTCACTCAGGAACCGTCCCCACAACCCCGCTCCCCAATCTCTCTCAGGGACCCGGTGGGAAGACATGGCTACCTCATAGGCTCTGAACCACTGCCCGATGTCGTCATTCTTGAAGAACTCCTTCACGACATCCTTGGGAATATAAACTCTTGGTTCCGCCGGTACTGGCGGTGTGCTGCCACCAGAGGGATTAAGCTCCAAACTTTTTGCTTTCAGCTCCAGCTCCCTCAGCTTCATGTCATGCTCTAATTGTAGTTTCTTTTCTTCCATGGCTAATCTTTGTTTTTCCATATCCATCTGCCCATGAAGTTTTGCCATCTCCACCTCGTGTGCCCGGGTTGCTGCCCTGTCTGCCAACTCTTCTGGCGACAGGCCTCTGCCAAACTCATGGACACTTTCTGGTGGAACCATTTCCACCTGATTCTCTGGTGCCTTTGACTCATACCAGGCCCTCAGCACCTTCACGAGTTGTTCCTTCTTTTTCAATCCAGTTTGGGCAATTCTGAACTTGGAGCAAAAACCTCTCAACTCTTCATTGGTATAATTCTGAAGTGCGCTTTCTTCCCAATCTATGTCCTCAAATCCAGAGATTATAGAAGCTGCCCTTCCGGCGGGAAGTGAACCAGGCATGGTTCTAACAACGGAGATTCTTGGCAAAACAAAAACAAATTCTAGTCTTGTGGCTGCGTTACTGGTCTGCTCTCACTACGTGGTGATCAGTGATTCACTATACGCAAACCACAAATGCAAATCCGTAAATCCTCACCGCTGCCACCAATGTTAGAAATGAGGGGGCTCTGGTTGACGCAGGTGTGAACCCACAACAAGCAGGGACCCTTTACTTCTTGTCAGGGCGAAGGATGACTCCCCAGAATAACCCCTGCTCACCCTCTAGGTGCGTGGCGCGAGCAGTCTAGGCTAAGTCTCAGGCGTACACGGTTAAGCAAATGCAATTACACATACAGTAAACCCCTTGCATGCACCACAAACGGACACCAATCAGGAAGTATATAAAAATAAGCTTTTATGTAGATTCAGCAGATTCAATACAAGGCCCAGTAACGTTAAACTGATGGGGCCACAATTCTTAGGAATACGGTAAAGTTCTCTTTGTTACGGAAAGTTCTTTAGGCGGGCACAAGGTAACTGTAGGCCTCAGCGCACTTCGTGCTGAGGCGGCGCCCGGGAAGCACACGGCAGATGACAGGGAAATCAGAACGTTGCGGACCCTGGATCCGATGCGAGCTCGCGGTCGAGTTCGTAAGTACAGTACCTTGTTTCTTGATGCAAAGGCGGGTGCGGGATTTCAGCGGCTCTTCAACAGAAGAGCGAGGCGGCGTCCGGGGCTCCCACACTTCACGATGGGGGTCTGATCTTCAGGCTCACGACAAGAGCGGGGTGTTGCAGGTGGCGGGTGAACAAAGCGGGGCAGCCGGGCACGCAGATACGTCCGGGCCGTCCGAGGCTTGGAGATGCTCACAAACGCCGATTCCGGCGGGAGGGTGAAGGTGCACAGCGAGCCTCTAACGAGCGAGGTGACAGGGGCAGCCCAGCACAGCGTAGGGGGAGCGGCTCCGATCGAGCGAGGCTCTTCCCAAGGCGGGGGCGGCTAAGCAGTCCTGGTCACGGCTCAGGGAGGGACTGGGGCACGAGGGTCACAGCTCCGGCGAGGGAAAGGACACCACAGTCCAGCGGCAGGCGAGTGAAGATCAGGTAGAGCCCAATGGTCCTGGGGCTCAGTTCAGGGGGCAAGCTCAGTTCCAAGCCCTTGGAGATCATTTTGGAAAAGCACAAGTCTTGAGAGTAAAAATAAAGCAAAGTCTTCAGCAACAGTTTCTCTTCTCCCCTTTGGCAGCAAGGTCACCACTGCAGGCCAATCCCCCAGGATAGGGACAGTCTTCCTCCTACAGCTTTCCCGGTGCCTCCTCCTCAGGCAGAGATTCTTCTTGGTCAAAAGCGGATCTAGTTTCTTAGGAGCAGGGCTCCTCCATTTATACAGCAAATTTTTTGTTCTCCCAGGCCAGGGGGCCCTTGCCTAGTTCAGTCCGGTTTCTGAGCACTTTGTTTACGCGATGCAGGCTTCTTCTTTCAGAGTGCAGGGCAGAGTCCTCAGACGCTCCACAGGGGGCGGAGCCGGCATTGAGGTGGCAGAGCACTGTCCTATTCAGAGCCTAGGAGCACTCCTCCCACCCATCTACCTGTCGATCGTCCTATTCACCACCAGGCTACCTAGCCCTGCCCTTCTGGGTTCCCCCAGCCCTGTCACTCATACCAGCCAGACATCAGA
This sequence comes from Triturus cristatus, assembly GCF_964204655.1. Classification (NCBI taxonomy): domain Eukaryota; kingdom Metazoa; phylum Chordata; class Amphibia; order Caudata; family Salamandridae; genus Triturus; species Triturus cristatus. Next base: position 40,993,604 of record NC_140583.1, on the reverse strand, counting down.
TACACATCACGCAGAGGCGGCTGAAATGTTTAGGCAAGCAAAGGCCAGCTTTCTAAAAGCGGCATTTGCAAACCCGGAATATTAAAATAAACCTTGCGAAAAGATGTACCTTATTATTCCGAGTTCAGGCATACTAAACTCGATCTTCTACCATGTTCCCTGGGTCGGTTAGGATCATAGGGTGTAACAATCCAGGCCGCCCATACTGGCCTATGAGAACAGGGTAGCCTTGCAGTAGTGAACAACAAGATGGCGGTCATTCACTACTAGGACATGCCACGCATCCAGGCTTGTCCTACCTTAGGCTTACAACGCACCCTGCCCGTGGGCCTACCAGAGGGGTGACTAACATGCAGCTAAGGGAAGGTTTTAGGGACCGGCAAGTGTGGGCACTTGCCAGTCAGCATGTCAGTACCAGACTGCACGCAGGTTCTGCGATGGCAGACCTTAGACGTATTTTACCGGCCGCTTCTGTGGGTGGCACAACCAGTGCTGCAAGCCCACCAGCGGTGTTTGCATTTACATGCCCTGGCGCTCCTGGCGCACTTTACTGGGGTCTGATAGTAAATCAAACAATCCAATCATGGAATCCAACCACATATACAATTTACAAAGGGAGCACTCGCACCGCGACACTGGTTGGCAGTGGCACAGCGCGCTGAGCGGCCAACACCATAAAAACACATGAGGCACAGCGACAAAAAGAGGAAGGGAGACTCACGCCAAGGTGCCAGGTCTAACAACACCCCCGAAAACAAAAATCCCCCCCCAAAAACACATTTTCCAACTCAATCCAATGCCATCCATGCCCTACATGATGTTTAAATTCAACAGGACACACAGATAAACACTTGTTTAATGCACTTTTGGCTACCTGCTCTGAGCCTACTGGATGAAGGCAGGCCCGTGGGCAGACAAGGCCACACAAGCTTGCAGGCCTAGGCTTCAAAATGGCCGCCAGCCACATGGCCAGGCTCACCCAACTACAAGAAAGAGAAGACAGACAATGCAGGCCTGTTGCAAAAAACACACTGCCTGCCTTCAAAATGGCCGCCAGCCTCATGGCCAGGCCCACAACAAGACGCCTAGGCCACAAAGGAATAACATGCAGGTCTAAAAGCTGCACACTAATAACTCCCACCAGAAAAGGCCCACAGCCACATGCACACTCACAAATCACCAGCCGCGGTCGGTAGTAGGAGTTCCTGCAGGGCGGTGACGTGGGGAGGGGGAGGGGCAGGGTGGGGGGTAGTAAACTATGGATTACGGAGGTTTACAAGTAAGTAAACATATAAATTAATGAAATGATTTTCGTTGCGTGCACTGCATCCCCAAATGCGATGCAGTGCACGCAACGAAATTTGTTTTATTAATTTATATGTTTACTTACCTGTAAACCTCCGTAATCCATAGTTTACTACCCCCCACCCTGCCCCTCCCCCTCCCCACGTCACCGCCCTGCAGGAACTCCTACTACCGACCGCGGCTGCAAATCACAAGAAACAAGCTGGAGGCCTGGCAATCAATGAACTGCCAAAAGGCCTATAAAGAAGCCAGGCAAAAGATGCATGCTAAACAACACTGCGGTGCCTTTTTAATGCAATAAAATGCAAAAACGAAAATCCACAGGGCAAAACAAGGTCTGCAGGGTGCACACCAACACACCAGGCACACACAACAAAGGCATTTCTTTAACACACCCCCAAAAACAGAAATCCCCCCAAAAAACACATTTTCCAACTCAATCCAATGCCATCCATGCCCTAAATGATGTTTGAAAAACATTCAACACACACCAAAGGAACAGTTGCTTCATCATGCACCCACCCATGACTAGCTCTGGGCCTACTGGCTACCCCCAACAATTAAAAAAAAAGAATGAAAAGTACCAAAATTGTAGTTGCAGCAACTGCAATGCCCACAATCAAACTGACACAGCACCAACTTACTTGTAAAATATCAAATTCAAAAGTCCTCAAATCCAATGATTATGATGCAACAGACACAAAGAGTGATCTTTCCAGCTGAAATCCAAAGGCAGAATGAACAGGAGATGAACAAAGCACTGGGAGGAGCCTGATGGACAGGAACAGGAAGTTGGAGACTCTGTGGGACTTCCTCCCTCTCTCCACCAAAAGTTTTTTTTTTTTTAAAAGGACTCCTTGCACAAAAAAGGACAGTCAAATTTCAATCTGAGGAGTTTTTTCCATCCAAATCATCATTTAGAGAAGGTTTTATGCAGCTAGGGTTAATATTCTTCTCCAAATCGAAAATTTGGCGTGTTCGCGATCGCAACCTTCACCACTCTTCCTCCGGATGTCGATGGAGCGTCCCAAAAGACGTGTTTGCGATCTCATGGCCTAAACTATCATATCCAGGGGATGTTCGCAAAGTATTAACCCCTCTAGAGCGTCCTGCTCAATGAACTACGATGTCCCCCAATGTCTACGGTGACTCCCCCACAAGTTGAGTTTAGGCAAATGAGCTAGTTTCACTAAGATGTTGGCACCTGTGCAACTTCTAGGTCAGTTTGAAAAGTTCTTTGGCCAGAGTGTCACCGATAAGAACAACTTCCTATTGTGGCCTGGCTTTGGTTGTGTTACAGTATCTCCATCTCTACAAGGCCAGGCGTCATGTTTACATACTGAACGGAGGTGCGGCTTGGCTGCTGCTGGGGAGGAATGGGAGGGGTCAGCATCATCTGTGGCGCTGCTCAACCCCAGCAGCAGCCCTGCTCATCTCAGGTCAGACTGGCGAATGCTGCTCTCAGCAGTCGTAGCCCACAGCAGAGGCTAGCAGGTACTTGACTCAGCAGACGAAGCATTCCGATCAGACTGACCGGTGCTCATCTAAGGAGTTGTGGCCTCCTGGCCCTGGAAGATCTCCTGCTTCAGTGGAGGCTGCTCCTCTGAGGTTCCACCACACATGACGTCATGATGCAGGGATGCAGACGGCACGCTCTTGTTTGGCTCCAAGATTCTTCATGTGATCAAATCATGCTCAGGGAGAGCAGACGATAGCCCATGACACAGGTCAGTTCTGTCACTGCTCGCACCGAGCAGCCGGTCCCTCATGAATGCTCCCCACAGCAGGTTCATGGACGGGGTTCTTCTGGACTTGGTCTCCTCCTCCAGGGCCAGGTCTTCTGCTTCCTTCTGTGAGCAGACAGGAGACTGGGTATGAGGCTCATAACTTCTCCAGTAACTTTCAGACTCCGCATGGTGTCCCCTCATCTCTGGGAGACTGGCTGCAGCTCTTCGAGTATCCCTTCCTTGGTGGACAAATCTTTGGTGGTGGACCAAAGTGGGGTGCTTTGGGTTTTCCTTTTATACCCATTTCCCACACAGGAGATGCTGATCCACTGTATAGGGCTGTGGAACCGGATTCGTGTGGTTCCTTTTCAAATGTCATTTTCTTGCTGTAGCGCAGAGACAGTATTTGTGCAAGGTGACGGCTCTCAAAGCAGTAGTGAGGATGCTGGCTCGAAGCATGAGCATCCAAGGTATGGACACAAGGACGTGTGGAAACACTGCACCTGAGCACTGCACCTGGACACTGCACCTGGGCACTGCACCTGGGCATTGCACCTGGACGCTGCACCTGGGCATTGCACCTGGACGCTGTACCTGGACACTGCACCTGGACATTGCACCTGAACACTGCACCTGGACACTGCTTGGGCATTGCACCTGGACACTGCATCTGGACGCTGTAACTGGACACTGCACCTGGGCATTGCACCTGGATGCTGTATCTGGACGCTGTGCCTGAACACTGCACCTGGACACTACACCTGGACACTGCACCTGGGCATTGAACCTGGACGCTGCACCTGGACGCTGCACCTGGACACTGCACCTGGACGCTGTACTTGGGCATTGCACCTGGACACTGCACCTGGACACTGCACCTGGACACTGCACCTGGATGCTGTACCAGGACGCTGCAACTGGATGCTGCACCTGGACGCTGCACCTGGACACTGTACCTGGACACTGCACCTGGACACTGCACCTGGACGCTGTACCTGGGCACTGCACCTGCAAACTGCACCTGGATGCTGCACCTGGTCACTGCACCTGGACACCGCACCTGGACGCTGTACCTGGACATTGCACCTGAACACTGCACCTGGACATTGTACCTGGATGCCTGGCATTGCACCGGAACACTGCACCTTGACACTGCACCTGGACACTGCACCTGGGCACTGCACCTGGGCACTGCACCTGGACACTGCACCTGGACATTGCACCTGAACACTGCACCTGGACACTGCACTTGGGCATTGCACCTGGACACTGCACCTGGGCATTGCACCTGGACACTGCACCTGGGCATTGCACCTGGACGCTGTACCTGAAAACTGGACCTGGACATTGCACCTGAACACTGCACCTGGACACTGCACCTAGGCATTGCACCTGGGCACTGCACCTGGGCATTGCACCTGGACACTGCACCTGGACATTGCACCTGAACACTGCACCTGGACACTGCACCTGGGCACTGCACCTGGGCACTGCACCTGGACATTGCACCTGGACACTGTACCTGGACACTGCACCTGGACATTGCACCTGAACACTGCACCTGGACACTGCACCTGGGCTTTGCACCTGGACACTGCACCTGGGCTTTGCACCTGGACGCTGTACCTTGGCATTGCACCTGGACGCTGCACCTGGGCATTGCACCTGGACGCTGTACCTGGACACTGCACCTGGACATTGCACCTGAACACTGCACCTGGACACTGCTTGGGCATTGCACCTGGACACTGCACCTGGACGCTGTACCTGGACATTGCACCTGGGCATTGCACCTGGACGCTGCACCTGGACGCTGCACCTGGACACTGCACATGGGCATTGCACCTGGACGCTGTACCTCGGCATTGCACCTGGACACTGCACCTGGACACTGCACCTGGACACTGTACATGGACACTGCACCTGGACGCTGTACCTGGGCACTGCACCTGGACACTGCACCTGGACGCTGTACCAGGAAGCTGAAACTGGATGCTGCACCTGGACACTGCACCTGGACACTGTACCTGGACACTGCACCTGGACACTGCACCTGGACGCTGTACCTGGACACTGTACCTGGACACTGCACCTGGACACTGCACCTGGACGCTATACCTGGGCACTGCACCTGGACACTGCACCTGGACGCTGCACCAGGACGCTGCAACTGGATGCTGCACCTGGACACTGCCCCTGGACACTGTACCTGGACACTGCACCTGGACACTGCACCTGGACGCTGTACCTGGGCACTGCACCTGGAAACTGCACCTGGACGCTGTACCAGGATGCTGCAACTGGATGCTGCACCTGGACACTGCACCTGGACACTGTACCTGGACACTGCACCTGGACGCTGCACCTGGATGCTGCACCTGGACATTGCATCTGGGCATTGCACCTGGACGCTGTACCTGGACATTGCACCTGGACACTGCACCTGGACACGGTACCTGGACACTGCACCTGGACGCTGTACCTGGGCACTGCACCTGGACACTGCACCTGGACGCTGTACCAGGACGCTGCAACTGGATGCTGCACCTGGACACTGCACCTGGACACTGTACCTGGACACTGCACCTGGACGCTGTACCTGGGCACTGCACCTGGACACTGCACCTGGACGCTGTACCAGGACGCTGCAACTGGATGCTGCACCTGGACACTGCACCTGGACACTGTACCTGGACACTGCACCTGGACACTGCACCTGGACGCTGCACCTGGAAACTGCACCTGGATGCTGCACCTGGTCACTGCACCTGGACACTGCACCTGGACGCTGTACCTGGGCATTGCACCTGGACACTGCACGTGGATGCCATCGGTTTTTCTGAAGCAGTAATCAAAGGAGAGGATGTGGTCCGTCGGCTAGACTGCCGACTTTGGTGCTGGCAACCAGGGTTCGAACCTCGGGGTCGCGTCCACATCCTGTGATTCTGGGCACATCATTTAATCTCCCCGTGCCTGAATGTGTAAATAACCGGTGCTCATGTAAAGCGCTCCAATACCTTCGGGTCGAGTTCACGCTATATGAAATCTGCACACAAAAAAAATCAGAGGCAGTCGAAAGGGACCGGACTACAAACGTCCCAGTGGGGCTGGCAGACGACGCTCCTGTTGCAGAGAAAAGATCTGGTCAGGGCTATTATCTCATTGCTTCACGTCAACAACCCAGGACATGGACAGTATCTCAAGTCATAAAAGAGGGCATACTTGGTGCGCCCCTCCAATCAGAGAACCCTTCTGGACCTGGGCAGAACCCCGTGCATGCCTAGGCCTCGGTGTACGGGATGGGTTGGCTTGCTACCCGGGTGGTTAGTACCAATTTCACATACAGGTGGGTCACTCAGGGCACGGTATGCCCCAGCGCATCAGAAAGGGGACATTCCCATCCCAATAATAATGAGGGGGACAGGGGCGCCATGAGTTGTCTGGAAGGAGGAATGAGCTACCGTCCCCAGCGCCCCCATGATGACTCTCCTGACGCCTCCTTCAAAAGCCCAGGGGATTCTGCCAGGAGAAAAAGGAAAAGCCCAAACAAACATACGCTCTAGTAATGCAAAGACAATTGGGAAAGGAGCTAATCATAAATATTGATCAGGATTCGATAAAGCCATCCCCGGCAGGTAAGGTCGGGAGGCGAAGCCCGAGCCCGGATCTTTGGGAACTGCAGGAAGAGAAGCCACAGCCACCAACAGAGACGGATTACAAGAGGAACAAGAGGAACTTACTGCCAATGTTGACAAACTCGAAGTAATCTTTAGGTGACAAGTGACTGACCTGGCTTCGAGCTGAACTGTGGCCCAGACTGGTGATGCAGGGGGAGTAGACCTTAAAATGGGGGCCATCCATTGCTACAAATGACGCATCACTGCAGGATGTGGAAATGGAGCAGCTCTGCAAACACCGGGACGGAGAAGGTCTTTGTAAATAAAACATTTAATGACCCGTAGCCATGGATGTGGTTTGATATTAGTGGACCCTACCCCCAGCGTGACAGACATGTGCAGGAGCGCTCGACCAGCAGCAGCGCAGAGTTTGCCAGACATGTTCAAAGGGGCTCGACCACCAGCAGTCCACCCGGTCCGCCGGACATGTTCAAAGGGGCTCGACCACCAGCAGTCCACCCGGTCTGCCGGACATGTTCAAAGGGGCTGGACCACCAGCAGTCCACCTGGTCCGCCGTACATGTTCAAAGGGGCTCGACCACCAGCAGTCCACCCGGTCTGCCGGACATGTTCAAAGGGGCTCGACCACCAGCAGTCCACCCGGTCCGCCGGACATGTTCAAAGGGGCTCGACCACCAGCAGTTCACCCGGTCTGCCAGACATGTTCAAAGGTGCTCGACCACCAGCAGTCCACCCGGTCCGCCGGACATGTTCAAAGGGGCTCGACCACCAGCAGTCCACTCGGTCTGCCGGACATGTTCAAAGGGGCTGGACCACCAGCAGTCCACCCGGTCCGCCGGACATGTTCAAAGGGGCTCGACCACCAGCAGTCCACCTGGTCTGCCGGACATGTTCAAAGGGGCTCGACCACCAGCAGTCCACCCGGTCCGCCGGACATGTTCAAAGGGGCTCGACCACCAGCAGTTCACCCGGTCTGCCAGACATGTTCAAAGGTGCTCGACCACCAGCAGTCCACCCGGTCTGCCGGACATGTTCAAAGGGGCTCGACCACCAGCAGTCCACCCGGTCCGCCGGACATGTTCAAAGGGGCTCGACCACCAGCAGTCCACCCGGTTTGCCGGACATGTTCAAAGGGGCTGGACCACCAGCAGTCCACCTGGTCCGCCGGACATGTTCAAAGGGGCTCGACCACCAGCAGTCCACCCGGTCTGCCGGACATGTTCAAAGGGGCTCGACCACCAGCAGTCCACCCGGTCCGCCGGACATGTTCAAAGGGGCTCGACCACCAGCAGTTCACCCGGTCTGCCAGACATGTTCAAAGGTGCTCGACCACCAGCAGTCCACCCGGTCTGCCGGACATGTTCAAAGGGGCTCGACCACCAGCAGTCCACCCAGTCCGCCAGACATGTTCAAAGGGGCTCGACCACCAGCAGTTCACCCGGTCTGCCAGACATGTTCAAAGGTGCTCGACCACCAGCAGTCCACCAGGTCTGCCAGACATGTTCAAAGGTGCTCGACCACCAGCAGTCCACCCGGTCTGCCAGACATGTTCAAAGGTGCTCGACCACCAGCAGTCCACCCGGTCTGCCAGACATGTTCAAAGGAGCTCGACCATCAGCAGTCCACCCGGTCTGCCTTGCATGTTCAAAGGGGCTCGACCACCAGCAGTCCACCCAGTCTGCCGGACATGTTCAAAGAGGCTCAACCACCAGCAGTCCACCCGGTCTGCCGGACATGTTTAAAGAAGCTCAACCAGTAGCAGTCCACCCAGTCTGTCGGACATGCTTAAAAGACCTCAACCAGTGGCAGTCCGCCCGGTCTGTCAAGCATGTTGAAAAGAGCTCGACCAGTGGCAGTCCACTGCCAGACATGTTCAAGGGGGCTCGACCACCAGCAGTCCACCCGGTCCGCCGGACATGTTTAAAGGAGCTCGACCACCAGCAGTCCACCCTGTCTGTCGGACATGTTTAAAGGAGCTCGACCACCAGCAGTCCACCCGGTCTGCCAGACATGTTCAAAGCAGAGCGACCACCAGCAGTTCACCCGGTCCACCAGACATGTTTAAAGGAGCTCGACCACCAGCAGTCCACCCGGTCTGCCGGACATGTTCAAAGGGGCTCGACCATCAGCAGTCCACCCGGTCTGCCGGACATGTTCAAAGGGGCTCAACCACCGGCGGTCCACCCGGTCTGACGGACATGTTTAAAGGAGCTCGACCAGTGGCAGTCCACCCGGTCTGTCGGACATGTTTAAAGCAGCTCGACCAGTGGCAGTCCACCCGGTCTGTCGGACATGTTTAAAGGAGCTCGACTAGTGGCAGTCCACCCGGTCTGTCGAGCATGTTGAAAGGAGCTCAACCATTGGCAGTCCACCCGGTCTGTCGAGCATGTTGAAAGGAGGTCGATCAGCGGCAGTGCACCCGGTCTGTCGGGCATGTTGAAAGGACCTCGATCAGCGGCAGTGCACCCGGTCTGTCGAGCATGCTGAAAGGAGCTCGATCAGCGGCAGTGCACCCGGTCTGTCGAGCATGTTGAAAGGAGCTCGATCAGCGACAGTGCAACCTGGTCTGTCGAGCATGTTGAAAGGAGCTCGATCAGCGGCAGTGCACCCGGTCTGTCGGGCATGTTGACAGGAGGTCGATCAGCGGCAGTGCACCCGGTCTGTCGGGCATGTTGAAAGGAGCTCGATCAGCTGCAGTGCACCCGGTCTGTCGAGCATGTTGAAAGGAGCTCGATCAGCGGCAGTGCACCGGGTCTGTCGAGCATGTTGAAAGGAGGTCGATCAGCAGTAGTGCACCCGATCTGTCGGACATGTTGAAAGGAGGTCGATCAGGGGCAGTGCACCCGGTCTGTCGAGCATGTTGAAAGGAGCTCGATCAGCGGCAGTGCAGCCGGTCTGTCGAGCATGTTGAAAGGAGCTCGATCAGCGGCAGTGCACCCGGTTTGTTGGACATTTTGATAGGAGCTTGATCAGCGGCATTGCATCCGGTCTGTCAAGCATGGTGAAAGGAGCTCGATCAGCGGCAGTGCACCCGGTATGTCGGACATGTTGAAAGGAGCTCGATCAGCGGCAGTGCACCCTGTCTGTCGAGCATGTTGAAAGGAGCTCAATCAGCGGCAGTGCACCCGGTCTGTCGAGCATGTTGAAAGGAGGTCGATCAGCGTCAGTGCAGCCGGTCTGTCGGGCATGTTGAAAGGACCTCGATCAGCGGCAGTGCACCCGGTCTGTCGAGCATGTTGAAAGGAGCTCCATCAGCAGCAGTGCACCCGGTCTGTCGAGCATGTTGAAAGGAGCTCCATCAGTGGCAGTTTACCTGGTCTGTCGAGCATGTTAAAAGGAGCTTGATCAGCAGCAGTGCACCTGGTCTGTCGAGCATACTGAAAGGAGCTCGATCAGCGGCAGGGCACCCGGTCTGTCGAGCATGTTGAAAGGAGCTCGATCAGCGACAGTGCAACCTGGTCTGTCGAGCATGTTGAAAGGAGCTCGATCAGCGGCAGTGCACCCGGTCTGTCGGGCATGTTGACAGGAGGTCGATCAGCGGCAGTGCACCCGGTCTGTCGGGCATGTTGACAGGAGGTCGATCAGCGGCAGTGCACCCGGTCTGTCGGGCATGTTGACAGGAGGTCGATCAGCGGCAGTGCACCCGGTCTGTCGGGCATGTTGTAAGGAGCTCGATCAGCTGCAGTGCACCCGGTCTGTCGAGCATGTTGAAAGGAGCTCGATCAGCGGCAGTGCACCCGGTCTGTCGAGCATGTTGAAAGGAGCTCGATCAGCGGCAGTGCAGCCGGTCTGTCGAGCATGTTGAAAGGAGCTCGATCAGCAGCAGTGCACCCGGTCTGTCGAGTATGTTGAAAGGAGCTCGATCAGCGGCAGTGCACCCAGGTTGTCGGAAATGTTGATGGGGGCTCGACAAGCAGAAGTGGGCACAGCCTGTCGGACATGTTAAGAGCGCTGGACTGTTAGCCAGGTACTCAGTCTGGCAAACATATTCAAATAGGTATTGCGACTAGCATAACTGCTGATGTGGAGTGCCACCTTCACATTTTAAAGGAATTAGCACCAGATTCTTCACTCTCCTTTTACTAGCCCTGACAGTTCATGGCTACAACTAGCTGGTCAGGAGGCAACCTATGGGTAATGTGCCAAACTACCCTGTAGGAAAGTGCCTCTTTTTGACATGGTTGCCCCCATCTGATACAACTTTGACTGAAAGTGTAATGGGTTCCTGCTAACCAGGTCCTCAGTACCAGTGTACTTTCCCTAAACCTAGGGTATTGGGACCAAAGAGGGTCCCTAATGGCTGCAGCACAAATTGTGCCACTCTAAGGGCCCCTCACCAAGCTCATGCAAAGCACTGCAGCCTGCTTGTCTTGGTGCAGAGAAAAGTGAAGAGTTGACCTGGCACACGTCCCTGGTGCCATACCTGTAAAACAGTACATGTGGTATAGGCAAGTCACCCCTACAGCTGGCCTCACAGCCCTAAGGCACTATACCCCATGTCTGAGCATGCCTGCATGAGTGGATGAGTCCAGTGATATAGAAGTCCGTTCTTAGATATCACAAGTGCGTAGGTAAGCCATAACGAAGACATGAGCTGGACACTCGTGATTGTGAGTTCCCCAGCTCCATGATCACTGTACCCACAGATGTTTGGTACCAAACATCTCGAATTAATAAACCCACAGTGATTCCAGTGTTGTATTTATAAATAAAGGCACCCAGAGGTCACCTTAGAGGTGCCCCCTGAAAACATACCGACTACCAGTGTGTTGACTGAAGGGCCTCGACCAGCCAGCCACCATAGACACAAGGCTGACCCTTGTAGTGAGAGCCTTTTCCTCTCTGAGGCCAGGAACAAAGCCGGCTCTGGGCGGAGGTGTTTACACCTTCTCCATGCAGGCTCTGCATTCCAGGGCAAGAAGCTTCAAAGGCCCTGCCAACTTTGTTATGCAATCCAGGCCTCTCCAGATAGTAGAGATGCCCTCCCCCTCTCCAGGATCCACTTTTGGTGGCAAAACAGGCAAGAAAAGTAGTAAGATTAGGAGGTGTGTCCACATCAAGCCATCACCACCCCAAAAATGGACACCACCATTTCAGATTCCTCCATCTTTTTGGGGCGGAAGTAGCCTTCTAGGGTCAGGGTTATGCCCACTTCCCACATGATGTGGTCATTTAGAGGGTGTAGACACCTAAAGCAGTGGTCTTCAAAGTTATTAATGCCGCACCTCCCTAGTGGGAAAATAAATCACCGGGCCTCCTCATATTTTTTCACAATTATTCTATTAAACTGCCCGTGTTTAAATATGCCTAGACTAATTTAAACATTAAGTTCTGATTTTGAAGACTATTTGGAATCCTTTCCCTTTTGCCACCTCCTTCCAGTCCCTTCCCCTTTGACATCTTCTCCCAGCCGACATATAAATGATAAAAGATGTCAGTGATGGCCCATTACAAAGCGGCTTACTGTCACTTATTTCTTTTCCTACTGAAATCAAAGCACTGTTATCAGTATAATAAGTCTTTTGGCAAGAGCCTGGCGCCCCTCCCCCCTGGGATCAATTGAGGCCCCCGAGCCCTAAAGGTAGGCGGCAGCCCATTGGCTACTCACTATCTGTCACTCCCCTTAATGCCCCTAAATTGAGTATTTAAGTGACACCCCTGAATTCATAAGCCTAACTTCTCACCTACTCCACCACATATACAGCGTTAGTTATATCTACTTCTGACATTGTATTCCAATCCAGGTCTCTCTGCACAGTGTAAATGTAGTGCATTTATATAGCGCTCCGCACACCCCCGAAAGGGTCTCTCAGGCGCTGTGCACATACCGCTGTGGAACCCTTCCTGGCCTTTCCCTGTGAAGTGCCCACTCCTGGGCACCCCCAAGGTGAGGCCAGGAATCCTAGCGCTTTTGGGGCCATTGTGGAGATTAAGCAAGCTATTGACCAGAGTTGCAGAGTGGGACCCATGAGACCCATGATTAGAATAGGCACCGAGGCGAGAATTATCGGGTCCGGGGAAATTGAGCCCAAGACCCGCCGAGGCAGGAATTGAACCCTGGTCCGGGCCAGACCTCTGCATCAGGGTCTGCCGCTCTAACCATTGAGCCACACTTCTCCACAGTGTACTCCCTTTTAACGCACTATATAGTGAGCAAGCATCCTACATATCCCACAAACCTCATGCATGCAATGGCCGTGGAAAGAAAGAAACATTTTACAGGGTAATTCTGCCGTCCTGTGTGCCATTTCATTTCTGTTCATAGAGCCCACCACCCTGAAATTCGAAATCCTTTTTTACATTTCTGTATTTCTGGAAAACAGAACTGCAGCCGGTGCTTGATTTGAGCCGGTGGTTTCCAGTGCTGGGCACCAGCACTTAATTGTCAACACCAGCATTTGTGACAGTCCCCCACAAGGTGGCGCTGTCTCAGATTACCACAACAACAGTCAATTGTTAATCCAATATACATTAAAAATGACTATTGCTTGCCGCCCAAGCCATTCTTACAGCTTTCGGGGGCTGCAATAATCTGAAGGAGTGTGATGGTTAGAAGTTGTGTTATTATCGCGGGCAGCGATGAGAGGGGCTGTGGGTGGTGCAAGCTAGAGTGGTCTCCTGACGAGCACTGATTGCTGCCTCTTCCATTCTATTGTATTCATTCTCCCTGGGCTCTGGCGTCACTTCACAGACTCCCCTCAGTCTTACGATCCCAGATTCCTGCTTCTGCAGCGACCCCCTTCTCTGTTGTGTTCTTTACCAAGGTACCCGTCTGAGGTATTTTAGATGCGACAGCAAGAGCTCTGAAGTTCCCATTGCGAGCATGAGTAACTCGTCATCTAGTTATTGCTGCCGAGCTCAAGGGTCGTCATTTTATCTTTCTCAGGAGGTTGAAAGGCGGACAGGCTCACTTGGCGACCGCGAGGTTACCCACTGACCTCTGCAGCAGGTGCATTGACCCGCTCAGCCGTCAGGCCGCGTTCCACCTGGTACACACACCGCGCGGTCTCCACCGCTGTGTTACCGGCTCATTAAGAGCAGCGGGGAAGCCTCATTTGTGTTTAAAATGTTCAGATCCGGCATCGATCCGCGGATCCCTGAGGGGCCCGAGTACCGATCGAAGCGGGGCTGTCGGGAGGGGAGGGCCTGCAGGGCTGGGAGAAGAGGCCAGGAGGCGTTCACACGCTCGCGAGTTCATGGCTGGCTCTGCCGATCGGTGATAAAGTGCCGCCTCAGGGTTGTCAGCAGCAGCCGCAACCCTCTCCCCCATTCCGCCGCCTCACCCCTCCCAGGGCCACAAAAGAGGCCGCCCCAGCCCCGTCTCTCCCACTTTTCAGCACTTCTCATCGCTGAAGCCAACGCTCTCATTTCAGTCGGAGAAGACGCAAAAAGACGCATGTTCTCTGCTTTCTGTTCTGCACTTTCTAGAAAATACTGCCCCTGAATCTGTATTATGAGTAAACCTTGTTCCTCTTGTCTCGCTGAAACGTACCGGGCTACGGAAATAACAGTTCTGTCCAACTAGAAGTGCAGGGACCCTATAGCCGAGTCCTGGCTTACTTACGTGCAAGTAATCTCCAAATGACAGTATTGCACCCCTGTTGAGAAGTGCAGGTACTCTCCCTCCCCGAATAGAGAAGTTCAGATACCAGAGTACTTCTGAGAAGTCCAGGTACTCTCAAAATAAAAGTATTGCACTCGTGCTGAGAAGTGCAAGTACTCTACCTCCCCGAATAGAGAAGTGCAGATACCAGAGTACTTCTGAGAAGTCCAGGTACTCTCAAAGTAAAAGTATTGTACCCCTGCTGAGAAGTTCAGGTACTCTCCCTCCCCGAATAGAGAAGTGCATATACCAGAGTACTTCTGAGAAGTGCAGGGACTCTCAAAATAAAAGTATTGCACCCCTGCTGAGAAGTGCAGGTACTCTCCCTCCCCGAATAGAGAAGTGCAGACCCCAGAGTACTTCTGAGAAGTCCAGGTACTCTCAAAATAAAAGTATTGCACTCGTGCTGAGAAGTTCAGGTACTCTCCCTCCCCGAATAGAGAAGTGCAGATACCAGAGTACTTCTGAGAAGTCCAGGTACTCTCAAAGTAAAAGTATTGCACTCGTGCTGAGAAGTGCAAGTACTCTACCTCCCCGAATAGAGAAGTGCAGATACCAGAGTACTTCTGAGAAGTCCAGGTACTCTCAAAGTAAAAGTATTGCACTCGTGCTGAGAAGTGCAAGTACTCTACCTCCCCGAATAGAGAAGTGCAGATACCAGAGTACTTCTGAGAAGTCCAGGTACTCTCAAAGTAAAAGTATTGCACTCGTGCTGAGAAGTGCAAGTACTCTACCTCCCCGAATAGAGAAGTGCAGATACCAGAGTACTTCTGAGAAGTCCAGGTACTCTCAAAGTAAAAGTATTGCACTCGTGCTGAGAAGTTCAGGTACTCTCCCTTTCTGAATAAAGGTGTGCAGGTACCTTGTACCAGAGTACCGGCGTATGTCTGAGAAGTGGAGGTACTCTCCAATTAACAGGATGGCACCCTGCTGAGAAGTACAGGTACTCCCCCTTCCAAATAAAGAAGTGCAGGTACCCTATTCCAGAGCACATGCTTACGCCTGAGAAGTGCAGGTACTCTCCATATAAAGGTATTGTACTCTGCTGATAAGTACAGGTACTCCCCCTTCCAAATAAAGAAGTGCTGGTACCCAATACCAGAGTACATGCTTACACCTGAGAAGTGCCGGTACTCTCCATATAAAGGTATTGCACTCTGCTGAGAAGTACAGGTACTCCCCCTTCCAAATAAGGAGGTGCAGGTACCCTATACCAGAGTACCGGCTTACATCTGAGAAGTGCACGTTCTCTCCAAATAAAAGTATTGCACCATGGTGAGAAGTACATGTTCTCTCCCTCTCCAAATAAAGAAGTGCTGATACCCTATACCAGAGTATCGGCTTCTGTCTGAGAAGTGCAGGTACACTCCAATTTAAAGTATTGCACCCTGCTGAGATGTGCATGTGCACTCCCTCTCCAAAAAACAGAAGTGCAGGTACCCTATACCAGAGTACTTCTGAGAAGTGCAGGTACTCTCCAATTAAAAGTATTGCACACTGCTGAGAAGTGCAGCCACTCTCCCTCTCCGAATAAAGATGAACCGGTACCCTATAACAGAGTACTTCAGAGAAGTGCAGGTACTCTCCAAATAAAAGTATTGAAACCCGCTGATAAGTGCAGGTACTCTCAGTCTGTGAATAAAGAAGTGTAGGTACCGTATACCAGAGTATCAGCTTACGTCTGAGAAGTGCAAGTACTCTCCAATTAAAAGTATTTCACTCCTGCTGAGTAGTGCAGGTACACTGCGCACCAGCCTTGCACCACGTATCATCGTACCGCCATACCATAAGTAATCCGTAGACGGCACTGCTTTCTCAGTACAAGCGGCCACGCGCTTGAACTCCCTACCCGTGAGCAGTAGAAACACCCAGGAGAAAATACACTTCCAAAGGCAGTTGAAAACATGGCTATTTCCTAGATAAATGTACCACCAACTTTCTGGCAATAGAGCCCAGAAAACAGTTGCACCCTCAAGTGCAAAACTCAGCTTACAACACACAAAGTGCAAACAAATGAACCAGCAAACTGCTTTCGATAAGCAGCTAAGCTAAAAGGAGCTGACCTATGATTCGCTGTTTTATTATATAGGTATGTTCTATGCAGGTAAGCTAAAAGGAGCTGACCTATGATTCACTGTATTATTATATAGGTATGTTCTATGCAGGGAAGCTAAAAATAAGGCTGACCTATGGTTTGCCACAGTAATATATAGCTATGTACTTTCATGTAGAACAATTATGGTCCGAAATATTACTAAAAACATAATATGCTGCGGCCAGGAACAATTTGTAACATACCTTTTTATAATCACATAAGTCATATCTGCTATGAGGGCTGCTCATCACCAACACTTTATGGCCACAAAAAGCAGCCATCATCAAACACACGGTCTAGGAATAACTTAGAGATCTGTCACACATTACTGGATGATTTGGAAGACGTTAATATAACACATTCACTGCAGGTCACAAATGTCTATGCAATATGACCGCCCCTTTACATCTCACAAAGGCACTCAGATATGAATGATAATAAAACAGATCGCTCCAGTTCTATCATCCTCCAAACAGGCCGGCTCAGGACCACATCTATACACAAAATCTCAGATTGTACAACCCAGTGCAGTAACCACCGAAGCAGACTGTATCATATGAAACACCTGCAGAGCTGTTCAAAGCTACCAACATACTGAAACCCTTAAAACCTGGCATCTGTCTCTCAGACGATAGCCCCACCTTGGTAGTCATTACACAAATCATGGAAACACTTCCCTCACAGGATCAGAACAAAGATTGCATTCTTAAACCACACCGCTACACAATGTAGCACGCTACTCATGTAGGCAAGAGCTTCAAAGCCCCACACAGGGATAGTAAGCGCTATCTAAATTGTACTATACTAGTTACATAGATACAACAGTCAAGGCTACGTGACTAGCTGTGGAGATACAATAGGTGGCACCATGAGACTCGCTGAGAACACAGCGGCAGTGACACTATACTAGTTCTGTAAATGCAACTGTCAAAGGTTACTTGACCAGTTGTGGTTTCCTAACAGGCAACAGCACTGCACTAGTTGTGAGTAGATCCTTACTAATTACATATAGGGAACTGATAAGTGTAGTTGACTACTTATGGGTACCCAACAGGCAACAACACTCCACTAGTTGTGAATATAAAGTCGATTGTACTATACTTGGTGTACCAATGCATAACTGACAAGGGCACTTGACAAGTTGTGAATACATATAGTACTTGCATACATACACTATCGACAAGGGTACTTGACTAGTTTTGAATACAGACGGTGATACTAAACTACTTGCATATCTACACAACAGCTAAAAGTACTTGACTACTTGTGAATACAGACGGTGATACTATACTACTTGTATACACATACAACAGACCAGCGCACTTGACTATTTTATGTTTATGGATTTATAGAGCGCGTAGCTGCCCGTAGGCTTCCCAGCGCTAGGAGAACCATGACAACTTAGTCGGACCACCAAGGCAAGGGGTTTAGGGAACAAAACAATCGGGCAGATTTACAAGCCCCTTGCGCCCTTATTTACGCCGCCGTTGCGTCACTTTTGTGACGCAGCGGCTACGCAAATCCTGCGGCATGGTGCGGGGTACTTACAACGTGACGCATCTGGGAGATGCGTCACGTTGTAAAGCCCTACGCCACATGTAGGCGTTCTTGCGCAGGGGGGGGCGTTCCGGCACAGGAACGCCTCCTAAAAGTTACTGAGTGAAATCTACAAGATTTCACTCAGTCACTTTTAGGCCCATGCTGCGTCAAAACCCTGCGCCTGCCTGAAGCAGGCATAAGGATTGACGCAGCATTAACAAGATAGGGCCCCCCAGAGCATTACTGGAGCGGCGTCGCGCTTGCGACGCAACTCCAGCAATTCAGAACTTTTACGGCACAGATGCGTCAAGCATCTGTGCGTTTTTTGCCCCATGGTGCGCCGCATTGTAAATGCGGCGCATCCATGGTGGCGGAGCTGTGGCGCACAATAACTGGCGCATCCCTGCTGATATGCAGGGATGTGCCAGTTATTGTAAATATGCCCCAATGTTTTGAGTCTCTTCCTGAAAGCTAGTTCATTGATTAACATGCGCACATCTTTGGGCAGTGAGTTCCAGATTTTGGGAACCAGGTGCATGAGAGATCTTCCTCCCCATCGTGCTCTTTTAATTCTGCCCTGTTGCATGAGGAGATCCGCTTGGGATATAGTGGCCAACCAGTTTTTTTATTAAGTCAGGTCCTCTATCATTCATGGCTCTGTGGGCGATACAGACTGCCTTAACTTCGATCCTTGCCTGAACTGGGAGCCAGTGTTGCGTCTTCAGGGCTGCCCTGGCTGATTGCTTTCTCGGAATTTGGAGCAGGGTCCTTGCTGCGGCATTTTGTACTACCTGCAGCCGGTTAATTACATATTTGGGTGCACCAAGATACAGAGAATTCCCGTAATCCAGCTGTGACATAATCAAAGCTTGGAGCACCGTTCTGCGGGATTGTACAGGTAGAATTGGGAGGATTTTTCGGAGCATATGGAGTAATCCAAAGCATTTACCTGAAAGTTTCTTTGCTTGGGTTATGATTACAGACAGTGATACTAGACTTCTTGTATATACACAAAGGACAAGGGTACTTGACTAGTTGTGAATACAGATAGCGATACTATACCACGTGTATACATACACAATAGACAAGGTACTTGACTATTTGTGAATACAGACAGTGATACTAGACTTCTTATGGTCACCCCCACTTTTTTGCTGGTGTCATTATGTTTTACTGACTAGTCTGACTTGGATCCTGCTAATTAGGACCCCAGTCTCCGTGCTTCTTCCTTAAATTAGACATGGTGAGTACTTAGGTACACCCCAGATTGACTGCTGGCGTACACTTGTAAGTCCCTAGTATATGGTACTAAGGTTCCCAGGGCATAGGTACACCAGGGGTCCCCTATGGGTTGAAGCATGTATTGAGCCACCCATGGGAGACCAATCAAATCGAGACTGCAGCCTGCTAGCACCACGTACGACAGTTTCCTTATATCTGAGATCACTGCACACATGAACCTATCAGTCACCCCTAAAGCAGGCCTTTCAATCCTGAAGGCAGGGTGCTTGGTTCTAAGTGCGAGGGTGCCCCTGCATGAGCGGGACACCCATAGAACCTTTGGAGTCCATTCTCCTGGTTTGTAAGTGCAAGAGTGGCTGTTGCAAAGTCATCCTGTGGCCAGGGCACCCGATCCAACATTTTGCTGACTGGTACTGGTGGTAACTGACTTTGCTGACCCTGGGCTTTGCCTAACCAGGCCCAGGGCCACTGCAATGCGGAAGACACATGTAAAATACAGTGAAACCACCTACATGCACAAGAGTACACTATGGGTTAGGGTAGCCCTGTGATTGGCATGACCTTCCCTATAAAGCCCTGGTACATATAGGGCTCGGGGTTTGAAACTACCTTTAAGTCCCTAGTATAGAATAGGACAGGGCAGTTTAGAGGCCAGCAGCCTTTTCTGCACTGGCATGTGTGCCCTGCTGAAGCCTGAGGTCAATTTAAAATCAGCCCTGTGTTGCAGAACTGCTTTTAAAATGCACATTGTACCCAAACTCGACTTTGGTGTTGAGGGCACTTAAAAATGGATAGCCTACAATGTTTTGGCATGGTAGGTACCCCCAGGGTCTCCCCTTGGTGTCCCAGGGGTGGGGGGTTAGATACTCATAAGGGGAATCCTTATAAAAAGGTTTTTATATGCCCTGGGTTTAGTGAAATTGCACATTTCACCCCCACATTGTAGTAAAGTGCTTCCCAAAATCGACTTTTATGCTAGGAGCACTGTGAAATGAGAATCTGCAATACTTTGATATATTCAGAACCCCTAAAAATCTTTCCTATGTGTTCCAGGGGTGGGGGCCCTGTAGGGATAAGCAGAGTCCTTATAAAACATGTTCTAGAGGCCCTGGTATTGGAGAGTTGCCCAGTTCATGTTTCCATTGCAGATCCCCAGCCCGTAGGTTAACATTGGAAAAGGTTATGAGTTAATAACTGGAGAAAGAAAAGCCATAAAACGAGGATTAAAGGACTCAGGAGAATGGTAATGATAAATCCCCAAATATGGTATTGTTGAAATAATTCTAAAATGTACAGACAAGAAGTTATAAGACGTTCTCATCTGTAAGACAAACTCCAGCCCTCTAAAGCTCTACCTTAATTGGTCAGAGATAAGTGGGTGAGCCTGGCTGCTTTGAAGAGGTGATAAATGACCCCTGGGGTTAGGAAGCCTCTCAGGGAGGAGAGGTTGCTGGGCATAGGAATGCTAGGGGGAGGGGTAGTAAATAAAGCTCTTCAAGGGAAGGGGAAGAAAAGCTAAATACATCAGTTTCATTTACAACTCTCCTCTTTGACCCAGGGCAGATGCTAGGCTTAAGAAAAGAATGAGCAGATGGAAGGGAGAGAGACTATGGAGATTAGCCATCCAGGGGGTGTGTTTAGCCAGCTCTTCTCTCACTTCTGCCATTATGGATTTGGTAGGATTGGTGCACCCTGGGACAAAATAGTGCCACACTCTGCAGGAAGTGGTCATACCTTGGGGTGCTACCCTACACCCCAATGGAAAGGAGTGACATCCCGCTTGACCCATAAAACTTGGAATAAGTATCTGAGAGGGGCAGAGCCTCTCAGATCTGCTGTTTGAAACGTAAGAAAGCAAGACGAGCCATGCTGAGAAGAGTGATGTGCATTTTCCTCGGGCCTGCACTCTGAAGATTGCACCTTCTGCATCATCTAGAATGACAGCCCTGTGGAATATCTCACTGTAAAAGGACTATAGAGTGGACTCTCTGTAAGCTTAGGTTAACAGAGCTCACCTGGACTATCACCACAAAAATCCCCAGCCTGGAGTATTATCAGTGGATTTGTACGGGTTTTGTCCAAGTGGATTGTGGGAATTGAAGTCTCACACTTTCAAGGACCCTCTTGGAGATTCCAGAACCTTGGATTGTGTGTTGGACACTTTGGGACCCACAAGAAGAACTTCAGGAAGGAGTTCTAAGAGGATTCAGATTGCTGGAGAAGGCGGCACAAGACTGGTGAAAGATCCTCCAGAACAATTGCTAAATGTGACTGTGTCCCTGTCAGAGGCAACAAAATGACCAAAAGTGGCACTGTTGATTTCTAAGCACTAGAAAATGACTAATCTTTAAAAATTCATATCTCTGGTTCCCTACAGTAGATTTTTTTTCCGTTGTGGTGTCATTTAAAAGAAAATTTTTTTTTTCCTATTTTTATAAATTGGTGTTGGATTTTTATTGTGTGTTGTGTCTTAATTATTTACTGAATTGCTGTTTTTAAATGCTTTACGTACCTGTCTTTGAAGTTAAGCATCAACACAGAAGGAGCACAAGGGGGAAAAAAAACGGTCAGGCCGCCGCCCACTCAACAATCTCTCAACAGAAAAGACCTTACTAGTATTGATCAACACCCCTTTAAATGTAAGACACTGGAGGGGTCTGTAACACTTTGCAAAGACTCCCTCTAAGGAATGGCTCGCTACCGCTAGTCCAAGTGTCTATATATTCAATTTTTAGTAAAACATGTCCATACACCACAGAGAAAACTGAAATTTCCAATGCGATACGTGAAAAAATGTGTGAAAGGGAAAAAGCACCTCACGGTAGTAACACCAAGGAGGGCTTGCTGGTTGGTACTCACTAGCACACCCACTTATCATCATCGGCTGCTTTCTTCCCATGAAGAAAAAGTGTGTGTTTCATCATAAAGTTCTCAACAGTGAGGGAAAAGAAAGAAGAGACAGTGAAAAAGCAAGTATAGATGCACTGTCAGTGTTGGTATCACTAAAGTGCCCACTGGTCCCTGTGAGAAAAGAAAAGATGCAATTCCCAATGTTTAACCCCTTCGGTGCTCATGACGGAATGGTTCCGTCATGACCCACGGTTGAGCTGTGCTCATGACGGAACCATTCCGTCATGACCCCGCCCGCGCAAGATTCCGCCAGCACAGCGGCGGAATCTGCGCAGCATCGAAGGGGTTAAAATGAGGTACCACTCACTAGCTGGACATGGCTTTATTCAATGCTGTGTGCGTCCTCAATTTAAAAAATGGTATATCTTAAACCATTGTCAGGGTAACCAGTATTCACCTCACTTGAGACTCACACCAAATCTGTGGTTGTATGACATTAAAAAGAAGAAGAACGTGCCACGGGTAAATAACACCTCATTGCCAGATGCACTCAAAAATTGTCATTTCACTGCTCTGATAAAATGCATAATTACCGAGTGGTTGCGAGTGTTCCTCGTACCTGCAACTCACTCTTCAAGGCACACGTGCCAGCCGGTCACGTGTCCACATGGTGAGTGCAAATGTTCACATCACCTGCAAATATGCACAAATCACAACATATTGCAATAGTCGAATGCAAGCCCCATTAAGACCTCATCTCACATGCCTTGAGATATTCCTTATGCTAATATCTATAGCAATGTGTCTAGTTAAAAAATCAACATTCGCATCGATACTCTCCTCGCATCGGCATAATTCAGTATTTGAATCTCACCTCCTTATTAAAATCCTCTCATTTATTAATGCTCAGAGCAAGAAGAGCCCATGGTGCATTGTGCTTAATTGTGAAGTTAAGCCTGCCTGCTCGCGGCCACGCTACCAAGGGCTTAGCATGGGAATCATGTTCTAAGACCTATTCTGAGCCCTATATCGTGTCAGTGGTATTACTGCTAGTGGTAAATGCATATCTGCCACTACTAATAATCCACTTTCCAACAGTGGCCACGTGCCATTACGCGATGGCTATCTCTAAACTGGCGGTAACGAGCCCTGCTGTGTTTGGTATCAAACATATTGGAATCATACCAGTGTGGGAGGTATGATTCCATTCACTGTAAGGCTCCTCCAGGAGGCCCTCGGTGATCCTGGTACCAGTCTTCTAGACCCGGGCATCTCAGAGTATCACCTTTCACCAGCTGAGCATGACAGTCTAGCTAAGGGCCCATCATTCATCCCTACTGCCCCTTCAAATTCATTCAACATCAAGTTGGAACTACAACAATTCTTTCACAAAATACGATTAAAATATTATTTTGTGAAAAATGACCAATGGAATAAACGGTCTACAGCTACTGAATTTAGACCTGCCTCCACCCTTACTCCAGCGTCCTACTTGATGAGTGAGAAGATCCTCGCATATGAAAAAATCGTACCAGAAGAGATAATGGACCTTCTAAAAAACAGAAAATTCATCAAACACAACATGACAAAGGATGAGAAACAAGCTCTACATTCATTAATCAGCAATCCAGCTATTGTGGTAAAGGCAGCAGACAAATGGGGTACAGTGGTCATACAGAACATCAAGGACTACATCATTGAGATCAACCAACATCTGAGCTGTAGAGAGAGTTATCAACAAATGAATAAAAATCCAACCAAGGATATATCTAAACTCATTCGGTCACTGACGGATCAAGGATTGACTGAAGGCTTTTTAACAGAACATGAGTACAACTTTCTGAACAAGACAGACCCCAGAATACCGACAATATATACACTCTCGAAGATTCACAAAAATATGGATCACCCACCAGGCCGACCGATTGTTTCCGGATGTGGGTCTATCCTGGAGCCATTAAATCAATTCATAGACAGTTTTCTGCAACCTTGCGACTTGGACACTCGCTCATACCTTAGAGACACTATGCACACAATTCAGCTGGTAGAAAACCAACCTTTTCACAACCAGACACAATTTCTGGTTACTTTGGATGTCTCGCCCTTATATACCATTATACCCCAAGACCAGGC
This sequence comes from Triturus cristatus, assembly GCF_964204655.1. Classification (NCBI taxonomy): domain Eukaryota; kingdom Metazoa; phylum Chordata; class Amphibia; order Caudata; family Salamandridae; genus Triturus; species Triturus cristatus. The sequence goes on along the minus strand of NC_140583.1, from coordinate 40,969,472 downwards.
AAATTATGTGGTTCGTAAGGTGTTGGAGAAGAGACCATCCCCATGTTGGATCGCGACGGATTTTATACTGGAGCTTCTTAAAATAGCTGTGACAAAGAACTATTTCATCATCCAAGACACCTACTATTACCAATGTAATGGTGTGGCGATGGGAGCCGGGTCCGCTCCCAGCCTAGCGAACCTCTTCATGGATCACTATGAAGACATCCATATATATGATTTATCTAATCCCTTCCTTGACAACATCGCCATCTGGAAGTGATATATTGATGTCGCCCTTATGGTGTGGACAGGCACAGAATGAAATCTCATAGACTTTAAAGCATGGCTAAACGGGCGCTCAGCTAAATCCAATTCACAATGTCATACAGCAATGAGCCCATCTATGTTTTAGATCTCACACTACAAGTTGAAGAGGATAAAATCATGACAACCCTGCACAGAAAACCAACGGAGCGAAATACCCTCTTCAAATATGATTCCCACCATCAGTGTAACCTCAGGGACAACCTGCCCTATGGCCAATTTTTAAGGCTATGATGAAATTGTCCAAGAAGGGCTGATTTCTTCAAAGAAACAGATATTCTCATTACGAGATTGAGAGAGCGAGGCTACTGAAAAGGCTTACTACAAATGGATCTCGACCGAAACAAGAAGAACGGTGACCCAAGCCCTCGTCAGCAGCAGGCTGGACTACGGCAACGCACTCTACGCAGGTATCCCTGCCAAACACCTACGACGACTACAACACATCCAAAACGCCACCGCCCGACTGATCCTCAACATCCCTCGTTGCAGCCACATCACCCCCCACCTGAGAGACCTGCATTGGCTCCCCGTCAACAAGAGGATCACCTTCAAGCTCCTCACCCACGCACACAAAGCACTCCACAACTCCGGACCAGCGTACCTGAACAGCAGACTCAGCTCCTACACCCCCGCCCGCCAGACTCAGTAAACAAACAGGAGGAGACATATAGACAGATGGCTAGGCTCTAATCGTCTTTCTGTATGAGATGTATTCTCCTTCAAATAGCTGTGTACGTTCCAGATGCTGTACCTAATTGATCTGTGTATTTAGATGCTCAACAGTGCCAGTCTCGAAGGTCCCATATTAAGGTCATGTTGAGTTCACCATTGTCTCCTGTCGTTAAGTTTGTATTACAATTGGGTCTCTCACTATCAATAGTAATACATGGCCTTCACAAGTGTAACCCTTATGCTGTGCCAATAATGTGGTGTTCAATCTAATTGTTCCATTTCTTCTTTGTATTAACTGCATATGTTGCTTTCATCTCTTGATTATCTCAATTTACTTGTATAAATGAAATATGTTGCTCAGATCCATTAATTAATAGTCAGCCGCGCGCAATAGGCACATTATATAAAGCCACCAATTTGATTCCTCATCTTTGTTTTCCGACAGCTCACTGTGGAACCATTAACAATATAATTTGTAAACAGATGACATTCATATTATATGTTAACTATTGCCTTAATGATGTACTGGTTTAAATAACATTCGCTTGCACATTTCTTTGAAATACTTATGAAGACACTTGCTTTAAAACAATGCCCGTTTTTGTGACTAACAAGTTCCAGTCACCGTAGCGTGCAGTTTAGAAGTCCAGCTGACTATGACGCCTTCTGCTTTCACCCGGGCCACACACAAATACGTCCTTGGAAGAAGAGCAGGTGCATGTTGTTCCGGGGGTGAGAGCTATGAAAACTGACGGCACGTAGATTCAGAGAGATTGTTTAATGTTCGTAGCCTTTTCTAATGGGTTTCTTTCCCTGGGGCACTCGGCTTTATTTCTTGGCTGCTTTTACAAAGTGAAGTTTGTAGCACAGGACTCCAGCCGGCTGGTGGAAGTCGTGTGTTGCTGTGGCATCGCCCACGTTTAAGGTCAGCTCTATTCCCCTTCTATAAACACAGTGCCACAGAACGTTTTTAGTAAGGATCTTGTGACCCAAACACCTTCCTCATTGATTTATGTTTCAGACTCCAACCTGATGGTGGAGAAATTCAGCTTTTCTAATTAGGAAGAAGTCGCACTAATGATGCATTGCGACTGAACTAAACTATTTGAATTCACATTTTGGGGGCCAATATTGGATCCCCACTACGTCTTGATTTTTGGTAAGGCATCGCACCATATGTTCATTGCGAGCATTTTGGTTATTCAAGGCGTGTTTTTTTTAATTTTTAAAAATTGCTTTTTCATGCAAGTTCATTGATTGAAGTATCTGCCTTTGTAGAACACAAATGATCACTACCTTTCTATAATACATTTTATAGGCTGTCCACCTCTCCCTTCATAGTCCTGAGGAAGACCCTCAGTGACACTTACCATGCCGCTCCATGTCCAGGGTCGAAACGTCAACACTCTCCCATCACACATGTCTACACAGTTCTCTTGACCAATGGTCAATCAGTATTGGGTCTTGCATTACATGTGTTAAATAACGAGACAGGACAGAAAATTAACAATTCTTTTAATTTATGTCACATATTATGTTTTGTATATAGTGTACTGTCCATTTCACCAGTCACCACGTCACCTTCTCACAATATTTGCTATTTGGTATTTATTTATTTATTTAATTGCATAAGTTACTTAAAACCATTGCATTACAATAGAGCATTAATAAAGTAAGAACATCACAATTCATTGAATTAAAACAGGATCTGAGAAAGTGCAATAATTAAAATGCCAGCGTTTGTTATAAGGGCTTCTCATCATGATTTCAATTGGGTGTTGTTTTTTTTTTTTTTTTTTAGGCTAGACCCGTAAGCAAGTGTCACCCTGCTGGCTCCTTCAAATTCCCAAGGCTGCTTTAATTTCTTTTATTTTTGCTGATACTCTTTTTCTTATCAAGTGGTTATACTTGGGGGGGCGTGGCTTGGCGCCCGGCGGTCATGGCGGCGGATCCGCGAGGCTCCCGCACCGGAGGAATGAAGACGCGCTTTCTAGGAAGTTAAAGCGAAGCTGTTGGACGGAGCTGCCATTCGAAGCCCTGCTGACGCTGATGCTCACCTCTATACAAGTCTGCAACAACGCGAATGATATGTCTTTAAGGTAGACGCTCGGAAGGAGACCTGCGTGACTGCGGCCGCCATTTTGTTTTTGCCTTAGCGCGTTTTTCCTCACAAATTTCTGTTGAAAGCGTCTCCTCTCTTCTAAAGATAGTGCTTATAAAGACTTACAGTGCTCCATTTCGGCCACATGTCCTTGGGGATCTGTTAATATGTACTTGCTCTATTGCCAATTTATGATTTTATCATTCGTTTTTACAGTTTAATACTGAGGCAGCCATTTTGAGTATTGCTTTGCTTTACTCACACTCACCCTCTGAGGTAGCATGAGACGTCTGTTGGATTTAACTGCGCTTACCTTTTTCTTCTGTCCACCCTCAGAATGCAGCTCCTCTTGTACATTTTCGCACCTTTCATGTTGCTATGCCTCACATTAGGATTCTGACTTGACTGTTGATAAAGCGATTTTCCAATTGATCCAAGGCTCTCCCCACCATCAGAATTACAACGTTTCCAGGTGCACTGCAATGCCGAATGTTGACGGGGTACTGTAAATTCTGCAGCAATTTTTTTCCACGCTGTTTTTCTGGCTGATTGTTTTATCGTGCAGACTTGGCTTCCTCAGTTCAACAGCTCACATTTTTGAATTTTTTCAAATAAACTACAATTTTTCCATTTCATACTTTGATGGGCAGATTGAAAGGATCTTCTTCTAGTGCCTCAAAACCAAAACGTGTTTTTATTAAAAACTCTAAACTATTTTCAGAGATTGCGCAACTGAAGCAAGTTGATTTCCTAATGGCAGAAGGTGGCAACAAGTCAACGGATCAGGTGCGGGTTGCACAAGGAAAATCCAATGTGAAGCGTCTGAAGCAGGACCCCCCTTCGCCACCTAAGTCGCACTCTCCAGTCTCAATTGAGTTGCTGCTCCAAGAAATTAGATCCCTTAGGCCCTTTATGGAAGAAACTAATCTCAAACTACAATCTATGTCTGATAATTGGTTACAACTTGATACTAGACTCACGGCCGTAGAACAAAATATCTCTGCCTTTGAAAGCACTACTAAGAATGTTTCCCTGATGCATACGCAAATCTCAACTCTCCAAAAACAAGTCGAAGAGTTGGAAAATCGCAACAGAAGGAATAATTTACGCATTTATGGACTGAAGGAAGGGGTCGAAGGCAATGACGCCATTGCTTTTTTCAAATCATTCCCTCCCAAGGTTCTTCTTCTACCAGAAGGTTCCAATTTAAATATACAGCGTGCCCACAGATTAGGGCGTATCTCTACCTATCCTTCATCCTCACAGAGACCTAGAGGAGTCATTCTGTACTTTTTAGAGTCTACTGACCTACTGAAAGTCTTAGCAGCTGCCAAAGCCCTACAACGGATATCCTGGTCTGGCTCTACATTATTTTTTGCGCAAGATTACTCCAAGGCAACGGCTACCAGACGCAAAGCCTTCCTTGATATGAGACCTGATCTTCGCACCATCGGTGCCAGATACGGTCTTTTTCATCCGTGTGTCTTTAAGGTTACTTAACAATAGAACAACGTCATATGAAGACCCAAGTCGCCTGCAAAGCTTCATCAATCTGAATAGACATCATCTAATGGATTCTTCAGGTCCCTCTTCATCACATATCACTTGACTTTTTCTAATTTAATTATGACATCTGTTCTTTGCTCCCTTTTATGCAAAATGTTTTCTTTTTTTAAAAAAGTTAATGTTTCTTATCTTTAGATTTACTGTTATCTTATATTATTTGTTGATAATTCACTTTATTCTATTGTATAGGATTATAATTTCTTGCTGTTTTTGCCATTTTACTTTGATGCTTCATGTCACTTAAGTTAGTCTCGTGGAACATTAGGGGTTTAAACTCCCCTATCAAGTGTGGTAAATATTTCGTTACCGATACTATTTTGTATGCGGTAAAGTCTATCAAGAATAACTCAGTAAATATAAGAGGCAGAATCCGTGGTATTAGAGGTTTTAAAAGGCTTTATTCCTATAAAAAGGAAGACAATTCGAATTGTGGGCCTTCTATTCCATCACCACGAAAGTTCAGGAAGGAAGGAACATATATTATTGACAGATAGGCAGTTTTATAGAAAATACATTACAGTGAAACAGATGCAAGAGGCGTAACAGCTGATAAAAGGTGCATACGTAACTAATAGAGGGCGTAATTTAATAAACGTCATCATACATGATGTCATAAGTGGGTGGATCCATAAGAGAATCCTGCAATGTCAGCAGAAATAGTTGGCAGAGATGCGCGCGCAGCCGCATGACGTGTGATTGACGTGCAACTAGAGGGTGAAGGGGACTTGACATTTAGCTCTACATGTGGAGACAGAAGTCTGGGGTTATGTCAACCTAATCCCGAATCATATCTAATATCCTATGTTTAAAGAACTGTGTTATCCAAAAAGAGAGGTCTCTTAGGATAGAATCTTATTCTATACTGACTATACTGACTGTTAGTGCGTGTACAAGCGTCTAAGTGTCTACACTAGATGCGAGGGGGTAGGAATATTCCATGGTAACGGGGCTATGAATTATTGGCATGAGGGCAGCGAGGCCTGGCCCTTTGCACGGGAGCTGGAAGAATGTTTACCTAAACTACTAGACAGGAATGCATCGGATGAGGAGCGAAGGAGATAATCTCGAAGGTGAAATACAGTTTTTGGCAGGCGACAGGCTGGATCAGGCACCGTTAGCCGCGCAGGGAGTAAGACAAAGTTCATGGTCACAGATGCGGGCTCAGACTGGAGCTTTCAGAGGCAGAGGGCAGGAAAAGGCTTGATGACAGAATTCGGGCCTACTTGCCTGAATCTGTAAAATGTGGAAAGTGAACCACATAAAGTCGGTGGCCTTTCATACTTAGGAATGGAATATCTGACCCATTCATGGCGGATCTGGAAGAGGACATGTTGACGGTGGACACACATATATTTGCGTCTTCAAAACTGGAGCAGGAGGGAACATACATGTACTTATAGCATGCACATGGAGCCGTTGGGGTCTACGATAGGGGACATAACTGATCACAAAATTCATATTTCCTCATTCCCTCCTTGTCCCCTTCGGACCCTTAGGAGATATCGATCTTCATCAATCCATCGATCTGTTCATATAGCATCATTTGTTCTTCTTTCTTCTTCCGGGATCTCGAACGAATACTTGGATGTGGGATACACGAGGTGGCACACAGACCACAAATCGCTGGCCCACATTGTAGACATAAGCAGCAACTGAATAGTATGAGAAAGCCAATACCTAGGAAGGATAGGATTCTCCATCCCCAGGCTGACAACACGCTCCAGAACCAACCGGACCAAGTCCAGGTGCCTGGACTCTGATGTATCTGGCTTACAATCTTATGAAGGCGAGTTATGGCTTTATATACTGACGGCGAATTTTCTGGGATGAAAATGCAGCAACTTGATCCGATGACCCTACAAGCTCCGCCCCTATCGGCTAGGATGACGTCAAGGACAAGACGGTTTTGAAGCACAACAATCCGCATAGCAGACTGCTCTTCTGTTAAATTGCCTAAGGCGGAAATAGTTTCGTTCACTACTGCTTCAAGGGTTCTGGTTAATCTACGTATCAGCTTACTATTAGTGACTGTACCTATATAGGGAAAGAAACCTTTATTGAAATCTGTGTATTTCTCCCATGCTGTTTCAGTGTAATCGACAATTGGGAGATCTCTCTGCTGTCTATTGTGTACTAAATGGGTATTTCTATGATAATCAGGAGGAGCTAGGAAAACAGGTGGTAGAAGGAATGCTATGTAACAGGTACCATCCCAATCTAAAGGTAGACGTATATATGCGGTCTGGCCACATATAAAGTAGGAATGACGAGAAGCTCTAAATGTAGACTTGCCTTGATCACTGAATTTTTTTTACAGTGGTGCATTTACTATGGCCCATGTGTATGGAGCCATTCTTTCTTATACATAATTCCCCCTTTACTGGGAATACTGACATGGCGGGCAAGATTGGTGTAGCTTCAGATTCAACGTTCAGGATCATGAGGTTAAGTGTAAAATTACCTAATCCATATACTTCATTTTCTAGATCAGTTCCTGTTCTTTTGGGAAGTCCCTCCTTGTTAGGGTAGCAGACTTTAAGCAAAACTAAGTTCAGGTTGCCCCATACCCAGTTGTCTTGATAAACCGCGGAATTTGAATCCAGGGAATTAATCAAACTAAACCATGCTCCACAGGAGCCATTGTGTGTAAACGGATAGGGAAAGAGGGGCAAAACTCCCTTATAGTTCTGATAGGGAGGGAGTCGGCCACATATCCAACAATTTGTGGCATTGCTGGTTTGATGGGAATGATGTAACATACTAATGAATGTGTTGTTGCGCAGCGCAAATCTATAAGACAATTCATGTGGAGGTAATTCACTAAAAGAATGTTCTGCAGTTATATTGTAAGCATGCTTAGGAATAGGGTAATACATGTGCAATAGGATGCTGACAATGATGATCAAAAGACTTAGAAAAAACAAAATTAATAATGTTACTGTACAATGACTACGAAATGATTTACAATACGCTTGCTTCTTGAGCAGCATTTGATTATTTCTTTCTCTATTCCGGTCCAGAGGATACATGTCAGAGACAAATTCAACCGATTCACCTTGGAGAGGACTTAAACAATCAAATTGTCTGACTTACTGGACCTCAATTTTAGTTTATATAGTTCTGAGTTCGATTGCTCAACCAAGGGGAGCTTTGAGTCTGTCTGTGAGGGAATACAGGGGTGAGTATCTATACTGGGTGGTAGTCCATAAAATTTCTTGATATGACTCGAGTGCAACCACCCTTTTCTTCCTTCGATTTTCACGGCTGTCCTTGTGGTGAGTAAAAGTAACTTCGGTGACTTCCACCTAGGATCCAGTTGGGTCTTCCGGTCAAAGTTCCTGACCAGCACCAGGTCACCAGGAACCACGTCATGGGGCTTCGTCTCAGTATTGTCGGGAAAAGCTGCGGATACCTGTGAACGACAAGATTGTAGTGCAGACATCAAGGAAGCCAGGTAATCTGTCAGCATATTACAGTCAACATCAGTGATTTTGCGAGGTATAGGCGTCCCCCACATATTTGGTGGTCTACCGAAGATCACCTCATACGGGGATAGCCCTGTTCGAGAATGTGCTACCATTCTCATGTAAAAGAGCGCAACTGGTAAGGCTACTATCCAATCAACTCCTTTTTCTCTACATATTTTGGACAATCTAATTTTCAGAGTTGGATTATGACGTTCCACGAGACCTGCGGCCTCGGGATGTCGGACACAGTGGAATTTCCATTGGTATCCTAATAGAAGGGAAACGTGTTTCATTAGTTCGGATGAGAACGGCTGGCCGTTATCTGAGTAGACAACACGTGGTAAACCGTACCGTGGGAAGAATTCTCGAACTAACTGTTTGGCAGTAGTCGGGGCAGTGTAATCTGAAACCGGGTATGCTTCTGTCCAACGGGAAAGAGCACAGACAACTACGAGAACATATTTGAATCCTCGACATCGTTCCATCTGGATATAATCCATCTGGAGGACTTCAAAAGCATGATCGGGAGTTTGGAATCCACCCTGTTCTACGGGGATGCTTTTACCTGGATTAAACTGACAACATATCATACAGGTACGAACTTTTTGTTTAGCTGCGGCTCGTAAATGTTTGTTGAACCAAATGTGTTGAATGCTGTCTAGCATAGCTTTTTCTCCTAGGTGCGCTGGACTATGTATAGTGTTAATGATGACTTGGACCATTGAGTCGGGAAGAAACCATATAGATTTTTCCTTCGTCATCCATCCTTGATCTGTTTGGATCCCTCCTAATTCAGTCCATTTCTTTATTTCTTCTGGTGTAGCGTGTGTCTGTATATCAATTACATCAAGGGCGGGATCCTTAACTGTCATGCAATGTGTTGGTGTCGGAACTATTGTCTTTGTCATGTCAGTTGTGTGAGTCTGATTCTGAGCAGTCTGTTTAGCTGTTCTGTCAGCTAGGTCATTACCCTGAGAAATGATATCGGTAACTTTTGTGTGGGCTTTGCATTTCATAATCGATATTGCAGTAGGTAGATGAATCGCGTCTAATAGGGCTTGAATGAGGGGTCCGTGTTGGATGTGGGCACCGTGAGAAGTTAAATAACCTCTCTCTCGCCACAGTACGCCGAAGTCATGGACGACTCCGAATGCATAACGTGAATCTGTGTATATGTTGACTTTTTTATTTATGGCTTGAATACAGGCTTGTGTCAGAGCGGTGAGCTCTGCTGCTTGAGCTGACAAAGTGTTAATACAATTTGTTTCAATGACTTCAGTGTCTGTTGTGACTGCGTAAGCGGCCACTAACCCTCCTGTACTTGTTCTCATACATGACCCATCTACATACAATGTCAAGTCTGGATCTGTCAAAGGGATATCTGTCAAGTCTTGTCTGGGTTTCGTCGTGATAGTAATGACTTCGACACAATCATGTGCCAATGGATCTGTTCCGCCTACTGGTAACAGTGTGGCAGGATTTAACGTATTACAACGTCTGATTTCTATATGTGGCTGAAACAATGTTAATTCGTAACCAGTAAGTCTCGCTATAGTCAAGTGTTGTGTTTGTGTGCGGTTCAAGAGAACCTCTACTGCGTGTGGTACTTGTACTGTCAGTTGGTGTCCTAACACTATGGCATCGCTTTGTCTGATTGCTAAAGCTGTTGCTGCCACTGATTTCAGGCACGCTGGAAGTGCCTGAGCTACTGGATCTAATGTACTAGAGAAATAAGCACACGGTTTGTGTGATCCTGCTTGTTCCTGAGTGAGTACTGACAAAGCAGTACCTTCGCGTTCTGTAACGAAGAGTGTAAACTGTTTACTGTAACATGGTGTTGCTAGGACAGGTGCTTGGCATAAAGCTTTCTTTAAGCTTTCAAAAGCGTGTGTATGTTCTGGAGTCCAAGGGAGGACAGTCGATGTGGCTGCCTCCTGTGTTGTCAACTGGATGAGTGGTTTTGCTAGAAATGCATATTGAGGGATCCACTGCCTACAGTATGAAGTGAGGCCTATAAAAGCCCGCACCTCCTTTTGTGTCTTGGGTGCTGGCATGTTAGCAATTAACTGGATGCGGTCGGATGTAAGCTGCCTTCCCTCCTTGGACAGCGAGTGCCCAAGGTAAACAACTCGCTGGACACAGAATTGCAGCTTAGAAGGGGACACCTTGTGCCCCTTGTCAGCCAGAAATTTCAAAACCGTCAGTGACGCTTTTTCACATTCAAGTTCGCTTCGGGCGGTGATCAGCAGATCATCGACATATTGAAGCAAGGCAGTGTTAACTGGCATGTGGATACTGTCAAGTTCTCTTTTCAGTGCTTGGCTATAGATGCTGGGGCTTTCTGTAAATCCTTGAGGTGCGCGTGTGAATTTAAAACTTCGTCCATTTAAACTAAAACCAAACAAATATTGACTTTCCGGATCGATTGGGACACTAAAGAAAGCATTCTTGAGATCAATTACAGTGAAAAACGTTGCTTCTGAGTCAATAGCTGTGAGTAATGAAGAGATATCTGGGACCACAGGGTATTGTGGTACAATGCATTTATTTAATTCGCGCAGATCAATAACTAATCGATATACTGGTGGAGTTTTTGGATCCGTTCTTTTAAGAATCGGAATTATCGGAGAATTACATATATTGGAGTCGGTTTCGACAACCACTCCTTGTGCAATGAGCTCGTCAATGATTTGCAGTAAAGCCACTACAGCATCTGGTGGTAACTTGTATTGTCGCATTCGTGGTAGTACTATTCCTGATTTCAGTGTAACTCGATATGGTGTAATGTTCATGCAACCAACATCAGTGGGGCCTTGTGCCCATAAATGTGTAGGTAAATTCTGCAGTCGGTGATCCATGTCTCTGGATACGTAGTGACCTTTAAAGTCACGTAAAAATAGTCGTACTCCTTCCGGAGAACAACATATTATGGCTCCTAGAGCTTTCAATGTTTTTATACCTAACAAGTTTTCCGGACATGATTTAGTAAGCAACAAATCTGTTGTACGTGTTAATGGACCTACTGTGAGTGCAAGAGGTTGTGTTACGTCATTAATTATAGGTTTTCCTGAGAATCCAAGGGAAATATTCTGTGAGCCTGAGAGGGGTGCCCCTGGAACTTCACTGCGTCTTATAGTTGTTCTGCTTGCCCCTGTATCAAGTAAAAACTTTCTGTCTTCCCCTAATAGTTCACTATGTACATAAGGTCCCTCTTGGTCTACAGGAACCTCAATAAGGGGTAAGCCAACTTCCCTCTCTAGGCTATCTCATGAGTATCGCTGATAATCGGGATAATCTGTTTGTGCATACTGATACATTTGTTGTGTTGTTGCTTGAGTTGCAGCAGTAGGCTGCGCTTGTGGTGGTGCTACGATCTGTTGTGGAGCTGCCTGTGGCGGAGCTAATTATTGCGGAGCTAACCTAGGTTGTGCCTGCTGAGGCGTCTGTTGTTGATTCTGATCCTGTCTGGGTGGACGTGGTCTCTCATGTGTTCTACCTGTGGCTATATTATGTTTCAGGACTGGACAATCGTGTATATAATGACCTGGTTGTTTACAATAGTTGCATGTCCCTTTTGCAGGACCTGTGGAATCACCCTTTTGATGACTATCAGCTGGAACTGACTGTGCAACAAGCATTTTCATTTTCGTATCTTTCATACGTCTTTGTTCGTGTTCTTGTTCTTCTCTAATTCTATTGTGATGATATTGTAACATCTGTAGCATCTGTGATGGGGTATTACCTTGCCAGGTACTTTCGAATTTCAATACTCTATTCTTGACTTGTAGCAGAGAATTTTCAACTAATTTTGTCACAAACAGATGTGGATATGACTCACTACTAGCTTTTATACCACTATTTATACTAAAACATTTTTCAAATCGGGAATAGAAATCACTAGTGTCTTCATCTGGTTTTTGTTTACAGGCTGAGATTGCACCCCAGTCTTCCTTTTTCGTAGTTAATAAACGTGGCAGTACCTGTATTAGTAATCCTGCTAGTGCTGTAGTCTTATCCCCAAGCCCTGCTCCTGCAGCTCGGGCCTTTTCTTCGTTTTCCAATGCTGTCCAATCTATCTTTTGGTCTCCTACCTCCCATTCTTTTTCTTTGAGTTTTTCATAAACACCTGCGGGTAATAGGACTTTTAATATTTTCATAATATCGGGGTAGGTATACTCTCCCATGAGTAACATGTCTTTTATCCCACGGTGGAAACCTGCTGGATCTTTGTCATGACTGGGTACTACTTTCTTCATTTCTAATAATTCCAGTTTAGTTATAGGCGTGTACACAAACACGCGTGTGAAATTATCGCCGGCACCTCTGATCGGGTGCACTTCGCGTAACGGGTTCTGTCTATCTATGTGATACATTTTTCTTCCCATAATGGGAACTGAGCCGTGTTCCGGGCATACGAAATTTAAATATTGGTTTCGGGATTCTAGTATTTCCTTAATCAAATCAGTACCTGACCCTCTCCATATGTTGGTGAGTAGTTCTGTCAATATGTCAGGTAAGGGTCCTGGATCAGAGTGTTGGCTTTTATATAATATAAGGAGGTGTTGAATCATGTATATACTAGCTAAACGCTGTTCATATGGGTCTAGATTCAGAAACGTGTGTGCAAGTACATCGTCATTGTATTCGCCGGGACTGTCAGCCCATTGTACTGCTGACCTGGCTAATTCTTGTTCGTCCATAGAATCGAGCACGTGGTACCCCCTTCGATCTCGGAGTAATTTATCAGCGGCTTGGAATAAGTGTTCAGGGGATTTTGTATTTAGCATAGGGTTTGGAAGATGTCTATTATATTCTGGACGGATTGGACGTATTGGGTCGTTAAAACCTCTGGTATTATTATGGGGTCTTCCTTTACCTACATAAGCTATCGTGTCTACTTGCTCTGATTCTTGCTCCTCTTCCTCTCTGTTTAGGTCAGCGGCGTCTACCTCTAATCTTTCTTCGTGTATTCATTCTACCTCTTTGCGGATCTTTCGGTACATAGCTACTATACATAACTGTTTATCATGTCTTCCTTCTGATATATTCCGACCCCAAGTGACAAGTTTTTGCATTTCTTCCGGATTTACCCCAGGCCGGTCTTGATTTCTAATTACACAGTTTATGAGGAAACGTAACAGTTGTCCCTGTACCTCCGCTTTCTGGTACTCCATGGCTCTGCTAATACTTTCAGGACCTCGTCCTGACTGGACAAAGTGATATATATTTTCTAAATGTGTATTCATTCCTGGTAGCTTCGTTAAATATATTGCAGCTCGTCTAATACTTAATGATGACAGCAGCATTTCGTCCCGTTTACCGGGCACAGGATCATATCTACAATCTACTAGAAGTTCCTTAAGCATGTCGGGAGTGGCTAGTTTGGGCGTACGTTGGTGTGCTAATTCTCTAAGGGAAAATTTATTTCCTCTGGGTGGCGTAGAAAAAAATGTCTGTCGTACCTCCTGTAGCACCGTCTGGGGTGCTGGACGTGAAAGGATTTGTTGAGGGTGAGACAGCAACCGTCGTTGCAGGAAAAGCTGTAGAAACAGATGTGCTTGTCGGAATGTGTGTCGAAGCGTGTTGTTGCGGAGGTACAGACGAATGCTCTTGGCGATGAGCATCATCGGCAAGCAGTCTATGTGGTGCGGTATTAGCATACTCGGGAGCTGCGTCATCTAAATAGCGGGAAAGGAAAACATCTTCTGCGGTTCTGGGATGCCCCTTGGGATGTGCTTTTATCGGAAACAATGGAGGTGGCAAGTCTTTTGGTATTTCCGGAGTAGCCTTAGGTAACCCTTCGGCCAGAAGTGGATACATACCATTCATAAGGGCGTTTCTTTGTCTATCTACTTGTTCTGATTTTACTCGGGTACCTTCCTCAAGTAATAGATTTTCTCGGACTTTATTTGAATTCTCCTTACCCTTATTTTCCTGTCTAAGTGCTTTTTCTGTACGTCTATATGATTCTTTACGCCATAATTCAATGGCATCTTTCTGTGACTGTCTGGCTTTCTTTTTCCATAATTCTTCTTCTACTCGCATGATGCAATCTGCATCCCAGGTCCCCGCTGCGGGCCATCTCTGACTCTCTGGTAATTCTTTGGTGTAGTCCACCCATAAATCAAGAAATAATACGGCATCTAGGCCATGCTTATGATACATAAAGTACCCTGGAGTGTCCCTAGGTGGGATGGGAACAGCTTCTTCGAGTACACCTTTTCTAGTTTTGATTTGTCTTAGTTTCGAAAAGAGCGGCATTTTTAGACCTTATTACTAGAACACACTTTATACAAAAAACACAATAATGAACAGTCATTCACACCACAGTATATAGAACGTATTTTAAAACATTTAACACTTAACAGTATTACGAACAATGATAACTAATAGAAAACTAGTTACTGACATTATACTGACACTAGATAATACTTATTCATATGCAAAACATACTATATATACTGCTAAACAGTACAGATACACTGCTAAAACAGTGCAGACCGGATTTGTGTACCCAAACCCGTCTTGACCGGCACAGACTATGTGCACGTAAAATGCCTCCCCGGTAATGGTACTCACCGGGTAGCTCGGAACGGAAGGCCTCGGAACGGAACTTGAAACTGGACCGGACTGGACTCGACTCGACTGGACTCGGAACTTCGGAACCTGGCGGGTCTCTGTATACCTCGGATCTTGCTCTCTCAGCTAGGCTCTGGTCGGGATACTTCGCACTTCTCACCGCCTCGTCTGGGTGTTGATCGCAGCCTCAGTCGTCCCCGCTTGGCCGGAAGGAGACACAGGAAATCCTGTAGATACGCGTTTTTGTTGTCCGTTCAGCTGTGGCAGGAGACCGGGCCTGCAACGCACCGCCGGCGCGTGAGATGAGAAAGTGTCCCTGTTCGGGCGCCAATTTATGTGGTAAATATTTCGTTACCGGTACTATTTTTTATGCGGTAAAGTCTATCAAGAATAACTCAGTAAATATAAGAGGCAGAATCCGTGGTATTAGAGGTTTTAAAAGGCTTTATTCCTATAAAAAGGAAGACAATTCGAATTTTGGGCCTTCTATTCCATCACCACGAAAGTTCAGGAAGGAAGGAACATATATTATTGACAGATAGGCAGTTTTATAGAAAATACATTACAGTGAAACAGATGCAAGAGGCGTAACAGCTGATAAAAGGTGCATACGTAACTAATAGAGGGCGTAATTTAATAAACGTCATCATACATGATGTCATAAGTGGGTGGATCCATAAGAGAATCCTGCAATGTCAGTAGAAATAGTTGGCAGAGATGCGCGCGCAGCCGCATGACGTGTGATTGACGTGCAACTAGAGGGTGAAGGGGACTTGACATTTAGCTCTACATGTGGAGACAGAAGTCTGGGGTTATGTCAACCTAATCCCGAATCATATCTAATATCCTATGTTTAAAGAACTGTGTTATCCAAAAAGAGAGGTCTCTTAGGATAGAATCTTATTCTATACTGACTATACTGACTGTTAGTGCGTGTACAAGCGTCTAAGTGTCTACACTAGATGCGAGGGGGTAGGAATATTCCATGGTAACGGGGCTATGAATTATTGGCATGAGGGCAGCGAGGCCTGGCCCTTTGCACGGGAGCTGGAAGAATGTTTACCTAAACTACTAGACAGGAATGCATCGGATGAGGAGCGAAGGAGATAATCTCGAAGGTGAAATACAGTTTTTGGCAGGCGACAGGCTGGATCAGGCACCGTTAGCCGCGCAGGGAGTAAGACAAAGTTCATGGTCACAGATGCGGGCTCAGACTGGAGCTTTCAGAGGCAGAGGGCAGGAAAAGGCTTGATGACAGAATTCGGGCCTACTTGCCTGAATCTGTAAAATGTGGAAAGTGAACCACATAAAGTCGGTGGCCTTTCATACTTAGGAATGGAATATCTGACCCATTCATGGCGGATCTGGAAGAGGACATGTTGACGGTGGACACACATATATTTGCGTCTTCAAAACTGGAGCAGGAGGGAACATACATGTACTTATAGCATGCACATGGAGCCGTTGGGGTCTACGATAGGGGACATAACTGATCACAAAATTCATATTTCCTCAAAGAGACACAGAGTTTTGTCGTATCTAGCTAAATTGAATGCTGATATTGTCTTCTTACAGGAAACCCACCTTACTGATATTGAGTCTCTCAAATTGAAAAGAGGTTGGGTGGGAGAGGCTTATTTCTCTCCAGGAGATGGCAAACGTAATGGTGTGGTAATACTATGTGGTAAAACCTTATCAGTTGCATTGGTGTCACAGGAATCAGATGATGATGGGAGGTGGCTTATGGTTAAACTTTCATTAAAGGGGATTTTAATTTCTCTCCTTAATGTCTATGCTCCTACAGGCGGGGACGCTCCCTTTTGGCATAATTTGGCACAGCATATTTCTCAACATATGGAAGATAATTTTATTTTAGCTGGAGACTGTAACCAGGTGTTTGATCCCTTCTTAGACAGAAATTCTAGGGTGTCCTTTGTGCCTAACAAATCACATAAGTCTTTTACTCACACCATACATCAACATAAATTGCTTGATGCTTGGCGCCTTTGTAACCCAACCACCAGAGAATATTCCTTTTATTCCTCCTCCCATCATACCCAGTCAAGACTCGATTATGTTTTTGTTTCTCATAATATTTCACAATCTATTACACATGCAGACATTGGCCCTATTCTTCTATCAGATCATGCACCGGTTTCCATTGGCTTTGACATACTCCCTAAGAATGATACTTCTAGAAGATGGCGTTTCAATAATGCACTCCTTTTAGACCCTAACTTCACTACTGCTTTTGTTTCATTCTCCACAGATTATTTGGATAGGAATAATACGGA
Organism: Triturus cristatus; assembly: GCF_964204655.1. Taxonomy (NCBI): domain Eukaryota; kingdom Metazoa; phylum Chordata; class Amphibia; order Caudata; family Salamandridae; genus Triturus; species Triturus cristatus. Next base: position 40,952,484 of record NC_140583.1, on the reverse strand, counting down.
ATCCTTATCTCCAGCAGTCATTTGGGACGCCTTTAAAGCATCTGCTAGAGGTTTTATTTTGGATTATGTAGCAAAAAAACGTAGCACGTAAATTGACTACAGACCTTCTTCATCATATTAAAGTATTAGAACATTCGTATTATTCTTCAAAATCAGAAGCAACTCTAAGAACCTTCATCAAGGCTAAATTAGAATTTAATAAAAAATCAACAGAGGATGCTTCACTCTATCTTTTCTTTTAAAATCCAGCGAAAAATTCTATGGGGGCAAAAATAAAGCTGGTAAAATTCTGGTCAATTACTTAAAAATTCGCCAAAACAAACTAAACATTGAATCCATCTTTGATGAACACTCGGTCTTAAAATTTAAAGATACTGAAATACTACATGAATTCTCCCTCTTCTATAAATCTTTATACTCATCAGAGGCCCATCCCACAGATTACTTACTTTCCCAATTTTTCTCTGACATCCAGAAGTCTCAATTCGCCTCTGTGGATTTCTCCCCCTTAGAATCAAACATTTCCCAGCTTGAACTTTTAAAAGCCCTCCAAACTCTCAAAAAAGACAAAGCTCCAGGCCCAGATGGTTTTACTGTTGAATTTTACTCTCATTTTTCTACTCTTTTATTGCCTAAACTGCATTCGCTTATCAACTTCTTTTATACTTCGCACAATTCTTCAGGATCATTTTCTGAAGCACATATTTGTCTTATTCCTAAGGAAGGCAAAGACTCTAAGTACTGCAAAAATTACAGACCTATTTCATTGGTCAATGTTGACTATAAAATTTTCTCTAAGGCTCTTGCCCTGCGTCTTGATTCATACCTTCCAAAATTGCTAGGCAAGGAACAATCTGACTTTGTTAAGGGACCAGTCATTACAGACAATACACGTCTCTTTTTTGACGTTCTATCCAAGTCTTCATATCTAGATCACCCTCTGGCAGCAATTGCATTGGATGCCGAAAAGGCTTTTGATCGAGTAGAGTGGAAATACTTATTTTATACCCTTAACTGGTTCGGTTTTGGCCCTAATTTTGTTAATTTGGTGTCTCTTCTTTATTCCAATCCTCGAGCAGCAATTTGTGCTAATGGTTTGATTTCCTCATTTTTTGACTTAGGCAGGGGGGTGCGTCAAGGATGTCCCCTTTCTCCCTTCCTCTTTAATTTGGCTTTAGAACCATTTTTGTCCAAAATACGTCAAAACACAACTATTTTTAGTTTTCAAGCAACAAACGTGCATATCAAACTTGCGGCTTATGCTGACGATATTCTCCTCTTCTTGTCTAAACCGGAAATTTCCATTCCAGCCTTCTTAGCGGAGGTGAAATCTTTCTCATGTATCTCTGGTTACAAGTTAAAAAATGATAAATGCGAAATACTACCGCTAACAAAACATACTTTTAGTTCTCACTTTCAGGCCTCTCTATTTAAATGGAGTCCGAATTATATTAAATACTTAGGTCTACATTTTACACCCTCAATCTCAGAAACGGTATCTTTATGCATGAATAAATGTATTCAAAAGATTACGGAATTGACATCCAAATGGCATCCCCTTTATTTGTCTTGGTGGGGTCGTTTAGACACCATAAAGATGATGCTCTCACCTATAGTTTTATACACTATCTCAAATATCCCAGTCCCCATTACTTGCAAATTAATTAAAAGGATTAATTCCATCTTATCCTCTTTCCTTTGGAATAATAAAAAATCTCGATTGTCTTTACTAAAGCTTATCCGTCCTAAAACAGAAGGAGGAGTCAACTTTCCGGATTTTCAGGCCTATCACAAAGCATTCTTGCTGCGTCAGGCTTCTTTATGGCTGCTTTACTCTATCGATAACTCTCCTCTTTGGACTTCACTTGAACGCTTGTTTATGGCTCCCTACTCATTTAATGAATATTTATCTTTCTCACGCAAACCGCAATCCATTTCCACTCCCATACTGAAGTATACTTCTGTACTACTCGGTTCACCCAGCCGTCTAGATCTTAATTCTAAGGAGTCCTTGTTGAACTCCACAATTTGGCATAATAAAGTTTTATTGATCTGTAATAGATCCCTTTATTGGAAGACTTGGAGAGATAGAGGAATTATTCTCTAATTCGGAATTTTTGCCTTTTGATGTACTCATGCAGACATTTAATTTACCTAGCTCTTTCATCCATAAGTACAACATTCTTAAGGAAGTTGTATTGGAAGCATATTCCTGTTTACCTGACACATTATCTTCTCCTACAGATTCTGCACCCTTATCTCAACTTCGTGCCATGCTGATAACTAGCCCCAAAGCCTCTACTATTTACAAGCACTTACAAGACACCACTACAGATACACAGAAAACAAAAATCGAAATCGCTTGGGAGACCGACTTGGAGGTATGCTGGCCACTTTTACATTGGAAACGCATTTGGTCCAAACTACGTAAGGCCTCTAGAGCAGCAAGCACCACCCAAACATTATTTTTTATTTACAATAGACTTTTACTCACACCAGCTATTTTATGTAAACGTTCTTTAGCTATTTCAGACATGTGTTGGACCTGCTCTTCCCCCAAGGCTGACCTGCTTCATATGCTATTCGTATGTCCACAGGTTCAAACTTTTTGGAAGCGTGTATGGCTCCAGGTTAACCTCATATACGGCACAGCATTCCCTTTTTCTGTTACTCATATTTTTTTAGGCAGTCCCTCATCTATATGGGAGGGGATTTCTCTTAATGTCAAAATTATTGATTTACTATTGGGATTGGCTTTTCAGCAAATTACTGTTAATTGGAAAGATTTTTCAAAGATTTCATACAGAGCTTGGTGGTACACTGTTTGCCAGAATCATAGACTAGACACTTCCTTTGTTTACCCACCTCATTTGGCTGTGAAACGTGTTGCTCTATGGTCACCCGTTACAACATTTATCGACAACAGCGCTAGATATTGTTCTTTGCCAAAGCCATCTCAACAAGAGGTCCTCAAACCGCCTTGAGTCCCTTAGTAGTTCCATAACTTCTTATCATTCTATTTTATTATTGTCATCATTATTCTCTATTGATTTTCTTCCCTCTTTGCTTTTTATCCTTTTTTCAGATACAGTGCATACGTGCTTTATTTATTATATAATCTTTTCCCTTGTTATTTCATTTTTGTATTATCTGTCTAATTCCTCCAGTTTTAACCAGTAAGACTGAAATGTGGTGTTGCAAGCATTATATTGTATACTATGTACGGAAACCTAACTGTTCTCTCAATAAAATTCTTTGAACTTAAAAAAAAGTGGTTATACTTGGCGACTGTGTTGGTGAATGGACTTTCGCAGGCCTGTATTTGAAATAGTCCGGTATCAGCATTTGAACAGTTCGAGAACTGGATCAGGGGACCGAGCGAGGGTACATAGCACCCCTGATAGTTTGAACGAATCTTCCACAGCGAGCCAGAATACAAGGTTTATTTTTTGTAAAGCATAAGGCAGAGGCTCCCTGGCAGGTGGTTACTTTTTCTTTCAAGCAAAGTTCTCTAAGGAGAAGCCTCCTTTCTGTTGTTAAAGTCAGGCAACAGCACAGAAGGTATAGCCATGATTCTCGTTTATATTCACATAGGCAGCATGCTCCTGCTGTGTTCTGATCAGCCCAAGCCTGACTGAAATCTGTGATTGGGAGGGCCAGCAATTGCATATACATAATCTCTCTCCTGGCCTTAGGGTTGAGCAGGGCTGAAAAATAAGGCTGAGGTTTATTTGTTAAATATGAATCATTCTGCGGTATCTGGAAGGGTAGTGTTTTTAATGCTGCCCGGTCTTGCTGGTGAGAAACTTTTTGTACTTGTTTGTTGATACGCGTTTTCCAGATGGTATAGGAATGGTATAGGAAATACAAGTCAGAGCAACTGCTGAACATTATAACAAACCTAAGGAAATTAAAGGAAGAAAATATTTATTCAACTGCTTATCAAATATATATTCAAAAGGTAAAAATAAAAAATATATATATACATATATTTAAATTAAGCAAGAAAAGAGTTGATAATATTTTTTTAACATGGCAAACAATCAGCAAATTGTACAGTTAGACAATTTTCTACCTGTTAATGGCAAACCTGCTGAACCTTGGAAGACATGGTTTCGTAGCTTTGAAAGCTATTTGATTGCCATTGCCGCAGAAGAATATCCGGCCAAACGGAAATTACCAATACTTTATAGTCACTTGGGAAAAGCTGGTCGTCAGATCTTTGATAACTTACCAACCACGATACCCCCTCCTGGAAATGGTGATGGTTGGAATGTATATACTGACGCCATTCAGAGACTCAACAAAAAATTCCTAGAACAACCAAATGTCATGCTTGAACGCTTTAACTTCATGAAACGTAAACAAAATTGTGATGAAACTGTAGAAGACTTTATTTCTGTCCTTAGAAATTTATCAGCTGATTGTAATTTTGGTGCCTCATTGGATATGTACATAAGGGATCAATTTGTATATAGCTGCTATCACAAGAAAATTCAGGAGCCTATTTTAAGCTGTAGAGATCCTACCCTTTCAGAAGTTATTGATATGGCTAAAAGTATTGAAAGAAGCATTATTTCATCGAAATGTATTGCAAATGAAAGTGTTACACCTGTAAATTTGGTACAAAATGACATGTTGGTGAATGCTATTGCTGTGAAAAACACATTTTCAAAACCATTCCATAAGAAACCTACCACTATTTGTTACAGATGTGGCTCTAGAACACATCTTAGCAATAGTCTCACGTGTTTTGCCTTAGGGAAGAAATGCACAAATTGCAACAAAATAGGGCACTTTAGCTCAGTTTGTAGAAGCAAACGATCTGTTCATGTTGGTTCTATTTCCTCACAAGAATGTCAATATCCAGAACTTAATGCTCCCTCATTTGATGTTGCTCCCCTTGAGTCCTCATTACAAAACATGAATATTAATACTATAGATTTATCTTCAAATAAAATTGTAAAAAGGGAGATTTTAGCCATTGATTCTTGTGAGGATTTATCTATACATGAACGTGCTAAGGATCCAACATGTGTAGTTGTTATTGCTGACAAACCAATTGACATGATGGCGGACTCAGGTGCTCCTGTTACCATCATTTCTAATGTTCTATTTGAAAGATTATGGGATGCATCTATGACTCTTTCAAAACTTGATATTGTTCCTAAGGCATATGGAGGCACAGACATAGATATGCTTGGATTTTTCATATCAAATATCTCGTGTCTTGGTAGACAAACTATTACTAAAATATACGTTGCCGTAAATGGTAAAAACATAGTAGGCTGGCAGGACTTAGCAAAAATGGGTTTGAAACTTGTCCCTGGATCAGAAAATCCTGTTCAAGTTAATGATACTGATATTTCATCTATTTCAGATGACAATGAACAAATTATCAATGACATTGTCACACAATTTCCTCAAGTTTTTAATTCAAAAATAGGTAAAATCAAAAAATTTGAACATTTGATTAAACTTAAACCAGGTGCTATACCTGTTGCACATAAACTCAGGTCCACTCCTCTTAGTGTGAGGGATGACTTAAAAAGCTTATTGGAAAAAATGGTATCAGAAGGCATTATTGAACCAACAGACTCTTCTCAGTGGGTTAGTCCCATTGTGATTGTAAGGAAGAAAGATTCCAGTATCCGTCTCTGTGCTGACCTTCGCTTCCTCAATCAAAATATACTCATTGATTGTCATCCCCTTCCAAAAATTCAAGATCTTCTAACTGGTATTATTGGTTCAACATATTTCACCTTACTTGACCTTCGCAGCGCATACCATCAAATTCCCCTGTCTCCTCAGTCCACCACCTTGACAACTTTCATTACCCCTTTTGGAGCATATAAATATCTAAGACTACCTTTTGGGCTAGCCTCCGCGGCCAGCGTCTTTCAGAAGTTTATGGATTGTTTACTTAAAAACATCAAATGTATTCAGGCCTACCAAGATGATGTTCTAATCTTTTCTAAAAATAAACATGAACATGTTCAAACACTCAAAGAAGTCCTTACACGCTTTAGAGATGCAGGCATCACCTTAGGTCAAGACAAATGTACATTTTTCAAATCTGAGGTGGATTACTTAGGTCATTCTATTTCCTCAAATGGTATCAAGCCAAAATGTTCTCTTACCCAGGCCATTTCTAATGTTCAGGTACCCAAAGATAAAAATGCTCTTAAATCCTTCTTAGGCATGACGGAATATTACTCAAGGTTTATTCAAGCTTATTCCCAAATAGTACAACCATTACGTAATCTTCTAAAGAAAAATGAGAAATTTATTTGGTCTCATGAATTGGATATTTCATTCAATCTTATCAAAAAAGTTATCTCTGATTCCCCAGTTTTATCTTCATTCACCCCTGGGGTCAAATGTCACATTTCTGTTGACGCAAGTCAATTGGGTTTGGGAGCTGTTTTATGTCAATGGTTTGGTGCAAAAGAGAACACTATAGGTTTCGCCTCTCGGTCTCTCTCTTCTGCTGAAAGAAATTACAGCACTATAGAGAGAGAGGCACTTGCCTGCTCCTGGGCCGTTGAAAAGTTTAAAAGTTTTATTTGGGGGTGCCATTTCATATTGTTAAGTGATCATAAACCCCTATTGCATCTTCTCAACGGAAATGGCACTGGTAAAGCCTCTGCTAGATTAGTACGCATCCTTTCCAGACTACATGAATATAATTTCACTATTCGACATATTTCTGGTGGTCTCAATGTCAGAGCAGATTGTCTTTCTAGACTTCCCTTAAAAGATGATCTTCCTGACCCAAAATTTGATGAAGTAGAATGCGTAGTGGCGTCCATCAATGACTCTTTGGCCACTTTTCCCGTCTTGTCACAATCTGATTGGGTTCAGGCATATGATAATGATAAAATTTTGCAAGCAGTCAGGAATATGATTATTTCTGGCTGGCCCAGAGAACGTTCCCTTCCTGCTTCATTAAAATCATATGCTCAAGTTTCAGACGACCTTTCTATTGTTAATGAAATTTTGATGCGTGGTGACCAATGTATTCCTCCCTCTTCTATTCGAATTAAACTAATTGAATCTGCTCATGATGGACATCTAGGAGTTGGAGCAACTTGTAGAAAACTTAAGGAACATTTTTGGTGGCCTGCTTTGGACAGAGATGTCACTCAGTGGATTGATGCATGTGAAACTTGTTTACTTTCTGATAAACATTGGAAGATCAATAAACTTCCTCTTCACCCTGTACCTGTACCTGAGGCGGCTTGGGTTAAGATTGCTATGGACTTTGCTGACCCGTTCAATCTTCTTCCCAGCAGTGAACGCTACATCGTTTCGCTCATTGACTATCACTCAAAATGGGTTGATTTTGATTTTTGTGATTCTCCTAATTCCATTGCTGTTATAAAATTCTTGAACAGGGTTTTTCAATCAGAAGGTTCTCCCAAAGAGGTTGTTACAGATAATGGTTCGCACTTTTGTTCAATAACCATGCAAGATTTCTTCAAAGCTCACAAAGTCAAACATCTAAAAGTGGCTCTCTACTCCCCATCATCGAATGGACTCATTGAAAGGATGAACAGATTTTTAAAGGAGGGTATTCAATCAGCTTTAGCTTGTAACCTTCCTGTTGAATTATTTTTAAGAAAGAAAATGTGGTCCTATTTGGTCACTCCTCACTCCACAACGGGTATTTCTCCTTTCAGACTGCTTAAAAAGAGAAATCCAAATGGTAACATTTGTCCTAACTGGATAACTGGTCTTATCAAGAAGGATGATACTTCATGTTTGGCTTGTCAGGACAAAGTTTTGTTGAAGAAAAATGTATTCATCAAACAGAACGTTCAAAAGAAATATTTTAATTCGCAATGTTCTTTACGCACAAAGGATTTTCAGATTGGAGATTGGGTTTTGCTCAAGAACCCAAAAAAGGTTATGAAAGGAGAATCTAAATTTTCTTTACCTATTCAAATTGTCAAAACCTCAAAAGGTTCACTCTTCTTGGGAAGGAAAGGGTGGTGGAGTAAAAGAGCTGTCGTTAAAATTTCACAAGCACAGGCCAATAGAATTATTACTTGCAAGAGCTCTGCCACAGATGACTATGACTGTTCACATTTTCCTTTAGGAGCTTTGTCTGACAATGTTGTCTCTCCGGATTTATCCTCTTCAATTGTCACTTCTACTTCTTCACAAGTGTCTCCTGTGTCTCAACCTAGTGTTACTTCTTTAAGTACGACCGCTAACTCAGTAAATCTTACCGTAATTGTTCTATTCCTGCTAGATTCAAAGATTACTATATGTCGTAAAATACTTTTTATTTTTAGACTTTATTTTTCATTTTAATGGGAAAGGAGATGATGTAAAGGTATGGTTTCATTGTTTATTCATGTTATGTTTACTTTGGTATTTCCTTCATGTTTATTCCTGTGACATGCTGTGTATTCCACACTCGTGCAGACGCTGCTCGTGAGTGTATCTTCAAACATGTTTATGTTTGAGGGTGCATCTCTCGTGCTGCGTCTGCTCGGTAAAGGCTCTACAGTTAGTCAGGGCATTCAACAGTTGTACTTTGTCGAGAGCAGCAGTACTCCCGTGTTTTGCTGGTATGGAAATAAACTTCTTACTGGATTGAAGTCCGCTCACTGATTACTACTTTCTGCTTGAATTGGATACGATCCTTCCTTACAGGAGCCATTGGCTTTTGTTCTAGTGTGAAACTGGATAAAAGGACATGGGAGTATCCTCCCCACTGCCCAGCCCATCCTCTGGGAGGGACCCCTGAACCGTCTCAACCCTTTACTTAGGGTACTTAAGGGCTTACCTGTGGGTGGATCACTAGATTCGTCATGGAACACGATTCAGATCTGATACTACTTCTATTTTAACAGTCTGGGCACTCTGGACTTCGCTGGACTTCTCTTTGGGAACCAAGACTGCAAATGGAAAGACCCCTGCTGCTCCTGGTCTCGCTGTCCTGAAAGTCTGCTGCATCGTCTGTGCCTGTGCTCTATACAGGTTCTTCGCAAGTCCTGTGGACATCCTACATCCAAGACACCCAAAGGAATCTCCCTAGGAGGGAAGAGTCACTCTCCTGCATCTGCAGGCACTGCAACACAGCTGACTGGTCTGCTGTTCCTGAGCTCCTATCGACTCCTAAAGGTTCAGCAACACAGCTAGTGGTTCTGCAACTCCCTCGAGGTCTGCACAGTCTTCATAGCAAGTTTGAAGCCAGTATCCCTCGTAGGAACCGATGGAGAAGTACCCCTGTGCACCACGTTGGCTTGCCGTTGCCAAGCCTGGTTGGCTCTCTCCTCCAGAGATCTTCAGGCTCCAAGAATCTCAAGCCTCAAGCATCTCCTGCAGCCAAGATCTTTGCCTGCACGGCATCCTTTGCACCATGGGCGTCCATCCCTTGGTGCGCTGCACTAGGTCCTCTTGCAACTCCTGTGCCTTCAGCCTGTGCGTTGTCGTGAGGGTATTCTTAGGCTAGAGTGGGCACCCCTGCTTGCTTGGGGTCTGCTCTGACTTACCTGCTCGTGGTGAGTCACTTGGACCTTACTAATCCTGACACTGCACTTTTCTCGACAACTACGCTTTTTGCCACTGCCAAGGCTTGTGTGTGCCCCTACGAGACATGACCTCTTGGCTCTCGACATCTGACGTGCGACAGCTCATGCACGGCTCCTGGTCTTCCTCCGCATCGCCTGGTCAGTACAGCTGCAACTTCAAGGGCACCTTCCACTCTCCAGCATTCCCTACATCGGTGGGAATTCGTCTAATGTGGTAGCTCTCATCTTGAATCCCCCTTTGGGTTCCACCAGACACTTTCACCTTCTTCACCAACTGCATCTTTTCTGACATCCTCGATTGTGGTCTACAGCAGTTTCCAACGTCACTTCGCACCTATGCACCCGGCTTCCCTGGTGTAGGTATCCTGGTTCCTGGGGTATCCACGGGTGTGGTGACTCTCCAATCTTCCATGTTCCTCTGGGTTTCTTCAGGGTCCACTGGGAAAGGTCCTTCTTCTTTAAAAATGCAACAGCGACGTACCCATTGACTTCTATTCAGCACGCGGTCGTGTTCCTACTCTGCACACACCCTCCATGGGGTTCCTACATACTCACCATGGGTGGTTCCTTGACTCTTCTATGTCTTCTAGGTTCGTTCTTGACTTAAATCGTGGTCCGCATTCCACTATTTTAGTAAATGGTTTGGCCTCCCCCTAAAGAACACTGTGTATTTGTGCTGCTTACGTATTCTTTGACAAAGTATGTGTGTGTACTGATTTTATATCTCAGGGTAAGAGATACTGCAATGTGTAATGAGTGTTAATAATAAATACCTATTTTTATAACTACACTGTGTGGTTCTTTTTCACTTAACCTATACCATAAGATTAAGTACTGGTAACACAAGCTGCTTTACACTCCTTCTGGGATAAGCCTGAAGGCTGCTCTCCACAGCTACCACTTAGAGAGCTTTCTAAGGTTGTCTAAGACACCTAAAATCAAGTTAAATGGCTGTCTGGATTAGTGCAGGGTGCTACACTTACATAAGTGAGCACCTTATACTAAGCCAGCCTCCTACATTGATACTATACTGCTTGTATATATACACAATGCCCAAGAGTGCTGTGAATGCAGACAGTAATACTATACTAATTGTAAATAAACACAACTGCAACGGGTACTTGACTAGTTGTCAATACAGACACTGATACTACACTACTTGCATATATGCACAGCAGCAAAGTGTATTCGATTAGTTGTGAATACAGACAGTGATACTATATTACTTGCATATATACACAACAGACAAGGGTACTTGATTAGTTGTGAATACAGATGGTAATAATATACTACTCGTATATATACGCAACAGCCACGGGTACTTGACTATTTATGTATACAGACAGTAATCCAATACTACTTCTATATATACACAACAGTCAAGGGTACTTGACTAGTTGTGAATACAGACGTTAATACTACACTACTGTCAGGGACCTGCTCTCTCCCCCAATAGCTCCACCGTTGTGCCGCTGCCGCTGATAGGGATTCGGCAGGGTTCGAGCATGCCTGCTGCCACCTGCCTCGTTGTACCTGTTTTTTTCCTCTGTTTCCTGTGCAATCCTTCTCTTCTCTGTTTTATTTTAAGGAGTGTAGGTATTGTTTTAAACCTGTGATTTTGTCATTGTTGTCACTGTGCTGCACGTCCTGCTCGTTTCTCCCACCGCTGTTCCCCCGCAGCCCCTCCCCTATGCCTTTCACGCTCCCACCTCCCACCTGAGCTTCCCTCCCTGAAACAGCTTGTCACCATGTCCACCCACAAGGCAGGATTCACCCTCGACCCCATCGTTGGAGGAGGAAACAGCATTCACTTCAGCCATGCGACGCAACCCCCCTGGAAGGATCACAACTACATACACCTCAATGTCGACAAACCCACCGCCCCCAAACCAGCACCGTGCCCCCCACGAAGGAACTGGAGCAAAATCACTCCACCCTCAACTGCGATGCCCCCCCACCTCGACTGATGCCAACCTCACAGCCAAAAAACTCCACAGATGGATCACCAACAGCGCAGACAAGCTCGCACCCCTACGCACCTCTGACAGACAGCGCCCCACCTGGTTCACCACTGACCTCCAGGAATCCAGACACACCTGCAGACATCTCGAGAAGAACTGGAGAAACAGCAAAACGCCAGAAGACCCTCCCATCTACAAGAACGGAATCGCTATGATGGAATACCACCAACGCATCAGTCCACCAAAAGGACCTTCATCCAAAATAAGATCCTTGCCAACTCCAGCAACTCCAAGGTACTCTTCAGCATCATCCAGGAATTCACCAAGCCCCCAGCAATACCACAGACATCACCCCCTCCCAGGACCTCAGCGACAAGCTCAGATCTTACTTCCATCTGAAAATCAAGCGCCTCTACGACCACTTCAGCTACCTGACATCTGACGCTGGAATCACCTCCCTCCCCAGCAACACTAGCCAGCCCACCATCTCCTCCTTGACCCCAGTCACCACCGAAGACACCACTTTGACCCTGAAAGGCATCCACTCGCGGGCACCCAGGGACCCCTGCCCGCCGCACATCTACCACAGAGCCGCTACCACCATCACTCCAGAGCTACGACGCACCATCAACACCACCTTCAAGACCGGCACCTTCCCCAAAGACTGGAAACATGCAGGAGTCAGACCCATGCTCAATGAGCTCACAGCAGACCCCACGGACCTCAAGAACTACTGACCCATCTCTCTCCTCCCTTTCGCAGCCAAAGTCTCAGAGAAGATCGTCAATGCCCAGCTAACAAAGTTCATTGGAGAAAACACCCATCCTCGACCCCTCCCAATCCAGATTCCACAGCAACCACAGCACCAAGACCGCTCTACTCACCTCCACAGATGTCATCTGCACCCTCCTCGACCTAGGACACACCGAGGCCCTGATCCTACTCGACTTCTCTGCAGCGTTCAACACTGTCCCCACACCGCACACTCACTGCCAGACTCCACTATGCCGGCATACAGGAAAGTGCCTCAACTGGACCTGATCCTTCCTCACCGGCAGAACCCAAAAAGTCAGACTGCCACCCTTCCTCTCCGAACCCACGGAAATCAACTGCGAGTACCCCAAGTATCGTCGCTCAGCCCAACGCTCGTCAACATCTACATGGCTCCCCTCGCTGCCATTGTTAGACACCATGAACTCAGCATAGTATCCTATGCCGATGACACCCAGCTCATCCTCTCCCTCACCAAAGACCCCATCACCACCAGATTCAACTTCCAGGAAGGAATGAAGGACGTCACATCCTGGATGAGCAGCAGTGGCCTGAAGCTCAACTCGGAGAAGACAGAGGTCCTCGTCCTTGGACCCTCCTCCTCCGCATGGGACAACACATGGTGGCCTACCGCCCTCCTCAGCCTTTCCTCCCCCACAGACAATGCCCGAAACCTCGGCATCGTACTCGACCCCTTTCTCTCCATGACCCGAAAGATCAATGCTGTCACCTCCAGCTGTTTAAACACCCTCTGCATCCTACGAAAGACCTTCAAATGGATCCCCCCCGAATCAACGAAGACCATCACCCACGAATTCATAACCAGCAGACTGGACTACGGAAACGCCCTCTACGCCGGGATCAAAAAGTCACTACTCCACAACACTCCAGACCATACAGAACACCGCAGCCAGACTTGTCCTCGGTATCCCTCAACAAGAACACATCACATAACACCTGTGTAACCGCCACGGGCTCCCCATGGAGAAGAGAGCTAACCTCACCCACACCTTCAAATGCCTCCACAATACTGGACCACAATACCTCAACGAGAGAATCTCCTTCCACGTACCCAAGAGAAACCTCCGATCCGCCACCCTCGCCCTCACCGAAACCCCACAAATCCGCAAAGCCAGAACAGGTGGAAGAGCCTTCTACATCACAGCCAAGACCTTGAACGAGCTACTGAACGGCATCAGACACGCCCTCTCTCTGAACATCTTCAGGAAGACACTGAAGACCTGGCTCTTCGACTGAACGGACCTGCTTACCCATTCCTCTCCAGTGCCTTGAGACCCTCATGGGTGAGTAGCATGCTTTCAATTCCCCTGGTTGATTGATTGACTACTTGTATATATACACAACACCCAAGGCTACTTGACTAGTTTGGATATCCAACAGGGGGCATCACTGGACTAGTTGTTTCAATTAATAATTAATACATTTTTTATTAATTTTCGATATTTGTAAAGCGCAAACATAGCACCCCTTAGGTTTCAAGGCACTGGGGGCCATCGGGGAGATTAAGTGCACTGTTGCCCAGAGTCACATGGTGCCGAGCAGCGCTGCCACCGGCGACCGAACGATGAGCCCCACACTCCGGAGTCATCTACTCTGGCCGCTGCTCCACACTTCTCCCACCTGCACCTCACCTCTCCCAGTTGTGAATATATACAATGATGCTACACTTGTTACACACAGCCAAAAGATACGGCTACCTGATTAGCTGTAGATTCCCAACAGGTGACAGCAGTGGGCTCAATCTGAATATAGAGGCAATGGTACTATACGAACAAGTTGCATAAACACAAAGGACAAGCATGCTTGACTAGTTGTGGATACCCGACAGGTGACAGCACTGGACTAGTTGTGAATATACAGAATAGAAAAGGTACTTGACTAGTTGTCGATATGCATCAGATAATAGAATGAGCTAGGTGATATCAGCACTTTCACATGAACTGTTGATTCCATGAAATTATTTAAATGTTTCTTAATATTAATGCATGCGTGATGTCACAGGAAATAATGCTGGCACCCAAGCATAGCTGAAGCGCAGCTACTTAAGTGAGTTAAGACCAATGTGTGAACCTCAAAATAATTAGTAATGTTGAACTGGAGGTGTGAGTGAGGGGTTTTACAAATAGTGAGGGTGAAGCTCCCTTTCTTATGGTCCAACAAACCCAGGCCTTTGTGGACCATGAGTCCTACGAGGGCTCTTCTGGACCAGGAGTCCTACGAAGGCTCTTGTGAGACCATGAGTCCTATGAAGGTTCTTGTGGACCAGGAGTCCTACATAGGCTGTTGTGGACCAGGAGTCCTACGAGGGAACCTGTGGACTAGGAGTCCTAGGAAGGCACTTGTGGACCAGGAGTCCTATGAGGGCTCATGTGGACCAGGAGTCCTACGAAGGCTCTTGTGGACCAAGAGTCCTACATAGGCTCTTGTGGACCAGGAGTTCTACAAGGACTCCTGTAGACTAGGAGTCCTAGGAAGGCTCTTGTGGACCAGGAGTCCTATGAGGGCTCATGTGGACCAGGAGTCCTACGAAGGCTCTTGTGGACCATGAGTTCTACGAGGGCTCCTGTGGACCAGGAGTACTACGAAGGCTCTTGTGGACCAGGAGTCCTACATAGGCTCTTGTGGACCAGGAGTCCTACGAGGGAACCTGTGGACTAGGAGTCCTAGCAAGGCTCTTGTGGACCAGGAGTCCTATGAGGGCTCATGTGGACCAGGAGTCCTACATAGGCTCTTGTGGACCAGGAGTCCTACGAGGGCTCCTGTAGACTAGGAGTCCTAAGAAGGCTCTTGTGGACCAGGAGTCCTATGAGGGCTCATGTGGACCAGGAGTCCTACGAAGGCTCTTGTGGACCATGAGTCCTACGAGGGCTCCTGTGGACCAGGAGTCCTACGAAGGCTCTTGTGGACCAGGAGTCCTACATAGGCTCTTGTGGACCAGGAGTCCTACGAGGGAACCTGTGGACTAGGAGTCCTAGGAAGGCTTTTGTGGACCAGGAGTCCTATGAGGGCTCATGTGGACCAGGAGTCCTACGAAGGCTTTTGTGGACCAGGAGTCCTACGAAGACTCTTGTGGACCAGGAGTCCTTCATAGGCTCTTGTGGACCAGGAGTCCTGCGAGGGCTCCTGTGGACTTGGAGTCCTAGGAAGGCTCTTGTGGACCAGGAGTTCTATGAGGGCTCATGTGGACCAGGAGTCCTACGAAGGCTCTTGAGGACCATGAGTCCTACGAAGGCTCTTGTGGACCAGGAGTTCTACGAGAGCTCTTGTGGACCAGGAGTCCTACGAGGGCTCCTGAGCACTAGGAGTCTTAGGAAGGCTCTTGTGGACCAGGAGTCCTACGAAGGCTCTTGAGGACCATGAGTCCTATGAAGGCACTTGTGCACCATGAGTCCTACAAAGGCTCTTGTGGACCAGGAGTCCTATGAAGGCTCTTGTGGACCAGGAGTCATATGAAGGCTCCTGTGGTCCATGAAGGAAGTGACCCGATTAGGATCACCCGGGTCACTCACGACCACCTATCTGCCTTCCCAAGAAATGAAGAGTCGAGAAGACAGTAGAGAATACAAACCAAACAGATTTATTAGAAGTGCGCTGCAGCGGAGTCCGGTCTGACCAGCCTCATAGGATAGCTGCCGAGGGTCTGACCTAAGCCTGGGCGTTGAACTACGCTCCGTTCGCGGAGCTTGCGAAGTTTTGGTAACTTCGCGCTTCGCGTAGAGCGCGAAGTTGCAGATTGCTACGCAATCTAGCGCGTAGCGTAGTAAATTTGAATCCTCGCGCGCTCAATATTCATTCTCGCGCGCGCGGTAACGTCTTACCTTGATTCTGCGATCGCCAACTTGCTTTTCTGTCTGTTTGCGAGCGCCACGAGATTTGTACTATGGCTGCCCAAGCCCGCGAGAGTGTGCGACCCCGAACACGTCATTGGTGCGCGCGAGCTGACTTCCGGCGGCTGTTTTGGTAAGATCGCGATCCCGAACATGGAAAAACTGCAATCTGGCAAAGAATATCTCGCGAGCTTCATAAAACCTTCTCTAAAATGATCATTTTGCTCAGAAAACTCCTCAGATTGTGATCTTGCTGTAGTCTTTGTGTAAGAAAGAGTCCTTTAATTTTTTTAACACTTTTTTCTCAAGAGGAAGGAAGGGCCCCTGACACTACAACTTCCTGTTCCTGTTCAGCAGGCTCCTCCCACGTGCTTTGTGCATGTGTTGTTCACTTTCATTTGGATTTGGAGCTGGAAGGATCACTTTTTGTGTCTGTCTGCTGCATCATACCATTTTTTTGGATTTATTTGAGGAATTTTTGATTTGAGATTTAATTTACGACAAGTAAGTTGGAGAATTGGTGTGTTTGTTTCATTGGGGCTTGTTTGTACCTACATTTTTCTGGGATTTTTATTGTTTTTAAAAATTATTGTTGTGGTGGGTGGCCTGTACTACTTTTAATATGGGCCTAGTTGTTTTTCTCTGCAATTTCAGCCAGTAGGGTACCCATGGGTCCATGTTTTGTGGTTTCTGTAGAATTTCTACATCATGCAGGGCATGGATGGCATAGGATTGAAATGCTAAACGTGGCTGTGGTGTATTTCACTGTTGGTGTGTGTGTGTGATTTACCTTTGTTGGATGTGTGTGCTTGTGGCCTAGTAGTCTTCCACTAGGCCCAGAGGTAGTCAGCCTCCAAGCTGTGGTGCGTGATTTTAAATATACAGTTGGTGTTGTCTGGTGATTTTCCTTTACTCCATGGATGGCTTTGGATTTTATTGCAAAAGGTGTGTTTGGGGTGCAATAGCATTTTTTGGGTGTGTTCTAAACAAATTGGGCTATTTTGGCCTGCATGTAAGGCAAGGGATTCAGCTCGCGAACTTTCGGTAACTCTGCACAGCGCGACAACGCGGACTTACAGTTTTCGTCATTTTTGCGCTCGCAATATGCGTGTTCGCGCACGCGAGAAAGCCTTTTTGTACAGTTCGCGATCCCGAACACGCAGCTTTTGCAATCGGGCAAACAATATCTCGCGAGCAACATAGACCCTTCTCGAAAACGCTTTTTTGTGCATTTCTGCACAAAAAACTCCTCAGGCTGTCATTGAGCTGTAGGTTTGGAGCAGGGAGAAGCTGTTATTTGTCTGGAAAACATTTTTATGAGAGGGATTAAGTTCCACAGACACTACAACTTCCTCTTCCTGTCCTTTCCAATCACTTTTTGTGTGTTATTGTGGTGGGTGGGCTGAGCATGTGTGTGGCGGCCATTTTAGGAAGGCATGCATTGTGCCTTTGCCATAGGCGTCCATTGACTGTCTCCCATTTCTTGTGGTTGTTGTGGGTGTGTGGCGGCCATTTTGTGAAGCCATCCAAGCAGTGTGCTTGCTTTTGCCATCCGGTTCCAAGCTTGTGGCCTAGTAGTCTTCCACTAGGCCCAGAGGTAGTCAGCCTCCAAGCTGTGGTGCGTGATTTTACATGTACAGTTGGTGTTGTCTGGTGATTTTCCTTTACTCCATGGATGGCTTTGGATTTTGTTGCAAAAGGTGTGTTTGGGGTGCAATAGCATTTTTTGGGTGTGTGCTAAACAAATTGGGCTATTTTGGCCTGCATGTAAGGCAAGGGATTCAGCTCGCGAACGGCCATTTTAGGAAGGCATGCATTGTGCCTTTGCCATAGGCGTCCATTGACTGTCTCCCATTTCTTGTGGTTGTTGTGGGTGTGTGGCGGCCATTTTGTGAAGCCATCCAAGCAGTGTGCTTGCTTTTGCCATCCGGTTCCAAGCTTGTGGCCTAGTAGTCTTCCACTAGGCCCAGAGGTAGTCAGCCTCCAAGCTGTGGTGCGTGATTTTACATGTACAGTTGGTGTTGTCTGGTGATTTTCCTTTACTCCATGGATGGCTTTGGATTTTATTGCAAAAGGTGTGTTTGGGGTGCAATAGCATTTTTTGGGTATGTGCTAAACAAATTGGGCTATTTTGGCCTGCATGTAAGGCAAGGGATTCAGCTCGCAAACTTTCAGTAACTCTGCACATCGCGACAACGCGGACTTACAGTTTTCGTCATTTTTGCGCTCGCAATATGCGTGTTCGCGCACGCGAGAAAGCCTTTTTGTACAGTTCGCGATCCCGAACACGCAGCTTTTGCAATCTGGCAAACAATATCTCGCGAGCAACATAGACCCTTCTCGAAAACGCTTTTTTGTGCATTTCTGCACAAAAAACTCCTCAGGCTGTCATTGAGCTGTAGGTTTGGAGCAGGGAGAAGCTGTTATTTGTCTGGAAAACATTTTTATGAGAGGGATTAAGTTCCACAGACACTACAACTTCCTCTTCCTGTCCTTTCCAATCACTTTTTGTGTGTTATTGTGGTGGGGGGGCTGAGCATGTGTGTGGCGGCCATTTTAGGAAGGCATGCATTGTGCCTTTGCCATAGGCGTCCATTGACTGTCTCCCATTTCTTGTGGTTGTTGTGGGTGTGTGGCGGCCATTTTGTGAAGCCATCCAAGCAGTGTGCTTGCTTTTGCCATCCGGTTCCAAGCTTGTGGCCTAGTAGTCTTCCACTAGGCCCAGAGGTAGTCAGCCTCCAACCTGTGGTGCGTGATTTAAATGTACAGTGGTGTTGTCTGGTGATTTTCCTTTACTCCATGGATGGCTTTGGATTTTGTTGCAAAAGGTGTGTTTGGGGTGCAATAGCATTTTTTGGGTGTGTGCTAAACAAATTGGGCTATTTTGGCCTGCATGTAAGGCAAGGGATTCAGCTCGCGAACGGCCATTTTAGGAAGGCATGCATTGTGCCTTTGCCATAGGCGTCCATTGACTGTCTCCCATTTCTTGTGGTTGTTGTGGGTGTGTGGCGGCCATTTTGTGAAGCCATCCAAGCAGTGTGCTTGCTTTTGCCATCCGGTTCCAAGCTTGTGGCCTAGTAGTCTTCCACTAGGCCCAGAGGTAGTCAGCCTCCAAGCTGTGGTGCGTGATTTTACATGTACAGTTGGTGTTGTCTGGTGATTTTCCTTTACTCCATGGATGGCTTTGGATTTTATTGCAAAAGGTGTGTTTGGGGTGCAATAGCATTTTTTAGGTATGTGCTAAACAAATTGGGCTATTTTGGCCTGCATGTAAGGCAAGGGATTCAGCTTGCGAACTTTCAGTAACTCTGCACAGCGCGACAACGCGGACTTACAGTTTTCGTCATTTTTGCGCTCGCAATATGCATGTTCGCGCACGCGAGAAAGCGTTTTTGTACAGTTCGCGATCCCGAACACGCAGCTTTTGCAATCTGGCAAACAATTTCTCGCGAGCAACATAGACCCTTCTCGAAAACGCTTTTTTGTGCATTTCTGCACAAAAAACTCCTCAGGCTGTCATTGAGCTGTAGGTTTGGAGCAGGGAGAAGCTGTTATTTGTCTGGAAAACATTTTTATGAGAGGGATTAAGTTCCACAGACACTACAACTTCCTCTTCCTGTCCTTTCCAATCACTTTTTGTGTGTTATTGTGGTGGGTGGGCTGAGCATGTGTGTGGCGGCCATTTTAGGAAGGCATGCATTGTGCCTTTGCCATAGGCGTCCATTGACTGTCTCCCATTTCTTGTGGTTGTTGTGGGTGTGTGGCGGCCATTTTGTGAAGCCATCCAAGCAGTGTGCTTGCTTTTGCCATCCGGTTCCAAGCTTGTGGCCTAGTAGTCTTCCACTAGGCCCAGAGGTAGTCAGCCTCCAAGCTGTGGTGCGTGATTTTACATGTACAGTTGGTGTTGTCTGGTGATTTTCCTTTACTCCATGGATGGCTTTGGATTTTGTTGCAAAAGGTGTGTTTGGGGTGCAATAGCATTTTTTGGGTGTGTGCTAAACAAATTGGGCTATTTTGGCCTGCATGTAAGGCAAGGGATTCAGCTCGCGAACGGCCATTTTAGGAAGGCATGCATTGTGCCTTTGCCATAGGCGTCCATTGACTGTCTCCCATTTCTTGTGGTTGTTGTGGGTGTGTGGCGGCCATTTTGTGAAGCCATCCAAGCAGTGTGCTTGCTTTTGCCATCCGGTTCCAAGCTTGTGGCCTAGTAGTCTTCCACTAGGACCAGAGGTAGTCAGCCTCCAAGCTGTGGTGCGTGATTTTACATGTACAGTTGGTGTTGTCTGGTGATTTTCCTTTACTCCATGGATGGCTTTGGATGTTATTGCAAAAGGTGTGTTTGGGGTGCAATAGCATTTTTTGGGTATGTGCTAAACAAATTGGGCTATTTTGGCCTGCATGTAAGGCAAGGGATTCAGCTCGCGAACTTTCAGTAACTCTGCACAGCGCGACAGCGCGGACTTACAGTTTTCGTCATTTTTGCGCTCGCAATATGCGTGTTCGCGCACGCGAGAAAGCCTTTTTGTACAGTTCGCGATCCCGAACACGCAGCTTTTGCAATCTGGCAAACAATATCTCGCGAGCAACATAGACCCTTCTCGAAAACGCTTTTTTGTGCATTTCTGCACAAAAAACTCCTCAGGCTGTCATTGAGCTGTAGGTTTGGAGCAGGGAGAAGCTGTTATTTGTCTGGAAAACATTTTTATGAGAGGGATTAAGTTCCACAGACACTACAACTTCCTCTTCCTGTCCTTTCCAATCACTTTTTGTGTGTTATTGTGGTGGGTGGGCTGAGCATGTGTGTGGCGGCCATTTTAGGAAGGCATGCATTGTGCCTTTGCCATAGGCGTCCATTGACTGTCTCCCATTTCTTGTGGTTGTTGTGGGTGTGTGGCGGCCATTTTGTGAAGCCATCCAAGCAGTGTGCTTGCTTTTGCCATCCGGTTCCAAGCTTGTGGCCTAGTAGTCTTCCACTAGGCCCAGAGGTAGTCAGCCTCCAAGCTGTGGTGCGTGATTTTACATGTACAGTTGGTGTTGTCTGGTGATTTTCCTTTACTCCATGGATGGCTTTGGATTTTGTTGCAAAAGGTGTGTTTGGGGTGCAATAGCATTTTTTGGGTGTGTGCTAAACAAATTGGGCTATTTTGGCCTGCATGTAAGGCAAGGGATTTAGCTCGCGAACTTTCGGTAACTCTGCACAGCGCGACAACGCGGACTTACAGTTTTCGTCATTTTTGCGCTCGCAATATGCGTGTTCGCGCACGCGAGAAAGCCTTTTTGTACAGTTCGCGATCCCGAACACGCAGCTTTTGCAATCTGGCAAACAATATCTCGCGAGCAACATAGACCCTTCTCGAAAACGCTTTTTTGTGCATTTCTGCACAAAAAACTCCTCAGGCTGTCATTGAGCTGTAGGTTTGGAGCAGGGAGAAGCTGTTATTTGTCTGGAAAACATTTTTATGAGAGGGATTAAGTTCCACAGACACTACAACTTCCTCTTCCTGTCCTTTCCAATCACTTTTTGTGTGTTATTGTGGTGGGTGGGCTGAGCATGTGTGTGGCGGCCATTTTAGGAAGGCATGCATTGGGCCTTTGCCATAGGCGTCCAAACTTGTGGCCTAGTCGTACAGTAGGCCCAGGGGTACAACTCAGCAATCATCACGGCGGGTTTTTTTTCCTTGCTATTCTTCTTCCTAAGTGTACACTACACAGTACAAATACAACAGGATCCCTGGCCTTGTCAGTCTCTTAATGGCTGGCTATACTGTTGATGTTGTTCACTGACTTCATGAAATTTAATAATTGTGATGACCACCCACGAGACACTAATAAGTTATATATTATATTATGGATCTTTTGACTGATGTTCTTCTGGCTTTTTTGCTTTTAGGTGCACAAAACTTTTAGACAGAGGTGTGTCATCATCATCCACTGTTGTGGTGCCAGACCGACGTCCTGCTGCTGTAGTGTACACAACGTGACGTGTCAGTGACCTGACCAGGCATCTCTGCAACTTGTGCAACTGAGTGCTGTTTTGACATCTGTTGAAGATGCCCCCAAAGAAAGCAGGTAGCAGGTCCTCCGGTACCAAGAAAGTTGCCATGGAGAAGAAGGAACAGAAGAAGAAGGAAGTGTCACTTAAGTCTGGTGTGCCTCCCAAAACCTTTTTTGGTTCACCAAAAATGAGGCCTGCAGCAGCGGTGTCGGGGGGGCAAGCTGGGGGCAGCACCTCCACATCAGTGGGCCCAACCCACCAACCCATGCCCAAGCAGATGAGTGTGGAAGAGGTAGCCAGCCTTATGGTAGAAAGCAGTGATGCTGAGCCTGAACTAAACTTATCGCTATCTCAAAGTAGTACACAATCAACGCAGGAGGGAACATCATCAACACAGCAGATAAGTGGTCAACAGCCGCAGCTACCGCCCGCAATAGTAGCTGTTCCTCCTGAAGTAGGGGCAGTTCAGGAAATTGAGCCTCATGCAGAGGAAGAAGAGGAAGCCACTCCTTTAGAAGTTGCATTGGCTTTTAAATCCCCAGCAAGGAAAAGGAGGGTTAGTACATCAAGTTCTTCACCAAGCCCCCCTTCTGATGATCTAGATGTCACTTGGAAGCCACAAACTGAGTCTGAGAGGGAAACACATCACAAGAGCAGGCATGGCAAAAGGAAGGTTCCAGAAAGCCTTACACTTATGGATGTTGATGTAGAAGAGCAGGTTGATGATGATGATGATGAGCCAGTCATCACAAACATCACTCCCGGGCCTGAGGAGATGGAGAGCAACATTTTTACATTATCCAAAATGGATGCGAGGGATGTAGCACGCATACCTCCAACACAGGTAACACCAACACGACCTCCAGCTTCCATATTTACATTAGCAAAGGGCCGGCAGCGTCCTACATCCAGCACAACAAGCACCACCTCAGCAGAAGTAGGTAGTGGTCCTGCACAGAGTCAAATTCAACACACACCCTCCAGTTCATCCGGCATTGGAAGTGGGAGTGGCACCTCCAGCAGGAGACAAAAGTTAAGCTCCTCAGTGTGGGACTACTTTACGGTTAGCCCAAAGGAGGAGAACATTGCTGTATGCTCCGTTTGTCATTCCTCTGTTAGCCGTGGAAAGCTTGGTACAAACTATGGTACCGGAGGCCAAATGACCCATCTGAAAAAACACCACGCAATCCAGTGGGAGGAGCACCTTAGGCTCATCAAAACTGGAACCATTGCTGTTGGGCATAAACGAGTAGAAAGTCCGCTCACGGTGGAACAGGAAGAAGAGGGAGACATTCTCTGTGCTAGTGGTACACAAAGTAGCCCTGTCCCCAGCACTGCAGTGGTAACGCCCACATCCTCAGCCACATCTCATTGGCACAAGAGTAAGAGCCAGCCTGAGACACCAAGGAGTACTGCTGGGCCAAAAAGTGCGACGTCGACCACAGGAAGGAATACCATGCAGCCTACCATTCTTAGCATGTTTAGTAGGCCGGAGGGGCAGTACGAACGCAATCACCCAATAGCACGTTTGTACAATGCTAAGCTGGCAAAAATGTTAGCACTGGACCTTCTCCCTTTTTCTTTTGTTGAAGGGGTGGGTTTTCTTGAGTTTGTGACCACCATCTGCCCAAAATGGAAAGTTCCCAGCCGCTACTATTTTGCAAGAGTTGCTGTTCCAGCACTACATCACGACGTGCTGGAATTGCTTGGAAAAGCCTTAAAAAAGAGTGCTGTTCAGAGTATACACCTGACAACAGACATGTGGACCAGTTGCCAAGCCACTGATTACATGTGCATCACTGCACACTGGGTCTCTTTTTCGGGTGTTAAAGATAAGATATCTGACGGCGTTGTTGACACCGCTGAGATTTTTAAAGACACTCGCAAACATGCAACTGTAGCCATGTTTGCAATGGAGAAATCTCATACTGCTGCTAACATTTTGGATGAGTTTAACAGCAAGGTGTTTGAGTGGCTGCGACCAAGAGGTCTTACCATTGGTTTTGTTGCCACGGACAATGGCAGTAATGTAGTTCGGGCCATGAAAGATGGTGGGTATTTCAGGGTGCCATGTTTGTCACACTGCATTAACATTGTTGTGCAAGACTTTCTGAAAAATGAAAGCAAAGTCAGCAGCTTACTGACCACCTGCAGAAGAATATGCACACATTTCAACCATTCTTTTAAAGCCCGGAAGGAGCTGAGGGTGATTCAACGTGAGCATAAAATGCCAGTCAAAGCACTCATCCAAGAGGTGCCAACACGTTGGAACTCAACGTATTACATGCTTGAGCGTCTGTTTGAGCAGTACATACCACTTAATGCTTATGTCATGAAAAGGTCAGGGGATCCTACAGTGAAAGGCATGAGAGTTGAGATGGCCCAATGGGACCTTGTCAAAAGCCTGACAGAGATGCTACTTCCTTTTGAGGTCTTCACCCGTGAAGTGAGCCGGGAGGACTGTACTATGGGCCAAGCTATCCCATTGTTGTACATGCTAGAGCAACAGCTGAAGGAGGTGGCAGAAATGTACGCAGATGTGGATGACAAAGTAGACGCACATTCTTTGGCAGACACCTTATCCGCTCGCTTATCTCACAATACAAGGATTCAAAATAACATTCTGTCAGATCCACATTACATTACTGCCTCAATTTTGGATCCACGTTACAAATTATTGCTGCGCAGTAATGAAGTCATTCCTTTTTCAGAAGTGAATGTTGCCCAGTACAAAACTTTGATAGCTGAGGAAGCCACTGAGTTTGAAAACGAAAGGATCTTCATTAAAGGCCCGCCCCTCCAGGGCAGAAAAAGTACTGCAGGGCACCCAGAACGAAGTTCTACTTCAGAAGCCAAGAGCAGTGCGTTTGCCTCCCAGCAGTCAACACTGCCAGCAGCAATAACATCAACAGCACCAACAGGATCATCAGGCACATTTACAAAAACGGCAGGTGATTGGTTTCTACGGAAAGGGTATTGCACATCAATGACTGATGCAAAGGCAAAAGAGGCCCAGGAAATCGGAGCACCCCTGAACATTGAGCGGATGGTTCAGGCCTATCTAGATGACACAACAGAGGTCTACATGGAGCAAAGCCCATTGGTGTATTGGTATGGGAAAAGAAGCCAATGGCCAGTGCTCAGCAGGCTGGCGATAAAGTATGTGGCTTGCCCTGTTGCAAGTGTCTCTTCAGAGCGTGTTTTCAGTGCTGCTGGTGCCATTGTTACTGTCAAAAGGACCAGTCTCTCGCCCAAAAGTGTTGAGAGGTTAACCATGATCAAAATGAATCAACACTTTATACCACCGGAGTACAAAATACGTGAATCACAGGAGGAAGAGGAGAGTGACTTTGATGACATAAGTAGTGGATTGTTAGACGTACTGCTGTCCGAACCACCAGAGTTTGAGGACGAGCTCCTCTTCCCTGACAACTAGGCTTTCAAATTGTTCTCCCTTCCTTTATTTGTGTGTGACTGTGTGTATCTGTTTTTCTGGTTCAAAATCTACATTCACAACAAAGCCATCAACAGTCTCCTTTTTTTATTTCCCTATTGGAGTTGCACGTCTGTGCATAACTGTCCACTCCACTCCTCAGGGTCCTGCTCCATGTTCCTTACTCTCCCTAAGTACATTTCAAGCAAGTCAGACATTGGATGGAGATGGAGAATAGTACAATACATGTTGCCTCTAACAGTCCCTCCATAAGAAGTGAAACGTGACTCCACCTATATTCCATTTTGTTTCCAATCCGAAAGAAACTCATCACTGACTGGCAGAAGGCTAGGCAGGCATCAGATCAGACAGCCAAAGAGAACACCAAGACAGGTAATGAGTGATTATTGTGAATGATGGTGGCATGCATTGCATTGGATGCTGGCTGACTACGAAGAATTGTGCATGCCATGAAGTAGAACTATACTAGTTTATCGACAAAGTACAAGTGACTCAGGTGTGGTGACAGTTAATGTTTCCTTGTTGTTTAATAATGACCACATTGTACTCCTACCACTGCAGGTGCCGGCCAATATCCGTTGCAATTTGGTAATATGGAATATATTATAAACTTAATCAGTCACTACAGACTGAGTTGGTGTTGGAGAATACGTACCACACGGTCACCATCATTGAGGATGCTGAGCATACTATCTTTGCACACAGTCAGTTGGATTGGAGAAAATTTATGGAATAACGGCGTTTCATGGGCTGACATAAAAGGTAAAAAGTTTGAACAAGAACCACAGCAGACCTAGGCTAGATGTCCGTGTAGTGGTGTGGACTGGAGTAGAGTGTAGTGGTATGACGGACAGTGGCGCATTGATTTAGTGACTTCATTGGGAAAATTCTAGGTTGCTGCAGTGCATTTGACATTTCTCTGGCTCGGTCAAAATGTAAGTAAGGGGTAGGGTGCCTGGCCTGTGCCGCGGTTCTCCTGTTCTGTGGCTGTGCTGGCTCCTGAATCCTGTCCTGTTGTTGTTGTACCTTAATGCTTGCTGTAGAGTAGACACACTATGTAGCCTATCCAAGCTGCCTCAGTCTGAAAGTGTTCTCTCCAGAGTGTTGTCTTGCACTCCACTGTAATTGAGTTTATTGTTGTAAAGGCTGTAATTTTTCAATACCCCGTTTGTTTTTCCATCTACACTTACAGGCCGGCCTTTACCCTGTGCTACAGTGGGAGAAACGACTCACACGTACCTTACCAATACGCATCAGGCGTTTCATGGGCTGACATAAAAGGTAAAAAGTTTGAACAAGAACCACAGCAGACCTAGGCTAGATGTCCGTGTAGTGGTGTGGACTGGAGTAGAGTGTAGTGGTATGACGGACAGTGGCGCATTGATTTAGTCACTTCATTGGGAAAATTCTAGGTTGCTGCAGTGCATTTGACATTTCTCTGGCTCGGTCAAAATGTAAGTAAGGGGTAGGGTGCCTGGCCTGTGCCGCGGTTCTCCTGTTCTGTGGCTGTGCTGGCTCCTGAATCCTGTCCTGTTGTTGTTGTACCTTAATGCTTGCTGTAGAGTAGACACACTATATAGCCTATCCAAGCTGCCTCAGTCTGAAAGTGTTCTCTCCAGAGTGTTGTCTTGCACTCCACTGTAATTGAGTTTATTGTTGTAAAGGCTGTAATTTTTCAATACCCCGTTTGTTTTTCCATCTACACTTACAGGCCGGCCTTTACCCTGTGCTACAGTGGGAGAAACGACTCACACGTACCTTACCAATACGCATCAGGCGTTTCATGGGCTGACATAAAAGGTAAAAAGTTTGAACAAGAACCACAGCAGACCTAGGCTAGATGTCCGTGTAGTTGTGTGGACTGGAGTAGAGTGTAGTGGTATGACGGACAGTGGCGCATTGATTTAGTCACTTCATTGGGAAAATTCTAGGTTGCTGCAGTGCATTTGACATTTCTCTGGCTCGGTCAAAATGTAAGTAAGGGGTAGGGTGCCTGGCCTGTGCCGCGGTTCTCCTGTTCTGTGGCTGTGCTGGCTCCTGAATCCTGTCCCGTTGTTGTTGTACCTTAATGCTTGCTGTAGAGTAGACACACTATGTAGCCTATCCAAGCTGCCTCAGTCTGAAAGTGTTCTCTCCAGAGTGTTGTCTTGCACTCCACTGTAATTGAGTTTATTGTTGTAAAGGCTGTAATTTTTCAATACCCCGTTTGTTTTTCCATCTACACTTACAGGCCGGCCGGCCCTTTACCCTGTGCTACAGTGGGAGAAACGACTCACACGTACCTTACCAATACGCATCAGGCAGGCAGTGATACCCAAGATTGATGTGCGGAGTGTCCATGGAAGGGAGGACCAAGAAGAATGACGAGAATGATACAACTCCTCATTTGGACCAGGATAATACAGTAACTTTAGTATCATCATTCGTCTTTACATTTATTTGCTTGCTTTTTTCTCTTTAATCATTACGACTGTGTGTTGTGGTTTGTTTGTTAATTGATCCAACTTTTTTTTAGTTTCCTTAGCTAGCTTGAAAAATGAAAGTAAGCCCGGTAGAGCATGTAATTGGGTTCGGTCTGAGCTCTGAGGGCGTCAGACAGGCAAGGCAAATTTCAATTTCGTCCCTGACTGTACTGTCTCATTGGGTCATAGTAGTTATAGTACAACTCATTATCTCATTAACCATCAAGTTATCCTCCTCAGCATGCATGCATTTGCTTTCTCTCACTTCATACTTTGATTTCTTTGATAATGGATCATGGTCGTCTTACAAGATTGTGTTTTACTTTTGTTGTGTCCATGCATATTGTCTGTTTTTCTTTCTCAAACCTTTCCCAAAACCCCACTTCCCATCCAATCATCAATCCCTAACCCTCTTCCCCCGGGCTGTGTGATTTATATTGAGGTGTGATGTGATGACTATGTACACCAATTGATCACACGCTTGCTGGGGCAGATGTGGTGAAAGCAACACTAATTGAATTTCAACTAAGGCAGGGCAAGGATCTTCTTCTGCTTGACCACCCATGCTGTAGTTTACTTTGTGTTCTGTTCCACTCCTCCTCCCTGAGTCTCAGTCAAGTGACTTTCTCTTTCTTTTTTCAAACGCTATTGCCAGTGTCTACTACTACCACCACTATAATGGCATCTACTCCGTCAATTTGGGAAACCAACCATGCAGCCATCAGTGTGCCGAACTTCATCATCAATCACAGGTAAGATAAGTTTGGTGGGAGGTATGGACTAGGAGGAGAGACTGACAGTACTATGACAATTAAAAATAACTCAGTGAGGGGTACTGCATCTATCGGTTTGTGTGTTACAAAATCGGCAGATCTTTTAAATCAAACACTGGCTGTGGGCATGCAGCAGCACGGAAACAAAGTAAACAACCATGTAACTTACATTGAATTCGGAAAACTGTAACCCACCACAAAAAACATTAACATCATATAAATAAATAGTAAGTATATTTTTAATATCCCCTAACAAAAATAAACTATCCCGCTCTGACCTAACCCACCCCCCTCCCTAACCCCAACGAAACGAAAGTCCAAAGTCCCAATGTCCGTTGAAATCCCCAACGCCCACAAACCCACCCACCAACAAAAGGAATTAAAAAAGGGGCAAACGACGAGGTCCTCTATTGTCGGCGGGCCTTAAGGTGTTTGTCCACCAGGATCTTGACCCGCTCCTCCATGTTCTCCTCCCAGCGGGCCATCCGGCGGAGCAGCTGGCGGCGAAATGCCCTAAAGTTGCTTCCAGGGTGGGGGGCAGCAGTGCTGGAAATCGAGGCGCGGCGGCGGGCGAATGCCGGACCACGGCGCCGTGAAAGTGGAGGCCGGGCATGACTGGGGCCCGGGGCATTGGAGGAGGCTGCAGCTTCAGCCGCCTCCTCCTCCTCCTCCTCCTGAGCCACCAGCCGGCGATAATGCTCGCAGATGGCCTCCAGTTTCCGGCGCCGGGCCCTAGCGGCCAACTCCTTCCTTGATGGTTTATTGGAAGGAGTATCATCTATATCAAAAAAGAAAAAGAACATGTTGGAGCCAATACTCTTAGCAAAACAGGAACACTAAAATCATTCAACACATAGTGTCACAGTATCACTAGCAAGCACAGTTCATAACATTTGGGATTTGGTGCTGGGGTAAGTATCTCTAATCCTACTTCCTTGGACTCTAACATTTGTGACCGTTTCAGACATTATTTATAAATATAATCGTACTATGTATGTACTGCGGTACACCAGTCGTGCTGTTCTTATCTGTAGTTTAGCCCAATTACATAACCTTGTTGTAGGCGGCATGCCAGGTCCATCAGCTAAGCTTGCACCCAAGAGAAACAGATATGAGCCACATGATGATGCAGACTCACGTTACTTTTATTTACTACTACTGCCTGCAGGTGGGGAAGCTCATCTTTTTGTCTGACGCCTTACGGCCGTTGGCACTGGTCATACTCTGTTACATGAGGGCAAATGGCATGCACAATTTCACTTACACCCTGCCATGGGTACTACAAAAAGGCTGATTATTTATTTATCGGATCCAACGATCATTGCTTATATTCATATTATAGATGCTGCTAGTGCTAATACGATATACGACATCAGGTCGGTAGCGGTCGGTGGTGGGAGTGCTGCCGGTCGGTGACGTGGGAAGGTGCAGGGTGGGGATAGTAAACGATGGATTAAGGACATTCACAGGTAATTAAAGAATACATTAAAAAAAACCATTGCTGCACACAGTAGCACACACTGCATCGCATTCGGCGGTGCAGTGCGCACCTTGAAAATAGTTGTATTTATTTTTATGTTGATTACCTGTATTTGGCCGTAACAGTAATACACAGTTTACTCGCCAGTGCCACCCACCCGTCCCCTCCCCATGTCGCCGCCCACCAACAATCCCACCACCAACCGCTACTGCAGAGGGTACTTTGCTTTCATTGCTTGTGTAACCAATATACATAAACATTAAACAACAGATAGGCCACCCTTTGCAGGCTGGCTGCCCCAATCGAAAATACATTAATAATAATAGGTAGGGAGTGGTCCCCAGAGTGGGAGGAAGGGGTTTCCGCTTGATAATATATGACGTGCTTGCAAACTACTGCAAGTGTACTGTATGCTCATATTACTACCTTGATTCCTCTAGGCTTTGCTACTGTCGCGCAGTTTCTGTTACATTTTCTTCAAAGTAAGAATCTCCAGTGACACTTTCCACCTATACTGTCTCTTGGTGATAGTACATCCAGGCATACATCCATTAAAGTAAACGTCTATCCTTTTGTATATATCTCTTAACAAACCTTAGTTGGTTTCACCAACAAACACCCATGCTTCTGCTCCTTCCTTCCTTGCCGTGGCTTTGAGTTTGAACCAAAAACACCGCTGATTCTTGCTATCTAGTACTATCCACCCATATTGTGTCGCCCACCCAGGCAGGCATTCTTTCACCTTCCACCCATCCTTCAACAACCCATGCATCTGATCTTATTACTATCAGACTCCTATACATGCTTCCAACAACATATCCTTCTCTGCCGGTCAGTCATATTGTTTATCTCGCCCGTCCTTCCACCCTTAGTGCTTTCCCTCTATGTTCAACACATCCATGAAGGTCATCTGATCTGAGTTTGTCTTCTCCATAAAACATTCACAGCTGATTTTGGAGTCAAATAGAAGAGGCCATTGGTTACTCTACTCACGCTGGTAATGCTACGTAAAGGGTGTCTTCTTCAACCGTTGTATAATGTCGCACAGTACAGTGAAATAGTGAACACAGTTCCATCTAGCTTTAATGTCAAGAAGTAATGATTATAACTTACCGCCGCCGGCCACCGCTGCTGGATCCCCCCTGGGCCCTGTGTCTCCTGCAGGTGCCGCCAGTTCGCCTGCCCCCTCCGGAATGGCCGCATCGCTGGCCCCGACGGCACTGGTGGATGGTAGTGTGCCTAGAAAAAAGCATCAAAAATTTTTTAGATGCCTGTAAACCTCCCCCTATTTTAAGTGTTCACTTGGAACATTGAACAAAAAGTTAATGCGATGCAACATACATCAGCACTAGACAGTAAGTACAGTCAGTAGACAGACACTAGTAGGATATGGTTCCACTTCCTAGGGTCATCTAGTCCTACTCTACTCTTTTGAAAGTTAGCCTGAGCCATGAGTAACCCTTTTAGATTCATCATGTCGACTACTACTCTTTTGGTGCATATTATACCTGCCAGCGTATTGACATGTGCAGTAGATGCCTTTAAGGCCGCATGACTGTTGCGTACAAGTGAAGAGGTCGAAAAAAAAACAACATATTGACTTTGTTTAGTTTATATTGCTTAGCCATCACACATACATGTTACACTTTTTGGCATGACTGCAAAATGCTAGCATCATTCACCAGTATACTATCTAACGGCTAACTCGCAGCATTTTTCTCATATATCATAGGCGGAAGATTCCCTTCTACAAACCAGAGATTTACAGAGCATAGTGGATGCAAGATGATGTAACCAGTATTTCTACGTTCTACGGTGAGGGATCTTCCAGAATTATAAAGATCTTGGCTCTTGTTCTTGTTGTCAATCATGCACTTGTAAATGTTTACTGTTTTAATGTTAGGCTTTTTGCTGGCTTATTGACTATGGCTGTCGTAAATTAAATTTCATATTAACGATGTACAGAGTTTGATACTTGTTTCAAATAAACCTTTTGAACTTACACATAGACTCTGTGGTATTTGGTGTGGTGGAGTGGACTTACACAAGTGTGTGAGCAAAATGGTGTTTGTTATTATGTTCTGGATTGTCTCTGTCTCCGTCATCATCAACATTGTGTATCGTCTTCGTGGGGGGGTCGGGAGTGGGACCCTAATGTGAGACACTATAGCTAGTCTGTTAGGGGATCCTGGGTTCTTCGGACTGAGGTGTGATCAGTAAGATCCAACCTCCCATCAGCACCATCCTATTTTGTTGTGCATAGTTCTGTATGTGGCTCTGCAGAATCCTAGACAATAGTAGTATCAAGTACTATCCGATCAAAAATACTAGTCAAATATCTGGTTGGGCATTTTGTTTGTGGTAATTGTCAAAGCCTCAACATTGAGAAGACTTGAAGAGGACAACCCAAAGGACAGGACCCAGTGGCTAGAGCTATTGGTCAATCAGAGTTTTATTGTTGCAAAGAAAACCTTCTATTAAAGAGTGGGCAACTGTGCAAGCTTCGCTACACACAGAGTAATAATAGTAATAGTAGTAGTAGTATTAGGAGCACAGAGAGTCATAGCAGAGGGAGTTAGAAGCAACTTCGAGGCAGGGATAAACAGAATTAGTAAACAGATAGTCAAGGTCAAAGAAGTAAGCTTTTGTAAAAAAGAGATTCAGAAAGTGGAACCATAATTTAGAGTTTGGGAAAAAAAAGATGCAGTAACATAACATTTAGGGAAATATAAATGTCAATCTAACCAATGGAGGACTTACTGGGGCCAGCTGCAGGAGCCTCAGTAGAGGAGAGGTCCTGGGGTTCCCCCGCCGACTCCGACCCCGTCTTCTTGCCCCTGGGTGGTGCTGGTGATCATGTAAAATATAATAAAGAAAGAGACCAACATTAAGGAGTGCTGTGAGAAAAATAATAAATCATTTGGAAAAACAATAAGTCAAAGAACATTTTAGGAAACAACAAGTGCAATAAAATTGACCTATCTAATCAGATGGATCGACTACTGGCTGCTTCCTAGTGCATTTACGGATCGTCTACTTATTTATGAACACTCCAGTGTTCCTTGATCATTCTGATTCCAAATACTAACAAAGCCTAGTAAGTACCACCTGACCTACACCACCTATTCCAGACGGGCCAATTGTTCACTAAGTCTGCACTTCAATTTTTTTCAGCCATCAAATGCATAGATGATGAGATGGAGGACACATGCATAGTTGCATACATTAGTGCATACATACAACAAATTGTGGGTTGGTTGCATAATGCTGATCTAGTTCTGCTACTGACTGACCATGCTAAGCCTACCACTCACTAAACAAAGTACAAAAGGTTCGACGGAGGACTGGGGTAAGCAGCACTCAGTGACAGAGGATGCGTCACGCAGACCGCATAAAACAATTAGTAACTACTACTAACAAACTAAACCTAGTATCCAATATCCATCCACCACTATTTCACAGTAGGACAATGGAAGGACTAGAGTCTCTCTAGCAAATCGCATTACCTAACTTCAGTTCTGTAAAGTAAACTCTTACATAATCAGCATCAGCACAAGCTAGCGCAAACTACGTTGCAAACAAGTAAGAGTACCACCGTGCACCTGGGTCCTTAAATCAAAGAACATTTTGCTTTTTGGAACGTAATACCAGCAACGCTTGGCACGCAGCAGTAATCTTGTTGTTCATCTAATTTAATATACACAATCAGTTACTCACCAAGCCCGATGACCTCGACACCTAGCAGGTCCAACAGGTCCTGCTCCCGGTCCAGGATGTCGGACCACCGGTGAGCTAGCTGGTTGTGGGTGCGCAGGATCCCAGTGCACCGGAACACGGCCCGGCGCACCTTCGCCCACCGACGGTGCCGCTCCTGGGTAGCGTACCCGGAGCCGGGCCTGCCGCCTGCTGCCAAGGTCAAGGGGAGGAGGCGCTGGATGAAAAAAACAAGAGCCGCCACCTCCTCCTCCCCAAACAGTTGCCGGGCCTGCACCCCTGCAGGACGCATTCTGCCGCAAGGCAGGCGGCGCTTCTCTGCGCCTGCAGGTCCCTTGCCCTTGGGACTTGGTGTGCCCTTGGCCATGGTTCTGGGGTGGGTGGGAGGCGGAAAAGAAAAGTCCGAAGGGGAAAAAAAGTTAGGGGGAAGAAGATAGAAAGAACTTTATAAAAGTAACAAAAACACAGTAAAAGTAGAAATAAAATGCAAAATATAAACTGAGGCAAACAGAGAGATAGATAATAACTAAAAAAAGTCAGGAAAAAGGCTTTAAAGACAAAGGATTGCTGTGATAAAGGGAGGATACAAAAGTAGGCCCAGAAACATGGCATAGAGTGAAAAACAAGATGGCCGCGCCCATTCGCGACCGCGTGGGTAAGTTCGCGCGATATTTCTCGCGAACATGTACAATTTATCGCGAACAAGTAAAATGCGCTCCCGAACACGTCAATGCACATCGCGAACACGCTATCCGCGACCCGGAACAGGAAATAAGGCATCGCGAGCGGGCGGGACTATAGAAAAACAAGATGGCCGCGCCCATTGGCGACCGCATGGGTAAGATCGCGAGATATATCCCCCGAGCATGCAAACAGTTCCCCGAACATGCTTACCGCGCTCGCGAACAAGAAAAAGCCATCGCGAACAGGTTGCCACAAGCAACTACGCAAGCTCGCGAAGCTTCGCGAAGGTCGCGTAGTGCAATGACATCTTCGCGAAGCGCGACTACGCGAACTACGCCCAGGGTTAGTCTGACCCCCATCTACACAGTAACACAAAATGTACATTTCCAACACCTGCAAAGTCCCACCCAAACTGCAATTTTCCAGCTCAGGCCATGGTGAACAATGAAAGGCAAACAAAGATGAGCCAAGGCACAAGGCTGGGTACATGCTATCTTGGCCCCAAGGTCATTCTGGCGTTGATAACCATTCTAAGATGTGGGAACAAGTCTATCTAACAGCAAAGGGATGCAACAATAGGTGATACATTCGGTAGTGCAGCAGAGCTTCAACCTTGAAAAGTACAAGCTGGAGGCGCAGGGACAGCCTTTATGCTGAGGCGAGCATTATGAGAAAGAAGCTCGATCTTAGTTACAGAACAAGATGGCGTCAATAAAGATGGCGCCATGAATGCTAACTTAATACGGAATAGAGTTTGAGCATAGGAAGGGAAGCATTGCGACTCTGCCCAATACGGAAATAACATTTCAAATCTAACAACCAGGAGTCCTAAGAGGGCTTTTGTGGATCAGGAGTCCTACAAAGGCTCTTGTGGACTAAGAGTCTTTTAAAGGTTCTTGTGAACCAGGAGTTCTACTCAGGTATTTGTGGCCCAGGAGTCCTATGAAGGCTCTGGTGGACCAGGATTCCTCCGAAGGCTCTTGTCAACCAGAAATCCTACTCAGGCTCTAGTGGAGCAGGAGTCCTACGAAGGCTCTTGTGGATCAGGAGTCCTACAACGGCTCTTGTGGACCAGGAGCCCTACTAATGCTCATGTGGACCAGGAGTCCTACCAAGGCTCTTGTGGACCAGGAGTCTTACCAAGACAATTGTGGAGCAGGAGTCCTACAAAGGCTGTTGTGGAGCAGGAGTCCTACGAAGGCTTTTTTGGACCAGGAGTCCCATGAAGGCTCTTGTGGACCAGGAGTCCTACAAGGCTCTTGTGGACTAGGAGTCCTAGGAAGGCTCTTGTGGACCAGGAGTCCTATAAGGGCTCTTGTGGACCAGGAGTCCTAGGAAGGCTCTTGTGGAGCAGGAGTCCTATGAAGGCACTTGTGGACCAGGAGTCCTACGAAGGCACTTGTGGACCAGGAGTTCTACGAGGGTTCTTTTGGACCAGGAGTCCTACGAGGGCTCTTGTGGAGCAGGAGTCCTACAAGGGCTCTTGTGGACCAGGAGTCCTATGAGTGCTCTTGTGGACCAGGAGTCTTTCAAAGGCTGTTCTGAACCAGGAGTTCCACTCAGGTACTTGTGGGCCAGGAGTCCTATGAAGGCTCTGGTGGACCAGGAGTCCTACAAAGGCTCTGGTGGACCAGGAGTCCTACCAAGGCTCTGGTGGAGCAGGAGTCCTATGAAGGCACTTGTGGACCAGGAGTCCTACGGAGGCACTTGTGGACCAGGAGTTCTACGAGGGCTCTTGTGGACCAGGTGTTCTACGAGGGCTCTTATGGAGCAGGAGTCCTACAAGGGCTCTTGTGGACCAGAAGTCCTCCGAAGGCTCTTGTGGACCAGGAGTCTTTCAAAGGCTCTTGTGAAGCAGGAGTTCCACTCAGGTACTTGTGGGCCAGGAGTCCTATGAAGACTCTGGTGGACCAGGAGTCCTACAAAGGCTCTGGTGGACCAGGAGTCCTACGAAGGCTCTGGTGGACCAGGAGTCCTCCAAAGGCTCTTGTGAACCAGGAGTCCTACTCAGGCTCTTGTGGACCAGGAGTCCTACAAAGCTTCTTGTGGATCAGGAGTCCTACAATGGCTCTTGTAGACCAGGAGGCCTACAAAGGTTCATGTGGACCAGGAGTCCTACCAAGGCTCTTGTGGACCAGGAGTCCTACCAAGGCTCTTGTGGACCAGGAGTCCTACCAAGGCAATTGTGGAGCAGGAGTCCTACAAAGTCTGTTGTGGAGCAGGAGTCCTACGAAGGCTCTTGCGGACCAGGAGTCCTATGAAGGCTCTTGTGGACCAGGAGTCCTACAAAGGCTCTTGTGGACTAGGAGTCCTAGGAAGGCTCTTGTGGACCAGGAGTCCTATAAGGGCTCTTGTAGACCAGGAGTCCTACCAAGGCAATTGTGGAGCAGCAGTCCTACAAAGGCTGTTGTGGAGCAGGAGTCTTATGAAGGCTCTTGTGGACCAGGAGTCCTACAAAGGCTCTTGTGGACCAGGAGTCCTACCAAGGCAATTGTAGAGCAGGAGTCCTACAAAGGCTGTTGTGGAGCAGGAGTCCTATGAAGGCTCTTGTGGACCAGGAGTCCTACCAAGGCAATTGTAGAGCAGGAGTCCTACAAAGGCTGTTGTGGAGCAGGAGTCCTATGAAGGCTCTTGTGGACCAGGAGTCCTACCAAGGCAATTGTAGAGCAGGAGTCCTACAAAGGCTGTTGTGGAGCAGGAGTCCTATGAAGGTTCTTGTGGACCAGGAGTCCTACAATGGCTCTTGTGGACTAGGAGTCCTAGGAAGGCTCTTTTGGACCAGGAGTCCTACAAGGACTCTTGTGGACCAGGAGTCCTACGAGGGCTCTTGTGGACCAGGAGTCCTATGAAGACTCTTGTGGACCAGGAGTCCTACCAAGTCTCATGTGGACCAGGAGTCCTACCAAGGCTCTTGTGGACCAGGATTCCTACCAAGGCAATTGTGGAGCAGGAGTCCTACCTAGGCTGTTGTGGAGCAGGAGTCCTACCAAGGATCTTGTGGACCAGGAGTCCTATTAAGGCTCTTGTGGACCAGAAGTCCTACAAAGGCACTTGTGGACTAGGAGTCCTACCAAGGCAGTTTTGGAGCAGCAGTCCTACAAAGGCTCTTTTGGAGCAGGAGTCCTATGAAGGATCTTGTGGACCAGGAGTCCTACCAAGGCCGTTTTGGAGCAGCAGTCCTACAAAGGCTGTTGTGGAGCAGGAGTCCTATGAAGGCTCTTGTGGACCAGGAGTCCTACAAAGACTCTTGTGGACTAGGAGTCCTAAGAAGGCTCTTGTGGACCAGGAGTCCTATAAGGGCTCTTGTTGACCAGGAGTCCTACAAGGGCTCTTGTGGACTAGGAGTCCTAGGAAGGCTCTTGTGGACCAGGAGTCCTATAAGGAATCTTGTGGGCCAGGATTCCGACGAAGGCTCTTGTGGACCAGGAGTCCTATGAAGGCTCTTGTGGACCAGGAGTCCTACCAAGGCAATTGTAGAGCAGGAGTCCTACAAAGGCTGTTGTGGAGCAGGAGTCCTATGAAGGCTCTTGTGGACCAGAAGTCCTACCAAGGCAGTTTTGGAGCAGCAGTCCTACAAAGGCTGTTGTGGAGCAGGAGTCTTATGAAGGCTCTTGTGGACCAGGAGTCCTACAAAGGCTCTTGTGGACCAGGAGTCCTACCAAGGCAATTGTAGAGCAGGAGTCCTACAAATGCTGTTGTGGAGCAGGAGTCCTATGAAGGGTCTTGTGGACCAGGAGTCCTACCAAGGCAATTGTAGAGCAGGAGTCCTACAAAGGCTGTTGTGGAGCAGGAGTCCTATGAAGGCTCTTGTGGACCAGGAGTCCTACAATGGCTCTTGTGGACTAGGAGTCCTAGGAAGGCTCTTTTGGACCAGGAGTCCTACATGGACTCTTGTGGACCAGGAGTCCTACGAGGGCTCTTGTGGACCAGGAGTCCTATGAAGACTCTTGTGGACCAGGAGTCCTACCAAGTCTCATGTGGACCAGGAGTCCTACCAAGGCTCTTGTGGACCAGGACTCCTACCAAGGCAATTGTGGAGCAGGAGTCCTACCAAGGCTGTTGTGGAGCAGGAGTCCTACCAAGGATCTTGTGGACCAGGAGTCCTATGAAGGCTCTTTGGACCAGGAGTCCTACAAAGGCTCTTGTGGACTAGGAGTCCTAGGAAAGCTCTTTTGGAGCAGGAGTCCTATGAAGGCTCTTGTGGACCAGGAGTCCTACCAAGGCAGTTTTGGAGCAGCAGTCCTACAAAGGCTGTTGTGGAGCAGGAGTCCTATGAAGGCTCTTGTGGACCAGGAGTCCTACAAAGACTCTTGTGGACTAGGAGTCCTAAGAAGGCTCTTGTGGACCAGGAGTCCTATAAGGGCTCTTGTTGACCAGGAGTCCTACAAGGGCTCTTGTGGACTAGGAGTCCTAGGAAGGCTCTTGTGGACCAGGAGTCCTATAAGGAATCTTGTGGGCCAGGATTCCGATGAAGGCTCTTGTGGACCAGGAGTCCTTTGAAGGCTCTTGTGGACCAGGAGTCCTACGAAGGCTCTTGTGGACCAAGATTCCTACTAGGGCTATTATGGACCAGGAGTCCTACAAAGGCTCATGTGGACCAGGAGTCCTACGAGAGCTCTCGTGGACCAGGATTACCATGAAGGCTCTTGTGAACCAGGAATCCTACATAGGCTCTTGTGGACCAGGAGTCCTACGAGGGCTCCTGTGGACTAGGAGTCCTAGGAAGGCTCTTGTGGACCAGGATTCCTACCAAGGCAATTGTGGAGCAGGAGTCCTACAAAGGCTGTTGTGGACCAGGAGTCCTATGAAGGCTCTTGTGGATCAGGATTCCTACCACAGCTCTTGTGGACCAGGAGCCCTACAAAGGCTCATGTGGACCAGGAGTCCTACCAAGACTCTTGTGGAGCAGGAGTCCTACAAAGGCTGTTGAGGAGCAGGAGTCCTACGAAGGCTCTTGTGGACCAGGAGTCCTATGAAGGCTCTTGTGGCCCAGAAGTCCTATGAAGGCTCTTATGGACCAGGAGTCCTATGAAGGCTCTTGTGGACCAGGAGTCCTACCAAGGCAATTGTGGAGCAGGAGTCCTACAAAGGCTGTTGTGGTGCAGGAGTCCTATGAAGGCTCTTGTGGACTAGGAGTCCTACAAAGGCTCTTGTGGACTAGGAGTCCTAGGAAGGCTCTTGTGGACCAGGAGTCCTATAAGGGCTCTTGTGGACCAGGAGTCCTACGAAGGCTCTGGTGGACCAGGAGTCCTCCAAAGGCTCTTGTGAACCAGGAGTCCTACTCAGGCTCTTGTGGACCAGGAGTCCTACAAAGCTTCTTGTGGATCAGGAGTCCTACAATGGCTCTTGTAGACCAGGAGGCCTACAAAGGTTCATGTGGACCAGGAGTCCTACCAAGGCTCTTGTGGACCAGGAGTCCTACCAAGGCTCTTGTGGACCAGGAGTCCTACCAAGGCAATTGTGGAGCAGGAGTCCTACAAAGTCTGTTGTGGAGCAGGAGTCCTACGAAGGCTCTTGCGGACCAGGAGTCCTATGAAGGCTCTTGTGGACCAGGAGTCCTACAAAGGCTCTTGTGGACTAGGAGTCCTAGGAAGGCTCTTGTGGACCAGGAGTCCTATAAGGGCTCTTGTAGACCAGGAGTCCTACCAAGGCAATTGTGGAGCAGCAGTCCTACAAAGGCTGTTGTGGAGCAGGAGTCTTATGAAGGCTCTTGTGGACCAGGAGTCCTACAAAGGCTCTTGTGGACCAGGAGTCCTACCAAGGCAATTGTAGAGCAGGAGTCCTACAAAGGCTGTTGTGGAGCAGGAGTCCTATGAAGGCTCTTGTGGACCAGGAGTCCTACCAAGGCAATTGTAGAGCAGGAGTCCTACAAAGGCTGTTGTGGAGCAGGAGTCCTATGAAGGCTCTTGTGGACCAGGAGTCCTACCAAGGCAATTGTAGAGCAGGAGTCCTACAAAGGCTGTTGTGGAGCAGGAGTCCTATGAAGGTTCTTGTGGACCAGGAGTCCTACAATGGCTCTTGTGGACTAGGAGTCCTAGGAAGGCTCTTTTGGACCAGGAGTCCTACAAGGACTCTTGTGGACCAGGAGTCCTACGAGGGCTCTTGTGGACCAGGAGTCCTATGAAGACTCTTGTGGACCAGGAGTCCTACCAAGTCTCATGTGGACCAGGAGTCCTACCAAGGCTCTTGTGGACCAGGATTCCTACCAAGGCAATTGTGGAGCAGGAGTCCTACCTAGGCTGTTGTGGAGCAGGAGTCCTACCAAGGATCTTGTGGACCAGGAGTCCTATTAAGGCTCTTGTGGACCAGAAGTCCTACAAAGGCACTTGTGGACTAGGAGTCCTACCAAGGCAGTTTTGGAGCAGCAGTCCTACAAAGGCTCTTTTGGAGCAGGAGTCCTATGAAGGATCTTGTGGACCAGGAGTCCTACCAAGGCCGTTTTGGAGCAGCAGTCCTACAAAGGCTGTTGTGGAGCAGGAGTCCTATGAAGGCTCTTGTGGACCAGGAGTCCTACAAAGACTCTTGTGGACTAGGAGTCCTAAGAAGGCTCTTGTGGACCAGGAGTCCTATAAGGGCTCTTGTTGACCAGGAGTCCTACAAGGGCTCTTGTGGACTAGGAGTCCTAGGAAGGCTCTTGTGGACCAGGAGTCCTATAAGGAATCTTGTGGGCCAGGATTCCGACGAAGGCTCTTGTGGACCAGGAGTCCTATGAAGGCTCTTGTGGACCAGGAGTCCTACCAAGGCAATTGTAGAGCAGGAGTCCTACAAAGGCTGTTGTGGAGCAGGAGTCCTATGAAGGCTCTTGTGGACCAGAAGTCCTACCAAGGCAGTTTTGGAGCAGCAGTCCTACAAAGGCTGTTGTGGAGCAGGAGTCTTATGAAGGCTCTTGTGGACCAGGAGTCCTACAAAGGCTCTTGTGGACCAGGAGTCCTACCAAGGCAATTGTAGAGCAGGAGTCCTACAAATGCTGTTGTGGAGCAGGAGTCCTATGAAGGCTCTTGTGGACCAGGAGTCCTACCAAGGCAATTGTAGAGCAGGAGTCCTACAAAGGCTGTTGTGGAGCAGGAGTCCTATGAAGGCTCTTGTGGACCAGGAGTCCTACAATGGCTCTTGTGGACTAGGAGTCCTAGGAAGGCTCTTTTGGACCAGGAGTCCTACATGGACTCTTGTGGACCAGGAGTCCTACGAGGGCTCTTGTGGACCAGGAGTCCTATGAAGACTCTTGTGGACCAGGAGTCCTACCAAGTCTCATGTGGACCAGGAGTCCTACCA
This sequence comes from Triturus cristatus, assembly GCF_964204655.1. Classification (NCBI taxonomy): domain Eukaryota; kingdom Metazoa; phylum Chordata; class Amphibia; order Caudata; family Salamandridae; genus Triturus; species Triturus cristatus. The sequence goes on along the minus strand of NC_140583.1, from coordinate 40,910,525 downwards.
AGGCTCTTGTGGACCAGGACTCCTACCAAGGCAATTGTGGAGCAGGAGTCCTACCAAGGCTGTTGTGGAGCAGGAGTCCTACCAAGGATCTTGTGGACCAGGAGTCCTATGAAGGCTCTTTGGACCAGGAGTCCTACAAAGGCTCTTGTGGACTAGGAGTCCTAGGAAAGCTCTTTTGGAGCAGGAGTCCTATGAAGGCTCTTGTGGACCAGGAGTCCTACCAAGGCAGTTTTGGAGCAGCAGTCCTACAAAGGCTGTTGTGGAGCAGGAGTCCTATGAAGGCTCTTGTGGACCAGGAGTCCTACAAAGACTCTTGTGGACTAGGAGTCCTAAGAAGGCTCTTGTGGACCAGGAGTCCTATAAGGGCTCTTGTTGACCAGGAGTCCTACAAGGGCTCTTGTGGACTAGGAGTCCTAGGAAGGCTCTTGTGGACCAGGAGTCCTATAAGGAATCTTGTGGGCCAGGATTCCGATGAAGGCTCTTGTGGACCAGGAGTCCTTTGAAGGCTCTTGTGGACCAGGAGTCCTACGAAGGCTCTTGTGGACCAAGATTCCTACTAGGGCTATTGTGGACCAGGAGTCCTACGAAGGCTCATGTGGACCAGGAGTCCTACGAGAGCTCTCGTGGACCAGGATTACCATGAAGGCTCTTGTGAACCAGGATTCCTACTAGGGCTATTGTGGACCAGGAGTCCTACATAGGCTCTTGTGGACCAGGAGTCCTACGAGGGCTCCTGTGGACTAGGAGTCCTAGGAAGGCTCTTGTGGACCAGGATTCCTACCAAGGCAATTGTGGAGCAGGAGTCCTACAAAGGCTGTTGTGGACCAGGAGTCCTATGAAGGCTCTTGTGGATCAGGATTCCTACCACAGCTCTTGTGGACCAGGAGCCCTACAAAGGCTCATGTGGACCAGGAGTCCTACCAAGACTCTTGTGGAGCAGGAGTCCTACAAAGGCTGTTGAGGAGCAGGAGTCCTACGAAGGCTCTTGTGGACCAGGAGTCCTATGAAGGCTCTTGTGGCCCAGAAGTCCTATGAAGGCTCTTATGGACCAGGAGTCCTATGAAGGCTCTTGTGGACCAGGAGTCCTACCAAGGCAATTGTGGAGCAGGAGTCCTACAAAGGCTGTTGTGGTGCAGGAGTCCTATGAAGGCTCTTGTGGACTAGGAGTCCTACAAAGGCTCTTGTGGACTAGGAGTCCTAGGAAGGCTCTTGTGGACCAGGAGTCCTATAAGGGCTCTTGTGGACCAGGAGTCCTTCAAAAGGCTCTTGTGGACCAGGAGTCCTACAAAGGCTCTTGTATACCAGGAGTACTACGAGGGCTCTTGTGGACCAGGAGTCCCACGAAGGCTCTTGTGGACCAGGAGTCCTACGAAGGCTCTTGTGGACCAGGAGTCCTACGAAGGCTCTTGTGGACCAGGAGTCCTACGAGGGCTCTTGTGGACCAGGAGTCCTATAAAGGCTCTTGTGGACTAGGAGTTCTACGAAGGCTCTGACAGTCTGCTGCCAAACTGTGGAAAGTTCATGGTTCTTGGAATACAGAATCTGTGGAGAGTCTAAACTCGATACTGGCAGTGCCAGTGGTTCCCCTCTCCTGTGTGTGTCAGACCTATTGGCTCCCCAGAGTAAACCTCCACTAAAAAAACACATTGGCAACATGGATGGGAGGAGAAGAATATAGTTCTACGAAGGCACTTGTGGACCAGGAGTTCTACGAGGGCTCTTTTGGACCAGGAGTCCTACGAGGGCTCTTGTGGAGCAGGAGTCCTACAAGGGCTCTTGTGGACCAGGAGTCCTATGAGTGCTCTTGTGGACCAGGAGTCTTTCAAAGGCTGTTGTGAACCAGGAGTTCCACTCAGGTACTTGTGGGCCAGGAGTCCTATGAAGGCTCTGGTGGACCAGGAGTCCTACAAAGACTCTGGTGGACCAGGAGTCCTACCAAGGCTCTGGTGGAGCAGGAGTCCTATGAAGGCACTTGTGGACCAGGAGTACTACGGAGGCACTTGTGGACCAGGAGTTCTACGAGGGCTCTTGTGGACCAGGTGTTCTACGAGGGCTCTTGTGGAGCAGGAGTCCTACAAGGGCTCTTGTGGACCAGAAGTCCTCCGAAGGCTCTTGTGGACCAGGAGTCTTTCAAAGGCTCTTGTGAAGTAGGAGTTCCACTCAGGTACTTGTGGGCCAGGAGTCCTATGAAGACTCTGGTGGACCAGGAGTCCTACAAAGGCTCTGGTGGACCAGGAGTCCTACGAAGGCTCTGGTGGACCAGGAGTCCTACAAAGGCTCTTGTGGACCAGGAGTCCTACCAAGGCAATTGTGGAGCAGGAGTCCTACTGAGGCTCTTGTGGACCAGGAGTCCTACAAAGGTTCTTGTGGATCAGGAGTCCTACAATGGCTCTTGTGGACCAGGAGGCCTACATAGGTTCAGGTGGACCAGGAGTCCTACCAAGGCTCTTGTGGACCAGGAGTCCTACCAAGGCTCTTGTGGACCAGGAGTCCTACCAAGGCAATTGTGGAGCAGGAGTCCTACAAAGTCTGTTGTGGAGCAGGAGTCCTACGAAGGCTCTTGTGGACCAGGAGTCCTATGAAGGCTCTTGTGGACCAGGAGTCCTACAAAGACTCTTGTGGACTAGGAGTCCTTGGAAGGCTCTTGTGGACCAGGAGTCCTATAAGGGCTCTTGTAGACCAGGAGTCCTACCAAGGCAATTGTGGAGCAGCAGTCCTACAAAGGCTGTTGTGGAGCAGGAGTCTTATGAAGGCTCCTGTGGACCAGGAGTCCTACAAAGGCTCTTGTGGAGCAGGAGTCCTACCAAGGCAATTGTAGAGCAGGAGTCCTACAAAGGCTGCTGTGGAGCAGGAGTCCTATGAAGGCTCTTGTGGACCAGGAGTCCTACCAAGGCAATTGTAGATCAGGAGTCCTACAAAGGCTGTTGTGGAGCAGGAGTCCTATGAAGGCTCTAGTGGACCAGGAGCCCTACCAAGGCAATTGTAGAGCAGGAGTCCTACAAAGGCTGTTGTGGAGCAGGAGTCCTATGAAGGCTCTTGTGGACCAGGAGTCCTACAATGGCTCTTGTGGACTAGGAGTCCTAGGAAGGCTCTTTTGGACCAGGAGTCCTACAAGGACTCTTGTGGACCAGGAGTCCTACGAGGGCTCTTGTGGACCAGGAGTCCTATGAAGACTCTTGTGGACCAGGAGTCCTATGAAGGCTGTTGTGGACCAGAAGTCCTACAAAGGCTCTTGTGGACTAGGAGTCCTAGGAAAGCTCTTTTGGAGCAGGAGTCCTATGAAGGCTCTTGTGGACCAGGAGTCCTACCAAGGCAGTTTTAGAGCAGCAGTCCAACAAAGGCTGTTGTGGAGCAGGAGTCCTATGAAGGCTCTTGTGGACCAGGAGTCCTACAAAGACTCTTGTGGACTAGGAGTCCTAAGAAGGCTCTTGTGGACCAGGAGTCCTATAAGGGCTCTTGTTGACCAGGAGTCCTACAAGGGCTCTTGTGGACTAGGAGTCCTAGGAAGGCTCTTGTGGACCAGGAGTCCTATAAGGAATCTTGTGGGCCAGGATTCCGACGAAGGCTCTTGTGGACCAGGAGTCCTATGAAGGCTCTTGTGGACCAGGAGTCCTACCAAGGCAGTTTTGGAGCAGCAGTCCTACAAAGGCTGTTGTGGAGCAGGAGTCTTATGAAGGCTCTTGTGGACCAGGAGTCCTACAAAGGCTCTTGTGGACCAGGAGTCCTACCAAGGCAATTGTAGAGCAGGAGTCCTACAAAGGCTGTTGTGGAGCAGGAGTCCTACCAAGGCAATTGTAGAGAAGGAGTCCTACAAAGGCTGTTGTGGAGCAGGAGTCCTATGAAGGCTCTTGTGGACCAGGAGTCCTACAATGGCTCTTGTGGACTAGGAGTCCTAGGAAGGCTCTTTTGGACCAGGAGTCCTACAAGGACTCTTGTGGACCAGGAGTCCTACGAGGGCTCTTGTGGACCAGGAGTCCTATGAAGACTCTTGTGGACCAGGAGTCCTACCAAGTCTCATATGGACCAGGAGTCCTACCAAGGCTCTTGTGGACCAGGATTCCTACCAAGGCAATTGTGGAGCAGGAGTCCTACCAAGGCTGTTGTGGAGCAGGAGTCCTACCAAGGATCTTGTGGACCAGGAGTCCTATGAAGGCTCTTGTGGACCAGAAGTCCTACAAAGGCTCTTGTGGACTAGGAGTCCTAGGAAAGCTCTTTTGGAGCAGGAGTCCTATGAAGGCAGTTTTGGAGCAGCAGTCCTACAAAAGCTGTTGTGGAGCAGGAGTCCTATGAAGGCTCTTGTGGACCAGGAGTCCAACCAAGGCAGTTTTGGAGCAGCAGTCCTACAAAGGCTGTTGTGGAGCAGGAGTCCTATGAAGGCTCTTGTGGACCAGGAGTCCTACAAAGACTCTTGTGGACTAGGAGTCCTAAGAAGGCTCTTGTGGACCAGGAGTCCTATAAGGGCTCTTGTTGACCAGGAGTCCTACCAAGGCTCTTGTGGACCAGGAGTCCTACCAAGGCAATTGTGGAGCAGGAGTCCTACTCAGGCTCTTGTGGACCAGGAGTCCTACAAAGGTTCTTGTGGATCAGGAGTCCTACAATGGCTCTTGTGGACCAGGAGGCCTACATAGGTTCATGTGGACCAGGAGTCCTACCAAGGCTCTTGTGGACCAGGAGTCCTACCAAGGCTCTTGTGGACCAGGAGTCCTACTAAGGCAATTGTGGAGCAGGAGTCCTACAAAGTCTGTTGTGGAGCAGGAGTCCTACGAAGGCTCTTGTGGACCAGGAGTCCTATGAAGGCTCTTGTGGACCAGGAGTCCTACAAAGGCTCTTGTGGACTAGGAGTCCTTGGAAGGCTCTTGTGGACCAGGAGTCCTATAAGGGCTGTTGTAGACCAGGAGTCCTACCAAGGCAATTGTGGAGCAGCAGTCCTACAAAGGCTGTTGTGGAGCAGGAGTCTTATGAAGGCTCCTGTGGACCAGGAGTCCTACAAAGGCTCTTGTGGAGCAGGAGTCCTACCAAGGCAATTGTAGAGCAGGAGTCCTACAAAGGCTGTTGTGGAGCAGGAGTCCTATGAAGGCTCTTGTGGACCAGGAGTCCTACCAAGGCAATTGTAGATCAGGAGTCCTACAAAGGCTGTTGTGGAGCAGGAGTCCTATGAAGGCTCTTGTGGACCAAGAGTCCTACCAAGGCAATTGTAGAGCAGGAGTCCTACAAAGGCTGTTGTGGAGCAGGAGTCCTATGAAGGCTCTTGTGGACCAGGAGTCCTACAATGGCTCTTGTGGACTAGGAGTCCTAGGAAGGCTCTTTTGGACCAGGAGTCCTACAAGGACTCTTGTGGACCAGGAGTCCTACGAGGGCTCTTGTGGACCAGGAGTCCTATGAAGACTCTTGTGGACCAGGAGTCCTATGAAGGCTGTTGTGGACCAGAAGTCCTACAAAGGCTCTTGTGGACTAGGAGTCCTAGGAAAGCTCTTTTGGAGCAGGAGTCCTATGAAGGCTCTTGTGGACCAGGAGTCCTATAATACTCAAATGGAGACACTGTTCCTGAGGAGGGAAAGGGCAAAAGAGACCAGTTCGGAAAGAGATAAAAGAGACGAAAGGCCTAGGCTAGTATTAGGCCCAAATAAGTTTAGATCAGGTGGGGGGGCATACCTTAGTTTCTCTTGTTGCCCTCACACACCCCGAAGGATGTCATGCTTCATCATTGGGCGTTTGCTCCTCGTCGGGCCGGCGCTGCAATGCCCTACGGGTCCCCCGAAGGGTCACTTTAGCGGAGATCTTTTAGAGAAAACGCCGTTTGGTGCATGCGGGTGTGTGGTTTGGGTCCTAATAAAAAGATGTGTGGTGATGGGGTGTGTTAGTGACGTGGTAGCCTAAAAATGTCTAAGGGTTACTGGAATAAGGTTTAATGTAAATAGCACCCTTGACATACTAAAAAACCCGTAGGTTGGGTGTTACCTTATTGGAAATGATGTGCCGTTAGGTAACTGGTGTGTGGTCATGTGGTCGACATGTTTCGCGCCCCAATGGTCCAAAAAAGGATCCTTGGCGCTTCCTCAGGACCAAAAAAGAGTGAAAGTGAATGTGGACTGAGGGGTACTACCCTCAGTTATTATCCGGGCGTACAATTCGAGATAGTACTGCTCTCTGTGTGAGAGTCAGGTCGCTCCAGGATAAAAAGCCTAGGTAAATATGGAAAGAAAGAGAAAGGAGAACATCCTGCCTATTAAAGAATGTTCACCTATCCAAGATATTCAAAAAACGAGTACATAATAAAAACATTCAAAAGGGATATCACCTCCACTCACGGGTGGTGGCGTGATGGGGTCTCAACGATAAGCTGCCGGGCGCCTGGGCCAGGGAAAGAGACCTGGAATGGAGACAGCCCGTCGCCGATCGGAGTCGCCCATTAGTCCAGGCACTGACCGTGGCAGAGATCAAACCAGATGTCCAAAGCCTCATGCGGCATGCAGTGTGTAGGTCTATATCATTAGGGTTCCTACTAGGATATGTTACAACACTCACCTAAAAACGGGGAGAATAATGCTCCATAGGTTAGGGGACGAGCGTACACACCTTCTAGTGCTGTGAAGAAGGAATAAATGACAGGCAACTGCTAGTCAACCTTACTCATAATAAATCCAAACTTGTCTGAGCTGTCATATACACTATGTTTAAGTAAATGGCCACTCTCCTCAGTACCTATAAATGCGTTTTTACTCACAGTTTTGCTCCGGCGTGGCCTCTTCACCACCTACCCCAGTCGTCCTTCTACCTGGAATGGAGACGAGGACCTCTCCGGGTTTCTTTTGTAGTTCCCGCGTTGACTAATTGGGGCGATACCCGTGTCCGGTCGTCTACGAGGAGCAGCTGTGTTTGCGTTAGTGTGTGTTGATGCGCATGTGCGAAAGATAGACAGGCGAACTACGCGCATGCGTGTGTCAAAAAATGGCTCTGGCTAGCGTTCTGCTGTTGCCATGGTAATGTGCACAGTTCGAAAAAGCTGATCTCGTGCAGTAAATACGGCGTTCTAATGTGAACAGGTTGTATTATTGTTGGATCGTTATGGTGCCCATCTATGTTCAATAAGTTGTAGACTCGGGAGAGTTTTTTGTTTTGATGAGTCTCGGGGGCATCGGGGAGGGTGGGGGGAGGAGGGGGGGAAAGAAAATACGTAACTACATAACCAACCCTTCATGGTTTATCGGGTCGCTGCCTACCTGATTGATCAGGACTAAGGAGGGGAAAGTGGAGTTACGTGGGTAGGGTGCTCCTAGTTGCGACAAATCCCCCTAGAGAGGGGCAGATGGTGCCTCAGTCTTAAAGTCATTGTATGACAGGTGACTCAGTGAAGCATATTCTAGAGCCTCTTGTCTCTTTTGTCTCTTTTGAACAGGGTTGCTCAGAAAGGGAGGTATCACGAAGACAGAGGAGACCCTGGGCATGTTATGGCTTGGTATGAGCTCGTCATAATGTAGTTGTGGGTGTGTGCTGCTAATTTGACTCACAACCCCTCACGCTGGGTTATAATTCAGTCCATGGTATATCATCGTTCAAGCCCACCTCATTGGTCCGGAGACGATGTACCCAGCGTTGTTCTCTGCGCAGTAGGGTGTTGTTATTCCAATGTTGATTGTTTTCCAAAATTGTCCACTTGATGTCATCGCATGTATGCCCTTTTTCCATGTAATGATTCGTTTGTCTGTATTGTGGAGCAGCAGTCCTACAAAGGCTGTTGTGGAGCAGGAGTCTTATGAAGGCTCTTGTGGACCAGGAGTCCTACAAAGGCTCTTGTGGACCAGGAGTCCTACCAAGGCAATTGTAGAGCAGGAGTCCTACAAAGGCTGTTGTGGAGCAGGAGTCCTATGAAGGCTCTTGTGGACCAGGAGTCCTACCAAGGCAGTTTTGGAGCAGCAGTCCAACAAAGGCTGTTGTGGAGCAGGAGTCCTATGAAGGCTCTTGTGGACCAGGAGTCCTACAAAGAGTCTTGTGGACTAGGAGTCCTAAGAAGGCTCTTGTGGACCAGGAATCCTATAAGGGCTCTTGTTGACCAGGAGTCCTACAATGGCTATTGTGGACTAGGAGTCCTAGGAAGGCTCTTGTGGACCAGGAGTCCTATAAGGAATCTTGTGGGCCAGGATTCCGACGAAGGCTCTTGTGGACCAGGAGTCCTATGAAGGCTCTTGTGGACCAGGAGTCCTACCAAGGCAGTTTTGGAGCAGCAGTCCTACAAAGGCTGTTGTGGAGCAGGAGTCTTATGAAGGCTCTTGTGGACCAGGAGTCCTACAAAGGCTCTTGTGGACCAGGAGTCCTACCAAGGCAATTGTAGAGCAGGAGTCCTACAAAGGCTGTTGTGGAGCAGGAGTCCTACCAAGGCAATTGTAGAGAAGGAGTCCTACAAAGGCTGTTGTGGAGCAGGAGTCCTATGAAGGCTCTTGTGGACCAGGAGTCCTACAATGGCTCTTGTGGACTAGTAGTCCTAGGAAGGCTCATTTGGACCAGGAGTCCTACAAGGACTCTTGTGGACCAGGAGTCCTATGAGGGCTCTTGTGGACCAGGAGTCCTATGAAGACTCTTGTGGACCAGGAGTCCTACCAAGTCTCATGTGGACCAGGAGTCCTACCAAGGCTCTTGTGGACCAGGATTCCTACCAAGGCAATTGTGGAGCAGGAGTCCTACCAAGGCTGTTGTGGAGCAGGAGTCCTACCAAGGATCTTGTGGACCAGGAGTCCTATGAAGGCTCTTGTGGACCAGAAGTCCTACAAAGGCTCTTATGGACTAGGAGTCCTAGGAAAGCTCTTTTGGAGCAGGAGTCCTATGAAGGCAGTTTTGGAGCAGCAGTCCTACAAAGGCTGTTGTGGAGCAGGAGTCCTATGAAGGCTCTTGTGGACCAGGAGTCCTACCAAGGCAGTTTTGGAGCAGCAGTCCTACAAAGGCTGTTGTGGAGCAGGAGTCCTATGAAGGCTCTTGTGGACCAGGAGTCCTACAAAGACTCTTGTGGACTAGGAGTCCTAAGAAGGCTCTTGTGGACCAGGAGTCCTATAAGGGCTCTTGTTGACCAGGAGTCCTACAAGGGCTCTTGTGGACTAGGAGTCCTAGGAAGGCTCTTGTGGACCAAGAGTCCTATAAGGAATCTTGTGGGCCAGGATTCCGACGAAGGCTCTTGTTTACCAGGAGTCCTATGAAGGCTCTTGTGGACCAGGAGTCCTACGAAGGCTCTTGTGGACCAAGATTCCTGCTAGGGCTCTTGTGGACCAGGAGTCCTACGAAGGCTCATGTGGACCAGGAGTCCTACGAGAGCTCTCGTGGACCAGGATTACCACGAAGGCTCTTGTGAACCAGGAATCCTACATAGGCTCTTGTGGACCAGGAGTCCTACGAGGGCTCCTGTGGACTAGGAGTCCTAGGAAGGCTCTTGTGGACCAGAATTCCTACCAAGGCAATTGTGGAGCAGGAGTCCTACAAAGGCTGTTGTGGACCAGGAGTCCTATGAAGGCTCTTGTGGATCAGGAGTCCTACAACAGCTCTTGTGGGCCAGGAGCCCTACAAAGGCTCATGTGGACCAGGAGTCCTACCAAGAAACTTGTGGAGCAGGAGTCCTACAAAGGCTGTTGTGGAGCAGGAGTCCTACGAAGGCTCTTGTGGACCAGGAGTCCTATGAAGGCTCTTGTGGACTAGGAGTCCTACAAAGGCTCTTGTGGACTAGGAGTCCTAGGAAGGCTCTTGTGGACCAGGAGTCCTATAAGGGCTCTTGTGGACCAGGAGTCCTTCAAAAGGCTCTTGTGGACCAGGAGTCCTACAAAGGCTCTTGTATACCAGGAGTACTACGAGGGCTCTTGTGGACCAGGAGTCCCACGAAGGCTCTTGTGGACCAGGAGTCCTACCAAGGCAATTGTAGAGCAGGAGTCCTATCAAGGCTGTTGTGGACCAGGAGTCCTATAAAGGCTCTTGTGGACTAGGAGTTCTACGAAGGCTCTGATAGTCTGCTGCCAAACTGTGGAAAGTTCATGGTTCTTGGAATACAGAATCTGTGGAGAGTCTAAACTCGATACTGGCAGTGCCAGTGGTTCCCCTCTCCTGTGTGTGTCAGACCTATTGGCTCCCCAGAGTAAACCTCCACTAAAAAAACACATTGGCAACATGGATGGGAGGAGAAGAATATAGTTCTACGAAGGCACTTGTGGACCAGGAGTTCTACGAGGGCTCTTTTGGACCAGGAGTCCTACGAGGGCTCTTGTGGAGCAGGAGTCCTACAAGGGCTCTTGTGGACCAGGAGTCCTATGAGTGCTCTTGTGGACCAGGAGTCTTTCAAAGGCTGTTGTGAACCAGGAGTTCCACTCAGGTACTTGTGGGCCAGGAGTCCTATGAAGGCTCTGGTGGACCAGGAGTCCTACAAAGGCTCTGGTGGACCAGGAGTCCTACCAAGGCTCTGGTGGAGCAGGAGTCCTATGAAGGCACTTTTGGACCAGGAGTACTACGGAGGCACTTGTGGACCAGGAGTTCTACGAGGGCTCTTGTGGACCAGGTGTTCTACGAGGGCTCTTGTGGAGCAGGAGTCCTACAAGGGCTCTTGTGGACCAGAAGTCCTCCGAAGGCTCTTGTGGACCAGGAGTCTTTCAAAGGCTCTTGTGAAGTAGGAGTTCCACTCAGGTACTTGTGGGCCAGGAGTCCTATGAAGACTCTGGAGGACCAGGAGTCCTACAAAGGCTCTGGTGGACCAGGAGTCCTACGAAGGCTCTGGTGGACCAGGAGTCCTACCAAGGCTCTTGTGGACCAGGAGTCCTACCAAGGCAATTGTGGAGCAGGAGTCCTACTCAGGCTCTTGTGGACCAGGAGTCCTACAAAGGTTCTTGTGGATCAGGAGTCCTACAATGGCTCTTGTGGACCAGGAGGCCTACATAGGTTCATGTGGACCAGGAGTCCTACCAAGGCTCTTGTGGACCAGGAGTCCTACCAAGGCTCTTGTGGACCAGGAGTCCTACCAAGGCAATTGTGGAGCAGGAGTCCTACAAAGTCTGTTATGGAGCAGGAGTCCTACGAAGGCTCTTGTGGACCAGGAGTCCTATGAAGGCTCTTGTGGACCAGGAGTCCTACAAAGGCTCTTGTGGACTAGGAGTCCTTGGAAGGCTCTTGTGGACCAGGAGTCCTATAAGGGCTCTTGTAGACCAGGAGTCCTACCAAGGCAATTGTGGAGCAGCAGTCCTACAAAGGCTGTTGTGGAGCAGGAGTCTTATGAAGGCTCCTGTGGACCAGGAGTCCTACAAAGGCTCTTGTGGAGCAGGAGTCCTACCAAGGCAATTGTAGAGCAGGAGTCCTACAAAGGCTGTTGTGGAGCAGGAGTCCTATGAAGGCTCTTGTGGACCAGGAGTCCTACCAAGGCAATTGTAGATCAGGAGTCCTACAAAGGCTGTTGTGGAGCAGGAGTCCTATGAAGGCTCTTGTGGACCAGGAGTCCTACCAAGGCAATTGTAGAGCAGGAGTCCTACAAAGGCTGTTGTGGAGCAGGAGTCCTATGAAGGCTCTTGTGGACCAGGAGTCCTACAATGGCTCTTGTGGACTAGGAGTCCTAGGAAGGCTCTTTTGGACCAGGAGTCCTACAAGGACTCTTGTGGACCAGGAGTCCTACGAGGGCTCTTGTGGACCAGGAGTCCTATGAAGACTCTTGTGGACCAGGAGTCCTATGAAGGCTGTTGTGGACCAGAAGTCCTACAAAGGCTCTTGTGGACTAGGAGTCCTAGGAAAGCTCTTTTGGAGCAGGAGTCCTATGAAGGCTCTTGTGGACCAGGAGTCCTACCAAGGCAGTTTTGGAGCAGCAGTCCAACAAAGGCTGTTGTGGAGCAGGAGTCCTATGAAGGCTCTTGTGGACCAGGAGTCCTACAAAGACTCTTGTGGACTAGGAGTCCTAAGAAGGCTCTTGTGGACCAGGAGTCCTATAAGGGCTCTTGTTGACCAGGAGTCCTACAAGGGCTCTTGTGGACTAGGAGTCCTAGGAAGGCTCTTGTGGACCAGGAGTCCTATAAGGAATCTTGTGGGCCAGGATTCCGACGAAGGCTCTTTTGGACCAGGAGTCCTATGAAGGCTCTTGTGGACCAGGAGTCCTACCAAGGCAGTTTTGGAGCAGCAGTCCTACAAAGGCTGTTGTGGAGCAGGAGTCTTATGAAGGCTCTTGTGGACCAGGAGTCCTACAAAGGCTCTTGTGGACCAGGAGTCCTACCAAGGCAATTGTAGAGCAGGAGTCCTACAAAGGCTGTTGTGGAGCAGGAGTCCTACCAAGGCAATTGTAGAGAAGGAGTCCTACAAAGGCTGTTGTGGAGCAGGAGTCCTATGAAGGCTCTTGTGGACCAGGAGTCCTACAATGGCTCTTGTGGACTAGGAGTCCTAGGAAGGCTCTTTTGGACCAGGAGTCCTACAAGGACTCTTGTGGACCAGGAGTCCTACGAGGGCTCTTGTGGACCAGGAGTCCTATGAAGACTCTTGTGGACCAGGAGTCCTACCAAGTCTCATATGGACCAGGAGTCCTACCAAGGCTCTTGTGGACCAGGATTCCTACCAAGGCAATTGTGGAGCAGGAGTCCTACCAAGGCTGTTGTGGAGCAGGAGTCCTACCAAGGATCTTGTGGACCAGGAGTCCTATGAAGGCTCTTGTGGACCAGAAGTCCTACAAAGGCTCTTGTGGACTAGGAGTCCTAGGAAAGCTCTTTTGGAGCAGGAGTCCTATGAAGGCAGTTTTGGAGCAGCAGTCCTACAAAAGCTGTTGTGGAGCAGGAGTCCTATGAAGGCTCTAGTGGACCAGGAGTCCAACCAAGGCAGTTTTGGAGCAGCAGTCCTACAAAGGCTGTTGTGGAGCAGGAGTCCTATGAAGGCTCTTGTGGACCAGGAGTCCTACAAAGACTCTTGTGGACTAGGAGTCCTAAGAAGGCTCTTGTGGACCAGGAGTCCTATAAGGGCTCTTGTTGACCAGGAGTCCTACCAAGGCTCTTGTGGACCAGGAGTCCTACCAAGGCAATTGTGGAGCAGGAGTCCTACTCAGGCTCTTGTGGACCAGAAGTCCTACAAAGGTTCTTGTGGATCAGGAGTCCTACAATGGCTCTTGTGGACCAGGAGGCCTACATAGGTTCATGTGGACCAGGAGTCCTACCAAGGCTCTTGTGGACCAGGAGTCCTACCAAGGCTCTTGTGGACCAGGAGTCCTACCAAGGCAATTGTGGAGCAGGAGTCCTACAAAGTCTGTTGTGGAGCAGGAGTCCTACGAAGGCTCTTGTGGACCAGGAGTCCTATGAAGGCTCTTGTGGACCAGGAGTCCTACAAAGGCTCTTGTGGACTAGGAGTCCTTGGAAGGCTCTTGTGGACCAGGAGTCCTATAAGGGCTCTTGTAGACCAGGAGTCCTACCAAGGCAATTGTGGAGCAGCAGTCCTACAAAGACTGTTGTGGAGCAGGAGTCTTATGAAGGCTCCTGTGGACCAGGAGTCCTACAAAGGCTCTTGTGGAGCAGGAGTCCTACCATGGCAATTGTAGAGCAGGAGTCCTACAAAGGCTGTTGTGGAGCAGGAGTCCTATGAAGGCTCTTGTGGACCAGGAGTCCTACCAAGGCAATTGTAGATCAGGAGTCCTACAAAGGCTGTTGTGGAGCAGGAGTCCTATGAAGGCTCTTGTGGACCAAGAGTCCTACCAAGGCAATTGTAGAGCAGGAGTCCTACAAAGGCTGTTGTGGAGCAGGAGTCCTATGAAGGCTCTTGTGGACCAGGAGTCCTACAATGGCTCTTGTGGACTAGGAGTCCTAGGAAGGCTCTTTTGGACCAGGAGTCCTACAAGGACTCTTGTGGACCAGGAGTCCTACGAGGGCTCTTGTGGACCAGTAGTCCTATGAAGACTCTTGTGGACCAGGAGTCCTATGAAGGCTGTTGTGGACCAGAAGTCCTACAAAGGCTCTTGTGGACTAGGAGTCCTAGGAAAGCTCTTTTGGAGCAGGAGTCCTATGAAGGCTCTTGTGGACCAATAGTGCTACCAAGGCAGATTTGGAGCAGCAGTCCAACAAAGGCTGTTGTGGAGCAGGAGTCCTATGAAGGCTCTTGTGGACCAGGAGTCCTACAAAGACTCTTGTGGACTAGGAGTCCTAAGAAGGCTCTTGTGGACCAGGAGTCCTATAAGGGCTCTTGTTGACCAGGAGTCCTACAAGGGCTATTGTGGACTAGGAGTCCTAGGAAGGCTCTTGTGGACCAGGAGTCCTATAAGGAATCTTGTGGGCCAGGATTCCGACGAAGGCTCTTGTGGACCAGGAGTCCTATGAAGGCTCTTGTGGACCAGGAGTCCTACCAAGGCAGTTTTGGAGCAGCAGTCCTACAAAGGCTGTTGTGGAGCAGGAGTCTTATGAAGGCTCTTGTGGACCAGGAGTCCTACAAAGGCTCTTGTGGACCAGGAGTCCTACCAAGGCAATTGTAGAGCAGGAGTCCTACAAAGGCTGTTGTGGAGCAGGAGTCCTACCAAGGCAATTGTAGAGAAGGAGTCCTACAAAGGCTGTTGTGGAGCAGGAGTCCTATGAAGGCTCTTGTGGACCAGGAGTCCTACAATGGCTCTTGTGGACTAGGAGTCCTAGGAAGGCTCTTTTGGACCAGGAGTCCTACAAGGACTCTTGTGGACCAGGAGTCCTACGAGGGCTCTTGTGGACCAGGAGTCCTATGAAGACTCTTGTGGACCAGGAGTCCTACCAAGTCTCATGTGGACCAGGAGTCCTACCAAGGCTCTTGTGGACCAGGATTCCTACCAAGGCAATTGTGGAGCAGGAGTCCTACCAAGCATCTTGTGGACCAGGAGTCCTATGAAGGCTCTTGTGGACCAGAAGTCCTACAAAGGCTCTTATGGACTAGGAGTCCTAGGAAAGCTCTTTTGGAGCAGGAGTCCTATGAAGGCAGTTTTGGAGCAGCAGTCCTACAAAGGCTGTTGTGGAGCAGGAGTCCTTTGAAGGCTCTTGTGGACCAGGAGTCCTACCAAGGCAGTTTTGGAGCAGCAGTCCTACAAAGGCTGTTGTGGAGCAGGAGTCCTATGAAGGCTCTTGTGGACCAGGAGTCCTACAAAGACTCTTGTGGACTAGGAGTCCTAAGAAGGCTCTTGTGGACCAGGAGTCCTATAAGGGCTCTTGTTGACCAGGAGTCCTACAAGGGCTCTTGTGGACTAGGAGTCCTAGGAAGGCTCTTGTGGACCAGGAGTCCTATAAGGAATCTTGTGGGCCAGGATTCCGACGAAGGCTCTTTTGGACCAGGAGTCCTATGAAGGCTCTTGTGGACCAGGAGTCCTACCAAGGCAGTTTTGGAGCAGCAGTCCTACAAAGGCTGTTGTGGAGCAGGAGTCTTATGAAGGCTCTTGTGGACCAGGAGTTTTACAAAGGCTCTTGTGGACCAGGAGTCCTACCAAGGCAATTGTAGAGCAGGAGTCCTACAAAGGCTGTTGTGGAGCAGGAGTCCTACCAAGGCAATTGTAGAGAAGGAGTCCTACAAAGGCTGTTGTGGAGCAGGAGTCCTATGAAGGCTCTTGTGGACCAGGAGTCCTACAATGGCTCTTGTGGACTAGGAGTCCTAGGAAGGCTCTTTTGGACCAGGAGTCCTACAAGGACTCTTGTGGACCAGGAGTCCTACGAGGGCTCTTGTGGACCAGGAGTCCTATGAAGACTCTTGTGGACCAGGAGTCCTACCAAGTCTCATATGGACCAGGAGTCCTACCAAGGCTCTTGTGGACCAGGATTCCTACCAAGGCAATTGTGGAGCAGGAGTCCTACCAAGGCTGTTGTGGAGCAGGAGTCCTACCAAGGATCTTGTGGACCAGGAGTCCTATGAAGGCTCTTGTGGACCAGAAGTCCTACAAAGGCTCTTGTGGACTAGGAGTCCTAGGAAAGCTCTTTTGGAGCAGGAGTCCTATGAAGGCAATTTTGGAGCAGCAGTCCTACAAAAGCTGTTGTGGAGCAGGAGTCCTATGAAGGCTCTTGTGGACCAGGAGTCCAACCAAGGCAGTTTTGGAGCAGCAGTCCTACAAAGGCTGTTGTGGAGCAGGAGTCCTATGAAGGCTCTTGTGGACCAGGAGTCCTACAAAGACTCTTGTGGACTAGGAGTCCTAAGAAGGCTCTTGTGGACCAGGAGTCCTATAAGGGCTCTTGTTGACCAGGAGTCCTACCAAGGCTCTTGTGGACCAGGAGTCCTACCAAGGCAATTGTGGAGCAGGAGTCCTACTCAGGCTCTTGTGGACCAGAAGTCCTACAAAGGTTCTTGTGGATCAGGAGTCCTACAATGGCTCTTGTGGACCAGGAGGCCTACATAGGTTCATGTGGACCAGGAGTCCTACCAAGGCTCTTGTGGACCAGGAGTCCTACCAAGGCTCTTGTGGACCAGGAGTCCTACCAAGGCAATTGTGGAGCAGGAGTCCTACAAAGTCTGTTGTGGAGCAGGAGTCC
Organism: Triturus cristatus; assembly: GCF_964204655.1. Taxonomy (NCBI): domain Eukaryota; kingdom Metazoa; phylum Chordata; class Amphibia; order Caudata; family Salamandridae; genus Triturus; species Triturus cristatus. Next base: position 40,894,086 of record NC_140583.1, on the reverse strand, counting down.
TACGAAGGCTCTTGTGGACCAGGAGTCCTATGAAGGCTCTTGTGGACCAGGAGTCCTACAAAGGCTCTTGTGGACTAGGAGTCCTTGGAAGGCTCTTGTGGACCAGGAGTCCTATAAGGGCTCTTGTAGACCAGGAGTCCTACCAAGGCAATTGTGGAGCAGCAGTCCTACAAAGACTGTTGTGGAGCAGGAGTCTTATGAAGGCTCCTGTGGACCAGGAGTCCTACAAAGGCTCTTGTGGAGCAGGAGTCCTACCAAGGCAATTGTAGAGCAGGAGTCCTACAAAGGCTGTTGTGGAGCAGGAGTCCTATGAAGGCTCTTGTGGACCAGGAGTCCTACCAAGGCAATTGTAGATCAGGAGTCCTACAAAGGCTGTTGTGGAGCAGGAGTCCTATGAAGGCTCTTGTGGACCAAGAGTCCTACCAAGGCAATTGTAGAGCAGGAGTCCTACAAAGGCTGTTGTGGAGCAGGAGTCCTATGAAGGCTCTTGTGGACCAGGAGTCCTACAATGGCTCTTGTGGACTAGGAGTCCTAGGAAGGCTCTTTTGGACCAGGAGTCCTACAAGGACTCTTGTGGACCAGGAGTCCTACGAGGGCTCTTGTGGACCAGTAGTCCTATGAAGACTCTTGTGGACCAGGAGTCCTATGAAGGCTGTTGTGGACCAGAAGTCCTACAAAGGCTCTTGTGGACTAGGAGTCCTAGGAAAGCTCTTTTGGAGCAGGAGTCCTATGAAGGCTCTTGTGGACCAATAGTGCTACCAAGGCAGATTTGGAGCAGCAGTCCAACAAAGGCTGTTGTGGAGCAGGAGTCCTATGAAGGCTCTTGTGGACCAGGAGTCCTACAAAGACTCTTGTGGACTAGGAGTCCTAAGAAGGCTCTTGTGGACCAGGAGTCCTATAAGGGCTCTTGTTGACCAGGAGTCCTACAAGGGCTATTGTGGACTAGGAGTCCTAGGAAGGCTCTTGTGGACCAGGAGTCCTATAAGGAATCTTGTGGGCCAGGATTCCGACGAAGGCTCTTGTGGACCAGGAGTCCTATGAAGGCTCTTGTGGACCAGGAGTCCTACCAAGGCAGTTTTGGAGCAGCAGTCCTACAAAGGCTGTTGTGGAGCAGGAGTCTTATGAAGGCTCTTGTGGACCAGGAGTCCTACAAAGGCTCTTGTGGACCAGGAGTCCTACCAAGGCAATTGTAGAGCAGGAGTTCTACAAAGGCTGTTGTGGAGCAGGAGTCCTACCAAGGCAATTGTAGAGAAGGAGTCCTACAAAGGCTGTTGTGGAGCAGGAGTCCTATGAAGGCTCTTGTGGACCAGGAGTCCTACAATGGCTCTTGTGGACTAGGAGTCCTAGGAAGGCTCTTTTGGACCAGGAGTCCTACAAGGACTCTTGTGGACCAGGAGTCCTACGAGGGCTCTTGTGGACCAGGAGTCCTATGAAGACTCTTGTGGACCAGGAGTCCTACCAAGTCTCATGTGGACCAGGAGTCCTACCAAGGCTCTTGTGGACCAGGATTCCTACCAAGGCAATTGTGGAGCAGGAGTCCTACCAAGGCTGTTGTGGAGCAGGAGTCCTACCAAGGATCTTGTGGACCAGGAGTCCTATGAAGGCTCATGTGGACCAGAAGTCCTACAAAGGCTCTTATGGACTAGGAGTCCTAGGAAAGCTCTTTTGGAGCAGGAGTCCTATGAAGGCAGTTTTGGAGCAGCAGTCCTACAAAGGCTGTTGTGGAGCAGGAGTCCTATGAAGGCTCTTGTGGACCAGGAGTCCTACAAAGACTCTTGTGGACTAGGAGTCCTAAGAAGGCTCTTGTGGACCAGGAGTCCTATGAAGACTCTTGTGGACCAGGAGTCCTACCAAGTCTCATATGGACCAGGAGTCCTACCAAGGCTCTTGTGGACCAGGATTCCTACCAAGGCAATTGTGGAGCAGGAGTCCTACCAAGGCTGTTGTGGAGCAGGAGTCCTACCAAGGATCTTGTGGACCAGGAGTCCTATGAAGGCTCTTGTGGACCAGAAGTCCTACAAAGGCTCTTGTGGACTAGGAGTCTTAGGAAAGCTCTTTTGGAGCAGGAGTCCTATGAAGGCAGTTTTGGAGCAGCAGTCCTACAAAAGCTGTTGTGGAGCAGGAGTCCTATGAAGGCTCTTGTGGACCAGGAGTCCAACCAAGGCAGTTTTGGAGCAGCAGTCCTACAAAGGCTGTTGTGGAGCAGGAGTCCTATGAAGGCTCTTGTGGACCAGGAGTCCTACAAAGACTCTTGTGGACTAGGAGTCCTAAGAAGGCTCTTGTGGACCAGGAGTCCTATAAGGGCTCTTGTTGACCAGGAGTCCTACCAAGGCTCTTGTGGACCAGGAGTCCTACCAAGGTAATTGTGGAGCAGGAGTCCTACTCAGGCTCTTGTGGACCAGAAGTCCTACAAAGGTTCTTGTGGATCAGGAGTCCTACAATGGCTCTTGTGGACCAGGAGGCCTACATAGGTTCATGTGGACCAGGAGTCCTACCAAGGCTCTTGTGGACCAGGAGTCCTACCAAGGCTCTTGTGGACCAGGAGTCCTACCAAGGCAATTGTGGAGCAGGAGTCCTACAAAGTCTGTTGTGGAGCAGGAGTCCTACGAAGGCTCTTGTGGACCAGGAGTCCTATGAAGGCTCTTGTGGACCAGGAGTCCTACAAAGGCTCTTGTGGACTAGGAGTCCTTGGAAGGCTCTTGTGGACCATGAGTCCTATAAGGGCTCTTGTAGACCAGGAGTCCTACCAAGGCAATTGTGGAGCAGCAGTCCTACAAAGACTGTTGTGGAGCAGGAGTCTTATGAAGGCTCCTGTGGACCAGGAGTCCTACAAAGGCTCTTGTGGAGCAGGAGTCCTACCAAGGCAATTGTAGAGCAGGAGTCCTACAAAGGCTGTTGTGGAGCAGGAGTCCTATGAAGGCTCTTGTGGACCAGGAGTCCTACCAAGGCAATTGTAGATCAGGAGTCCTACAAAGGCTGTTGTGGAGCAGGAGTCCTATGAAGGCTCTTGTGGACCAAGAGTCCTACCAAGGCAATTGTAGAGCAGGAGTCCTACAAAGGCTGTTGTGGAGCAGGAGTCCTATGAAGGCTCTTGTGGACCAGGAGTCCTACAATGGCTCTTGTGGACTAGGAGTCCTAGGAAGGCTCTTTTGGACCAGGAGTCCTACAAGGACTCTTGTGGACCAGGAGTCCTACGAGGGCTCTTGTGGACCAGTAGTCCTATGAAGACTCTTGTGGACCAGGAGTCCTATGAAGGCTGTTGTGGACCAGAAGTCCTACAAAGGCTCTTGTGGACTAGGAGTCCTAGGAAAGCTCTTTTGGAGCAGGAGTCCTATGAAGGCTCTTGTGGACCAATAGTGCTACCAAGGCAGATTTGGAGCAGCAGTCCAACAAAGGCTGTTGTGGAGCAGGAGTCCTATGAAGGCTCTTGTGGACCAGGAGTCCTACAAAGACTCTTGTGGACTAGGAGTCCTAAGAAGGCTCTTGTGGACCAGGAGTCCTATAAGGGCTCTTGTTGACCAGGAGTCCTACAAGGGCTATTGTGGACTAGGAGTCCTAGGAAGGCTCTTGTGGACCAGGAGTCCTATAAGGAATCTTGTGGGCCAGGATTCCGACGAAGGCTCTTGTGGACCAGGAGTCCTATGAAGGCTCTTGTGGACCAGGAGTCCTACCAAGGCAGTTTTGGAGCAGCAGTCCTACAAAGGCTGTTGTGGAGCAGGAGTCTTATGAAGGCTCTTGTGGACCAGGAGTCCTACAAAGGCTTTTGTGGACCAGGAGTCCTACCAAGGCAATTGTAGAGCAGGAGTCCTACAAAGGCGGTTGTGGAGCAGGAGTCCTACCAAGGCAATTGTAGAGAAGGAGTCCTACAAAGGCTGTTGTGGAGCAGGAGTCCTATGAAGGCTCTTGTGGACCAGGAGTCCTACAATGGCTCTTGTGGACTAGGAGTCCTAGGAAGGCTCTTTTGGACCAGGAGTCCTACAAGGACTCTTGTGGACCAGGAGTCCTACGAGGGCTCTTGTGGACCAGGAGTCCTATGAAGACTCTTGTGGACCAGGAGTCCTACCAAGTCTCATGTGGACCAGGAGTCCTACCAAGGCTCTTGTGGACCAGGATTCCTACCAAGGCAATTGTGGAGCAGGAGTCCTACCAAGGCTGTTGTGGAGCAGGAGTCCTACCAAGGATCTTGTGGACCAGGAGTCCTATGAAGGCTCTTGTGGACCAGAAGTCCTACAAAGGCTCTTATGGACTAGGAGTCCTAGGAAAGCTCTTTTGGAGCAGGAGTCCTATGAAGGCAGTTTTGGAGCAGCAGTCCTACAAAGGCTGTTGTGGAGCAGGAGTCCTATGAAGGCTCTTGTGGACCAGGAGTCCTACCAAGGCAGTTTTGGAGCAGCAGTCCTACAAAGGCTGTTGTGGAGCAGGAGTCCTATGAAGGCTCTTGTGGACCAGGAGTCCTACAAAGACTCTTGTGGACTAGGAGTCCTAAGAAGGCTCTTATGGAGCAGGAGTCCTATAAGGGCTCTTGTTGACCAGGAGTCCTACAAGGGCTCTTGTGGACTAGGAGTCCTAGGAAGGCTCTTGTGGACCAGGAGTCCTATAAGGAATCTTGTGGGCCAGGATTCGGACGAAGGCTCTTGTGGACCAGGAGTCCTATGAAGGCTCTTGTGGACCAGGAGTCCTACGAAGGCTCTTGTGGACCAAGATTCCTACTAGGACTCTTGTGGACCAGGAGTCCTACGAAGGCTCATGTGGACCAGGAGTCCTACGAGAGCTCTCGTGGACCAGGATTACCACGAAGGCTCTTGTGAACCAGGAATCCTACATAGGCTCTTGTGGACCAGGAGTCCTACGAGGGCTCCTGTGGACTAGGAGTCCTAGGAAGGCTCTTGTGGACCAGAATTCCTACCAAGGCAATTGTGGAGCAGGAGTCCTACAAAGGCTGTTGTGGACCAGGAGTCCTATGAAGGCTCTTGTGGATCAGGAGTCCTACAACAGCTCTTGTGGACCAGGAGCCCTACAAAGGCTCATGTGGACCAGGAGTCCTACCAAGACTCTTGTGGAGCAGGAGTCCTACAAAGGCTGTTGTGGAGCAGGAGTCCTACGAAGGCTCTTGTGGACCAGGAGTCCTATGAAGGCTCTTGTGGACTAGGAGTCCTACAAAGGCTCTTGTTGACTAGGAGTCCTAGGAAGGCTCTTGTGGACCAGGAGTCCTATAAGGGCTCTTGTGGACCAGGAGTCCTTCAAAAGGCTCTTGTGGACCAGGAGTCCTACAAAGGCTCTTGTATACCAGGAGTACTACGAGGGCTCTTGTGGACCAGGAGTCCCACGAAGGCTCTTGTGGACCAGGAGTCCTACCAAGGCAATTGTAGAGCAGGAGTCCTAACAAGGCTGTTGTGGACCAGGAGTCCTATAAAGGCTCTTGTGGACTAGGAGTTCTACGAAGGCTCTGACAGTCTGCTGCCAAACTGTGGAAAGTTCTTGGTTCTTGGAATACAGAATCTGTGGAGAGTCTAAACTCGATACTGGCAGTGCCAGTGGTTCCCCTCTCCTGTGTGTGTCAGACCTATTGGCTCCCCAGAGTAAACCTCCACTAAAAAAACACATTGGCAACATGGATGGGAGGTGAAGAATATAGTTCTGCACGCAACAAGCTGGAACTCAGAGTCACGTGTGGTGGTTCAGTGACAAATCAGCAGTAGACTGGTCATGTGCAGGTGGTCATCTGCCAGCAAGGGTTGAATGCCGGCCCTAAGGCCAACCCCCGGCCATGCACGGGAGTGGTTTGGCTGTCTGGAGGGTATTGAGCACAGGCCTTGTGGCCAACCCTCAGGCCATGCTTGCTGCGGGGTTGGCCACCCATGGGTGGTTTGGTGCAGGGCCTGGCCATAGATCAGTACATGGCCAAATGCTGTGTTCTGCAGAGGTGTTGGTGGAATGTGATAAAGAAAAGCCGAAATTCACAGAAAAAATAATGTTTAAAGTGACATTATAGTTAGGTATTGTAATAAGATCTTACTTAAAAAATAATTTAAACTGAGATTTACTAGAAAAAAACAAAGGTTTACGTGACTTTATAATAGGGCATGGTAATAAAATCTTACCTTACATTAAAAAAACGTCAGAAATTTACTGAAAAAAAACAAAGATCAAAGCGGCGATATGGTTAGATGATGAAATAATTCAAAACCTAATGTTTGAAACCCCAAAACACCACAGAACTTCACCAGTCATTGTTTACTGGGCTAACTGTAACTTGTGCCTCTCCCATGCACTGCTTATGCCCTCACATAATACAACACTCATGACATATTAAACTACATAATTGATGACATCATTGATTACTTCTCCAATGACATCATTGAATCCTGTTAGCATATAGTGTGCAATTCTGCTTTGTGAACCTTGGCGATGACCATAGTAGGTAAGGATGAAGGAAAACTCTGTAAAACATATTGTCTCTTTGGTCTTGCCTTTCTAAAAAGGCAATACACCTAGAATTATTTTACCAGGACCAGGACCATGATCTGACATCAGAAATCACCAAGTAATTTGCCGTGTGAGAGCTGAAGCCTATCTGTGGACTCTCATCCTTACAGCAACCTATTGGTTTCTAGTGCCTGCCAACTAGGCATCCCATGCGCTGTCTGTGGTAAGATGTATTGTTACTTTATAGTAGGCTTAGAGCATCCCCATTGGTTACCATGGGGTGGCTTCATTGTCACTCTCATCTGCTTGCTACCTATTCGCTTAGCATGTGTGGGTTTTCGTCATATTCTACGTTTGTCTTTTCCCTGAAGCATGGACACGTTACCGTATCCTTCTACTGCTCATTTTTTCAGAACCTTCTTTTTTCTCTTTCTTTAAGCACTCCACAAGAGTGCCTGTGGTTTACAGCTATCTCCATTGTGTCCTTCTCTTAAATTTCTTTTATCTGCAGTTCTCCCCTGTCTCTGTCCATGATGCGCTCACCCATGTGTTCTTCTCCGCCCGCGTTGCTTTTTCAACCATGCACTTTTCCCCTCTCCAAGCTCCAAGTTGTTCTCTCTCTCTCATCTGTTTGCTTTTATCTCTCTCCTACCTCACTTTCGTAAATTGGATCAGCAGTCAAATTAAATGAAAAAATAAGCAGGCACATTATTTTGTAGGCGTGCTCATGCGTGGTGCACCTGCCTAAATATGACACAATTTGCTGTTTCCTTATTTAGACATGCTGCACAGCATCGGGAATGTTGTACAGCATCTAGCCCTAAGGTATTGGCTAAGCCCATGGATCCAAAAAGGGAGAACTATTGGCTTTGGCAATGCTTGTTGAGTTAGAGGTGCAAACATACGCCCTTGCGGACAAGCTCCGGTGTCACAGTCGCCTGTTTGTATTTGTTCTTTTGATGATATATCCTTCTGCATTTGTGAGTGTCACTGAAACAATATTTCTTTGGGGAGGAACTGACTATTGTGGAAGAAAACGCATATTCAAGCTTTTGGTTGTGTCTGAAAGGGTAGTTATTGCAAAGGGAGCCTGTGAATAAGAGAGCAAAGTGACATTTGGATTCCCTGGAAGAGTGGAATGGAGACAATCTCCCTAATGAGATGCAGAACACACATGCCTACCATATTGCAGGAGAGTCTAGTGTCTGTCACATGACTAGGGTGTCATAGGCAGGTGCATAGGTGAGGTCATAAGAGTGGGCGTAGACAACTGTCAAAATGTAACAACACTTATATTCAGTTTCAGCTGAGCAAACGGAATTCCAAAAACCTCGCCAGTTGGCACCACAGAGGCATCTAACGCTGCTCATATTCTGGGAAACCAAACTCAATTTGTTAGGACTGCGTCTAGCCCCACAATTGAAATCTGAAAGACCCAACTTTGACCATATTTCAAGGAATAATTCACACATATTCTTTGCGTGTGTCCAGCTTTTGTTAGTGAGAGAAAGACGTTTCTTGCGCAACCTCAGTGCTTAATTTGAGCCAGTGGTTTCCTGGTGCTCGGCACTGGCACTTCATTGTCAGCACCAGGGCTTTTGACAGTCTGCCACATTGGAGCGCAGTCTGCCTAATTTAGGTTTGAGCATAACAAAAGCTGTTTATTCATTTAATATACGTTAACAGTGACTAATACATGCCTCTCAAGCTATTCTTATAACTTTGGGGGCCTAGAATAGTCTGAAGTTGTCACACTTGTAGGAGTGTGATGGTTGGTAGTTGTGTTGGTACTGTTATTGGTACCGCTGGCTGGCACAATGGATGATGCAAGCTACACGAGGGTCCTGGCACCTATTTTTTCACAAATTATACACTAGACTGGCACAACCCTTCCGTGAATTAAACATAAGAACCTCTTCAAATGCAGTAGTGCACTGCTTTAAAAAAAATGCATGCTGTAGAGAGCCATCCGGGCTCTCCAATACAATGTATCTGAAGCACGCACTCCTCGGGCCGGGCTCGTCCCGAGGATATAAATAAAACGCAGTGAGACCGCTCAGGGTCTTCCCGCCGCACCACAGTACATGCGTGTGTGTGTTTTGTTTAACAGAGAGCGCCTCTAGGCCTTGGCCACTCCCATGCAGCAAAACTCGTAAGGCGGGGCCGGCATCGGCCCCGCCGCAAATATGGCGGGGCACCGACCCCCTCCTTCCCTCGCCCTGGTATCTCGATCGCGCGGCGCTGAATCACCGCGTCATCGTGACGCGGTGGGCGCGCCGTGCGTTCGATTGGTCACAATGGTGACCTCTGGCCCGGAAGCGGTTAAAGCGCTTCCGGGTCATGGTGAGTTAGGGGGGGGGGGCTGGGGTCAGACCAGTTAGAACTGGTTTGACCCCAGGTTCAAGCTTAAAGGGCGGTGGAGCGCGGGACTCTGTCTCTTTGTCCCGCGCTCTTGCAGCACCTAGGTCGCAGCCCTCTAGGAGGCTGCTTAACTCTTTGTTTGTCTCCTCTGCAGGTTCGCGTCTCCTACGTCGTAGTGCTGGTGTGGTATCCTGGTTCCTGGTCGTGATTCCTGCGGGGCGGCTGGCGGTCGATTTCGTCCTGGGTACGGCGCCTGGAGGCTGGTTCGCGTGTTGAACACGGAAGCGGTGGCATCGGTGTGCTCCGGTGCGCGGAAGGTCCTGGATCGAGATCGGGCAGAGGCGTGGTAGAGGGGCTTGTGAGCCCTGGTGGAACGGCGCGCGCACGCGCCGATAAGGTATTCGTTTTCGGGGGGGAAGGTGCCTGCGGGTTGCGTGTAGCGGCGAGGCTGCTTTGGTGAACGTTCCTCACGAGACCACACGCTTGGAGCTCACGAGCTGCATATTGAAGTGTAATTCCATTTAAAACGGTATTATTGTGAGGGTAGAGTCCGGCTAGTGCCGGTTATTAAGGCAACATCTACTTACTGAGGTTCTTGGGAGATACATCACTAATTTCAAAGGAAGGTTGTTTTTTATGAGGTATTACTCGTAGGGCCACAGGCTCAATTTTAGGTGGGCTGTTTCAGCTCCCTGCTCCTGGGAGGACCTGCCAACGCATGTGAACTGTAATATCAGTCGATTAAGGGTTATTAATTTCGAGAAATTTGTGCATTTTTTCGTAATTACACTGTTGCCTTATCCTGTTTCAGGTGAGCGTTCAGTGGGGCAGGGACAGTGTTTGCAGTATTGTATTGTCAGTTGCACAGGTTTATGCTGAACATTTGTGGTAATTTTGTCTGCAATATTGTGATTATTGTATTACGCTAAGGCTGTGTCGCTTGTGTTGTTCCAGGTTAAGGTGCGAAGGGAATTGAAGTTGGGTGAAGGGGATTCAAAGGAAAGCGCAGGGGTCAAAGCATAGGATGTCAGGGAAGCGGGGGGCCAAGCGTTCGCGCATGGAGCATATGCTAGAGGCAATGATGCGTAAGATGGCGACTATGGATAGGAGATGGGGTAGGGTGGAGCAAATTGGCCATAGCTTGGCTGAGCTTAGGCAGAAGGTTGAGGAGCAGGGTGGGCCGTCCGGAAGGCCAAAGCGAAAGATAGTACCACCAAAACCGAGGGGAGAATTGGAGGCTCTCCCTAAGAGGGTTAGATCGAAGAAGGGTAAGGTGCAGGATCCAAAAGTAGTGGAACCTCTAGAGACACCGGGGGGGGGGTGGTCCGTCTGGGCTCCCAGTAACGCCTGTTACTCCTGAGTTAGTACCCAGCATCCCGGGGTCAGGGGTGCCAGTACCGGCGCCAGTTCCACTTCCAGTGGACCCAGTAGTTGAGCCGGTTTTTCCTAGTATTATCCCGGTAGTGCCCTCAACAAGCCCCAAGGCTCCCGAATTGAACCCAGTGGCCCCGACACCATTACCAGTAGGGGGAGGGCAGGTCCCGGGGGAGTTAGCTACTCAAATAGCGGCAGTGCTTCCATGGTTAGGAAAGGGGGGGGTTTTGCCGTTGGCGGTGGGAACCGATCCCCTGGCAGAGGCTCAAAGAATGGTGGCGAAGATCATGGCGGCTCCGGGCATTGAACAGAGCCTGGCCGTGGGGAAGGCACAGCAAGCACAGCCAGGGCCACAGGAAGGTGGCAGTGGAAAAGCAGGGACGACAGAGCCTGCCGGTAAGGAGCTGGCTTTGCCATTGTTGGGCGCCGGGGTGTTACCTTCTAGGAAGGAATATTTAGCGCGCCATGTTGCAAAGGATGTGAAAGAAATGATTTGGGCTGGGGCGTATGTCAATATGTTTTCTTTGCTGGTTGATAACAGGGAAATGGAGTATGCGAAGAGACAGAAGGATTGGATGCTTCCCAGTGAGTGGCGGGCGGAAATGTCTAGATTCAGGGTGGAGGAGACATTGACAAACTGGATAAGGGCATTTTCTGTTTATATGGCCATAGTGGCTGAACGTACACCAAATATGCAGGCGGAAATGGCATGCTATCAGAGCAGGGTGGCAATGACGCATGATAAATATGGTGGGGCGGGTTGGAAGGAGTATGACATGAACTTCAGGAAGGCTAAGGAGTTTGACTCTTCATTAACATGGGACAGGGTGGATTCCATTTCTTGGTTTGATCAGTTTGCCCCCGGGCACATGGGCGGCACGACTCAGAATTGGGGAAAGGCCCACATTTCACAGCCTCATCAGCCTTTTCGGACTGGGCTTCCTGGGGCGGCGGCGTCGGCCACTGAGAAAGGGGGAAGGCGAAAGGGGGTGAGGTTCCGTGTGAGACGGGACGGCACTTTTTGAGTGGTGACGAATATGGACGAGTTTGGTATCTATGAACCGCAAATGACGAGTATAGTGGGTGTACGAAGTTTCGCAACACAGCCACGTATGGTTCGCCTCATTTTTGGGTTCGTTCATCCGAACCCTCGGGTTCCATTTTAGATACAGCGTCCATTTTGTTTCTTGCCCTCAGGTAGCCAGCGAACGGGCTTTTTGTCCGCTTCGTGACCCTGGGACTCCCAAGCTTGCGCGAAGGACACGTGTTTCTTTGAGGTGACTTTTACGATGAGGGGAATGACACGAGTGAGGCAGATGGCCCCGCTCAAGGCCCATCTTGCCGCTCCGGTCTATTGTTACAGTCACGCATACATTAGACACGAGGTCTTTGATCCCTCTATCGAGTTTCCTTTATTGCCCCTAACACTCTTTTCTAACCTGTTGTGCATCCTCGTTCTTTCCCTGCATTCTGTTTTTCGTCCTTCCTTAATGCGTTTATGGTTGGGAGGAAATGTGTTTATTGTGGAGGGAATATGTTTTTACAGTTGGGAACCGGCAGGACTGTTGTAATTATGTTCCGGCCTCCTGAAACATGAATGCGACCCTTTTGAAGTTTATTGTGGGAACTGAGTTGTAACCTTTGTTCGCCATACTGTGCTATGGCAAAAACGTGTATAAAAGGAGCGACCCACTTCTACGAATTTGAAGCAGTCTCCGAGAACCTACACGTTGTGTACTTCTTGTGACTTCTGTATCCCTGCAGTAATAAACGCTGATCTCTGACGTCGCTGGAAGTGTCCCGTGTCTCTGTGTTTGGTACGCCAGAACAGGTAACCCACGAAGGTTTCAGGTGTTGTTCCCTGGCACCGCTGGGTCTTAAGAATAACCCAGTCCTTCAGTTGGCGCCCAACGTGGGGCGACATCAACGGTACCGGTCCAAGCCCGACGATCGTGAGGAACTTCGTGTGAAATCTCCGAGGGAAGGTGCACCCCGCTTCATCGATCCAGTTGTCGAAATAAGTGGCCCGACGTCTTTTCCCGCGAAGATCCCCGCCTCCTGACGGCTGCGACGGACCGATGCCCTGACTGTCGACCTGTTTTGGCGCCTGGCGTAGTCCTTTGTACGGCGAGACGATCAACGGGCCTTCCTGGTGACGCCATTGCTCTCTCAGTTAAGTATTTGTGGGTCGCTCCCAGTATTGCTTTGTTGTTTGCATGGTTCCATAGCATTCGTGGTTCTTAGTTGTTGGGTTTTATTTGACGATTGCAATTGCCAAAAACCGAGGGTCTTGCATTTTTGCGAGGACATCGTAATTCGATAGCCCTTGAAGTTTGTATACTTGGCTAGTGTGCACGATGCCTGGCCGTAGTACTTTGTTTGGGTTTCTTAAATGTTGCAGCATGGATTCCCGGCTGGAGGATTCATGTCCGATACCTCCGGCTGGAACTCCGCTTTACGAGCTCTATAGTCGCCATGGCGTGGGTCCTATCGTATATAATGAATATTGGGTTCGTTATACTAAAAAGGATGGCGTCCTTAGTTGGCCACCTCATGGTAGTTTCGAGACTGCCATTTTAGATAACTTGGAAGCTAAATTATTTAAAAAGAAAGCTAGGCCGGCCATGTTTGATTCCTTCCGGTTATGGCGGAAAGAGGCCAAGCAGAAAGAAATCAAACAGAATAAGAAAAATAAACGAGAAGGTGTCATTGCGGTGATGCGCAATGCGGAACAATATCAGTTAGACAAAGATGAGAAAGCGCATGAAGTTAGTGCTCGGCTTCACCATATGGCAGTGGACAAATGTTATCCGACGCTACCTTCTACGATCGATAAGACAGGAGAAGAATCGGTGGAAGATTCGCTTTTGTCTTATCTGATGAAATCGCCACCTCCCTATGCTCCTGGTGTTATGGGTCCCGTTCATCCACCTCTTCCTCAACCCGCTGCTTTGGCGGCTGCTGGTCAGCCCGTCGTTCCTCCCGTACTCCCGAATCCCCTTGGGCCACAGATCGTACATCCTCTTGTTCCGGCTTCTCTCCCTATTGCGCCTCTTCAAGTCCCTCCTCAGCCTGTTGTTCCCGCTACTCCTGCTGCTGCGTCTACTTCTACTGTTTCCACCCCTATGGCGGCTACGCCTGCATCTTCGTCCTCTTCTCCTTCTGTTCGTAGTCGTCTCTTGACTGCTGTTGCTTCTCTTTATTCTCCGCTCTTTGGGCCGATACTTGGCTCGACTCTTTCAGATGTTGCTCAAAGACGCAGCCAGCTTCCTGATGATAGGGAACGAGAATCGTTGGTGAAAACGGCACGTAGATGGATTCGTAACCCTGTTAAATACACCCCACGTGTAGTGTTTGAAACGTTTTCTCAGTTTAATGTGCCCACGCAACGATTCGTGTTCGAAGAATTGTGTAAGTCATTGAAAGAGGAGTGGGACGATGATGTAGCTGATGATATACCACCTGAGGTTTCCGAGCTACAGCTTCGGTTTGCCACGGGTACAATTGTAGGTGACAAAGTTCGAGAGGCTTTGGCACGTTTGTTATCCTTTCGATGTACGGTTCAACCACGTGCGCTGTTTAAGGACGCGACCGCGGAATGGATGGCACAACCTGGTCAATATCCTATGCGGGAAGTTCCCCCGGTATGGATGCCAGGTGATCCTGCTGCTGTCCCTGCTGTCCCAGGCCATTTCCAGAGAGTGTGGATACACCTCCCTTGGAAACGATCGGAAGTGTTGCAAGTAAAGCAATCCCTACCTGACCCCCGTAAGAATCCTGCGGGTTATTATAAGGAGTTGTCCCAATTGGTGGATGCTACTGTTATGAACCTAGCTGATATTGATATGTTGTTCGGCAATGTGGTGCCTCAGCCGATTTGGGCGAAAATTCGTCACGAGAATCATGTAGCCGAGTTAGGCGGTGACTGGGCTGCCCTTACAGCGGCAGATGCCCGGCAGGTTGGTGGGGCTAAACCTGAACAGGTTATTGTGGCTTTGCCCCAGAGGATAATTACCCTCATGAAGACGCTTATGCCAGCGATGCGCGTCAATTGGGACAAATTATCAGCGTGCAGGCAAAAGAGGGATGAAAGTGTTTCTGATTTCTTTACGAGATTTGAGGAAGCGTTCATTGATCATAGTGGTCAGGACATGGGTTCCGAGGGTGGTCAGCGGCTGTTCGTTGATAAGTTTGTATCAAATTTGTCGCCCGACCTTGGCAACAAGTTGAAGAATTCAGAGAGTGCGTGGGCTGTTTCTACCACTGCCCAAATATTGGCTACGGCCCAATATTACGAGAATAGAGAAAAAGAGGACAATGAGCGTGCAGAAAAGAAAACTAAGGATCTCAAAACTAAGGTCTTGTTGCAGCAAGCCTATCCACCGCGTTCGAATTTCAGTGATACACAGCAGCCAAACAGATCGCAATCACAGTTCTCTAAATCACAGTCGCGCAATGCTTCGCCTGCGCCTCGTTTTGTGCTGGGATATAATCAGTGCGCGTATTGTCGTGGGGAAGGCCATCTGAAGTTCGACTGTCCGGTTCTTCGTGATAGGACTAATGGCGTGTCGGCTCGAGGAGGACGTAGTGGTCCTCAACAGGTTTCTCGTGGTAGAGGTCGCGGAGTTACCCAGAATCAGGCCGAACGTTTTGCGACGTCGTCGGATTCGCAAAATTGTTTCGATCGGCGCGAACCGTCGTCCGGCCGGTCTGCACAGTATCATGTGGATGATTGTTATGTTGAATGTGATGGTGATGCGGATGGTATCTACTAGGACAGCCATAGACAAAGGAAGGGAGAAGTATCAGTTCCGGTTGATCAGAGAGGGCCTTATGTTGCAGTAGCCACTTTGGGCGTTGTTGAGCCTTTTCTGTTGGACACTGGTGCAGCAAAAAGTTCCATCATGCATTCGAAACTCCCTGGCGCGCCTTTGTCTGGCTTAACGAATGTTTCCGTTGGATTTTCTGGCGCCCCCGTTAGCAATCCGGTCTCTAGCCCTTTGCCCCTTACAATTGGGACTCATGAGCTGAAAGCTCCTTTGATTTTGACTACTGGTTGTGGTGAGAATCTTTTGGGTTTAGATTTGTTGAAAAGGTTACATGCGACTTTGTACTGTTCTCCTACGGGTGTGGAGCTTACATTAGGTAAGAGCGTGATTTCCCCTATGTATTTATCGATCGATAAGTTCCCATCGGAATTGAGATCTCTCCCAGACTCCTTGTGGGCGACAGGTCCCAATGATGTGGGCCTGTTGGATATACCACCTTATGTTGTCCAACTAAAAGTTGGTGCGCGTTTGCCACGCATACCTCAGTATCGTATTTCCCTTGATGGTGAAAGGGCACTGTTAGCGATCATTTACGATCTGATCGGCAAAGATGTTATTGAGGAGACACGAGGTAATGTGTGCAATAGTCCCGTGTTGCCTATTCTGAAACGAACGGATCCCTCCAAGCCTCCCGTGTATCGTCTAGTTATCGACTTACGGGAGGTAAATAAAGTCGTTGTCCCGCAGTTTCCTGTGGTGCCAGACATTACAGCTTTACTGACTCTGATTCCAGCCACTGCATCGTGGTTCTCGGTGATCGATCTGAAGAATGCGTTCTTTAGCATTCCGATTGCTGAGGGAAGCAGAGACTTGTTTGGTTTCTCATTAGGTGGTCGCAGCTTCAGATTCAAACGCGCTCCACAGGGCTACTGTGAGAGTCCATCAATCTACAGCCAAGCTCTTAAGAGTCAGCTTGATGCATTTGTGTTACCGGCTGGTGCAGCCTTGATTCAGTACGTTGATGACCTGTTAATTGCTGCTGACACTGAACAGCTTTGTAAAGCTGCTACAGTGTCTTTGTTACAGCATCTTTGCGACTTGCATCATAAAGTGTCACCTTCTAAACTACAATATTGTTGTCAAGAAGTTACCTACCTCGGTCACTTATTGTCAAAGGCGGGAAGAAGGTTGACCCCTGAAAGAAATGCAGCAATTGCTCGAATGACTGTGCCAGCAACTCAGAGAGATGTGCGTGCCTTTTTAGGTATCACATCATACTGCAGACAGTGGATCCCGAACTTTTCACTGTTAGCGAAGCCATTGGTAGCCCTCACGTGCAAGGACGTTTCAACTCCTTTGCCTTGGACGGAGGAATGTCAGAAAAGTTTTTCTGAACTACGTGATGCGCTGTGTTCGGCTCCTGTGTTAGGTACTCCTGATTACAGTAAGCCTTTCACATTATACGTCCATGAGAGGGACGGTTGTGCGTTGAGTGTTCTAACGCAACAATTTGGTGATAAGCAGCGTCCGTGTGCATATTTTTCCTCGACCTTAGACCCGGTAGCTAGAGCGTTGCCAAGTTGCTTGAGGGCGACAGCGGCAGCTGCGGCGTCTATTCGGCAGTCCGCAGGTTTGGTCATGGACAATATGCTCATAGTAATGGTTCCGCATGCGGTTGATACGCTCTTGAATCGGACAAAGACTCAACATCTGACGAGTGCAAGGTTGTCTGGGTACGAGCTGACCCTTTTGGCAAGTCATATACAGATTAAGCGTTGTAATGTACTGAATCCGGCGACATTGTTGCCGATTAATATGGAATCAGATGATGTGCTGCCACATGATTGTTATTTACGGACTGAGGAAGAAACAAAAGGTCGTGTGGACCTGAAAAACACTCCCTTGTCAGATCCCGATGGTACTTTGTATGTGGATGGCTCTTGCTTCAAATTGCCGAATGGCGATGTGACGACTGCGTATGCTGTGGTGACGTTAAGCACGATTGTGGAAACGGCGAGATTGAACCAGAATTCCGCGCAAGCGGCAGAATTAGTTGCATTGACAAGAGCGTGTGTTCTGTCGAAAGGGAAGCGTGTGAATGTGTTTACCGATAGTCAGTATGCGTTTGGTGTTGCGCACAATTTTGGAAGATTGTGGAGAGAAAGAGGATTTATGACATCGCATGGTACGAAGATCCAACACGGGCATCTCGTGAATGAGCTGTTGGATGCACTTACGTTGCCTAAACAAGTGGCGATTGTCAAATGTAGTGCACATCGGAAAGTGACGGATGATGTTGGTCGTGGTAATGCATTTGCGGATGAGATTGCTAAGGAAACGGCTAAGAATCTTGCGACTCGAATGTATGTTACGAGTTCAGTAAGGTGGCCGACGGAGACTGGTATGTGTGAAAATACTGTTGAAAGTGTGAAAGAAATTCAGAACGAAGCTACTGAAGCTGAAAAGACCAAGTGGAAAGAAAGTACAGGGAAATTGGATATGCATGGATGTTGGGTTGACCTGACGGAATGTCAGAGGTGGATGTTACCAGACGCGTATGTACTAGCTGTTGTGACGATGGCTCATGGGTTGTCACATATTAGTGCGAAAGGAATATGTAAGTTCTTGTCTCCTGTATGGAGGAATGATGGTATTGCTAAGTGTGCCGAAAGGGTGGTTAAGAATTGTATGGTGTGTTTGATGCACAATCCCGGAAAAGGCACCCCCACTCCACCTGGTCATTTTGCTCCTCCTGCTTGTCCCTTTGAGGTTATCCAGCTAGACTTTATCCATATGGAGAGATGCAATAACCTGAAGTATGTTTTGGTTGTGGTTTGCGCGTTCTCCAGATGGATCGAGGCCTATCCTCTTAAGGACAATACTGCCCTGTCCACAGCAAAAATCCTGTTAAAGGAGTATTTTCCTAGGTATGGAATGCCGCGGATTGTATGGTCGGATAATGGGAGTGAGTTTGTGGGGAGTGTAATGCAGAGTGTGTGTAAGGGCCTTGGAATTCGTCAGAAATTCCACAGTGCCAACCATCCTCAGGCAGCGGGTTTGGTCGAAGGGTACAATGGTACCCTGAAGCTGAAACTCGCTAAGATTCAAGCTACGACTGGTCTGTCATGGCCTGACGCCTTGCCTTTGGCTCTCCTATCGACCAGAGCAACTGTACACTCTCGAGTAGGGCTCAGCCCATATGAGATTGTGTTCGGTCGCCCTGCAAATATTTGGGGAGTCCCGAGACCTAGGGCTTTTGATAGTCTTGAATATCCAATGTTGATCGATTACTTGTACGATTTGACCACTAAACTACGATTAATTCATCAACAGGTCTTCGAAGCTCTACCAGCGCAGACAGAGGGTCCTGGACATCAGCTCCGGCCAGGTGACTGGGTTGTTACCCGAAACTTCGGTCGGAAGCGTAACTTGGAGCCAAGATTTGTCGGACCCCACCTAGTCTTGTTGACAACGAGGACAGCGGTTCGACTGGAGGGCCGGAAGAATTGGGTCCATGCCAGTCACACAAAGAAGGTACCGATCCCCTTACCAACCGACGGTTGGGTGAGAACTGGGATTTCGACCGAAGAAACTGAGACTCCTTCGCGTTTTGTGCCATTTAGTGACGCTCAACTTGTGGAGGAGGATTCGTCATTGCCAGATCCACAGGTGGAGTCATCAGTAGCAGAGAACCCAAGGTCCGACTCATCATCTGTTTCATTGAACACTGTTGCGCCAGCTGAACAATTGTTCGTAGAGCAAACTCGACCTGGAAGAAATCGATACTTTCTTCGTTCAAGGACTTCAAGGACTAATAAAAATTGACAATATAGTGGTTTTGACATTACGCATATTATGGACAATTACATCCTTTCTTTTTGAGTATTTGTGCTTTCCACTGCTAAGAGACTTGTAGTAAAATTTGAACGTTTCGAGGAAACCTTGCCATCCGGGTTACCGTAGGGCCGTGCGGGTACTTTTTTTCTGTTTAGCAGGTTTCTGACGCTAGGTTGGTTACTTTTGTCGATCTCTGGGAACTCCTGGGGATTGATAATCGCTACTCAGAACGAAGTGCGTCAAGTACGTCACGGACGGTTTGTAGAGGATGGCATTCTCTAAGCTGATGGAAGAAGAAAGGGTGTTGGCACAGAGATCAGAGTTATGGAGGGTTGTACGAACAAAATGTTTTCTGTTTCAGGTGTTTCTATTGTTCCTAACTGTATCTATGTTATTGGTGGGTGGAGTGTATTTCGGGGTATCGTTGTTCTTGCCTTCTGCTTCACCTACCTCTTCTCTTAACCTAAGTTCCCTCACCACTGTCTCCCCACATTCCTTTCATCCTTTGCCTCAACATGAGCAGGTTAGACGTGCGGAATTCATGAATAATTCCTTTGTTCAACTCCTACATCAGCATCAGTTGGTGGTGAATACTACCAATTGTTGGGTATGTGGGTTAATGCCACACACTATGGATAGGGGTATTCCGTATTTGGTCCTTCCATACAGCTCCCAGGGTTCAGCTCGAGCATTCCAAACTATGTTCCGCAGTGCACTAGATTCCTACCCCAGTCGAGAGCCACGGTCTGTCAACTTTGGTCCTGGGCCGTACCACAAGCCTTTGGCGATAGCCATAGCAGATCTGGACAGAGATGTTTTCGATGCATCACTCATTCCAGACGAAGAAGTGCAGGCTTATAAGGATCTGAGCGAGGCTGAATATAGTACATCAGTGGGTGATAGACAGCTTAAGAGCTCGTCCCCTATATGGATTGTACCGCACCTTGGTAATTTCTGCTTGCAAGGTTTGGGTCGGAATCCGAGAGCACAACTTGGGAACAGTGCTTGCACTGAAACATATGTTCTACCGATGCTCTCCTCCCCTGTTTTTCTGACTGCTAAGGGCACCTATTTTGTGTGTTATGAGCGCGCATATACATGGTTACCCCGCGACTTTTCGGGTACCTGTTATATTGCGAATCTCTTACCTCCGACCTTCACAGTTGCTTCGGACTACCACAAAACTAGAGTCGTGAGAGGCGTCATTAGCAAAGAGGATACTGCTGGTCAAGAAGCAGGAGACTTCTTTAAGGGTTTCTTGCCGTTTTGGGGACCTATGGTTAATAGTAGGAACCTAAGACAGTTGACCCGTGTGGTTGAGTCGACTGCTAATCTTACTGCAAATGCCCTTGGTAATCTGACAGCTGAACTACAGGCGGATAGACTCATGACGTTGCAGAACCGTATGGTTCTAGACGTCGTTCTTGCAGATAGAGGGGGTGTGTGTAAAATTATCCATTCAAGTTGTTGCATTTTTATTCCTGACAATGCTCCGACTGTTTACCAAGCCATCTCGAAGTTGCACAAGATTTCCGAGTCCATACACGTGGACGAAGGTAATTGGACGCTCCTAGGATGGTTTTGGGGCCTGATGTCAACCTGGGGTTGGAAGATTCTAATGATCGTAGGGGCTGTTGTAGCGTTTCTATTCACGTGTTGTCTTTGTGTACAGTGTGGTCCTGCCTTATGTGGCCTATGTGCTGCGACGTGTATAAGGCGGCCATCTGTTACCAAGGAGACGTTGATGAATAGAATGATGTTCCAGCAGCATCTGAACGATCTGATGAATATTGATATAGATTCTGATCTTGACTAGTGCTTGCCTACATGAGGGCAAAAGGAGCGTCTGAGGTTCCGTGTGAGACGGGACGGCACTTTTTGAGTGGTGACGAATATGGACGAGTTTGGTATCTATGAACCGCAAATGACGAGTATAGTGGGTGTACGAAGTTTCGCAACACAGCCACGTATGGTTCGCCTCATTTTTGGGTTCGTTCATCCGAACCCTCGGGTTCCATTTTAGATACAGCGTCCATTTTGTTTCTTGCCCTCAGGTAGCCAGCGAACGGGCTTTTTGTCCGCTTCGTGACCCTGGGACTCCCAAGCTTGCGCGAAGGACACGTGTTTCTTTGAGGTGACTTTTACGATGAGGGGAATGACACGAGTGAGGCAGATGGCCCCGCTCAAGGCCCATCTTGCCGCTCCGGTCTATTGTTACAGTCACGCATACATTAGACACGAGGTCTTTGATCCCTCTATCGAGTTTCCTTTATTGCCCCTAACACTCTTTTCTAACCTGTTGTGCATCCTCGTTCTTTCCCTGCATTCTGTTTTTCGTCCTTCCTTAATGCGTTTATGGTTGGGAGGAAATGTGTTTATTGCGGAGGGAATATGTTTTTACAGTTGGGAACCGGCAGGACTGTTGTAATTATGTTCCGGCCTCCTGAAACATGAATGCGACCCTTTTGAAGTTTATTGTGGGAACTGAGTTGTAACCTTTGTTCGCCATACTGTGCTATGGCAAAAACGTGTATAAAAGGAGCGACCCACTTCTACGAATTTGAAGCAGTCTCCGAGAACCTACACGTTGTGTACTTCTTGTGACTTCTGTATCCCTGCAGTAATAAACGCTGATCTCTGACGTCGCTGGAAGTGTCCCGTGTCTCTGTGTTTGGTACGCCAGAACAGGTAACCCACGAAGGTTTCAGGTGTTGTTCCCTGGCACCGCTGGGTCTTAAGAATAACCCAGTCCTTCAGGGGTGTGCTGGGACTTCAATAGAAAGTCCTGTACTAGAGCCCAGGGCACCTGTAAATTCAGGCATGCATGTGCCATATGTAATCACCCCTCTCACCCAGAGTCAAAATGCTTTAAGAAAGGGAACAATGTCTCAGTGTCAAAAGGGGGGAAAAAGCAGGAATGAGGGGCCAATCCTTAACGACACGCACTCGCCCATTGATGTTGTGGCTTTGAATCCTTGGCTTAATCGGTATCCAGACCATGCTACAGCTAGGTTGCTGCAGGAAGGGTTTTCATATGGTTTTAGGATACCAGTGGGGGATTACAAAGGGACAGCAGAGTGCAAAAATCAATTGTCTGTCAGAGCTAATACACAGGTTGTGGTGCAGAAAATTAAGAAAGAATTGGGCTTAGGGAGAATTGTGGGCCCATTCGACACTCCCCCGGTGCTGAATTTTGTCTGTTCTCCCCTAGGGGTGGTACCAAAAAAGGAAGAGGGGGAGTTTAGATTGATTCATAATTTATCAGCACCCAGAGGCAAGTCGTTGAATGATGCCATTAATGAAGGACTTTGCAGTGTAAAGTATGCATCCTTTGATCAGGCAGTAGAGATGTTGAGGGTGTTAGGTCCGGGGACATGGCTGGCGAAATCTGATATCGAATCGGCATTTCGACTCTTGCCGGTACATCCTTTAGATCATCATTTGCTGGGATTTTCATTCAAAGGTCAGTTTTACATGGACAGGTGCATGCCTATGGGTTGTTCAATCTCCTGTGCGTATTTTGAGAAATTTAGTTCCTTTTTGGAATGGGTTTTCAGGCAGGTCACAGGACATCATTTTGTGATGCATTATCTGGATGATTTCCTCTTTCTGGGACCGGCGGGCTCTCAGGAATGTTCTACCGCCTTGGAGAAATTCTGTGCCCTCATGCAAACGTTTGGGGTCCCCCTGGCTCAGGGGAAGACAGTGGGGCCAACGAACAAAATTGAGTTCCTGGGCATCGAAATTGATTCAGTACAGGGTTGTTTTAGGTTGCCAGAACAGAAGATAAGGAAATTCCGTGCTGCACTGCAGCAGTGTTTGTTGAAGGAGAAAGTGACACTACACCAATTGCAGGAAGTGGTAGGACAGTTGAATTTTGCATTACGGGTGATACCCATCGCTCGTCCATTTTCCCGTTCCATTTCTCAGGCTATGGCAGGATTACATGAAAAACACCATCACACGCGCTTGTCATCTGAGGTTCGCCAGGACATGCGGATTTGGATAGCATTCCTGGAGGGTTTCAATGGCAGAGTGGTGTGGCCCTGTCCTCCCATTACTTCGGCTGCTTTGGGTCTATGGACTGACGCGGCGGGTAGTGTGGGATTTGGTGCCATACTTGGGAACAAGTGGGTGGCACAGCCGTGGCCTGGGTGGTGGTGTGAGAAGGGTTTAACAGCTAACATAGGTTTTTTGGAATTGTTCCCCATCTGGGTCGCTTTAACGGTATGGCCCCAGGAGCTGCAGAATCAGTCTGTGATATTTTGGTCGGATAACATGACAGTGGTGGAGGCCATCAACCAACAGGCAGCAAGGTGTAGAATGATTCTTCGCCTGTTGAAAGAGATAGTGCTGTTATGTATGAAATTGAATGTCCAGTTTAAGGCTAAGCATGTCCCGGGAGTGCAGAATAATGCTGCTGACGCACTTTCTCGCTTCAAGATGCAGGTTTTCTGGGATCATCTGCCATCCGCGGAGGCGACAGCATCGCACTTCCCAGAAGTTCTTTGGCAGATTGGTGCCCCCAACTACAGAACCTCGTGGCTGCTAGCCTAGCTCCAGGGACCCGGAAAGCTTATGAAGGGGTGTTTGGGTCCTACAGGTCTTTTTTGGGTCACGATTGGGAGGAGAGATGGCATACGTCAGGAGCATTCCTCTCGTTCTTAGACAGCTTACACAGGGGGGGGCGAACAGTTGCGGCTGCCAGGCGACATGTAGCGGCAGTTTCCTTTTTTGCGCAGATTAGCGACACGAATGATCCGACCAGGAGCTTCATCGTGAGAAAGGCATTGAAGGGGTGGCGAAGAATTCAAGGTGGGGTTCCTGACTCCAGGCAGCCGATAGGGTTGGCGCGGCTGAGTTCACTGTTGTCAGCGCTGGGTGTGATCTGCAGTTCGGTGGTGGAGACTCTGTTATTCAGAGCTGCCTTTGCATTGGCTTTCTATGGGGCATTCAGAGTGGGCGAATTGGTGGCCCGAAACAAGCAGGATAGGCAGGGTGGCCTTTTAATTGAGCATGTAAGGATACAGGGTGATAGTCTGCTTTTGACCATACGACAATCAAAAACGGATCAGGAAGCACGGGGTGAAGGGGTGGTTCTGTATAGAGCATTAAACAACCCGTGTTGCCCAGTAATGCATTTGGAAAACTTCCTCAGGGTGAGGAGCAGCGCGTTGGGTGGTGCATTATTAGTACATGCGGACGGTACACCACTTACCAGGTACCAGTTCAAAATGGTATTGGACATGGTAATCGCCAGGGCAGGCATGGATCCAAGTGTTTTCGGAACACATTCTTTTAGGATAGGGGCTGCCACAGAGGCGACGGCTAGGGGATTGCATCCCAGTAAGGTACAGAGGATTGGGCGATGGGTTTCCAACAGTTATAAGCGTTATGTGCGGCTGCACATGTTGTGAGGGCACATTGAAATGGTGTGACTGATGCCTCTCTCTCTGTCGTTTGCTTCACAGTTTCTCAATCCTGTCACGCAGGGGGGGAACTGCCATCTCACCACCAACAACGTTCGACGCAAGGATCAGCACAACCACAGGTCTCAGGGACGCGGAATGTGTGGGTTGTGGGGCATTCATATGTTAGGCGTATGAAATCTGTTTTTCTTGCAGGTGACTATAGGAAACGGGCAGAACAGAAGGGGTTCACAGTATCTTTTCATGGCAAGGGGGGCCTTTGTCTTAGTCACTTTAGGGGGTTTATGAGCGATCTGCTGAAAAAACACAATTCTTCTCCCTCTATCCTTATTTTACACTTGGGGGGCAATGACTTAGTCAGGTTGGGCAGGAGGGTTTTATTTGAGAGCATAATATCTGAGATTGGTTGGTTAGCCAAGGTGTGCCGAGGGGCTTACATAGCTTGGTCACACATGATACCCAGATTTAAATGGAGAGGGGGGGACTCGGTGAGGGCTTTGAACCACTCCGTAAAGAGGGTCAATAATAAGATAGAAAAATTGTTCCGATCTCCTAAGTTACAGTGCATCGCACATGGGTGTGTTAGGGGGGAATTGTGCTTCTTGAAAGACGGGGATCACTTGACAAGGGTGGGGAATGACTTGATGTTAGAGAATTTCTTGGCTTGGCTAGGGGGTCTCAGGGAGGGGGCATAACCTTTCTGAGGGATGGTTGGGGGGGGGCCAGATAGTCGGTCAACTATGCTGGCCTGTGGCGGTAAGGTCATGACTAGTGAGCAGTACATTTAAGGTCCTTAGGGGGCGGCCTCATTCTCGGATGGGGTCGCCCAGGGGGAGGGACAAGGGGTCTCTCCTATAACTCCAGGGGCGGTACATCCGGTTGGCTGGATGGGTGCGGGGAAGGGGGGGGAGTCACGCTTTCTTTTAGGCTGGTTGGCCACCCCGCACTGGCATTGACGTCATTAAATGGCGCAGAGTGCAAGACCCCCCAAATTGGCGTGGAGTTCAGTTAACGTATGGGGGTAACCGGGAGGGGGAAGTACCCTCTCGGTAAGCGGGCCCCCTGCGCATGCGCAACCCTACTGGGGGGGCGCGGTTAAATTGATAAGGATCTGACACCGGTTAATGACCTTGCCGTAGGCCCAAATAGGATACGCAGAAAGTAATTAATGTATGATTATGATCTTTATGTTAGATTCGGATAGGAAAACTATGTATTAGTGAAATGTTAAGGTTAGCCATCTGAAATCTGTGCATATTAATTGTAATCAAATGTCGTGTTATGTTTCTGCGTATAAAAATGTAAATAATGTTTATCTTTTAATTTTTGATTTGTTTTCATATTTTAATAAATACGGCCGGGGGTTGCTCGACCCCCGCCTTCCAAAAGTCATTACCTCTCATGTTCCTCATTTTACATGTGTTTAGGTTCCGGGGGGGAGGGGGAAATTCGGTAGTCCCTGCCCATATCGTAAGGCGGGGCCGGCATCGGCCCCGCCGCAAATATGGCGGGGCACCGACCCCCTCCTTCCCTCGCCCTGGTATCTCGATCGCGCGGCGCTGAATCACCGCGTCATCGTGACGCGGTGGGCGCGCCGTGCGTTCGATTGGTCACAATGGTGACCTCTGGCCCGGAAGCGGTTAAAGCGCTTCCGGGTCATGGTGAGTTAG
Source organism: Triturus cristatus (assembly GCF_964204655.1). NCBI lineage: Eukaryota > Metazoa > Chordata > Amphibia > Caudata > Salamandridae > Triturus > Triturus cristatus. The sequence continues at coordinate 40,868,223 of NC_140583.1, read as the reverse complement.
GGGGGGGGGGCTGGGGTCAGACCAGTTAGAACTGGTTTGACCCCAGGTTCAAGCTTAAAGGGCGGTGGAGCGCGGGACTCTGTCTCTTTGTCCCGCGCTCTTGCAGCACCTAGGTCGCAGCCCTCTAGGAGGCTGCTTAACTCTTTGTTTGCCCACCCTCCATCCCCTGTTGCAAGTTGATTTTATGGTTGTTGTAAGTGACGGTGTTGTTCCTTCCTTAGGCATTTTCTCCCGCTTACAGGTCTTCAATCGTCGTATTTATTGCTATTCCTTGGTCAGGCGGTAAGGTCATGACTAGTGAGCAGTACATTTAAGGTCCTTAGGGGGCGGCCTCATTCTCGGATGGGGTCGCCCAGGGGGAGGGACAAGGGGTCTCTCCTATAACTCCAGGGGCGGTACATCCGGTTGGCTGGATGGGTGCGGGGAAGGGGGGGGAGTCACGCTTTCTTTTAGGCTGGTTGGCCACCCCGCACTGGCATTGACGTCATTAAATGGCGCAGAGTGCAAGACCCCCCAAATTGGCGTGGAGTTCAGTTAACGTATGGGGGTAACCGGGAGGGGGAAGTACCCTCTCGGTAAGCGGGCCCCCTGCGCATGCGCAACCCTACTGGGGGGGCGCGGTTAAATTGATAAGGATCTGACACCGGTTAATGACCTTGCCGTAGGCCCAAATAGGATACGCAGAAAGTAATTAATGTATGATTATGATCTTTATGTTAGATTCGGATAGGAAAACTATGTATTAGTGAAATGTTAAGGTTAGCCATCTGAAATCTGTGCATATTAATTGTAATCAAATGTCGTGTTATGTTTCTGCGTATAAAAATGTAAATAATGTTTATCTTTTAATTTTTGATTTGTTTTCATATTTTAATAAATACGGCCGGGGGTTGCTCGACCCCCGCCTTCCAAAAGTCATTACCTCTCATGTTCCTCATTTTACATGTGTTTAGGTTCCGGGGGGGAGGGGGAAATTCGGTAGTCCCTGCCCATATGCACATTGGTGATGAGGCCGGTAGTGAACCCGTGCCTCATCAGCTTACCTGCCCAGCGCAAGGAGACCCGCGCTTTCCAGCACGCCACACAACTGCATGCCCAATCGCCCACCGCATCCTGGGTTCTGCTGCTCCTGACAAGGGTGTGCCCTCTCCGCGGCCCCTGTCCCGCCTCAAGAATCGAGGCTTGGCCTGTCCGGAAACAACCGTCCTCACGTCGCCGCTGAGCCAGGGTGGCACGACTGATGTCGGAGATCTGACAGCAGCGCACTCACTAAGGCCCTTCTACGGCCCCGCCCCACATGCGCTCACTGGCCGGATGAGGCCACACTACTACCACCCACCAGCACCGCAGGTGAGCGCGCTCTGACCATGAGCAGGGCATCGACACGCTACATAGAGGGGACTGGGGTTGCAGCGCCCCCTACAGGACCTACACAGGACTTCAGACAGGATGAAAGCAGCAAACAAGGGGCAATAAACAAGGAATAGCTAACAAACGGAAACTAAGCTGGCTATATAAGCAAAACAGGGAGAATACAGAGCAAAGACACAAGAAAAGGGAGAACTGAGAAGAGGCATAACATAGGTACACTCCGAGAAGGCGGCCTAATCCCAGCAGGACACGTAAACATGAGCACCCCACCACAAGCAGGCCCCGTGGGCATTCAAGCTGAAGCTGCAGCGTCACCTCAAGCACACTACCATGCATCAGTATCCCCGTTACCCCCGTTCAGTGAAATCGCTGTCCCTGCAATGGCGGCCCCACGCTAGAAAGCCTGGATAGGCCGCATCAACCATTGCTGCAAAGGTACGAGGGAGATGAATGGAACAGTGAAGAGGTCACTGCTGATATACTATGGGGGCGGAGAGATATATGACTTATTTGAGGGACTCCCAAACACGGGGAATGATGATGACTATGAAGCTATGGTCACAGCACTAAATTGACACTTCAAATCCCAGCTAAACCCCAATTTTGAGCGATTCAAGTTACGACAGGCAAAGCAGTCCGACACCAAATCAGTGGACATGTTCTATGCACGGCTAAAGCGGCTGGCAAGCACATTCACGTTCGCCGACCAGAAGGAAGAAATAAGGGCCCAGGTGATCCAAGGGTGCCGCTCAGTACTACTCCGTAAGCTGATTCTTCATCAACCAGGGATATCATTGGACGACATCCTGATTCTTGCCCGGTCCCACAAGCTGTCGGACGCCCGAGCTGAGGAGATGGAGATTACCCTGAACAGGAGCGCCGCGACTTCCCATGTCACTCATGTCAAAGAAGAAAGGGTCGAAGCAATCCAACGGTGCCTAAATTCCAATGGCACCGCCACAAACATTCAGACAGGTGGAGTATGCGGAAACTGCGGAGCAGACCTTCGCCCAGCCAACCCGTGCTTTGATGAAGGAAAGACCTGCTCCCAGTGCAGGAAGCCAAATCATTTTGCAAAAGTATGCCGGAGCAGCAGTCCCTGGCCAGCTTTTACAAAACAACGTGGGACTATGCCACAAATACGACAACTGTCGATCGACAACCCTCATGTCCAAGAGGAGGGTGCATCACAAGGCTGTCAGTTCACCCTGGAAGAAGACGATGATGACATGTTCGTCATATGCTTCGTAAGCCGCTCAGACAAACACAAGAGACCGCCCTCCATGTGCTCCGTCAAGGTGGCACGATTCACCGTCCAGGCACTGATTGATACCGGGGCGGCTGTGAACGTCATCGACTTAGAACAATAGGAACGACTGTCTCCACGACTGTCTCTACGCCCCCCACTCGCTCCCACAAAAGTGAGAATATACACGTATTGCGGAACGCAACCCCTCCCCCTAAGAAGGGTGATCAAAGCCAAAGTTACCAGGGACAAGCAGATAACGAAAGTCAGATTCTACATCACCGAAGGGAAAAGGGGAACTTTACTCAGCTGCCACACTGCAAAAGATGTAGGCTTAGTCTTCTTCGCGAATCAGGTGCATGACTCACATGCCGAAGCCATACTGCACGAATTCCCAGAACTGTTCGAGGGGTTGGGAAAACTCAAAGGCAAGCAGTTAAAACTGCACATCGACCTGTCCATCAGAACAATCACGCTGAGACATCAGAGAGTGCCATTCCAACTGCGTCCACAGGTAGAAGCCGAACTACAGAATCTAGAAGATCTCGATGTCGTCGAGAAGGTGTCGGGCCCAACCCCGTGGGGGTCACAGCCAGTCAGAGCGCCTAAGCCCAGACAGCCTGGTGCCATCAGGCTCTGTGTGGACATGCACCTCCCCAACCAGGCCGTCAAGAGAGGGCAGCATGTGACACCCACAATGGACGACATCGTGGCTGACCTCAATGGGGCCATGTGGTTCTCGAAGCTTGACCTGAATGCCGGCTACCATCAGCTGAAGCTCGAGACGGAGAGCCGCTATATGACCACGTTCTCCACCCACGTGAGTCTCCGAAGGTAAAGGAGGCTGAGCTTCAGGGTGTCCTCAGCGGCAGAGCTCTTCCAAAACGCCCTCTGAGACCCCCTGTCCGGCCTGCAAGGTGTCATTTATCTGACCGATGAAATCCTACTGTTTTCGCACACACTGGAGGACCACCACACACACCTATGAGCCACAGCAGTCTAATGCTTCATTAGGCCAAGTGTTCTTTCTAACAGGATCCCATTGACTTCTTTGGATATATCTTTTCTAGAAAAGGTTTAAGAGTGGATCCCAAGAAGGCGACCGCCATCCGGTCAGCTCAGGCCCCTACCTCGCCCACAGAAGTCTGCAGTTTTTTAGGGATGGCCACCTACTGTGGAAGATTCATACTGAATCTGGCCTCGCTGTCTGAACCCCTATGAACCATCACATGCAGTGGACACACGTGGGAATGGACCACTGAAGCTAACACCGCATTTCATGCCATCAAGACGGACGTAATGGATAAAACAGTCATTGCCTACTTTCACCCAGGAAGGCACACCGAGTTGGAGGTAGATGCAAGCCCTGTTGGACTGGGAATTGTACTCCTCCAAGAGAGTGGTCAAGAAGCGTGTGTGCCTGTTGCATACACACAACGTGCCCTGTCAGACACGGAGACAAGATACGCCCAGATTGAGAGAGAGGTCCTAGCCATTAAGTGGGCGTGCCAGAATTTTCACCTGTATCTCTACGGACAGGAGTTCCAAGTGGTGACGTACCACAAGCCATTGATCCCTCTGTTCGCAGGAACTTCGAGACGGGCAACCCCCAGGATAGAGAGGTGGGCAGTGCCGCTGCAAGCATACAGGTTCAAAGCCATATTCCGCCCTGGAGCACACAATCCAGCAGATTATCTCTCAAGGCATCCAGAGGCAACAGTTGCACAGTGTCCTCACTGAGATGAGGAACACACTGAAGCTCTGGTCAGGGTGATCACTCGATAAGCATACCCCAAGGCACTGACACTTGAAGAGATTGGGCTGCCCACCGCCATGGATGAAATACTGGTGAGAGTCAAGGAAGCCCTACTCACCAGAGGCTGGAGCCACTTCCTGGACAGTGGGCAGGCGCTCAACGCAGAAAACGATCTAGCGCGACAGCAGCTATGGAGAGTCTGCAGTGAACTCAGTGAGGGAGAGCACAACTTTGTGTTGCGAGGCCATGTCATTGTGGACCCGAAGTCGTCAACCTGGCACTCATTGGGCACCAGGGAATGGCGAAAACAAAGACACGTCTGCGGTGCAAGATGTGGCTCCCTGGCATGGACACCACCATGGTAGAGAAGATCAGAAACTGCCACTCGTACACCATAACAGGAGGTGAACCTGCCCCGGCGCCGGTTATCACGGAAGAGTCGAGCGAGACACCCTGATCCAAGGTCAGCATTGGCTTTGGCAGTTTTCCTGACGGCCACAACACTCTGGTACTGATGGACTCATACTCCAAATTTGCAGTGGTGGAGGTGGTCACATCCAGTGCATTCACCCAAGTCCAGGTGGCCCTCGGCAAAATATTTGCAGTCCTGGGCCTCCCTGAAGAAATACGATCTGACAACGGGCCCCCCTTTCAAAGCAAGAATTCCAAGAGTATCTGGAGTGGAAAGACGTTGAGCAGCGAAAGATTACACCACAGAGGCCTCAAGCGAATGGGGACGTTGAGCGCTTCATGCAAACACTCAATCAGGTGATACGCATTGCTGTGGAACAGGGAGAAGATGCTGAAAGAGCATTGCACTAATTCCTTGAGGTACATCGGCAGACTGCTCATAGTACCACGCACTGGGCACCAACTCACCTGCTCTTCAGGAGAACCTCGCGAGACAGCATCCCAACAGACCCTGCTTGGAGGCCCCCTGAGAGAGATGTTGCGCTGGTACAAGCCGGATAGTAATGACAAACATGAAGGCAAGTCTCACCACAGGTGCCAAGACACCATCCCTAAAGGTGGGAGATTATGTGGTAGTTAGAGACAGACATCCTGACTGGAAGTTTCAGACACCATATCAGCTGGAGGTGTGGAGAGTCAACCACGCCCGGGGGACCATGATCTCCACAAGAAAAGGACAGCAAGTAGTTACAAGAAATGTGGCGTGGTTCAAGAAGGTGCCAGGACCTTGAGATGACATGGATGAAGTCACCATACCGGAGGAAGCGGGAGATTCGCTGAGTGGAAGTCCACAGACACAAACTACTCCTGATCGGGGCTCTGAAGAGGCTCAGGTTGGCACGGCTGCACAAGCCCAAGATGATTCCTGTCCACACCTGCCGGATATGTTGACGACACGTGACCTGGCCAAAGCAGGGACCAGTTCCAGCTCCCGGAGCCAGAGGTATGGCCTCCCGCCGAACCCTGCACCCAGTCAGCGATTCAAAGACTTGTGTTTCACCGTAACTCCGTAATTAATGTGTTAATGTTATCTAAAGAAAAGGAGGGATGTAGAGAGCCACCCGGGCTCTCCAATACAATGTATCTAAAGCATGCACTCCAGGGGCGGGCTCGGGGCTCGTCCCGAGGATAGAAATAAAGCGCGGTGAGGCCGCTCTGGGCCTTCCCGCCGCACCCCGGTGTGTTTTGTTTAACGGAGTGCGCCGCTAGGCCTTGGCCACTCCTGTGCAGCACAATTGCACACATGCGACCAGGCGTATTCGTAGAATGTATGGGTAAAGTCCTCTACACATTGGCGAATTGGTTGTAAGCTCAGACCTGTCTGTTGTGAATGCGTCGCCTCAACCAAAGAGCCCTGGTGCTTAAAATCTAAACACTCCTAAAGGCCCCCTTCCAGATTAGCAGCCCTGTTGTCACATTCATAGAAGAACACATCTCTGAAAAAGAGAAAAATCTATTTATTTTTCAGCAGTGGTAAAGGAGGTTTAGAAGTATCGCAACTTGTTTCCTTCAGAGGGAGCGTTGAGGGGGTCGATAACGCTCCCTCTGGCGGCACGGGTCTTGCGCGGGTCTGGCACAGGGAGGAGCGGTAATTGCCCGCCCCCCTCATGAGAAGGTCTTTAAGCTGCTCAGCGCCGACCCAATTAAGGCAACGTCAGAGGCCGTCATCAGACAGGGGCACATGGACCACGCCGCTGCAATTAAAGCAGCAGCCATGGCTCGGGGCTTTAGCAGGAGCAGCACGTGGTGGGGAAGGAAGGCCTCACGTGAGGTCACCAGGAAGGGGGGGGGGATGACACAACCCAGCCAGGAAAACAACGTCAGAAGAGTGTTTCTTTGAGATCCAGAGAGGGGCTTGAGCATGGCCGTGAGTTACTAGCAGCCAGGGATGCACCAAATACTCGAAGAATGCACAGTGGTATGCCCGGGCCAGGCCCTGCTTCAGCGAATGATACTCGTAGCATGCATGTTGATGCCCTGGGCCCTGCCTCCGCGAATGATACTGTAGCATGCACGTTGGTACCCCGTGCCCTGCCTCCGCCATTGATATGCGTAGCATGCAGGTTGGTACCCCGGGCCCTGCCCCCAGGCCCTGCCTCCGCGATTGATACACGTAGCATGCACGGTGGTACGCCCGGGCCCTGCCTCCAGGAATGATACGCGTAGCATACACATTGCAACCCCGGGCCCTGCCCCCGGGATTGATACGCGTAGCATGCATGTTGGTACCCCCGGGCCAGGCCCTGCTTCCGCGAATGATGCTCATAGCATGCACGTTGGTGCCCCAGGCCCTGCCTCTGCGATTGATACATGTAGCATGCACGTTGGTGCCCCGGGCCCTGCCTCCGCTATTGATACTGTAGCATGCACGCTGGTGCCCCGGTCCCTGCCTCCGCGAATGATACTGTAGCATGCACGTTGGTGCCCCAGGCCCTGCCTCTGCGATTGATACACGTAGCATGCACGTTGGTGCCCTGGGCTTGCCTCCGCGAATGATACTGTAGCATGCACGTTGGTGCCCCGGGCCCTGCCTCCGCGATTGATACACGTAGCATGCACGTTGGTGCCCCGGGCCCTGCCTCCGCTAATGATACTGTATCATGCACGTTGGTGCTCCGGGCCTGCCTCCGCGAATGATACTGTAGCATGCACGTTGGTACCCCATGCCCTGCCTCCGCCATTGATACGCGTAGCATGCAGGTTGGTACCCCGGGCCCTGCCCCCGGGCCCTGCCTCCGCGTTTGATACACGTAGCATGCATGGTGGTAATCCCGGGCCAGGCCCTGCTTCCGCGTATAATGCTCGTAGCATGCACGTTGGTGCCCCGGGCCCTGTCTCCGCGAATGATACCGTAGCATGCACGTTGGTGCCCCAGGCCCTGCCTCTGCGATTGATACACGTAGCATGCACGTTGGTGCCCCGGGCCTGCCTCCGCGAATGATACTGTAGCATGCACGTTGGTGCCCCGGGCCCTGCCTCCGCGATTGATACACGTAGCATGCACGTTGGTGCCCCGGGCCTGCCTCCTCGAATGATACTGTAGCATGCACGTTGGTGCCCCGGGCCTGCCTCCGCGAATGATACTGTAGCATGCACGTTGGTACCCCGTGCCCTGCCTCCGCCATTGATACGCGTAGCATGCAGTTTGGTACCCCGGGCCCTGCCCCCGGGCCCTGCCTCCGCATTTGATACACGTAGCATGCATGGTGGTACGCCCGGGCCAGGCCCTGCTTCCGCGAATAATGCTCGTAGCATGCACGTTGATGCCCCGGGCCCTGCCTCCGCAATTGATACACGTAGCATGCACGTTGGTGCCCCGGGCCTGCCTCCGCAAATGATACTGTAGCATGCACGTTGGTGCCCCGGGCCCTGCCTCCGCGATTGATTCACGTAGCATGCACGTTGGTGCCCCGGGCCTGCCTCCGCAAATGATACTGTAGCATGCACGTTGGTACCCCGGGCCCTGCCTCAGCCATTGAAACGCGTAGCATGCAAGTTGGTACCCCGGGCCCTGCCCCGGGTCCTGCCTCCGCGTTTGATACACGTAGCATGCATGGTGGTACGCCCGGGCCAGGCCCTGCTTCCGCGAATGATACTGTAGCATGCACGTTGGTGCCCCAGGCCCTGCCTCCGCGATTGATGCACGTAGCATGCACGTTGGTGCCCCGGGCCTGCCTCCGCGAATGATACTGTAGCATGCTCGTTGATGCCCCGGGCCCTGCCTCCGCGATTGATACACGTAGCATGCACATTGGTGCCCCGGGCACTGCCTCCGCGAATGATACTGTAGCATGCACGTTGATACCCCGGGCCCTGCCTCCGTGATTGATACACGTAGCATGCACGTTGGTGCCCCGGGCCTGCCTCCGCGAATGATACTGTAGCATGCACGTTGGTGCCCCGGGCCTGCCTCTGCGAATGATACTGTAGCATGCACATTGGTGCCCCGGGCCTGCCTCTGTGAATGTTATGTTATGTTATGTTATAACAACTTGTTGCACGCTCGATTACCTTACGGTGTCCTGGCGCTAAGCACTGATAACCTAACAATAACGAGGAACTAGAACTGAGAAAAGAACCATGTTTTAAGATTTTTCCTAAAAAGACTGAAATCCGAGGAGTTTCTTAACATAAAAGGGAGTTCGTTCCAGATTTTAGACGCACTGTTTATAAAACTTCTGCCTCCCCAATTTACTTTTTTAAAACAAGGAGTTTTCACTAGCTTAGCCTTAGTAGATCTAAGAGTTCTACAAGGAATGCACCAGAAAAACTTGTTTTTTAGAAACTCAGGACCTGTCCCATTCAAGGCTCTAAATACTATACACAAGGCCTTGAATCGTGCTCTCAAATGAATAGGGAGCCAGTGCAGCTTCTTTAGTTCTCCTTTGACTGACACAGTCCTGGGGGTCCGCGTCAACAGTCTGGCAGCAGCATTTTGAATAACCTGCAGCCTATTTTGATGTTGTATATGCATATTAACATAAAGACTGTTGCAGTAGTCAAGGCGTGATAATATAAGTGCAGTCACCACTGTTCTGAGACACCCCTCCGAAAGATATGATCTGATTTTCCTGATCATTCTTAGTACCATAGAACATCCCAACGTCACCTTACTCACTTGGTCCCCCATGTTAAGTTTATCATCTACCACCACACCCAAGTTTTTAGCTTTCCTGCACGGTGTAGGGCAGAGACCAAGCATGTCAGGCCACCAGTCGGGTGTCCACATCAGAGGATTACTGCCAAATCTCAAAACCTCTGTTTTAGATGAATTTAGCTTAAGGCAATTTGCCGACATCCACCTAGAGATGGATCCCATGCAGTCTGAGAAACGTGCGCCTGTTTCCTTTTCAGCTCCCTCCATCACCGACAACACAATTTATGTGTCGTCTGCGTAGGAGGTGAGCTGAAACCCAAAAGATCTAATAATACCAGCCAGGGGTGCCACATAGATATTAAAAAGTGTCGGGCTAGGAGACCAACCCTGCGGCACCCCACATGGCAGGGAAAAGGGTTCAGAAATATCTCCATTAAGTTCAACTATTTGTGATCTATCCTTCAGAAAGGAGTAGAGCAAATCCCATGCTCGACCTCCTATCCCGATCTCCGATAACCGATTCAGCAATACCTTATGATGAACGGTATCAAAGGCCGCGGACAGGTCTAATAAGATCAGCATCGCGTTCCCTCCCTTGTCCTTGTGAATGATAATGTAGCATGCAGGTTGGTACCCCGGGCCCTGCCTCCGCGAATGATACGCGTAGCATGCACGTTGGTACCCCGGGCCCTGTCTCCGCGAATGGTACTGTAGCATGCACGTTGGTGCCCCGGTCCCTGCCTCCGCGAATAATACTTTAGCATGCACGTTGGTGCCCCGGGCCTGCCTCTGTGAATGATACTGTAGCATGCAGGTTGGTACCCCGGGCCCTGCCTCCGAGATTGATACGCGTAGCATGCACGTTGGTACCCCGGGCCCTGCCTCCGCCATTGATACGCGTAGCATGCAGGTTGGTACCCCGGGCCCTGCCTCCACGAATGATACTGTAGCATGCAGGTTGGTACCCCGGGCCCTGCCTCCGCGATTGATACGTGTAGCATGCACGTTGGTGCCCCGGGCCCTGCCTCCGTGAACCGGAGTCACAAAGGCTCGAAAGTAGCAGGAAGAACCATACACATAGATCTAAGAACCATATATACTTTCTGTGGTTTTTACCTCATGCCTCACTACCTCACGCAGCACACAGGAGGTTGGTCAGCTGCTATGGGTGTAATTAGGCCTCAAACCTGCCACAACACTTTTGTGCTCAAATCAATGGGGCATAAGCTCTCTTCTGCATGTACTTGAGTCTCTGTTGGATTAAACAGTCCAGAGTTTGGTTCTCCCAAAAGCTCTCGAGCCTCCCATGCCTGGCTAGGCTTTTTGAGGCACCACTGCTCCTTGGGAGACGCGGCTGCCAGAGAAGAGTGATGCAATGTCACTAGCCCTACAAACATCCTGCCACCCACTGTGATAAAGAGAACTTCCTATACCTTGTGAGTGTGCTGTGCATTGATACGCCACACATGCGCCAATCCCATTGGTTCCCATAGGTTTTACACAATGTGCCCGTTCAGTCGGTCCCTCATCGTCATGTGCCCAACACAGCTTTCTATCACTGTCACACCTTCCTTTTCTGCAGGAGGTAGCGTACCCACACCCTCCACCTCCACGTAAAGAAGGGTAAGATGATATTCAAAAGCCATATAACCTGGACACTGGGAAATGTTTTTCCCAAATCTTCCTCAACAACCAAACATAGGGTCACTTAAACTCTGGTGGGCAGGAGCAACACTGTAAATTGTCGATGCTGCTGCCCAGCCATACTCATGGTTTCCATACCATAAGTCAAGGTGTGGGGGACCCCAAGGTTTATGAAGGCAGACCTTCAACTGGCCCCGCCGTCGAAAGCCTCTAATCTACCAGCCCATACTCCTCAGGGCCAACAGGTCATACTGGTCATTGCCACACCCTAGTTATGGCAGGGCACCACCATGACCAGATGTGCCTGCCTGTGACCCCCATGTGAGGTTTGGAGGTCTCTGTCGGGTGAATCACATGATGACCCCAGTACCCAGGGACACAACTCCCTGTGCATCAGGACCGCTGTCTCTTCTGTTTTCATGAAGTGAACTCCCACATTGGGCCTGTGTTTCTTGAGGACAAAAAACAGACGGGCACAACAAACATGGTGTCCAAATGGCACAGGTCAGTGATTTCAGTGAAGCTGCCATACCAGCGGCTCTTCTGAAGACATAGAGATCCCTTAATGCCTGGTGGGATCTCTCAGGTTGGCATGTGGGAGAAGCAACCATAACCCTGCTGGCATGGCAGGCCACCCCATTGATCATCCGCTCGGCCCTAATCTCTATCGTGACAGCTACGTGGTCTACAGGAGGTGAGGTGGTACACATTTGGTGAAGTGGTCCATGGCAGATGATGTGATCGATGGAAGGTGGTGTGGTCTATTGGAGGTGGTGTGGTGCATGGGGCCAGTGTGGTCCATGGCAGATGATGTGATCGATGTAAGGTGGTGTGGTCCATGGGAGATGAAGTGGCCCATGTGGCACTGTGTGTTCAATGATAAATGAAATGGCCTATTGGGCATTTGCGAATGCCTGTATGCGTATGTTGGTATTTGTAGTGAGTGAACCTAGCTCCAGTGCAAGGGAGTGCTGAACAGGAGAAATTACAATTATTGGGGGAAGGTTAAGGTAGGAATGTTGTGTTAAGGTAGTGCTGCTCTGATGTCAGTAAGGATGCTGTTCCAGATTCTGGGAGAGTGAACAGAGAAGGCTAGCCTACTTCTTTCCTTCCTGCAATGTTTTGTCTCCAGCCTAGGGATATCCAGGCTCCTGGTCTGGTGGTGTCCCCCAAATGTCGCTATTTTGTTTGCAAGGTAAGCTGGGGTCTCCCTTTAAGGCCTTTCTTAAGTGATCCAGCTGGTTTGAAGATGGATTCGAAGGGGAAATCAGTTTTGGTCTTTTAAAATGGGTGTGATGTGGTCAAATTTCTATTCATGTTTCATGAGCTGTGCCGCTGCATGTAGGATACCTTTCAGGGGTGCTAAGATGGTATCGGGGAGATTGCTGTGTAGGGAGTTGCCTCCGTACAGATGGGGTAGGACCAAGGCTTGTACGGTTGTTCGAAAGTAGTCTTCTGGGAGGAATTGCTTCACATTCTACAAGAGAGGGAGTTGGAACCAAGCTGCCCTGGTCCTCTGGGTGAGGTGTTACATGAATGAGAGGTCTGTGTTGAGGAGGAATCCCAGAGATTTTACATGGTCTGTCACTCAGAGATTAAAGCTTGATAGGTTAAGGTTGGAAAGCCAGGCTTGAGTCTCAGGTTGTTTGATGCCGTTGGAAAATCTTTGTGGGATTTAGCGTCAGGAAGTTAGATGACATCCAAGATCAGATGAGTTTGAGGCAGGATATCAGTCTCTGCGTGGTTTTGGGAAAGGATATTTTAGACAAAGTCGGGTATCATCTGCGTATTGATGGATCCTGAAGCTGCTCTCTGCAAGAATGAATCAGAGGTTCCAGGTAGAGGTTAACGATGATGAGAGAAAGGATGGCATCTTGGGGTACTCCACAGAAGACGAGGTGAGTCTGATCTTGTGGACCCTATTTGTAGAAACTGGTTCCAGCTGTTCAGGTAAAACACAAATATGTTCCAGATAGTGCCTGAAAATCCGACGTGTGTTTTCAGAAGTGTTGATCAGAGCTGGGTTGTCCACTATGTGACATGTTGTGACCTCTGGTGAGTAATGTGATCAATGGGAGGTGATGTGGTCTCTGACATATGTTGCAATATTAAACGATGCTGTTTATAGGGTGTGATGCTGTCTATGGGAGATGTGGTGATCTGTGGAAGATTATGTGGTTGAAAGAGCATGAAGTGGTGTATGGGATATTACACGGTCTATGAGAGATGGTGGGGTCTATATGCGGGGATGGGGCGGCTATAGGTAATAATGTTTTGTATGGGACACAATCTGGTATACAGAGGATTGTGTGGTCTTTGGTAGATAAAAATGAGTTATGGGACATGATGTGGTCTTTGAGAGATGATGCTGTCTTTGAAAGACAAAGTAGTTTTGCCAGATTAAGTAATTTTGGAGCGATGATGTGGTCTATGGGAGGTGCTGTGGTGTGCTGAAGATGGGGGATAATGTGGTCTGTGTAACGTAAAATGTTTAATGGTAGATGATGTTGCCTTTAGGAGATAACCTGGACTAGGAGGCAGAGTGTGCTGTAGGGGAGATGATGTGACTATGAAATCATGTAGCCCATGGCAGGTTGAGGTGATCTGTAGGATGTTATCGAGATCATGATGTGATGTGTGTCTTAAGACATGGCCTATGAGAGATGGTGCTGTCTAGCAGAAATTAAGTGGTGTATGGGAGATGATGTGGTCTGCAGAGGATGTATCATGGTGTTGTAAATGGTAGATGTACTACATTGGATTACTTTTTTTGCCATGAGATATATGAATGCCTCTGTTTGTGTTTATGCATTCTCGAAATTAACAAAAAGAATAATCATGTCTGACTAAAGTGATGCTATGTATATAGAAGCGTGAATATATTGCACCCATTTTGTTGACTCAAGGACAATTGATATATCATTCATCATTATCAATTCTTATCATTGGAGGGAAATTAGTATCACTAGACAGACTAGGGCTATAGTAATAGCATGTCGAAAGTACGTAGACTTGTTTTAATATTTATGTGATGCATGTCTTTCTATGAAATATATGAGAAACAAGCATTGGCATAGCCAATAGGTCTCGCCTTTGGGACCTTATAAGTGTTTAGCCATGCAACAGTTGCATAACTAAATACTTATAAGGTCCCAAAAGCGGCACCTATTGGCTATGCAAAGCAGCCGTGCGGCCGCGAAAGTGAAAGTGATGGCGCTCGCGATCACGATCAAAGCGAAAGTGAATGTAATCGCGGTAGAGCGAGGCGTGCGCGCCCACGCACAAGCACTGTAGCTCTAGGCTGGCCTGGTAGCACTTTTTGGAGCCCTTTCAATAAGTCTCGCCAGACCAGCGCATGCGCTGGATCAGGCGAGACCTAAAAATATGAGAAAAAACTTTTCTACTAAACCATGAATAAAGTCAAAAATTGATAATAATTGATATTGTATATTTTTTGGTTGGTTACATAATTGCTTGTGTTAACTCTGCAGTCCACTATTGATTGTGTTTCCTATATAGTTTTTTACATATGTAAATGGTAGATGTACCAGAGGTAATGTCTATGGATCAATCAATCAATCAGGATTTGTATAACGTAGCTGCTTCATCCATGAGAGCCTCGAGGTGCTGCGGGTTCCTGCTGCGAGATGGCGTTGCCTGTTCCTATTGGTTGAACATCCAGGTCTTTAGATCCTTCCTTAACTGTTGGAGCGACAGTGATGCTCTGAGAGGCAGGGGGAGGGTGTTCCAGGTGTTATCCGCCAGGTGGGAGAAGGGGCAGCTTCCGCTGTTAGCCCAGTGGATGCGCTAGGTAGCTGCTAGGAACGGAGTTCCCTGGTAGGTTAGTGGAAATTCACTCGTTTGTTGAGGTAGGCCGGTCCCACATTGTGTAGTGCCTTGTAAGCATGGGTGAGCAGCTTGAACTGGCATCTCTTCGCGACTGGTAGCCAATGGAGTTTCCTGAGATGAGGGGTGATGTGCATCTGTCTAGGGATGTCGAGGATGAGTCTGGCTGCTGTATTCTGGATGGTCTGTAGTTTCCTCAAGAGATGGATGTGGTCTATACAAGATGAAATGGCTTAATGGAGATGATGTGGTATGTGAAAAATAATGTGGTTAATGGAAGATGAGGCATGGTGTGGTCAACAGCAGATGATTATGTGTATGGGAGATGATGGTAGTTGATGGAATCTATGGTAGATGAAGGGTTTATGGGACATTTTCAGTCTACGAAAGAACATGTTTATAGAGGATGACGTAGCCTCTGGAAGATAGTCTGTGTGAGATGATATGGTATGTGTGAGAAGCTGTTATCTGTTGAAGACATAGCGCGATGTGATCTATGGAAGAAGATGTGGCCAAAGGGTCATGAATGGAAGCACGAGAGATGATGAGGTACATTGAAGAAGTTATAGTCTGATGGAGATAATGAGGGCTATGCCATACAAACTGTTGCCTGAAAGATGGCGTAGTATATATCAGACGAAATCGTGTGTTAGGTACAATGTTGTCAGTAGCGTAGTATATGGCACATTATAACAGTTGTATGCAGGGAACATTCTGGGGTGTCCCTGCCCATATAAATAATCAGATAGTGACAGACTGGGAAGAAGAGGGTTTTACCATAAGGAGGGATCTAAAAGAAGAGAGAGGGACAGAAAGGAGAGCAGAGAATAATTTAAGGATCGATTGAGATAGATGTACAATCTCGGCCCAACAACCTTGGCCCATAAGCAAAAAACAACGCTAACACAAACTCAACAATAACACAAGATTTACAACGATAATGTGCAGCTTTTAGTGGGTGCAGAATACCACGCATGACAGCTCAGCAAATTACATAACGCTGGGCCTCAATTATATTCAATTAGACTCAACCAAGCCTCCTGTCTTTTAGTTACTCTTCATGACGCACCACGTTTAACACAACGCCTGCTTCTGAGCACTAACAAGACGCCTTCCCCCCCACAGGGACTACCATCTCTCAATTGGTGTGGTGACTGCTAGGGGTGGTCTTCACCAAATCGAGCACAAGCTGTCTCCACAGTTGCCTCTGGCCATGTGAAGAAACCCCAGTTTGGGCTAACTGCACCACTCAACCCAGGGGATATTGATCTCAAAGCCGCTAGTAAATCAACATCTTCAACAACAAGGCACTCACATAATTCTGGGCCCACAGCTTAAGGACAAACAATCCTGATTCCGATATCAGTCCCCTTGGTACCACAGGACACAAAGTACTCAATCTAACCATTAGTGCCAACTACATCTCCAAATGTGGCTAATTCCAGAAGAAAAGACAAAGATTCTAAAGAAGTCAGAGAGCACAAACCACTTAAAAAACAAACAGAATCTGATCCACTAACCACGGATTGGCCAGTAAATTGAAGAACCGAAGCCTGAACAAACATGGGCATCATCCTGGAGAAATTTAATGCACTTCACTCTTGTTAACAAGCTTTAACAATATCAACACAGACAACCTGCAAACAGTGCAAACAGATATGTATCAACTCAGAAAAGAACCTCAAAACATAACACTACGAGTTAACAAGGCTGAGAATAAGTCAGTAGGGTTGAAGACCAATCTAACTCACTACAGAAACAACTACAACCCAATGAAAAAAAGATAACAATCCTTGAAAAACAAATAACAAACTTGGAAGACAGAAATAGTAGAGGAAGTCTTAGGATCTTTAGATTACCTGAACAAACAGAAAAGGGAAATGACTCTTGTGTATCTAAGAGGCCTGGAAAACACAAGCCTTAACAAGCATTTGCAATGCAATAGGTCTCGCATTTACGCGAGTTTAAGCTATTGGCATTGTAAATGACAATGCCTTTTATTTATGTTTTAAAAACGAAAACAAAAATAAAAAGCATTGTTACTTGCAATGTCAATAGCTCAAACTCGCGTAAATGCGAGACCTATTGCATTGCAAATGCTTGTTTAGTAACAGATATTTACCTAGTCCAAGAAAGGGAAAGAAAAATGCACAGAAGAAGGAGGAAGAAAAAAGGTGGCAAAACCGCCACAAACTCAAAGGAAAATACTGCAGGAATGAGAAAAAGACCACCAGCCTTAGAATTCGGCCTGCTGACAACTGACTGCACCGGCCGCAGGCTTTTGAACGGAGCTTCGGGCACCAACTCTCTTTCATTCACAATTTAAGCACTGGAAATGGTTAAGGATGTTGTACCTATGCTTGGGGCAGAGCCTCTGAATTGCTGAGTGCTGAAAGAGAGGATGCCAAAGCCAGCTGGTTTTACTTCTCATAGTGCAATGCTTTAACTTGTTCATTTTAAAAATGTTTGTGATGGGATACCTTATGGAAAATTCCTGACCAATGCTAGAGGGTGGACGCATCTGGCAGGTGTTGGTACTTAGGTGAAAGTACCTACTCACGACTTGTGGGGACCAAACTGTGGTTACCATCTGCATATAACTGCTAGTTGCATTTCATGATAATTAACAGCTGTGGCATCTTTCGCTTGCCATCAGTTTTATCCTCTTACTGCTGCTTTTAGAGACATACAAAGTCCACGTCTCATAACAATAATGTGAGTTAAGATGTGTCAGTAAAAAGGGAGCAGTGTCCTGAGGAGTGAAGTCTCATAGTCAATTTATACGTTTATGTTTTTTGGTCTGGCTTGACAGCTCAGCTGTAGCTGACCATATGCGGTACAACAGAGAGGGACCGCGGCTTCCCCGGATGTTGGTTGGTTGGACAGCTCTTGATTTGGAAAAGGCTGTGTGCGTCCACAGCCCTCCCCCCTCCCTTACAATCAGAAGAGTGCAGGTGTGTATGTGAGATCGGTTGGGGATGCCCGGGGCTATGCTAATCTATATGCATTTGAGGTGCTTTAACTTGGCAGCCCTTGTGAGAATGGTATTTTTTACTTTATTATTTCTTTCTTATTCTGATGCCTTTTTTGATTGCGGATGATAAAAGTGAGATGCTATGGTGCCTGTATCTTGAAGAGTAACATGCCCTGATACTCTGATAGTTATTAACAAACTGCCCTCACACTAGTGAGCGGAGGGTGAGTGAAGTGCCATGGGTAAGTGATTTGTTGGTGAGAGGTGTATGCGTGGTGTGCAAGTGCAGGGTGAGGGGTGCATGGGTATGAGTAAAATGTGAGAGGAGTGTGAGTGCAGGATGAGAGAAGCTTGAGTCCAAGATGAGCAGGGTGACTGGTGTGCAAGTGCAGCGCAAGCTGTTTCTATGAGCAGGGTCAGTGCAGGCTGAGTGATGGTGTGTGAGTGTGCAGGGTGAGCAGTGTGTGGGTGTCCAGAGCCACGCCCTGCAAAACAAAATAGGGAGACATGGCAGGGGCGGGGAGGGGGAAACACAGAGTGTGTAGAGAGACATGACGTCAGACGCCGATGATGAACTCCTTAACCGGCAGCTGGGGTGGGAAGAGAATTAAACAAGCAGCCTGTTTCTGGTGGTGGGAGGGAGAGCAGCCGGGTAGATGGAGCTTTGAAGCAGGAAGCACTGCGTTACTGAAATGGGCACCACACTGAATAGTTTAAAGTTATTTGAAAAAAAATGGCGGTGGGCAAGCCATGCACTGCAAAGTAAAATCGAATCAAATACAGCTGAAGGATTCTCCCTTTCTCTCTTGTGCCGCTGAGAGCCCCTGCTGCCAAGAATTACATGTGTATACGGAAGCGGGCGCCATGCTGAAACAAAGCGTGGCGCCCCTGTACATAAAACCTGTGTGCGTGCCTGCAAGTGAAGCGGACGCCACAGTAAATAAACAATAAGTACTCCCAAAGAAAAACATATAGACCTGCAGTGTAGGGAAATGAAAACAAAGCATGGTGGGCGGCCGTGCACGTAAACGTTAGACACCATGGTAATGTAAAAGTAGTAATAATGAAAGCCCCCATGCATTTTAAACATATGTGCACGGTGTTGGGTGAACATGGCGCTCAAAAACAAAACAAAGAAGTAGTCCTTACATAAAAAGATACAGCCCCTCGGAGACACATGAACCACGAAAGCTGACGAAAACTGTAGTTAGGTAGTGTTGCTTCTGGAATAAACAGAAGTGACGCATCGGATCCACAGCCAATAATAAGCCCGCTAACAAAAGCAAGCCAGAGTTTACTAATGGCAAGCCGCAGGAGAAATTACCCGGCAACAGGCGGAGTTTCACCCCTGAAACAGATTACTTGATGTCTCGGAGAGACAGCGCAGGCGCGCTGCCTAGGCAAGACCTGGAAATTGACTTCAAATGGGAAGGGCTCATAGAGTCCCAACAAGACCCTCTCAAAACCTTAAAACACCTTGTCCTACGATTTTCAGACCTTTGAGATATGAGCACAATGAGAAAATCCTTAAGCAAATAAGGTCCCTGAGAGCACTAACATGGAAAGACCACAACACAGGAAGACCTTCTTGGCCCAAGGATGCCGATTGAAATCAATGAACTACTCATTCGTGGGATCTGCAAAACTAAAAATGTCTAAAGATGGAAAATCTTACTATTTCGAGGAGCCAAAAGAGCTAGGAACATTCCTGGATGAGAAGAAAAGATGGACATATAAAGTCATGTAATGTGTATCTCTTTTTAATTCCAGATATCACAATTGCTTCCACCTGTCCAAACTGTTCCGCTCGGGTTTACAACTGGCTTGGAACCAGAGCCTTCACTTTGTTTCCTGTATAACACACCAACCTACCCTTGCTGCAAGCGCCTGAGCTCCTCAATGTGCATGCAATGCGTACGTTCGTAAGTATTCACTATAATATTCTCAAGTTCTTTCAAATGGCTAATAACTAACTTATGCATTCTGCTTACTAGTTCACCAACTTATGCAACTGTAATATCTAACATGTACTTACCCGGCACGTACTGCCTCACGCCATGTATCTTCACTGATCCTATTAGGAATAGTCTACACTTAAAAGCTGATGCTCCGATATTCTATTTGCATGGCTATAACTGCCAGGACTACCGTTTAACATAGCCCCATCTTAGCAATGGATGCCTAAGTCCATTAGGTAGATGTTTGACTCTGAAAAGTATTTAGGAGAATATCTGTTTCCACACGCCACTGGATAACTTTAACTTACTGCGGTTAATAGATTATTAGAATAATAATAGGTTTGTTGTTATAGTTAGTAGTCTATATGTAATTACAAACTTATGTTACGTTTTTGCAACTAAGATATTAACTTCATATGAATGTATCCGCTAGATACTAGTCACGGTCACTGTTTCTTACCTTATGCAATCTGATACTATTATCTTGCGACACTGCGCTCTTGTGGATAGCATGTTTAATGCTGAATTCTCAAGAATGCATGACACAATTTAATATTTTTGTTAATGTTATTAGTTGTTCTCTCCTCTCGGCGATTGCTGTTTCAATGTTGTCTCTTCCCTCCCTTTAGCAGCCAGAACGCCCGGGACATCCCCCTACTCGCGTTTCCCAGAAGGTACTCAGAGGGTGCGCTATGTGTAAGTCAAAGGGTTTCATTTCTTCCTATCACCTTTTATTCATTTTCTGCTCTCCTTATCTCTGTTCCTTCGTCTTTGCAAATGTCACAATCACAAACATCATACTTCTCCACATGACAACTGGTTGATACGCTACCCAAGTATCACCATGGCACTCCACCACTTGTCACAAGTCCCCTATATAACTATGTAACTCTAACAAACTGAGGGGCATATCAGCAACAACCGGCGATAATTATCGCTAAGCGCACTTAGCGCTAGGATAATTATCGCCGGCTAGGGTGGATTTTTATCGCTGAGATAGCGTGCTATTAGCAACGATTATCTCAAAAGCGATAAAGATCCTCACGCTAACTGCCTAACGTGGAAACCCAGAGATAATCTCAAGCAATGTGGCGTTAGCTTGATGATAGGACCTCACAAACTTATCCATGATATCCACCTTCCATAGGATATCATGGCTAAGTCAGTCCTGAAGCAGGCGTAAGGAAAGTAGCGATAACAAGGGTTATCGCTACTTTTCTTGCCGCTATGCTTCATAGCGTGGGGCTTGGTGATAGGAGAAATGTCGCTTAGCGACATTTCTCCAGTCATGTCAGGTCAGGAACGCCCACTTTGCATCTCATTAGAGATGCAAAGCTGGGCGTTAGGAATTCCTACGCTAAGTTTTCACGCGTCAGCGTGAGCTTGCTAATTAGGCGATAAAATTATCGCCGCTTTTCGGCCGAAAACAGCTGCAAAAGCGGCGATAATTCTATTGCCTCGCCTTGCTGATATGCCCCTGAGAGACCAACAATATATACAACTCTAGTGAAAAGAGATGACCTCCACACTTCACGTAGATGCATGCCTACAAATATTTGAAACCACAACTTTCAGCGTCTGCCCTTTGACTACACTCGCTATGTGCTAACTCGGATCCTCTCAACCCCACCTAGGAACCACGGCTAGTAACACACCAAAAGTTTTCTCTCTCAACACCAAGGGTATCAATCACCCTGTAAAATGCAGTAAAGTCCCAGATTACAGCGCTAAACTCGAGCTGATATAAAAGAGGCTAAATTGAGACACAAATAATGCAACTCCCTGCGATTTCAAGGTATACAGAGCTTCTCCGCCACCCCTGCCAATAAGAAGAACAAGCATCGGCAAAGTCAATAGGTCTCGACAATGCCCGAGCTATTGGCCTTGCCATTCTGAATGTCTTTTAGAAATTCTGTCTAGCAGCCCATCTGCTGTTCAGCATGGCTAAAAATCACCCAAAAAGTGGTATGATGCGACCAGCGCCGGCCACGTCATATTGCTGGTTTTGTATGTTATGAGGGGTTGGACAATGAACTCAGCATGGGGGCGAAAAAGACTCGCATCGGCTCAACATCCTGTGATTCTTGGCAAATCACTCCCTCTTCCCCCTGCCTATGACAATAAATGTGTTACTGTGTCAAGTAACTGGTGAGCACGTAAAGTGGTCCAATATCTTTGGATCGTGTCCGGGCTATGGAAAACTTCCAAGCCCCCAAAAAATGAAAAAGAAAGCATCAGCGACAAGGGGGGCAGTGTGGGAGAGATGAAGCAGAGAGGCAGGAGGGGATGGGGAGACGGGTAAGCAACAACAGGAGAGACAGCGGTGGTATGTGTAGGTAAGCGTGGTAGGGCGGGGCAGGGTGGGGGGGGTGTCAACAGACAACACAATAGGTAAAACTAAATAAATAAAACCTATTCTGCCATTTGTCGACTCGCCCTCCACCCGCCAGCTCCACCGCCCACCACGTTTACCTGCACCGGCCGCCACTGAGGAGAGGATGGCTGGAAGCAGCATTGAAGGAGAAACGAAAATAATCAACCCCTTTAAGTGTCTATCTGAAGTCACATCTTGAAAGCAGGGCTAACAAATGTATAAGCTAAATACCTTTTCTTCATTTTCTATACAAAAGTGACACTCTATTTCCCATACGGCGTTTACGTTTGATGTTCAAACGAACAATACAGATGGTTTCTGTAGGTTAAAGTACTTTTACCTGAATGCTATGTTCTGGATTGCTAGTTATTAATTCAAATCGTATTGCACTACTAAAAGGCATACATGCTCAAGGCCATGCAAGCTTCTTCAAAGAATGCTTTTGAAAAGAGGGGCCAAAGTGGCATCTGAATTGGCAGAGAAGGGGACTCTTTTATTAATTGCCGTCTTTGTATCTAATGCAGCGGTCGAAGTGCATTAAAAAAAGTATGGGACTGTCATGCTGTGGGTAAAGAGAGCAAGATGAGTGAGCGTGGGGCCAGAGTCAAAGGTGTGGCTAGCAAAACAAAATATCTTGTATAATTTTTTCAGTCTTTCACCATCAGGTAACCACATATACAATAAAGCCCAGATTAAATAAAAAATAAAAGCAATTTAATTCACACCTTTGCATCATTGTCCATGCAGTCCATTATTTGCACACCCCTCAGTTTTGACTGTAGTGTTACACCAACGTTTGGTGTAACACTACAGTCAACACTTGTGTGGTGTAACACTACAGTAAGCAGTGAGAGGAGTGCAAATTGTGGACTGCATGTACCATGATGCAAAGAATCAAACTTATCTGGGATGTGATCCAGTGTCTGACCACACCCTTATCCCTGCCCAAACTGATTTTCATGACCTCCTCTACCATTTATCTCACATTCCTAATGTTCCTTTCTGTAAATATTGCATTCCAGCCCATTGATTACACCTCATCCGGCCGAGCTGGGGGTTCCGCTCCGGGTGCGGAGATTGCGTCCCGAGCCGGGGAGTATGACTTGAGCCTGAGATTGCGGCCCGACTGCGGACGTAAAGATACTGTTGCAGGACTATGCGCAGGAAATGGGACCTTGGTGTATAGGGACTGGGTCTTCCTACCACCTTAGTACTGACAAACCCGGGACCGACTAGCTAAAGTGTCTCACTTGCTCTCCTACTCAATCCCAGAGAAACAAATGATTGGACACCCCAGAGCACAACACTCCCAGATCTCTCAAGAATCGTGGTAACAAGAAACACCCTTTCGCTCGCACTCTTGTACTTGTTCACAATAAGATCTGACAGAGACACGAGACGGTTTAAAATATTTATTTTATCTAACGTGCCCTAACATGCAGTATACATGCCATAACAAGCAGGAAAATGCATAGTACAAATATTGTCAGCATAGCAGGAAGTCCATACATCATGAAAGGAGATGTCATCATAAAAAGTCAATGGAGAAAGGACTATAGTAACTGACCTCCCTCCCCTTGCTACGGAGCAGTATTATTATATGTTAGAAGATCTCTGGGCTTTGTCAGCAGACCCCAGACCTTATCCTATAGATGGTAGATCTACATAATAGGTGCTGTCTCGCTCTTCTCCCTGGAAAGGTCCCTCTCTAAGTGTGTCTCACCTATTTGTGCACCCCACTAAAAACCCTAGTACGCTATCCAAACAACAGCTGCATCGGTATGTTTTGTCTAAGGGCTAAGGCCTGGCCAGAACAAAATAACAAGGGGCATTGTTAATCGACCTTGTACATAATGTTCAGTCAAAATCCCAGGAACATGCAGAGAGCGCACACAGTGATGAGTTCTCATGTGAAAGCAGTCTTTGAAATTATTGCAAAAATAAAGACTTGTAGTAACGTGTGCAAAGCAGCAGGCAAGCTGCAAAGTGCTTGTGCTAAGTTAGTGAAAAACGACAATGTCCCTATGCCACGTGACACTACGAGTCCTACGTGACCTCTGTGAATATCAAGAGTCCCAAAGTTAGACTTTTGTCCCAGATTGCCTTTGTGACCTGGGCCCATAGATTTTAGTAATACCCAGACTGTACTCAGTGCAATTTCTGTGGAACTGTCCATTAAGAGCACACACTTCAAAGCTCAGCTGGTAACTCCTGTGCGATAAAACTGTCACTAGGAAGCTTCAAGTGATTATGCCTACTAAAGCCCATATCAGCTTCCAAGCAGCCTTTACATTTGTAGATTAACCAGTTGAACACATTTACATTTCTTTCAGGTGAGCAGGCACCCTGGCAGGAAGGCTTATTTAGCTGTCTGCCCCTCCCGCGGTTTCAAAGCACAGGAGACTCCCGGCCTCTCACTTCTGCTGATGCATTTCAACTCTTGGATTTACAGTCCCAAGACGGTTCTCTTTTCTCAAAAAGTAGGGGAACTAGTTTACCAAAGTTAGAAAAGTAGAGGCACATCGTGCCCATCCGATCCCGCCCATGATCTAATGTCAGGTACTAAATAGGACTTTGGCATGCAACATTCTACCTCTCATAAATATGGTGAAATCGGACAGGAGGCAACATCTCAACTGAGCTATACTATGTGACATAGAATGCAGCCACAGATGAATGAGCTATACTATGTGACATGGAATGCAGCCACAGATGAATGAGCTATACTATGTGACATGGAAGGCAGCCACAGATGAATGAGCTATACTATGTGACATAGAATGCAGCCACAGATGAATGAGCTATACTATGTGACATAGAATGCAGCCACAGATGAATGAGCTATACTATGTGACATGGAAGGCAGCCACAGATGAATGAGCTATACTATGTGACATAGAATGCAGCCACAGATGAATGAGCTATACTATGTGACATAGAATGCAGCCACAGATGAATGAGCTATACTATGTGACATAGAATGCAGCCACAGATGCATGAGCTATACTATGTGACATAGAATGCAGCCACAGATGAATGAGCTATACTATGTGACATAGAATGCAGCCACAGATGCATGAGCTATACTATGTGACATAGAATGCAGCCACAGATGAATGAGCTATGCTATGTGACATAGAATGCAGCCACAGATGAATGAGCTATACTATGTGACATAGAATGTAGCCACAGATGAATGAGCTATACTATGTGACATAGAATGCAGCCACAGATGAATGAGCTATACTATGTGACGTAGAATGCAGCCACAGATGAATGAGCTATACTATGTGACATAGAATGCAGCCACAGATGCATGAGCTATACTATGTGACGTAGAATGCAGCCACAGATGAATGAGCTATACTATGTGACGTAGAATGCAGCCACAGATGAATGAGCAATACTATGTGACGTAGAATGCAGCCACAGATGCATGAGCTATACTATGTGACGTAGAATGCAGCCACAGATGAATGAGCTATACTATGTGACGTAGAATGCAGCCACAGATGAATGAGCTATACTATGTGACATAGAATGCAGCCACAGATGAATGAGCTATACTATGTGACATAGAATGCAGCCACAGATGAATGAGCTATACTATGTGACATAGAATGCAGCCACAGATGCATGAGCTATACTATGTGACATAGAATGCAGACACAGATGAATGAGCTATACTATGTGACATAGAATGCAGCCACAGATAAATGAGCTATACTATGTGACATAGAATGCAGCCACAGATGAATGAGCTATACTATGTGACATAGAATGCAGCCACAGATGCATGAGCTATACTATGTGACATAGAATGCAGCCACAGATGAATGAGCTATACTATGTGACATAGAATGCAGCCAGAGATGAATGCCACAGATGAATGAGCTATACTATGTGACATAGAATGTAGCCACAGATGAATGAGCTATACTATGTGACATAGAATGCAGCCACAGATGAATGAGCTATACTATGTGACTAGAATGCAGCCACAGATGAATGAGCTATACTAAGTGACATAGAATGCAGCCACAGATGAGTGAGCTATACTATGTGACATAGAATGCAGCCACAGATGAATGAGCTATACTATGTGACATAGAATGTAGCCACAGATGAATGAGCTATACTATGTGACATAGAATGCAGCCACAGATGAATGAGCTATACTATGTGACATAGAATGTAGCCACAGATGAATGAGCTATACTATGTGACATAGAATGCAGCCACAGATGAATGAGCTATGCTATGTGACATAGAATGCAGCCACAGATGAATGAGCTATACTATGTGACATAGAATGCAGCCACAGATGAATGAGCTATGTGGCATAGAATGCAGCCACAGATGAAACAAGCATTGGTTTGGCTGTTTGACTGAAAAGTGCTTCTTCGTTAATAGGAGAGTGTGTGAATGTGCGAATCTGTGACTTCAGGCAAGGATGAGTGAGGAAATGGATAACGTGAGGAATGAGTGAGTGCATGGGTGTGTCAGTGAATGGCTAGGGAGATAAAGGCATATTACATGTATGGCATAAGAATCATCCGGTGTGTGACCCAGATGCAGATCTGGCATGGCTGGGGTGTCCGATGCCTCACCCTGTTCATAACAAGTTGCAGGATTGTCTGGCAGGGATGCAGAGTCCTATAGCAGGAGGCAGGGTTTACGGCTGGGATGCAGGGTTCTATAGCAGAATGCAGGGTTGCTCGGCTAGGAGGCAGGGTTCTATTGTAGGAGGCAGGTTTGTACGGCTGGGATGCAGGGTTGTATAGCAGGATGCAGGATTGGAGGGCTGGGATGCAGGGTTGTATAGCAGGATGCAGGATTGAAGGGCTGGGATGCAGGGTTGTATAGCAGGATGCAGGGCTGTCTGGCTGAGATGCAGGGTTCTATAGCAGGATGCTGGGATGTACTGCTTTGATGCAGGATTCAATAGCAGGATGCAGGGTTGTACTGCTCAGATGCAGGGTTCTATGCCAGCATGCAGGGTTGTACAGCTGGGTTGCTGGGCTCTATGCCAGGATGCATGGTTGCATGGCTTGAATGCAGGGTGTTCTATAGCAGGAGGCAGGGTTGTACAGCTGGGATGCAGGGTTGTATAGCAGGATGCATGGTAGTACGGCTGGGATGCAGGGTTGTATAGTAGGGTGTATGGTTTTAGGGCTGTGCTGCAGGGTTGTATGGCAGGATGCTAGGTTGTACGGCTGGGATGCAGGGTTCGATGGCAGCATGCAGGGTGGTACGGCTGGGATGCAGGGCTCTATTGCAGGATGCAGGGTTGTATGGCTGGAATGCAGAGTTCTATAGCAGGATGCAGGGTTGTATGGCTCGGATGCAGGGTTGTATAGCAGGATGCAGAGTGGTATGACTTAAATGCAGGGTTCTATAGCTGGATGCAGAGTGGTATGGCTGGAATGCAGGGTTCTATAGCTGGATGTAGTGTGGTATGGCTGAGATGCTGCGCTATACCTTTCATATTTAAGGCTCATCTTGCTGTTGCTAATGTAAAACTAAACTGTTTCCTGCATTATCTTACAGCAGTGGTACTCAAATTATGGCCCGGGGGCTGATTGTAGCCCTCTTGACCCTTAAATGCGGCCCCCCCTGCTGAACAGCAGCACGGGCTGTTGTCTACTTGCTGAGAACTAATATTCAGGTTTATTTTTAAATAAACAGGCAGGCATTTGTTTGCAGATTAACTGAAGATATGAAGTAACTCAGGTGGTGTCCTGCACCACTTAACTTTAGGAACACCTTTATTTTTAATGGTCTATTGCAAAAAATGTGTACAAATAGGTTTATGTTTCTTCAAATTTGAAAAAGTGTATTTCATTAACATGCAGAGGCGTTTTACTATACCACTGCATTGAGAGGTATTTTTTTAAATGATAGTTTTGAAAATGAATATGAAATATTCATGCTTCCCTACCCCACCCTGAAAACAATGCCAATAGTCAACTAAGAGGCAAGTCAGTTGTCATGGGGACCCTCTAGGTGGCCTAGGTTGTTAATATACATGGATAACAATATAATCAAACACAGGAGAGGGTTTTGTACAGTGCACATTCAGAACACATGTATTTTGAGGTCCTCTTATATACCATGATGAAGAAAAGGAGGCAAAGTGAAAACAAGTGTGCATAGGATCACACAGTTTGGTGAAGGGGAAAGCTGGGACAGATGTCAGGTTTTCTGGTTGTTCATTGTGCAACTCGGCCACTAGATGTGCATGCTTTGCTTCCCCTACGACTACCTTACACATATATATATTATCTACTGGCGGTCGTCAGTAGATAGTTATAGTTAGGACCGTGTTTCCATTGGAAATCCGCAACATTCTATTTTGAATAGCTTTGGCGCCGATTGACGAATCCTCGCGAAATTCTCAAAATAGGTGGGGCGCTCCGCTCCGCTCCTTCCCTGAAAGTCTCGGGGGGATTCGTCAAGCGGGGGCTGAGAAAAAGGGGGGGTCCCAAAACCCGTTTTCCCCATGCATTTTTCCATAGGACCTTTAGTCCGAGCTACAGCCCGAACGGCTGAACAGAATTACTTGAAATTTGGCAGAGAGGTAGCCCTCAGGTCAGGGATGTGCCTTTTGAAGGTCTCATGTAAATCTGTTCAGTATTTCCTGAGAAATTAGCATTTAAATCAATATATATATCTATAGGCGCGCTCCGAGCGCGAACCGTAAGCTTACCGTACGCGCACGCCGCTGTGCGCGAGCGCGATTCTGATTGGTTGTTAGATCTTAGTAAACATTCGAATCGGTCGAAACCAGGAAGTGTCGGCCGCCATTTTGTCTCTCGCAGTCTGAGGGGGTGAAAAACAAAGGTGGATAACGTGTAAAGGGGGCAGGCTGGACAGTTCCTGACCCCCTAGCCTTGGTCAGGGGGTCCCAGAAGGACCCCCAAGGGCAAAAATGTATTTTAAATTTTTTACGAAAAATCGCGGAGTGCGCGTAGCGTATGCGCACGGTAGAAACAGGAAAATTCCGCGAACTACGTAACGTGGGCGCTCGGTGCGCGAAGCGCACCGAGCGCCCACAGCGCGCGCACGGTGAGTGAAGCGCACCGTGCGCGCACGGTACGCGCACGGTGAAAAACCTTAAAAAAAATAAATAAATAAATAAATACATAACTTAGCATTTAAAAAACCGTACAAATTCACTGAAAAAACCATAGGTTTCACACACGTTA
Source organism: Triturus cristatus (assembly GCF_964204655.1). Lineage (NCBI taxonomy): Eukaryota > Metazoa > Chordata > Amphibia > Caudata > Salamandridae > Triturus > Triturus cristatus. Next base: position 40,838,778 of record NC_140583.1, on the reverse strand, counting down.
TAGTTAGGAATTAGCATTTAAAAAACCTTGCAAATTCACTTAAAAAACCATAGGTTTCACACATGTTATAGTTAGCTGGGCATTTCACTCGTGAAAAACCAATGAAATTCCCCCGTTATAGTTAGTGCAGGCAACTATAACTCACGCGACCGCAATCCTCTGTTGATGCTAATACTGTATTTAGACACTTATTTACCCATGTCTTCTTCCATTAATTTTCAGCTATACATATATTACAAATATTTTTTTTTCAGAAAGACACATATGTCATCAGTGATGTAATATTTGACATCATCAGCAGAGGATTGCGGTCGCGTGAGTTATAGTTGTCTGCACTGAAGGGCACCACCCCTCCTAGGGGGCGTGGCGCCGTTAGTGGCAGCAAAGCGCCGGCAGTATAGAGGAGGTTATCCCTTCCGGGTCACATAGCCCGGAAGGGGACGGGGCTAGTAGCAGTAGCCGGATAGGCGTAGGGAGGAAGAAGAAGACGGTGACCCGGAAGTAGTTTTCGTGGGCGCGAGGCTTGAAAAGCCAGCGAGCCCGAATACGCCCCCTCTTTTGTCCTCTTTCCTGCCAGGGGTCGGAGGTCGCATCCAAGTTGCCCACCCACCCACCCACCCATCCCTGCAGCATAGGTTTTGGGTAAGCGGGGTTCCTGGGGTCCTGGCGGGGTTCTGAACAAGAGGAATGACAGGGACTCCGTTAGTAGGTGCCATTTTGTCCCCAGAACAGGTTTCTAAAATCATTTCATGGGCTCCGGGCTGGCGAGAGATCTGGGATTGACCTGCTGGTAGTTCTGGATTCTCTAGCTCTACCCTGGAAGCCGTTAGCGGTCGCAAGTGGCGGCAGATTATTTACCTGCGGCTCTGTTGACCAGAGGGCGGTCAACCTAAGGAGAGCAGGCTATCTTGGTTGTGGCCTGCTGGCACAGCCCGAAGGTCAAGCAAGGCTCGCCCCTTGGAGAAGGGGTTGTAAATATAATGAAGCAAGGCTTGCCCCTTGGAGAAGGGGTTGTAAATATAATGTTAAAGCGTGATTTTGACATTTATTTGAATGCTGTGGAGTTTATAAGAAAGTGTTTTAACGATTATTCAATAAATAAGATAGGCCAACGGAATAAGTGGCCAAGAAGTTTGTTTAATAAACGTACACACTGTGAAGATCAACGTTGACTCAAGTGTTTCCTTGAGAGAGTGAAGACAAGTGCGCTTTGTATGCCATCTATAACTATAACGGGGGAATTTCATTGGTTTTTCACGAGTGAAATGCCCAGCTAACTATAACATGTGTGAAACCTATGGTTTTTTAAGTGAATTTGCAAGGTTTTTTAAATGCTAATTCCTAACTATAACGTGTTTGAAACCTATGGTTTTTTCAGTGAATATATATATACATATATATATATATATATATATATATATTCACTGAAAAAACCATAGGTTTCACACATGTTATAGTTAGCGGAAATTTTACTGATAAAAAACCAGTGAAATTCCCCCGTTATAGTTAGTGCAGGCAACTATAACTCACGCGACCGCAATCCTCTGCTGATGCTAATACTGTATTTAGACACTTATTTGCCCATGTCTTCTTCCATACATTTTTAGCTATACATATATTACAAATATTTTTTTTCCATAAAGACACATATGTCATCAGCAGAAGATTGCGGTCGCGTGAGTTATAGTTGCCTGCACTAACTATAACGGGGGAATTTCACTGGTTTTTTATCAGTAAAATTTCCGCTAACTATAACATGTGTGAAACCTATGGTTTTTTCAGTGAATTTGCAAGGTTTTTTAAATGCTAATTCCTAACTATAACGTGTGTGAAACCTATGGTTTTTTCAGTGAATTTGTACGGTTTTTTAAATGCTAAGTTACTTTACGCCATTCGTGGCGTGCGCGCCCACTTAACGCAGTTCGTTCCGTGCGCGCACAGTAAGCACGCGGTGCGCTTCGCGCACCGCGCGCCCATTTTACCCAGTTAGTGCCGTGCACGCACAGTGGGCACGCGGTGCGCTACGCGCACCGCGTGCCCACGTTACGCTAGATGGGCCATGTACGCACGATGCGCTTCGCGCACCGTGCGCACATGGAGGACATATGATGCACTTCGTTTTGAAAGGTAATATTTTAATTTTTCGTAATTTTTATAAGCCATGCACAAATGGTGCCCTTCGGGCACCATTTGCACACAGGGTGGAGAGAGTGTGGATAATTTTTTCTTTTATTATTTTTGTTTAAAATATTGTGGTTTTTCACACCTCTAATAAGCCCTGCACATTTGGAGGCCTGCGGCCACCAAAAGTACAGGGGGTGGGGAGAGTGTGGATAGTGTTTTTTTTATTAAATTTTTTACCGTACGCGTACGGTAAGCGTAATCGGCGAAATTAGCGAAAGAATTAAAATTCAATTTTTGGCCTTGGGGGGTCTTTGGGGACTCCCTCAACATGGCTATGTGTGTGGGAGCTGTCTAAACAGCCCCTTTACATGTTTATTGGTTTTATTTAACAACCTAACTCTCAGTGCGAGAGAGAAAATGGCGGCCGCCGCTTCCTGGTTTCGGCCGATTCGAATGTTTACTAAGATCTAAGAGCCAATCAGAATCGCGCTCGCGCACGCCACCGTACGCGTACGGTAAGCTTACGGTAAGCGTACCGTAAGCTGGCTCAGATATATATATTGATTTAAAGGCTATTTTCTCAAAATCTACTGAACAGATTTACACCAAACCTACAAAAGGCACTTCCTTGACCTGAGGACTACCTCTCTGCCAAATTTCTAGTAATTCTGTTCAGCCGTTCGGGCTGTAGCCCTGTCTAAAGGTCCTATGGAAAAATGCATGGGAAAAACGCGTTTTGGGACCCCCCTTTTATCTCAGCCCCCGCTTGACGAATCCCCCCGAGACTTTCAGGGTAGGAGCGGAGCGTAGCGCCCCACCTATTTTGAGAAATTCGCGAGGATTCGTCGACCGGCGCCAAAGTTATTCCAAATAGAATGTTGCGGTTTTCCTATGGAAAAGGGGTCCTAACTATAACTACCTACTGGCGGCCGCCAGTAGGTAATATATATATATATATATATATATATATATTACCTACTGGCGGTCGCCAGTAGGTAGTTATAGTTAGGACCCCTTTTCCATAGGAAATCCGCAACATTCTATTTTGAATAACTTTGGCGCCGGTCGACGAATCCTCGCGAATTTCTCAAAATAGGTGGGGCGCTACGCTCCGCTCCTACCCTGAAAGTGTCGGGGGGATCCGTCAAGCGGGGGCTGAGATAAAAGGGGGGTCCCAAAACGCGTTTTTCCCATGCATTTTTCCATAGGACCTTTAGAACGAGCTACAGCCCGAACGGCTGAACAGAATTACTCAAAATTTGGCAGAGAGGTAGTCCCTAGGTCAAGGAAGTGCCTTTTGTAGGTTTGGTGTAAATCTGTTCAGTAGATTCTGAGAAAATAGCCTTTAAATCAATATATATATCTGAGCCCGCTTACGGTACGCTTACCGTACGCTTACCGTACGCGTACGGTGGCGTGCGCGAGCGCGATTCTGATTGGCTCTTAGATCTTAGTAAACATTCGAATCGGCCGAAACCAGGAAGCGGCGGCCACCATTTTGTGTATTTCACTCTGAAAAAAAGAGTGAAAACAAGAAAAGGGGGCAAAGAGGAGAGTTACAGACCCCCTTACATTTGTGAGGGGGTCAAAGAAGGACTGTAAAGTACAAAAAAAACATTTATTGTTTTTTAAAAAAATCACGGGGTACGCGTACGGTGAGCTTACGGTAAGCGTACGGAAGAAAAATGGCGTGCGCGAGCGAGATTCTGATTGGCCCTTAGATCTTAGTAAACATTCGAATCGGCCGAAACCAGGAAGCGGCGGCCGCCATTTTGTGTATTTCACTCTGAAAAAAAAGAGTGAAAACAAGAAAAGGGGGCAATGAGGAGAGTTACAGACCCCCTAACATTTGTAAGGGGGTCAAAGAAGGACAGAAAAGTACAAAAAAAACATTTATTGATTTTTAAAAAAATCACGGGGTACGCGTACGGTAAGCGTACGGTAAAAAAAAATAAAAAAAAATAAATGAAATGCAGAATTAAGAGTTTAGATATTAGGGAGCTCTAAAAAGAGCTGTTGTGTTTATGAAGTCATTTTTTTAGTGGTACCTACAAGTAAGTACCGATGCAGAGTCTAAGGTTCAAAAGGAAGACTCTGTTCCCTTCATCATTGAAGTGCACACCATCTCCTCTATAAATGTCTTGCATGTCATAACGCAAGTTGTTGTGGTAAATGGCACCCATACCATAGTCACGGAGGAAAGCAGAAACAGATTTGTTGACGTGCTTTCTTGCTTTGTCAATCTGCGGACAGAAATGATTGGACCAGTTCAATTTTTGCCTTTGGCATATGTTGGAAAACACAAAGGCAGTTTTAGGGAAAAGTGAAAACAGTTGTGTAAAGGTGTCCTTCATAAGCATTTCCAGACCTACCCCAGTCAAAGTGCCTAGGTCATTGCCACCACAGTGCACTATTATGAGGTCAGGGTGTTGGATTTGCATGAAGGATTTCACCAATGGCATCAATTGGTGCCACTTTAACCCTCTCTGACCAATCCATTTAATGTCTACATTTGGCAAAGCAAGGTCTCTCACCATATCTGTTTTCTCTGCATACTTTTCACTCCAGAAGACATAGCTGTGCCCTACAATCCACACTGTGAACATCTTCAAAGGAGAACTGGATGCACTCAGGAGGTGTCTTTCAGTAGAATGGCAATATGAAAAGAAAGACAGTTTGGAAATGGAGGCATACATATTTTTTTCAAAACAAAAAGAACTGATTGGCTGTTTCATACCATTCTAGAATAAAAACTAGGCTGTATGTGTAAATTAATAGAAGCATGTTTTGTATTGGTACAAAAAAATGTGTAACCAAAGAACAGTACTATGGATTTGCTGTTAGGTTTGAAAAGTCAAGCACTCTTGCTCTGTGGAATTGAAACATTGTGTGGCGAACTTCTGACCTAACTCCACACAGCAGTGTTCCATGAGCTGTTGCTATGGTAGCAGGCAGAAGTCAAGTTGGGGGAAGGGTACTAGGCAGAAGTCAAGTTGGGGGCAGGGTACTTTTGGAAAAGGGTTGGTTTTCAACCAATAGAAATGTGTGATTACATTTGAAAAAAAGGGGGAAGCACTGAGATTTGAAACTTACATGTATATGTGTGGAAAAATAGAGGGAAAGTTTGCCATTATCTGGTTCTGCTGAGAGGAGAGAGGTGAACACAACAGAGATCCTGGCTCTGATAATCTGCTGTTTGAGTGCCACATTTCTTTCACAACTAACTAATTTTAGAGGTGAGTTATGAGTTTGAGAGGGGATGTATGTGGTAACTTAAGAAATGAATAATAGAAATAGAAATTCTTTTTGTTGAAGTTGCGTTTATCATTTTCTGTTTTGGGAGAAATTTAAATGTGAGGAACATGTAAAATAATATGGACTATGTTTTCACAATAAATTAAGGTGTACTGGAAAAAAAAAGAATAGTTTAAGGGTTTGAGGTTGGACTCAGTAATGCAAATACATTCAGCATCACTAAGGCTGGTTGCCCTTGCTGGAATGTAGGCAGCCACCCAGGTTACACATGGTGGTGGTCTGAAAAAGCAGTTTGGACATGTGCATTTAAGAAAATCAAAAAAGTGGTTTCATAATGTGTCAGTCTGTAAAAGTGATTTTCACTTGCCAAAAAAAAGAGCAGTAAGTGTGCTTTCAAATTGGCAAAGAAATTTCGTTTTGTGACTAATGTGAAAACATGACTCTGTGTGCAAAGAGGAATTATAGGCAGAGATTTATTGCGTATTGCTCTGGTGATTTCACAGTTGCATTAGATGGAAAGGGGGAGCGATTTTTTGGGGGAAGAAGCAGACTCTTAGCACACACCCATCTGCTTGCCATGTATAATCATGCACAGTATTTACAAGCGAGTGGGGTTTTCAGGTTTCAGTCTGTAATGCAAATACATTCAGCATCACTAAGGCTGGTTGCCCTTGCTGGAGTGTAGGCAGCCACCCAGGTTACACATGGTGGTGGTCTGAAAAAGCGGTTTGGACATGTGCATTTAAGAAAATCAAAAAAGTGGTTTTATAATGTGTCAGTCTGTAAAAGTGATTTTCACTTGCCAAAAAAAAAAGAGCAGTAAGTGTGCTTTCAAATTGGCAAAGAAATTTCGTTTTGGGACTAATGTGAAAACATGACTCTGTGTGCAAAGAGGAATTATAGGCAGAGATTTATTGCGTTTTTTTCTGGTGATTTCACAGTTGCATTAGTAGGAAAAAGGGGGAGCGATTTTTGGGGGAAGAAGCAGACTCTTAGCACACACCCATCTGCTTGCCCGCTGTAAAATGATGAATGCAATTGCTTTCACAATTTATAGTGAAATGCAATATATTCTGAAAACAGCAAAAATAAGGCAAAAATATTTTTTGGAAAAAAATGTAAATATGTGTACTGTATTATAAAATGTTTTAAAAATATTAATACTTTTTTCTTTTTTTTCAGATTGATATAGAAAATTTTCGAAAACTAGAACCATTTTTAAAGCTATTTTTTTAAAAAACAAATGAATAAATATTTTTTTGAGTGAGTATGGTAAGTCAATAATAATAATTGTAGTCTCTCAAGGACCTTGTAATGTGATAATTGATTTTTAGTGGTTTTTAAAAAAAAAAAAAAAAAAGTACGCGCACCGTACGCGTACGGTAAAAAAAAAAAAAAAAGTTTTTAAAAACATATGTAAAAAAAAGATGAAAGATAAGGTTGGCTCTTAAAAGAACCGTTGTGTTCATGCAGGGACAGAGGAAAGAAAGCATGGGAAAATTATTCAAAGCGACAAATGTGCTGATCTATTTTGTTGTTCACTAGGGAAACACTGGTCTCCCTATGGCAAATTAGATCTTGACAAAAGGTGCATCGAATATCAACCCTTCGAAATCGAGGGTTCATTTCCAGAGGGCCAGCAAAAGGAGATTCTCCCCCCACAGATGAAGGGCTCACCTGACCTGCAGAAGAAGGAGTCAGCTCTGCAGATGATGGTCCAGGCTGAGCTGCTGTGGATGTACTTGCTTGTCTTTCTGAAGAGTTACCTCCAAAAAGATGACCATGTGTCCTTCTGTGTACATCCTGGAGGTGTCTCTTCATGGTATGATTCCCAAAGGAATACTTCCTGTCAGGATTACCTCTAGAAAGTACACGCTGACACAGCCTGCAAGTTACTAAGGGTGCATTCACCTTTTGCTGGCCTTCAGGAAAAGTAAAATAATCCCATACATAAGAGGGCTTTTGTTTCCTCGCTCTCTGCCTCAAGACAGTGCTGCTAGTGCTAGCCTCACTCTCAGAAGAGCTCTGCTGTTCTGCCATCGTATCACAAAGACAACCCAGCTCCTTCTCCTAAGGGATCACAAGCAGAAATGAGGGGAATGGGTGTGGTGTAGGAGAGTTCTAGAACTGAAAGTAGTTTCAACCAATCAAAAGTTGTGTTTCATGATCACATGACCTACCGTACGCTTACGGTACGCTTACGGTACGCTTACGGCAAAAGTGCGCATGCGCGTAAAAAAGACACGCGCTTGCGCGCATGCGCATAACAGTCACTCCCCGACACTTCCGCGTAACGTGCGCGTGTAGCGTACACGCGTACGCGTCCCACGCGGAGTACGCGCGGCTACGCAAATTGCGTAACTATACGCAAGCAGCGTAGAAAAATTACGGACGTTACGTGAACCGTACGCTTACCGTGAGCTTACGGTACGCGTACTAAAAAAATAATAAAAAAAAATAGAAAAAAGTACTGCAAATAAATTTTACATGTTTATTTTAAAAAATATATTAAAAAAACATATTAAAGAATTTTAAAAATTTAATCATAGTCTTTATAAAAGGTAAGAAAATTAAAATAAAAATATGTTAGAAAAAAAAGAAGAAAAAAAAAAAAATTAGCATTTAAAAAACCTTGCAAATTCACTGAAAAAACCATGGGTTTCACACACGTTATAGTTAGGACTTAGCATTTAAAAAACCTTAGAAATTCAGTGAAAAAACCATAGGTTTCACACACGTTATAGTTAGGAATTAGCATTTAAAAAACCTTAGAAATTCAGTGAAAAAAACCATAGGTTTCACACATGTTATAGTTAGCTGGACATTTTACTCGTAAAAAACCATTGAAATTGCCCCGTTATAGTTAGTTCAGCTAACTATAACTCGCGCGCCCGCAATGCACTGCTGATGACGTCACATATTACATCACTCATGACATGGTCAGTGACATCACTCATGACATCACTGATGACATCTCAAATGACATCACTGATGACATCATCCTTGTGATAGAGTGGCAGACCTCCTCTCACCCTAATATAACCTTTGATACACACATACAAAAATAGAGACTAAAATTTACAAAAGAATGGACATACCAATAACAGTTACAACAACCTCTTCAGTAATTCTAAGATCCACATACACATCCATTCATTCACCAACAGTTCAATACAGTCACTCATACATGTACTCACTTATCATATGTACTCATACACCTATACATCCTGTTACACAATGCCACTTATCCATAGAGCTACTCACACACATAGTCACCCATGCTAATAAAGAATAAAACATACATTTACTTGCATATACAGTTATTCACACACCACCACACTTACTTCTACGGAAACTTACACATACTTAGTCTTTTAAACAATCACTTATAGAAACACATACTTATTCATACAGGAACTCTTCCAATGTCTCACTCTCACATATACTCACTTATTTACACCAATAGTCACATATACTAGTTTAAAACATATGTAGTTACTCATAAAGACACTATTGAGACAGTCATTCACTCACTAACACACCCATACACACACTCATCCACCCATGCAGTCCTGCACACATGCTCTGATCAACACATACAAACAGTGAGTCAATCATTCATGCACCTATGCACTACGTAATACCCCCCACCGAACCATGCAGACACTCAGACTGATACTCAAAAAACCAACTAATATCCTATATAGACACCCATGTAGATACTCACCAACCCATGCAGCCACTTATACACAAAGTGAGAGACTGATACAGATATTTATATATTTAAACATTACTCACTAAGCCATGTATTCACTATGATACACTTAATCAGTCAGTTACACAATCAATTTTTCAATAAGAAATCATCCATTTAGACAGTAATATACCCATTTATTCTTTCATCGACCTTGAGATATACATATATAAAACACATTTAATTTTCAGAAAAACACACATTCACTGGATGATGTCATCAGTGATGTCATTTGAGATGTCATCAGTGATGTCATGAGTGATGTCACTGACCATGTCATGAGTGATGTAATATGTGACGTCATCAGCAGTGCATTGCGGGCGCGCGAGTTATAGTTAGCTGAACTAACTATAACGGGGCAATTTCAATGGTTTTTTACGAGTAAAATGTCCAGCTAACTATAACATGTGTGAAACCTATGGTTTTTTTCACTGAATTTCTAAGGTTTTTTAAATGCTAATTCCTAACTATAACGTGTGTGAAACCTATGGTTTTTTCACTGAATTTCTAAGGTTTTTTAAATGCTATGTCCTAACTATAACGTGTGTGAAACCCATGGTTTTTTCAGTGAATATATATATATTTACTGAAAAAACCATAGGTTTCAGGCCTGATGTAGTTAGGAATTAGCATTTAAAAATCCTTAGAAATTCACTGAAAAAACCATAGGTTTTAGGGGTGTTATAGTTAGCTGGACATTTCACTCGAACAAAACCATTGAAATTCCTCCGATATAGTTAGTTGTACTAACTACATCTCGCGCGCCCGCAATCCACAGCAGATGATGTCACATATTACATCATTCATGACATGGTCAGTGACATCACTGATGACATCTCAAATGACATCACTGATGACATCACTGATGACATCATCCAGTGAATGTGGTTTGGTTCGTTATTTAAATATGTATTATATATATAGCAATTTGCATTGAAGAATGAGTGGATATATAAATATAAATATCTGGATGGACAATTTAGTAGCAGGGTGATTGACTGTTTACTTGACTAATTTATAGTGTCTCACTAAATATATTGGATAGTGACTAAACTGTGTGATTATCTGTATCACTTTGTCAGTTGTTGTGTAAACTGCTTCTCCAGTTGGTTACTAGCTATGTGAAAGTCTATAATATTTATTTATTAGTTAACGGAGTATTTGTATGGGAGAGTGAATGCGTGTGTGGTTCGGGTGGGGGGGTGTGACTGCCGAAAAATGTGTGAATAATTGATTCATGTTATAACAGTTGTTTGGGTGAGTGAATATATTTATGGGTGTGGTGATGAGCCAATGTATGTCTCAATGGTACATGTCCAACAAACTAGAAAAATAAAAGCCAGTGTATGTGTCAGTTGTTTTATATAAATATGTATACATAAGACTCATTTATTGTATGAGTGACTGTATGGATAACTGTATACTTGTAATAGTGATTTTATAACACACTAAGTATGAGTTATTATCTATATGAAGAGATGAAGTGGTGTTTTTATAAGTGTATAGCTAAGTAAAAGTAAGTATGATCCATTGTTTGCATAAGTGAGTAGGATGACTTCATAAGTGATTAGGATGTGTGCTGGTGTGTAATGTCGATATAGGTATATAAGTATATTTGATAGTGTTCTATTGATCATTCACAGCATGTATGAGTGAATCTATAGGTAAGTGATTAGATGTGTGTATAGATCAAGGAATCACTGAGTGGGTGTTTAGAAACATGTATTGGTGTGTCAATGGTTTTAAATCTGGCACTCTGTATTTTACAGTGAGTGATGAAAGCTTATACTAGTGAATGATGAGGTGTATCTGATTGTCACGTGGATGATGTCATCAGTGATGTCATCAGTGATGTCACTGACCATGTCATGAATGATGTAATATGTGACATCATCAGCAGTGGATTCCGGGTGCGCGAGATGTAGTTAGTACAACTAACTATATCGGAGGAATTTCAATGGTTTTGTTCGAGTGAAAGGTCCAGCTAACTATAACACCCCTAAAACCTATGGTTTTTTCAGTGAATATATATATATATATATATATATTATTGCTCCAAGTACACCAGGGTACGAGTCACTCAAAGCCTGGGCAGTCCACACAGCTCTCTCATGTAAAGGGATGCTAGAAATACTTGTACGATTTGCCTGGAGTGATAGAGAGAAAACACTCAAAGATATATGTGTATATATATATATATATATTCACTGAAAAAACCATAGGTTTCACACAAGTTATAGTTAGCTGTACATTTCACTCGTAAAAAACCAATGAAATTCCACGTTATAGTTAGTGCAGGCAACTATAACTCACGCGACCGCAATCCTCTGCTAATGACATATGTGTCTTTATGAAAAAAAAATATTTGTAATATATGTATAGCTAAAAGTTAATGGAAGAAGACATGGGCAAATAAGTGTCTAAATACAGTATTAGCATCAGCAGAGGATTGCGGTCGCGTGAGTTATAGTTGCCTGCACTAACTATAATGTGGAATTTCATTGTTTTTTTACGAGTGAAATGTACAGCTAACTATAACTTGTGTGAAACCTATGGTTTTTTCAGTGAATTTGCAAGGTTTTTTAAATGCTAATTCCTAACTATAACGTGTGTGAAACCTATGGGTTTTTCAGTGAATTTGTACGGTTTTTTAAATGCTAAGTTACTTTACGCCGTTTGTGCCGTGCGCGCCCACTTCACGCAGTTCGTTCCGTGCGCGCACGGTGCGCTTCGCGCACCGCGCACCCACTTAACGCAGTTAGTGCCGTGCACGCACGGTGGGCCCACGTTACGCTGGATGGGCCATGTACGCACGATGCCCTTCGCGCACCATCCGCACACGGAGGACATATTATGCGCTTCGTTGTGAAAGGTTATCTATTAAATGTTCACTTTTTTGATATGTCAGGCACAAAAGGTGACCTGCGGGCACCTTTTGCACCCGGGGGGGGGGGAAAATATGGATTTTGTTTTTTTTTATTTTAGTTTTTGCCGTACGCGTACGGTAAGCGCATTCGGCGTTTTTTCCAAAAAAAAATAAATTAATTTTGGTCTTGGATGGCCTTCTGGGACACCATAACCAAGGCTAGGTGGTTAGGAGCTGTCTAGCCTGCCCCTTTTCATGATATCCAACTTTGTTTTTCCTCCCCCCCTCAGAGTGCGAGAGAGAAAATGGCGGCCGACACTTCCTGGTTTCGACCGATTCGAATGTTTACTAAGATCTAACAGCCAATCAGAATCGCGCTCGCGCACGGCACCGTACGCGTACGGTAAGCTTACGGTGCGCGCTCGGAGCGCGCTTACAGATATATATATATTGATTTAAATGCTATTTTCTCAGGAACTACTGAACAGATTTACACCAGACCTACAAAAGGCACTTCCTTGACCTGAGGACTACCTCTCTGCCAAATTACAAGTAATTCTGTTCAGCCGTTCGGGCTGTAGCTGTGTCTAAAGGTCCTATGGAAAAATGCATGGGGAAAACGCATTTTGGGACCCCTTTTTTCTCAGCCCCCGCTTGACGAATCCCCCCGAGACTTTCAGGGTATGAGCGGAGCATAGCGCCCCATTAGTTTTGAAAATTTCGCGAGGATTCGTCGACCGGCGCCAAAGTTATTCCAAATAGAATGTTGCGGATTTCCTATGGAAACAGGGTCCTAACTATAACTACCTACTGGCGACCGCCAGTAGGTAATATATATATATATATATATATATATATATATATATATATATAAATATATATATTCCCACGTTATTGGCTCGTTTTCGTCAGAGAAGGTTGCGCTCTCCCCAGTGCGGTATCCTACGGTCGAGCCCAGACCGTTACAATGTATCCACAATCTCTTTGAACAAAGAGGAAGCAGGGTCGCACTCCGCAGTTGAAAGAAATATTCTTTTTATTTTAGCCCAAATTCTTATGCAATCAATCCATAAACAAAAGCGACGCGTTTCGGTCTTGCCACAAGACCTTGCTCACGACACTGTGGCATGGTTCACGTTTACAATAAATAACGTTTGATTTTTGAAAAAAACCTCCAAGTCATTTCCTGTCATGTGACTATACTCAGCATTATGGGACTTGTAGTCATCAATCCCCTTCAACATAAGGTTAAACATTTATCCAACTATTTTAATAACATTCAAACAATAATAATTCCTCACCGAATGTATGCGGTTATTTTCGCAAACCCATATTGCCACAGTCCATATTTATGAAGAAATAAACAATTATAATTAGGAATATGAGGTGCCCAATTGACTTGTAAATATTCAATAAATTAGGCATAATGTTTGACCTATTGTTCTAATATAATTTCTCATCAATGATACCCCTCCAGTGGGGTGTGACCTTTGATTTTATGAACATGCCTCTAAATGTTCATGCTAAGCTGGGTACCTCTGTAAATTCAAGTTAAAAAACAGGTAAGGTAAGAGAAAAGGGGAGTGAGAACACTAAATAATCAACATGTATCATTTCATATACCCCAAGTACAAAGCTGTCGAGAAAAACCCCCACCACACAGGTTTCCAAAATATTCCAAAATTGTTCTCCTTATGTTCAAAAGTTTGTGTCACATAATTCAGAGGTGGCTGTATAATTCCTCACTTTGGTTCAATCCATGTGGGGTCAGTGTCCTGAATTTAATGATAAAACGAGATTCCTTTTGCCGTAATGTTTTTTCTCTGTTGCCACCTCTGATTGGCAATGGTATGGTTTCAATCCCATAAAATTTAAGGAGCTTCCAATTGTTCGTGTGTGATTGGTTCATATGTTTTGCCACTGCATTGGATGCGTCCTTATTTGTCACTGCTCGTGTGTGTTCCAAAATTCGTTTTTTTAGTTCACAAGTGGTACTGCCTATGTATTTCATTTTACACGGGCACTCGATGATGTAAATGGTGAATTCACTTTTGCATGAAATGAGCTGCTTTATTTGCCATTTGGAACCATTCGCTAGGCATACTTCTTTGGTTGGTTTGGCAATTTCACACACTTTACATTTTTGACATTTTATGAAACCTGTTGTTTTTAGCCAATGGGTGTCCTTTCTCACATGATAATGACTGTTCACCAGTCGATCTTTGAGGTTCCGAGCTCTACGATATGTGATCATTGGATGGGTACCCACAATTTCTTTTACTGTTTCATCCATTTGCAGGATTTTCCAATTTTTCCTTAATATACTGCTGATTTGTTGGGCATCATTTGTGAAGTCTGAAATCATTCTGATTGGTTCCTTGCCCAATGTCAGCTCTTGCTTAGGTATCAAACAGTCTGCACGTGGTTTTTCATCTGCTCGTTTCCAACATTTTTTTATCAGTGTTTTGTCATATTTTCTCAACTCGAATCGTTTTGCTGTCATGCGACTTTGATTTATCCATTCATCATACTCAGTACATATTCTGCGCAATCTCAAAAATTCCCCGTAGGGTATGCTTGCAATCAGTGAAGGTTGATGGAAGCTGGTTGCTTCTAATGTTGCATTTGTTGCTGTAATTTTCCGGTGTACAGTAGTTTGAATTTGGCCATTTTTTATGTAGATATCAGTGTCTAAAAAGGTTATTTTCTCCTTGCTGATCTCAAAGGTAAATTTCAGTTTGGCCGTATGTGGACGTGGGTGAAGGGACGACCGTGACACCAACCGTAGGGTTTAAGGAAGGTTTTATTTTTATAGGTCTGACAGGCTTATTAACCAACGTCTTTCGAGTCCTGAAAGTTAGTCTCTCCCGGGCAAAGGTACTGGAGTCCGTGGCGCTGTTCGTCTATAGGCGTTTTCCCCAGGAAGTGGCGTTCTTTCTTCGGGCGTCGGGAATCTCTCCACATGTAAGAAGAAGACCAACAGGACGGAAAGCCGTTAGGTCACAGTCCTCTACAGGGTTTGCACCAAGGGGGCCCAGGGAGTGTGTGGTTTACACCCGGTGTGACAATTCGTATCTACAGTGCTCAGTGCAAGAGGGGTATGGTAAGATAAGGTAGGGTGAGGGTAAGGGGGGGATGGAGTGGAAGGGCGTGGAGGAAAGATTTCTAAACAGCTGCGCTCTACACGCTATCGTTACGCTTTCCTAGCCAAGCCGCCAAACGCCGCCGTACCTGTGTCAGCCACACTCCTCCCTCGGGAGTGTGGCACGGCGGTCCGCAGGGTCGTTGGCCTCCTGGCTCGCCTTGTGGTTCAGCTTCTCCTCCAGCTCCTCTGGAGGCTCCTCCTTCGGTCCTTCCGGTTTCTGCTTCCAACGTGCTCCGCTTCTCCGTCTCCTCGGGTTCCGCCTTCCTCCTCGCGGTGTCTCCACACCCTGTGTACAGGACTTCCCCTGTTTTA
The DNA here is from genome assembly GCF_964204655.1 of Triturus cristatus. NCBI lineage: Eukaryota > Metazoa > Chordata > Amphibia > Caudata > Salamandridae > Triturus > Triturus cristatus. The sequence goes on along the minus strand of NC_140583.1, from coordinate 40,823,322 downwards.
CCCAATCCAGAGCCAGGGACGTCACGGAGGGTCGGGGCTTCACCCTCGTATGCCGACGCCCACTTAAAGGGCCCGCTGTCTTCGTATTCGCTAGCAGTCTCGTTTCCGTGTACCCACTCGTGATCCTGTGGAGAAGCCGGAAATGACAGATCAGAAGAGGTCGGACTCCACCATTCCCGCCGGGTAAGGTCGCCAGTTTTACATTCCTCCCCCCCTGGATTCTCCCGATCGGGGAGAATGGGCATTCTGGAGAGAAAGTCAGCGTTCCCATTGTCAACCCCCTTCCGATGCACAACCTTGAAGGCAAACGGTTGCAAGAAGAGAAACCAGCGAAGTATTCTAGCGTTCTGGGACCTGTTTCGGTGCATCCACTGGAGGGGAGCGTGATCTGAATACAAGGTGAAAGATTTACCCTCCAGGTAATACCTCAATTTGTCAATGGCCCACCTGATGGCGAGGCACTCCTTTTCCACCGTGGGGTACTTCTGTTCCCTTGGATGGAGCTTTCTGCTGACATAGAGCACAGGATGTTCGACGCCGTCATCCCCTTCCTGTGATAGCACAGCTCCTATGCCGGTGTCAGAGGCATCAGTCGCTAGTGAAAAGGGCTTCTCAAAGTTAGGCGGGATGAGAACCGGACTGGTGGTAAGGGCATGTTTCAGTGTTTGGAACGCCCTGATGGCACCGTCGGAAGGTGGGCTTGGCAGTACGTTTTTGACGTGTTTCTGCAAAAGGTCTGTTAAGGGACTAGAAAGATCTGCGAAGTTTTTTATAAACCTTCTATAGTACCCTATAAGACCTAGAAAGGCTCTTAACTGTTTCTTTGTAGCTGGGAAAGGAGTTCCCGTTATGGCTTTGATCTTTTCCTCCTGGGGTGCTATGACTCCTTCCCCTAACATGAAGCCCAGGTATTTCACCTTTGGGAATGCCGCTCTTGATTTTTTTGCATTCACATGGAGTCCGGCTGCCTGTAGTGCGGTTAATATATTGGACACATGTAGCAGATGTTCTTTCCAGGATGAACTAAAGATTACGATATCATCCAGATACACCGAACTGTATGAGGTGTGTTTTGCCAGCACTCTGTTCATTAACCGCTGAAAGGTAGCAGGGGCTCCATGGAGTCCAAATGGCAAGACAGTAAACTCAAAGAGCCCATCTTCTGTTGCAAATGCCGTTTTGTGGCAATCCTCCTCCCTGAGTGGTACCTGCCAATAGCCCTTGGTCAGGTCTAGAGTGGTAATGTAACGGGCATCCCCGATCCTCTCTATTAGTTCGTCCACCCGGGGTATTGGAAATGCATCAAAAGAGGACACGGCATTTAGGGCTCTGAAGTCCATGCAAAAACGGGTAGACCCGTCAGGTTTAGGGACCATAACTATAGGTGAGGACCAATTACTTTTAGATGGTCTGATCACCCCTAGGCGAAGCATGTCCTGTACCTCTTTTCGTACATCAGCCCTTTTTGCAGCTGGAATGCGATAAGGCCTTTGCTTTACTATTTGACCCTCTTTTGTTCTTATCTGATGCTCTGCCAAATGGGTGCACCCAGGTGTGTCTGAGAAAATAGGGGAGAAGGGCAGGAGAGTCGACCTTAGCTCTTCTTTCTCTACTTCTGTTAACTCGGGGTTCACTGGTAACTGACTCAAGGTGGACCCACTCTTTTCTTCCGGTAGAGTGAAGTTGGCCTGACGTGGACACGGTCCAATCCATTTTTTTAGAAGGTTGATATGGAAAGTTTGCCTCCTATTCTGGGACATTTGTAAACTATATGTGGTGCGACCATACGTTTCCATAACTCTATAGGGACCTTTCCACTCACTTCGGAATTTTTGGGTTGAGGAAGGAAGTAGTACCAGAGCCCAGTCCCCTTTTTCTAGGGTCCTCCACTTCTTTCCTTTGTCATAGCATTGTTTTTGAGCAACTTGAGCTTTCTCTAAGTTTGAATATGCCAGGTCTCTCAATTTACCTAACCAAGATCTCAATTGCTGGGTATAGTCTAACAAACTTCTCTGCTCTGCAGCCCCTTCTGTTTCCCATGCTTCCCTTGTGATTTCCAACAAAGATCGGGGTTGGCGGCCATAGAGCAATTCGAAGGGTGAAAATCCCAAACTACTCTGTACCTGAGCTCTTATGACATACAACGCTAGAGGTAAGACTCTGTCCCAATCCTTATTTTCGGAAGTCAGTAGTTTTTTCAAGGTGGTTTTTAGGGTTCTATTGTACCTCTCCACAAGGCCGTCCGTTTGCGGATGATATGCGGACGTTCGGATGTGATGGAGATCAAGCGTTTTACACACCTCTTTCATCATCCGTGAAACAAAGGGTGTTCCCTGGTCCGTTAGAATTTCACGTGGGAACCCTACTCTTGAAAACAGCTCTACCAACTTGTCCGCTACGTTCTTCGTAGTCGGGGTACTGAGCGCAAAGGCTTCTGGGAACCTAGTGTTGTAATCCACCACAACAAGAGCGTATGTGTGGCCACGGGATGTACGTGGTAGTGGACCAATCAGGTCCATCCCTACTCTATCCCAGGGATTGCCTATAACGGGCATAGGCTGTAGAGGTACTGCTGGTGGACGTGTTAGATTCTTTTTTTGGCACACCTCGCACTGTTTGCAATATGCGTCAGTTTCCTTATATATTCCTGGCCAATAAAAGAGTCTTAGAATATTCTGTGTAGTTTTTTCACTACCGCTATGCCCAGCAGTAAGGTGGGTGTGAGCATAGAAGAGTATCTGGTCTCTGAACTCCTGGGGTACTACCAGTTGGGTAGGTTCTCCCTCTTTGCTTTCTCTGTAAAGCAGATCATTTTCTATTCTGAACCTAGGGTAATTCTTGGTGGTGTTGGTCTGTGCTACGTGTGCTGCTTCCCAGGCGTTTAACAGAGAGGGATCGTTGACTTGTGCGAATTTAAACCCTTTATCTAACACCCATGGGTCTGCTGACAGGTAGGCTTCGACAGAGTTTTCTTTCAACTCTCTTTTAAACAAGGATAGGAAGTCTGGGTTATCTACTCCAAGTATTAACTCTTCGGGCAAAGACCTCACGACCCCCACCTTTACTGAACAGGGATCTCTACCTATAGGGTGTAGGGTAATTCTGGCCATGGGGTAGGGTTTGACATCCCCATGGACGCACCTAATTAGTACAGTCCCTTCCTGGCCTATCTGAGCGGGATGTAAGAGTCGCTCCTGAATTACTGATTGTCGACAACCCGAGTCTAGTAAGGCTTTCACTAACGTCTGATTGACTCGTACCCTTACGTAAAAGGAGGGGCCCATTTCTGAAGAGTACATGACCGCCCTTGGGATGTATCCGACCTCCATGGGTTCTTCTGAGGGTTTCCTTTGGGGGCACATCCGGGCTATGTGACCCCACTCCCAACATTCAAAACACTGCGGTCCTCTCGTAGGGGGGCCGTCATACTTGAACTGCCGTGTTTTAACAGGTTCTGGCATAGTCTTTTTTTTCTCTGGTTTGGTTGACGATATTATAGCTTTGGTACTTTTCTCGTTCTCCCAGGGAAAAGACCGGGGTGCTGCTCGATTATAGTTGGCTGCCATTTCTATGGCCTGGTCTGCCGGTAGTCCGGGGTGTTGTCTTAGCCATCTCTGTGTCCCATATGGTAAGACCTCCATGAACTGCTCCAGTATAATACTGGTCATGACCTCTTCCTTACTCCGGATATCTGGCCGGAGCCATTTCTCAGCCGCCATTTTTACTCGTAGATACATGGTCTTTGGGTTCTCACCCGGTATTCCCTTCTCTTTTCTAAACCGCAACCGGTATGCTTCCGCATCCATGCCTAGGTGATCTAAAATCACCGCTTTTATCTCGGCATACGATGATGTCCCTGATTGATTTGCCACTTGATAGGCAGTTTGTGCCTCTCCCGAGAGTAAAGGCGCCAAAAAGAAAGGCCATTTTTCTTCCGGCCACCCACATGCCCTGGCGGCCCGTTCAAAGTTTAACAGAAACGAGTCCGGGTCTTCCCCATTCACATATTTTTGTAAGGCTACCCCTGACGGGTGTGGCCCTATTGGTCGCCGGTCTGTGGCGGTTGTCGAGAGGGGAGTTTGTACAACTTTTTGGATGGCGTCCAACTGTTGGGTCATAGACATTTTGAATAAGTCCCGGTCAGCGTCCGCTGTATTTATCTGTTGGCCTATTGCCCATTCTAATTTTTGTTGTCCATCAATAAGCGTTTGGATCACTTGTTCCATTGCCATGGTCGTTTGGGAAGGAGAGGATCCCACTTCTGACACCAGTGTGGACGTGGGTGAAGGGACGACCGTGACACCAACCGTAGGGTTTAAGGAAGGTTTTATTTTTATAGGTCTGACAGGCTTATTAACCAACGTCTTTCGAGTCCTGAAAGTTAGTCTCTCCCGGGCAAAGGTACTGGAGTCCGTGGCGCTGTTCGTCTATAGGCGTTTTCCCCAGGAAGTGGCGTTCTTTCTTCGGGCGTCGGGAATCTCTCCACATGTAAGAAGAAGACCAACAGGACGGAAAGCCGTTAGGTCACAGTCCTCTACAGGGTTTGCACCAAGGGGGCCCAGGGAGTGTGTGGTTTACACCCGGTGTGACAATTCGTATCTACAGTGCTCAGTGCAAGAGGGGTATGGTAAGATAAGGTAGGGTGAGGGTAAGGGGGGGATGGAGTGGAAGGGCGTGGAGGAAAGATTTCTAAACAGCTGCGCTCTACACGCTATCGTTACGCTTTCCTAGCCAAGCCGCCAAACGCCGCCGTACCTGTGTCAGCCACACTCCTCCCTCGGGAGTGTGGCACGGCGGTCCGCAGGGTCGTTGGCCTCCTGGCTCGCCTTGTGGTTCAGCTTCTCCTCCAGCTCCTCTGGAGGCTCCTCCTTCGGTCCTTCCGGTTTCTGCTTCCAACGTGCTCCGCTTCTCCGTCTCCTCGGGTTCCGCCTTCCTCCTCGCGGTGTCTCCACACCCTGTGTACAGGACTTCCCCTGTTTTACCCAATCCAGAGCCAGGGACGTCACGGAGGGTCGGGGCTTCACCCTCGTATGCCGACGCCCACTTAAAGGGCCCGCTGTCTTCGTATTCGCTAGCAGTCTCGTTTCCGTGTACCCACTCGTGATCCTGTGGAGAAGCCGGAAATGACAGATCAGAAGAGGTCGGACTCCACCATTCCCGCCGGGTAAGGTCGCCAGTTTTACATTCCTCCCCCCCTGGATTCTCCCGATCGGGGAGAATGGGCATTCTGGAGAGAAAGTCAGCGTTCCCATTGTCAACCCCCTTCCGATGCACAACCTTGAAGGCAAACGGTTGCAAGAAGAGAAACCAGCGAAGTATTCTAGCGTTCTGGGACCTGTTTCGGTGCATCCACTGGAGGGGAGCGTGATCTGAATACAAGGTGAAAGATTTACCCTCCAGGTAATACCTCAATTTGTCAATGGCCCACCTGATGGCGAGGCACTCCTTTTCCACCGTGGGGTACTTCTGTTCCCTTGGATGGAGCTTTCTGCTGACATAGAGCACAGGATGTTCGACGCCGTCATCCCCTTCCTGTGATAGCACAGCTCCTATGCCGGTGTCAGAGGCATCAGTCGCTAGTGAAAAGGGCTTCTCAAAGTTAGGCGGGATGAGAACCGGACTGGTGGTAAGGGCATGTTTCAGTGTTTGGAACGCCCTGATGGCACCGTCGGAAGGTGGGCTTGGCAGTACGTTTTTGACGTGTTTCTGCAAAAGGTCTGTTAAGGGACTAGAAAGATCTGCAAAGTTTTTTATAAACCTTCTATAGTACCCTATAAGACCTAGAAAGGCTCGTAACTGTTTCTTTGTAGCTGGGAAAGGAGTTCCCGTTATGGCTTTGATCTTTTCCTCCTGGGGTGCTATGACTCCTTCCCCTAACATGAAGCCCAGGTATTTCACCTTTGGGAATGCCGCTCTTGATTTTTTTGCATTCACATGGAGTCCGGCTGCCTGTAGTGCGGTTAATATATTGGACACATGTAGCAGATGTTCTTTCCAGGATGAACTAAAGATTACGATATCATCCAGATACACCGAACTGTATGAGGTGTGTTTTGCCAGCACTCTGTTCATTAACCGCTGAAAGGTAGCAGGGGCTCCATGGAGTCCAAATGGCAAGACAGTAAACTCAAAGAGCCCATCTTCTGTTGCAAATGCCGTTTTGTGGCAATCCTCCTCCCTGAGTGGTACCTGCCAATAGCCCTTGGTCAGGTCTAGAGTGGTAATGTAACGGGCATCCCCGATCCTCTCTATTAGTTCGTCCACCCGGGGTATTGGAAATGCATCAAAAGAGGACACGGCATTTAGGGCTCTGAAGTCCATGCAAAAACGGGTAGACCCGTCAGGTTTAGGGACCATAACTATAGGTGAGGACCAATTACTTTTAGATGGTCTGATCACCCCTAGGCGAAGCATGTCCTGTACCTCTTTTCGTACATCAGCCCTTTTTGCAGCTGGAATGCGATAAGGCCTTTGCTTTACTATTTGACCCTCTTTTGTTCTTATCTGATGCTCTGCCAAATGGGTGCACCCAGGTGTGTCTGAGAAAATAGGGGAGAAGGGCAGGAGAGTCGACCTTAGCTCTTCTTTCTCTACTTCTGTTAACTCCGGGTTCACTGGTAACTGACTCAAGGTGGACCCACTCTTTTCTTCCGGTAGAGTGAAGTTGGCCTGACGTGGACACGGTCCAATCCATTTTTTTAGAAGGTTGATATGGAAAGTTTGCCTCCTATTCTGGGACATTTGTAAACTATATGTGGTGCGACCATACGTTTCCATAACTCTATAGGGACCTTTCCACTCACTTCGGAATTTTTGGGTTGAGGAAGGAAGTAGTACCAGAGCCCAGTCCCCTTTTTCTAGGGTCCTCCACTTCTTTCCTTTGTCATAGCATTGTTTTTGAGCAACTTGAGCTTTCTCTAAGTTTGAATATGCCAGGTCTCTCAATTTACCTAACCGAGATCTCAATTGCTGGGTATAGTCTAACAAACTTCTCTGCTCTGCAGCCCCTTCTGTTTCCCATGCTTCCCTTGTGATTTCCAACAAAGATCGGGGTTGGCGGCCATAGAGCAATTCGAAGGGTAAAAATCCCAAACTACTCTGTACCTGAGCTCTTATGACATACAACGCTAGAGGTAAGACTCTGTCCCAATCCTTATTTTCGGAAGTCAGTAGTTTTTTCAAGGTGGTTTTTAGGGTTCTATTGTACCTCTCCACGAGGCCGTCCGTTTGCGGATGATATGCGGACGTTCGGATGTGATGGAGATCAAGCGTTTTACACACCTCTTTCATCATCCGTGAAACAAAGGGTGTTCCCTGGTCCGTTAGAATTTCACGTGGGAACCCTACTCTTGAAAACAGCTCTACCAACTTGTCCGCTACGTTCTTCGTAGTCGGGGTACTGAGCGCAAAGGCTTCTGGGAACCTAGTGTTGTAATCCACCACAACAAGAGCGTATGTGTGGCCACGGGATGTACGTGGTAGTGGACCAATCAGGTCCATCCCTACTCTATCCCAGGGATTGCCTATAACGGGCATAGGCTGTAGAGGTACTGCTGGTGGACGTGTTAGATTCTTTTTTTGGCACACCTCGCACTGTTTGCAATATGCGTCAGTTTCCTTATATATTCCTGGCCAATAAAAGAGTCTTAGAATATTCTGTGTAGTTTTTTCACTACCGCTATGCCCAGCAGTAAGGTGGGTGTGAGCATAGAAGAGTATCTGGTCTCTGAACTCCTGGGGTACTACCAGTTGGGTAGGTTCTCCCTCTTTGCTTTCTCTGTAAAGCAGATCATTTTCTATTCTGAACCTAGGGTAATTCTTGGTGGTGTTGGTCTGTGCTACGTGTGCTGCTTCCCAGGCGTTTAACAGAGAGGGATCGTTGACTTGTGCGAATTTAAACCCTTTATCTAACACCCATGGGTCTGCTGACAGGTAGGCTTCGACAGAGTTTTCTTTCAACTCTCTTTTAAACAAGGATAGGAAGTCTGGGTTATCTACTCCAAGTATTAACTCTTCGGGCAAAGACCTCACGACCCCCACCTTTACTGAACAGGGATCTCTACCTATAGGGTGTAGGGTAATTCTGGCCATGGGGTAGGGTTTGACATCCCCATGGACGCACCTAATTAGTACAGTCCCTTCCTGGCCTATCTGAGCGGGATGTAAGAGTCGCTCCTGAATTACTGATTGTCGACAACCCGAGTCTAGTAAGGCTTTCACTAACGTCTGATTGACTCGTACCCTTACGTAAAAGGAGGGGCCCATTTCTGAAGAGTACATGACCGCCCTTGGGATGTATCCGACCTCCATGGGTTCTTCTGAGGGTTTCCTTTGGGGGCACATCCGGGCTATGTGACCCCACTCCCCACATTCAAAACACTGCGGTCCTCTCGTAGGGGGGCCGTCATACTTGAACTGCCGTGTTTTAACAGGTTCTGGCATAGTCTTTTTTTTCTCTGGTTTGGTTGACGATATTATAGCTTTGGTACTTTTCTCGTTCTCCCAGGGAAAAGACCGGGGTGCTGCTCGATTATAGTTGGCTGCCATTTCTATGGCCTGGGCTGCCGGTAGTCCGGGGTGTTGTCTTAGCCATCTCTGTGTCCCATATGGTAAGACCTCCATGAACTGCTCCAGTATAATACTGGTCATGACCTCTTCCTTACTCCGGATATCTGGCCGGAGCCATTTCTCAGCCGCCATTTTTACTCGTAGATACATGGTCTTTGGGTTCTCACCCGGTATTCCCTTCTCTTTTCTAAACCGCAACCGGTATGCTTCCGCATCCATGCCTAGGTGATCTAAAATCACCGCTTTTATCTCGGCATACGATGATGTCCCTGATTGATTTGCCACTTGATAGGCAGTTTGTGCCTCTCCCGAGAGTAAAGGCGCCAAAAAGAAAGGCCATTTTTCTTCCGGCCACCCACATGCCCTGGCGGCCCGTTCAAAGTTTAACAGAAACGAGTCCGGGTCTTCCCCATTCACATATTTTTGTAAGGCTACCCCTGACGGGTGTGGCCCTATTGGTCGCCGGTCTGTGGCGGTTGTCGAGAGGGGAGTTTGTACAACTTTTTGGATGGCGTCCAACTGTTGGGTCATAGACATTTTGAATAAGTCCCGGTCAGCGTCCGCTGTATTTATCTGTTGGCCTATTGCCCATTCTAATTTTTGTTGTCCATCAATAAGCGTTTGGATCACTTGTTCCATTGCCATGGTCGTTTGGGAAGGAGAGGATCCCACTTCTGACACCAGTGTGGACGTGGGTGAAGGGACGACCGTGACACCAACCGTAGGGTTTAAGGAAGGTTTTATTTTTATAGGTCTGACAGGCTTATTAACCAACGTCTTTCGAGTCCTGAAAGTTAGTCTCTCCCGGGCAAAGGTACTGGAGTCCGTGGCGCTGTTCGTCTATAGGCGTTTTCCCCAGGAAGTGGCGTTCTTTCTTCGGGCGTCGGGAATCTCTCCACATGTAAGAAGAAGACCAACAGGACGGAAAGCCGTTAGGTCACAGTCCTCTACAGGGTTTGCACCAAGGGGGCCCAGGGAGTGTGTGGTTTACACCCGGTGTGACAATTCGTATCTACAGTGCTCTGTGCAAGAGGGGTATGGTAAGATAAGGTAGGGTGAGGGTAAGGGGGGGATGGAGTGGAAGGGCGTGGAGGAAAGATTTCTAAACAGCTGCGCTCTACACGCTATCGTTACGCTTTCCTAGCCAAGCCGCCAAACGCCGCCGTACCTGTGTCAGCCACACTCCTCCCTCGGGAGTGTGGCACGGCGGTCCGCAGGGTCGTTGGCCTCCTGGCTCGCCTTGTGGTTCAGCTTCTCCTCCAGCTCCTCTGGAGGCTCCTCCTTCGGTCCTTCCGGTTTCTGCTTCCAACGTGCTCCGCTTCTCCGTCTCCTCGGGTTCCGCCTTCCTCCTCGCGGTGTCTCCACACCCTGTGTACAGGACTTCCCCTGTTTTACCCAATCCAGAGCCAGGGACGTCACGGAGGGTCGGGGCTTCACCCTCGTATGCCGACGCCCACTTAAAGGGCCCGCTGTCTTCGTATTCGCTAGCAGTCTCGTTTCCGTGTACCCACTCGTGATCCTGTGGAGAAGCCGGAAATGACAGATCAGAAGAGGTCGGACTCCACCATTCCCGCCGGGTAAGGTCGCCAGTTTTACACCGTACTTGAATTTAGAATTTGAAAATATTCTGCAAAGTCTGCTTTGCTCCCATCCCAAATAATTAGTAAATCGTCTATAAAACGATTCCACATGACGATTTTGTTGACATGTTTATCATTTTGTGGGTGCCAGGCTATTTCTTTCTCCCACCAGCCCATTACTAGGCAGGCATAGCTTGGGCTGAAGGAAAATCCCATCGCCGTACCCATGTTCTGGCGATAGATCTCCTCCCCGAAAACAAAGATATTTTGCGTCAAGCATATTGAAATCATCTCCAATAACATAATGTTGTGATCATTGTAATGAATATTTCTCTCTTTCAAAAAGTATTCACATGCTTTTAAGCCCATTTCATTTTCAATGTTCGTGTAAAGGGCTGTGACATCCATAGTAATTAGATGGTAACTGTCTTGCCAGTGGGTGTTTTGTAGATTGATTAAAAGATCTGTTGTATCCTTAATGTAAGAATTTAGATTGCGGACAAATGGTGCCAAGAAAAAGTCAATATAATTGGCTAAAGGTTCCAACAAGGTTCCTTTTGTTGATAAGATTGGTCTCCCAGGTGGTTTTTTGGAGTCCTTGTGCAGCTTTGGAAGGAAATAAATTGTTGCTATTATTGGGAATTGGACAGTTAGGTATTTCACTTCGGCTTCATCCAGTAGTTTTTTCCGGGACCAGGACAAGAACTTTTGATCCAAACTTCTTTTGATTTCAACTGTAGGATTGTGTTTCAGTTTCTCATAATATACAGTATCCTTTAATTGGCGATGTGCTTCCATTGCATATGCATTGCGATCCCAGATCACTATGTTCCCGCCTTTATCAGCGATTTTTGTTTCAATTTGGTTGTCTTGCGCTAAACATTTAAGCGCTTCCCTTTCAAGTTTGGACAAATTATCTTTATATCTTGATGTCTTCATTTTGTGAAAATCCTGTACAACCGCTTCCTGAAATAGATCCACTTTATTTCCCGGAGCTAATTGAGGGTAATATTTAGATTTTGGCTTCTTCTTACTCAAGCCTGCTCCTAACTGAGTGCATGCTTCCTGTAGTGAGATAGTCTCATCCTCATTTTCCACATTGAGGTTTAATAAGGTCACGTAGCTTTCAGAATCTTTTACTGCTAGGGTGGACACTGTTCTTTCCATTTCTGGCTCTTGTGTGTTCCAGGTATTTACATTTTCATGAAAGATTTTTGCCAGTTTGATTTTTCTGATGTATTTGTAAAAATCAATCCTTAATTGCGAGATATCAGTTGACTGTGTGGGGCAAAAATTTATGCCGCGTTTTAGAAGGGATATCTCTGCATCCGTAATTCGTCTTTGAGATAAGTTCACCACTTGTAATTCATCTGCAGGGATCGAGATGTTTAGTAATTCTTTCTCTGTCTCATGCTCCTTGTTTGAGCCCCTATTTTTTCTGTTGTTTCGCTTGCTTTTCTTGTTTCTTCTCTTTGGTTTCTGGGTTTCCAAATTCGGCCTCGTCCTCTGCCTCTGTAACTTTGCTGGGTTGTACGGTTTTGCTCCCATTGCCTCTGTTGAAGTACGAGGCGCATATCCCCTAAAAAAGACAATTTTGCCGGATCCACCGGTCCTTCTACTTCCACATCGCTTGCCTCCGTTGATGTTAATGAAGAAAGACTGCTTGTGGCCCCCATACCATCTGATGATCTGTTGAATTGTTTAAAGAAATCAAACTTTCTGGCAAAAGTAAATATGTGTCCATCTAAATAGTCATTTTTGTCGCGAACGAATTTGGTCTGTTTCCGTTTCCTAATTATTTCTTCATGTCTTTCAATTTGACTTTCCAATTCCACTTTGAACTGCAACAGTTCCGGGGTTAACTTCAAGGTTTGTAATTCTTTTTCCATTTCACATAGTTGTTCCTTGATTTTTATCAAACTGATTTCCAAATGTTTTATTAGTATATTCATTAGACCCAGTGATGCGTTCAAAATAAATTCACCCCATTCATTTAATAATTCATTTGTTGAATCTTGATTACTAGGCATTAATAAGATCCTTAAGCCTCGTGGCACCCTTCGAACCTCAATGTATTTTTTTAAAGAAATTAGTTCCCAGGATTTATTTATTTCCTTCCTGCTAAGTTTTTCCCATGCTCGTAACTTGCTTTTATTGTCCGTTTTACTTGTTGTTTTAGGTTGCGATTCAGTCGATGTTTCAATGTCCGCTTCGAACATTGTATCCATTAATTCATTTCTCTTAGCTTCCCGTTTTTCCATGGTAACTGGTTTAAGATTGCTGTTAATTACGACTTTGTAGTGAGTCTCAAGGGCTATTTCACTGTTGCCAATCAGTGTGCTGTTAAATCAATTACTTCATCATCAAAGAATTACATCCGCGGCTGGTAGCCGTTTGTGATATGTTTGATGTGCGAAAGAGTATACTGGTGAGAAGTGTATCCTTATTATTTCCACTTGTTTCAATTGAAACCCACAGTGCGGTACTTTTAACAGGATGTTTCCCCCAGGACTCTTGGGTAGCCAGCATCTACGTCTTTATGCGTTTAAAGGTTCAAATGCCGATCCTTACACTAACATGCACGCCACCGGGACATACGCGCTTACCTCGACCCTCCGGTTGAAGATATGCGCGTTCTCCCTCCAGCAGCTTTCGATGCGTGTAATCGGTGATTTCGCTGGCGAGCACTGGTCTCCGACTGGTAAAGATTCCCACGTTATTGGCTCGTTTTCGTCAGAGAAGGTTGCGCTCTCCCCAGTGCGGTATCCTACGGTCGAGCCCAGACCGTTACAATGTATCCACAATCTCTTTGAACAAAGAGGAAGCAGGGTCGCACTCCGCAGTTGAAAGAAATATTCTTTTTATTTTAGCCCAAATTCTTATGCAATCAATCCATAAACAAAAGCGACGCGTTTCGGTCTTGCCACAAGACCTTGCTCACGACACTGTGGCATGGTTCACGTTTACAATAAATAACGTTTGATTTTTGAAAAAAACCTCCAAGTCATTTCCTGTCATGTGACTATACTCAGCATTATGGGACTTGTAGTCATCAATCCCCTTCAACATAAGGTTAAACATTTATCCAACTATTTTAATAACATTCAAACAATAATAATTCCTCACCGAATGTATGCGGTTATTTTCGCAAACCCATATTGCCACAGTCCATATTTATGAAGAAATAAACAATTATAATTAGGAATATGAGGTGCCCAATTGACTTGTAAATATTCAATAAATTAGGCATAATGTTTGACCTATTGTTCTAATATAATTTGAACATAAGGAGAACAATTTTGGAATATTTTGGAAACCTGTCTGGTGGGGGTTTTTCTCGACAGCTTTGTACTTGGGGTATATGAAATGATACATGTTGATTATTTAGTGTTCTCACTCCCCTTTTCTCTTACCTTACCTGTTTTTTAACTTGAATTTACAGAGGTACCCAGCTTAGCATGAACATTTAGAGGCATGTTCATAAAATCAAAGGTCACACCCCACTGGAGGGGTATCATTGATGAGAAATTATATTAGAACAATAGGTCAAACATTATGCCTAATTTATTGAATATTTACAAGTCAATTGGGCACCTCATATTCCTAATTATAATTGTTTATTTCTTCATAAATATGGACTGTGGCAATATGGGTTTGCGAAAATAACCGCATACATTCGGTGAGGAATTATTATTGTTTGAATGTTATTAAAATAGTTGGATAAATGTTTAACCTTATGTTGAAGGGGATTGATGACTACAAGTCCCATAATGCTGAGTATAGTCACATGACAGGAAATGACTTGGAGGTTTTTTTCAAAAATCAAACGTTATTTATTGTAAACGTGAACCATGCCACAGTGTCGTGAGCAAGGTCTTGTGGCAAGACCGAAACGCGTCGCTTTTGTTTATGGATTGATTGCATAAGAATTTGGGCTAAAATAAAAAGAATATTTCTTTCAACTGCGGAGTGCGACCCTGCTTCCTCTTTGTTCAAAGAGATTGTGGATATATATATATATATATATATATATATATATATATATATATTATATATATATATACGGACACCAGGGAGATTTGCAGTTTCAAATCGGTTTTAATGAACTGCACTCGCTACGCGTTTCAGCTTTCGCCTTGTTCACGCTGAAGCAGCAATATGTACAATATATACACAAATGTTATGGCCCAGTGGGCAGATTTACAAAGTTATTCCAACAACTATTGGCAATAAGCATCTCAACCAGATGGTAATCTTATTCATGTACATGCGCAATCTTATCGCCCCAGTGGGCATACTGAAAGAATACATAATACTGCAAGTGCAACTTGAAGTTCCTGAAGGGCCACATATATTATGTATTCTTTCAGTATGCCCACTGGGGCGATAAGATTGCGCATGTAAATCTGCCATAACATTTGTGTATATATTGTACATATTGTATATAATTTATGCATATTGTACAGGGTGTGGTATTGTGTTTATATTATTTGGAAACACGATAATGTGATATAATATGCACTTATTTCCAATAATTATTTGAACGTATAGTTATTTTATATATATGCTACGAGATATATAGAAGGATATATACCTGTATAATGAATTTTGTACTAGGCTAAGATGGCCGCTTAAATTACCAAGTCTCTGCATTACATTCTGTTGATGTGAAGAGTCTGTTGTCTATTTTTGCGTTTATGAACTTTATATAACTTTATTCAAAAAAATGCTGCTTCAGCGTGAACAAGGCGAAAGCTGAAACGCGTAGCGAGTGCAGTTCATTAAAACCGATTTGAAACTGCAAATCTCCCTGGTGTCCGTGTATACTTTCTGGAGAAGGAGTGTATCGAGCTGCATAATTGGGGTTTCCGATTACCCCGACACGGACCGCCCTACAGACAGCCTTCATCTTTATCGGGACCGGCGTTGTTGATATATATATATATATATATATATTATTGCTCCAAGTACACCAGGGTACGAGTCACTCAGAGCCTGGGCAGTCCACACAGCTCTCTCATGTAAAGGGATGCTAGAAATACTCGTACGATTCGCCTGGAGTGATAGAGAGAAAACACTCAAAGAGATAGAAACGCTGGAAGAAGAGCTAACCCAGAATTCTGATAAGGATCAACAAGAGAAATTAAGAGATGCCATGAAACAATGATTTGTGAAATACGAAACGAAGATCAAAACTCGCAAACAAGAGAAATATGACCGGGATGAGAAGGACTATGCGATGGGGAGAGTTCTAACCTTCGCCAAGAAATTTGAACAACCACGAAAAGAAGTAACAAATAGGAATAAAATGGTAATCACTGAGAAACCACCTAGAGTTGATACTTCAGAGTCTGAAGTGACAGAAAATGAACAGTCTGAAGACGACTCAGCTGGCACTTCCAGAGATACAACGAAGACCCCTTTTCAACAGGAATTCAATGTCATCAGACAGTCATGGTTACGGGGAGGCAAGAGCAAACCCCCAGAAAGCGAAAAACCAGAAGGGGGGGCCGCAAGAGGAAGAACAAGGATGAAGCATTCAACCAGAGCTTCTCGAAGCAAGAGAGGAGGCAGATGGTAGATAACGACCAGCTTACAATAATCAACTTGACACCTAAGATCCTAACGGCAGCCGAAGAATCGGTACTTAAGTTAGGCTTAACTTTCTGCCCGCAAAACCGAATGGAGTTCACTCAAACAAGGATTGATTCATTCAAATTTGTTCGCAAATTAAAACTGCACAAACACTTCAAATTGAAACCTACACCAAAAGAAACAAAAATACTTAAATCACAGAACAACACCGATCTCCTGGTTGGCAATGATCTAATTGCTTTGGAAGTTCTAGAGGACCTGCGTCAAGAAGGGACCATGGAAGAACTAGAGTACGCGACGACCATGAGTCAAAGACTAACACGGGTTGGCATAACACAGGAAACACCAAAAAGTGGTATGAAATTGCCTTCCAAGTTTTTACCGCAGATGCCCTTTGATGCCATAGACACCTTTTCTGAAACTGCCATTAAGGAGTTGATTAAATTCCGAGGAAACAACAACGTAAAGACTCGTAACAAAGACAATCTAACCCAAACTCAGAAACTCGCCATCAAAGATCTGGAACAAGATAAATTGACTATCTGTAAACCCTCCGACAAAGGAGGGAACATTGTGTTAATTCCCCGAGACATGTACGTGGCAGAAGCCAAGCGTCAATTGGGAGATAAGAATTGTTACGAGGTGACCACACCTGTGAAGTATCAGGAAAGCATAGATCAATTACATGCTTTAATAAAAAAATGGTACGAGCAATCTATGTTGGACTGCGACGAATATTTGTTTTTGAGAACTAATAATCCCATTCTACCCACGTTTTATCACTTACCCAAAGTGCATAAGAACAAAAATCAACCCCCGGGTAGACCGATTGTTTCTTCCATGGGTAGCCTAACAGAAAATCTCTCTAGGTTCCTAGACCACTTTTTATTTGAAGCTGTACTTGGATTGAAGTCATATATCAAAGACTCTACAGACTTCATTAGACACATTGAGGAACTTACCTGGCAACCATCTTATTGCCTGATTGTTCTAGACATCACAAGTTTATATACTTGTATTAACCACACACAGGGCATGCATGCGGTCAGATATTTTCTCCAAAAACGGCCTTTGAAATTCAGTACCCATAACAAGATGTTGTTGGAGTTTTGCGGCACCATGGCGCAGGATTTGCGCCGCTGCTGCGTCACAAAAGTGACGCAACGGCGGCGTAACAGGCCAAGCCCCCTTTGCCCACCACTCTGCAGACGTTCTCCCTGGCATGCTCTTGGATGTGGATTGAAGTCATTTTCACTGCTGGTGGTCCTTTAGGGACCAACTAGCCTACCTCTTACCTCCAGTAACCCAACACAGTGGGATTGCTGAGAGGTGGACACAGGCCACGCCCCCTTTCCCCACTGTGAGAAGTTGGCCTGGTATATGCAGTCCACTAGTTATAGTGGGCACCCTGTACCAGTCCAAACAACCCCTTATTGGTTATAGGTTAAAGACAACCTTTATTGAAAGCTATCCTAGTGATAGCCATGGAGAGCAGCCTTCAGGCTAAGTCTTGAAGGATTGTAAAGCAGCTTCTTTTACCAGTCTATAATCTCTTGAGTGCCTAAATGAAAGACAATCTCACCAGATATATATATAAAATATATGTATTTATTACTAGACACACCCTCCTAGACTCTTTATAAAACTAAAGGTCAAAACACATAAGTTACACTTCAAATATTACAGTAAAATAGCACAAATACATGTCAGGCCCTAGGGGCGAGCCAAACCATATGCTAAAATAGTGGTATAAGAACCCCGACTTAACTAGACACAGGGCCTAGAGCCTGTAGAATCACTGGGACCCCAAGGAACCACCTTACTCGGACCTGACTTGAGAACTTTACAGGAGTACTCTCCTTTCATCAGATTATTTACTATTTCATTGAAAATATACGCCGACTGGGACATATCCTTGGAATTACATTTGAGAATTCGATGAATATTGACTGAATTACTTTTTCTGCTTGTGACGAATTCTCGTTTTATCACATATCACTGAGCTAAATATACATTTCTTTTTGCCCTGAGGAAGTCGTTTGGGCCATTTGCCCTCAGACGAAACACGTGTTGGCTGCAAACATCCTTGGTCTGTGTGTAAAATACGATTTTCTATGCAAAATCCCTGAGGGGAGATCCTGACAACAGAGATAATAAAGAAGAACACTTCTGTTACTCATGGATTGGACTCTATTTTTACATAATCACTATTCTCATTTTGGATATTGATTCCCTTTTGCTCGGGAAGAACTCATTGTCTTTGTACTTATCTTTGGTTACTGTTTGTAACCACGGATCTTGGGATTCAAGTGGCTGTTTTCCCTTCTGTTCCCTGGAGCATTTTGTCTATTTACTTTTCACTTTCACCAATGTTGATTTTGCGCAAATGTAACCTAGCCACAGTTCAAAGTTTTTTGTTTTTCACCCAATGTAGTGACACAGGGGACCCACGGGGGCCGTGTGCAGTGTGAGAACACAGCTGCGAGCTCCTGTTAGTTTCTACGGGGAAAGTCGCAGTTATATTTTTAAAGATTAGGGACACTTAGAAATGAGTCAGGACCAAACCCTTTGGGACTTAGGAAGTTCTAGTGCCAACACCCACGGGAGCACTGGAGTACTCGTGTTACCTCACCCAGGGAAGCCGGGTGCATAGGTGTCAAATGGTGTCGGGTAGTGTCATCGATTTCAATGGGAGCTGGCAAAGAAGTGCTGCTGCCGGGAATATATGAAGTGTCCGAAGAGATCCAAGCCTGGATCGAAGTCAAGAAGAACCTGAAAGCAGAGGGGACAGAGTCTGGGTCACTAGCCAGTGACCAGGAAGGCGATAGGCAGATGCCCACCGATGTCGGGTGATTTCAGGTGAAAGAGGTGAAGCTTGACTCTTCAGCCACGAGGACCAGGAGGCGTCGAGGATGACCAGGAGCTGAATTCGAGCTGTCGTATAAAGGATGTCAAGTGCTGCAGCATCGGTGCCCGATTGGACACAACAAGCCTTGGCAACAGCAACCCACGCAGAGAGAAGAAAGATGCTTCGGTGCAGACCAGCAAGGTCTGTGGGACCCACCACTTGGTAGGGAGTCGGAGCACATCTGGAGCAACCAGGGAAGCCCAAGGGAATTCAAAGTTACCCCCTCAGGGACCCACCAGTCAACGGACCAGGGATCGCGAAGGGACCTCGAGACGAAACACAAAATGGCAGCCCACAGGTAACTCGGGGTGACTATGCTGACAATCTTCAGTGGATTCTGTGCTCGAGATGGGGGCTACAAGTAAGCCTAAGCACGATTTCAAGAGACGTCGAGAAGTCAATGCACTTGCAAAAGTGCACGTGACCAGGAGTTCTGGTTCCACGCTACTCACGAGGGCCGCGGGTCTCAGCTTTGCTGCGGACTCAGGTCGGCCTCTGGGATGTCTGGAAATCCTCTTCCTGGGCTGCAAATTCTTCGGAGTCCAGCGGGAGCTTCGGAAATGTAGACCAGCAAAATGCTTTGTTGGTGCCTGCCGAGCAGGGGAGTCTCTCCTTGACCCCAAGGGGGATTTCTTCAGTCCTCTAGTCTTGAGTAGAGCGTCGAAGTTCCAGGATTCAGCTTCAGAGTTTCGTCCAGGGATATCTAAATTTCTGGTTACAGAGGTTCCTTACTTATAGCTAAGGAAGGGGTTGGACTAGCTATGGGAACCCACCTATGGGAGGGTTTGGAAAGAGGGGTGGCTACACCCATTTCCTTTGGCCAGTTTCACTCCAGAGCAGGGGCTAGAAGCCCTTGAAACATTTTGATTTGGACTATGCACGGGGACAACAAATGTGCCCCCAATGCAGGACTTCAAAGCACTCAGAGAGTGCTCCCACCCAGCCCCAATACACATCATCCTATCTGGGAGATGGTTACACCTCCCTGTGACAGGAAACCTATTGCCCAGGCCTCCCCTGCTGGAGTTTCGTTCAGCAGCAGGAGGCCAGACCCGTGTCTGTGGCTGCAGCATCCATTTTGTAATGCCAGGGCTCCATTAGATTTCTACCGGGTATACCAGTACTGTCATGTCTCTCCCTCTAGAAGGGTGGGACCATACTACCACACCAGTTACTGGTGTGGGGGTATGATTCCAAGGTGTTTGACACCAAACATGACATGTTTCCGTGCAGCCAGTCCAAAGTTAGCATTTACCGTTGGTTTATAATACACTTAAGAGTATATGGTCAGGCTGCACCACTGAAAACCCCGGAGAAGAGATTCCGAAGGCTGCAGAGGGGCTCAGCTCATGCCTGGGCACCATCTCACATATAACCAAGCACCCTGCCTTCAGGATTGATAAGGCCTGCCATAGGGGTGACTTTTAGGTTACTATGTGGCGCGTTTTACGTTGGGAATTAATTCCCCTTCAATACTGGGGGTCCCTGGGGGCCAACTAGCCCACCAGGTACCTCCTTTAAGCGCCACAGAGCTGCATTGCAGAGAGGTCTAAAAAGTGGCGTGGCCTGGACCACCTCTCTGCAGCGCAGCCCTGTGGCGCTTACTGGAGGTACCTGGTGGGCTAGTTGGCCCCCAGGGACCCCCAGTGTTGAAGGGGAATTAATTCCCCAACTTAAAACATGCCACAGGGCGCATTTGCAGAGTGTTGCTGGGAGGGGATGGGGCCTCAGGCACGGTCGCATCGTATTTTAGTTTTTTTAAGAAGGGGGGCTGTGTTGCCCCCCTTCCTTACCTATTTCATAGGCCCTGGGGACACCATCCCCCAGGGCCTGACCCCTATTTTTTTTTAATGGAACGGGGATGCGTGGCCCCCCTCCCGCGGCCATATTTGGCCCCAGGGACCCCATCCCCTGGGGCATGGCCATTTTTTTTTTTTTATTATTTCTTTGGAGGGGGGCTGCCTGGCCCCCCTCCTCAGGCCCCAAACCCCAACCCCTGGGGCCTGCCTTTGTGTTGTTTTTTTAAAAATGATTTTATTATGGGGAAGGGGGCCACGTGTTGCCCCCCCCTCCCTGAGGCCGATTTCTGCCCCGGGGTCCCCATCCCCCGGGGCATGACCATATATATATATATTTTAAATTTGGAAAGGAGGGGGGCAGCGTGGCCCCCCTTCTGAGGCCTCTGTTAGCCCCAGGGACCCAATCGCCAGGGGCTCTATTTACATTTTATCGGGGAGGAGGGCCGCGTGGCCTGGCCTTTCCGTTGGGGACCGTGGGGGGTCCCCAACTCCCCCATGGTCCCGCCGGCTCCTCGCCTCCTGCGGGAGCTGGCATTGCTTTTCCACACGAGGAGCTGCTGACAGGCATGCGTGTGGAAAAGCAATCTGGTTTGGTTTTTGGAAGAGAGAGCAGGTTCCCTGCTCTCTCTTCCAAAAACCATACCACAGTTTGCTATGACAGGGCAGGAGCCGTGAGGCTCCGGCCCTGTCAAAGCAAACTGCTGTGTCCCGGGAGTGGGCACCCCGGGACATTGCAGGAGCTGGTACATGCCCCCCCCCGCAGCCCCAGGGACAGCCACCCCGGGGCATGTTTTTTAAAGGTTTGGGTGTGCCTCCAAGGCCCCCCCAAACACTGGGGACCGTCACCCCCCGGGGCTTTCAATAATTATTTATGGGGGGCTCACTGCTCCCCCCGCTGCCCCAGGAACTGCCACCCACCGGGGCTTCTTTAAAAAAATATATATATACCTGTGTGGGGGGTCTCGAGCCCCCTGTAATGAAGGTAGCGCTTTAGATGCATACATTGCTATGTTAGCATAAGTGCGTTAGCTTTCAGAAAGCCATCTTGCCACTTTTGCTGCTTTTGCACACGACACTGCTGAGACATGTTATTATTTGAGAACTGCTTGCTCGCCTTTTCTTCACATGAGAACTGTCTGTTGTTCACATCCCTAGACGTGCACTGTGACCTTGGTCTGAACATTGTGTGCAAAACACTCTGAGCCGCCAGACAATGTATGTTTTTGAGTCCAGGTTGATCGGCCCACTCTCTAGTCATAATATGCACACAGCTGCAAATACCTGAATGTCGAGAGCCTTTAATATTACAGTTTGCATGCGTTTGAAACACATTCTGGAGAAGAACATTTCCAGGCGCAGAGCAAAGCTGATCCTGTGATTTGATTCACCTAAAGCTGATCTTTACGGTATGGGGTTCCCCATTTAAGCCTAGAGACCTTCTATTAGTCTAATAATATTAGTTTAATAGCGAAGGGAAGGTGGCTGCATTCCACTGTCATTTATACTATGATTTCTCCTTTCATTTTCTATGGTATTGTAACAATGCTGATGATTTTGATTATAATCATTTGTCTGCTTATGTTAGCTAAAGTACTGCATCTTAGGACACGTAGTTTATAAAATAAACCTTTTAAAGTTTACCGTGTCTCTGATTACTTCTGTTGTGGATTGATATATGAATAATAGCGAACAGGTATTTCTGATTCCCACCATTCCTGAGAATAATCTAAGTCACTTGTTCTGGGTTGTCTATACATTGGGACCTCCGAGATAATACGGATAACGAATGGGACACTGATGCTGGTCGGATAGGGGTTCTGGGTACTGAGGTGAGTTTTTGGTACACCACAATTCACTGAGGTCCTGGTTTCCTGCGCATAGTTCTGTGCATGAGCAGAATCCCTGCAACATGGCGCACCTAACGTTTGGTCTTTTGATTTGAAACGCCTTAGTAATGCTTATATTAGTCCACAACACCCTCACTCTTGTTTCCGGATAGCGGGAGTGATGGATTTCACCTACCTGTTAAGAACCTAATAGGTTCATACAAGCTTGTTAATTAAAAAGGTGTTTTTATATTTCTGAACCCTTGTGCTACTTTAAAATCCGTTGTTGTTCTTCTCTGTGTCCTTATGGCGGTCGAAATTGCAGCGCATAGTCGTACTCCTTTGCGGCGTCATTTGACGCAGTATGGGGTACCGGACGATGGGATGGCCGTAATTTTTGTGGTGAGTGCGGACGCGTCTCACCCTTACGAGTTGTTTTACTCTTGGGTGACGCTGCCGGAGGTGAATGCGATTGATAAGACGTTTCACTCGTATACTCACACACGGGTCCCAGCAAATTATATGCCATACAGTATGCTGGAGATTCTCCTTTCAGCCTGGCAGCATAGCATTTGGTTTAATGGCACCCTTCCCCATGCGGTTACACCGGCTAGACTCGGCCCTTTGTCAACTCCAGGGGCCACGTGGCCGGTGCTGGCCGGATTTACGCCTCACCCCCGCTATTTAACTATTGCGGTGGATGAATTGCGTACACTCCATACTGCCCTAATTACAGTTTATAGGGCTTTGGTGCAATATGTTTCGCGCAATGTGCAGGTGGGGGCACCTGCTGTTGTGGGTCTACCGTCTGGTCATCCTGCGATTGTTATTAGCCCAGTCATATTTAATTTGGTGATGGGCACGCGCCCCCAGAATAAGGATGATTAGCCTTGCCGAGAAATTTTACCAACTGGAAGCAGTTTTTCCACACTCTACGACAGTGGAGAAACATAGAATACTCACCATTAGTGTGCCGAAAGACTTGGTCCCAGAAGTGTCCGATTGTGACAACTGGGGTAAGGTTTTTGCTGCGGTCTACTCGAAGTGCTTTGGCACTCCGTCTATGGCTGTGCTTCCCTCCGTCATTAAACGTCTTCAAGATAACCACGATCCGGAGGCGGCTGTTGAGTTGGGAATGCGACTTGTCGGAGTATTCGACATAGTTGCCTCTCTCGTCCTTGGTAACCTCAAGGGAGATGCGGTACAATTCCAAGTGGCTAATGGCTTAGCCCGCGTCGATGAACTCGATAAGCTGAAAGAGTTGCCTAAAATTATTGCGGAGGCGTATAGAACAATTGGCCGCAGTAGTTTAGGGGTTAAATCAACTATAGTAATTCCTGACCTGATACAACAAACTAAGGTGAGCTCGTCTGTTAAAGACGATCGTCCAACTTTTCCAAAGCAAAATTGGCGACAAAAGAAACAGGGAAAGCAGCAGCAGAAACAGGGGTCTCATCCTGCGTCTCCCACACAGCCGACTAGTGAGCGCAATTACGATTTGCGCGATCGCACTAGTATTAAGCCACCTGATAGATTTCAGGTTACTAAACGTTCTCCCCGTTCTTCAGGAAACATCGGCCTCGCAGTCCGGTGGAGGAGAACGTGGCAAAGGTCGGGGTGCCCAACAAGGACGTGAGCAACCCCGTCAGGCTGACGGTAAAGGAAAGCAAGACGAGTCTGCACGTCAACGTCACCCGTTTCAGAAGAAGGTTGCTGCTCTAACAGCGAGGTATGCCACAGATAGTGCGGATCCAGCTTCGGAACCTGACATGGGCGATAACGCTGCTCGACAGCGCAGCGGAGGTTACAGTAGTGCGGCAAGCACTACGTCCATTTCTGGAGGCGACAGCAACTGACACGTTCACTACTGTAGAAACTGCGGACACTAGAGTGGCTCACCCTGAAAGACTATGTGACATAGTCCTCTTAATCGAAGGTGACATACAACGCACAGTACAAGGGATTTTTTGGGATAATCTGACCTCTTCCTATGACATTCTCTTGGCGGAGGCGGACTGGCCCCCGACTCTCATTTTAGATGCTCCTAGAGGGGAGGAGGTAATCCTCCCGTCCTTTGCGCATACTGTGCCAAAGGAGCATGCTGAAAGGTTTGCCGAAGAGTGGGCTCAGGTGCTTGCACCGGCTTTGTATCGTACTCCGGTAGGCTGGGATAAATTGTCCCCCAGCCATGAGATTCCCTTACGGTCTATGCCTCAACCACAACCCCAATATCCCATGCACCGCGAAGCTAGATCTCACGTTGCGGAACTCCTTGAGCAATTGGAATATCAGGGTATTATTGAAACATGTGTGTCACCAATGAATAATCCTTTATTCACTGTAACGAAGCCTGATGGGTCGTACCGCCTAGTTTTGGATTACCGGCACCTAAACTCTCATTGCCGGACATGCGCGGTACAGAATACCCACAGTTCTGCCCTAGTTGATGTTTGCGTGCTCCGACAACACTTAAGAAATTACAATCATTGCTGGACTTCCTGAATTTCGGTCGTACATACATTCCCGATTATGCCCAGCGTATCAAGCCGCTATATGCCTTGATACAACCAACTTTTTCCAAATCAAGCTGGCTGCCAGAACATTCAGCTATTTTGCAGTCATTGCAGGCTGATCTTCTTGCTTCAAAATACTTACTGACACGTGATAACCACACAAACCTGGTAATAAGAATTGTGCCAGGCGCGGTGGGTTTCACGTACTTAACGTTCAATAAGGGCGACACCGTCCCCATTGCATACAAATCACACCTGTAAACTTCGGCTGAACTGCGCTTTTCCTCTGTCGAAAAAGTTTTGACTGCGGTGCAGATGGCGATTCTTAAAGAACGAGCGCTGTCACAAGGAAAACGCATGTTGGTGGTCACACCGTATCCTGCCCTAGATGCAATTATGAAAGCCAGTGTACCCAATTCAAAAGCTTTGCATCCACGTTGGATACAATGGGCAACTTCTCTGACATCGCCAGATGCCACTTACATCTTTGATGCCTCATTACAGACGCAGGAGTACTTGCAATATGAATTCGTTCATCTGGCTCCTCTGTCTTTGCGCCCGCTCGAAGATTACCATTGTGTCATTTATACTGACGGTTCGGCGCAACCGGTGACGGAATCGTAGCAAGCCTGTTCAGCAGCTTGCGCAATTGTGGCAGGTACTTTCGTAAATGGTGAATTCCAATCTGATGTCGTGCATACGCAGTCATTGGGTGATTGTACTGCACAGTTGGTGGAGCTATGTGCTCTGGTGCTTGCACTGGAGTTTGCTGATCCCCGAGTCACTACTCTTATAGTAAGTGACTTGTTTTACTGTGTTCAGTCCTTCAACGACAATCTGTTCTTTTGGTCTCAAAATGAATATTGTGATTCCAAAGGTAGCACAATTAAGCATAAACTGCTTTGGGTTCGAGTGGCAGAACTTAAAGAACATCTGCCTCTCGTGAATGTATTTCACACTCTTGGGTACCAGCGCGTTGGTGTCCATGCTGTCGGTAACAGCTTAGCTGACGAAGCAACGAAAACAGCAGTGGCGACATATTTAGTAGCAGCAGTTACAAGATCCAAAAGTAAGAAGGGAAGTAATTACCCGAGGGGTTTCCCTTCTCGTTACCATTATCACTTAAGTCCTGATAAAGTCCCATTAGTGAGAATTAACGACGTTGGTGACAGATTGATTCCCAACGCGGACTGCAAACCATCTCTGATATCAGCGGCTCATGAGGGTATGGCGTCTGCCCATGCCGGCGTTGCAGCAACTGTTTCTCTGTTACAACAACGTTACTGGTGGCGCGGGTTATATAAACAAGCTCTCACGTATGTTCTTGATTGTGACATTTGCCAGCAGATTAAACCTTCAACTGCTGCGCGTACACCACAAACTCAGTTGTACATATCCAATAAACCACTTGGGTGTGTTTATCTGGATCACTGCAGTCCATTCTCCTCTGATACTGCGTACAAGTATATCTTAGTTGCAGTGGATTCGTGCACATGTTTTCTGTGGGTATGGCCACAAAGGAGTGCTGATGCCCGTACTGTCATCAGGGATTTGCGTGTCTTTGTGGGAAGTTTTGCGTGTAGTACCTTTCATTCTGATCAGGGCCCTGCATTCACTTCTAAGGCGTACAAGGAAGCCATGAAAAATTTGGGGGTCCAAGTCAAATTTTCGTCTCCATACCGACCTGAGGGTAATATTGTAGTGGAGCGGATGAACCGTGACTTAAAGCAATCCTTGACAGCTAGGGTTTTAGGCACTGGCCGGAACTGGTTAGCCCATCTGTATAACGTCCAACGTGCACTTAATAATCTCCCTAGAAGGTCTCTGGGTGGGCGGACCCCATACATGATGCTCTTTGGCATAAATATGTTTGTCCCGGACCTTGATGGTCTAGACATGGCGGCGTCAGCCACACCCTTTGACGTAGATGATCACTGTGCTTTTTTACAGAATCTACAAGAAGCCAGAGACAGTCTTGTGAAGGAACACTTGCCCTCCGCATCTGATGCTGCGCTTCAGATTCCGGTAGTCGGCTGGCTACCTCGAGTTGGTGACCTGGTCCATGAGAAGGTGGAGAACAAGAAGGAGTTCGGCCCCACTTATCGAGCCCCGGTTCCAGTGCTTGGCGTGCAGGGTACAAGAACTGTCATTTTACCTCCACTTCCTGGTAGCAAGGATAACAGGTACATCTCCATTGACAATGTCAAACTACAGCGAGTGGCCAATTCTTCTTAGTATGACTCCAGCGGTCTCTTGCCCTGCGATACTGAGAAATTCTGTTTTGGCTCCGGCTCCTACCACCATGCCTGATGTTGCCATCGAGATGCATACAGTTACTGATCCTTTGTTGCTACCACCGGCTGGTGGTCTACCTGAAGATACTGAGTATGCTTATCCTGCAGATGTAACATTACCTGTTTTACAATCAACCGCAGTTACCCAGTCACGTTTCTCCTTTGATACTACCTCTATGACTTCCAGGGCCCCGTCAAAAGTTTCTATTTTTGCTGTTTGGTTTAAAAGACATTTTTTGATTCCCCCTTGGACTTACATTTGGCTGATGCTCATATGTATTTTTTTATTTATGTCCATCGGATTTGTAGTGGTATTTTTCGTCTTGTGAACGGACACTACCTAAAAGAAAGATCTACAATTAGACTAATTGCTCATTTTGTAATCACTCTACCTGCCAAGGAAGGATCACGGAACGCTGCCCACGGAGGGCGCATTGCCATTTGTTCTGATTGCGAAGGGTCGTGCCGCTGGTGGGAGCTTCCCCGCATTCGGCGGACAGCCTGCACGCTCCCAGCGTGCACTAGACTCCAGGGCTACCTGTTGGCTTCACCGGGGGACTGCGAGGACCAGCAGCACCTACATCCAACAGCTGGTGCCTCTTCCCCCGGAGGCCACGCCCCCTAATTGTCTTATTATAAACTGACCAGCCCCAAACGCAACGCGGGACGCGCGCGGGGAGAAGCGCGGGCGAAGCCCGGGCCAAGGGCGGGCCCGTTTAAGCCCGTTCAAGACCGGGCAGGACTGGACTGGGCCACCCCATTTGCAGTTCGTGTTTTAATATCCTGCCATTGTCATTTCACATTAACTTTTTACTATTGGCTTGAGATTATTCATTGTTCCTCACTATTGTAATAATTTTCTCGGTACAATGTCCCCGAGAACCACTAGGAACACAGTTAAAAAGCAGGCTCAATCCGCTGGCGAGGTCATTGGCCCAATTGACCAATTTATAACTAAAGCCAACGATGCTATTGAGCAGGGCATTATCTTACTGGATCGGAGGATCTCACAGGACCTGATGATTGCCAGACGCTCTTCGATGGGCCTACTGGCTACTGCAAAAACCCCCTTACGTCCTGTTGATCTACCTCCTCCAGTGACAGTGCATGCAGAAACGCACACTGTTCCTTGCACAGTGGACCTTTCTGCATCTTTGGACTTGTCTGATTCCCATCTATTCCTGGAAAAATCTCCTGCTATTTTTGTTACTCAACTAGATAACACCCCCTCTTCCTCAATGGCTAGGGGTATACGAGAAGGAGCTATCCCTAAAAAACCAAAGAGGAAGACAACCACTAAACTCCCCCATTCCACCATTCCTCCTGTCACAACCATCCCTGCAACTCTTCTTGCCTCTAATTTTCCCCCGCAAAACCCTAACCTTTCATCCCTCCATCATTCTCCTTCACTGTCAAATGTTCAAATAGTGGATTCTATTCCTGCTGATCTGAACATCAGCTGCACCAGCTCAAGTAGCAATTACAGCGGAGGAGATATGGTGAATGGTAATCTTACAATCAATGCATGTACCAACGACAGCCTATTGCTTACCAGAATTGGCGATTTATTTAAATTTCACTTGGAACCCATAGAAAAGGCCTTACACATGGTTCAGTCTCAACTTACCCAACTGTCCCTTGCACTATCCCAAAGTACAGGAAACAAGAAGGATCCTAATTTGGCGAAAGGTAGGCCCATTACTTCAAAAACTCCAAACGCCAAAGTGCTAAAACCTGGAACCTTCGCGCAGAACCCCAATTCTAACAAACAAAAAGTCCCTGAGAAGCCTACTCAAAATTATTCCCTAGTATCTACAAACAAGCCGCAACCACCTCCTAAATCCTCTAATCCTCTACCACCCCGCCCCGTAACCAATCCTAAACCAACAGCACTTTCCCTACCAAACCCTCCTTCTTCCCTTCTCACCTCTACTGCCCCCACTCCCGCTCCTGTCCAATCCAATAATGCTACTGGACTCAACACCATTCCCAATAATCGTAAGAGAAGGATTCCCCCTATCCATCTCCCACCTGAGGCCTCTCCATATGTAGTAATAATGACTGGGGTTCCGGAACTCCCCCCAAACCAAGATGAACCGGTTTGGTCCCTAAAAAATAAAGTAATCTTCTGGTTGTCCAACAATAGACCGCTTCCAATCTTTATGGACAACAGAGTTACTACAGTGCGTAGAGTGCCTTGGTTAGGCAACCTACCAAAAAACACACAGGGCGACTGTATTATAGTAAATTTTGAAGATCCAAATACAGTCGAGCATATTTGCTCCTGGGGTGATCAAATCTCTACTGAAGGGATAGCTACCCATAATTTGTCGTATTTCTATCCCCCTAATACACGACGTAACGCAGGTCCTCCGTGGTCCTGGACGAGGGTAGGAAACTGGGGCGGAATCAGAGACCGAAACCAGTGGTCGGGGTATGGCTTTAGCAACCCACCACCAGGCCACTTTAGCAATTGGAGAGGTCCACTACTATCCAATCGATATGATTGCCTGGATATGGTGGACTGACTACCATCTCCACCCATGACAGACAGCAGTTACAACAGCGTCTTTCCTAACCCAAAAGACCCCTGTAAGAGCATTCGGGCGGTTGGCTCCTTCTCGTCATCTTTGTATGGTACCCAGTTTGAGTCTTCCCCTCCCCAGTACACCCTGACCCAACAGCAGTCATCTTCTCCTCACCAGGTCGCGTGTTACATCATGTCAGCTACCCCCGCAGACCCGTTCCCCAATCTACAATCTACTACTCCCCAACCCAGTGAGCCTAAACCCAACCCTCCTCTTTCTGCTATAACCACTCAGTCTCCGTTCCAACTCCCAGATTCCTCTGCTGAACCTCAGCCTCCAAATTCTACCTTTTCATCAACTCAGGACCTTCCAATTTTATTCTGGAACGTAGCTGGCTTAAGATCGAAAATCCATCTTCAGTCTTGGGTGGAAGTAACTAACAAATTTAAGTTAATCTGCCTAGAAGAAACTTGGGCAATTGACCCTATTCATATTCAGGGTTTTAAAACATTTCACCTCCCTTCCTTACCGTCCACTCATGGTAGATCCAAGGGCGGCTTAGCCATCTATGTTTCCAACTTAATTCCCTTTACGATCACGGAAGTTCCGTTAGTCTCGTCAATTTTTCAAATCCTTAAAATAGTTCCAGACAATAACTCCTGTTATTATCTCATCAATATGTATAATAACTCTTCACCCAGCGACTGTGTAAAATCTCTGTCGGAAATTACCCTGTATTTACAAGACCAAAAAGCTATGAGTCAAGAGTTAAATTGTCATATTGTGTGGGGTGGGGATTTCAATGTGTATTTGTGTAACAATCATAGCAAAGGTATTTGTGGGCTTTTAGACGAGCATGATGTCCCCCTGGCCCACTTCACCCACAGTACAGTGGGTCACGCACTAAATAGCTGTATTTTCGCACTAGAACTTGAATTCGCGAACATTTTAGTATGTCCTGCTGTAGAGTTCAAGACGACTTTTCATGGTAGAGGTGCTACTACAACCATCGATTTTATTTTATGCTCTCAATCTCTAAACAACCGACTGAAGCAATTTACAACTGGCACAGACCCCTCAAGCGACCACTACTCAAATAGCATAACCATAGCATTAAATACTCCATCCTTAGCCTGCCCAAAAACAAGCCTCTTAGCGCAGCACTCTCTGGAGATGAATAAAATTAACGGTTATACTGTTAAGTGGACGATGACCAACCCCACAGAGATCACTAGTAAGATTATCCAAAAAACCCTTCCTTTAATCCACCACTGTCTGGAGATGTCATCTTCCCCCCAGCTGATTCTCTCCAGCTTTATCAAGATATTAGAAGTCATCAGACAAGAGCTTACCCGTCCCCATAGGACTCACGACAATGATAAGGACTCGAAAGGTGGTTTGATTCCCGTTGCCGTAAAGCGCAGCGTGCATTGAAAAATGCTCTACACAATCAGACTAGGGACCAGCCACAAATCGCCTCCTTAAGGAAAAACTACAAGATGGCACAGCAATCCCGTAAACGGGAAATAAAAAATAATCTCTGGGCCCAACTACACCAGAGCACTCTAACCAAGGACTCCACCATGTTTTGGAGAACAGTTAAGGCCCCTTTCCTAGCTGATGAAACTGCGATACAACATCTAGATGTGGCAGTACCCGCCGATAAATGGGTAGCACACTATTCGCAGATCTTCGGGGACAACCCCTTGACAACCGAGGCTCCCAGACCAGATGCGGAAGCTTCCACTAGCAATAACATCTTCCCTATTGACCTCCACTTCGATCTAGAGGAGATAATCACAGCACTGACTGCCTCAAAGACCGGTAAGGCGCCCGGTCCAGACGGGGTCCCCCTAGACATATTTGTGAGCAACATAGATCTTTGGTCTCCAATTGTCACACAGGTCATGTCTGCGGTTACCCAGATCGGCCTTATTGACTCTTGGTCTACTTCTGTGCTCCTGCCCATTTTTAAAAAGGGAGATCGGGACAACCCAGCCTGTTACAGGCCCATCTCCCTTTTGGATTCCCTAGGCAAGGTCGCTGGCAGACTAATTCTGGAGCGATTAAGGGACTGGGCCACAGAGAATAAGATCTTAACTGACTTACAGTTTGGGTTCCAGGAGGGCCTGGGCACTGTGGAACAGGCCTTAAATCTGACTTTACTCATAGGCAAATACGCTGGGGCCAAAGGCGGTAAACTTCATCTAGTCTATGTGGACTTGAGTTCCGCATTTGATTGCGTAATTCATTCCAAGCTATGGGCGATCCTGAAAAATCTGGGCATAGATCTTGCACTGCTGAATTTTCTCCGAGAGCTATACTCGGATGCAAAAGCTTGTGTGAGATACGGTATCAAAGGGGAGCTTACTGAATCCTTTAACATCGAAAAAGGTGTAAGGCAGGGATGCGTCCTTGCTCCATTCCTATTTAACATCTATACTAATGGACTGGAGCAAGCGATGTTAGCTGATAGCAAAGATCTCCCCTGCATAAGCTCCCGCCCTATCCCTGCATTACTGTATGCAGACGATTCAGTTATCCTAGCAAGGACACCTAATCAACTTCAGATCCAACTAGAAAAATACTGCGAATTTATGTCTTCTCTTGGTCTCAAAGTCAATAAGTCCAAGACTTTCGTTATGAATATCGGGAAGAGAGCCCAAAAATGTAAATCTCTCTTTATTGAGAAGACCAGATTAGAAACTGCCATTACCTACCCCTATCTAGGTATTCTTATTGATAACCACCTGTCCTGGAAACCTGCCATATCCAGCAAAAAACTGCAGTTTCAACGCACAACATCCGCACTGACTTCGTTCTCTAGGAAACTTGGTAAGCCCGCTCCTACTGTGCTTTTGAAGATCTACCAAGCTAAATGCATGAGTGTGGCTACATACGGCGCCGGAGTCTGGGGCTATGTGTCCGCAGACGAGCTATAAATTATAGAAAATTACTTTCTGAAATACATATTAGCCCTCCCCCGTAGTGCTCCTACTTTCGGCACCCATGTGGAACTCGGTTGGGAGTATCTGACTGACATCATTAGTTACCAGCCGATTCTACTATGGCACCGTATATGGACTCAGGAGCAATGCCATCTAACTAGGTCACTAATATCTGACTGTCTCACTTTGTCCCACTGGAACAAGATTCCTTGGCTCTTATATGTTTCAAAATTTTTGACAGATTTGAATCACCCTGCTTATTTCACTGACCCTGAATCTCTATTGGGTATATCCAGAAAATCTTTGAAAAAGCTATGTGCTGACCACTTAAGCGATCTTCGTTTGTGTTCTGAACTTGTCAAAAAGTCAAATGTTCATTTAACGATGGTCCAATCTTCTTATGGCATTCAACCTTATTTGTCATTTTTTCAGTCAAATTATGAGAGGTATGTTTTAACCAGATTTCGGTTTGATGTATTTTATCGCCTTGTCTCACTGCCTGTGCCCTTAGACTGGTCACGGGAACTAACAAACTGTCCCTGTGACGGTCTTACTCGCCAGTCAACCCTGCACGTAACCTTTTTCTGCGGTTTCTATAAATCTCCGCGGAAACGATGGCTGGTTCCATTGCTCCGACACTTAGGACTGAGAAGATGCAGACCGGCCCTTTTGGCACTTCAATACTTAGACACCCCGTACGTTGCCAAAACCGTAGCCTGCTTTCTCAAAGCCTGCTTGAAAACTCATTCTCAACTATTGGCAACTGTTTCCTAAGATTTTACTGACTATTGTGCTATTATTCTTGTATATAGAGTGTTAGTGTTTACTTTTAAAATGTCTGCCTTCCTTAACAGTCAATGAGCAAACCGAATTTTTGCTGACTACTGTGTTATTATTCTTGTATTTAGAGTGTTAGTGTTTACATGTAAAATGCCTGCCTTTCTTAGCAGTCAATGAGCAAACTGAATTTTTATAATGTTGTAATGTTTTAAATGTACTTTTTATGATTGTAAATTCAATCGAAATAAAGTTAAAAGTAAGTAAGTGTAAGTAAGTAAGACTAATTGATGGAACTTTGGCCCCTCACTCCTCATCACACATCATGAAAAGAGACCAGACTTTTGTGAATATTACTGCCTGGCCTGTGTTAGATGGGTTTGCATGGGATGCTGTTAAATTTCAGATTCATGGTCCGACTGAGGTTATCAATGTACCAAATGTATTTTGTGTTAATATGGGTGATGTGGTCAAACAAAACATCCGCTCTGATGATTGGGACATTCAGACCATAGAAGCACTATTTTCTGATTTGAAATATTATGCCGCTTTTGATGCTGGAGATTTGTATTTAGACACTGCTAATTACGGAGAGTTGTTTTGCTATCAACATTATGGCAATCATTTCCTACATAAAGCCAATACGTTTCGTAATTTTGTAAATTATACACAATGGGAACATTGCCCAACGCCAATGTTAGGCAGCTCCAGCACATTGGTGAACAAATTTGCCTATTTTACTGATTTCAGTGTTTCAAATCCTGCCGCCTTTTATTTTAAAATGGCAGCGGAGTCTGCCTCGAAGGTTAGGCTGACACACACTAAATTATTATATTCCAAATCCTTTATGGATGATTTAGCGGTCAGGGGTTATGATCTGTGGAAAGATACTATTGATCTTAAATCTGTCTGGGGTTCTAAACCATGGCAGGTACAAGGAACAGAAGCTTTGCATCGTGCCTGCCTCATCCCGAACCACATGTTATTTTTGAATTCGACTATTTTTCAGACCACCTGCTTTGGATTGGCTACTTCTAAAAAGCTGAATTCCCCCTCTATTCCAGATCCGGGTGCTTATCCAAATTGGGATAATCATACAGATCTGTCCCTTGATGCGTTGCAGTCATACATTACTAACTCATCCTTCAATATTTCTAAGTTCCACTCTGAAGGATGGTTGACTTGGCAGACGAGTTCAGATTCCTGTCAACATCGTTTTTTGGGTCTGAAGCCTGGGTATACACAGGATCGTGTAGACCCCTGCTTTGAATCTTCTCATTCTGTTACTACCTACTCCGTTGGGAAGTTATGCCAGTCTTGGCTGCAACACTCCACCTTGGTATCTGTTAAAGTTCATTTATCTAAATTACATGACAAAATAGATCTCAATGATTTTGTTAAAGGTCCTGTAGGTGGCAGGTCCAAAAGATGGGTGTATGCTATTTATAACGAGGTTTGGCAGTTATCACAAATTGAAGCTGCTTCCAGATTGAGAGCTATTGATCAGGCCAATATGGAAAAAGTGCTAGCTGTTATAGATAATAGCATTAACACCCTTTCTTCCAGAATTTACATATTAGATAATATTGTTTCTTCTGTTGTTGATATCGTGCAGGATGATGTGTCTGTTTTATATCATGGTCAGAATCAATTGCGTTCTATAATGCAGTTTGCATGGACATTGCAAACGTTAAAAGCTGGGAAAGTCCCCTGGGACTATATGAATACTTCATCATTATTCCTTCCTTTTAATCTAACTGCGAAACAACAATTCATGTCCATGAAAGTTGCAACATACTCATTACTGCATATTGAAAAGTTAGAACCTTTGCCTTTCTCAGTGGCCAAATTGAACTCAGCTGTGTGGCTTATCCACGGGTTAATCACATTGCCATTTCCATTGTTTAAATTCAGTTCGTGCATGAAACATTATGCCCTAGGCAGGTATGAACTGTTGGGTACTGCTTTCCTGCATGAAGTATGGTCACTCCCATTTACATACAGGTGCATGAGAGAAGGTAAAGAAGTTTATTTGAAGGGTGAGGAGTGTTCTTCCACACCTGATCATTCTGTAGTCTGTAGGCACATCCAATTGCATGGCGCGTTGCTAGCTAACGGTAGTTATTTGCTTTTGAATAATGAGGCTTGCTGCGGAATGCTACAGGGAATTCCCTACATTGTGACTGTATCACAGAGAGTAGTCTGCTGTAAAAATGTCCTTTTCCCACCCCCGCATGGGCGGCTGGATGTATCCATCTGGCCTTCCATTTCAACCTTGAAGGCAGAGTTCAACAAGATGAGCAGAATAAGGGCTCTATTGTCTCAAAAAGAGGTCGCTCTGACTTCGTCCCATGAAACATTTGTCCTTCACACCCGTACCGAGGTGCAGGCGCTTTAAAATACTGATCTCCCACTTCATTTTGGTGCCCTGATTCAAACTATATTTAACGCCTCGTCAACAACTGGCTTGGCGCATTTTTTCACGGCCTCGTGACCTCCTTCCAAACTATTTTTGGTGTGATACCGGCCTTTTGTTTCATTCTATTTTTTCCAGCGTCTTTGGAGGGCTCCCATTGATTCTCGCCCTCACGGCTGGCGTGCTGCTGTTGATCTGCGTACTGCGCAATGGCTGCACACTGTGTGTCATGCAACAGCCTGTCGCGGCTGCTCCATCTTCGTAACCGGATGCTTGAATACTATGGAACTTTACCACTGGCAACCCTGAACATAGCCTATGGATTATCCTTCCGGTTTGCCTACTTTACATGCGTACAACCTGTTTTTCATTGCCTAGATTGTTCTTTCGAGTGGGCTCTGGATTTGTGCTTGTCAAACTTGGTGTCTCCTGTCCCGGATTATGATCGACTGATGAGTCCATTAGTGGCTCATGAGTTGAACTGTTCTGGTGTTAGAATTATGGACGGTGGAGCGGCACATGGAGTCCTTGGGAATTGGGACATCGGAAAGGCAGAGTATGACTTCTTGGCACGAAGTTATTTAGAAGAACACGCCAGTTGTCCTCTAAACGTGCTAGAGGCTCCAGTGGTTGAAGAACATGTATGTTCGTTTACCTTGTTAGACTGGATGGCGGACACTTTTGCAACTTGTTCCAATGACTTCCCTCCATTTTGGTTTTTGTTAACGCTTTTTTCGAACTTTCACTGCTCTTTATTTGGATTTCCAATACATGCACTTGGTTCTGCTCTGTCGAACTTGAACTCTGCATTCCTTTTTGTATCCCTATTTGTTCGTGGTCCGATCAAGAAGGGGTGTAGTGAAGGTAGCGCTTTAGATGCATACATTGCTATGTTAGCATAAGCGCGTTAGCTTTTAGAAAGCCATCTTGTCACTTTTGCTGCTTTTGCACACGACACTGCTGAGACATGATATTATTTGAGAACTGCTTGCTCGCCTTTTCTTCACATGAGTACTGTCTGTTGTTCACATCCCTAGACGTGCACTGCGACCTTGGTCTGAACATTGTGTGCAAAACACTCTGAGCCGCCAGACAATGTATGTTTTTGAGTCCAGGTTGATCGGCCCACTCTCAAGTCATAATATGCACACAGCTGCAAATACCTGAATGTCGAGAGCCTTTAATATTACAGTTTGCATGCGTTTGAAACACATTCTGGAGAAGAACATTTCCAGGCGCAGAGCAAAGCTGATCCTGTGATGTGATTCACCTAAAGCTGATCTTTACGGTATGGGGTTCCCCATTTAAGCCTAGAGACCTTCTATTAGTCTAATAATATTAGTTTAATAGCGAAAGGAAGGTGGCTGCATTCCACAGTCATTTATACTATAATTTCTCCTTTTATTTTCTATGGTATTGTAACAAGGCTGATGGTTTTGATTATAATCATTTGTCTGCTTATGTTAGCTAAAGTACTGCATCTTAGGACACGTAGTTTATAAAATAAACCTTTTAAATTTTACCGTGTCTCTGATTACTTCTGTTGTGGATTGATATATGAATAATAGCGAACAGGTATTTCTGATTCCCACCATTCCTGAGAATACTCTAAGTCGCTTGTTCTGGGTTGTCTATACATTGGGACCTCCGAGATAATACGGATAACGAATGGGACACTGATGCTGGTCGGATAGGGGTTCTGGGTACTGAGGTGAGTTTTTGGTACACCACAATTCACTGAGGTCCTGGTTTCCTGCGCATAGTCCTGTGCATGAGCAGAATCCCTGCAACACCTCCACACACCCTGGGGACCACCACCTCCCCAGGGCACTAATATTTAAATGCGGGGGTCCGTAACGGAGCCCCGAGCCCCAGACATTGCATCACTGGCTCCAGTAGGGGGGCCGCGCAGCACCCCTCCCAACATTGGCAAAGCCCCGGGAGGGTGGTGGTCCCCGGGGCTCGGGGCTCCGTTACGGACCCCCGCATTTAAATATTAGTGCCCCGGGGAGGTGGTGGTCCCTGGGGCATGTGGGGGGCTCGAGCCCCCCCACACAGGTATATATATAT
This sequence comes from Triturus cristatus, assembly GCF_964204655.1. Classification (NCBI taxonomy): domain Eukaryota; kingdom Metazoa; phylum Chordata; class Amphibia; order Caudata; family Salamandridae; genus Triturus; species Triturus cristatus. Next base: position 40,785,500 of record NC_140583.1, on the reverse strand, counting down.
TTTTTTAAAGAAGCCCCGGTGGGTGGCAGTTCCCGGGACTGCGGGGGGCACATGTCCATTAAAGCTCCGGGGGGTCCCCGGGGTTTGGGGGGCCTTGGAGGCACCCCCGAACCTTTAAAAAGCATGCCCCAGGGTGGCGGTCCCCAGGGTTGCGTGGGGGCCATGTGCCCCCCGCAAATATTTTATCAAAGCCCCGGGGGTTGGCGGTCCCCGGGTCTGCGGGGGTCCCCCTGGGCCTCTGCAATTTTATTTCTACATGCCCCCAGGACTTGGCCCACCCAAGGGCTTAATTAAACGAAGCGCGGGAGCCAACGCTTCGTTTTTAAAAAGAATTTCGGCCGTATTCGCGCACCCAGCGTGAATTCGGCTGATGTTTTTTTTTTGTAAATAAAAAGCTTTTTTGGGCCCTGGGGGTCGTTGTGGGACCCCCTGAGCAGGCCTAGAGGTTCAGGGTGTTTCTACCCTGCCCCCTTTTCTTGTTTTTTGCGCTAGTTTTACTGTTTTCTTGTGCATTGGTTCTACCGAGGCACAAGATGGCTGCCAACACTTCCTGCTTTGGAGTGTTGACAGCCAATTAGAATGCAGCTCGTGATCGAGAGGGTGCGCATATCCACTGTGCCTCTATATATCGAAACTTTTATTTTTTGATTTTGTCAGCAACTACTGAACAGATTTACACCATTTAAAAAAATGTCTCTTTCTGAACCAAGGGCTACCCTTTTGCCGAATTTGGTGTAATTCCGTTCAGCGGTTTTCGCTGTAACCGTGTCTAAAGTTTCCGATGGGAAATTGATTGTTTGACCTCTATTTTTTTAATTTCTCTGGAACTACTAAATGGATTTACACCATTTAAAAAAAGGTCTCTTTCTGAGCCAAGAGTTACCTTTTAGCAAAATTTGGTGTAATTCCGTTCAGCAGTTCGGGCTGTAGCCCTGTCTAAAGTTTCCTATGGGAAATAACATGGAGAAAACACGTTTTGAGACCCCCCATTTTACTCGGCCCCCGCTTAGCGAATCACCCCGAAACTTTCAGGATAGGAGGTGACCGGAACAGGCCATACGTTTGGAACATTTCATGAAGATTCGTCAACCGGCGCCAAAGTTATTGGGAGAACAAAAAATGAGTTTCCAATGGAAACTAGGTCCTAACTATAACTATCTACTGGCGACCGCCAGTAGATCCTAAGACTTAATAGGTCATTTTTCTTACTATGCCTGTGTCCATTCCGGTTATTCCTTCTGAAAATCTGGTCAGCCTCAGACACTCTTAAGTGGTCACCTGAACATGCGGAGAGCAGAGGGTCTGAGGCACAGAGGTTGAAGCACACTTAAGTGGTCACCTGTACATGCGGCGAGCAGAGGGCCTGAAGCACAGAGGTCGAGGCACACTTAAGTGGGCACCTGTACATGCGGAGAGCAGAGTGTCTGAGGCACACTTAGGTGATCACTTGTACATGGGGAGAGCAGAGATTCTGAGGCACAGAGGAAGAGGTACACTTAAGTGATCACCAGTACATGCGGAGAGCAGATATTCTGAGGCACAGAGCTCAAGGCACCCTTAAGTGGTCACCTGTACATGTGAAGAGCAGAGGGTCTAAGGCACACTGGTCGAGGCACACTTAAGTGATCACCTGTACATGCGGAGAGCAGAGGGTCTAAGGCACACAGGTCGAGGCATGCTTAAGTGGTCACCTGTACATGCAGAGATCAGAGTGTATGAGGCACACTTAAGTGATCACCTGTACATGCGGAGAGCAAAGGGTCTGAGGCACAGAGGTCTAGGCATGCTTAAGTGGTCACCTGTACATGCGGAGAGCAGAGTGTATGAGGCACACTTAAATGGTCATCTGTCATGCGGAGAGCAGAGGCTTGAGGCACAAAGGTTGAGCCCACTAATGTGGTCACCTGTACATACGGAGAGCAGAGGCTCGAGGCACAAAGGTTGAGCCCGCTAATGTGGTCACCTGTACATGCGGAGAGCAGAGGCTCAAGGCACAAAGGTTGAGCCCACTAATGTGGTCACCTGTACATGCGGAGAGCAGAGGCTCAAGGCACAACGGTTGAGCCCACTAATGTGGTCACCTGTACATGTGGAGAGCAGAGGCTCAAGGCACAAAGGTTGAGCCCACTAATTTGTTCACCTGTACATGCGGAGAGCAGAGGGTCTGAGGCACAGAGGTCTAGGCATGCTTAAGTGGTCACCTGTACATGCGGAGAGCAGAGTGTATGTGGCACACTTTAGTGATCACCCGTACATGCGGAGAGCAGAGGGTCGAGGCACAGAGGTTGAGCCCACTAATGTGGTCACCTGTACATGCAGAGAGCAGAGGCTCAAGGCACAAAGTTTGAGCCCACTAATGTGGTCACCTGTACATGCAGAGAGAATAGGGTCTGAGGCACAGAGATCGAGGCACAAGTGATCACCTGTACATGTGGAGAGAAGAGAGTCTGAGGCACAGAGGTCAAGGCCCCCTAAATGGTCAACTGTACATGCGGAGAGCAGAGTGACGGAGGCACAGAGGACGAGGCACAAGTGATCACCTGTACATGTGGAGAGCAGAGGGTCTGAGGCACAGAGGTCGAGGCACAAGTGATCACCTGTACATGCAGAGAGCAGAGGGTCCAGACACAGAGGTTGAGCCCACTAATGTGGTCACCTGTACATGTGGAGAGCAGAGGGTTGAGGCAGAGAGGTCAAGGCACAAGTGATCACCTGTACATGCGGAGAGCAGAGTGTCTAAGGCACTCTTAAGTGGTCCTGAGTCTTGTAAGGGGGCTGAGGTCGTCCCTATTTTTAAAAAGGGGTGTAGAGACGACCCCTCCAACTATCTTCCAATTAGCTTATTGGACTCCTCTCAGAAGGTTATTAGCAAAGTGGTACTCGAGAGAATCCTACAATGGGCTGAAGAACATAAGATTCTTTCTGAGTACCAAGCGGGGTTCCGGGCTGGATCTGGGACAATAGAGCAAGCCTTTAGATTATTGTTAATCTATTGGAAAGTCGTTGTTATAGGCAAAGGCAGCCTTTATTTCGCGTTTATAGATTTAAGGACTGCCTTTGACCTTGTACCCCGGGAACGTCTTTGGGGAGTGCTGTCAGATATGGGGATACCACCAAATATCCTATCAATCTTAGTGAGGCTTCACAAAGGTAATTTTGCACAAGTGAGGTGGGGTACCGAGGGCCAAAAAACTACCAGAATTCCAGTGGAAAGAGGGGTCCGCCAGGGATGTGTTCTTGCTCCCACCCTTTTTTCACTTTATGTTAATGGAGTGGTAGAGCATCTGTTGTCAATGCCAGCTGACGCGCCCTCCCTGGCGGGTGAGCGAATTCCTACCCTCTTATTCGCTGATGTTACACTCTTAATTTCCAAGACGCCGGTGGGCCTCCAAAGCCTCCTAGATCATTTCCAGGCCTTTTGTATTAAGCGAGGGCTTGTAATAAACACAGATAAGACCAAATACTTGGTGTTGAATCCCCCGAAAATACTTGGGCGCCCTCCAGTACTTAACCATGTATCTCTAGAAAGGGTCACTGTATTTGACTACTTAGGTATACGTTTATCAGATACCATGCAGTGGTCCCCGCATCTTGCCAAAATGTTGTTAAGTCATAAGAGGGTTACGGGGGCGCTCCTTAAGAAACAGCGCTCCTCCCTAATTAGACCAATTGCCCCTGTTATTGACATCTATAAAGTAAAGGGTGTAAGCTCTGCCCTTTATGGGGCCGAGCTGTGGGGCACGTCTAATATTGATCAGTTGGTAAAGTCGGAAAATACATTTTTAAGGGACCTTATGCTACTCCCTCAGAGCACACCAATGGTACCTTTATTGCTTGATCTAGGTTGTCATTCTATCAAAGACCTAGCAAAACTTCGGCCATTGCTCCTGTGGGCTCGTCTTTGGCGTGTCCCGGAACTTGCTTTTTATGCTAATGGCTTATCAGAGGTTATGTCACTTGTAGGTTGGCATAAAATAAAATGGCTAAAAGATGTTAAATTTTTACTTGGTGAACTGGGTTTAAATGAAGCTTGGTCAAGTAGGTCCTCTCCCCCTAAGGCAACACTTAAAACACTGTACTGGAGGTGGGTTGCATTGAGAGCTACCTCTGAATCCAATCCTGGCAGGCTAACGGAAGAATTTTTAAAAATAAAGGATGTGGCTCTTCGGGAACCTTATCTAGACCTTGTCTGGAAACCCGTCGATAGGGCCTTGTATTTTAAATTTAGGGTGGGGACTCTTCCAGTGTGTGCATTTACTGCCCGCTGGAAGCCCCCATCCCAAACATCACCATACTGTCCTATCTGTAAGAACAAAGTAGAAACTGTTGCCCATATTCTGTTTGCCTGTCCGGTATATGCATCTCCACGGAAAAGTTGGCTGAAACCAATCTGTAGACTGTTGGGTACTGGGCATTATAACGAGGCACTTCGTATTCTAATGTCAGATACACGACCTTTGTTTGTGGGCTTTCAAAGTTTTTATCATGGACCTGGTCCATCAGAACAAAAAGGCTAGAACAAAATGTTTAATATGTATCTTAAAATTTATGATTAACTTGTGACCAAAATTGAGCAAACAATTAAATTTTATATTTGATGTAATAATGTTTTTAAACGTGTTTTTGTATATATGTCTAATGTAATTCTGTGATGCTTTTAAGATATGTTTATTGTCGTATTGTCTTAAGTGGTCCCCTGTACATGTGGAGAGCAGAGAGTCTGAGGCACAGAGGTTGAGGCACACTTAAGTGGTCACCTGTACACACGTCGAGAGCAGGGAGCTTGAAGCTCTCAGATTCAGACACAGGAAAGGTCACCTGTAGACGGCACTCATCCCACTGACGAGAAGAGGGCGCCTGAGACACACTTCTGCTAATACTAATTACCAGCGCGCGGATCAGGGCGCCCGAGGCTCATCGAAAGGTCGAGTGATCTGACAGCATCAGCCGTCGGGAGGGCCAGGCATCAAGGGTTAATAGGGAGACATGAGAGCAGCTGGCAGCTGCCACCGAGAGGCCAGGTCTGCCCCGACCTGCTCCGTCAGCCTGATTGAAATGTCTGCCGAGAGGCGCCCGCTGCAGCCAGGCCCTTCATCTGGTGTCAGCGCGGCCACTCTCGGCGCAGGAGGCCCCATTGGTGTCGGTGACCCTCGTCAGAAGGCGCAAGGAGGCAGAGAATTACAACCTGGACCGGGGTGGGGGGAACAGGAGGGTCGAGGTGTGGCGTGTGATCCATGCTTCTGTGACAGCCTGTGTGAGAGCAGGCCTCGGGAGCCCGGGGCCCAGACTTCTCTAGAGCGGCGTGGTGCGCCATCCTGAAGACTGTATGTGTGCTTGCATTGCATGTCTGAGGCACAGGCAGAGCGTCCATCACTTGTGCTTGTCACTGAGTGGAAGCATAGCCTGGGCTCCTCTGGGTCTGGGGAGTTGTAGAGGCAGGGCCCCTCTTACCTGTACCTGTGTCTTAGGAGAGACATAGGCTGAGTTCCCATCACCTGTACCTATGTCTGAGGAGAAGCATAGGCTGAGCCCCTCTTACCTGTACCCTGTGTCTTAGAAGAGACATGGGCTGAGTCCCTATCACCTGTACCTGTGTCTGAGGAGAGGCATAGGCTGAGCCCCTCTTACCTGTACCTGTGTCTGAGGAGAGCCAAAGGCTGAGCCCCTCTTACCTGTACCTGTGTCTGAGGAGAGCCGTATGCTGAGCCCCTCTTACCTGTGTCTGAGGAGAGTCATAGGAAGGGCCCCTCTTACCTGTACCTGTGTCTGAGGAGTAGCATAGACTGAGCCCCTCTTACCTGTACCTGTGTCTGAGGAGAGCCATAGGCAGGGCCCCTCTTACCTGTACCTGTGTCTGAGGAGAGCCATAGGCAGGGCCCCTCTTACCTGTACCTGTGCCTTAGGAGAGACATAGGCTGAGTCCCCATCACCTGTACCTATGTCTGAGGAGAAGCATAGGCTGAGCCCCTCTTACCTGTACCTTTGTCTTAGGAGAGACATAAGCTGAGTCCCTATCACCTGTACCTGTGTCCGAGGTGACGCATAGGCTGAGCCCCTCTTACCTGTACCCTTTGTCTTAGGAGAGATATGGGCTGAGTCCCTATCACCTGTACCTGTGTCTGAGGAGAGCCATATGCTGAGCCCCTCTTACCTGTACCTGTGTCTGAGGAGAGCCATAGGCAGGGCCCCTCTTACCTGTACCTGTGTCTTAGGAGAGACATAGGCTGAGTCCCCATCACCTGTACCTATGTCTGAGGAGAAGCATAGGCTGAGCCCCTCTTACCTGTACCTTTGTCTTAGGAGAGACATAAGCTGAGTCCCTATCACCTGTACCTGTGTCCGAGGTGACGCATAGGCTGAGCCCCTCTTACCTGTACCCTTTGTCTTAGGAGAGATATGGGCTGAGTCCCTATCACCTGTACCTGTGCCTGAGGAGAGCCATATGCTGAGCCCCTCTTACCTGTACCTGTGTCTGAGGAGAGCCATATGCTGAGCCCCTCTTACCTGTACCTGTGTCTGAGGAGAGCCAAAGGCTGAGCCCCTCTTACCTGTACCTGTGTCTGAGGAGAGCCATAGGCAGGGCCCCTCTTACATGTACCCTGTGTCTTAGGAGAGACATGGGCTGATCCCCTCTTACCTGTCCCTGTGTCTGAGGAGAGCCAAAGGCTGAGCTCCTCTTACCTGTACCTGTGTCTGAGGATAAGCATAGGCTGAGCCCCTCTTACCTGTTCCTGTGTCTGAGGAGAGGCATCGGCTGAGCCCCTCTTACCTGTACCTGTGTGTGGGATGAGGCATCCGCAGAACATCTATCACCTGTACCTGGGTCTGAGAATAAGCACACGCTGAGCCCCGCTTACCTGTACCTGCATCTGAGGAGAGGCATAGGCTGAGCCCCTCTCACCTGTACCTCTGTCTGTGGAGAGGCAGTGTGACTACTGACCATTCAGCCCAAAATTATCTTCAGACAAGTGAAGTCTATAATGTTTCACAAATATAAGGTGTGAAGTCCAGGTGGCTGTTCAACATATGTCCTGGAGAGGAGCACCACCCATCGCTGCACAGGACATTAAACTGCTTTTGTTGATCTACCCTGATTGGAGGAAGGGACCAACTCTCCCAAGGACTTCTACGCCCGAGCGATTGCCTGTCTGACCCATCTACTGATGGACCGTGATGTTGCTTTCTGACCTTTCCTGACCGATCCATAGGAAATAAAAAGTGAGGGAGACAGTCTAGACTCGCCCGCTTGGTTAAGATAATTCTCAAAGATGTCTTCACATCTATGGATGGAGGCACCCTAGAATCTGAATCAGATTTTTCAGGCAGAGCAATTTCCTGTGACAAATGGAAACAAGAATAATCCTTAGGGACAAATGTGGCAATCAGGAAAAACTACTCGATCTGGTAAAAAAACGGACATAGTTAAAGCCCACAACCTCACCCATTCTCTTAGTCAATGTAACCGGCACAAGGAATGCCATCTTAGCTGGAAGCCATGACAATTCTGCTTCTTCCAAAGGTTTAAACCGGTGTTGTTCCAGACCCTTCAGAAGAAGACAGTCTCCAAAGAAGGCACTCATTTCTGGGCCACTGACTTCTTCAAATGAAAACTTTTCAACAATCACCTCTGACCTTAAGAGCTTTAATAGCTTCCAACTGAGCGGTCAAGGTTGATTAAGCCAAATCTTTCAAAACCCCATCTCTGAGAAAATCAGAATTTTAAAGCATCTACTGTGGATACATCTAAATCCTTTGAGACACACCTTCTATGTAAAGAATTCCAATTATTTTTATAAGAACGCAAAGTAGATGGCTATCTAGACAGCTGGATGTCCAATGACTTCGAACAACCCAGATTCTCAAGATCTACTCGTTCAAGAGACAGGCCATGAACCGGAGATGAGTTATCTGAAGCAATGGTAACAATGGGAATTGGAGAGGAGACGGCTGTACTGAGAGACGCAGAAAGTGACCTTTAGCCACGGTCATCAGCAGAGAAAACCATGGTTGTCTCATCCAGAATGGAGTCACTAATAAAACAGTTCTCCTCTCCTCCCGAAATTGTCAAAGTGACTTCGGGAAGAAAGGAATTGGGGGAAAGGCATACAGGGTCCCTTGTGGCTGAGGAATTGAAAGCGCTTCCACCGCCCAAGTTGGTGGACACCATTACCTCTGAGCCAAATTGTGGAAGCCTGTTGTTGTGAGGTGCTGCAAATAGGTCTATCAATGGGATCTCTAAATGCAAGCATATCCAACTCATCCAACTGAATTCTTGAGTTGGCAGAAGGAGTTCACTGAAGAAGATTCTGACTCATGGTGTCCACTCGAAAATTCAAGGACCCTTGGATTTAAACTGCCCACAGAGCAAGTAGATGGAGCTCTGACCAGGAGAAGATCAATTCTGTTAGATGATTGAATTCCTAGGACCTTGTACCACCTTGATGAGGTAGCATCTTGCCACCTGATTGTCGGTCTTCATGAAGAATGTCTTGCCTTCTAAGTGGGATGAACAGGCCTGCAGGGTCTGCCAAATCTCTGCTAATTCCCACCAAATGAATGAAAGTAGACTTTACATCAGTAACCAGGACCCTTCAACTCCAGCTTACCTAAAGTGACTCCCCAACCCTAAAAATTCACGTTGGTGGCCAACCGAACAGGAGTAGTACACTTCAATGGAACCTCACTAAAACTTTTCTTCTACCAACCCCCACTGCAGCTTTGGGACTATTTTGGGAGACCCTGGAATGAGTAGATTGTAGTCTTTTGATGGTTGTGCCCACCAGTTTAGAATATGATGGACTTCCGGTTTGGGATGAAACCAAGCTTATGGAAGCCTTGCAGTTGTCTCGCCAACAGGCCCTGAACTCTAAACCAAACACAAGCAGTAGCAAATGACTATGTCAGTAGCCGGGAGATGGTTTAATGAATTGCTGCAATTTTCACAATCAACAGAAACATATGTGTCTTGATTAATATCTACTCTGTAGCTGGATTTCTGGAGATTAAGATACCCAACTGCTGTAGGACTTTGGTTACCACCTCTAGATCCTGTTGAGCCTTGAAAAAAAGAGAAAGCACAGAGCAACCAGTCATCATGATACAGTAAAAATGTAATGCCACATCTTGTCCCTCTCTTTTGGGGGACGCCACACTCACTCAGGCTCTGACACAGGTGGAAGGTTGGGACACATTAACCGGATTAAAGAGGACCCAAGTTAAAACTATTCTATATGGAGCAATTCTTACGGAATATCTCTGGGCAAATGCTGCCCCAGGGGGTTTACTCGTGGTGAATGAACCTCTTATCTTTCTGGACAATGCCTCGTTCAGAAAGGATTGGTCATTGATCGCGTGGAGATGCTCCAGAGATTGGCTCATCTTAATCATAGATACGGCAAAAAAAAATTCTGACGATCTGCTGATGCAAATCCAAACAAGTGAGGATAATTTTAAAACATTAATACAGATCTCTGTGTTTAAGAAAAAACTAGAAGAGACGAACAAAACAGTTAATGAGTATAAGGATTATCTCATGAATTCAAAGGTGCACAAGTTACAAAAAGACCTAAAAAAAATTTCAAGGGAGAAGGTGTATCCTTATATTAATGATGAATATATTAAACTGAAGGAAAATCAAAATCTACAAAAGAAGACTACAAAACATCAGACAGATACATCTAGTTCTGGTAGTGAAAGCAGTGATGCGGATTACCGACCAAGATTTAGGGGTAGAGGCTGGTCAAAGAGGTATTCGCGTCCTTACCACCCACCACCTCAGATGGGATTCGGATGGCCTCCCATGTATCCACCTATGGGCCCGCCTCAATTCTTCCCAAATGAATACCCACCTTTTTTAGAGAGAGGCAGGGGGAGGGGGAGAGGGAGGCAGAGGCCACAGAAAACCCAGCGGGTTCAATGGGAGGACATGAACCAGCGCATAACATGCAGCATGGCACGAGAGGCGGAACCGAGCACCAGCAGGGAACACACTTAGGGCCTCATGTAGGTAGCTAAATACCGGTCGGTAACGGCCGAAATTCGGTAAATATCCCGTTACCGACCGGTATTTAGCTATTTGGGATGTAGGAGGCATAATTCAGGATTCGGTAAATTACCGAATCGGTAAAATACCGAATCGGTAAATACCGAATCGGTAAATACCGAATCCTGTAGGGAGCACTCTCAAGAGTGCAAATTAGAATTAAGAATTCGTTATTTACCACCAAATACAGGTTGGTGATAAATAACGAATACCTTGCAAAACGCAATATTTTGCAGATGTAAGAGTGCCATGTGGCAGACATACATGCCCTTAGGGCATGTATGTGCGCCACATGTGCACACATGCAAGAATCAGGGGTGCAACAGGGTGTCAATGTGACACCCTGCCACCCTTGTATATGCTCCCCCCATTACCGAATCGGTATTTACCGAATCGGTAATGGTGACTGGCTTCCCATTGATTCCTATGGGCCTCCAGGCCCATAGGAATCAATGGGAAGGTATGCCCCATTACCGAATCGGTAAATACCGATTCATAATTACCGAATTTTTCCGATTCGGTAAAATTTACCGAATCATTACCTACATCACATTTACCGATTCATAAATACCGAATCGGTAAAATTCGGTATTTATGAATCGGTAAATGTGTTGCTACCTACATATGGCCCTTAGTGATGAATCTAAGTAGCAGGTCATTAACAGAGACACAAGAAATGGTCCTTTCTAAGGGACTGGGTTTTGTTCCTACAAACCAGTTAGATTCCTTCAAACTTAAATGTGAATTGGCTGGTTTCTTTCGGAGTGTGCGTCTTAAAGTTTTTTTTTATGACAAAGAGGCACAGGACAAAGGGGATGACACGGGGCTAAAAAACCACTCGACCTTTGTACCTAGTGTAGGACAATTACCCCCAGAGGTGGGTGTTTTTGAACAAGCAGTATTGAGGGAGGTCGAACTGCTGGAAACCTCTGAGAAGATTAAATCATTCTCAAATCTCCCCAGAACTGAGAGAGAAGCCCTTAATGAACTAAGGGATGACCCTACACTTACAATAAAACCTGCCGACAAGGGTGGAGCGATAGTGATTTTGGACAGAAATGTGTATAACACGGAATGTCTCCGTCTTCTGGGTGACAGAAGAAATTATGCTATTCTACCTGAAGATCCAACGGAGGAACTACGGGTTATGATCAGTACATACGTAGAAGAGGCAGTTGGAAAAGGAAGCGGCTTTCCTCTGTAAATCACATCCAACAGTGCCGTACTTCTACATCTTGCCTAAGGTGCATAAACTAACACGGCCCCCTCCTGGACGGCCGATAGTGTCAGGCACCAATTCGATACTAGAACCTTTGTCCAAATTTTGTGACGTCTTTCTACGCCCTCTGAAAGATACAAGAGAGGTTTTAAATCTGATAAAAGACATGGAATTTGACCCTGACAAAGACTTGATGATGGGACTCGATATTGAGTCGTTGTATACGAACATTCCGCAGCAAGAAACATTAAGGGTTATTGAGAACATACTCTTTGCTGAGGAATGGAATTACAACACACCACGGGCATTCATCCTGAGCCTTTTGGAACTGGCCCTAACGAAAAAAAACTTTTTTAAGTTTGAAGACCGTTTCTACCTACAAACCCATGGAACTTCCATGGGGAGTTCCTGTGCCCCCAGTCTGGCATGCCTTTATGTTTCAAATTAGGGTATGGCGTAGGTACATCAATGATGTTCTCATCATCTGGAGAGGTAGTAGAGACCTGGCATACACCTTTATGGATTGGGTAAACCATAAAAATACATTTTTATTCTTTACTAGCACACTTACAAATGAGGCACTACCTTTCTTGGACCTTTGGATAAGAGCAGAAAACGGAGGTTTAGCGAGTAGTGTTTTTCATAAACCTACGGACAGGAACAATTTGCTATCCTTTCAGAGCTTCCATCCTCGCTCACTGAAAGAAAATTTGCCGTATAGACAGTTCCTGCGTCTTCGCAGGAACTGTTCCTCTATTGGGGATTACAAAAAAGAGGCGAGTATTCTTAGTGAGAAATTGAAACACAGAGATTATCCTGAGAAAGTAATTTCTAAGGCACAAAAGAGAGCGAGAAATTGCAACAGGGAATCCCTCCTACAAACACAAGATAAAGAAAGAGTTGAGAGCAGTATTTGTGTCACAACGTTTAACACAGCATCTAACCACATAAAAAAGATAATACAAAAGAACTGGAGGATCTTGAACTCTAATGGGTTAGGACAACCTCTCCCACTATTCTCTTTCAAAAAAAGTGCAAGCATAAAAGACACTATTGTCAATACACGTCCGAGATCATCAATGGTTGGAAATAATGGTTGTCATCAAGATCATTTTTTGCCTCCTGTGATGGGACACTATGCCTGTGGCTCCTTTAGGGCATGTCCCTTGTCTCTGAATGGAAAAAAAGGTGGATATTGGGACCGATTACCCTTGGGAGCAGAGAAAACATACCACATGCAATACTGAGAATGTGATTTATTTGATAAGGTGTCCATGTAACCTATTGTATGTTGGAATGACCACGCGCCAAGTAAAAACGCGCATTTTGGAACACCTTAGTACAATACGTTGCGGAAAAACAAATACAAAACTGACAGCTCATTTCCACCAAAAAAAACATAATGAACAAGATTTAAGGTGGACAGTGTTAGATAAACCCTTTATACCACCCAATACAGTAGATATTGCTAGTTTTCTGTTTATCAGAGAACAACGGTGGGTAAACAGACTTAAAAGCAGTATGAGGGGTTTAAACGACTCTATCCCATGGTTCCATCTTTATGGGCTAGGTAAAAAATGATGTTAATTGGATGAACACAATGTGACTTTAAAATATCCCTAACGCTGATAAGCTTAAGATCATGTATAGTAATGCTGTTAGAAGATGGATTTGCATTGGTAAGAAGTCAGTGTTTGGCACTTAATCACTGTGGGATCGGATGGTCTTGTCTAAGTCACTGTCTTTCCCTTTGACCCTCCCACTTGATGTGAGTGTATACAAGAACGAGTGGCACACGAGTCCGTGTTTTATGTTCGTTTCTTGTTGAGGTAACAATATAGAGACGGATAAATAAGGTATTTCCTAATGTTGGAATACAGCCATTTATAGAGATTCCTTGTTGATCGTGGGGGAGTTAGGACTTCTAAGATGTCTGTGGGTAGTTTCCACACTAAAAGACTCGCATTCGGGAGAGGTCCGTCTTTTCTTTCGCATATTGCTTGATGGCCGGAAGTACGAAATAACATTGCGGTTGGAGAGCCGTTACCGGATGAGGTGGTTCATACGCCACCTTTAAAGGGAAGGTAATCTGGTCCCGTCATTATCGACGGAGGACCGATGTGAGGACGATTAGTGCCGTGTGTCTTTGGAGTAGTAAGTAACAACAGTGGATGTAGTATGATAGAAAAGCAATTATGGTGAACTACGAGTGAATGGGAAGTCGAATTGATGTAATGATTTTTTTGCACGTTCCTTCCTTTTCGTTTGGTAAATAGAGTGTGACTATAGGACCACGGTTCCTCAACGGTCCCGGGTTTGGAAAATTTCCAATAAACCCTTGTAAGTCCATTTTCTATTTTTTTCTTCATAGTCATGGTATCTACATGTGCTTTGGGTGACTAGCAATTAGCGGCACTTTAATACCACGAACGTGTGACCGGACGTGGTTTTGAGGTGTCTTGTAAAGACAACTTTGTTTCTTACATCACGGGTGTAATGTACACCTGCTCTCTCGACCTGTGTCATAGCCACTTATGGGTGAAGAGTGGTGTGGAATCCTGGGTGACACGATATTCTGTGGTATAACAGTCTAGAGGAAAGTTATTTTTAAGGAAGGTATAGGAGAGAAGTAGAACGATAAAGAATATGTTCTACTCTTTTTCAGAAATTTGTTCGCTCTCGAAAATTGTCCAGAGTACAGGACGAAAACAGTAACGGCTGTTTGTCGATAGAAGGTAATGAATCCCCAAATAGGGGGTAGACCAGAAAACTAAGGGACCAACACCCTGATGAATGCCAGTACGACTCACATGAGCGTTTGATGGTGGCAGAAACATGTTGGTAAAAGCAGCAGGGATTTAGGGGTCTTTACCTCCCCTAACCATCCCGTTAGATTATTTTTAATCCTGCCAGGGGGTGACAGGAATAAAATTAAAGACAGTCCCCTCCTAGACAGTTTTAGTGTATATGTCTGCACTTTTGCGGTCCCTTCTCTAGGGAATATTTTCCTTGTTTTGTTTTTGTTGTCACTATTTGTGTTTCTTGTTGACACCTTTCACTTTTCTGTAACCTCACCACTACATACTTCATTCCTTAAAACATTGCGCTCCGCCCTCTCTGTTGGTCTGCACGGGGGCGTTCGACGCGGCCCAATGATGAAGCATGACACTGCAAAGTGTGTGAGGGCAGTATTAAAAGAATAATGTTTTTCCTTCTGACAAATATCCTTGGTTTCTGATAGTGAGGGATAGTATTGTGTCTCTTTCACTATCATAATACCTTGTAATTAATAAGTTTTGTGTGTAGTTCTTCTCTGTGTAGTGAGTTATAACGTATGTTAGGGGAGTCAGAGAAGGCTCGTGTTCTCCCTTGTCTCTCTTCTTGGTGATATTATTGATTAATATCTACTCTGTAGCTGGATTTCTGGAGATTAAGATACCCAACTGCTGTAGGACTTTGGTTACCACCTCTAGATCCTGTTGAGCCTTGAAAAAAAGAGAAAGCACAGAGCAACCAGTCATCATGATACAGTAAAAATGTAATGCCACATAATTGAAAATGCACCACAACAGGAGCTTGTACTTTGATGAACACCCGCAGTGATGTGGCCAGTCGAAAGGGAAGAGGCTGGAATGGGAAATGCTGATCCCCCTGCGCAAATCTGAGAAACTTCTGGCGGGAAGGGGGGATTGGGACGTGAAAGTATGAATCTTGAAGATCCAAGGTGAGTAAAAATCATTCTCTGACAGCAAGGGATTTATGACATGGAGAGAAATTATCCTAAAAGCCTCTATGGGCAGAAACCAGATCAGGGTATTTAGGTTTAGAAAAGGACTCAATCGGCCATCCACTCTGGGTACCAAGAAGAAGATTGAATAATATCCCTGTGTCGTGCCTGATGTTTTGTGGCTAATATATTTTCTTGTTAATTCCAAGATAGGTGGGCGCTTCACTGTGCTTTTCTTTCATTTCTCTGACTACACTGTTATTCTGTATGTACAAGTTTGCCTATGTGTTTTCTTCTATAGATGGCACCAAAGTCTTCTTCACCAGTGCTGCTTTGACAAAGTTGGGAAGTTTGGGGTGATGGGGGAGTTGGGACTTGTGCTTCTTCATCTTGCATGTCGTTCCTGCGGAAACACAGATGAGAGCTGACCCCCTGTCCCTGTTGATTCAAGGGACGGGGACCACGGCTTTCTTTTCCTCCACAGCTTGCACTCCCAATTGAGCTTTTGAACTTTCTTTCGGTAACGATGAGGTGCATCTCTGATGAAATGTATGTTGTATCCATCCTTTACTACTTGAAGTACCCCTCGTCTGTGACATACTCTGTCCATTGATAGAAGTGCTTTAATCTTGCTCCACCTGACAGAAAGTCATTTACTTGACTGGTCTTGGCCACTGGGAACATTAGGTTGGGTCCTGTTTCCAAACTTGTCTCTCCCCAACCACAGGCCCGGTCATGAAATGGAAAAGAGAATTTTTCTTGCGAAATTTGAGGAGGGCATTTGAACATAAACAACTTCTTCCCTGAACTCAATTTAAATAGTTGCAGAAGCTCCTCCTTTTCTGACGCCTTTCTTGCCATTTCATCCAATCAGCCACAAACAACTTTTCACATAGGATTCTTCTGTGTGAACTCCAGTTTCCATGATTTCATCCACAGTAGCCTGTGACCAGCTGCTCTGGTACCAGCTGAGGCTGCAGCTGCCCACAGGCCATCAAATGAAGCATCTGATAGACTTTGGCCCCCAGCTCCATTTCACTCGCGAGAACAGATGGGTCCTCATTCTCCTGCATACAATAGTAGAGCGCTTGGAAGTCTTTCAGTAGCACCTGAGTTGCATAGGCTGAGTAAGTGTTTGCCCTCAATGCAAAATTAGATGCTGCATAAAACCTTGATAAAGCAATCTTTACCTTCCTGTCCACAACATGAGGGTAGGAAAGTAGAATCTGCTTTCATGGTTACCCTCAGTTTCTGCCTGGTGTCAGTGTGCTTTTGACATAGTCTGCTGGGATCCTGCTAATCAGGACCTCAGAAACTGTGCTTCCGCCCCTAAATTGACACTGGTAAGTACTGTGGTACCTCCACAATTGGCTACTGGTGATCCCTTCTAAGTCCCTAGTATATGGTACTGAGGTACCCAGGGCATAGGTACACCAGAGGTCTCCCATGGGCTGCAGCATGTTTGTCACCCATGGGAGTCCACTCAAACTGTTACTACAGGCCTGCCATTGCAGCCTGTGTAAGCTTGCACTTGCAACTCTTACGGCAGATATATGTTTCCTTATATACGAGGACACTGCACTTAAAAACTGTAAGTCACCCCTATGGCAAGCTCTTCAGTCCTGAGGGCAGGGTTCTTGGTTATAAGTGAGAGGGTGCCCCTACATGAGCTGGACACCCATACAAACCCCAGAGTCGATTCTCCAGGCTTTGTTAGCCATTTTAATAATATACTGGACACCAGTCATTACGAGATGTCTAACTATATAGTTGCTGCGCCAAACCCGGTCATGTTTGATATCAAACATGTTGGAATCATACCCCAACACCAATTCCAGTGTTGGAAATATGATCCCATGTACTGGGGGGATCCCTTGGAGTACCCCTATACTACAGGTAACAGTCTTTCAGGGTCTGCAAGAAATTTAATGCTGCTGCCAATCACGGACACGATTATGCAATCCTGTTGCTGCGCTAAACTTGTGCAGGGTAAGTTAGAACAATAGGTTTCCTGTCACAGGGAGGTGTGACCACCTCAAAGATAGGACTTAGTGTATTGGGCTGGGGTGGGGGCGCTTGCCAGTGCCATCAGACTGCTTTGATGGGCACATTTGGTGCTCTCCTTGCATACTCCAGTTTGAGCCAGTTCAGGGACCCTTGGCTCCTGCTCTGCTGCAAAACTGGACAAAGGATATGGGAGTATCCTCCCCTCTGTCCAGCCCCTCTTCTGAGAGGGACCCCCGAGTTATTCCAACCATTTCCTTAGGGTACTTAAGTGCTTACCTGTGGGTGGGTCCTTAGATTCATCATGGGACAAGACTCAAACCTGAAACTACGTCGTCCTTCGACAGTCTGGACACTTGGACTTCGATTGGAACCGAGACTGCACCAAGG
This sequence comes from Triturus cristatus, assembly GCF_964204655.1. NCBI lineage: Eukaryota > Metazoa > Chordata > Amphibia > Caudata > Salamandridae > Triturus > Triturus cristatus. Next base: position 40,768,118 of record NC_140583.1, on the reverse strand, counting down.
AAGACTCCTGCTGCTCCTGGGCTCACTGTTCTTCAATTCTTCTTCGTCGTCTGTGTCTGTGCTTCTTCCAGGATCCTTAACAGACCTGTGGGCATCAAGGACACCCGAAGAAATATCCTTTGGAGTGAAGGAGCCACTCCCCTGAATCTGCAGATACCAAAACTAAGCTGACCGGTCTGTGGCTCCTGTCGTCCTGCTGACTTCCCGAGGTTCAGCAACAAAGGTGGTGGTTCTGCAACTCCATCGAGGCCTGAGCAGTCCTCTCTGCAATTTTGAGGCCAGTATCCCTCATCGGAACCGCTGGAATGGAACCCTGGCACCATGTCAACTTGCTGATGCCAATGCTTGTTGGCTCGGCGTTTCAGGCTACAAGAAACTCCAGCCTCCAGCATCTCTTCCCTCCAAGATCAGCATCCTCACTGCATCCTCTGCACTCGGGGCCTTCATCTTTGGTGAGCTGCTTGAGGTCCTCTTGAGACTTCTGTGCCCTCAACCTCAGGGTCCTGCTTCAGTGGGCTCCCCTTCTTGCTCTGGGCCTGCTCTGACTCTCCTACTGTTGGCGTGTACCTTGGACTTTGCTGGTCCCAACATTACTCCTTTTTTATCTTCCACGCCAGTTGTGGGGTACCAAGGCTTGTTGGTGGTCCCGCCAGAAACTAACCACCTATTCACTGATATCCAATGTGGGGACAGCTTGTGCATGACTCCTGGTCTAACCCAGCCTCGCCTGGTTTGTGCAGCTGCAGTGACAAGGTCACCATTGACTCTTCAGAGCCTACCGACATCGGTCTGCATTCTGTCCCCGTGTCTCCTGGTCACCTCCAAGTGGCATTGCAGGTTCTTTACTACCAGAATCCACCTTTGGATTCCAGTGGAATTTTTCACAGCCATCTCCCGAGGCATCGTCTTTGAATCCTTCCATTGTTGTCTACGGCAGGTTTCGACATCACTTCACCCCTATGCACCGACTACCCTGGTGTAGATATCCTGATTCCCGGGGCACCCAGGGGTGTCGTAGGTCTCCACTCTTCTTTCTTTCAAAGAGTTTCTTCAGTGTCCTCTGGGAAGGGTGCTACTTCTTCAAATCTGTGATTTTGACTTCTCCGTTGACTTCCATTTGGCTCGCAGCTGTGTTTCCACTATGCCCCCACCTGGGCACTTATCTTGGGTGGTTTCTTGTGTTACAGGCTATCCTGGGTCTTCTGGTCCCGTTCTCCTTTGCAGTTCTCATTCTACCTTCTTAATATATGGTTTAGTCTCCCCCTGGAGAGCATTATATTTTGTGTTGCTTACATGATTGCATTTGAAGGAAGCTTGTGCATTGTGTTGATATCTACGGGTAGGAGATATAGCAATGTGATAGTGATATTGTATTGTAACAAATAGACACATTTTTGCTAAACACTGTGTGGTTTGTTCTCATCTAATCTAAACTACAGATCAAACTGGTAAAACAAGCTGCGTTACGCTCCTTCCAGATAAGCCTGAAGGCTGCTCTCCACAGCTACCACTTTGGGAGCTTTCTACGGTTATCAAAGACCACTAAAACTACCATAAGGGTTGTCTGGATTAGTGCAAGGTTCACCACTTAAATTAGTGTGCACCATATTCTGAGCCAGCCTACAACTATGAGAAAGAGTGCAGGCTTCTGAGAAAGAGTCAGAGATAGATGCCATTGACGCAAGGATGATATCAGCCTCGGGAGTCTGAGGAAAGTCTTTGTGTAGGTTCCTTTTATCAAGAAGCCGTGGAATTGAACCCTTTTCTGGATCTTTCCGCTTCTTAGACACCACATCCTTTATAACATCATGAAAAGACAGGCTGTCTGCATCTCACTGGTATATTGGGAGTAAAACCCGCCTCTCTAATGTGGACCAGAGGATCACGCAGCTGGGCATTGCCTATAAATCCGTACTGCCACCCGTAGGGTGTTCTGTGTGTACTCGTACACCCACTACAACCCAGGATAATGCAACTCGACCGTGAAGTGAGACTAAATGCTACCCCCACCAGCCCAGCACATGGATAGGTAGCACGTCAAGGGTTTATGCACATAAACTCTGCTGCGCCCCACAACAGAGTAAAAGGAACAATAATACAGATTACATTTACACAAATAAAAAGGGAGGAAAAGATACAGGAAGTGTAAGGGGAGGAGTATTATTGTGAGGGGTATAGACATAGAAGAAAGCTTCACATACAGAGACACCCGATCTTTTTGTGTGGCATGACTTCCTGTCTGAGAGAGAACGGCCTCATAATATTAGGTCTGGGACAAGGAGGACGTAACACCCTGATGTATATTCATAGAATAAAATGGACTGAAATAGCCACAATTATCCCTCCATGGTGTTGAGCTACTGTGCAAACTTGTCTGAAGCTACAATTAAGAAATATTTGAGCCGCAGTATGAAGATTAAACTTTTAAAATCTCTGCTACTTCAAACAATACATATAGGGGCACAAAAGTCTAAGCCACCATCCAGCCCTGTCTGCCTACCACAAAGGATTCAGCCATAACTACCCACCTTCCAGTCACAAAGGACTCAGCCACTGTAGGAAAGTAGGATCTGCTTTTATGGTTACCCCCACTTTTTGCCTGGTGTTATGCTGTTTCTGACTAGTCTGACTGGGATCCTGCTAATCAGGACCCCAGTATCTGTGTTTTCTCCCCTAATTTGGTAATGGTAAGTACTTAGGTACACCCCAGATTGGATACTGGTGTATCCTTATATGACACTAGTATATGGTACTAAAGTACTCAGGGCATAGGTACACAAGGGGTCCCCCATGGGTTGAAGCATGTCTTATGCCACCCATGGGAAACCACTCAAACTGTAACTACAGGCCTGCCATTGCAGCATGTGTAAGCTGGTGCTAGCACCACTTACAACAGATATAGGTTTCCCGATATCTAAGGTCACTGCACTTCAAACCTATAAGTCACCCCTGAAGCAGGGCTGTCAATCCTGAAGGCAGGGTGCTCGGTTCTAAGTGTGAGGGTGCCCCTCTATGAGCAGGACAACCCTACAACCTTCAGAGTCTATTCTCCCTGGTTATAAGTGCATCAGCCATAATGATACATAGAGTGGCCATGCATCATTTCAAGGTGCGCCGGGCTGTGTTTCACCAGTCCGGGGTCGAGCGCACCCATCACCAGCTGTCCCACTGGTGGTCCGACATCTTGGACTGGGAGCAGGACCTGCTGGACCTGCTAGGTGTCGAGGTTGTGTGGCTTGGTGAGTAGCTAACATACTAGTAGTATAAGTATTGTGTATAATTTTGTTCCGAATAGCAAGAATACTGCTGCTTACATTGCAGGTAAATTATGTTTTAAAATCTTCTGTGATTGTAGGACACAGGTGCTCGGCGCTGCTCTTACTTGTTTGCAACTTTGCGCTCGCTTGGGCTGATTATGTAAGAGTTTACTTAGAGAACTTAAGTTAGGTAATGCTATTGCTAGAGAGACTCTAGTCCTTCCTTTGTCCTCCTATCACTAAGAAGAGATAGTGGTGGATGGATTGATATAGGTTTAGTTAGTATTAGTTGGTAATTGTTTAGAGGTCTGCGTGATGCGTCTTCTCTGTCACTGAGTGCTGCTTACCCCAGTCCTTAGTAGAACCTTTTGTAGTTTGTTTAAGGAGTGGTAAGGCTTAGCAGTGTCACTAGCAGAACATCAGACACAACCAACAATTTGGTGAATGCACAAATGTATGCATATGTCCTACACCTATGCATTTTTGACGGCTAAAATTTAAATGCAGACTTATTGAACAATTGGCCAGTCTGGAATATGTGGGCTAGGTCAGGTGGTACATAGGCTTAGTTGGTATTCTGGAATCAGAATGAAACACTGGATTAGTGTTCATAAATAATAAGTAGACGGTCCGTGAATCCCACAATAATACTACTAGTCGATCTGATGAGATAGGTCAATTTTATTGCAATTGTTGTTTCCTAAAATGTTTTTTGAGTGTTTTTTAAAATATTTTATTTGTTTCACAGTACACCAATCGTTTATGTGTGTCTCTTTCGTTGGTATATCTTACATGATCAGCACCCAGGGGTAAGAAGACGGGGACACAGGCAGCGGGACAAGATGAAGATGCCTCCCATGGCCAGGAGTGCTCCTTTACCTAGGGCTCTGCTGCTGGCCCCAGTAAGTCCTCCAGTGGTTATATTAATAATTATATTTCCCTAACTTTTACTTCACCTTATTTTTTCAGAACTATTATTTCTGTTTCCTAATTCTAATTATTTTTCCAAATCTTCTTTGATCTCGACTGTTTCTAAATTCTTGTTGTTATCCCTCCCTCCAACTGCCTCTGCTATGAGCCTATGCTATGAGCCTATGCTATGACTCTCTGTACTACTACTATTAGTCTGTCTGTAGCTAAGCTTGCCCAGTTGGCCACTTTTTATTGAAAAGGTTTTAAATAAAACTCAGATTCACCGATAGCTCTAGCCACGGAGTCCAGTCCTTTGTGTTGTCCTCTTCTGGTCTTAATCTTTCTTGAGGCTTTTCGACAATTCCCACCAACAAAATGCCCAACCAGATATTTGACTATTTTTGACAGGATATACTACTACTGTTGTGGGGATTCTGCACAGCCACATACATAACTATTCACAAGAAAATAGGATGTTGGTGATGGGATGTTGGACCTTCCTCACACCTCAGTCAGAACACCCAACCCCCTGACCGACTAGCTATACTGTCTCATTAGGTCCCCGAGCCACCCCCGAAGATACCCAATGATTAGACAACCCAGAACATCATAACACTCTTTCGCTCACTCACTCGTGGAAGTCCACCACACCAAATACCGCAGAGTCTTTGTGTAAGCTGAAGTTCAAAAGGTTTATTTTAAAATAACAAGCTCTGTTCGTTGTTCTACAATTCAAATCATTATACTATACAAGCCAGCTAAAAAGCAAAATGCATAAGATTAAAACAATAAACATTGTTACAAGTCCACCAAAGAGTCAAACAATCTCGGTGCGAATTCTGGGGGACCCCTCACCTTAGAACATAGAAGTACTGGTTACATCATAAGCTCTGCAAAGCTCTTGTTCGTTCGTAGAAGGGAATCTTTTGTCTGTTATGATAAAAATGGTGCGCTTTAGATAGTATAATGCAAGCATTTCTCAGTCATGTCAAAAAGTGTAGCATGTTATGGTATTGGCTAAGCAATACAGACTGACCAGAAAGTGGCTTTTATTTCGACCTCTTGTACGCAACACTCAGACAGTAGTAGCTGTATGAGCTCATGTGGGCTCAAAGGCGTCTTACATAACAAGCTGCGAGGTAACGTGCGCAAAAGACATGAAGCTAAAATGGTGCATGGCTCAGGCTAACTTTGCAAAGAGTAGAGTAGACTAGAATGACCCTAGGGACCATAATAACACTACAAGTGTCTACTCTACTCTCGTACCCGATTTGGACTAGTGATGTATGTTGTATATGTATGTATTAACTTTTTTTCCAATCTTGCTAGTGAAAAAGAATGAATAGGGGGAGGTGTAGATGGCATCTAAAAATGTTTAATGTTTTTTCTAGGCGTACTACCAACCACCACCAGTGCTGAGGCCAGCGGCAATGCGGCCAATCCGGAGGGAGCAGGAGATGCGGCAGCGGAACCTGCAGGTGCTAGTACAGGGGGTGAGCCAGCAGCAGCGGCGGGCGGTGGTAAGATATGTTCCTTACTTTTTGTGATTACACTAGCAGGAAGGGTGTACTGTACACTCACGGTACTGTTGATACTTAATAAGTATGAAGTTGCAGTGAACATTAGACAACGGTTGAAGAAGACACCCTTTCACTAGCACTGGCATTAGCAGCAATAGCATTAGCAGCGTGAGTTGAGTAACCAATGGCCTCTTCTATCTGACTCCAACTCAGCTGTGAAAGTAAAATGGAGAAGACTAAAAGTCAGATCAGATGACCTTGATGGATGTGTTGAACAAAAAGGGAAAGAAGGGTGGAAGGAGGAAGGACGGGCAAGATGTAATATGACTGGCAGAGAAGGATACTTTGGAAGCATGCATAGGTGGCTGATAGGAATCAGATGCATGGGTTGTTGAAGGATGGGTGGAAGGTCAAAGAAAAGATGCCTGCATGGGTGCCCAAACCGTATGGGTGGATAGGATAGCAAGAATCGTCATAGGTGTATGAGTCAAACTCAAAGCCACGGCAAGCAAGGACACATGGGTGGTTGTTGGTGAAACAAACTAAGGTTTGTTGAAAGATTAAGAAGAATGTTAGACGTTTACTTTGAATGGATGGATGCCTGGATGTATTCATCATAGATAGCATAGGTGGCGACTGTTATTGTATGCAGACCAGAGTCTTTGAAGAGAATGCAAAGCCGAGGGGAATATAAGTTATATTTTCAGAATACTCCCTTGACTCACAGTAGTTTGCAAGCACATCATATACATATATATATATATATATATACTGTATGTATGTAGTTATCAGCGCCTTCCTCCGACTCAGAGGACCACTCCCTAACTATGTTAATTTTACTGTCAGCCAGCCTGTTATGGGGGGTGGCCTATCTGTTGGTTACACAATCAATCAAAATAAAGTACCTCATGTCGTCCCATATATAAGCAATGGTCATTGGATCAGATAAATAATCTGCCTTTTAGTAGTAGTCTGGGCAGGGTGAAAGTGAAATAGAGCAATTGCCCTTGATGTAACAGAGAAACTATGTCCAGTGCCACCCGTAATAGAAAATTACGAGCTTCCCCACCTGCAGACAGTAGTAAATAGAACTAACGTGAGTCTGCGTCATGAGTCAGACTCGAGTATGTTTGTCTTGGCCGCAAGCTGACTGGGGCTGGCATGCCGGCTACAACAAGGTTATGTAATTTCGCTAAATTAAAGAGAAAAAAAAAAAACTGGTGTACTGAGCCATAGTGCTAGTATAATGCCTGAAACTCCCACAAATGTTAGAGGCTGAGGAAGTGGGAGGACAGATACATACCACAAATGTTATGTACTGTGCTTGCTAGTGCTACAGCTTCTATGCCACTATGTGTTGAATTAATTTTGTGTTACTATTTTGCTGAGAGTTTTGGTAAAAAATATTTTTCTTTCTTTATATAGCTCCTCAAAAGCCAACGAGGAAGGAGTTGGCTGTCATGGCCCGGTGCTGGAAGCTGGAGGGCATCTGCGTAGAATACCAACGGCTGGTGGCTCTGGTGGAGGAGGAGGAGGAGGTGGCAGCAGCCTCCTCCAATGGCCCGGGCCACAGCCAGGCCCCTCCAGTTGTTCGGCGCCGCGGTCAGGCAGCCACCCATCGCCACCCGCCTACAACATCCAGCACTACTGTTGCCCCCTGTGGATGTAACCGCAGGGCCTATGCGTGCCGCATGCTCCTCCGGAATGCGAAACTGGAGGAGGACGTAGAGGAGTTGAAGAAAAAGTTCAAGCCCATGGAGAAGGACATTAGAAGACTATCCCGCCGCTAAAGACCCTGTTAAATTGCCCCTTTTTTATAGCTTCTTTTGGTGGGTGGGAATCGGGCGTTGGGGTTTTTCACAATTGGACATTGGATTTTTGGGACTTTTAAGTTTTGGACATTGGTTGGGGTTAGGGAGAGGGGTGGGTTGGTGTTGTTGTGGAATTTTTTACATAGTTTATTTTTGTTAGGGATTAAATTATATATATTTATATTTTACATACAATGTGGTTAATGTTTTTATGGGTGGGGTTACTGTTTTACGTCACAATGTTTCCTTGCTGCTGCAGGACCACAGCCAGTGTTTGATTTAAATAATTGGCTGAATTTGTAAGACACAAACAGATAGATGCGGTACCCCTCACTGAGTGACTTGTCCTAGTAGTACGGTCAGTCTCTCCTCCTAGTCCATTATTATACCTCTGCCAAACATCTTTTCTTTTCTTACCTGTGATTGATGTATAAGTTAGGCACAGCGATGGCTGCATGACGATGCAGGTTGGGTTTCCGAAGAGAATGCAGAATCAGATGCCATGGTTGTGGTGGTAGTAGTAGTAGACACTGGCAGTAGCATTTACAAAAAAAGAAAAAGAGTCAGTCAGTCCCCTGAGAGAGACTCTGGGAGGAGTAGTAGAGTGAAGTAAATAAAACATAATGGGTGAGTGTATAGCCTAGTACAACAAGTTACATAATCGTTGTTTTCGAGTCACTCAACTAGGCCTACACTAGACACAAGCATAACCTTCAGTGCTGTGTGTAATAGCAGGAAGGATGACAATCGATGCCAGCAATTAATGATGATTGATTAGGTTCCTTTGTTAAAAAGGTTACCTCGCAAATATACTTATCATGGGTGGTCAAGCAGAAGAAGATCCTCCCCCTGCCTTGAAAATGAATTAGTGTTGCTTTCGCCACGTCCGCCCCAGCAAGCGTGTGATCAATTATTGGTGTACATTTAATGTAGTCACACCTCAATAAATCACACAGCCCGGGGGAAGAGGGTTAGGGTTTGATGAATGGTTGGGAAGGAATCTTTGTAGACTACCATATCCATAAATGTGTTAAGGGCGAAAAAGGAAATGCATGCATGATGATGATAACTTGATGATAACTTGATGGTTAATGATAAGTAAAACTTACTAACTACTACTACTAGACAATTAGAAAGTGCAGGTCATCAGAATATTAATATTAGGCACTTTAACACAGATAACAGATTACATACAGTTTGTGTCCTGTTCTGTTGTATGGGCTTACTTTTAAAGATAGCAAAGAAAATTTAAAAATAGCTGTAGGGATGAATTATAACTTATAAGCAGAGAGCAAAAATAATTAATAATAACAACAACACATGGTAATAATGATTGAAGACAAAAAATGAATCAAATTGTTTCAAAGATGAACAAAGTTAATACTATTACTGTGTTATCGTCCTCAGTCCCTTCCATGGATGCTCCGTACATCAATTTTGGGTGACGCCACTGCCTGCCTGGCATATTCACTGGGAAGGTAAGTGTGCATTGTTTTTCCAAGTAAAGTACAGGGTAAAATCCGGCCTGTAAGTGTAAATGGAAAAACAAATGGGATATTGAAAAATCAATGAATAAAATAAATGCATCAATTACGGTGGAGTGCAACAAGACAGAGAAGAGAACACTTTTAGACTGAGGCGGCATGGATAGATACATCATGTCTGTCTACTCTGTTTACAGCATTTTTTAAGCTACACCAACAGGACAGAGCATGCCAACGGCACCAGGCCGTAGCCAAACCTCCATTTAGCTGTAATTTAGACAAAGCCTGACAAAGCACATATACAGAAACCTAGCATTTTCCAAAATTAAGTGAATAAATCAATGCACCTCTGTCAGTCATACCACTGCACTGGACTCCACCACTATATGGACACGTAGGTCTGCTCTGGTCATTGTTGACTTGTGTTTACCTTCTATGGCACTTCATGAAACGCAGTTATTCCATCAATCATCTCCGTTCCTAAGTACTGACTGACTGCGAAGAGTATATGTGGTCATCATGATCATGGTGTCCAATGGATAGCCCTGCAGTAGAAGTACAATTTGTATTAAACAACAAGTTTGTTTACAGTGCCATTAACCAGAAACAGTTACTGGAGGACACATTATATACAGCAACATAGCATTTCCCAAAGTAAGTAAATCAACACACGGCTGTCAGTCATACCTCCATTAGTACACTTGTGACTACTACTCGACTCCACCACTACACAGACATGTAGGTCTGCTATGGTTGTTGGCTTATTTACCTTTTATGCCACTTGAATTGAAATGCCCAGAATTATTCTATCAATCATCTCCGCTCCAACTGACTGACTGCAAAGATAGTATGATCATCATCATGGTGTTGTACGTGTTGGCCAACTCCAACTCAGTCTGCAGTGTTCCATATTATTAATTGCAACGGATATTGGCCTGCAGTAGTAGGAGTACAATTTGCTTATTAAACAACAAGAAGGGAACCACTGACTGTCACCTGAGTCACTTTTGGTTGGTAGATTAATTACTAGTACAGTTCAACTTAATGCACAACGTCGTCAACATCAACACCAAAAACAGCAATCACTCTGAGTCTGCACACAACGCATGCATTGCCAATATTAGTACATTACCTGTCTTGCTCTTCTCTTTTGCTGTTAGATGCCTAGTTCTTTCTGACAGGTGTGTGTGTTTTTTTACCGAGCCAGTGGCCTCATTATTACTCCACATTCATTTTGAGTGTTAGTCGCTGTTTCGGTTTTCCTACTCATCTGTGGCACTTCTTTGTTGCAGTTGAAGTTGGTTCACATCATCATGGTCGGTGCTGTGAGATGGGTCGCGGCCTGGGTAGCGGTCATTGTTCAATTGAATTGAGTTTGCAGAAATGTGACATGTCAACAAGTTTCTTCAAAGAGTCTCTTGTCTTTCTCTGCCAAGTACCTTCCGTTCTGACATTGATGAGCTTTTATGCCTGCTGAGGAGGTAGCCTATTTCTGACAGGGACAAGTTTCGGCTCGTAAACAAAAGGAGGATACCTATAGTCACGTTCCACTTCTACTGGAGGGACTGTTAGAGGCAACAATTTTTCCTGTACTTTTCTCCATCCAATGTCTGGCTTGAGGGAAATGTATTAAGGGCGAGTCAGGAAGATGGAGCAGGACTCTGAGGAGTGGGCACTAAAATGCACAGAGGTGCAGCTCCAATAGGGAAATAAAAAGAGAAGACGTGGTGATAGATTTATTTGTTGTGATTTGATTTGAAGCAGAAAAAGACAGATACACACACAAATAAAGGAAGGTAGAAAGTAACAATTTGAAATCCTAGTTGTTAAAGAAGAGGAGCTCGTCCTCAAACTCTGGTGGTTCGGACAGAAGTTGGTCATGTAACCCACTACTTATATCATCAAAGTCGCTCTCCTCTTCCTGCTGTGATTCACATATTTTGTAGTCCGGTGGTATAAAGTGCTGATTCATTTTGATCATGGTTAACCTCTCCACGCTTTTGGGAGAGAGACTGGTCCTTTTCACCGTTACAATAGCTCCAGCAGCACTGAAAACACGCTCACAAGAGACACTTGCGACAGGGGAAGCCAGATACTTTATCGCCAGCCTGCTGAGCACTGTCCATTGGCTTCTTTTCCCATACCAATACACCAATGGATTTCCATCCATGAAGACCTCTGTTGGGTCATCCAGATACGCCTGGACCATCCGCTCAATGCTCAGGGGTTTTCCGATGTGCTCGGCCTCTTTTGCCTTTGCATTATCACTGGACTTACCAAACCCCTGCAGTAGAAACCAATCAGTTGCCGATTGTAGTGTGGATGATCCTGTTCTTGCAGTTGATGTTATTGGTAGTGTTGGTGTCGGTGACTGCTGGGAGGCAAACGCACTACCCTCAGGCTCTGAAGTAGAACTTGACTCTGGAATCTGCCCTGGAGTACTTGTTCTGGGCTGGGGCCTCTAATTACCAGCCGTTCGTTTTTCAAAGTGAATGACTTGCTCAGCTATCAAAGTTTTGTACTTGGCAATATCCAATTTTGAAAAAGGAATTACTACCTTACTGTACCGCGGATCCAAAATTGTGGCAGTAATATAATGTGGATGTGACACTATGTTATTTTGAATCCTTGTATTTTCAGATAAGCGAACGGCTAAGAATTCTGCCAAATAATGTGCGTCTTGTTTGTCATCCACACCTGTGTACGTTTCAGACACCTCCTTCAGCTGTTGCTCTAGCATGTGCAAGAATGGGATAGCTTGGCCCATAATACAGTCCTCCCTGCTGACTTCACGTGTGAAGACCTCAAAATGAAGTAGCATCTCTGTCAGGCATTTAACAAGGTCCCATTGACCCATCTCAACTGTCATTCCTCTCACAGTAGGATCCCCTAATCTTCGCATCACATAAGCATTGACTTGTATGTGTGAGAAGGTGGCCTGATGTATGCTGTCCACTAGTTCTAGTGGGCACCTTGTATCAGTCCAAACAACCCCTTATGGTGATAGGTTAAAGACAACCTTTATTGAAAGCTATCCTAGTGGTAGCTATGGAGAGCACAATCAAGCGAAGGACATAAAACCGGGTGGGCTATGTTTAACGAGGTCCAGCATACAAGCCCTGAGGTAATTATGAGAGAAGGGTATACCGTTCCTCCTAGTCAGGGGAGTTAGTGTGGAATGTACACTTGCCCCCGAGGTTGAGACAAAGTGGGGGATAATGTCTAGACAGCCTGGGAACTAATAGCATGTGATGGGTGGGGGAACCCACACTGGTGGAACTAAAACCCTCACACACCCAGCAAGCTAGGTGTCATGCTTCATCATTTGGGTTTTGCTCCTCGTTGGGTCGGCGCTGCAATTCCCAATGGGCACCCAAAGATGGGGCTCTTTAACGGAGATCTTTTGTTCCTTGCCGAAGGTTGAGTGCAAGTGAGGGCCAGGTAAGTGTAGACGTTGGTGAGTGTATTCTAAAACAGGGTCGGTTAGTCTGAATAATGAGTTTATTGGGTCAGTAAACCACCCTATTAAAAACAAGATGAGTGGCGGTAGTCTGGACACAATGAGTCAAGGACTAACTCCGCTCTACTCAGATGGTCATCTGAGTAGAGCGGAGTTAGTCCTTGACTCCACACCAGGTATATATTCAAAATATATGTATTTAGGATAAAACACACCCCTCTAGTCTCTTTATGAGACTGGAGTTCGAAGTACTTAGTTTACAAGTTAGTTATTGATAGTAATAGCACAAATACACGTTTGGGCCCTAGAGAGGTACCAAACCATATACCAAAAAAGTGGTATAAGAACCACGACTGGGATAGACACAAGGCCTAGAGCCTGTAGAATCGCTGGGACCCCAAGGAACCACCCAAGGTACAAAAACAGAGTAGGTCGCACACTGCTCGTCATACCAGCAAATAGCCCCATAGAACTCTGGATACTGTAGTGGCAGCGGAGAGTACGCCTATGCCACGAGTGTAAAAAATAATGCCATCCCTGGACACGTGTTTCGAGGTAATTGCCTCTCGTCAGCAGGGAGCAGGTGGGTGTGAGGGGTGCCAATAGACTGCCAAAATATTAAAGGTAAAATACCTCTCACGGCGCACAGGTGCGGTACCAAGGCTCGTCAGCCCAACGCGCTCAAAGGAGCTTAAATACAAAAACAGAGTAGGTCGCACACTGCTCGTCATACCAGCAAATAGCCCCATAGAACTCTGGATACTGTAGTGGCAGCGGAGAGTACGCCTATGCCACGAGTGTAAAAAATAATGCCATCCCTGGACACGTGTTTCGAGGTAATTGCCTCTCGTCAGCAGGGAGCAGGTGGGTGTGAGGGGTGCCAATAGACTGCCAAAATATTAAAGGTAAAATACCTCTCACGGCGCGCAGGTGCGGTACCAAGGCTCGTCAGCCCAACGCGCTCAAAGGAGCTTAAATACAAAAACAGAGTAGGTCGCACACTGCTCGTCATACCAGCAAATAGCCCCATAGAACTCTGGATACTGTAGTGGCAGCGGAGAGTACGCCTATGCCACGAGTGTAAAAAATAATGCCATCCCTGGACACGTGTTTCGAGGTAATTGCCTCTCATCAGCAGGGAGCAGGTGGGTGTGAGGGGTGCCAATAGACTGCCAAAATATTAAGGGTAAAATACCTCTCACGGCGCGCAGGTGCGGTACCAAGGCTCGTCAGCCCAACGCGCTCAAAGGAGCTTAAATACAAAAACAGAGTAGGTCGCACACTGCTCGTCATACCAGCAAATAGCCCCATAGAACTCTGGATACTGTAGTGGCAGCGGAGAGTACGCCTATGCCACGAGTGTAAAAAATAATGCCATCCCTGGACACGTGTTTCGAGGTAATTGCCTCTCGTCAGCAGGGAGCAGGTGGGTGTGAGGGGTGCCAATAGACTGCCAAAATATTAAAGGTAAAATACCTCTCACGGCGCGCAGGTGCGGTACCAAGGCTCGTCAGCCCAACGCGCTCAAAGGAGCTTAAATACAAAAACAGAGTAGGTCGCACACTGCTCGTCATACCAGCAAATAGCCCCATAGAACTCTGGATACTGTAGTGGCAGCGGAGAGTACGCCTATGCCACGAGTGTAAAAAATAATGCCATCCCTGGACACGTGTTTCGAGGTAATTGCCTCTCGTCAGCAGGGAGCAGGTGGGTGTGAGGGGTGCCAATAGACTGCCAAAATATTAAAGGTAAAATACCTCTCACGGCGCGCAGGTGCGGTACCAAGGCTCGTCAGCCCAACGCGCTCAAAGGAGCTTAAATACAAAAACAGAGTAGGTCGCACACTGCTCGTCATACCAGCAAATAGCCCCATAGAACTCTGGATACTGTAGTGGCAGCGGAGAGTACGCCTATGCCACGAGTGTAAAAAATAATGCCATCCCTGGACACGTGTTTCGAGGTAATTGCCTCTCGTCAGCAGGGAGCAGGTGGGTGTGAGGGGTGCCAATAGACTGCCAAAATATTAAAGGTAAAATACCTCTCACGGCGCGCAGGTGCGGTACCAAGGCTCGTCAGCCCAACGCGCTCAAAGGAGCTTAAATACAAAAACAGAGTAGGTCGCACACTGCTCGTCATACCAGCAAATAGCCCCATAGAATTCTGGATACTGTAGTGGCAGCGGAGAGTACGCCTATGCCACGAGTGTAAAAAATAATGCCATCCCTGGACACGTGTTTCGAGGTAATTGCCTCTCGTCAGCAGGGAGCAGGTGGGTGTGAGGGGTGCCAATAGACTGCCAAAATATTAAAGGTAAAATACCTCTCACGGCGCGCAGGTGCGGTACCAAGGCTCGTCAGCCCAACGCGCTCAAAGGAGCTTAAATACAAAAACAGAGTAGGTCGCACACTGCTCGTCATACCAGCAAATAGCCCCATAGAACTCTGGATACTGTAGTGGCAGCGGAGAGTACGCCTATGCCACGAGTGTAAAAAATAATGCCATCCCTGGACACGTGTTTCAAGGTAATTGCCTCTCGTCAGCAGGGAGCAGGTGGGTGTGAGGGGTGCCAATAGACTGCCAAAATATTAAAGGTAAAATACCTCTCACGGCGCGCAGGTGCGGTACCAAGGCTCGTCAGCCCAACGCGCTCAAAGGAGCTTAAATACAAAAACAGAGTAGGTCGCACACTGCTCGTCATACCAGCAAATAGCCCCATAGAACTCTGGATACTGTAGTGGCAGCGGAGAGTACGCCTATGCCACGAGTGTAAAAAATAATGCCATCCCTGGACACGTGTTTCGAGGTAATTGCCTCTCGTCAGCAGGGAGCAGGTGGGTGTGAGGGGTGCCAATAGACTGCCAAAATATTAAAGGTAAAATACCTCTCACGGCGCGCAGGTGCGGTACCAAGGCTCGTCAGCCCAACGCGCTCAAAGGAGCTTAAATACAAAAACAGAGTAGGTCGCACACTGCTCGTCATACCAGCAAATAGCCCCATAGAACTCTGGATACTGTAGTGGCAGCGGAGAGTACGCCTATGCCACGAGTGTAAAAAATAATGCCATCCCTGGACACGTGTTTCGAGGTAATTGCCTCTCGTCAGCAGGGAGCAGGTGGGTGTGAGGGGTGCCAATAGACTGCCAAAATATTAAAGGTAAAATACCTCTCACGGCGCGCAGGTGCGGTACCAAGGCTCGTCAGCCCAACGCGCTCAAAGGAGCTTAAATACAAAAACAGAGTAGGTCGCACACTGCTCGTCATACCAGCAAATAGCCCCATAGAACTCTGGATACTGTAGTGGCAGCGGAGAGTACGCCTATGCCACGAGTGTAAAAAATAATGCCATCCCTGGACACGTGTTTCGAGGTAATTGCCTCTCGTCAGCAGGGAGCAGGTGGGTGTGAGGGGTGCCAATAGACTGCCAAAATATTAAAGGTAAAATACCTCTCACGGCGCGCAGGTGCGGTACCAAGGCTCGTCAGCCCAACGCGCTCAAAGGAGCTTAAATACAAAAACAGAGTAGGTCGCACACTGCTCGTCATACCAGCAAATAGCCCCATAGAACTCTGGATACTGTAGTGGCAGCGGAGAGTACGCCTATGCCACGAGTGTAAAAAATAATGCCATCCCTGGACACGTGTTTCGAGGTAATTGCCTCTCGTCAGCAGGGAGCAGGTGGGTGTGAGGGGTGCCAATAGACTGCCAAAATATTAAAGGTAAAATACCTCTCACGGCGCGCAGGTGCGGTACCAAGGCTCGTCAGCCCAACGCGCTCAAAGGAGCTTAAATACAAAAACAGAGTAGGTCGCACACTGCTCGTCATACCAGCAAATAGCCCCATAGAACTCTGGATACTGTAGTGGCAGCGGAGAGTACGCCTATGCCACGAGTATTTAAGCTCCCTTGAGCGCGTTGGGCTGACGAGCCTTGGTACCGCACCTGCGCGCCGTGAGAGGTATTTTACGTTTAATATTTTGGCAGTCTACTTGGCACCCCTCACACCTACCTGCTCCCTGCTGACGAGAGGCAATTACCTCGAAACACGTGTCCAGGGATGGCATTATTTTTTACACTCGTGGCATAGGCGTACTCTCCGCTGCCACTACAGTATCCAGAGTTCTATGGGGCTATTTGCTAGTATGACGAGCAGTGTGCGACCTACTCTGTTTTTGTATTTAAGCTCCCTTGAGCGCGTTGGGCTGACGAGCCTTGGTACCGCACCTGCGCGCCGTGAGAGGTATTTTACCTTTAATATTTTGGCAGTCTACTTGGCACCCCTCACACCTACCTGCTCCCTGCTGACGAGAGGCAATTACCTCGAAACACGTGTCCAGGGATGGCATTATTTTTTACACTCGTGGCATAGGCGTACTCTCCGCTGCCACTACACTATCCAGAGTTCTATGGGGCTATTTGCTAGTATGACGAGCAGTGTGCGACCTACTCTGTTTTTGTATTTAAGCTCCCTTGAGCGCGTTGGGCTGACGAGCCTTGGTACCGCACCTGCGCGCCGTGAGAGGTATTTTACCTTTAATATTTTGGCAGTCTACTTGGCACCCCTCACACCTACCTGCTCCCTGCTGACGAGAGGCAATTACCTCGAAACACGTGTCCAGGGATGGCATTATTTTTTACACTCGTGGCATAGGCGTACTCTCCGCTGCCACTACAGTATCCAGAGTTCTATGGGGCTATTTGCTAGTATGACGAGCAGTGTGCGACCTACTCTGTTTTTGTATTTAAGCTCCCTTGAGCGCGTTGGGCTGACGAGCCTTGGTACCGCACCTGCGCGCCGTGAGAGGTATTTTACCTTTAATATTTTGGCAGTCTACTTGGCACCCCTCACACCTACCTGCTCCCTGCTGACGAGAGGCAATTACCTCGAAACACGTGTCCAGGGATGGCATTATTTTTTACACTCGTGGCATAGGCGTACTCTCCGCTGCCACTACAGTATCCAGAGTTCTATGGGGCAATTTGCTAGTATGACGAGCAGTGTGCGACCTACTCTGTTTTTGTATTTAAGCTCCCTTGAGCGCGTTGGGCTGACGAGCCTTGGTACCGCACCTGCGCGCCGTGAGAGGTATTTTACCTTTAATATTTTGGCAGTCTACTTGGCACCCCTCACACCTACCTGCTCCCTGCTGACGAGAGGCAATTACCTCGAAACACGTGTCCAGGGATGGCATTATTTTTTACACTCGTGGCATAGGCGTACTCTCCGCTGCCACTACAGTATCCAGAGTTCTATGGGGCTATTTGCTAGTATGACGAGCAGTGTGCGACCTACTCTGTTTTTGTATTTAAGCTCCCTTGAGCGCGTTGGGCTGACGAGCCTTGGTACCGCACCTGCGCGCCGTGAGAGGTATTTTACCTTTAATATTTTGGCAGTCTACTTGGCACCCCTCACACCTACCTGCTCCCTGCTGACGAGAGGCAATTACCTCGAAACACGTGTCCAGGGATGGCATTATTTTTTACACTCGTGGCATAGGCGTACTCTCCGCTGCCACTACAGTATCCAGAGTTCTATGGGGCTATTTGCTAGTATGACGAGCAGTGTGCGACCTACTCTGTTTTTGTATTTAAGCTCCCTTGAGCGCGTTGGGCTGACGAGCCTTGGTACCGCACCTGCGCGCCGTGAGAGGTATTTTACCTTTAATATTTTGGCAGTCTACTTGGCACCCCTCACACCTACCTGCTCCCTGCTGACGAGAGGCAATTACCTCGAAACACGTGTCCAGGGATGGCATTATTTTTTACACTCGTGGCATAGGCGTACTCTCCGCTGCCACTACAGTATCCAGAGTTCTATGGGGCTATTTGCTAGTATGACGAGCAGTGTGCGACCTACTCTGTTTTTGTATTTAAGCTCCCTTGAGCGCGTTGGGCTGACGAGCCTTGGTACCGCACCTGCGCGCCGTGAGAGGTATTTTACCTTTAATATTTTGGCAGTCTACTTGGCACCCCTCACACCTACCTGCTCCCTGCTGACGAGAGGCAATTACCTCGAAACACGTGTCCAGGGATGGCATTATTTTTTACACTCGTGGCATAGGCGTACTCTCCGCTGCCACTACAGTATCCAGAGTTCTATGGGGCTATTTGCTAGTATGACGAGCAGTGTGCGACCTACTCTGTTTTTGTATTTAAGCTCCCTTGAGCGCGTTGGGCTGACGAGCCTTGGTACCGCACCTGCGCGCCGTGAGAGGTATTTTACCTTTAATATTTTGGCAGTCTACTTGGCACCCCTCACACCTACCTGCTCCCTGCTGACGAGAGGCAATTACCTCGAAACACGTGTCCAGGGATGGCATTATTTTTTACACTCGTGGCATAGGCGTACTCTCCGCTGCCACTACAGTATCCAGAGTTCTATGGGGCTATTTGCTAGTATGACGAGCAGTGTGCGACCTACTCTGTTTTTGTATTTAAGCTCCCGTGAGCGCGTTGGGCTGACGAGCCTTGGTACCGCACCTGCGCGCCGTGAGAGGTATTTTACCTTTAATATTTTGGCAGTCTACTTGGCACCCCTCACACCTACCTGCTCCCTGCTGACGAGAGGCAATTACCTCGAAACACGTGTCCAGGGATGGCATTATTTTTTACACTCGTGGCATAGGCGTACTCTCCGCTGCCACTACAGTATCCAGAGTTCTATGGGGCTATTTGCTAGTATGACGAGCAGTGTGCGACCTACTCTGTTTTTGTATTTAAGCTCCCTTGAGCGCGTTGGGCTGACGAGCCTTGGTACCGCACCTGCGCGCCGTGAGAGGTATTTTACCTTTAATATTTTGGCAGTCTACTTGGCACCCCTCACACCTACCTGCTCCCTGCTGACTAGAGGCAATTACCTCGAAACACGTGTCCAGGGATGACATTATTTTTTACACTCGTGGCATAGGCGTACTCTCCGCTGCCACTACAGTATCCAGAGTTCTATGGGGCTATTTGCTAGTATGACGAGCAGTGTGCGACCTACTCTGTTTTTGTATTTAAGCTCCCTTGAGCGCGTTGGGCTGACGAGCCTTGGTACCGCACCTGCGCGCCGTGAGAGGTATTTTACCTTTAATATTTTGGCAGTCTACTTGGCACCCCTCACACCTACCTGCTCCCTGCTGACGAGAGGCAATTACCTCGAAACACGTGTCCAGGGATGGCATTATTTTTTACACTCGTGGCATAGGCGTACTCTCCGCTGCCACTACAGTATCCAGAGTTCTATGGGGCTATTTGCTAGTATGACGAGCAGTGTGCGACCTACTCTGTTTTTGTATTTAAGCTCCCTTGAGCGCGTTGGGCTGACGAGCCTTGGTACCGCACCTGCGCGCCGTGAGAGGTATTTTACCTTTAATATTTTGGCAGTCTACTTGGCACCCCTCACACCTACCTGCTCCCTGCTGACGAGAGGCAATTACCTCGAAACACGTGTCCAGGGATGGCATTATTTTTTACACTCGTGGCATAGGCGTACTCTCCGCTGCCACTACAGTATCCAGAGTTCTATGGGGCTATTTGCTAGTATGACGAGCAGTGTGCGACCTACTCTGTTTTTGTATTTAAGCTCCCTTGAGCGCGTTGGGCTGACGAGCCTTGGTACCGCACCTGCGCGCCGTGAGAGGTATTTTACCTTTAATATTTTGGCAGTCTACTTGGCACCCCTCACACCTACCTGCTCCCTGCTGACGAGAGGCAATTACCTCGAAACACGTGTCCAGGGATGGCATTATTTTTTACACTCGTGGCATAGGCGTACTCTCCGCTGCCACTACAGTATCCAGAGTTCTATGGGGCTATTTGCTAGTATGACGAGCAGTGTGCGACCTACTCTGTTTTTGTATTTAAGCTCCCTTGAGCGCGTTGGGCTGACGAGCCTTGGTACCGCACCTGCGCGCCGTGAGAGGTATTTTACCTTTAATATTTTGGCAGTCTACTTGGCACCCCTCACACCTACCTGCTCCCTGCTGACGAGAGGCAATTACCTCGAAACACGTGTCCAGGGATGGCATTATTTTTTACACTCGTGGCATAGGCGTACTCTCCGCTGCCACTACAGTATCCAGAGTTCTATGGGGCTATTTGCTAGTATGACGAGCAGTGTGCGACCTACTCTGTTTTTGTATTTAAGCTCCCTTGAGCGCGTTGGGCTGACGAGCCTTGGTACCGCACCTGCGCGCCGTGAGAGGTATTTTACCTTTAATATTTTGGCAGTCTACTTGGCACCCCTCACACCTACCTGCTCCCTGCTGACGAGAGGCAATTACCTCGAAACACGTGTCCAGGGATGGCATTATTTTTTACACTCGTGGCATAGGCGTACTCTCCGCTGCCACTACAGTATCCAGAGTTCTATGGGGCTATTTGCTAGTATGACGAGCAGTGTGCGACCTACTCTGTTTTTGTATTTAAGCTCCCTTGAGCGCGTTGGGCTGACGAGCCTTGGTACCGCACCTGCGCGCCGTGAGAGGTATTTTACCTTTAATATTTTGGCAGTCTACTTGGCACCCCTCACACCTACCTGCTCCCTGCTGACGAGAGGCAATTACCTCGAAACACGTGTCCAGGGATGGCATTATTTTTTACACTCGTGGCATAGGCGTACTCTCCGCTGCCACTACAGTATCCAGAGTTCTATGGGGCTATTTGCTAGTATGACGAGCAGTGTGCGACCTACTCTGTTTTTGTATTTAAGCTCCCTTGAGCGCGTTGGGCTGACGAGCCTTGGTACCGCACCTGCGCGCCGTGAGAGGTATTTTACCTTTAATATTTTGGCAGTCTACTTGGCACCCCTCACACCTACCTGCTCCCTGCTGACGAGAGGCAATTACCTCGAAACACGTGTCCAGGGATGGCATTATTTTTTACACTCGTGGCATAGGCGTACTCTCCGCTGCCACTACAGTATCCAGAGTTCTATGGGGCTATTTGCTAGTATGACGAGCAGTGTGCGACCTACTCTGTTTTTGTATTTAAGCTCCCTTGAGCGCGTTGGGCTGACGAGCCTTGGTACCGCACCTGCGCGCCGTGAGAGGTATTTTACCTTTAATATTTTGGCAGTCTACTTGGCACCCCTCACACCTACCTGCTCCCTGCTGACGAGAGGCAATTACCTCGAAACACATGTCCAGGGATGGCATTATTTTTTACACTCGTGGCATAGGCGTACTCTCCGCTGCCACTACAGTATCCAGAGTTCTATGGGGCTATTTGCTAGTATGACGAGCAGTGTGCGACCTACTCTGTTTTTGTATTTAAGCTCCCTTGAGCGCGTTGGGCTGACGAGCCTTGGTACCGCACCTGCGCGCCGTGAGAGGTATTTTACCTTTAATATTTTGGCAGTCTACTTGGCACCCCTCACACCTACCTGCTCCCTGCTGACGAGAGGCAATTACCTCGAAACACGTGTCCAGGGATGGCATTATTTTTTACACTCGTGGCATAGGCGTACTCTCCGCTGCCACTACAGTATCCAGAGTTCTATGGGGCTATTTGCTAGTATGACGAGCAGTGTGCGACCTACTCTGTTTTTGTATTTAAGCTCCCTTGAGCGCGTTGGGCTGACGAGCCTTGGTACCGCACCTGCGCGCCGTGAGAGGTATTTTACCTTTAATATTTTGGCAGTCTACTTGGCACCCCTCACACCTACCTGCTCCCTGCTGACGAGAGGCAATTACCTCGAAACACGTGTCCAGGGATGGCATTATTTTTTACACTCGTGGCATAGGCGTACTCTCCGCTGCCACTACAGTATCCAGAGTTCTATGGGGCTATTTGCTAGTATGACGAGCAGTGTGCGACCTACTCTGTTTTTGTATTTAAGCTCCCTTGAGCGCGTTGGGCTGACGAGCCTTGGTACCGCACCTGCGCGCCGTGAGAGGTATTTTACCTTTAATATTTTGGCAGTCTACTTGGCACCCCTCACACCTACCTGCTCCCTGCTGACGAGAGGCAATTACCTCGAAACACGTGTCCAGGGATGGCATTATTTTTTACACTCGTGGCATAGGCGTACTCTCCGCTGCCACTACAGTATCCAGAGTTCTATGGGGCTATTTGCTAGTATGACGAGCAGTGTGCGACCTACTCTGTTTTTGTATTTAAGCTCCCTTGAGCGCGTTGGGCTGACGAGCCTTGGTACCGCACCTGCGCGCCGTGAGAGGTATTTTACCTTTAATATTTTGGCAGTCTACTTGGCACCCCTCACACCTACCTGCTCCCTGCTGACGAGAGGCAATTACCTCGAAACACGTGTCCAGGGATGGCATTATTTTTTACACTCGTGGCATAGGCGTACTCTCCGCTGCCACTACAGTATCCAGAGTTCTATGGGGCTATTTGCTAGTATGACGAGCAGTGTGCGACCTACTCTGTTTTTGTATTTAAGCTCCCTTGAGCGCGTTGGGCTGACGAGCCTTGGTACCGCACCTGCGCGCCGTGAGAGGTATTTTACCTTTAATATTTTGGCAGTCTACTTGGCACCCCTCACACCTACCTGCTCCCTGCTGACGAGAGGCAATTACCTCGAAACACGTGTCCAGGGATGGCATTATTTTTTACACTCGTGGCATAGGCGTACTCTCCGCTGCCACTACAGTATCCAGAGTTCTATGGGGCTATTTGCTAGTATGACGAGCAGTGTGCGACCTACTCTGTTTTTGTATTTAAGCTCCCTTGAGCGCGTTGGGCTGACGAGCCTTGGTACCGCACCTGCGCGCCGTGAGAGGTATTTTACCTTTAATATTTTGGCAGTCTACTTGGCACCCCTCACACCTACCTGCTCCCTGCTGACGAGAGGCAATTACCTCGAAACACGTGTCCAGGGATGGCATTATTTTTTACACTCGTGGCATAGGCGTACTCTCCGCTGCCACTACAGTATCCAGAGTTCTATGGGGCTATTTGCTAGTATGACGAGCAGTGTGCGACCTACTCTGTTTTTGTATTTAAGCTCCCTTGAGCGCGTTGGGCTGACGAGCCTTGGTACCGCACCTGCGCGCCGTGAGAGGTATTTTACCTTTAATATTTTGGCAGTCTACTTGGCACCCCTCACACCTACCTGCTCCCTGCTGACGAGAGGCAATTACCTCAAAACACGTGTCCAGGGATGGCATTATTTTTTACACTCGTGGCATAGGCGTACTCTCCGCTGCCACTACAGTATCCAGAGTTCTATGGGGCTATTTGCTAGTATGACGAGCAGTGTGCGACCTACTCTGTTTTTGTATTTAAGCTCCCTTGAGCGCGTTGGGCTGACGAGCCTTGGTACCGCACCTGCGCGCCGTGAGAGGTATTTTACCTTTAATATTTTGGCAGTCTACTTGGCACCCCTCACACCTACCTGCTCCCTGCTGACGAGAGGCAATTACCTCGAAACACGTGTCCAGGGATGGCATTATTTTTTACACTCGTGGCATAGGCCTACTCTCCGCTGCCACTACAGTATCCAGAGTTCTATGGGGCTATTTGCTAGTATGACGAGCAGTGTGCGACCTACTCTGTTTTTGTATTTAAGCTCCCTTGAGCGCGTTGGGCTGACGAGCCTTGGTACCGCACCTGCGCGCCGTGAGAGGTATTTTACCTTTAATATTTTGGCAGTCTACTTGGCACCCCTCACACCTACCTGCTCCCTGCTGACGAGAGGCAATTACCTCGAAACACGTGTCCAGGGATGGCATTATTTTTTACACTCGTGGCATAGGCGTACTCTCCGCTGCCACTACAGTATCCAGAGTTCTATGGGGCTATTTGCTAGTATGACGAGCAGTGTGCGACCTACTCTGTTTTTGTATTTAAGCTCCCTTGAGCGCGTTGGGCTGACGAGCCTTGGTACCGCACCTGCGCGCCGTGAGAGGTATTTTATCTTTAATATTTTGGCAGTCTACTTGGCACCCCTCACACCTACCTGCTCCCTGCTGACGAGAGGCAATTACCTCGAAACACGTGTCCAGGGATGGCATTATTTTTTACACTCGTGGCATAGGCGTACTCTCCGCTGCCACTACAGTATCCAGAGTTCTATGGGGCTATTTGCTAGTATGACGAGCAGTGTGCGACCTACTCTGTTTTTGTATTTAAGCTCCCTTGAGCGCGTTGGGCTGACGAGCCTTGGTACCGCACCTGCGCGCCGTGAGAGGTATTTTACCTTTAATATTTTGGCAGTCTACTTGGCACCCCTCACACCTACCTGCTCCCTGCTGACGAGAGGCAATTACCTCGAAACACGTGTCCAGGGATGGCATTATTTTTTACACTCGTGGCATAGGCGTACTCTCCGCTGCCACTACAGTATCCAGAGTTCTATGGGGCTATTTGCTAGTATGACGAGCAGTGTGCGACCTACTCTGTTTTTGTATTTAAGCTCCCTTGAGCGCGTTGGGCTGACGAGCCTTGGTACCGCACCTGCGCGCCGTGAGAGGTATTTTACCTTTAATATTTTGGCAGTCTACTTGGCACCCCTCACACCTACCTGCTCCCTGCTGACGAGAGGCAATTACCTCGAAACACGTGTCCAGGGATGGCATTATTTTTTACACTCGTGGCATAGGCGTACTCTCCGCTGCCACTACAGTATCCAGAGTTCTATGGGGCTATTTGCTAGTATGACGAGCAGTGTGCGACCTACTCTGTTTTTGTATTTAAGCTCCCTTGAGCGCGTTGGGCTGACGAGCCTTGGTACCGCACCTGCGCGCCGTGAGAGGTATTTTACCTTTAATATTTTGGCAGTCTACTTGGCACCCCTCACACCTACCTGCTCCCTGCTGACGAGAGGCAATTACCTCGAAACACGTGTCCAGGGATGGCATTATTTTTTACACTCGTGGCATAGGCGTACTCTCCGCTGCCACTACAGTATCCAGAGTTCTATGGGGCTATTTGCTAGTATGACGAGCAGTGTGCGACCTACTCTGTTTTTGTATTTAAGCTCCCTTGAGCGCGTTGGGCTGACGAGCCTTGGTACCGCACCTGCGCGCCGTGAGAGGTATTTTACCTTTAATATTTTGGCAGTCTACTTGGCACCCCTCACACCTACCTGCTCCCTGCTGACGAGAGGCAATTACCTCGAAACACGTGTCCAGGGATGGCATTATTTTTTACACTCGTGGCATAGGCGTACTCTCCGCTGCCACTACAGTATCCAGAGTTCTATGGGGCTATTTGCTAGTATGACGAGCAGTGTGCGACCTACTCTGTTTTTGTATTTAAGCTCCCTTGAGCGCGTTGGGCTGACGAGCCTTGGTACCGCACCTGCGCGCCGTGAGAGGTATTTTACCTTTAATATTTTGGCAGTCTACTTGGCACCCCTCACACCTACCTGCTCCCTGCTGACGAGAGGCAATTACCTCGAAACACGTGTCCAGGGATGGCATTATTTTTTACACTCGTGGCATAGGCGTACTCTCCGCTGCCACTACAGTATCCAGAGTTCTATGGGGCTATTTGCTAGTATGACGAGCAGTGTGCGACCTACTCTGTTTTTGTATTTAAGCTCCCTTGAGCGCGTTGGGCTGACGAGCCTTGGTACCGCACCTGCGCGCCGTGAGAGGTATTTTACCTTTAATATTTTGGCAGTCTACTTGGCACCCCTCACACCTACCTGCTCCCTGCTGACGAGAGGCAATTACCTCGAAACACGTGTCCAGGGATGGCATTATTTTTTACACTCGTGGCATAGGCGTACTCTCCGCTGCCACTACAGTATCCAGAGTTCTATGGGGCTATTTGCTAGTATGACGAGCAGTGTGCGACCTACTCTGTTTTTGTATTTAAGCTCCCTTGAGCGCGTTGGGCTGACGAGCCTTGGTACCGCACCTGCGCGCCGTGAGAGGTATTTTACCTTTAATATTTTGGCAGTCTACTTGGCACCCCTCACACCTACCTGCTCCCTGCTGACGAGAGGCAATTACCTCGAAACACGTGTCCAGGGATGGCATTATTTTTTACACTCGTGGCATAGGCGTACTCTCCGCTGCCACTACAGTATCCAGAGTTCTATGGGGCTATTTGCTAGTATGACGAGCAGTGTGCGACCTACTCTGTTTTTGTATTTAAGCTCCCTTGAGCGCGTTGGGCTGACGAGCCTTGGTACCGCACCTGCGCGCCGTGAGAGGTATTTTACCTTTAATATTTTGGCAGTCTACTTGGCACCCCTCACACCTACCTGCTCCCTGCTGACGAGAGGCAATTACCTCGAAACACGTGTCCAGGGATGGCATTATTTTTTACACTCGTGGCATAGGCGTACTCTCCGCTGCCACTACAGTATCCAGAGTTCTATGGGGCTATTTGTTAGCATGACGAGCAGTGTGCGACCTACTCTGTTTTTGTATTTAAGCTCCCTTGAGCGCGTTGGGCTGACGAGCCTTGGTACCGCACCTGCGCGCCGTGAGAGGTATTTTACCTTTAATATTTTGGCAGTCTACTTGGCACCCCTCACACCTACCTGCTCCCTGCTGACGAGAGGCAATTACCTCGAAACACGTGTCCAGGGATGGCATTATTTTTTACACTCGTGGCATAGGCGTACTCTCCGCTGCCACTACAGTATCCAGAGTTCTATGGGGCTATTTGCTAGTATGACGAGCAGTGTGCGACCTACTCTGTTTTTGAACCACCCAAGGTAGTGACACAGGGGACCCACTGGGACTGTATGCAGTGTGTAAACACAACCGCGGGCCCGTTAGCTTCTATGGGCAATGTCGCAGTTGGAATTTTAAAGATTAGGGACACTTAGAATCAAGTCAGGACCAAACCCTTTTGGACTTAAGGAGTTCTAGGGCTAGCACCCACGGGAGCACTGGAGTACTCGATTTACCTCACCCAGGGAAGCCGGTGCATAGGTGTCTTTTGGTGTCGAGTCGCGTCGTCGATTGCAATGGGAGCCTGCAAAGAACTGCTGCTGCCCTGAAGAGGAGAAGTGTCCGAAGAGATCCAAGTCTGGATCTATGATGGAAGGAACCTGAAAGCAGAGGGGAGAGAGTCTGGGTCACTAGCCAGTGACCGAGGGCAGAATGGACCAATGCCCACAGATGTCCGGTGCTTCAGGTGAGTTGATGGGTGTCTTTACTCTTCAGCCACGAGGTCCAAGAGGTGTCAATGAAGTCCATGAGCTGGATTCGAGCTGTCCCACAAAGTCTGTTGAGTGCTGCGGTGTCGGCGACCAGAATGGACCCAACAAGCCTTGGCAACGACAAGTCACTGGAATTCAGAGAAAGGACTGCGGTGCAGACCAGCAAGGTCTGAGGGACTCACCCAGCGAGGGTAAGTCAGGGCACATCTGGAGCCACCAGGAAAGCCCAATCAGGGGAGGAGTTGGCTTTGTGGGGACCTGCTAGCCAACGGGCTAGTGATCGCGAAGGAACCTCAAGCGGTCGCACTTGAAACTGGCCCACGGGTCTCTCGTGGAGTGGAAGCCAGCAATCTTCGGTGCAGGAGGTGCTCAAGGCTGGGACTACTCGGAGCCCAAAGCACAACTTCAAGGATGTCCCAGAAGATAGTGTTGCTGCAAAAGTTCATGGTGTCCAGGGGGCAAGGTTCCACATCACCCATGATAGCCACGGGCCTCAGATCTGCTGTGGACTCAGGATAGCCTCGGGGAAGTCTGAAAATCTACCTCTGGTGAAGCAAAGACTTCGGCGTCCAGTGGAAGCTTAAGCGATGCTTACTGGTCCGTTGTTTGTTTGGTGCTTGCCAAGCAGGGGAGTCACTCCTTGACCCCAAGGGAGATTTCTTCAGTCTTCTAGTCAGGATAGAACGTCGAAGGTCCAGGATATATGATGCAGAGTTTCGTCCTGGGTAATTTAAAGTCACGAGGACTGGGTTCCCATACTTATACTAAGTTTGGGGGTTGGACATACTCTAGGGACCCACCTATGGGAGGATTTGGAAAGAGGGGTGGTTACACCCATTTCCTTAGTCCAGTTTTATGCCAGAGCAGGGGCAGATAGCCCCTGCAACTGGTTTGAACTGGACTATGCAAAGGGACACCAAGTGTGCCCCCAGTGCAGGACTTCAAAGCACCAGAGAGTGCTCCCACCCAGCCCCAATACACATCTGCCTGTCTGGGGAGGTGGTTACACCTCCCTGGGACAGGAAACCTATTGTCCAGGCCTTCCCCTGCCGGAGTTTCGGTCAGCAGCAGGAGGCCAGACCCGTGTCTGTGGCAGAGGCATCCATTTTTTGATGCCAGGGCTCAGGAAAGTCCTACCGGGTTAGACCAGTGTGAACATGTCTCTCCCTCTAGAAGGGTGGAATGCTACCCCCGCCGCCAGAACTGGCGGGGGGTAGTATTCCAAAGTGTTTGACACCAAACACGACATGTTTCCGTGCAGCCATCCCAAAGTTAGCATTTACGGCGAGGTTATAATGCACTTAAGAGTATATGGTCCGGCTGCACCACAAACAGCATTAGAGGAGTTACTCCGAATGCTGCAGAGGGGCTCTGCTCATGCAGGGGCACCCTCTCTCATAAAAACCAAGCACTCTGTCTTCAGAATTGTTAAGGCCTGCCTTAGGAGTGACTTATGGGTTTTATATGTGTGTGCAATGGTAGTGATATAGGTAGCCTATACCATTCTAAGGGGTGCAAGCACACCCTTACCCAGGCTGCAGTAGCAGACCTGTGGTGCCATTGTGGAGTGCTTCCTAGGGGTGGCATAATACATGCTTCAGCCCCTGGTAGGCCTCTGAGGTACCTATGCCCTAGGTACATAGTATACCATATAGTAGGGGCTTATAAGGCACTCCAGAATCCAATTAGATATGTACCTCATGTACATGCAAACCATTTTAGAGAGGAAGCAGCTAGGCTGTGTTCCTGATTAGCAGGGTCACAGGCAGGCTAAGGTCGAAAAACAGTGAAACACCAGCAAAAAGTGGGGGTACCCATGTGAAGCAGATCCTACTCTCCTACAGTATGTACTGCTCAAACAGACGGTCAAGCATGTAATAAGTTGAATTCCAATGTGTTGGTGCCTCCTGGATGAGTGCTTTGACTGGCATTCTATGCTCATGTTGAATGACCCTCAGCTGCTTCCGGGCTTTAAAAGAATGGCTGAAATGTGTGCATATTCTTCTGCAGGTGACCAATATGTTGCTGACTTTGTATTCATTTTTCAGAAAGTCGTGAACAACAATGTTAATGCAGTGTGCCAAACACGGGAACCTGAAATAGCCACCATCTTTCATGGCCCTAACTACATTACTGCCATTGTCTGGGGCAACAAAACCAATGTTAAGCCCTCTTGGGCGCAGCCACTCAAAGACCTTGCTGTTAAACTCATCCAAAATGTTTGCAGCAGTATGAGATTTCTCGATGGCGAACATGGCTACAGTTGCATGTTTGCGAGTAGCATCAAAAATCTCAGCAGCGTCAACACCGGCAGATATCTGTTCTTTAACCCCCACGAAAGAGATCCAGTGTGCAGTCATGCACATGTAATCAGTGGCTTGGCAACTGGTCCACATGTCTGTTGTCAGGTGGATACTATGAACAGCACTCTGCTTCAAGGCGTTTCCAAGCATGTCGTGATGTAGTGCTGGAACAGCAGCTCTGGCAAAATAGTAGCGGCTGGGAACCTGCCATTTTGGAGAGATGGCTGTCACAAATTCCAAAAAACCCACCCCTTCAACAAAAAAAAAGGGAGAAGGTCCAGTGCTAACATTTTAGCCAGCTTCGCATTGTACAAACGTGCTATTGGGTGGTTGCATTCGTACTGCCCCTCCACTGGCCTAAACATGCTGATAATGGTGGGCTGGATGGTTTTCCTTTCTCTTAGGCTCAACAACGCACTTTTTTTCATTGCGGTACACATTGCTGTCCCAGGCTGACTCTTGCTCTTGTGCCACTGTGATGTTGCTGAAGATGTGGTCGACAATAACACTGCACTGCTGGGGACAGGGCTACTTTGTGTAGCACCGTGATCGGATCTTCTTCTTCTACTCGTTTATCCCCACCAACACCAATGGTTGCAGTTTTTATGCCGCGAAGGTGGTCCTCTCAGTTGATCAAGTGGTGTTTTTTCAGATGGGTTATTTGGCCTCCGGTACCATAGTTTGGACCAGGCTTACCCCGACTAACAGAGGTATTACTAATGGAGCATATAGCAATGTTCTCCTCCTTTTCACTAACCGTAAAGAAGTCCCAAACTGGGGAGCTTAACTTTTGCCTCCTGCTGGAGGTGCCACTTCCAATGCCGGATGAACTGGAGGGTGTGCGTTGAATTTGACTCTGTGCTGTACCACTACATACTTCTACTGAGGTGGTGGTTGTGCTGGATGTAGGATGCTGCCGGCCCTTTGCTAATGTAAATATGGAAGCTGTAGGTCGTGTTGGTGTTACCTGTGTTGGAGATATGCATGCTGCATCCCTCGCAGTGATTTTGGATAGGGTAATAATGTTGGTCTCCATCTCCTCGGGGCCGGGAGTGATGTTCGTGATGACTGGCTCATCATCATCATCATCATCCTGCTGTTCTACAACAACCTCCATATAGTGTAAGGCTTTCTGGAACCTTCCTTTTCCCTAGCCTGGTCT
Organism: Triturus cristatus; assembly: GCF_964204655.1. Taxonomy (NCBI): domain Eukaryota; kingdom Metazoa; phylum Chordata; class Amphibia; order Caudata; family Salamandridae; genus Triturus; species Triturus cristatus. The sequence continues at coordinate 40,737,143 of NC_140583.1, read as the reverse complement.
TGGGATGTGTCTCCCTCTCAGACTCAGTTTGTGGCTTCCAAGTGGCATCTAGATCATCAGAAGGGGGGCTAGGCGAAGAACTTGGACTAACCCTCCTTTTCCTTGGTGGGGATTTGGAAGACAATGGAACTTCTGAATGAGTGGCTTCCTCTTCTTCCTCTGCATGAGGCTCAATTTCCTGAACTGCCCCTACTTCGGTAGGAACAACAACTACTATTGCGGAAGTTGGTTGCGGCTGTTGTTGTTGAGCACTTATCTTCTGTGTTTCCTCCTGCGTTGATTGGGTACTACTTTGAGATAGCGATATGTTTAGCTCAGGCTCAGCATCACTGCTTTCCACCATTAGGCTGACTACCTCTTCCACACTCATGTGCTTAAGCCTGGTTTGGTGGGTTGGTGCCACTGATGCGGAGGTGCTGGTGGTGCAGATTGGGGTGTACAAATTCTCCCCACTTCCACGGATAGAGTAAATTCACAGATACACGCACATACACTCATCATACGCTTGGGCCCATTTCACTAACATATACTCGATTACTCTATCAGCACTGAACCTGTGGAGAGAAAACCTTCTAAACACCCTGCATCTACACTAAGGTCGATAAGACCTAATTGACACTGTCTTGAGTCATGATTTAACCAATAATAATCAACAATAATCAAAATAGAGTACTCAATAATTGACAAGAAATAACCACCAACACTGTATTTCAAATAATGGTAATTTATCTAAAATTAGTTCGAAGAAAATCAATTCAAAAGCAAAATCATTATTCTCATAATTACCTATTCTAGCTAAATGTCATAAACGAGTCAGGACAGGTCTCTCGATAGAAGTCTCTCAAGTCGCCGTCCTCACAGCATCGATCCTCACCAACGCAAGTTCGGAAAGAAGTGGCTTCAGAATCCAAAATGCAATGACCAACGACCCTCTCTAGTCTAGTATATTTATAATAAATCTAACAAAAGAAGGCAACATAAAATGTTTTAGATATCCGCTGAACCGCTGAGCAGAGCGAGCAGGAAAGGATGTAGCATCGCTACATTTGGAAAAATCTCCGCTCAGAAAAATCACAAAAATAAAAAGACGGAAGACGGAACTAAAACTTGAAAATGTTTCTTTTTCATGTTCATATTTCCTCGGAACCAGCATGGTGATCACAAAGTTCTTTGTGGCTCCTTTGTCTTCCAAGGACACTTGGATGTCCGCCCAGAGCTGCTGTCCTCACGGAAAACTTTTTACCAGGCGAAGACTGTGGTCAGATGACTCTCGACCATGTCCAGCAAGGCCTTCTCATCACAAATCTCAGCACTCGAATGTAGGCTTTAAACGGCAGCCATTTTTTAATAGGCCAAAACGTACCATCTTAATTAAAAGAGACAAAAACAACGTTACCACAGCATAGTGATTAAACAGTGTTATCCCCACTAATACCCTTATGTGTGTGTAATTATCAAGCCTTTGCAACACAAGAAAAGCCTTAGTACACAACATCTTAAAAGCGTTTTTGTGCTTTAAAATAAACAGCACTCAGCAACATTTATTTAATTAAACATGCACATTATTAGTAAATAACATGAATGCAACCCCACGTATAGTTTACTCTTATTAGTACGTATTGATTAATCAGAACATTTACACAAAACAAATAATTAGTAGTTATAAATTAATAATTTTAATTTTCGACATATAGACAAACCGGAGCTTAAAAACCCAATAGATTTTCAACAGAAAACTCTGCTCCAGCAATCCCCCCTTTGGTGATATTATCACCAAATAAACAACCCCAAAAAAAAAATTAGTAAAATTTTAGTCCCATTTTAGGAGAAACTGGAAATGTCTTTTTCTTTTTCACAACACTAGACACCAGACTCCCTTTCATCATCCCTCTTTGTTTCCAAGTAAACACTCTCCCTCAATTCTTCTAATTCTATTTCTTGTGGATCTCTTTTTCTTTTATTTCTCCTTTCAATATTTCTTTTAATTAATTTATTTTTCCCTCCCCTGTTTTTACAACACAAACACACCAATCTTAGTATCAATAAAGCAACAATTATACAAGTCAAAGGAAACAATACCTTAATTATAATAGTACTACCTATTTTTGCAATAAAACTCTTAACAGCTATCACCTTATTAGCTAATTTAGTCCAGATATTCTCAGCTTCTAGTGGTACTAATTCTTCATGCAAATCAGTAATATTTTTGATATAGACCTTCAGGTCTTTGCTTTCGTCTGGAATGTAAGTACAACAATGTTGAACTTTCAGCATTCCACAAACACCACCCTCCTTGGCTAATAGAATATCAAGGGCAAGTCGATTTTGCATAGACATGGCACGTACGGCAATCAATTCCGTATTCACCAAAACAAACCCTCCAGCGGTATTTGTCGATAAGCGATCCACCACTATTGACAGTTTCCGAATTCCATATGCATTTAAAGAAATTCCCACTGCTGGAATTAAAGCTCCAAAAATGTCACCCACTATTTCTGACCAAGTTTCTCTCTTAAAACGTGTTAGTAAATTAATATGTTCTACATCTTCTATTCTATCTATATGAAAAATCTTTGGAAAGACCAGGCCCACATAACACGTGCCATACCAATGGTCAGGCAACTTGTAATAAGCCTTGTTCCCACAAACATAATACACTCCTGGGAAAACTGGATCCTCTCCTCCTCTAAAACCCCATCCTGTTGCAATGAAGTATGTATCATGACACTCACTAGTCCCAACAAAATATGTATCATATTGGGATTTCCTTCTTGTAATGCACAGCTTACCCTTCTGTGGTGCATCTAAAGCTAAAGTTGGACTAGCTCCATTTCTCAATTCTTTTCCCATCTCAATGTCCCAAATTGTCTCACTCACTTTGTATTTCCCTGCCTTTTCATGCATGTTCAATCTCCTTTCCTCCACCATGTTTAGGAAAGCTTTCTCCTCTTCTTTCAAACTGCAAGTTAAATTATTCTTAAAAATGTAATCTAATGTTAATTCTTCTTTTTCAATAAAAATCTCACCAAAAATGTTAGCTTCTTTAGCTGGATTCAGCTTTTTATTCATAGGCAAATGCCCAAAAATACTATCTTTGTTAGACATCTCATAATCTATTTTCCCTAGCAAATAAAAAACACTACTTAACACACTACAAGAAATTCCATACGTAGCTGGTAAATGGTGATAAGTAACACCCTCTGAAACGGATGCAGGTAACTGCATACATACGTAGCAATCCCTCACTTCCATTGTCTTTACATATTCGTACAACAATTTCGAAAAAACATTGCTAGAAAAATCATTAATTGACCTATCTTTATGTATGTAAGTATTACTAATTCTAGTTGGAACTACTTTTTGTGAACTTTTCTCTACATTAGTCTCATTCTCAGTATACATCTCAAATGTACCTATTGTAACCCTAAAAGTAACTAATAAGGCTAAAACACCCCATAGTAGCATTAATAATCCAGTACAGCAACAGAACATTCTACACCATCTTTTCAAAAAGGCACATCTACTTTGATTATTCTCTATGTTAGCCATTTTACTACTTTGACCGTGTCTTTTGACTTAGCCTCTACTACTCCACTACTGCAATTCTTTATTTCTGGATTACTTCAGACAGCTGAATTTCAGACTTTCTCCTTTTCACTTTTTCTCCAAGTTATTTCTCCAAATGATTTCTTCAGTTCACTCAATTTGGATATTCATCACTCTTCACTCCTTCTTCAGCAACATCAAATTGTATCAGATCATCAACAACATCCTGTGCATCCGACTCTTCTCCAATGTCAGTCAGGATAACTTTTAAGATTCCAACAGACTTTTGCTTTTCCTCAACCACTTTTCTCAAGATCCCCTCCGGATTGTCTCGATTCACTGTTTCTTCTTCTTCTCCTCCTTCAGACAGTGCCACATAAGACCATTCCGGTGATCTGTACTTTTGGTTGGGTCTTCTAATTCTCTTTATCTCCTCCGGTTCTTTTGACTCCTTTTGCTCCTTTCTCTTCACTTCGTTTTGACTCGATACCTCATTCACTTGCTCAGCTTTCGATGTATTTGTTCTTATCAGTCTGTATCTCAGCCTCTTTACTCTGTTGTTAGGCCAAAAATCTCCTCTTACAACCTTTTTCGGTCTCGTTTCTGTATTATTTCTTTCTCCAATCCAAGTACTCTTTCTCAGAACTCGACCTTCTGATTTCTCATTCTCACTTTCATCCGATTCTGTTTCAAATGCCTCTTGCTCTTCAGCAGTTTTCTTTCGCTCCACAGTCTTTTTCACCACTGTTTGAGACTTCCCTACTTCTGTCCCTCCTCGGGTCTCCGACACGCAATCTTCTTGCTGTCTACTTGTCCCTTCACCTAGCTTATCAGGAATGTTCCCTACACCTCCTCGGGGGTCTTCCGCAATCTGTCCCTCTCTATCTTCTTCTGACCCTACTTCTTCAGGTATAATCTCAAGTGGTTCTTCAATCTCCTCTTCTGATTCAGGAGTAGTCTCTGTGGAATTACTCTTTTCTCTTCTTTTTCCTCCACTGCTTTTTGGAACTTCAGGCTTTCTTACAGAATCTGATTTCCTTTCTGAGACTCTCAATGGTTCTCTCTCTAAAGTTTGATTTTTTCTCATTGGTTCTGTATCTTCATCATCACTGGAATCTGACTCTTCAAAATACTCCTTGCCAGTCCCATCCTTTGGGTTTGGAACTCTCAGAGTATGACTCGCATGTACCCAGTTTTTCACACCAGCACACTTCACTGCAGTTGTCGTAGTCAAAATAACTTGTCTTGGCCTTCCCCACCTTGGAACCAAGCAATTTCTTCTTCTGTGAACTTTAATCCTCACCCAGTCCCCTGGACTCAGATCATGAGCTTGCTTCTTCTCAAGTGTGGTAGCTTCTTCTCCAACCTGGTGAAACACAGAATGAACTGCGTCAGCCAGGCCTTTACAGTAATCCAAAATCATGTCATCAGTTATTGTCATCAACTTATTGACAGGTACAAATGCATGACGCATTGCACGTCCCATCAAAATTTCGTGCGGACTCAACCCAGTAGTTCTATCTGGAGTAGATCTAATGGTCATTAGCACTAGAGGCAAGACATCAGGCCATTTCATTCCAGTGGCTAAACACATCTTACCAATCCTGTTCTTGATTGTGCCATTTATCTGCTCAACAACGCCAGAAGCCTCTGGCCTGTATGCACAATGTAGCTTCTGCTGTATGCCCAATGCTTCACAAATCAAACTCATGAGCTCATTATAGAAGTGTCCACCTCTATCAGACTCAATCGTTACTGGAAACCCGTACCTAGGAATCAACTCTCTTAACAGTAACTTTGCCACTGTTATTCCATCATTTCTCGTAGTCGGATAGGCCTCCACCCATCTTGAGAACAAACAGACTACTACTAGAACATACCTCAATCTGTTCACTTGGGGCATTTCAATGAAATCTACCTGCATTCTCGTGAAAGGACCATCTTCTCTGCCTATTGTTCCCAGACTCACCACTGTCTTTTTCCCAGTGTTAAATTGCTGGCAAATCAAACATCTCTGACAGATGCTCTCTGCAATTGTCCTGAACTTTGCATTGTACCAAGTCTGTTTAAAAGACCTGATCATCGCATCCCTTCCCAAATGTCCCTGGCCATGATACATCCTTGCCATTGTCGACAGCATAGAGTTAGGCATGACTGGTCTGCCATCTCTATAGACCCAAACATGGTCTGTTTCTCTTGGGGCACAACCTGCCTTGATCCAGTCTTTCTTTTCTTCCTTTCCTGCCTCATCCTGCAACTGTTTCACTTCATCCCACGTCTCTAGGACATTAGTAAACATCACAGAACAAAAAGACATTTCTCCTTCTCGTTCCCTATTAATTGAGTGATTGTTTTTCGCGCAATATTGTGCAATGTCGTTGGCAAATCTGTTTCCAACTGTCACAAAATCATCTCCTTGTCCATGAGCAGCACATTTCACAACTGCTAATTCTTTAGGCAGCTGTATCGCCTCAAGCAATTTCCCAATCACTTCAGCATTCTTTATTGGAGTCCCACTCGACGTCAAGAAACCTCTCTGTAGCCAAAGTTGGCCAAAATCATGCACAACTCCAAATCCATACTGACTATCAGTCATCACAGTCACTCTCAGATCTTTCCCAATTTGGCAAGCTTTTGTTAATGCCACTAATTCTGCAACTTGTGCAGATTTCACTCCTTTTAATGGTGATGCTTCCATAACTTCTGAAACCTTGCACACTGCATATGCTGCACTCAGCACACCCTCATCATTCCTCAGACATGATCCATCTACAAACAGCACATGATCACTCTCAAGCAAGTGAAGGTCCCTTATGTCTGGTCTCGGTTTTGTACAGTAATCCAGCACATCCAAACAATCGTGATCATCTTCTGTCTTCACACCCACATTTTCAATATCCGGCAATAATGTCGCTGGATTCACATTTACACATCTCTCAAGAGTCACATTTGATGCTCCCAGAATGACTTTTTCATATTTAGTCAGCCGACTATGTGACATGTACTGAGTTCTGCTTCTTGTCAAAAGAATTGCCACATTATGAGGTACGAATACCCTTACAGGATATCCCATTATAATTCCCTCACTCTGTTCCAGACTTCTGCATGTTGCAGCCACAGATTTCAGACAACCTGGTAAACCCACAGCTACAGGGTCAAGTGTCGATGAGAAGTACGCAATAGGCCTTCTCAGTAATCCATGCTTCTGGATTAACACTGAAAGTGCACATCCATTTCTCTCACTACAGTACAATTCAAACTCTTTCTCATAGTCTGGCATACCCAAAGCAGGGGCTTCACACATTCTGCTCTTCAGCTCCTCAAATGCTGCCATTTGTTCTCCATCTAGTTCCAATGGATCTGTCATCTCACTTTTTGTCAGCTTAATCAGTGGCTTTGCTATCAAGGAGAAATTAATTATCCACTGACGACAATAACCCACCATTCCCAGGAACATTCTCACTTCCCTCTGGGTCTTTGGGGCTTTCATTTCTCTGATAATTCTGATCCTGTCATCAGTCACTTTTCTTAGACCTTTTTCAATATTGTGTCCAAGATAATGCACCTCTTTCTTGCAAAATTGCAATTTAGCTGGAGATACCTTTAACCCTCCATCTGCCAGATGATTCAGTAAAGCTATGGTATCTACTACACAAGCTTCACGTGTCTTTGATGCCACGAGTAGGTCATCAATATACTGCACTAGTACTGAGCTTTCAGGCATAATCAAGCTCTCCAATGATTTTTTCAATAACTGATTAAATATCGAAGGACTCTCCGTATATCCCTGTGGGATACGACACCATGCTAAAATATGCTGGCCAAACCTAAATGCAAAAATCGGCTGGCTGTCATGATGCAATGGAATTGAAAAGAAAGCATGACACAAATCAATCACTGTGTACCACTCAGCATCATGTGGAATCTGATACAAAATCACTGACGGATTTGGCACAATAGGACAACATGCCACCACAATTTTGTTAACTTTTCTCAAATCCTGTACGATCCTGAACTTCCCATTAGGTTTCTTTAGCCCCATTATCGGTGAATTACACGGACTACTCAGTAGTTCTCTCAAAACTCCTTGTTGAATCATTTTCTAAATAATAGGAGTTATTCCCTCAATTATTTCCGGTGTCATTTTGTACTGAGGAATGTTAGGATAAGTAATTCCCTCTTTCACTGCAATTTTCACAGGATCTACATTATTCATCAATCCCACATCCTCTCCAGTAAAATCCCAAACTGTCCTTTTCACTGTGTCTCTCAGCTCTTGAGGCAAACCCTCCGGATCAAACACAGCATATGCACCAATTAACTCACTCTCTCTATTTTCTAGATTCATTCGGTACAAAACATCCTCATCTGGTGTTTCAAAAGCTATTCCATCCGGTGTACAAAAAATTGTACAGTTCATTTTACAAAGCAGATCCCTGCCTAACAAGTTCACTGGACTAGTGTCACAGACAATAAATCTGTGCATGTCTGAAAATTTCCCTATTTGTACCCTTACTGGTTCAGTAAGACGTGTCTTGATTTGTGTATTGGCTACACCAACTACTTGGATTGCTTCATCCGAGAGAGGAAGATTTCTAATATCTACTGACCTGACAGTTGATCTTGTCGCACCTGTGTCTACTAAAAAAGTAACACCTTCTTCATTTATTTTCCCATCCACAAATGGTCCTGCCTGGTCTATTTCTAGAGTTGCACCAAGTATGCACTCTTCCTCCTCTCTTCGGCACCGTCAATAATCACCTTCAGACTCACTCCCTTCATTCTTTAACAAGTACTGCTGTACCTGGTTAGAACGCCTTGGTTTGTTTACCTGCTCATCATTGTAGAATCCTGAATCCTGATTGTATTTTTGTAATCCTCTATTCTGCGGCAAGGGCGGTTTTGGCTCTTGACTCTGCTGTTTCACAACAGAAGGTTGTTGCTGCTGTCGATTAATCCCTTCATTCTGCACCTGTTGATTTAAGGTTTTATTCTCATTATTCGCTAATGGTGGATTGGTACATTCAGATCTCCAATGTCCCAGTTGGCCACAGTTGTGACACGGGAACTTCTTTTTGGCTTCCTCAAGATTCCCCTTTCCTTTCCCTGCATACCTGGGCCTATTCCCTGGATTATTTCCTGCATTATTCGCCTGTTCCACCAACTGTGCTTCCTGTCTTTCCGCAACTTTCACTTGTGCCCACATTGCTTTCTCTTTCAGCTTTCTCTGTTTTGCTTCAATTTCATCACTGAAGTATTTTGCATGTCTCAAAATCTCATCTATTTTCTTACTCTGCCAGTCCACTGTATGCTCACGAATTCTCTCACTAATCTCAGGTCTCAGGCCATATACAAATCTGTATACAAAATGACTCAAATCTTTGTCACCCAGGTGTTCATCCCCACTGAATTGTTTAAAAGCCAGTATCAGCCTCTCATAAAAAGCATGAACTGATTCTTTTGCTTCCTGGTGTGTTCGATCTATTTTAACCCAGTCTGTCTCTTTTGGAGGTACTTTACTTTTCAGGTATACGATCACCTGCTCATACTTTCTCATTACCTCTGGATCTGGTGCTCCTGTTCTCTGATCTCTTGGATATTCCTCAGTAGGCCAACTTACAACTATTTTACACTCAGCCCACAAGTCTGCTGGAACAATTATATCAAACAGACTATTCAGGTCAATCCACAGCACTTTTGACAATTTCACAAACCTGTCTACCTGCCTATACCACTCGACGGGCTTTTCTCTCAATCGAGGGAAATCATTCGTAAATGATAAAATATCCTGTCTGGTCCACGGAACATGTACATATCCTCCTCCAGGTATTTCTCTCATAGGATAAGCATCCACTGTTTTCTCTTTTTCTCTCACAGGAAATGCTAAATACGTCCTGTCCACTGATTCTTCCCTTATCTTGTACCACCTATCCTTCCACTTCTCAACATCATCCCATTTTCGCAATAAAGCGATCATCTCTTTAATCTGTCCTGTTCTACCAGCACCATTCAGATTCTCAATATCTTTATCCGTGAAATCCATCCTGTAAGACTTCTGCAAAGCTTTCACTTTATCAATGTCAACTCCGTGCTCATTCGCTATTGCTCTTAACCTGTCATGTGTATTTTTAGCTCTCCAGGTGATGTTTTTGCACATAAACAACAGTTCACCATCATGATGATTTTTCAGAATTTCCGTAGGAACTGTCCCTGCAACAAGCTCTTCTAATTCTACACGTAACCTAGCCACATCAATTGCCTGTGAATCTTTATCCCTCTTTTGAAGAACTTTCATCCATTCATTCAAATCTTCAGCTGTTATTTCAGTAGATTTTCTCACTGGAACCACTCTCTTCTGCGGTTCTAAAATCGGCATCCCTGAACAACTAGCTTCACTAGCATCCAATCTCAAATTAGACTGTACCTCTAATCCTTCACTACATGTATCATGTCTGGATTGTCTCAAATCATAATTTTCTGTCCTTTTTCCTGAATCTCCTGAAGGACCAACCAAACTTGTTAATCTATTCCCAACATATGGAATCACCAAACTATTTTCACCCGTCCTCTGCTTATCAAAAACAGGCATAACCGGACCTATGGTTACAGGCACCGTAACAGCTTCTAGATTCTTTGTCAGCTCTCTAATCTTTTCAGTCAGTTCTGATGTAGTTTTAACTAATTCTCTCGTATTCTCGTCACCACTTCTATTCTCTCTCTCTTTGAAAGGATTACCACTTCTTAACTCAGGTGCCACATTTTCTGTTTCAATAATACGCAATGTATCTCTTATCGGAGAAACCACTGGTGTGCTCTCTTCTGGTTCTGGTCTATATGGAGGTGGTCTCTTGTAAATCATGTCATTCAAGACCTCATCCTCATACTCATTAACTCCATATTTTCTCACTTCTGCCTCAGGAACCCTTTCTGTACCCTTCTCTTCAACTGTTCTCATAGGGTATAATCCCTCTGACATACTAGCATCTCGCCATCTCTTCATTCGATCATGATGAGTTTCACGATCATGTCTCCTCCCAAACATGTATCTGTAATTTCCTCCAGACCTCTGTTTTTGTCGCTCATGTACTTCCTCTTCCCATTCCACTAAAGCCTCAAACTGTGTCGGCCTTGGTCTTGGGTCAAGACACAACATCTTTTCCCGCAAATTTTTCAACACGGCCAGATTAAATGAACCATGTTCTGGGAATGCTAGGACACCATCTTCTTTAGTATACCTAACCCAATTCTCCAACCATATACAGGTATGATACCCATATCTCGCAGCCATAAAGGATGCAGGCGTTTTCGATGGAGGTAACAATTCACCTTCTCTCGTTTTAACATCTTTATCCTTGTCAAACCAATTTTTAATTTTCCTGAACAAAGATTTTTTCTTTTTCTCTTCTTGGTAATACATTTTAGCTTTACCAAACTTTCTAATCCCTTCCGTAATACAACTGAATGGTACGATATTTTATCCAATAACAGCGCGACTCACACCAACGCACCAATCCTGGAGCGTCTACGTCACAAGAGTATAAGGTGACTCTTTCCAATCCTTGCGCGGCTCACACCAACGCACCAATCTCAGCGCGAGCACTGTTCTGATCCAATATCCAATCAGAGCGCGGTCTGTTTGACGTCAGCAGTCGCTGCAGTCTCTCCTGCTCCTGTCTCCTGTCAGTCGTCTACCCCTCCTTTACAAAACTTCTCAGTAGACTTTGTGTCACATTTCTACAAAATCTATTAGTTACAACATATAAACATCTCCATTATCTGCTTCGCTAACCAAAGAATAGTAAAGAAAATCTATTTCACAAGAATCCCGTTTTTCACTCACTTCTGTTTCAGTACGGAATTTATACTCTCGTTGACACAGTAGCACATCCCTCTACTCTGCCCTTCTAACATGCATCCATTAACTGTTTCCTCTAGGACTGCTCCAAAGAGTCTTTCAATCAACTAAATGCTTATACATTCACGCACATTATTACAAGAAAATGTAGTACATACACACAGAATCCTGCTTTTCCCGAGAACAGCGAACAGTCTGTCCCACTACAGAATTATATCACACATTAACCAAGCAGTGTTTACCTCTGCCCAGTCCTTCAAACAAGCTCCGAGAATACCTATTACTTCTCCCGCGATAAGCTTTAACGGTGAACCTTACGGATCCCTGGGACTTAAGACCAGAGTTTCACAGATAACCTTCGCTACCATACACACTCCTTTTACACCAGAAATATATCTAATAGTAACACACGACGATGTCACTAATTCCGAACCCAGACAATGTGACGCGCAACTGCAATTGTCACACGTTTCTCCTGCATACGTACAGGACCAACAATCCCGTCTTTCCCGAGAGCAGCATATACTTCCCTCTGCCCTACTACGGAACTGCTACCAGCTCCCAAATTCCAGAAGCACTACATACAACTCAACACGACGACTCCAACATATAGTATTAGTACATATACCAACATCAATCAATAATCAATAAATCAAAAAGCCAATGTACAAGCAATCTAATCAGATCAAGACAATCATCAATAACCATCAAACTCTGCTACCAGGAAATTGGTGCAGATTGGGGTGTACAAATTCTCCCCACTTCCACGGATAGAGTAAATTCACAGATACACGCACATACACTCATCATACGCTTGGGCCCATTTCACTAACATATACTCGATTACTCTATCAGCACTGAACCTGTGGAGAGAAAACCTACTAAACACCCTGCATCTACACTAAGGTCGATAAGACCTAATTGACACTGTCTTGAGTCATGATTTAACCAATAATAATCAACAATAATCAAAATAGAGTACTCAATAATTGACAAGAAATAACCACCAACACTGTATTTCAAATAATGGTAATTTATCTAAAATTAGTTCGAAGAAAATCAATTCAAAAGCAAAATCATTATTCTCATAATTACCTATTCTAGCTAAATGTCATAAACGAGTCAGGACAGGTCTCTCGATAGAAGTCTCTCAAGTCGCCGTCCTCACAGCATCGATCCTCACCAACGCAAGTTCGGAAAGAAGTGGCTTCAGAATCCAAAATGCAATGACCAACGACCCTCTCTAGTCTAGTATATTTATAATAAATCTAACAAAAGAAGGCAACATAAAATGTTTTAGATATCCGCTGAACCGCTGAGCAGAGCGAGCAGGAAAGGATGTAGCATCGCTACATTTGGAAAAATCTCCGCTCAGAAAAATCACAAAAATAAAAAGACGGAAGACGGAACTAAAACTTGAAAATGTTTCTTTTTCATGTTCATTTTTCCTCGGAACCAGCATGGTGATCACAAAGTTCTTTGTGGCTCCTTTGTCTTCCAAGAACACTTGGATGTCCGCCCAGAGCTGCTGTCCTCACGGAAAACTTTTAACCAGGCGAAGACTGTGGTCAGATGACTCTCGACCATGTCCAGCAAGGCCTTCTGATCACAAATCTCAGCACTCGAATGTAGGCTTTAAACGGCAGCCATTTTTTAATAGGCCAAAACGTACCATCTTAATTAAAAGAGACAAAAACAACGTTACCACAGCATAGTGATTAAACAGTGTTATCCCCACTAATACCCTTATGTGTATGTAATTATCTAGCCTTTGCAACACAAGAAAAGCATTAGTACACAACATCTTAAAAGCGTTTTTGTGCTTTAAAATAAACAGCACTCAGCAACATTTATTTAATTAAACATGCACATTATTAGTAAATAACATGAATGCAACCCCACGTATAGTTTTCTCTTATTAGTACGTATTGATTAATCAGAACATTTACACAAAACAAATAATTAGTAGTTATAAATTAATAATTTTAATTTTCGACATATAGACAAACCGGAGCTTAAAAACCCAATAGATTTTCAACAGAAAACTCTGCTCCAGCACTGGCACCTGCTTACCCCCCGGACACCGCTGCAGCAGGCGTCATTTTCAGTTTCCAAAAAAACGTTTTGGGCGGCACACCAGACTTAAGTGTCACTTCCTTCTTCGTTTCCTTCTCCTCAATAGCAACTTTCTTGGTACTGGAGGGCCTGCTACCTGCTTTCTTTGGGCCCGTCTTATTCTGATGTCAGCAGCACTCAGTTGCACAAGTTGCAGAGGTGTCTGGTCAGGTCACTCACATGTCACATCGTGTACAGCAGCAGGACGTCTGTCTGGCAGCACAACGGACGACGATGACACACCTCCTCCTCGGTCTTTTGTGCACCTAAAAGCAAAATAGCCAGAAGAACATCAGTCAAAAGATAGTACAATCAACCTAATATAATATATAACTTCTTAGTGTGTAGTGGTGGTCACAATTATTAATTATTAATAACTCAGTGAACAACAGTGAAGCAATTTATAAGACTCTGACAACAAGGCCAGGGCTTTCCTGGTGAAGTGTACTGTGCACACTCAGGAAGAATAAGAATAGCAAAGAACAAAAACAAAAATGTAGTGGAGTCTGTGTTTTTCCTACATTTGTGCATTATGTGTGATGGATGCAGCATCAGGGAGCTGCAGCTGGCAATGGGGATGGATTTGGAAGCAGACAAGAGGAACAATGGAAAGACCTGCAGGTCTATGTGGCAAAAACAGCACACTACTAACTACCACCACAAAATGCCCCCTAGCCAAATGGTCAGGCCAGCCACAATAACAAGAAAGTGAAGACAAAGGACAGGACCAGAAAGTTGGAGACTCTGGGGAACTTCCTTCCTCTTCTAAAACAAATTGTAAAAAAAAAGAAAAATGACTCCTTGCTCCAAAAACTGCAGCCAAATGACAACCTGAGGTGTTTTTTTTAGCAAAATGAACAAAATCATCATTTTCGAGAAGGTTTTATGCTGCTCGCGAGATATTCTTTGCCAGATTGCAAATTCTGCTTGTTCGGCATCGCGATCTTTTCAAAAAGTCATTATCGCGTTCGTGAACATGCATATTGAGAGCGCGAAGAAGACAAAAAGTGTAAGTCCGCGATGTCTTGCTGTGCCGAGTTGCCAAAACTGCGCGAGCTGAACACCTAGGGTTACCTACTGGCTGAAAAGGCCTATTTATTTAACACACAACAAAAAACTGAAATTCCACCCCAAAAACCACATTTTGCAATTCAATCCAATGCCATAAATGGTGTTAAAGTTCAACTGACAACACAGAAACAGTTTTTAGGCACCCATGATGAGATGACTACCTCTGGGCCTACTGACAGATTAGGCCACAAGCTTGGGACTGAAGCTTATGGCAAAAGCAAGCACACTGCCTAACTCCACAAAATGGCCGCCACCCACATGGCCAGGCCACCCACAGAAAGTGAAGACACTAGACAATGAATGCAAGCCTATGGCAAAAGCAGTGGACACAGCCTGGATGGCTCCACAAAATGGCCGCTAGCCACCCACAACAAAAAGAAATGGAAGACAGACAATCCTATGGCAAAAGCACACTGCCTGCCTTCACAAAATGGCCGCCACCCCCATGGTCAGGCCACCCACAATAACAATAAAATTAAGACAAAGGACAGGACCAGGAAGTTACAGACTCTGGGGAACTTCCTTCCTCTTTTAAAAAATTGTAAAAAAAAAGAGAAATTAAATGACTCCTTGCTCCAAAAACTACAGTCAAATGACAACCTGAGGAGTTTTTTTAGAAAAATTAACAAAATCATCCTTTTCGAGAAGGTTTTATGCTGCTCGCGAGATATTCTTTGCCAGATTGCAAATTCTGCGTGTTCGGCATTGCGATCTTTACAAAAAGTCATTATCTCGTTCGCGAACACACATATTGAGCGTGCGAAGAACACCTAGGGTTACCTACTGGCTGAAAGGCCTATTATTTAACACACACCAAAAAACTGAAATACCACCCCAAAAAACACATTTTAAAATTCAATCCAATGCCATCCATGCCATAAATGTTGTTAAAATTCAACAGACAACACAGAAACAGTTTTTATGCACTCATGATGACTACCTCTGGGCCTACTGGACTTGGAAGCCTATGGCAAAAGCCAGCACACTGCCTTGATCCACAAAATGGCCGCCACCCATATGGCCAGGCCACCCACAATAACAAGAAAGTGAAGACAGACAATGAATACAGGCCTATGGCAAAAGCACACTGCCTGGATGGCTCCACAAAATGGCCGCTAGCCACCCACAAAAAAGAGAAATGTGAGACAGACAATGCAAACCTATGGCTAAAGCACACTCCCTGCCTTCACAAAATGGCCGCCACCCACATGGCCAGGCCACAACAACAAGCATAAGCCAAGGGGAACAAAGAAAAGACATGCAGGCCTATATGGAAAAAGCAGCACACTACTAAACTACCACCACAAAATGGCCCCAAGCCACATGGTCACTCACAGTCACAACAGGCCCTGGAAAACAATGAACTCAAGCAGGCCTATATATGACCAGATAAAGGAGGCCTGCTAAACAACACAGCTTTAATACAAAAATGCAAAAACGAAAATCAACAGGGCTATGAAAGGTTGGAAAGTTACACAGCAAGCACACACACACATCCAACAAAGGTATTTATTTAGTAACACACACACCCAAAAAGTGAAATGCACCCCAAAAACCACATTTAGCAATTCAATCCAAAGCCTTCCATGCTCTTCATGATGTTTAAATTCAACAGACACCATAGAAACATGCACCCATGGGTACCTCTGGACCTACTAACTGAAACTTCAAAGAAAAACAACTAGGCCCCTACTGAAACTACAGGCCACCCACAACAAGACATTTTAAAAACAATGAAAATGACAAACAAATGTAGGTACAGGCCCCAATCAAACAAACAAGTACAACAATTCCCCAACTTACTTGTAAAATCTCAATTCCAAAAGTCCTCAAATCCAATCCAATGATATATGATGCAGCAGACAGACACAAAAAGTGATCTTTCCAGCTCCAAAATCCAAATGAAAGTGAACAGCACATGGACAAAGCACTGGGAGGAGCCTGCTGGACAGGAACAGGAAGTCGGAGACTCAGGGGCACTTCCTTCCTCTTGAAAAAAAAAGTAAAAAAAGAAAAGGACTCCTTGCACAATAAACTACAGCCAAATCACAATCTGAGGATATTTTTTTAGCAAAATGATCATTTTCGAGAAGGTTCTATGATGCTCGAGAGATTTTTCGTCAGATTGTAGTTTTTGCGTGTTCGGGATCGCGATCTTACCAAGACTGCCGCCAGAAGTCAGCTTGCACGTCTGAATGATGTGTTCGCGTTCGCACTCTCTCGCGGGATAGGGCGGCACAAGCGAACAGATAGAAAATCGAGTCGGCGAACGCAGAATCACGGTAAGTCGTTACCGCGCGCGCGAGAACGCATATTGAGCACGCAAAGAAGAAAAACAGCTACGCTACGTTGCAGATTGCGTAGTATTCGGTAACTACGTGTTCTACGCGAACCGTGAAGTTACCGAAACTCCGCAAACTCCGCGAACGGAGCGTAGTTCACTGCCCAGGGTTAGCCCACTTACATAAGTATGCACCACATACTAAACCAGCTTCTCAAAGCCACTATTGGAGTCCCTACTTCCACAAAGGACTAAGCCATCTTGTTGAAGGTTTGAGGCCCAAAGGACTCAACCACCATCTGGTCCCAAAGGCACAAAGGGATCAGTCACTACCTAGACCCAGCTTCCAGGCATCACCATCTAGTCCTAGCTGCCAGGCACAAAAGGATCAGTCACTACCTAGCCCCAGCTTCCAGGCACCACCATCTAGTCCTAGCTTTCCAGGCAGCTCACCACAAAGCATCTAAGCGACTCTCCCACTCTGGACATCATACACTTATAGTACACTACCGGTATCATCCTTATTGGAACCCAGTTATTGTTCCATCCTTTCCCAAACCTCTAAATAACCCACACACACTAGATCTCATGCACAATATAAATTTTGGCCAAGACTTGTTCACACACCGAAGTAGTCACTCATGCACCGAAACTGACGGAAGACTATTTCAAGATGTCTATTGAATCAAACTAACAACACAGAGCATGTGTACACCAGTGAATCTGCATTATAATGGGTGTGATTTTCACATTATAGTTAACATAGACCTCAATTTAAAATGTCGATACTAAGTTACTATACATTCTGTCTGTCGTGTATTTTTCCCAGTTCTTGTTTTGGGAGCCAAGCTGCAACAGCCAAAGTCACTTAAAATGTATTTCTTGTTTAATTATCATGTGAATGTTTATCTTTATATGTTACATGGCGAGAAAATAATGAGCTCTGCACCTGACAGTGAGAAAAGCTGTATCAAGTTGTGTCATCCTACTGCGAGATATCTGTTGAAGCTCGTGCAGCAGAAGACTCCATTGTGTGATAGCTGGGAAGAAGACCGAAACGGTGGCGTCACCAAATGTTCTATCCTGATTGGTTCTCTTCACTGGAGTTATAGGGAGTGCAGCATTCTGTAGAAGAAATAATTAATGCATTGCAGAGGTTGTTGGTTCAGCTTCCTCTTCCGCCCTCCTTACAGGAGACCTTTACCTTGCTCCTCTTACAGCTGATGTCCTTTGCTCTCCCTCCTCACTATCCTGATTGAAAGTTTATTTGATTCTTCTCCCTTTACAGGTTTTACTGTCTGACACCTTCGTTCTGACGTCTGCCCAAACTCCCTGACATCTCTAGCTTAGCAAGTTGGGGATCTCCCTTCATGGGAGCCTGCCTGCTATAATTTGCTTGGCAACAACTTTAAACAATTTATCTTTGTGATTCTGAATTGCTATGAATCATATTGAGTAATGCATTTGTGTATTGAGTACTGATTTGCAACTCATTTGAATGTTTTGAATTTGTAACTGTGTTTGTCTGCTAATAAAGTTTCCTGGTTTGCACATCTCCCACTCTTAGCTGGGCCTAACGGGCTACACAATAATTAATGCCTTTGCCTTGTGACTTGCATGACTGAAGATCAATTTTCTTGAGTGCAGCTTGTACTTGAGTTTGCACCAAAGATCTGCACGGCGCAAATCCACTGCGTCAATCACAGTAAGAATGTCCCATCAAAGGATGTAAATCCTTGTCATTCAAATATCCTCAAATTACCTTGAAGATTGTCAATCTTTGTTGTTGGAAGATCCTTTAAACTCCTTGAAGGATGAAGCTCCAGTTGTTCCGATGGATCCTCCAAATTCCTTCATCCCAAATCCACCCATCCACATCTTTGAGATTCAGGAGGACAACAGGAGCTTCCAGGGAATATTAGACATCAATCGAATTCCACTTGAAGCCGTGGGATAAGACAATTTCAGTCCTGTTACCACGTGCCTCTGAATCCATCCAATTGAAGGATTAGAACCACACCGAACACTATATCGATACATAATGAAAAGCTCCCACCCCACCACCAATGACGACTTCAAGAAAGCTCTTAGAAACAGAATAGGAGAAGTGAGGCATCTGAAATGGATGCCAAAGTAGGAGCCTTAGCTGTTCCTCCGAGGTGGTTGTAACCTGAAGTGAGGGCTCCCAAATCTACACGCGCACCTCAGTTTTGGACAGTCGTGACCCTTGACAAGACTTGCAGGTCAAAATAGAAGAAAGGAGCCATCCTGAACCTTATTTCTGAGAAAAGACACCTATAGGTTTTTTAAGTTAAATCGACAGATTGGTGTGATCTACCTCTGAACCCTGACAGCAGCTCCACTCAAGTGTCTTTCCTAAAATGCAACACTCAGGTGGGATGACTGACGTGAGTCTGAAATCTCTGAGACATAGAATGATGTGGGCCTGAAGTTGCCAAGACATAGATAAACCAGGATGGCATGGACCTGAAATCTCTGAAGACAAAGACAAACCAGGAAGATGTGGGCCTGAAACCTCGGCAACATAGGTAAACCAGAGTGAAGTGGGCCTGAGATCTTCAAGTCATAGATAAACCAGGATGACTTTGACCTGAAATCTCTGAGACATAGACAAACCAACTCTAGGCAATAACATTACTAACCCTACCGATGAAAGAAGACTGCAAAGCCCATGAATTGTCGACCTCGCTATTGAAGCAGCCAGAATGTTAGAGCACTGCTGGGGTCTAACCTGGGAAAACTCACTTTTTCTGCCTTCTGACATCTGGTGTTTGGACCCCTACTGTCTGGAAGGCTTCCCTCTGTTTTGTTTAAAATGGATTACCGGCTTCGACCTGCAGTGCTCGCCTTGGAATATAAGGTCAGCTGCCTATAGTTAGTTACGATAAAGTGCTCTGTGTAGTTTGCAGAAGACATGTATGGAAATTGTGTGTGCATTGTATGTGTGTGCATTATAAACACTGAGTACAACTGTAGCGCTTGCTTTTTGTCAAGCATCAAATAGTAAAATATGTGTGCCTAAAAACTGCAAAATTCCGGGATCTACACCTCAAAACAGCTGCAATCCTACAATGTTACCTCATTATCCCCCACCCCCTTTGAAGGTGCAGAACTCAGGCAATAATGCACTCTGCAAATATCACACCCCTTTGTACTTCTATTGCCCAGGTGTGGCATTACTGCACCACAATATCACAAGTGTAGGAATGACCTATTTAGTGTATATTAAGTTCTGGTATTGGCCAGGACCTTTTGATATTAATCAAACGATATATATAATATATTTACCTCTAGCTAGGGGCTTTTAGCCAGCCCTCTTCGTCCACTGGTCTCTTTCTGTGTTTTTTTTACAGTGAGAGAAGGCGGGGCTTTGGGGTACTCTTTTAAGGTAGCACATGGGTGAATATGGAGGGCGAAAGAAGCTGATTGGCTGAAAGAGGGAGTAGGGAGGGAGTGGTGTATGAAAAGGCGGGGGCCTCTGTGGACAGTTATTCCAGGATTGTCTATAAAAATAGGGTGAAGAGCTTGCTTTGTGCACTGTGTTTGGCACCAACCCAGGTGCTGGTGGAGAAAGATGGGTGCTGTGCAGAGCGGGTTGAGTAGGGTACAGGTAGCGACACTTGTGTTTTTATCTGATTGACTGCATCTGGGGGAGCGACCCAGTGATCTGTGTCCAAAGGCTAGCTGTGAGAAGCTAGCCTGGTATATGATGTCCACGTATGTAGGGGAGCTCCCTGCACCAGTCCAAACAACCCTTATGGTGATTTAAGAGGTCTCAGACAACCTTAAAAAGCTCACTAAGTGGCAGCTGTGGAGAACAGCCTTCAGACCAGAAGGAGTATAGAGCAGCTTGTTTTACCAGAACGAAATCTTATAGTATAGATTAAGTGAAAAAGAACAACACAAGGTATTTATAAAAATCTTTATTTATTATAAAATACTCTCTAACACGTTTAGATATCTCCTACCCGGTGATAATCACAATGCACACAAGATTTTGCAAAGAAACACAGTAAATAGCACAGAATACACAGTGGACCCCGGGGGAGAGGGGGACCAAACCGTGAACTAAGAAAGTGGTATAAGAAACACGACTGGGGTCAAGACAAGGTCGAGAGGACGTAGAAGTGCTGGGAACCCAAGGAACCAACCACGGGACCCCACAAAGGCGTGTGCAGTGTGGGAACACGACCGTGTGCTCCGTACAACTCTACGTGTAAGTTGCTAAGGACTCTTCCCAGAGTACCCTGAGGAAACCCTGTGGAAGACAGAAGGTTGGAGAGCCAACCCACCTGTGGATACACTAGTACCCATATTACTAGGCCTGGGCGGTGAATTCCGTTCCGCTCGCGGAATTTGCGGAATTTCGGTAATTTCGCGTTCCGCGGAGAACGCGAAATTGCCCAAAAATCTGCTTTGCGCGACTTCGCGAAATTTTTTCTTGTTCGCGTTCTCAAAATGCGTGTTCGCGAGATATTTCTCCCCGAGCACGCAAACCGCAACTGTGAACAGGAAAAAAGCATCGCGAACAAGCAATTCCGCGTGTTCGCGAAATTTCTGCATGTTCGCGGAGATTTTTTACCGTTTCGCGGAGATTTGCGTAACGCGATTACGCAAATTCCGCCCACCCCTACATATTACCTACACCAGGGAAGCCGGGTGCATAGGGGTGAATTGGTGTCGGAAACCACTGTCGAACCCAATGGAGGACTTCAGAAAAGTTCTGCTGCTGAAGAAGGAGAAAGTGTCTGGTAGAATCTGGAGGTGGATTCTAGATGAGAGGTACCTGCAAGCAGAGGGGACAGAGTCTGTGTCACTCAGGAGTGACCAGGAGACTTGGAAGATGAATGGCCTCCGATGTCAGGTATTGCAGGAGAGATGACGATGACCTTGACTCTGCTGATGTGAGGAATAGGTGAAGCTGAGGAAGACTAGGTGCCGTGCACAAGCTGTCCCACGTCGGATGTCGAGAAGGTGCAATGTCGGGACCAGTAAGGTCCAGGGGACTCACCACAAGCAGGGGAGTCAGGGCAGGCCCCGAGAAATCAGGGGAGCCCAAAAGAAACAAAGGTGACCCTCAAATGGACCCACAGGGGGGATGCACTGGAGTCTCGAGAGGACATCAAGCAGCTCACCAAAAGATGCAGGCCACGATGC
This sequence comes from Triturus cristatus, assembly GCF_964204655.1. Lineage (NCBI taxonomy): Eukaryota > Metazoa > Chordata > Amphibia > Caudata > Salamandridae > Triturus > Triturus cristatus. The sequence goes on along the minus strand of NC_140583.1, from coordinate 40,715,097 downwards.
AACACGATGCAGTGTGGCTGAAGATTCTGGTCACTGGAGGTGCTCAAGGTTGGGTCTACTTGGAGCCCGGGGATTTTATTGAAAGGAAGCCAACAAGCCTTTGCAACTGCAAGTTGACTTGATGCACACGGGTTCGGTTATTGCAACCCCCACAAGGGATACTGGTCTCAAACTTGGTGAGAGGGCAGGGCAGGCCTCGGGAGCTGTGGAAAACCACCATCTATGTTGCAGAATCTTTCAGAGTCCGGAGAAGCTCAGAATCAGCAGACTAGTTGACTTAGTTACGGTGCCGGTGAATGCAGGGAACTGACTCCTTCACTTCAAGGGAGATTCCTTCAGGTGTCTTTGACGCCCACTGACTTTGGAAGGTTCCTGTACGTCGCACAGGGACAGACGATGCAGCAGACTGGAAGGGAGACAAAGTCGAGCCCAAACGAAGTCCAGCGAAGTCCAGAGTGCCCGGACGGTAGAAGAAGAAGTGGTGTCTGAACTGAATCTTATCCCACGAACAATCTAGGGACCCACCCACAGGTAACTCCTTAAGTACCCTAAGGAAAGGGTTGGGACAACTGGGGGAGGTTACTTCCATGTCCTTTGTCCAGTTTCACACCAGAGCAAGAGCCAATGGCTCCCAGGACTGGTTTGACTTGGTCTATGCATGGGGACAACAAATGTGCCCCTCATGCAGACTGAGTGGCGCTGGCAAGCGCACACACTCTGCCCCAATACACTAAATCTTGCCTGAGAGGTGGTCACTCCTCCCTGTGACAGGATGCTTATTGTTCTGCCTTCCCCTGATCGAACTTGGCTCAGCAGCAGGAGGGCAGAATCATGTCTCTGGTTGGCAGCAGCCATTTTGTGCTGTACAGGTCAAAAAGGCTGGTACCAGGAACACTGAGAGCCTAACGGAGGGCTCTTCAAGTGCTTGGAATCATACCTCCAACAATGTTTACTGTGTGGGGGTATGATTCCAACATGTTTGATACCAAACATGATAGGAATCGTTGCAGCCAGTTTCGAGATGGTTACTGCGTAATTACACGATGTCCCTCTATATAGTATATGGCTGCTTCACTTACAACCTGGAAAAATGGACTCCGTAGGCTGTAGGGTTGTCCTTCTCATTCAGGGGCACCCTAACACTTAGAACCAAGCACCCTGCCTTCAGGATTGATAAGGCGTGCTAAAGGGGTGACTTATAGGTTTTAAGTGCAGTGATCCCAGATATAGGAAACCTATATCTATAATAAGTTGTGCATGCACCAACTTACACAGGCTGCAACGGCAGGCCTGTAGTTCTATTTTGAATGGTCTACCGTGGGTGGCACAATGCATGCTTCAGCCCATGGGGGACATCTGAGGTACCTATGCCCTGGGTACCCTAGTACCATATACTACGGACCAATAAGGGTACCCCAGTATCCAATCTGGAATGTACCTAAGTACTGAACACAACAATTTAAGGTGGGAAGCAGGTAGACCGGGGTCCTTAATAGCAGGATCCCAGTCAGACAAGTCCGTAACAGGTTAGCACCAGGCAAAAAGTAGGGGGAACCAAGGAAGCAGATCCTACTTTCCTACACTAGCTTACTCCATCAAGATGGTTAGGGACAGGCTGTCAGCAGCGGGATGTACTGGTGGAGGTAATTAAGGACTCCGCTGCAGGCTGCAGCTAAATAATACTGCAAGGCTCCTGGCCAAGGAGGGCGGTGCCACGTTATCCGAGGAATGAGAGGCTGGACGATAGAGAACATTGGGGTCCAACAAGGTGGTGAGAAGATGATTTTTCCAGTGCTAGCATTGTTAAAAAATAGAATAAGTGTGGGATATTTACACACAAGCCCCCTGACAGTGCTGCTAAATAATAGTGACAATGCCACCCACTGACCCTTACGCGCCCACAAAAATAACAATTTGAACTATTCCGTGTCTCCCAAAGGTATAAGAATCAAGTGGACAAAACTGATTTTTTTGTTGTATTTAAATGTATATTGAATTATTAAACACTGTGCTGATGTGCAATGCTTAAAATAGGCGTATAGTGCCCCCATGTGGGGGACTGTCTTAAGTAAGTGCTAGTACTATGAAATAAGTGACGGTGCCAAGCAGCGGCAACCACCAGCACAATTTAGGCACTGCTTATTTCCTAAAGCAATATAGCATTAGGAAGTAGAAGGGGATTCAGTGTCAGACAGCAGTGAGGCGTCAGAAAGAGGTATGAAGGTAGTGAAGGTGGAGATCGATGCGACATCACCATAGAAATGGCAGGGGGGCTGAATAAAGAGAAAATATGAGCAAGGGATGGTGTATTGGAGAAAAGGAGAGGTTCCGTGTCTGAAATGTGGGGCACACTGACTGTCATGGATGTCGGCAGTGGAAGGAAGGACAGAGATGGAGAAAAAGTGATCAGCAACATAAGAAGAAAACACTTTCCTTACCAGCAAGGACCACAGAGCCAAGAGTTGCATGCGCACCTGGATAGCTAATGATATCGAAAGAAGTAATGAGGTATTTGAGGATGAGGAGGTCTGAGAGGGGCTGCTATGTGCATAGGTGAGGACATTGGAAACCAGCTCTCTTGAGTGAAGGGGATGAAAGTTGGATTGCATTCAGTGAAGAAGATTAAAAGATGCTCTGTAGGGGATGGTCAACACCAGACATTCGCTCATTTCAGAGAAGCAGAGTTAGTAATTTGATGGCAGACACGAAGGAAAATGCCTGCCTGCTTTGTAGAGAAGGAACAGCCGGATCTTCAAGCATTTAGTGCAGTTGACAGAAATGATGGGGTATTTTAGGAGGGAGGAGAGGCAGTCCAACAACATGGACAATAAGGCTGGAGATTTTGTTTGCTGTGGAGTGGAGAAGTTGCGTGATCTAAGGCTTTGGCTTAGTTCTACAAGGTCTGATTTTACCACTAACAGATGCCTGAACTTAGTTTAGTGCAGCAATGCTTTAGCATGAGATGCAGCGCAAGGGGCAAAATTTACATATTCTCCCTATGTCACAGATTCATAATCACAACAACTAATCCATACATTCATTCATTGGTGGGGCCCATTACATCAACACACACTCGTCTCATTCGAATCCGTACATAGGAGAAAAAGCGCTGGACATGTGGGTACTTATTACATATCAGGATTAATTTTCTTTACATTATATACATTTCATACATATGTACCTACCGAATCCTGACCTTCACATCAAGGCACTCCACCACTTGGTCGATGGACCAATTAGTTGGACTGGTTGATGGTGAATTTAGAACCAGCTAAAACACAATTAGAGCCTAGGACACATTTGAATATTTCGGTAATCAATTACAGAACTACAAACTCATTTCTTATTAATTCAATTTTTGTTTATCTAATCATAATTTTCTCTGCATTAGCATTTATGCACTACAGGTCATAATATAAATTCAGTTTATTTTTAAAGAGAAATCAGACATTTAGTAAATAAGCATAAATTTAGAAAGCGCATTTAATAATTACCAATTACCAAGCGTTGGCGACTTTCTGAGTAAATAGGGAGTTATCTGCATTCTGTGGTACAATATCCGGGATAAGATGTCCGACCCACAGCAAAGATCAAACCAGCAGACAAAATAATCTTCCAGAAAATCAAAGAAACCCAAGGCAAACCATGGAAATCATCACCAGATCCATGCAGACCCAACGCCGTGAAAGATCAGCCCGATGTCCACCCCCCTTTGGCGGATGATGACTTTTTATACCCTTTTTCCCTATTACTTCATGCTAACGTGTAACAATTTAGGGGTAGAGAAATGTTCTGATTGGAGAGTTTGGGGTCATCTGAGAGTTTTTCTAAAGTTTCCCATGGTAAACTGGTTCTCCATGAGACTTGGCATAGGAAGGCACAATTTGTATAATTTCCTTTTTCTCCCAGGCGAAAATTGCAAATGTAAGAATAAGAGAAGACATTTCTCCACAGGTTCTGTATTGTCCCTTCTGCTGTTCACACAGCCTCGTCAGTTGGCCGACAAACACGTTCATCCTTGACAAGGAACACGGTGTCACAGATCTGAGGTCATTTGGAGATTTCCATAGCCATCCGATTCTGCGCAGAAACCATCGCGCTCACATGGTGGCGGTCTTGATAGAGACTCCATCTTGGGTACTGCAGCCTAGTAGGCCTGAATGCCAACTTAAGCAAAAACAGACAAAACAGTAATTAGAATATAGAAATGGAGATTCGAATGTTTAAACCCACTCTAATCCCAATATATATTAGTATTTCCCTAGCTGTAGCAACATTTAAAGCGATAATACTCACCATTTTTTAATCCTTAAAGCACAAACAATCACAAAGCAACATGAATCATGCAATATTTCTATTTTACCACAATCTAAGGTTAGTTTGCGTACCATAGTTACTTAATTAATTATTCTGCCATGCAATTAGCATTATAGTCCCACGTGTATCTTGTGTTTATCAAGGTGTACAGTTGATTAGTAAATTTCACTGCAAACCACTTAGTACAAGTTAGATTTAGAATGGTTACGTAATTAATTTCATGCAATTTAGAGGAGGTATACAAAATGTTGTTTTACCTGCTCCATCAATCCCCCCTTTGGTGATTTTAAACATCACCACTAATCACTAACTTTTCTAAATTTCTCTACGGAAATGATTTATCCAGTCCCACTTGCATTTGGTAGGTTACATCATAGTGTTTCCCATATCTTTCTCTTTTGTTTTTTTGTACATATTATCTTGTAACTCTTCTAGTTCTATGTCTTCTATCTCTCTTTCTCTTATTTCTTTCTCTATCCTTTTCTTGTTTTCTCTTTTTATCTTAGTTTGTAATTTTCTTCTTTTTATGCACACACATCCTAACCTTAATATTGACACTAAAACAATCGCAAAAGTCACAGGTATCAGTATTTTCCCTACAACGGAGCTACCTAGTTTTGTTAATACATTTTTAATAGTGGAAAAACCCTTACCAAGTTTCTCCCCTACACCATCAACCTCCAGTGGAACAATTTCTTCATGCAAATCAGTTATATTCTTAATATCTTTCTTTAAATTCTGACTCTTGTCAGGAATAAAAGTACAACAATGTTGTACCTTCAGCATTCCACAGACTCCTCCTTCTTTGGCCAATATAATATCAAGGGCAAGTCGATTTTGCATAATCATCGCTCTCATGGCAACCATTTAGGTATTTACCATTAAAACCCCTTCAGCTGTGCTTGTTGATAAACAATCCAAAACTGTATACAGTTTTCTAATTTTATGTGCATTCAGAGATATTCCAACTGCTGGTATCAGTGCTCCAAAGATATCACCTATAATTTCTGACCAACTTTCCCTCCTTCTACGTGTTAGTTGCCTACGTATTTCGTGCAAACCGTCATCTCCCCTTTCTACATGAAATATTTTTGGAAAGACCAGGCTTACATAACAAGTCCTGTACCAGTGGTCTGGCAACCTATAATAAGCTCTGTTCCCACAAATGAAATATATTCCAGGGAATACTGGATCTTTTCCTCCTTTAAATCCCCATCCTCCTATTATTCTATATAAGTCATGGAATTCACTGGCACCTACAAAATTATTATTATATACAGTATTATCTCTACTTATGCATAACTTCCCTTTCTGGGGCCAATCTAAAGCCATTGCTGGGTTTGTTTCTCCCTTTAAATGACTTCCTCTCTCAACATCCCAAAATGTTGTTTCCATCTTTTCCCCCGTCACCTTCTTTTGCATTTTAATTCTCCTCTCCTCTACCATATTCAGGAAAGTTTTCTCTTATTTTCTTAAACTAAAAGTGAGGTTATTCTTAAACACTTCTTCTAGAGTTAATTCTCTTTTTTCTAGGAAGAATTCGCCAAGAGTTTTACCAGGCTTTACCCTATTTAATTCAGGAACTACAGGAATGTGTGAGAAAATAGTATCTATATCAGTGTAATAGTATTCTAATCTCCCTGTCTTATAAAACAGACTAGTTAAAACACTACAAGTTATCCCATATGTCAAAGGAAGGTGATGATAAGTAACACCTTCTGATACAGATACAGGTAACTGCATGCAGACATAACAGTCTCTAACCTCCATGGTTTTCACATATTCATACAATAATTTTGAAAAAACATTATTAGACAAATCGTTTATGGACTTATCTTTATGAAGCTCTGTTCTATCTACCAGTTTTGTGACATGAGTTTCATCTGTCCTTGCATCATTAGTTCGGTTTACTGTATGTTCATCTATATTTTCAAAGGTTACTCTAAATGAAATTGTTATTGCTAATATGATCCAGACAAGCATTAGTAATCCTGTACAACAAAAACACATTTTACACCATCTTCGGAGAAACCCACATGTTGGATTTCTATTTTCACTGTTTGCCATTTTGGTAATGATCAGTATCTTTTGACTTAGCCTCTTTTCTTCAACAATCTACCTTTGTCTAAACCTAAGGCTTTAGTTGCCTACTTGGTTCTTTTCAGTTCACGCGTCTTGTCCGGGTTTTAATTCCTTGTGATTTTCCTTTGCCACTCAATCCATGTATGAATCATCTTAGTCTTTAGGTTCACAGTCTTTGTTCAGAATTTCCTGATCATCCGTTTCTTCTCTGGTACCAGACAAGATAACTCTCAGGATTTCTGAATCTTCTTCTCCTTCATCCACTCTCTGTACATTCACTTTTATACTTTCTTGCCTAGCAGCTTCCTCTTGGATATCAGGAAGTGCCACATATGTCCATTCCGGTGACTTGTACTTCTGATTTGGTTTCTTTATCCTCTTTGCTCTTTGCAAGTGTTTCTGATCAGTGTCCTTTTGTTTTTCTTGACTAGATACTTCATTCACTTGTTCAGCATTATCAGATTTTATTCTGGTTAGTCGGTATCTCAATCTCTTGATTTTGTTAGGTCAAATATCTTCTTTCAAAGGCCTTTTTAGTTTCAATTCTTTCCCTTCTCGCTCGGTTTTCCAAGCTCTTTTCATCAAAGTTCTTCCACCTCTGCTTTCTTCTTCACTTTCTTCAGATTGTGTATCTGTCTGAATTTTACTTTCTTTGGATGTTATCCTCAAGACTTCAGGTTCACTGTCTGTATCTATCCCTCCTCGTGTTTCTTCCACTCAATCTTCCTGCTGACTATCTGTCCCTTTTATTACCTGTGTGTGTTGCGTCCCTACACCTCCTCCGGGTTCTTCCACAATTATCTCACCCTCACTTTCTGTATCTAATCCCTCACTTTCTATCTCTATGATTTTGGGCAGAATTTCTCTTGTTCTTGTACTCGGGATTTCTTTTCCAAAGATTACCTTTCAGTTTTTCCTGTGTCCTCATTTATTTTTTTTTGTATTCCCACTTGTTCTGTCTCAGATTCGGAACTGGTATCAGCAATTTCAAGGCGTCTTCTTAGCGGTATATTTTCTTGATCAACAATTTGACATAATCCCGTTTCTCCTGCTTCTGGGTTTTGTCTTGTTCTTGTTTCTTCTTATTCGGAACTGGTATCTGATACTTCTCGTTGTTCCTCTTCAGATTGATCTTCCGGATTTGGGACTCGAAGAGTGTGACTGGCATGCATCCAGTTCTTCACTCCTGCACACTTCACAGCAGTTGTTGTTGTCAGAATCACTTGTCGTGGTCTTCCCCAGCGTGGAACCAGATAATTTCTTCTTCTGTGTACTTTTGTGCAGACCCAATCTCCAGGACTCAAGTCATGAGCTGGCTTCTTTTCAAGAGTGGTCACATCCGGTCCAACCTGATGAAACACAAAATGTACCATATCAGCCAATCCCTTGCATTAATCCAAGACAAAGTCATCAGATATAGGCAGCAGTTTATTAACGGGAATAAAACATGCCTCATTGCTCTACCCATGATAATTTCATGGGGGCTCAGACCAGTTTTCCTATCAGGAATTGATCTAATTGCCATGAGAACTAGAGGCAAGACATCTGGCCATTTTAGACCTGTGGCTAAACACATTTTTCCCAATCTGTTCTTTATGGTGCCATTCATTTGTTCCACCACTCCAGAAGCCTCTGGTTGGTAGGCACAATGAAATTTCTGTTGTACATTCAATGCTTCACAAATCAATTTTATAATTTAATTCTGGAAAGGTCTTCCTCTATCTGTTTCAATCGTACCGGGAAACCAAACCTAGGAATGAACTCTCTCAGTAGGAGTTTTGCTACAGTAACTCCATCATTCCTTCTGGTCGGGTAAGCCTCAACCCAACGAGAAAACAGACGGACAATCACCAGTACATATCTTAGCCTGTTACATGAGGGCATTTCAATGAAATCAAGCCGCATATGAGTGAAAGGACCTCCCTCCCATCCTATGGTTCCCAAGCTCACCAGTTTTCCTTCCTGGATTAAATTGCTGGCATATGAGACCTCTCTGACAAAGGCTCTCAGCTATAAGCCGAAATTTTGCATTATACCAGGTCTGTTTAAAAAGTCTAATCATGGCATCCCTACCTATGTGAGCCTGCCCATGGTACATCTGTGCCACGGTAGAGATCATGCTATTAGGCACTACTGGTTTTCCATCACAGCAAACCCAAACTTTGTCTGCTTCTCGTGGTGTACATCCTGATTTTATCCACTGTTTCTTTTCCTCTTCCCCTGCCACTTTCTGCAACTGTCTCACTTCATTCCATATACTTATGGTGTTAGTAGAAAGCAAGGGACATAAATCCATTTCCTTCTCCCTGTTACGATTTAATGAAGTTTGGTTTCGTGCACAATCCTTGCTAGGTCATTGGCAAACTCATTGCCTGCTGATACGTAGCCAGTTCCCTTTCTGTGAGCGCTACACTTTATAACAGCAATCTGTATCGCCTCAAGTACCTTTCCAACTATTTCTGCGTTTCTGATTGGAGTTCCACTCGACGTCAAGAAACCTCTTTGGGACCAGATTTGCCCAAAGTCATGCACCACTCCAAACCCATACTGACTGTCAGTAATTACAGTGACTCACAAATTCTTTCCCAACTTGCATGCTCTAATCAGTGCAAACAACTCAGCAACTTGAGCAGATCGTACTCCTCTCAAACAAGATGCTTCCAACACAGTTGCTACAGTACACACAGCATATGCAGCACTCAAAATCCCTTCTCCAATTCTTAGACAAGACCCATCCACAAACATCACAGTCACTCTCTTTCGGAGGCACATCTTTATGTCAGGACGCGGTTTGGTGCAAAAATCAAGCAATTCCAAACAATCATGATCAACAACATCTTTCACCTCCGCATTCACAGCATCAGGTAGTAATGTCGATGGGTTCACATTAGTACATCTTACAAGGCTCACATTTGTAGCGCCCAAAATCATCTTTTCATATTTCGTTAGACGGCTATGCATCATGAACTGTGTCTTACTTCTTGTCAACAGGATCGCCACATCATGGGGAACAAACACTCTCACAGGGTATCCCATTACAATTCCTTCACTTTGTTCCAAGCTCTTACAGGTGGCTGCCACAGCTTTCAAACAACCAGGCAATGCTACAGCTACTGGATCTAGTACAGCTGAAGAATATGCAATTGGTCGTCTCAATCTTCCATGTCTCTGCACTAATACAGAAAGAGCACACCTATCTCTCTCACTGCAATACAGCTCGAATTCTTTATCATAATCAGTCATTCCAAGAGCCGGTGCTTCACACAAGCTGTCTCTGAGTTGTTTAAAAGATTTGGGACAGGGACAATGCTGAGGGACAATTAATTATTTATTTTATTTTCCCTCTGCATCGTCCCTCGAAATCCCCCCCTACACAGCCCCACCGCTGTTACTTGCACGGACCGCGGCTGGCCAGACGGCTGGAATTACACCGACCCAAGTTTGATTTTGAGGTCTTGTTTCTCTGGAGGCAACTAGACCTGACTTATCTGATCAAGTTACCTCGTCTATCTACCTGCAGCTTTAATGAGTGGATTACCACCTCATTGGCCATGGTCCTTCCTGCAAGGTGGCATAAGAATGTCCAGCATGGGAAAAAGTCCCTCTGGTTTAACGCCCAATGACTTGCCTTGAAAAAGGATTGTAAGCGTCTGGAGAGAGAAGTTGGAGAAAGACCTATGATGCAGCCAGCAAACTTAAGTGCAGGAGTGCTATTAGGCTCTATCATGCGGAGATGAAAGCTTCTCAATCAGCCTGTCTCTCCTCTGACATTGAGCGCTTCTCTAACACCCCCAAAGAGATCTTTCAGATCCTTAAAGATATCACGGAGCCCAAGTCCGCTGGCTCTGCTCCAGAGACTCGATTGAGCACAGCAACAAGTTGGCTCTCTTCTTTCAAAAGAAGGATTTGGATGTCTACGCCACCTTTCACGATGGTTCAAACATTGAGGAGTCTTCAGGCAGTAAGCCCCCTTCAGTGCAGTTAGAAGAGAATCTCATGGTCTCTCCTGATCTTACGGTGAGCCTTCTTGCAGATTTCCTAAGGGTAGTAAAGTCAGGTCTCCCCTTGACACTGCTCCCCTCCATATTCTCTGCCACAGGTCTGATAGTAGTGCTCCCACCCAGGTGGTTCTGCTTGATCTTTCCCTCATTAGCGGGCAGGTCCCCTGGAAGCATGTGGTGGTTAAAGCACTTCTAAAGAGCCCAGTCTGCATCTATTTTCCTGAGTGACTAGATGCCGGTCTCTCTATTACTAGGAGCTTTGAAGCTCCTGGAAAAACATGCTAACCAACGTCTTTCTGCCTTCCTTGAGTCCATCGAAATCCTCCACCCCACACAAATGGGGTTTAGTTTACAGCACAGCAACAGTTTTACTGGCAGTAGTCGAGGAACTAAGATCACTGTTGGATCAAGGAGGTTCGGCAGCCATTATTCCTTTAGACCTCAGCGCGACCTTCGACGTAGTAGATCAAGCCGCACTTATCCATAAGGTATCAAAATTGGGTATCAAAATGTCTTTCTTCCTTTTTGGGGAACAGAACATTCCAGGTGTTAGATCATTCTTGTTATTCCGACAGTCTCCCTTTAAGCTGTGGGATGCCTCAGGGGTTTTACCTGAGTCTCACTCTTATTAATCTTTATATGAACACACGAGCTAAAATAGTGTGTTCCCATGGTTTGTCATTGGTTTCTTATGCCAATGATACCCATCTGGTGGTATCAATCTCCCCCGACCCCAGCATTAGTCACCTCAGTCTGGCCCCATATCTTCAGGATGTAGCCAGAGGGATGGCTAACTGTAAACTGAAGCTCAATGTAGACAAGTTTGGGTAACAATTTCAGTGCCGGACTGCCTGGATAGGTTTCCCAGCCCCAAATATGTATTAAAGAGTCTTGGAATGTGGCTGGATTCCAGGCTTACAATGGACCACCGGGCCAAAAAGCTTGGTGCCAATTGCTGTGGTGTCCTGGGACTGTTGAGAAAGGTTCTCAATCTTTTTTAGCCAGATGATTAATTGTCCATGCTCTCGTTATTTCACACCTTGATTATGGTGATACCCTAAACCTCAGGTCACCCCAATATGTGACCAAAAGGCTGCAGGTCACTCAGAATGCTGCTGCATGGCTCCTTGTGAACCTCATGAACCTCCCAAGGCACCAATCTGCAAAAAAGGGCCCTGAAAGATCTCCCTTGGCTCCCACGGAGCAGCGAGTGCAATTTAAGGCCTTATGAATTTTGCACAGATCACTTCACGAGGGAGGGCCTCTTATGCTAAGATCGATAGCTGCCCCATGCAGTCCTGGGAGGTCGCTTAGATCCTCTCCGGCACACTTGCTTAAGGTTTCTAAGATCAGTGGGTTTCGTTGGGGAGGCCTTTCATTGTCTCACTTGGCCCCCAAACTTTGGAACACTCTCCTACTTGAATTATGTCAGTTGGCCAACAAAGTTTCTTTTCGTACGGCCCTGAAGACCTGGCTTTACAGTAACTAGTTCTCTCTCGGTGGTGACCTGGCTATTATGATGACTGTTCTAGCGCTGGAAGGCCTTTAAGTAGCTTTGCGCTTTACAAGAATCTCAGAACAGAATAGAATAGAAACTGTAATTATCAGTAGCTGGAAAAGAGTGTTCAGTCGAAAAGGAAACTCACATCAGCTACGTTCAGCTCCTCTCTTCTTCGACTTGTCTCGGCGTCAGCTCTCAGCGCAGGATTGGATGCTGTGGCAGAATGTCAATCTGGCATCTCTGTCAAGATCTCTGGCATTATCTTGTGCAAGAACCTCGGGCAAAGGACCTCTCTACAGAGGTGGCCACTTGATGAGCCTTTTATGCTATTAGCCACTGTTCTTATCTTACATCGGGAATTGTTCGGTAATTCCCATTAAATTCCTGACATAACCTGTATGCATCAAGATGCTAGTCTTAGATACACTAGTATAAACCAGTCTGGTAAAATTTTGTCAATTGTGACTTCATTATTTATATTATATCTGCTATCTGACCTTGAAATACAGATGATAAGACACTTGTCCCCGACTGATTGTGAGTTAGGTTTTTTATCGATTTCATTGTCTGGGTGATTTGGCACGTTCACAGATTCTTCGAAAGATAAGGACAGGCAGTATCTGGGTCAGAGGGAGACGGGCCGATATTCTGGCAGAAAATTCTTGCCATTTGGTTGTAAGTGACGTGGGATTAGCTACAGAGCCCGGCCTGTCCACAGAACCTGCACCAAACCTCCAGCGGCCAGCAAGCCCCCTGCCATGAACGGCCTTCAGCTGTGCGTAGCTGGTGCTAAGCTGCTGGGCCTGGCCTATAGACAGGCCCTGCGCCCATCCCCCCACGGGCAGCTAACCCCACGCTGCGCATGGTTAGAGGCGCCCTTATTTTTTTTTCACGCCACTGCGGTGCCTCAATGACACTGCAAAATTACACGGGCTGTGCTGAGCACCACAAAAGTACCATGGTACCACAGGCCTATGAAAAAAATGTATATTCATTTGACCCAAGGGGGTCATTTTGTCCCCAGGGTAGGGTTCTCTGGGACCCCATCTCCCCACAAGGGCCTGGGGCTCAGGGTACTCCTACACTGCCCTAATTCTAGGCCTGGGCGAAAATTTCGTTCCGTTCGCGGAAATTGCGATAATTTGACATTTTCGCGTTCCGCGGAGAGCGCGAAAATGTCAAAATTTCCGGTTTCCACAGCTTGGCGATAATTTGTTTCTTGCTCGCGCTGTAAAATAATAAATTCTCGCGCGCGCGCGATCGTCTTACCTTAATCCCTGCGTTCGCCGACAAGTTTTCGTGATCTGGTCGCGTTCTCCATGAGATGTTGTATTATTTTTAGCCATTTGCGCTGTCTCGCGACAGTTCGCGCCCGCAGTGACGTCATGCGTCGCGCGATCACGTCTTTCTTCTCACGATCATGCACTGCGAGACAACTCAAAACAAGATGGCCGCGCCCGCAAGCAACCACATGGGTAAGTTGACGACCCGCAACCATGCAGAAAATCTCGCAAACATGCGGGAAAAAAACTTCTGCATCTTCGCGATATTTCCGCTTGTTTGCGATAATTTGAAACATTTTCGCGATAATTTGTGAAAGTTAATTTCGCAAATTCCGCCCACCCCTACCTAATTCCTTATTTTTAAGTCTCGTCTGGCGTTTGCAGCGCACATGCGCCACCCTCGCCATGCGAGGGCTTTTTGGAATCAACACAGTTTCGGAAGGGACTTGAAGCCCCGCTCTTGTTTTCAATTGGCACGCGTCATCGTTTATGTTAAACGGTGGCGCGTGATTGGAAATCTCGCTTCTTGGTTACTGCCTTGTCCACTTTTATGATGGCCCATGTGGACAGGCCAACACCATCTTTGTTTGGCGTAGCGTAGGAGGGTGCGCTGGTAGCGGAAACGCTGGCTCCTTATTGGAAATACTACCAGCTTCTCCTCCCCCTTCCTCCTTATTCAAAAGCAAACTCCCCAGAGTTGTGCTCTTCATTCATGTGCAGCCGCACCGTGCTTATAAGCTTCATTGCTCCGACTGCGGCGCTAACTGCAGGCTATTATTCATCCGGGTTCAGACGCCTTCATTTCTGGGTCGGTGGAGCCAGGCCAGACCGGTGCCGTTTGCTTTATTCATTTACAAAGTATATGTTTGGACTCGTCAAAAAAAATATATATATATGTAATTCCAGATGGCAGTGGCTGCCCAACTTGTAGGGTGTCCTTTTATTTACCAGTGTGAGTTGATGAATATCTGAAACCCTTGTCCTCCACCCTCCTCCTCTGGCTCTCCCCTCCCCCATGATGTAAGCAGCGATTCAACTTGTTATTGTTTAAGCTGCAAACACTTTGGGGCGATTCTGCCCAGAGAGTAGACAGCGTTACCAGCACCACCCTCACAGGAAACACCCCGTCCTGGGTAGTATTACCGGAGACAACAAGTGGAGTGACGTGCCTGGGAGCGAAAACGCCGTCGAGCTGACTACGATGTCTCTGGCCAGCAGGGACGGGCGGTGCAGTCAGTTACAGCCTCTGGGTAGCTGAGCTGGCCCGACCCTTCGAATTATTGTGCCATTATGTTTTTTTTTTGTTGTATATAGCGCGACCTCGACCGGAAGATATTGGAGCGCTTTGCATGGACACATATTTTGTTATTGAGGCACTGGGTTTTTCAGAAATTTGCCCACGGTCACTAGGTGCTGAGTTCATTATGAGCGCGGGCCACCTCGGCCGCGCTTGTTTTAATGTGCCTAGTTTCTGTCTGGTAATAGCCGAGCCCAGAGGAGGAAAATGTATGTTGCAACATCGACCACTGCCCCTCCCACATGCAAACTCGTCCGCCATAGCAAGATTCATCAGGATATTGTTTAAGCTGCAACAGCTGCTGTCAGTTCAAGTGTCTGGGTCGGTGACCTGTCCCTCTGGGCGCATTCTTCGCCTCGGCCCCTGCCCTGAAAGAAGGCTTTCTCTGGAGGCCTCTGGGCATGTCTGCGGCTGCGTTCACTTAAGTCTGTGGTTCCCACTGCCCCAGCAGTATTTCCGCCTTAACCTTTCAGAATAGCTGACGCGCGTTTCATTTCTCTGGCGCGGCTTGGTTTATTAAAATGTTTATTAAGCGAACGAACAGACTATTCCAATAATTAATAGGTTTTTTTCTATGCACGTAAGATAAACGCATATCCATTTACATTTTGTAGTCAATATTTCATTAGAGTGGTATTTAAGGCGCACACGCATTTTCCTTTTTTATATGTAGAGAATCACTCTGTTCCTTCTCCTGCCCTAGCATTCCCATTGTTTACAAAACATGAAATTGACGCACAGGGTGATAAAGTGACTTGCTGAGCATCACACGTTTTAGCCAAGTTGGAAAGCTGCATTTAACACTGTAGCGCCTAAGTCACCACTTCATCGCCAAACCTCAGGCCCTTCCACACATGTTCACCGTATGGAAGGAAATATTGATTTCATTTTTGTTCCCAGTCGTGTTTTAGTTTTTTTGTGTGATAAAGACACGATCCTGCCCCCCCCCCAAAAAAAATAGCCAATGAGCTTGTTTATACATAGCGGGATGGCTCAGTGAGTTGAACTTTAGCTGAGAAACAAGGGGCAGATTTACAAGCCCCCTGCGCCACCACTACGTCACTTTTCGTGACGTACTGGTGGCGCAGGGGGCTCCACCATATTTACAAAGAGAGGAAAAGCCACCCTGCGTGACTTTCCCTCTCCTCGTAAATATGGCCCCTATACACGCAGCACTGTGCGTGGAAGGAGCGTTCCATGGGTGTTGCTGTGGGTGTTCCCACGCAACACCCATGGAGCAAGACACATCTCCAGATTTACGATAAATCGCAAATCTGGAGATGCGTGTGAATGCTACGCCACACTAGAGGTGGTGTAGCGAGGCGCAACGAGGAGAAATGTTTTCATTTCTCCTCCTTTTTAGGTCTCGCCTGAGACAGCGCTTTAGCGCTGCTCTGGCGAGACTTATAGTAAGCACTTTTGGAAGTGCAAACGAGTGCTTTCAGGCCGCCAACTACTGTGCATGTGTGCCGGGCGCGCGCACCATTTGGCAGCCTGAAAGCACTCGTCTTTCACTTTCGCCTGTCACACAGCCGATCACTTACATTTCGAGGGCGCTTTGATGTTTTCAGTGAGCCGCGCGGCCACTGAGGACATCAAAGCGCCCGTGAACACCATTTGCCACCCCCACCTCTTCAGCCAACTTGCTCGCCATGTCTGCTCTGGATTCTTGTGCCTCTTTTTGTAACTCAGGAGCAGTAACATTGTCATGGTGTCACTAGGGCTTCAAGTGGATGCTTTTTCAATATTATATACAAGCCACAGTTACTGCTAATTTATCTTATGCAACTAACAACGATTGACAAAGCCAATAGTCCTAACTTGTTGTAGGTATCATGTTACTTGTTGTGTGTAGCTGTAAACACGTAGCTACAGCCGCCCACCTAGTGCTTAATTTGTAACAAATAAGTGCTGGTGTTTTAATGAGGCAGAAGCTTTACACTTTATACTTTTTTTTTATTTTGCGTAACACAGAGGACATCAACTGAAATTTAATAGTGGCTTGGCTACAGCCACTTTCCCAGTGCTTAATTTGTAACAGAAGAGGTGCCGGGGCTCTGATTAGGTGGCAACTTTACACAGCATGTTGTTTTGTTTAGCCTGCCTTACACAGAGCACACAAACCGGAAAAATGGGGAGGGGATGTTCTTTAAAGGCCACTACTGCTAACTTACGAGTTTTGAAACCAGGTTTTAATGTCTGAATATGCTTAATAGCCTGTGATTGTGGACAAATTAGTTGATATTTCTATAGACACAAACATAAATATGACCTAAAGTGGAGCTACGTTATTATTTTATTTGTGTGTAGCTGCAAACACGTAGCTACAGCCACCCTCCTAGTGCTTAATTTGTAACAAAGGAAGTGCCGGTGTTTTGATGAGGCAGCAGCTTTACACTGTATATGTCTTTATTTAGTTTGCGTAACACAGAGCATATAAACTAAAATTCAATAGTGTCTTGGCTACAGCCACTTTCCTAGTGCTTAATTTGTAACCAAAGAGGTCCCGGGGCTTTTATCATGTTGAAGCTTTACAGAGCATGTTTGAATGGTTAGCCTGCCTAACACAGAGCACAGAAACCCTACAAATGGGGAGGACATGTTGTTTAAAGGCCAAAACTGCTACATGCCACACACTGATGCACGCCACACACTGCTGCACGCCACACACTGTTGCATGCCGCTGCACACCACACACTGCTGCACGCCACACACTGCTGCACGCGTAACACTGCTACACGCCACACACTGCTGCACGACACACACTGCTGCACGCCACACACTACTGCATGCCACACACTGCTGCACGCCACACACTGCTGCACGCCACACACTGCTGCACGCCACACACTGCTGCATGCCGCCACACACTGCTGCATGCCGCCACACACTGCTGCACGCCACACACTGCTGCACGCCACACACTGCTGCACACCGCACACTGCTGCAACCGTGACACTGCTACATGCCACACACTGCTGCACGCCACACACTGCTGCACGCCACACACTGCTGCACGCCACACACTGCTGCACGCCACACACTACTGCATGCCACACACTGCTGCACGCCACACACTGCTGCACGCCACACACTGCTGCACGCCACACACTGCTGCACACCGCACACTGCTGCAACCGTGACACTGCTACATGCCACACACTGCTGCACGCCACACACTGCTGCACGCCACACACTGCTGCACGCCACACACTACAGCACGCCACACACTACTGCATGCCACACACTGCTGCACGCCACACACTGCTGCACGCCACACACTGCTGCACGCCACACACTGCTGCATGCCTCCACACACTGCTGCACACCACACACTGCTGCACGCCACACACTGCTGCACACCGCACACTGCTGCAACCGTGACACTGCTACATGCCACACACTGATGCACGCCACACACTGCTGCACGCCATACTTTTTTTTTATTGTGCGTAACACAGAGGACATAAACTGTAATTTAATAGTGGCTTGGCTACAGCCACTTTCCCAGTGCTTAATTTGTAACAGAGGAGGTGCTGGGGCTCTGATTAGGTGGCAACTTTACACAGCATGTTGTTTTGTTTAGCCTGCCTTACACAGAGCACACAAACCGGAAAAATGGGGAGGGGATGTTCTTTAAAGTCCACTACTGCTAACCTACGAGTTTTGAAACCAGGTTTTAATGTCTGTATATGCTTAATAGCCTGTGATTGTGGACAAATTAGTTGATATTTCTATAGACACAAACATAAATATGACCTAAAGTGGAGCTACGTTATTATTTTTATTTGTGTGTAGCTGCAAACACGTAGCTACAGCCACCCTCCTAGTGCTTAATTTGTAACAAAGGAAGTGCCGGTGTTTTGATGAGGCAGCAGCTTTACACTGTATATGTCTTTATTTAGTTTGCGTAACACAGAGCATATAAACTAAAATTCAATAGTGTCTTGGCTACAGCCACTTTCCTAGTGCTTAATTTGTAACCAAAGAGGTGCCGGGGCTTTTATCATGTTGAAGCTTTACAGAGCAGGTTTGAATGGTTAGCCTGCCTAACACAGAGCACAGAAACCCTACAAATGGGGAGGACATGTTGTTTAAAGGCCAAAACTGCTACATGCCACACACTGATGCACGCCACACACTGCTGCATGCCGCTGCACACCACACACTGCTGCACGCCACACACTGATGCACGCGTAACACTGCTACACGCCACACACTGCTGCACGCCACACACTGCTGCACGCCACACACTGCTGCACGCCACACACTGCTGCACGCCACACACTGCTGCACGCCACACACTGCTGCACGCCACACACTGCTGCACGCCACACACTGCTGCACGCCACAAACTGCTGCACGCCACACACTGCTGCACGCCACACACTGCTGCACGCCACACACTGCTGCACGCCACACACTGCTACACGCCACACACTGCTGCACGCCACACACTGCTGCACGCCACACACTGCTGCACGCCACACACTGCTGCACGCCACACACTGCTGCACGCCACACACTGCTGCACGCCACACACTGCTGCATGCCACACACTGCTGCATGCCGCCACACACTGCTGCATGCCACACACTGCTGCATGCCGCCACACACTGCTGCATGCCGCCACACACTGCTGCATGCCGCCACACACTGCTGCATGCCACCACACACTGCTGCACGCCACACACTGCTGCACGCCACACACTGCTGCACGCCACACACTGCTGCATGCCACATACTGCTGCACGCCGCACACTGCTGCAACCGTGACACTGCTACATGCCACACACTGATGCACGCCACACACTGCTGCATGCCACACACTGCTGCACGCCACACACTGCTGCATGCCGCTGCACGCCACACACTGCTGGACGCCACACACTGCTGGACGCCACACACTGCTGCACGCCACACACTGCTGCACGCCACACACTGATGCACGCCACACACTTCTGCACGCCACACACTGCTGCATGCCGCTGCACGCCACACACTGCTGCAAGCCACACACTGCTGCACGCCGCACACTGCTGCATGCCGCACAATGCTGCACACCGCACACTGCTACACGAAACACTGCTGCAGGCCACACACTGCAGCACGCCACACACTGCTGCACGCCACACACTGCTGCATGCCGCTGCACGTCTCACACTGCTGCACGCCTCACACTGCTGCATGCCTCACACTGCTGCACGCCGCACACTGCTGCACGCCGCACACTGCTGCACGCCGCACACTGCTGCACGCCACACACTGCAGCACGCCACACACTGCAGCACGCCACACACTGCTGCAAGCCACACACTGCTGCATGACGCTGCACGCCACACACTGCTGCCCGCCGCACACTGCTGCCCGCCGCACACTGCTGCCCGCCGCACACTGCTGCACGCCGCACACTGCCCACATCTGCTGCACGCCGCACAATGCTGCACGCCGCACACTGCTGCACTCCCCACACTGCTTTTATGCGAGTTTATGCTACTGACATTGTAAATGACAATGCCTTTTGTTTGTTTTAAGACCAAAACATAAATAAAAGGAATTGTAATTTTACAATGCCAATAGCTCAAACTCTTATAATTGCGAGACCTTTTGCATTGCAAATGCTTGTTTCCTCTTTCAATGCGTGCTGCATTCTACAGCACGCATTGAAAGAGGATAAAGCCTCTTGTGATTGTTTTTGTGCAGGAAGGTGCCCCTTCCTGCATAAAAAAACAATCTCCCCGCGACGCAGGCATCCTTGCACCATGGTGCAAGGGTGCCTGCGCCGGCGCATGGCTGCAGTTTGTGCGCCAGCGCAGGGGAAGCACAGAGATGCGACATATTCTTGTAAATATGTCACATCTCTGTGCTTTCCAAACTAACGCAGAACGGCGCAGCAAAATGACTTGCTGCACCGTGCTGTGTTTCTTTGTTGTAAATCTGCCCCAAGGAGTGCAAGCGCGTCAAGACCGAATCCATATTCATTCCTTCCGACGTAGATGAAACTGAGTGCTTTTACATTTGCTAAGTAACACCTGTGATTTGAAAACGCTTAGATACTGCAGGAGAGCTTTATGAAGCGCTATAAAAAAAGGCAAATTATTATATCATACCTGTTCAATTTATATTGCCGGCTATAATCTTATTTCGCTCTCAGTCACTTCTCAGAGAAAAATCTCTCCAGTTTTATTCTTTTACGGCAGATTGCTGTCGGTGTTTACTAAGGTAGAGCCCAGGAGCAGCTTTGCCAGCGCCCCATTGTCCTTACGCCCTGAGGGGGGTCGTGTGCGAGTGGACACCGCCCATCCTGGGTCAGGGAGAGATGCTAATCTCCAAGGCAGGCATTGCACCCTGTAACGTACACCCACGTGACAGCCCTGCGACTCAATAACAGAAGCAGCCGATGCTGACAGCGAAATGAAGTATTGGTCCTCGGGTGTGCTAGCAATTATTAATTAAGGCAGACTAGATAGTTGATTACAGGATAAATCCATTGATCAACTTTCTTTGCACTTCAAAAAAAAAACAACAACTGGTAATGAAATGCACAAAACGCTAAATGGAATAGACGCTCCATTTCTTGCTGTCTAAAATGTGGCCAAATCGTGACTGCATCGAATGACATACAACTTTTATCCGCATAGTGACATCTGTTCCACCCAAAGTTAAAGTTTTACTCTTGTTAATGTCTAAGCCATTTTTTTAGGTCTCGCCTGACGTTGCAACGCGGTGCACTCGGCACCTGGGGTCAGAGGGAGGGACGCGGCACAGATGGGGTAGAGGGAGCTAGATGGAGCGGGGGTCCCGGAAGGGTGGGCAGGGACAGACCCTGTCAGAGGAGCCCAAGTGAAAAAGCCACCACCACCAACACCAACACCAACAACACTACCAACACAACTACATCCGTATGCCTCATACTACTCTCATCCACACTCACAAACCTTCTAGCACACACTGCTCTTATCCTCACCACTCTCAGTCCTTCTGCATCGCACTCCTCTTCTCCTCCTCCTTCTCCTACAATCTCCCTCACAGTGCTCTTCTACACCAATCTACTTCCCTATGCCTAATATTAAGCAAATAATCTTACCTCCCTGCTACCTCACACTACTCTTCTACTTCTCAAACTCCTTTCACATCCCTCCTACTACTCCTCTCTCCTTCCTTATACCTCATACTGCTCTCCACACTTTCCTCCCTTCAAAATCACGCTAATCTCTTCCACGCTTTCTTCCTTCTCCCTCCCCACTCCCCTATCTTCTGGCTCATGCTACTCTCCTCCTCACTATACTTCATTACTCTCATGCTATTCTTCTACTCACTCTCCGTCCCAAATCTTAAACACTGCTCTTCTCCTTCTGAAGCTATGCATTAAACTGTTACACACATAACAATTACAATTCAACCAACATAAAGGCACAACATATCACATACAAACACTCAATAAGACATAGCTAAAATACAATACCATTAGCAAAGCAAATAGCTTTAACCTAAACAAAGGCGAGACCTATTGCATTTCCAATGCTTGTTATTTGTTTATTATGACACCGAGTCATACAATGGCTGCCACAGCTTTCTCTTCTGGTTGTAGCCAGCCTATCAGATTGTTTTGAGCTCCATGTATTCTGAGCTAGTACCGCTGTAGTATGCATCACTTTTAACGTTAATTTCTCAAACACTACTGAATAGAACCCACTTTTTCTCTAAGAACTTTGGAGCCCTGTGACGAATCTCCATGAGACTTTCCATTTAAAAAGTTAATCCACCACTGCTCCTTTCTGGAAAGTTTCAGTGTGATGTGTCAAACGGGCTGAGACAAATGGAGGTTCCAAACACATTCTCCCCCATTCAATTTTCGCTCTTGGTATAAAACGAATGCTGCGCTGCTTCGGGCCAGCAACAGTCACTGGTCTCTCTCTGATGGCTGGTGCTTACTCACGAGGGCGCCTGCACCATCCTTCACAGAGAGATCACCAGGGCTGGATAAATCCCATCACAGTCCTTGGCGCCCTGGCAAGCCTCGGTACCCTCCCATTTGTGACATGCTATGCGTCACAGCTAAAGTTAGCCATAGGCACTGCAGGTTGACGCCCTACATTGCCAATAGCTACATGCCAATCAGCCTATCACAGCACCCTTTCCCAACTCGTCACAGTGTTAAAAAAAGGTGGATTGAAAAGCAGAGACTGAAACCTGGACCCTATGACTGTGCAGATTCGAGGTTTCAGTTTCATGCCCCAGTGCTGGAAGAAGAAAGAAGCAAGAGTCCAAATGGGCCTGCAGCAGGCAAGGTAATAAAAAAACGCTTTTAAATGTGTGCATTTACAGATGGGTAAGAGTGTGTGTCTGTGGGAATGAATGTGTCTATTAGAAAGAGACAGAGCGTGTGCACGCGAGAGCATGTCTGTGTGTGTGTGTGTGTGTGAGAGAGAGTGAAAGTGAAAGTGAAAAATAATCAGTGGAGGGAGTCAGTGAGTGACAATGAGTGATAAGAATGGTGAGTATAAGAGGGAATGTGAGGGAGAATGATAAGAATGGTGAGTATAAGAGGGAATAAGTGTGGGAGTGATAGTGAGCGTAACTGAGTGTTACTGTGTGTAAGACTAAGTGAGTCGAGTCTGAGTGAGTCTGAATGAGTTATACTGACAAAATCGGGGGAGAAACAGATGAGAGAGATGTGGAACACGTACATCCTCATAGAGTGCTTAACTAACAAGCAATGGCATAGCCAATAGGTCTCGCATTTGGGACCTTATAAGTATTTAGTTATGCAGCACAATATCCTTGGTGCAACCACATCAAATGTTGCATGGCTAAACACTTATAAGGTCCTAAAGACGAGACCTATTGGCTATGTCAATACTTGTTTATCAATGTCAATGAGGAAAAAAAACAATGGAACATTGGCGCTGCGTACGAACAGAAGCACCTCACCGCCTGTGTACAAACAGAGGCACCTCACCGCCTGTGTACAAACAGAAGCACCTCACCGCCTGTGCACAAACAGAAGCACCTCCAGAAGCACCTCACCGCCTGTGCACAAACAGAAGCACCTCCCCACCTGTGTACAAACAGAAGCACCTCACCGCCTGTGTACAAATAGAAGCAAATAGAAGCACCCCATAGGCTGTGTACAAATAGAAGCATCAGCCCCACATCAGCGGTGTACTAATAAAAGCACCTCCTGAGCTAGGAACAAATAGAAGCACCTTAAAAGCTTTGTAAAAACAGAGGAATCTCATTAGCTGTGTACAAACAGGGGGATATTAGGAGCTGTGTGGAAACAGGAGCATATTAGGAGCTGTGTACAAATAGAAGCACATCATGAGCTGTGTACAAATAGAAGCACCTTAGCTGTGTACAAATAGGAGCACCTTAGGGGCTGTGTATAAATAGGAGCACCTTAGGAGCTGTGTACAAATAGAAGCACTTCATGAGCTGTGTACAAATAGAAGCACCTTAGCTGTGTACAAATAGGAGCACCTTAGGAGCTGTGTATAAATAGGAGCACCTTAGGAGCTGTGTACATATAGGAGCACTTCAAGAGCTTTGTACAAATAGAAGCACTTCATGAGCTGTGTCCGAATAGGAGCACCTTAGCTGTGTACAAATAGGAACACCATACCAGCTGTCTGCAAACGGGGGCGCCTCATCAGCTGTGTGCAAACAGGGGTGCCTCATGATCTGTGTACAAATAGAAGCGCCTTAGGAGCTGTTGAAGTACTGGGTTTTTCAGAACCCAGTGGTGCCAGGGAACACACCCTAAGACTTCGAGTTCTTCCTGTTTCAGACTACAGAAACACAGAGTCTTCCTGGTGAAGTCAAAGATCGTATTTATTGGCTGCAACCAGTAACAGGTATCCTAGAAGTACAACACGCTGTATATTCTCAGGAGACTGCTCAACCTTACAAGCCAGCCTTCTCTTTTTATACAAAATATTATGCTTTAGGCAAACATTCCTTATTTTACAGTTGACCATTCACTACAAAGAAAAAGCAGAGTCATGATGACAAGCCCATATTTCAGTTTGTCCAGCCCTCAATCAATTACCCGGCAAGGCTTAGTACTTTCATCAGATATCGACGGACCCCCAATAAAAACGGGCACCTCCTCCTTGTAAAGCAAGTCATAAAGTAAGAAACAGGGATAGGTGTGTGTGAGATTAGGCATGGTTTGTGTGTGATGAAAGGTTTTACGATATGTTGTGCCTTGATACTAATCTCGTTCGGCCACTGGGAAAGGAACTGGCCGAACAGGTTTGGCTTCAGGCAGTGGAGTCAGCTTGCCCAGGTCACAGAGGAGTCAGCAAAGGTGTATGTGTCCTTCAGACTCGATTTTTGGCCTAGTCATTGGCCTATGTGAGGGCAACGACAAAATGGCTGCCGTTCAATGGAAACCGAGGGTTTTGAACGGAAACTATGATTTCAGGGTGATTTCTTCACCCGAATATGGCGAAAATGCTTGTGCATAGTATCCTAATCATTCTCGGTCTGCTGATACCAAAATCGTCATGATACGACGATGTTTAGAACACGGGTCCAGAATTTAAAGTACCACAGACCCTCCTTTTGCCCTTACATAGGCAATAACCTATACTCACGTTAATCTGAGTCCAGGTCTGAGTCCAGGTCTATGTTCATGAAGTCGTTGAGATGTTGCTGTAGCATCATCCTATTACTTAGCTCGTCCCTTGATACAGGTTTCCTTACACACGATGTAACACAGAGGCCACATATTGCAGGAGCACACTGTACACACAGACAGAACAGGAAAAGAATGGCTAAGATCATCCCAATGACTATCAGAATCTTCCATCCCCAGGCGGATATCAGTTCCCAGATTCACCCCATCAATGACCAATCTCCTTTATCCACGTGAATAGATTCGGAGATCTTATGCAGTTTGGAAATGGCCTGGTAAACTGTCGGAGCGTTATCTGGAATGAAAACACAGCAACTTGATTGGATCCCTTTACACACCCCACCTCGGTCTGCAAGTATGACGTCTAATGCGACCCTGTTCTGAAGAGTCATAAGGCGGTCCGACTGGAGCTCAGCTGTCAAATTACTAAGGGCACCGGCGGTTTCATCTACCGTGGATTCAACCACCCTTGTAAATTGCCTTATGTTCCTGCTGTTAACCATAGGCCCCCAAAACGGCAGAAAACCCTTTACGAAATCTCCAAGTTCCTGTCCTGTAGTGTCTTCTTCACTGATGACACCTCTAACTATCCTTGTTTTATGGTAATCTGCCGTGGCCGTGTAGGTGGGAGGCAACAGGAACGAAACAAAACATGTGCCTGAGAAGTCAGGGGGCAACCATGTATAGGCTCTATTATGGCAGATGAAATAGGTACCCTTAGCTGCTAAGAACGAAGGGGAAGTCTGAGACGCAAAAACATATGTTTCAGTGCAGATACTTTTCCCTAACTGAGCTCTGTGATTCTTGCCATTACCTTGCAGGCATAGGTGACCCTGATGGGGTACAATCCAAATCGGGGAGGATCTCTTTGCTCGCTGGTTCTCACTCAGAGTAACTCCATATCCTGTTATGTTCCATCCAATATATGCTAGTGTCTCATCTCTCGGGATAGTTTCATAGGAAATATCTTCCCTAATCATATCTACTATACCCTTAACTAGAGCACTATTCTTAGGATTATCTTTCACAGAACGTAGGGGGTTGGCTTCATGAGCGTATATAAATATCGTTCTATATGCCCACACAGAACCATTATGGCTGAAAGGCAGGACCAGATAAGGGATACCTTTATCAGTAGTATGAGGCATAAGACCACACACCCAACAGTTAGTTGTGTTAACTACTAATTGGTGTTGGTGTAGAAGCTGAATGAATGAATTATTAACAAATTCTAATCTTCTAGCAGACTCGTGTTCAGGCAGAGGGTGAAAAGAATGCGAGGAAACAGTAGAAGGAGGTATGGGCTGTGTAGTGGGTGCAAATGTCACTTGAAAAGAGAATAGAACATATCCTATTAAAAACGTCATTACACTAAGCAACATGAAAATACATAATATCAAAAATCGTTTCTTTGTCATCATTATACACATTCTGGCTTTAAAGTTCATCTGTTTGGCAGGTCTCTCATTCTCGAAAAACTCCATCCTCTGTAATTGCTGCTCGTGGTGGTAGGGTGTTCTAGGCTAAGGAATGCTTCTGTCAGTCCAGGGCAACTCCCTTAGACCGACCAGAACTGTTGACCTAACGTCTTCAGCTGCACTCCAAAGACTTGGGCAACCACGACCCTACAGCTGAACCCGGATGGCGGTTCGAAAAACAAAAATAAGAAAGTTTCTCAGATGAGGGAGCTGCACTTTCAAAAAAATAGCAAAGAAAGAGAATTTTTATTTGTCCATAGTTCTCGGCCTCAGATTGTAACAGCTTTTTCCAGGTACTGTCTGGTTCTGGAACAAAAGTTCAGGCTCTGTAGTGTTCAATCGAATTGACGGTGGCACAGCTTCTTGCAAAATATTGTGACTTTCTTGTTCAGAAAGTGTTCCTTTTACACGTGCATCGCTAAAAGGCAGAAAACGAGGCACGGTCTCAGTCTCAGAGTCGGCGATCCCCTCCTGGGCCCACCGGTCGTACGGTAGAGGCAAAGGGACCCTCTTGCAGTGTACGCCATGGATCCAGTTCTTTTTCCCTTCCACTCGAACAGCTGATCTTGTTGAGAGAAGGACGAGGTGGGGGCCGGTCCAACGGGGCTGGTCATTCTTCGTCCGCTGGAAGTTTTTGACCGGCACCCATGATCCAGGATCGATAAGATGTCCTGGAGCGTCAGAGACCTGAGGCAGAGTATCGTGAACCTGTTGGTGTAAAACACGCAATTTAGCCGTCAATTCATATAAATAATCAAGAAGTACCGGGTGTTCGATCTCACTGAATTTTGTCGGCCTTGGCACTCCCCATATGCTGGCCGGGCGGCCGAACACAATTTCATAGGGACTAAGTCCCACTCGCGAATGCACAGTCATTCTTGTTGATAGGAGTGCTAAAGGCAGAGCGTCAGGCCATTTAAGACCAGAGCTCGCTTGTATTTTTGCCAACTTCAATTTTAACGTGCCATTATAGCACTCTACTAGTCCAGCTGATTGGGGGTGATTTGCAGCGTGAAATTTTTGCTGGTTACCTTGCCCCTCACATACTTTTTTCATCACACGACCCACAAATTCACTCCCATTATCACTCCAGACCATTCTCGGCATTCCCAAACCTAGGGAAGAATTCTTTGGCAAGGGCTTTAGCTGTGGATAAGGCAGTGTTGTCTTTTAAGGGATATGCTTCTACCCATCTTGAAAAGGCACAAACAACAATGAGTACGTATTTCAAATTGTTGCACCTTTCCATGTGGATGAAATCTAGCTGCAAAACCTCGAACGGATACGTTGGAGGCGCAAAATGACCAGCTGGAGTTGGGGTTCCCCTACCAGGATTGTATTTCAGACACACCATGCAATTCTTGACCACATTCTCTGCACATTTAGGAATCCCAGCATTTTGCCATACTGCAGCCAACAACTTACAAATCCCTTTCACACTGATATGGGCCATTCCATGAGCCATTGTCACCACTGCAAGCACATACGTATCGGGTAACAACCATCGCTGATGTTCTGACAAGTCAACCCAACAACCATTCTCATCCAATTTACCCATACTTTCTCTCCACACACTCAACTCTTTCTCTGAAGCTTCAGCTTGAAGAGACTTCACACTCTCTATCGTATCTTCACACATTCCAACATCACCAACCCATCTTGCAGGGCCTGCAACATACATTCGATTCATCACATCTTTTGCTGTTTCTTTTGCGATTTCGTCAGCAAATGCATTACCACGACCAACATCATCAGTAACCTTCTTGTGTGCACTGCATTTCACAATCGCAACTTGTAACGGCAAGGTCAGTGACTCAAGAAGTTCATTCACCAACTGACCATGCTGAATCTTAGCTCCATGCGAAGTCAGGAACCCACGTTCTTTCCACAATCGGCCAAAACTATGACCTACACCAAACGCATACTGGCTGTCAGTATATATGGTCACTTTCATTCCTTTCGATAACACACACGCTCTCGTAAGTGCAATCAACTCTGCTGCTTGAGCTGAATTATGTGGTATACGTGCAGCTTCAACAATCGTATGCAAAGTCGTGACAGCATATGCTGCAGTCGTATCACCATTCGGAAGCTTGAAACATGAACCATCCACCCATAATGTACCATCACACTTTACAAGAGGAGTATCTTTAAGATCTACTCTCCCTTTCGTTTCTTCTTCTGTACTGAGAAAACAATCATGCTGTTCAACATCATCTGTCTCTACTGAAATTGGCAATAACGTGGCTGGATTCAACGTATTGCACCTCTTTATGTGCACATGACTCGCTAACAGTGTCAACTCGTAACCTGACAATCGAGCACTAGTTAAGTGCTGTGTCTTGGTCCTGTTTAACAACGTGTCCACTGCATGTGGAACCATCACAATCAACATATTATTCATCACTAACCCAGCAGACTGTCGAATAGAAACAGCTGCTGCCGCTGTGGCTCTCAAGCAACTCGGCAATGCTTTAGCTACCGGATCCAAAGTTGATGAAACATACGCGCATGGACGCTGCTTGTCTCCAAAAGACTGTGTCAGCACTGACAATGCACAACCATCTTTCTCATGGACATACAGTGTAAAGGGCTTACTGTAGTCGGGGGTACCCAACACAGGAGCCGAACACAATGCATCACGCAATTCGGAAAAACTTTTCTGACAATCTTCAGACCATGGAACGGGATTCGGTGTATCTTTACAGGTCAATGCTACCAAAGGTTTGGGCAGCAAAGAAAAATTTGGTATCCACTGTCTACAGTATGATGTAATGCCCAAGAAAGCACGTACTTCTCTCTGTGTCCTTGGCACACTCAATTTTGCAATTGCCTGAATTCTTTCTGGGGTCAGTTTCCTTCCCTCCTTCGATAAGAGATGACCTAAGTAGGTCACTTCTTGTCGACAATATTGCAGTTTTGAAAGAGACACTTTGTGATGTAAATCAGACAAATGACGCAACAACGACAATGTGGATTTTTACAAATTTCCTCAGTATCTGCAGCGATTAGTAAATCATCGACGTACTGAATAAGGGTAGCACCATCAGGTAAAACAATTGCATCAAGCTGTGTTTTTAAAGCCTGACTATATATTGACGGACTTTCACAGTAGCCTTGAGGAGCGCGTTTGAAGCGGAAGCTTCGGCCTCCTAGACTGAAGCCAAAAATATCCCTGCTCTTCTCGGCAATCGGGTTGCTGAAGAAAGCATTCTTCAAGTCAATCACCGAGAACCAGGTGGCGGAAGCTGGAATCATAGTCAATAGGGCAGTGATATCAGGAACAACTGGAAACTGTGCCACAACTATTTTATTGACCTCTCTAAGATCAATCACGAACCTATAAACAGGTGGCTGAGAAGGGTCAGTACGTTTCAAAACAGGCAGAACAGGACTATTACAAACGTTGCCTCTTGTCTCTTCAATTACATCTTTTTCAATCAAATCATAAATGATCGCTAGCAACGCTTTTTCACCTTCACTAGAGATCTTGTAATGGGGGATGCGTGGCAATTTAACATTGGCTTTCAATGTCACAACATATGGCGGTATTTCCAAAAGACCCACATCATTAGGACCAGTAGCCCAAAGAATATCAGGAAGAAACGACAATTCTGCCGGAAGTTTATCCTTCGACAAATACATTGGAGAGATCACTTTCCTACCCAGTGTAAGTTGTACTCCCGAAGGAGAACAATATAATGTCGCGTACAATCTTTTCAACAAATCCAATCCTAACAAGTTTTCACCACAACCTGTCATCAGAATAAGGGGTGCTTCCAATTCACAAGGTCCAACAGAAAGGGACATAGGACTAGAAATCGGGTTCCTAACCGGGGAGCCAGAAAAACCTACTGAAACATTCGTCTCGCCAGACAAAGGTGCGCCAGGGAGTTTTGAGTGCATAATAGAACTCTTTGTAGCACAAGTATCCAACAGAAAACGCTCTGACACACCTGATGTAATCACCTTAACATATGGTCCACTCTGATCTACTGGAACTGAAACAACTCCCTCTCTTTGTCTATGGCTGTCCTAGCAATCATTACCTTCCATATTCTCATCTTCTGCATAATAGTCGTCAATATAGTACTGAGCCGTCCTACCAGACGCGTCATTTTGCTGGTCAAAGTTATTCATTGAATTCTGAGGTGGAAGGGAACGCGCGTTCTGGGGGACACTTCCACGTCCTCTACCTCTAGGAGCTTGTTGAACACCTCGACCTCTTGCGCCAGAAACACCATTCGTACGCTGTAACAAAATAGGACAACTATACTTGAAATGACCCTCTTCTTTACAATATGAACACTGATTGGGACCTACAGGAACACGTGGATGAGAATATTCAAACCATTGCGAGTTTCTCTGAAACTGTTGAGGTTGCTGATAGTTACTCTGACCACCACGTGGCGGATAAGCCTGTTGTAAAAGAACTTTCGTCTTTAATTCTTTCATTTTCTTTTCTGCTCTATCCTTCTCATCTTTATCCCTATTTTCGTAGTACTGTGCAGTAGCCAATATTTGTGCTGAAGAGGAAACGGCCCAAGAACTCTCTGAATCTTTCAATTTCTTACACAGCTCGGGAAGTAAATTGTGCACAAACTTGTCAACAAACAACCGTTGACCACCTTCTGTACTCATATCTTGACCACTGTGGTCGATAAACGTTTCCTCAAACCTGGTGAAGAAATCAGACACTGTTTCATCTTTCTTTTGCTTACATGCAGACAATTTATCCCAATTCACACGCATCGCAGGCATTAAAGTCTTCATGTAAGTAATGATCCTAGCAGGAAGTTCTGCTACCAAAGGCTCAGGCTTGGCACCACCAACTTGTCTATCATTTGCAGTACTAATATTAGCCCATGTGTCACCTAATTCTTGCGCGTGATCTGCATGGCGAATCAATCCCCACAAAGGCTGTGGAACAACATTCCCAAATAACATGTCTATGTCGGCTAAATTCATAATGCATGAGTCTGCAGTCTGTGATAATTCCTTATAATACCCTGCAGGGTTTTTACGGGGGTCAGGCAAAGTCTGCTTAAGGGCTAAAACTTCAGCTCGCTTCCAAGGAACATGTACCCAAACACGCTGAAAATGAGCTGGAGCAGCAACAATGTTATTAACAACATCAGCCGCAACGGCGTCCTTCCATACCGGAGGGACTTCTCTCATTGGGTACTGTCGCACTTTCTTCCTAACTGAGGAGTCAGGCTCAAACAGTGATTGGGAAGGATCCTTATTCCTAAAGGACAACAACGTCGTGACTGCTTTCTCAACATCGGAACCCACAATCGTGCCCTTTGAAAACTCAAACCGTAGACGGCACAACTCAGGCGGATTTGTTTCTAACTCATTATCCTCCAATTCCTCACAAAGGAAAGCACACATTTTCTCAAAGACGTATCTTTGTTTTGGTGCTTCCCATTGACGGAAGACATCCATAACAGACTCCACATCATATTTAAAAGGGAAAGTAACCCATTTACGCGTCATATGGTCAAACACTTCTCTCTCTCTCGAGAATCAGGCAGTTGACTACGCGACTGCTTACGCTCCGAACCAGGGGTCAAACCAGATGACCCGAAGAGAGGAAATATAAGGCTAGAAAGAGTATCAGTCATTCTCTGTCGGATAGAAGGAGAAGTTGACAAAAGAACAGGAGGAAAAACAGAGGGAGGCAAGGCAGACGCAGATGCAGACACAGAGGCAGTATCAGGAAGAACACCAGAGGAGGCAGTCGATGTAGTAGACAAAGTCGTAGGAAGTACAGATGGACCAGGTAGCAAAGTCGGCGGCCCTTGAGGGGGCTGCGCCATAGGAGTAGGAGCCAAATGAAGAGGAGCTGGCGGCTGTGGAAGAACCTGAGGCACAATAACTGGATGTTGCACAACTAAAGGTTGCGGAGGTGCTGTGCACTCTGCGCATAAGGGGGTGGCAAACTCAACAAGTGTGACATTAAAGGATCTTTCTCAATTTCTTTTGCTGCATCTTGCTGAAGAGGCGGCAAAACTGGATAACATTTATCGATCACCATTTTACGTTGCCTGTGCAACTGCTCACTCATCTGTTCTTCTTCATTATCTTTAAACTGCATAGCAGCTTGCATTATCGAGATACCCATTTCTCTCTTATTTCTCTTTGCTAATTTAATTTCCTTCTGTTTGGCTTCCTTACGCCATAGGCGGAAAGAGTCAAACATCGCCGGCCGGGCTTTCTTATTAAAAAGTTTAACCTCCAGATTATCCAGAATCTCTGTGTCAAAACTACCATATTGGGGCCATTTTAAAACACCATCTTTCCTGGTGTATCGGATCCATACTTCATTATATGTAATGGGGCCTACGCCATGTTTCACATATAGTTCATAGGTTGGAGTTCCAATCGGAGGAACCCGACACGAGTCCTCCAATCGGGAATCCCTATTACAACCAAGACAAAACAAATTTCCAAGTCTGCTAAGACCAGGCATCTTCGCTCTCTAGTCTAGCTTCAAACTTCAAAGGATTATCGAATACGATAGTCTCGTGAATACACGAGTCCCTCGGCTTTGGTACTTGCAAGTTCCAAATCAAAGATCCCAAGGGGATACCAAACTAAGAACCAAACTAAGGACTGGGAGACGCTCCACTTATACTTAACTGAGATATCGATGACGTCACCAGAAGACTCGTCTATCGTTTCGCTCTACTAAACATCAAGGGTCCAAAACAGGGCGATAGTCAGGGCAGCAGTCCTTCGTAGCCGTCGGGAAGCGGGGAACCTCGCAGCAAAGACTTTCGGACCACGTCGACATACAGGGGTCGATGAAGTGGCGGCCTTTCTCCAGAATTTTCACACGAAGCTCCTCACGAACCTCTGGCTTGGACCGGTACAGCTGAAATCACCCCACGTTGGGCGCCAACTGAAGTACTGGGTTTTTCAGAACCCAGTGGTGCCAGGGAACACACCCTAAGACTTCGAGTTCATCCTGTTTCAGACTACAGAAACACAGAGTCTTCCTGGTGAAGTCAAAGATCGTATTTATTGGCTGCAACCAGTAACAGGTATCCTAGAAGTACAACACGGTGTATATTCTCAGGAGACTGCTCAACCTTACAAGCCAGCCTTCTCTTTTTATACAAAATATTATGCTTTAGGCAAACATTCCTTATTTTACAGTTGACCATTCACATATATTCACTACAAAGAAAAAGCAGAGTCA
Organism: Triturus cristatus; assembly: GCF_964204655.1. Taxonomy (NCBI): domain Eukaryota; kingdom Metazoa; phylum Chordata; class Amphibia; order Caudata; family Salamandridae; genus Triturus; species Triturus cristatus. The sequence continues at coordinate 40,681,289 of NC_140583.1, read as the reverse complement.
TGATGACAAGCCCATATTTCAGTTTGTCCAGCCCTCAATCAATTACCCGGCAAGGCTTAGTACTTTCATCAGATATCGACGGACCCCCAATAAAAACGGGCACCTCCTCCTCGTAAAGCAAGTCATAAAGTAAGAAACAGGGATAGGTGTGTGTGAGATTAGGCATGGTTTGTGTGTGATGAAAGGTTTTACGATATGTTGTGCCTTGATACTAATCTCGTACGGCCACTGGGAAAGGAACTGGCCGAACAGGTTTGGCTTCAGGCAGTGGAGTCAGCTTGCCCAGGTCACAGAGGAGTCAGCAAAGGTGTATGTGTCCTTCAGAATCGATTTTTGGCCTAGTCATTGGCCTATGTGAGGGCAACCACAAAATGGCTGCCGTTCAATGGAAACCGAGGGTTCAGAACGGAAACTATGATTTCAGGGTGATTTCTTCACCCGAATATGGCGAAAATGCTTGTGCATAGTATCCTAATCATTCTCGGTCTGCTGATACCAAAATCGTCATGATACGACGATGTTTAGAACACGGGTCCAGAATTTAAAGTACCACACTGTGTACAAATAGAAGCACCTTGTAAGCGGTGTGCAAATAGGGGAACCTCACAAGCTGTGTACAAATAGGTGCACGTTTAGGGCTGTGTAGGAATAGAAGCCCCTTAGGAGCTGTGTTCAAATAGAAGCACTTCAAGAGCTTTGTACAAATAGAAGCCTTTCATGAGCTGTGTCCGAATAGGAGCACCTTAGGAGCTGTATACAAATAGAAGCACCATACCAGCTGTGTGCAAACAGGGGTGCCTCATCATCTGTGTGCCAACAGGGGTGCCTCATGATCTGTGTACAATAGAAGCGCCTTAGGAGCTGTGTACAAATAGAAGCGCCTTAGGAGCTGTGTACAAATAGAAGCGCCTTAGGAGCTGTGTACAAATAGAAACACCTTAGGACCTGTGTCCAAATAGAAGCACCTCATGTGCTTTGTTAAAAAATGAGTACTACATGACCTGTGAACAAAAAGAACACCCCATAAAATGTTAAAATGTATCTAAAAAGGAGCACCTAGGGAGCTGTGTGCAATTAGGAGAACGTTGTGTGCTTCTATGTGAATAAAGGAGTCGTGTTCATGTTGTGTTCAAAAAGAAGTACCACAGGCGCAGAGTTCAAACAGAAACTCATCTTTGTCCAAAGAGCACCTGAGGTGGTGTGTACAAATGGGAACACCTCATGTGGATTGTTTTTGGGGGGCGGAGGTGGAGTTTGGGGGGGTTTAGGAGCATCTCATGTGCTTTGTTCAACTAGGAGTACCTCGTGCGTTTTGTGTGCAGGCGAGCTCCTGGCGCGTTTTGGTAAAAAAGAGCATGTTGTGCTCAAAAAGGACTTCCTCCTCGTAGTGTCCAAAAAGGGGCGCCTCACATGTTTCCAAATAAAAGCAGCTCGCAGGTAGTGCACAAATAGGTGCATTTTGTGCGTTGTGTTTGACTAGGGGCATGTTGTGTGTTCTTGAGGGTGAACCTCATAACGAGCACAGACAGGACTGCCTCAGGTGCTTTGCCGTCAGGGCCTAATTTCATGTGGGATGAAAGTGTTGTTTTCCATGAGGCAGGCAGCGAGAGCCTTAATGCGATGCTCTACTGTGTGGAGTGAAGCGTGAAAAAAGAGCCACGAGGACAGAATAATGACACTACAGCGTGGCACAAGAAAGTCTGCGAGCTCTCAGTACGAGTGACTCAAATTAAATAAAAATAAAAAAAAGTGACTAAAGCAAATGGCGTGCATGGGTTTACTAGAACATTGAAACAATAATTCAACACTATAAAAAGGATATGAATCCCAGACTTAGCAGGGCGGAAGCAGCTTGCTGCCATCTGCCACTGCTTCCATGCTGGTCCTCTGAACCCCCGGCAGCAGCAGCTCGTGCACAGCGGCGTGTGTGTAAACAATGCAAAGGATGCTTAACCCACACAGCACGGCAGCACCTACCTTCCGGGAGCACGGGCAGCAGGTTGTACCCGACATCCTCGACAGCCCAGAATGCCTCGCACACATTCGCCAGCATCCCATCGCGACAGAGTTACGGGCACCACAGTGATGTTAAAAGAAGAAAACAAGTTCTTGAATACATAAAAAAAGTGAGAGGAAACGAGCTGGTAAACAAGTGAGAAAAAGAAATCAAAAACACGGTGGGGTGGGGGCTGAGGTGAAAAAAAGTGGGGAGAGACAGCCTAGCTTAAAACATATAAACATGTTTCACGTATGGCCATTATACAGCTTCTTGCTGATCATATAAAGGGTACAGGTAACAGAAAAACATACCCCTTGGTGATTTGTGGGGGTGGTGTTGCTAGGGGATGTAAAGGGAAGGCCCAATGAGGTCTGTGAGGATAATTAGACTTCTTAAAATAAAGGTGCCTTAGAACGGAGAGGAAGTTGGCGAGTCTGGGCACAATTTACTAGGTCAGAGTGGCCGGTCTGCATTTCTTCCATAATGGAGGTATTCATGGAATGCCTGGATCAGATTAGAAAGGGAAAGTTATGGAGACAGGAATCGCAGCCTGTGCTCTGCTAAATTAGTTTTCTTTCAAGGGAAAACGGAAAACTATTCAGAATAACATTGCGTTTTCAGCATTCAAACCTAAAAACCCTACAGAATATAAATGAAGCTACTCCTACAAACTCAAACCCAAAATTCTAAATAAACAACAAGCATTAGCCGCGCGCACGAGCGGACGCGTTATGTGGTGGGGGAGGGGGAGAAGCGGGCGTTGTGTGCACGCGCGGCCAATGCTTGAAAAAAAAAGGACGCGAGTGGTGCGTGCGCACGCTACGGCCTGCTGCAGTCAGAAACCCATATGGTGGCTGCTCGCGTGCACGCGCGCATGAACGCAAGCGCTAGGCCAGCCAAAGCAGCTTGTGGTATCACTTTTTAAAGACCCTACTAAGGTGCCGATTACGATCCGGTAAAAACCGGGTACGAACCGTCGGTCGGAGCGTTTTCCCCGTCCGACTCGTACCCGGTCGTAAAACTTTACAAACATGGAATTACGATTCGCACGGAAACACCATTTCCGTACGAATCGTAAAAAACACCGACCGACGAAAATATACATACGAATGTGATCCGGGAATGCTGCGACGTGACGTCGGGACGCTTTCAGGCAGCGTTTCACGACCCAGGAATTATGATTCGAACCGACAGCAGTCCGGACGGCAATATTTTCACGGCACCCAAAAAGTGCCGGAAAAGCGAAGTACGGCGCGAATCAACCAGAGTAGGTGGCCCGGTACGCACCGTACCCCCCCCAGCCCCCGTACGTACGCGCTGCCCCCCCCCAGCCCCCGTACGTATGCGCCGACCCCCCCAAGCCCCCGTACGTACGCGCCGCCCCCCCCCAGCCCCCGTACGTACGCGCCGACCCACCCCAGCCCCCGTATGTACGCGCCGACCCCCCCTGTATGTACACCCGTGTACGTGTCGAACCCCCCCGTGTACGTACGCGCCGAACCCCCCCGTGTACGTTCGAGTCGAACCCCCGTGTATGTACACCCGTGTACGTTCGAGTCATACCCCCCGTGTATGTACACCCGTGTACGTTCGAGTCGTACCCCCCGTGTACGTTCGAGTCGAACCCCCGTGTATGTACACCCGTGTACGTTCGAGTCGTACCCCCACCCGTGTATGTACGGTGCGTACCCCCAGCGCGTAGCTGGGGGCTGGGGGGGGGTCGGCGCGTACGTACGGGGGCTGGGGGGGGTCGGCACGTACGTACAGGGGCTGGGGGGGTCGGCGCGTACGTACAGGGGCTGGGGGGGGTCAGCACGTACGTACGGGGGCTGGGGGGGTCTGCACATACGTACGGGGGCTGGGGGGGTCGGCGCGTATGCGGGCACGTCTCCATGGTTGCTATGGGAGTTCGGTGCGGACGGTGTTTTTTCCATACAGTTGTAACCTCGGACGCACGGGATGGATCGTGATTCCTCGGTCGGACTTCACCTTTCACATTTGTATGGTAAATCGTACGAGGACGTGTCGGACACATTTTCCGACCCGAGGACGTGTGGGGAATGATTCCCAATGCGGTTCGTATGGACTTTTTACCATGCGAATCGTGATTGCCAGTTCGTACGGCACTTGTACGATTCGTACGGTAAAAAGACCGGATACGAGTCGCACGGGGAAATTTTTTACCGGATCGTAATCGGCACCTAAATGTCTCGCAGAGCAACACATGCGCTGGCTCAGGCGAGACCTAAAAATCCAAAAATAGTTCCCTGAAAGTGACCTGCGGAAGGACACAAGTCAGGCAATATTAGGGACAAGAAAATGACTATTGTTCAGAGGAGGGACCAGCACAGCAAGAGGAAGGCAACCCAATGAATTAGAAGCAAGCAAATAAGAGCGACAATAACGCTAGCCAATGGTAAGCAATGGACGGGCTCTAAGCCCACTGCACGTTTCTGGTAGGTGCACAATGCGTCTTTTGCACGAGCATAACACAGGGACCGGCAGTGTGGTGGGGCCCCACACTTCAAGGGGTGCTTATTTCACCTAAGCCCTGTGAATTTCTGTGAGTTATGTGACCCTCAGGAGCTCTTCACACATTCGGTGGGGGAGGGGCTGTTATTGCGCCTTAGGCCACTGGTCGGTTGCAGCCAGAGAGCTTGTCTTGTCTGGTAGGCGAGATCTAAAGATGGTGCATCGATGTTTGTGCGAGCAGCGCCACCAGCAGTGTTCTTGCTGTGCTGCACCTGTAAGAGTCACTCAAAGTAGCCGTGGATACTTGGACGAGGACAAGAGGCTACGGTTCAGACAATAAAACCTGCGCCCCTCTGGCACCTTTAGAGCCCCCTTTGAAGCTTCTTGGAAACCGTTATTAAACAGCTTCATCATAGCAGCTCTGAGACTGAAGGTTTTCTTCCCGCCTGATGTGAATTACCCTTGGTCTGCGGCTCAGGAGGAATCCTGTGCATTGAGTTCGCGTCCTGCTTTTCATCGTAGAACTGTCTGTCCTCAATATGTTTCATTTCGTGCTTAGATACCCCAGGGGTACATAGCGGACCCCAATGAGCTTCCTTTTAGGACTTCTTTTGAGGTTTTTGTTCCATTGGTTTTCTCTGAGCATTGTGGTATTCTATTTGACGATTGATGTTGTATGAATATTTAATTTATTACTATGAATTGGATGATTTTTATAATGTTTTTAAATTATACTGTTCTGCTTTGTGCACTATTATGGCTCAAATGAGCCGAAATAAAGTTATTATGAGCTAGCGTCAGCACGGTGATATTCATTATTACGGGGGGGGGGGTGAGGGGTCCATAGGAAAGCTGCAAACGTTCCAGTGGGAAAGTGAGGTCTGGTGGCTCAGTGGACTAATGCGATCTCTGTAAGGGCTTGTTTTTTCCCCTCATGGTCACAGGTTCAAATCCTGGCAAGTCGCTCAGCATTTCATCCTTCTGAGGTCGATAAAATGAGTACCATTGAGTTGGGTAACAAGAAACATCTGTTATTCAGTGCCAACATACCCACTGGGTGAAAGAGCGCTTTACAAATGCACGTTATGTAACGTTCACTCTCTGCTCCTCAGACACCCTACAGTTTTCATTTCTCCTCTTTTTAGTTTCTTTAGCAGACGTTGCCCTTTCCTGTTTTCCTTTCAAAGTTGGACTAATAGTGGCCGAAAAGACTTTTACAGGCTGAGCATCTGCTGGCTTATGCTTTGCCATCTGGAAATCAAAACCATTAATACGGTCAGATAAATTTGACAGAGCCATTGATACTTGGGGTGCAGCAAACACAAGCTCAGGGTCCTATACGCATACCCTTTGAACTCATAGAGAATGCTCTGGACAAAGACTCCCAGACTGACACTCCGGTTGTAGGTGGTTGGGTCAGCGAGTGATATCCTTCTCGGGCGACACTCACAGGGCCATCTTCATGCAGAGAAGTGGAAACCTGCTGATGGCTGACTTCATGTTCATTCTACTTTTCCCGGAAAGAGGGGGCCTCTAGTGTGAATCTTTCACTTGGAGAGCAAGGGGGCGGGGGTACTCAGACTCCCCTCCTGAAGGACAAGCATGGTTTTTGGCATGGCTGGAAAAAGACAATAGTTGAGATCAGACCTGATGGTAAGATCTGACAGACTCGCCCTAGCTTCTTTCCCCAGAGAGTTGCCAACGTCAAGTTGGCGCCCAGAAAAGAGCAGATCTCTGTGGGAGAAACACCTCTTGGAAGTGCCTCAACTTCTCCTGGAAGGTTCATATTTTTTATCTCAGAGACTCTCGTCCACCCATGGAGGTCAGGTAGTGCTTAGTATGGTCCTGAGGAACCAGAAATAGTTTGTGCAGCGGCGTAGGATTGGAGGACTCTGAAAGACCAAGCTGGCAGAGAGGAAGATGTGGGAACTTCTACAGAGCGCTCTGGGGCGTTAGGGTTCTTTGTCCCGTCAATGGGTTCTAAGCCATGTATCACTGCTGGAGAACAACCACCATGCGCCCTGGAGATAGAATTGAAGGATATAGACATTGTGTACGAACTGGACCCAACCGACAAGAGACTGGCTTCCAAGGGTAGATTTAAAATAAACCTAGTTGAGGAGACACACAGGGTGCCCGATGACTTAATGCTGTTTTGGGGAGGGAGGGAGGGAGGGAGCCGGGCAGGCTGTCCTCGGGCCTCCTAGTTCTCTGAAGATTATGAGGCCGGATACGGCACATGGAGGCCGAGGGTGTAGGGTGATAATATTTTTAGACAACATGCGGTGCATCTTGGCACGGGTTGGGTTCCACCGTTCAGAGGAGGTAGGCAGGTGCTTCATATGTGGTTGTAAACATGCAGGTGTACATAGGAGAACAACCCTCGGGGAAAGCTTGGTTTTTAAACACACACTGAGATGAGCATCCTGGTTGAGTCCTGTAGGAGAGTAGGATCTGCTTCACATGGGTACCCCCACTTTTTGCTGGTGTTTCACTGTTTTTTTACCTTAGTCTGGCTGTGGCCCTGCTAATCAGGACCCCAGCCTAGCTGCTTCCTCTCTAAAATGGTTTCCATGTACATTAGGTACATATCTAATTGGATTCTGGAGTGCCTTATAAGCCCCTAGTATATGGTATACAATGTACCTAGGGCATAGGTACCTCAGAGGCCTACCAGGGGATGAAGCATGTATTATGCCACCCCCGGGAAGCACTCCAAAATGGCACCACAGGTCTGCTACTGCAGCCTGGGTACGGTGGTGCTTGCACCCCTTACAGTGGTATAGGCTACCTATATCACTACCATTGCAAACACATATAAAACCTATAAGTCACTTCTATGGCAGGCCTTGACAATCCTGAAGGCAGAGTGCTTGGTTTTTATGTGAGAGGGTGCCCCTGCATGAGCAGAGCCCCTCTGCAGCGTTCGGAGTACCTCCTCTGATGCTGTTTGTGGTGCAGCCTGACCATATACTCTTAGGTGCATTATAACCTTGCGGTAAATTCTAACCTTGCGATGGCTGCATGGTAACATGTTGTGTTTGGTGTCAAACGCTTTGGAATACTACCCCCCCCGTCAGTTCAGGCGGCAGGTGTAGCATTCCACCCTTCTAGAGGGAGAGACATGTTCACACTGGTCTAACCCGGTAGGACTTTCTACAGCCCTAGCATTACAAAATAGATGCCTCTGCCACAGACACGGGTTTGGCCCCCTGCTGCTGACCGAAACTCTGGCAGGGGAGGCCTGGACAATAGGTTTTCTGTCCCAGGGAGGTGTAACCACCTCCGCAGACAGGCAGATGTGTATTGGGGCTGGGTGGGAGCACTCTCTGGTGCTTTGAAGTCCTGCACTGGGGGCACACTTGGTGTCGCTGTTCAAACAGGTTGCAGGGTCTACCTGCCCCTGCTCTGGCGTGAAACTGGACAAAGCCTCCCATAGGTGGGTCCCTAGAGTATGTCCAACCCCCAAACTTTGTATAAGTATGGAAACCCAGTCCTTGAGACTTTAGATTACCCTGGACGAAACTCTGCAACATATATCCTGGACCTTTGACTTTCTATCCTGATTAGAAGACTGAATAAATCTCCCTTGGGGTCAAGGAGTAACTCCCCTGCTTGGCAGGCACCAAAGAAGCAACTGTCCAGTCTGCAATTCCGAAGCTCCCGTTGGACGCCAAAGTCTCTGCATCACCAGAGGTGGATTTCCTGACTTCCCGAGGCTACCCTAAGTCCACAGCAAAGCTGAGGCCCGTGGCTATCATGGGTAACGAGGAATCGTGACCCCTGGGCACCGCGTACTATTGCTGGGACATCGACTTCCTGTTTATCCTTGAATTTCTGCTTTGGGCTCAGAGTAGCCCCAGCCTTGAGCACTGACTGCACCGAAGATCTCTGGCCTCCACTCCATGAGTGACCCGCGGGCCGGGTTCCAGTGCGACCGCTCGAGGCTCCTTCGCGATTGCTAGCTCATTGGCTACTGGGTCCCCACGAAGGCAACTCCTCTTCTGCTTGGGCTTCCCTGGTTGCTTCAGACGTGTCGTGACTTACCCTCGCTGAGTGAGTCCCTCAGACCTTGCTGGTCTGCACCGACGTCCTTCTTCTCTTTCCACGAGACTTGCCATTGCGAAGGCTTTTTGGGTCCATTCTGGTCGCCGACACCGCAGAACTCGACAGACTTTGTGGGACAGCTCGAATCCGGCTCGTGGACTTTGTCGATGCCTCCTGGACCTCGTGGCTGAAGAGTCAAGACACCCGTCAACTCACCTGAAGCACCCGACATCTGTGGACATTGGTTCATCGTGCCCCTGGTCACTTGCAAGTGACCCAGACTCTGTCCCCTCTGCTTTCAGGTTCCTTCCATCCTAGATCGAGGCTTGGATCGCTTCAGACACTCTCCACGGCAGCAGCACTTCTTCGCCAGCTTCCATTGAAATCGAGGACGCGACCCGACACCAAAAGACACCAATTCACCCGGCTTCCCTGGGTGAGGTAACACAAGTACTCCGGTGCTCCCGTGGGTGCTAGCCCTAGAACTTCCTAAGTCCAAAAGGGTTTGGTCCTGACTCGATTCTAAGTGTCCCTAATCTTTAAATTTACACCAAGGACATTGCCCATAGAAGCTAACGGGAACCCGCTGTTGTGTTTACACACTACACTTGGCCCCCGTGGGTCCCCTGTGTCACTACCTTGGGTGGTTCCTTGGGGTCCCAGCGATTCTACAGGCTCTAGGTCTTGTGTCTAGTTCAGTCGTGGTTCTTATACCACTTTTTTGGTATATGGTTTGGTACGCCCCTAGGGTCCAAACGTGCATTTGTGCTATTACTGTTGATTGCTAACTTGTAAATTAAGTACTTCAAACTCCAGTCTCATAAAGAGACTAGAGGGGTGTATTTAATCTTAAATACATATATTTTAAATATATACCTGGTGTGGTTGTCCTTTCATTTGGTCATTCAAGAGATTATAGACTGGTAAAACAAGCTGCTTTACATTCCTTCAAGACTTAGCCTGAAGGCTGCTCTCCATAGCTACCACTAGGATAGCTTTCAATAAAGGCTATCTTTAACCTATTCACCATAAGGGGTTGTTTGGACTGATACAAGGTGCCCACTATTATTAGTGGACAGCATATACCAGGCCAACTTCTCACAGGTCCCTTCTGGGGAATGTCGTATTAGCAAAAATGTTGTATGGCCACTTTTGCATTTTGCGCTTCCAATGTACTTTGGTATTGATGGATTTTGGTTTTTCCATCAGTAATGCCCATTCATGGGGCACCGAGTTGATGCCCACTCTTTAGAAAATGAGTGTCCCCTCATTTGCCCAGTCAATATTCCAAATGTAGGTGCATGGGCAAGGGGCTGTGAAGGGGTGCAGTTCAGCTGCAGCATGGAGGAGATGGTGTATAGTCAGTGTCCCCATCAGGCCCCCCGTTGGGAAGTGGGGGGGGGTCCTGGCAAACTCTTGGTGCCCTCTCTTGAACTGAAATGTGAGACCCAAGAGGGAATGAACTGGCAGCTTTGTGTGGGAAACAGAGATACCTTAGCGGTGAGTGTGGCATGACCCCCTCCTGGTGGGGGTGTCTCTCCTCTGGGAGGTGCTGCTGAGGGAGTTGTACCCTTGTAGTCTAGATTGGGGTCTGCGACTTACAGTGACACCATTCGTCTATTCCTGAGGTCCAGCTGGTGCATATGAATCACATTCCCTCTCACATACCTGCCAACGTAAAAAATACTATCACCATGTGAGGAGGAGGGGGGGACATGGTGCTGAGAGCTCACAAAGAGGACTTTGCCCCTCACCAAGCCTCCCACCCCTCTAATAAAAACAAAGGGTCATCGAGGCTGTCACTGATGTCCTGGGGTGTTTTCATACCTTTTATGGACATTGACTACTCACAGCTACCTAAAGCAAGCTGCAAATCTACTGTTTGAAGTGGTTTTCAGCTGGTTTTCCCTGCCACTGTGCGATTTTGGCTCCTCACCTGTTGACCATGAGAAGACAGCCGAAATCATGTGACACACGATGAGACCCTGTGAGTTGGACCCTAGGGCACCCATCGGGGAGGTTTCCTTAACAGAGAGGGAGCAGGCTTATGCAGCATCGTGACAAGGCAAAGAGTTACCCAGCTCTGTCTCAACTCTTTCTGGGGGTGCTCGTAGCCGCTCACGTTCTGCTGTTCATGTTGTTGTCCTGCATTCACACTCACTGTTTGGTGTGAACGGTGAGTAAGTGTTACTATGAGATATGATGTCATGACATTTTCAGCAATTTCGAGTAACCAGTGAAATGTGAATTTACCGAAATGATGAGATGAAGTTAGCCTCGCTGGGATGTATCGGATCATATGTACCTGGGGCATATCATCAAGGCCCCGCGATAAAATTATCGCCGCTTTAGCGTCCGTTTTTTGGACGAAAATCGGCGATAATTTTATCGCACTATTAGCAAGGACACGCTAACACGTGTTTCCATGCCTCAACGCCATTTACCTTAACACCCAGCTTTGCATCTCTAATGAGATGCAAAGTGGGCGTTCCTGACCAAAATAACATGAGAAATGTCGCTAACCGACATTTCTCCAATTATCAAGCTGCACGTTAACCTGCATAGCGATAAGAAAAAAAGCGCTAACCGCATTTATCGCTACTTTCCTTACGCCTGCGTTCAATCTGACTTAGCCATTATATCCAATGGAAGGTGGATATTATGCCTAAGTCTGCCCTGCCCTATCAACAAGCTATCGCCTATGTTTGTGCGATTATCGCTGGATTTCCAGCGATAATCCCACATTTTGCAGCTGGCGCTTGGATTCTTATCGCATTGGAGATAAGCGTTGCTGATACCACGCTATCTCTGCAATAAAATCCAGCGATAGCCGCCGATAATTATCCTCGCACTAAGCACGCTTAGCGATAATTATCGCCGGCTGTTGCCGATATGCCCCCTGGAACGGCGAGATGTGACGCTAATCATAAGCTTGCTCACAGGCAAGGGTCATGCGGCCGAGGCCATGGCTCCCAATGGTACTGAGCTAGTTACCAGCAATTCTGGGCGGAGCTTACAACCAAAACCTAAAGACCATGAGCTTTTAGGAAGATGACCAATGGGGACAGTTCTCCCTTCTGCATCGCTATAGGAAGCTGAGATGAAGCTGTGAGCTGTGATTAAGTGTGGAGTCAGACCCTATAACAAAATTACAAAACATTGTCACTACTCTGCACTTGCATCATTTCACTCCTACATAACTTGAAAAGTGGTAGTTATCGCGCAGTCGAATAAATGATGACGTAAATGTATGGATGCAAAGTAAAAGACCAAATGATTCAATCCAGGGGTCCCAGATTCTAGTGGGCTTACGTGGACAGCCCTTCGCTCGGTGGACTGGTTTTTTCAGCATGGCACACCTATCTATGCCCTACTACCACTTTCACATTGGGGGTGCCACCAGGGGAGCCCGGGGTCTGGCCATACATCTCTTTGTTACTAAGCAACCAGGCCAATCAGTGTTCCCGTGTCCGTAGGGTAACCCTCCACTCCATTACTCCCAACAGTGGTGTCTTTGGGGAAAGGGTCATGGGAGCCAATTCCTTCTTCTAAGGTTTTGGATAATGGAAGGCCAACATCTTATGATCTTCATGTATAGGATATGATCTCATGGCATTAAACTTCACTTGTTGGATTCTCTGTTAAAGGCCACCTAGAGAGCTGACCAGTGGGACGAACATAGGGCGGCCGGGCATGGCCAGAAAGGTCAGTCTGTGTCTTGTTTCCAAGCAAGCTTCGAAGGTCAAATTTAATGTAAGATCAGTAATCACAGACAGGTCCTGGGTTATGTTCACCACCAGGGCACAGAAAGTCCACACCCTCCCACCCCCCAGTGACCAAGGGTGGGTCTTTAGGGCTCTTCCAACACTTGTAGAGGATATGATGCCCCTGGTGTGGGGATAATTGCATGCAGAATCTCTATACGCAGCAGTCACAATTTGCGACTGAGATCAAGATGACGTCAACAATACTGTGACATGGCAGGCATGATGCGGTACACAAGCCTGGGCTGGCAATGTGGCGGGTACCAGACAAGTTTAGTAGCCCCATGACCCAGACATTCTTTCACAGCAGACACGCCCTCATCCTGATGAATGGTCCACTCATGCCTGCCCTTCTGAAATGAGCCAGTGGAACCCCCACTGATGTTCTCATTGCCTAGGTGATGCTCCGTAGGAGAGAGGGCATGGCTCTAAGTCCCTCGTCCATTGGGTGTAAATTTGTGATCTCTGCCTTTGAACTCTCTTCTGTGACTCAGCTAGATGATTGGGCACCGTATTCACCCAGAGCCGACCCAAACTATTCACCACAGCACCTCTCCCAGGTGACCCAGAGGGTTCCTGCTCCAACAAGAAACATGGCCCTGGGTCCTTGTCCTTTGGTTGGAGAGAACAGAATTGAGGTCCTGGAGCCTCTGAGCCACCAAGGTCCTGGAACTCCATATCTAGGAAGCCTTTTGGATAGCCTTGGGGGAAGCTTCACCCTTGCTCAGCCGATAACACCAACCTAAATGGAAGCCCATGAGACCTCCCCGCCAAAGATGCGACCACACAAGTACACCATGCCCCTGGTTGGACCCTGGCACAGCTGGTGGGTTCTTCTCACAGCATGTTTGGTTTCCCTTTGGTCCTGCACATGATCTCCAGATCCCTGTTGCACCATTGTTTGCTGCTGTGCCCACTGGTTTAGGTTCATTTATGTGAGGGATCGCTGTGGTTTCAGGAGCGGAAGAGATGCTGCTTCCATTAGTTAATGTGAGGGATCGCTGTGGTCTCGGGACCTTGAGAGATGTTATTTTGCTTCATTTATGTGAGGGATCGCTGTGGTTTCAGGAGCTGGAGAGATGCTGCTTCGATTAGTTTATGTGAGGGATCGCTGTGGTTTCAGGAGCTTGAGAGATGCTGCTTTGATTAGTTTATGTGAGGGATCGCTGTGGTTTCAGGAGCTGGAGAGATGCTGCTTTGATTAGTTTATGTGAGGGATCGCTGTGGTTTCAGGACCTGAAGAGATGCTGCTTCGATTAGTTTATGTGAGGGATCGCTGTGGTTTCAGGAGCTGAAGAGATGCTGCTTCGATTAGTTTATGTGAGGGATCGCTGTGTTCTTAGGAGCTTTAGAGCATACCTAACCATTGCTGGAGTTGCGTCGTGCTTGTGACGCGACTGCAGCAATGCGCTGCCTGTACGCCAAAAGATGCGTCACGCATCTATAAATCCTTGCGCCACGGTGCGCTGCATTGTAAATGCGACGCATCCATGGTGGCGCACGTTTTTTTTATGAGACGCAAATGAACTGACGCATTTCTGCTAATATGCACAGATGCACCAGTTCTTGAAAATCTGCCACTGAGTTCCCACTGTGGGTGTTGCTGGCGCAGGTGATAATTCGGAGTCTGATTATTTGACGACCTTTGACCCTCGGGGTAAACTCCAGTGCTTCCAGGTACACAGATATTTGATTGGCTCGTGGAGGCCGGCCCACGAGGGCACCGCAGCTCTTCCCTCGAGCCTGCATTATTCAAGGGGTGTAAGTACGGCCTTTTGCTACATCCACAGACAGAAATATTTAATGAGTTTCTTTTTCTGCTGAGCAGACAATTTGTACAATTTTTTCTCGGCGGATTTCTTTTTTTCCTGCAGATAGCCCCGCGCTCCCGAGCGCTGCTGTCGGTGCTTCCCTTTGATGTGAAACGATCGCGCTCCGAGCGGTGCGGATGGGAGACAGATCAGACGTGTGATCGTGGTTCACAGCTCGCCGAAAACCTCGTTAATAAGTAACACATAGTGTGAGTTTGGCCAAAAGTAAAGGACCCCTGGGCGAGCGCGAGACCCGCACGAGGCAAGAGACAGCACCGGCTGTCATCAGGGACATCTGACGAGTCTACGGGGCCCTGGGCAGGACACATTGTGGAGCCCCCCCCCCCACCCCCCCCCCCCCCCCTCCCGGTTGGAAGACACGCAAAAACAGCCAAGGGCTTAGGCCGTCTGGTGCCTGCCGGTCAAAAGTAAAAAAAAAAGCCTGGGTACTGGGCCGAGGGCTGTAGACAAGTATGCACACTGAAGTATGCATGAGGGCAGCGCAGTGTTGGGGACACGAGGGGTGAGTGCTGCGGGCAGAGGGGCACACTAGACAGATGCTGATTCACAAGGGAGTGCACAGTATTGTCGCCACGAGGCTAGGGTGCTGTAGATGGATAGGCTGAGTGCTGTAGAAAGGTAGACAAACCAATGTATGCACAGGGCAGACAAAGAGTCGGAGACACAAGGGAGAAGTGAAGCCAAAATATTATAGTCAGATTGCCGTCTGACATAAGTATTGTGTCCTAAATATGGATTACAAAAAAACGACCCCACTGGGATTACTAATAAAAAATAATTTAATGGGTTGATATTTTTTGTAAAAGATATTAAGGGTAGATGAGACTTTGGGGGATATTTACAACACAATGTCGGAGCTCAGTGCTACGGCAAGATTGGTAACGCCACGTTCTGTCATTAAAACGCAAGGATGCACGCTATTTACAAAAATATGGTGCACCTCTGTTTTTCCCCCTTCCCTGGGGCTAAAAAAGCTGCCTAGCACAAGCACAGGCCCACATGCGTCATGTTGCAAGGGTGCCTGCACTGGAGGGGTGATTGTTTATGTGCAGGAAGGCAGGAAGGGATACCTCCTGCACACAAACAATCTTGAAAGGCAATTTGCTCTTTCCAGAATGCAGCACACATGAAAAGAGCAAATTACAAGAAATTTATAATTTCTCCTCGTATCACCAGTCTAAGACCAGGTGTGCACTGGTTTTAGGTTTTGGCACTGCCCCAGCCTTGTAAATATGGGGCAGCTTCAAAAATCAACAGGTGTTGCGATGGAACACCCACTGCAACACCCATTGCACGCACCTTTCAAGCTAAGTGAGGTGTGAAAGGGGCCTTATTTACAAGGCGGTTTTAAGCCATGTTTAGTGGCTTAATGCTGCTTTGTAAATAAGGAGAAAGAGATATCGCCACCAGGACATCTCTAAAAAGCATTGGCATAGCCAATAGGTCTCGCTTTTGGGACCTTATAAGTATTTAGTTATGCAACTGTTGCATGGCTAAACACTTATAAGGTCCGAAAGGCGAGACCTATTGGCTATGCCAATGCTTGTTTTCTTTCTAATCGCGACACCGGTGCTTTACTTTTAACATTAAAAGTAAAGCGCGGGTGCCGCGATTATAGCAAAACTAAAGAAATAGATGTTTGTTTCTATTTCTTTACTTTTGCTATAATCGCGGCACCGGCGCATTACTTTTAATGTTAAAAGTAAAGCACCAGCGCCGCGATTAGCAAGCTAAAAATGCTACCGCCGGCCACAGCTTGCAGTGCATGTGTGCGAGTGGTGCGCGCGCAGCAGTAATCACGCCATATGGCGCCTCTGCTGAATCGCATGCCCGCGCACATGCACTGCAAGCTGTAGCCGGCGGTAGCATTTTTTAAAGCCCTTACTAAAGTCTCTCCGGGCAGCTCATGCGCACTGACTCAGCGAGACCTAAAAATAATGTCCTGGTGGAGATATCCCCTTGTAAATAAGCCCCTTTGTCTACTATATTCTGACACACTCCCCACATGACAGAGGGTTATTGATAAATGCCAGGGTGTTAAAAACAGCAAGACACCCTGATTTCTAAATGAAGACAGGGAACAATAGAAAAAAGGGCAGAGTGCTGTAGACTGAAAGATTCACTTGACCTGATTTAGATCTCAGCGTACGGGTTACACCTTCACAACTGTGATGGATATCCTGTCCACTGAAATATAAATGCCATAGTATATAATGTTATTTATATTTCGGCCAATGGGATATCCGTCACCGTTGTGACGGATTAACCCATCCGCCAAGATCTACATAAGGCCCTCTGATTAATTCCAAAAGGGGCTGTGCTGTGAACATAAGTGCAGAGTGGGGTAGGTGGCTGGACAGAGTGGAGCAGACAGGCAGGCACACCGATTTATACAGGTGGGCAGGGTGCTGTGGTTGGTTGGGTGTAGTGATTTGATGAGGAGTGCACAGTGTTGCGTCCACCAGGGCACGGTGCTGTAGGTAGATTGAGGGCCGTATGGCTGTAGACAGGTAGATAAACTGATTTATACATAAGGTTCTGCACAGTGTTGTGGACACAAGGGCAGTGGACTGTAGCAGGGTGTGCAGAGTGCTGTAGACAGGTAGACACATTGATTTAGAAAGGATGGAAGAGTGCTGTAGCCAGTTATACAGCAGAGCATACTGTTGTTGCAACAAGCTTACGGTGCTGCACACATATGGGACAGAGCGTTGAAAGAAAGGTAGATCAGTGTACACAGGATTGCTGTATACAGAAAACTCCGGTTTATATAGGAGGTTTGAGCACGAGTGGCAGTGAAGAGGCTGGAGCGCTGCAGTAATGAGGCAGACTGTTGTCGACAGGAGGGAACAGTGCTGCAGGTGGTAGGATAAGATGTGATATAGCTATAAGAGATCACTGACAGAATATCGGTAACAAAAATATTGTGACAGAATACCGTCTCAGAAATATCGAAAACATCAAGAAATAGCTACAACTAGGGAAATATAGTTGTACCATTCTTAACTCCATATCTACATACCTTGAAGGTATATATAGAAATATATCCAATCACAATCTTTAGTGCTACGTCGCGCCCCAAACACAATCCACAGGTCTCCTCATACCATAATTCCAAAATATGGTTTATTCAAGAAATGCAACACGAAAAGTACATTGATCCCAACGTGTTTCGGAGAACGGCGTCTACTTGATCGCAGGTATGGTCATGACAAACATTCTACCAATTGATATACACCAAAGCGAAAAGAAGCATACAGGTAGAGAGAGGACTGCGACCTAGAAAGTCATGATGGAAAAACACAGTGTGTTGGTTTAACATCGCCATTATTGTTTAGCATCACCATTATTTTAGTGTGCAGCCTGCATGCTTGAAACAGAAAGAATATCTTTAATTTACATATTTAAGCTGTAATTAAAATATCGACTGTTAAGATATCATCTCATGTCAAATTGTTATCAGTTTTTTACCAGCTTTTTACACCAGCTTTTTACAAAACACCGGCATAATAAACAATAATGGCGATGTTAAACCAACACAGTGTGTTTTTCCGTCATGACTTTCTAGGACGCAGTCCTCTACCTATATATATATATATATATATATATATATATATATTCACTGAAAAAAACATAGGTTTCAGGGACGTTATAGTTAGAAATTAACATTTAAAAATACCTTAGAAATTCGCTGAAAAAACCATAGGTTTCAGAGACGTTATAATTAGTTGGACATTTCGCTCATATAAAATCAGTGAAATTCTCCTGTTATAGTTAGTTGAGCTAACTATAACTCGCGCGCTCGCACTGCACTGCTGATGACGTCACATATTACATCACTCATGACATGGTCAGTGACATCACTCATGACATCACTCATGACATCACTCATGACATCATCCAGTGAATGTGTTTTTCTGTAAACTGTAAATATTTTTCTTGTATATCTATGCCAGGGTCTATTGAAGAATGAGTCGATGTATAAGTGCCTGAATGGATTATTTAGTAGATGCATGACTGACTCTATAAGTCACTGATTGAACGTATGTTACTGAATGCATGTATTAGTGACTAAACTGTGTGAATGTCTCTATTAGTCTCTCAGTTGGTGTGTAAGCAGGTGCATGGGTTGGTGAGTAGCTACATCAGTGGGTTATTGATTGTTTGTATGAGTATCTGTATGGGTGTCTGAGTGTCTATCTGGGTGGGTGGGGGATGTCTCACTCTGTGCATACATGTCTGAATAGCTGTTTCACTTGTTCTATACATTCAAAACTGCATTTCGCAAGGGCTGTGTGGGTAGCTAACTGTGTGTACAGGTGTGTTGATTAGTGAATTGATGACTCAGTTGTATATATGTGAGTAACTATATATGTTTTTAGACAGTATATGTGAGTGTTGGGGTGTATAATTGACTATACATGTGAGAGAGTGATTGCAAGAGTGTCTACATACACGAATGTGTACTTGTATTAGTGATTGTATAAGAGAGTAAGTATGTGATAGTATCTATATAAATAAGGGAAGTGGTGTGTGTATAAATAAGTCACGTGGTGTGTATATATCTGCATAGGTGAGTACATGGGTGTGTGATTGATTTTTGGCATGACTGAGTAGATGTGTGAGTAAATCTATGGACCAGTAGCACTATGTGAATGTATGGATAGGTGTGTGAGTGGATATTATACTGATGTAATGATGAGTGACAGCATGTATGAGTGACTGTATCAATGTATGTCCGGCTCACAATATATAGATAGGAATCAGTGGATGGGTATCTTGTATCTGGTATTGGTGTGTCTATGCTTTCGAAAATGGTAGTCTGTATTTTAGAGTGGGTGTATTAAAGGTTATATTAGAGTGTGAAGAGGTGTGTCAGACTATCACGTGGATGATGTCATCAGTGATGTCATTTGAGATGTCATCAGTGATGTCATGAGTGATGTCACTGACCATGTCATGAGTGATGTAATATGTGACGTCATCAGCAGTGCACTGCGAGCGCACGAGTTATAGTTAGCTCAACTAACTATAACAGGCGAATTTCTCTGGTTTTATATGAGTCAAATGTCCAACTAACTATAACATCTCTGAAACCTATGGTTTTTTCAGTGAATTTCTAAGGTTTTTTAAATGATAATTTCTAACTATAACGTCCCTGAAACCTATGGTTTTTTCAGTGAATTTCTAAGGTTTTTAAATGCAAATATCTAACTATAACGTCTGTAAAACCTATGTTTTTTTCAGTGAATTTCAAAGGTTTTTTAAATATCGAACTACTATTGCGTTATTTGTCATTACTACTGTTTTTTCTAACTTTTCAACTACATAAACTAAACTGCAAAACTACTATGTAATATATTTCACAAATTACAGTGAGCTTTTAAATAATACAAAATAATTTAACATTCAGAAAACTATTTTTCTCCCTTTTTTTGCTGTCATCAGCTACTACTTAACTTATCTATTCACAGTGATGTCAGAGTAGTTTCATCATAAACAGCAGGGGAAAAAAACCAATCAACTAGATTGTTAAAAAAACCAAATCTCTAATTCTCACAAATATAATACAAAATCAACACAAATAACACATCCAATACTATTTCCAATCTTCAAATCTTACCTTTACTTCGTAGTTTATGTGAACATTTTCCCAATACACCAAATAATGTATCAAGAATTTCGCTTACAAAGCATCCAGTATGAATTCCTTAAAGTATCTTTACACCTTCCCACAAAGCCGAATGGTGTATCTAAAATCTTTGTTTCAGAAATATCAAGTATGAGTTGGGTAAATCATAAGGCAATCTCAGTTTAATTTCAAAGTGTGTATCGTTGCAGTGACTCCAACCATTATTACACTTTAAATAAACTATATAATGTCCACTTGTGGTAGTACTTCCAGCATGGAAAAAATAGCAACTGTTGCAAAAGTTCTTCCAGAAATAGATACTTGACTAGCAACAACATTTTTAATTTTGGTTTCCACTTTTCTTCCATTTGGTCTACAGCGTTGTAGCATTATAATCAAACATTTTCCATATCTTTGTAGGCATAATGTAAATAGCATTGTTGATTTACAACGAGAACAGATCATCTTGTGATCTGCTTCTTTTAGTAATTTGGAAAATGGTACAGATTTGCAGTCAGGTATTGTCAAATATAGAAATCGTTCTCTATCAACTATAGTGCTTGAAGTTAACGAACACTGTTCACATTTATGTTCCCATTTGTAACTGAGTCCAAATAAACTCTCAATCTGAATTCCTTCATCTTCTAGTACGCCAAGCATAACTACCAACATTTCTTGTGCATCTTGTTGTATATTAGCACTGAACGTTGAAGATCCAGTACATGTATCCAACTGTTGGCGAATACCAGAAGCAGAATGGATCTTACTTCTATCAGTTCTCCATTCTTGAAATAAAGTATAAAGTGTCGAACATAATCTTTTTTCCTGACTTTCCATAATTTCACCATAAACATCTTCAAGATAAAATATAACGTTTAGAATAACATTATCATAGCAGTTGACACCAGAAGTATTTTCTAACTGGAATCCGACAACATCATCACTTGTTTGTATTTTCTGCTTCTTTACATCTTTTCTTTTCTCTTGATTTTGTTTCTGCTTTCCAACCATAGTTGATTCTTCACCATGTTTGCATTTTGAACACACAACACGTTTCTCATAAATAGGATATTCACCTAAACTTGTAGCATAATGCCTTCTCAATCGATTATATTCTCTTACACAATTAACATCAGCACTAACCTTGTTCTCATCAAAATCAATTAAATACAAACCAGACAACGTTCTAACTCGAGATAATGCAACATGTACCATTCCCTCTTTAAACACAGTTCTTCCTACATTTATCAAAGCATTATCTACACTTAAACCTTGAGATTTATGAATAGTTATTGCATATACTAAACAGAAGGGAAACTGTTTTCTACGAACATACAAGTCTTTTACAAGCAAAAAACGTACAGTACAACGCACAATCTGTCTTACCTCTGTAATCTGATCAAATTTAACTTTCAAGAATTCAATTCCATTTCTATTTTGATATTTCACAAAATCAACAACTTTCCCCATTGCTCCATTCACTAAACCTTCTTCTACATTCAGTTTACGCCTCAAAATTACCCGACAGTTTAAACATACATCTACATTTTTTTCTAAGCCAGCAGTTTTTGATACAGACTTTTCCAAAGAATCCAATTTAGTCTGTTGTTTTTCTGAAAGAAGAATTGTTATTCCTTGATGCTCGATTTTATCAATAGCTTCAATGTGAACTATTTCTTCATTTTCCAATTTCATAAGCTTTCTATTAAATGTATTACACTCTTCCACTGTAGGAATTAAGCAAACTATAGACTTTTTTTCTTTCATTTTCTTGTACATTACTTCTGCTGGTGTGTTTTCATTTGTAAACAAGTTCTTTAGTAGATGAATTTGAAAAGCTTCTTTACCATGTTTGCTTAGAACACCAATTCTTACATCATTTAGAATATTTCCATAATCTTCATCTCTTGCATGTCGCATATTCTGAGTGAGTTCTTTATATTCAAAATTTAACCACAGATTCACATTTCCAATACTTCCCAGAGATTTCTTTGTGTCTTCATGTAGAAGAGTTTTAAACACTGGTTCTCCTTTTACAAGTGTTAGTTATAGCAGATCTCCAAATACAATTAAATGTTTTCCTCCAAAGAGAACGTCATAATCTGTTTTTAATACCTGTTGCAATCTTAAGTGTACAAAAGCAAGCATTAAGTTTGAGACCATGCTCACCTCATCAATAATTAATAGTTTCATTTTCTTCAGCACTCTTGACACTTCATGAGAAGCTTCTCCAGACAACTTCTGATATTGTAATTTACTATCATGCTCAACTGGTAACATCAGTAATCTATGCAAAGTAACTCCTTTAACATTGTGTGCAGATAATCCAGTTGGAGCTGTTACCACAGAACATAAATGTGAACCAGTAGTTTTTTGAAGATAACTGGTCAAAACTTTCATTAAAAAACTTTTACCTGTCCCAGCTTGACCACTGATGTAAATCAGAAGAGGTTTAAAAGATGAACACCCACATTCTTTTTTTTCATGCAACAAATCATGTTCTATCTGTTCTCTCACTTGTACATATATTTCTTTCTATTCAACATTTAGTTGTTCTTCTAACTTTTCCAATGTAATATTCTCCTTGTGTGCTTGTTGCATTGCAATTTCGACTTCATGCATAGCAATCGCTGCTTCATTTTCCAGTATTGGTTGTCCAAGAGGATCTTGACTACATTGACCACTACTTTGACTATCTTGAGAACTTTCATTAGCTATTTCAGCTGTAATAGTTTTTTCCTGTTCAACTTGATCATTCAACATTTTTAAATATGTAGGGAAAATTGTACATGCAATGCAATCTTTACATGCATTAAAAGAATCTTCATAGCAGTCAAAGTCTCCAAGTAATTCACTTTGGCTACACCATGGTTTAAAGAGTTGGAGAAGTGCTAAATAGTCAAAATTCTCGCTTATCTCGAGTTTCACAACTGAGTTTCTTGGGGTTTATAAGATTACCCTTTGCATGTTTTACTAAACAACCATGACATCCAACTACTGCATATTTTCCTTCTTTTAAATTCTGTTTAACATTTCTTTTGAAGCTGTAATGTTGAAGTACTTCATACATACATAGCTGTTCCAGATGTTGACTCGGATAGTATGTGTCCAACATATTAGTTTTAAGAATGTCTGTACTGTCTGGTTCATTTGCTGCTAAGTATTCAATTTCTTCTAATGATTTCAACACTCTATTCCGTGAGCAGGCAAGACCTAAACTTACCCAAATGATTCCTCGAGACTTTGAATATAAACCTGAAGAGCACAAGCGGTCTGAACATTCATAGGATCCT
Source organism: Triturus cristatus (assembly GCF_964204655.1). Taxonomy (NCBI): domain Eukaryota; kingdom Metazoa; phylum Chordata; class Amphibia; order Caudata; family Salamandridae; genus Triturus; species Triturus cristatus. Next base: position 40,658,250 of record NC_140583.1, on the reverse strand, counting down.
ATTTCTCGGTGGGAAAGCATTTTCAAAGTAAAGCTGTACAATTTTTTGCTAACGCTTTTCTCTTGGGCAATTTCTACCCACTTTTGTTTCATCTCTGTTTTTTCTGATTTTGTTATATACGATGTAACATAACGGGCAACAGCAATTGAGTTATCTGCAACATACTGGATGTCCATGTTCGCATTCCACATTTTTTAAATGACTGGATTGTAGTCATTGATATACTTTGAAACTTCTGTTCTTTTTAAGTTGTAGGTATTCTTTGGAGATTTCTGAGTTATTGTGTGCCTTACAGAAGAAAAAAAAGAATTTACTCTTCCTTTACAAATGACTGGATGCGGAAAACCAAACCGACATTTGGTGTAAAATTTTCCTTTACACTTGTATTTTCTTCTGCAGTACTTTCCACAACGGTGACTTTGGAAACGTAAAACTTGCTGTCTCAAGCTTCTAGCTCCTTCTTCTCTTGGAATCTCACATGTCACATACTGTTCGATGAAAGACAATACCGTTTCATCAGAATCAGTTCCAAATTTAGGTGCATCCTTGACCCATAGTAGCATATGTATATGAGGTGCACCTCTTGCTTGGTACTCCTTTCTCCAAAAGAAATCGGTAACTTCTCCAAGAGGTGGATTCTTTTTATTGCAGATAAAAGACATCATAGCTTGATACCTATGATTAAAATATCTGCACACATTTACAGGATCCAATGAACACAGTTCACCGGGAGTCTTTATTTCAACATTTTTAATATTGGAATTCACTTCTATTAGAAACTAAAGCAAATCTTCCCATGCATACTCTGCACAGCTAAGTGTGACAAACCATGTTGGTGTACCTAAGTTCCGTAACATACACTTGAGTTCTCCATGACGACGATACCAATACTCATTTGTTCCACGTTGACATGCCATCAGATTGATTAACTGTGCTTCTAAATTTTCATCTATTTTTTCAACTTTCTCCAGAAATTTTTTCGCAGAAAGAAGTGATTGATGAACTCCAGTTTTAAGTATGTGGTTCACTGCATACGACAGAGAAGATAAATCACGTTCAAACAAAAGGTGAAATATGTATGAATGCACTGTTGAAATCTAGGCTCTTCAGAATATAATCTTGTTGACCGATATTCTGAAGCTGGAATACGTACAGGTCGGTCATCATATCGTCCACCTTCTCCAGTAGGAAACAGCTGTGGAAAACAACGAGCTTCCAAGCTCTTCTCCCATACACTCATTGGGGTTCCCTGTGCTTTTTTCATTTGAAAGAACTCAATGCTGCTTCCTATTACTTCTTTTGAATGCAAAGGACATATTGTGTAATGTTCATAAATCTCTTCAGTCCTTGACTTGTCCACTTTCTCTATTTGACCACTTGAACTTTCACATTCATCTTCTAAACTTATTACCTGTTCATCCACATTTACAGTTTTGTAATAAATATTGTTCTCTATAAGATATTAGGTAGCCTTTTCAACTTTATTAACATCCACAAATTCTTGCCATATTTTCTGAGTCTTTGTTGGTACACCACTTACTAGAATGACTACTGCCTCATTTTCCTCTTTCTCTCCAGCAATAGTTTTCATATTTTTCTTAAAATCCAAAGGTAAGTACACCACTCTTCCTTTCAGCCCTCTTTTCAAGTCTGTTGGTGGCAGTTTACCTGTTTTAGGCTCCATCCAAATTATAGTTTGAAAAGGATGAACAGATTGAATTAGAACCAACTCATATGTATTCAATTCTGCCAGTTACTCCGGAATAGCTACTAATTCTATGTTATTATGTACTGCTCTTTCAGGCATTTTGTTCTCTTCTCATTTGATGTAACAATATTTACATATACGTTGATCACTACCTAACTCAAATAGACCTTCCACCAACAAGTAAGTTGCAAATTCTTCCCACTTACTATTGTTCTCCTTTTCACTTTTCAAATACAAATCAGCATTTCTAGTTTGACTTTTATAATGAGTACGTCGACAACAAACACAAAAATAGCTTGGTATTTCAGAGCACATTACATTAAACCTTCCAATTTCTTTTTCAAACTGATCAGTGCTAATCACTTTCCCATCTCCTTCAACATCTGGAATTGTCAAACTTTCACTTTCTATTGACTGCTCTTCTGAACCAAAATATCACATTTCAATATCATCACACTTTTTTTGAACATCTAATAAAGAACCATATAAAAGAGCTGTATTCAGTTCACTTAAACATAATGCAGGACTTTTTACATAGTACAGTTTCCTTACAAACTTCCGCATTTCTGAGTGGTGTACTGCTAACATCCTCAAGTGATGAAAAACACTTTTACACACTTTTCTTGAAAGACAAGCCAGAGAATGCCCATGTTTCTCGGTATGTTTTCTTACATTACATGGATCTAGTCCTTGAAACAACTTAATCTTCTGTTTAATACTTTTCTGTGTATATTCTCGTAGCAAAATTCGCATTATATCAATAGATTCCTGTCAAATACTACAAATACTGCTACAACCCCACTTATACACAGGATCTTGTGCACTTCTTCAACTATTAACTCTTCTGCACTTTTACCAACCAATTCCTCTTTTGGAAGGGGACAACTATCCTGAACTTCGTAGCAACAACATCCAGTATCAACTGCAAATGGTAAACTATTTTCCTGGAAGTAACGTTCATCATTAAAAAAAAGCTCACTACTAGAAGTGTGTATCCAATGTTAACTAAAGATTTTGCAAAAGTTGGTTCTGTTCACAAGTCTTTTTCTTCTACTTTTCTCTTTCAACACTTTGATTACTTTATCTAATACTTTGATCCTCTTCAAAATCACAATGAATAACTTCTGTTATAAAGTAAAAGCAGTATCCACTATACTTTCGATACACTGCTTCTGTTTGAATTGCAGCACTTTCTTTTTATATTTGCAGTATGTTCTCATTAAATTCTGAATCACTCTAGTTCGAAAAAGTCTCTGACGAATTTCTTGAAATTGTTTTTGTCTCCGGGTAACAGATACTGTTTCTTTATCATGTTTTCTTTTCCTTGTATTTGAAATTGAAGTCTCCTTCTCCTTACTTGAAAAAATCTTCTTTTTCCTTTGTGTGATGTTATTTTCATTAAATGTTCATAATATTTTTTTCAGAAATTGTCTAGTGTTTTTACCAGAAGAAACTGTCTGTGTAGTGCTCTTATTTATTTTTTATTGAAAATCTTTTCTTTTCTGTCAATATAAATACTTCTTTTCTTGTCTTTTTTTCTCAGTTCTTCTAGGCATTTTCAAATTTTTATCCAAACGAAATAATTTTCTGAAAAAGATAAAAAATAGATTCAATAATTTTTTACATCAGTTCAATATATTATTTTTTGTTATTGGACTGTAGTGAGACAGTGGGACCATGCACATTGCTCACTACTAAAAAGTGAAGACATCATGCCAGGTGAGTCACGTTGTAGGAGAAAAGAAATCCTTTAAAGAGAGCAATTTTCTCTCACGATTTCCCTTCTCTTTTTGCAGCGCAGGAGCAACATCATCGTGGCGTGATTAGCAGAGAGACCACCAGGCGCACAACGCCATTGCCCCGGACTCCCTGAGACAGCTTCCCAATAGCACACACCGAGCCGCACCAGAGTACTTCACAGGTCTTCAAAAGACTATGGGGCATATTTAAAAGGGCTTTATCTCCGCTTTTTTGGCTTAAAAAGCCAAAAAAGCGGAGATAAAACTATTCCCCTATTTACAAGAGGGTGCTAACATGCATTAGCGCATGTTAGCACCCTTTTACCCAATGCCTCCCTTTGCATCTCTAATGAGATGCAAAGTGGGCATTACTGGGCAGGACAACCTTGTAAATATCGCTGATGTTCACATCGCGATATTTACAAGGCTGCCCCAGCAGTTTAGCACGCGTTAGTTTTTGGAGAAAACCGCTGTTTTCTCCAAAAACTAACGTCTGCAAAAATGCAGACTTACCAATCCCTAACATTGGGGTGGATTATGCTGATACGACCCTGTGGGTCGTATCAGAAAGGTTATCGCCGTTTTGCATGGAACATCGCTGGAAAACCAGCGATGTTCCCTGCAAAACAGCGATAACCTAGCTATCTCTTGAATTTTTATCGCCCTGGAGAAACGCGTTGTTAATAACGCGCTACCAGGGCGATAAATTCCAGAGATAGCCTGCGATAACAAAAACATTGCTAAGCACGGCCAGCGATAATTATCGTTGGCCATTGATAATATTCCCCCATTTGCTTGTAAATGATGCTCTGTTTTTTCCCACCCCTTTTTCCAGCCCCTACACCCCCACTCTGCCTATTGCTGAAAGAACAAGCCTCCCCCGAAATTTCGCTCTGGTTGCGCCTTTGGAGATGACCACACGCAGCCAACTCCAACACAACCCTGCTCTCACCTTTCACAGGGTGCTGTTGTAGTGCTACGAAAACACACGCTTTTCCTGGCTCACTTAGGGGCATATTATCAAGAACGGCGTTAAAATTATCGCCGCTTTAGCGGCAGGAAACTGCCGCTAAAGCGGCGATAATGAGCATGATAATATGCCCTTGTGAATTCCCATAGAAGCCCAGCTTCACACCACAACCTAGCCGGCTATGGGAATTGACAAGGGCATATTATCAAGCCCATTATCGCCGCTTTATAATAATTTTAACACCGTTCTTGATACTATGCCCCGTTATCTTTCTAAATTAACTTGTTACACTGAAAAGCTGCTTTACATTTCTTTCCCTACATCAACCTTTGTTTAAAACACCACCAGAGAAGGGTGGTGAACTCTGGTTCACAAAGAGCAACTCAAAGCTTTCTTGTTCTTTATCAGAAACTTCATCTGCCTCTCAATGATTATCGCCAGCCTTTTCGGCCCCTTAAGAGGCTGGGTGGATAAGTATAATACGCAGTATTTAGGTTCGGCGGTGGAGCGTGCACGAAAACAAGGACAGATAGTTGAATAAAGGGCGACTGGATGGATAGCCATATGGATAAATAGATAGCTAGATGGATGGATGGATGGATATATGGATGAATGGAAGGATAAATGGATGCATGGACCAGTACTTAGGATACACAGGTGGGCTGATAGATGCGTAGGATTGGTTCTGGGACAGATGTATGTATGAATATATGGGCGTATAACTGGATGGATGGCACAGTGCTTACCATAGGCGAGTGGGCTGATAGATACTTAGAATAACTGCAGGGACAGATATATGTATGTATGTAGGTAGGAATGTCTGAATGAATTGAAAGTTGGTTGGATGGCGCAGTGCTTAGGATGAATGGATGAGCGGGCCGGCTCTGAGCACCGGCAGTTATTTTCAGAAAAACTCGAAATGGGTCTCTATTGGGCTCTATTTTCGGCTCTCGCAAAGGTAGTCAATTTTTCTTTTTTTTTTATTGGACTGCAGTCAGAGCATGCACATCGATGTGCGCATGCTCATTTTGCTCACTACTGAGAAGTGGAGACATCATGCTACGAGAGCCACGTTGTAGGAGGAAGGGCAATCCTTTAAAGAGCGTGTTTCCCGAACGTAGGATAATTCGAGGGGATTTTCTTAAGCACACAATGCTAGTTATCTTCATGTAGACCATGACTGACTGACTGACTGACTGAGTTATTTATTAAGCGCACTTATGCCGAGGCGTCTTGGCGCTGTGATTGAAGGGACGAGGTGGGGCTAGCTTAAGATTTGGTGAACAGCCAGGTCTTCAAGGCCTTTCTAAACGGGGTCATGTTAGTTCCCAAACGAAGTGCTGTTGGTAGAGTGTTCCAAAGTTTTGCTGCTTGGAACGAAAAGGCCCTGCCTCCCCATCGCGCCCTCTTAAATTTTGAAGGGCAAACTAGGCCCATAGTAGAAGATCTGAGTGTGCGAGGGGGGACATAAGTAGAAAATAAGGATTTCATGTCATCAGCCCCTCCTCCATGTACAGCCTTATGCACTAGACATAAAGTCTTAAACTGGATCCTGTTACGAACAGGAAGCCAATGGAGCTTCCTCATGTAAGAAGATGTGGGATGATGCTTCGGAAGATCATGCCCCTACTTGGATAGCCCACACCCCTTTATAAGGTTTGCCCCAACCCTTTTAGAGCACCTCCAGTTTTATTCCCACTTAAAGCCCTCACTGCACCATAGTAACAAAGAAATGGTCCAAGCTTCCATTTAAATATACAATGGCACCAAATTTCATAATTTGCCATCAACGCTGGTAGCCTTCTACCATAGTGCAAGAGTGTCAATCAGCACGAAGATTTGTTATCCACAGAAATGTTGTGTGATTTGCGTAGCTGTCTGCTGGAACACTCATCACCAAAAGGTATTAAAACATGCAAATTTGCGATAAAAACATATAACAACCATAAACCGCTTCATAAATGGGCCCAGTGCCACTACACCACCCTCATCCTCATTCTTGCTTAACCTTATGAAATCAAAGAAAGACCCCAGCAAACCTGGTAGAGCCACTATAGCAATACAGCGACTTAATTTGAACAAGTCTCTGCCAAAACGCCCAGCAACGAAAGGTATTAAAATATGACAATTTCTGGATAAAACATATACCATGCCATAGAGAGCTTTATAAATTAACCCAGTGGCATTACATCACCTTTACTAGCTACACATATGCACGTTACAAATGTCTGTGTTATAATCAGCAACATACCCACCTCTCCCACCCCCACCCCTTCCCTTGCTTAACCTTACGAAATCAAAACAACAAGCCCCAGCACTCCCATTAGTGCCACTATAGCCATACATAGCCTTAATTTCAACAGGTGTCTGCCGGAACGCTCATCAGCAAAAGGTATTGAAACCTGCAATTTTCCAAGTAAAATATACACCATACCATAAGGCGGTTTATAAATAGTCCCAGTACCACTAGACCACCTCCACACCCGTCCTTGCTCAACTTTACACAATAAAACAAAGAGCACCAGCAAACCTGAAAGCGCCACTACAGCCATACAGAGGCTTAGTTTCAACAGATATCTCCTGAAACACTCATCAGCAAAATGTATTAAAACATGCAAATTTGTGGGTAAAACTTATACCATGCCATAGGGTGCTTTATAAATGGTCCCAGTGGTACTACATCACCTTAAGTAGCTAGACATCTGCATGTTACTAAAGTCTGTGTTTTAATGACCAACATACCCACCTCCCCCACCCCCACCCCTGCCGTTGCTTAACCGTATGAAATCAAAGGGAAACCGGCACCATTCCTAGTAGCGCACCTCTACCCATACTCGGGCTTAATTTTTAAAGGTGTCTTCCGTAACGCTTATCATCCAAAAGTATTCAAACATGCAAATTGGCGGGTAAAACATAAACCATCCCATAGCACAGTTTATAAATGGGCCCAGTGGCATAACACCACCTTTACTAGCTATACATCTGTATGTTAATAAAGTTGTTTAAACACTCTGTAGAGCGTATAGCAGAGGATGGGGAGAGTAAACAAAGTTGTAATTCCCAAACTTTTGATATACCGTCCCTTTACTGTATGTATATTAAGGACATTAAATTGAATGAAAAAATTGATGAGTTTCTCAAAAGAGATAGTGAAACTGAGCACCGGTAAATCCCGGACGACTTAAACACCTACGTATATTCAGCACAGGAACACAGCCTGAAAATTACTATCACTTGTAATGACATGTACTTTACTAATGTCAAGAAAGTCATACAGAAAATACACCGAACATTTTCATTTCTTTTTTATCTCTCACACATTTATAAAACATCTCTTCTAAAGAAACACTCCCCAACCACTTCTATTTCATAAGAACAGACAATAATTAATATGTTTACTACCATATATTCTAGTATATCTACCTTTTTATTATTCACTAGTCACAAACTACTAAAACTATTAACTATACCCAACTGCAAACCAGAAACCATGTTCATATTATATCTCAACCTATATTCAAATGATTCAAACTATGCGTTCATATAAAAGGAATGTATCACTTTTACTACCTCTATCTCCTCTCCATGTAATCTCCAAACACTGTAGACGGCCTCACAGTACAACAACCTACCTAGACTTAAATTCAAATCTTCCCCTCACTGTCAAAAATGAGACCACAACCTGTCCACATAACATTTCTGTGTTTGGTTTTATCGCTTTTAACTTAATAACACATACATCTCCTACTCCCCCCTTCCCCACTACTTCCACAAAAAGTATAATTTGCAAACGTGGGACATTTTGTTTATCTCGCCTGAATACATTAACAAACCCAAATTAACGCTGTACCTCGTTTTCAAAACCATACAGGGGCATATGCATCAACATTGGCATTTGCGATTCCTTATTAGCGAAAAATAAGGAATCGCTAATAAGGAATAGCAAAAGGCTATGCATGTAGGAATCGCTATTCAAATAGCGATTCCTTAACTTTCCTTAATTGCTACTAGCAAATTGCGAGTAGCAATTAAGGAATGCCATCCCAATCATTCCTATGGGCCTCCAGGCCCATAGGAATGAATTGGAGATTGCATGAGCAAATAGCGAGTACCAGTAGGTTCTCGCAAATTGCTCATGCAATTTCAAGGGTGCAAGGGTGTCAAAATGACACCCTATTGCACCCCTGAAATTGATATGTGCACATATGTTGCACACACACATACTCTAAGGGCATGTGTGTGCGCAACATGAAACTTTGAAAAATGCACAAAAGTGCATTTTTCAAACTTTTAGCAAATTACCATGCAGTTCATCTTCATGGTAATTTGCTCCCCCTATTAGCGAATTCACTAATTTTTTTACTTTCATGCATTGCATTTAAGGAATCCCAAATAGAGATTCCTTAAATTAAGGAATTTCAATTTGGGATTCCTTAAATGCTATCGCTATTTAAGGAATCGCTATTTAAGGATTCCTTAAATAGCGATTTTTGCTTTTGGGTTGATGCATTGGGATTGGGTATTTTTAACTCAATACCGGGAGCTATTAGCGAATCGGTATTTTACCGACTGGATTTTGGCTTGATGCATGAGGCTGACAGTCCTTTAAAGATGACAAACTACATTTCTTCTTTGTGAAAAATTCCTAAATATATATAAAGTACTTATATAACAACAGCTCAAACTTTATGCATATTTTATAACCAATATGAAACACCACACTTTACTAACAGGATATCATTTTGAAATAAAATATACTTTCTAACTTAAAAATATCACCTCAAATACTTAATCACTACTACAGAACACATAACACACCATGTTCATTTCTACCTCACCTTTGTAGTTGGTATGCAGATTTCAAATGTCACACACGCATGCAATTATTTCTTTCTCACACAGTACATGTAATGCACCGCTTTCATCAAGAATGTAACCAGTAATGGCACAATTTCTCTGTCGCTCCACATATAAATACATGTAAACAACAAATCAGAATACTTCATTCCTTCATCGACATTCCAAAACTTATCTCCATTGGTTATTTTTGAATTGAAGCTACTTAATATTCCGCGCCACACACAGGTCAGAAGTTCAACCTATTTTATCACATTATATATATATATTTATATAATCCACAAACTGGGTCATTTCAGGAGTGAGCCCATAGTCAGGTGGTGCGTGAAGCCGGTATGCCCTACCCGGCTATTAAAGTCCCAATTATTTTCCAGATAAATGCACTCTCAAAGTAATAGTGCTACAAAGAAAACTCTTTATTGCTCGCTATGCGTTTCGACAACTTAATGTCTTGATCACACGAACGGAATGGCAACATAAACGTGCATATGTAAACAAAGAAAGCAACAAAGGACTGCATTAATTTAGTTTCAAAACCTGTCCCAAAATTTCGGCCATCTTGCAACATTCATATAAAGCTTGTATATATAAGCACATTACAGTAATTTTGCATTTAACCAATGAAATGATATCAAATGCAGACTTATTCACGTTACATTAAATATGTAGAATAAATAATTTGTATTTATATCGCACTAGTGGCTAAAACATCGACATTTGAAGTGCAGTTAACCAATTGATAAGTTTCATTTTATGCAATTTTTTCTTAGCAAAATTTGTTTAGAAATTTGCACAAGAACATGTAGGTACTCAATTATGTTATCCGTTGTTACATAACTGTTATTTGTAACAGAACTGCTTTCCATCGCACTAGTGACTTAGTCACAGCATTTGAAATACACATAATAATTCATCCAAAATTGAAATTTAAGCTTATTAAATTCATACCGGGTTACAGATAATTTCATTTATAGTATACAGATTAGTGTCCAAGACACTATAGTATATTCATAATTGTATACCTATATTTAGAATTCCCTCCATATAAATTCAAGTGGAATTATATGGTCCCCAGTATTTGAGATAAATCTCAAAGATAACCTACTGCACTTAAAAATTCGAAAATGAATGGCCTACATAAGTACAAGTACTAGAGACAGGGTTACTGAGTTCGACAAGGGCCTACTCGTACAAGTCCTCGCCCAAAAATAAAGTGAAATAAAGTGAAAGTGATCAAAGTCCACAATTATTTGACATCAGAAAAAGGTTAAAAAGTCTCTTATTTTGTTTCAATGTGTATCCGAGCCCGGGGAAGTAAAGGGTAGGGTACCCGTGAAGTGACCATACAATACGGTGGGTCCCTTCCTTTCTTCCTGTGAGAGTAAAGAAGATAAAAGAGAATAAGTTCACTTTCCATAAGAAAATGTTTTTCAATTCATAATCAAAGCATAAAAACAGTAAAGTACATATAGTCTAGTTTATATATATGTTATATATCTGTGGCGTTATATACAGCAAAGCATTGCTTACTTATAGAAATTTAGGGCCTCATTTACAAGATCCCTTGCAGCAGATTTGAGCGGCTGGAGCGGCACTTTATTGATGCTCCATTGGCAAAATTGTGCCACTGCATATTTACAAGGCCACGTAATTCCACTTTATGTGGCTTTTCATGGTCTTGTAGATAAGTGTTCCTTTCACGCAGAACACTTCGTGAAAGTGTCGGTCCATAGGTAAAGCTGTGGGTGTTTCCAGGCAACACCCATGTAATCTGAAGCATTCCCAGATTTACGAGGTGGCGTTAGGGAGGTGTAACAAGAAGAAATATTTTAATTTCTCCTCGTGCTTTCCTTTTTCTATGTGTGCTGCATTCCGCATCACACATAGAAAGAGGAAATCGCCTGGATTGACTGATTTTGTGCAGGAAGGTGAGCCTTGCTGCACAAAAACAATATGCCCCGCAACGCAGGTGCAAGGATGCAAGGGTCCCTGCATTAGCGCTAGGCAGCCCATTGTGCACCAGCGCTGGGGAAAAGGACAAGAATGCGTTGTGTCTCACAGATGCTTTGCATTCCTGCCCTTTGTAGCGAGATTCCTTGCAGCGCTGCCCTGCCCCAAACCCTCATAAATGAGGCCCTTATTTTTATGATATTTTTGCCCTAAATATTCTTGACCCGATATTTTGTCCATGTGATACTTTTTCTCCTATATTTTGTCTAACCGCCAACGAGGAGGGCACAATGCTGTGCGTGGGAGGGCGCAGTATATAGAGAGGAAAGGTTGAGCAGCCACCAGGACTCAGGGTTGTAGAGAGGATGGTGGGAGGTGGTATGTAGAGAGGAAAGGTTGAGCAGCCACCAGGACTCAGGGTTGTAGAGAGGATGGTGGGAGGTGGTATGTAGAGAGGAAAGGTTGAGCAGCCACCAGGACTCAGGGTTGTAGAGAGGATGGTGGGAGGTGGTATGCAGAGACGAAAGGTTGAGCAGCCACCAGGACTCAGGGTTGTAGAGAGGAGGGTGGGAGGTGGTATATAGAGAGGAAAGGTTGAGCAGCCACCAGGACTCAGGGTTGTAGAGAGGATGGTGGGAGGTGGTATGTAGAGAGGAAAGGTTGAGCAGCCACCAGGACTCAGGGTTGTAGAGAGGATGGTGGGAGGTGGTATGTAGAGAGGAAAGGTTGAGCAGCCACCAGGACTCAGGGTTGTAGAGAGGATGGTGGGAGGTGGTATGCAGAGACGAAAGGTTGAGCAGCCACCAGGACTCAGGGTTGTAGAGAGGATGGTGGGAGGTGGTATGTAGAGAGGAAAGTTTCAGCAGCCACCAGGACTCAGGGTTGTAGAGAGGATGGTGGGAGGTGGTATGTAGAGACGAAAGGTTGAGCAGCCACCAGGACTCAGGGTTGTAGAGTGGAGGGTGGGAGGTGGTATGCAGAGAGGAAAGGTTGAGCAGCCACCAGGACTCAGGGTTGTAGAGAGGAGGGTGGGAGGTGGTATGCAGAGAGGAAAGGTTGAGCAGCCACCAGGACTCAGGGTTGTAGAGTGGAGGGTGGGAGGTGGTATGTAGAGAGGAAAGGTTGAGCAGCCACCAGGACTCAGGGTTGTAGAGAGGATGGTGGGAGGTGGTATGTAGGGAAACAGTGTGGTCGACAGAAGGGCAGGTGTTGGAAGGACAGCATTTTATAATAGGTGGCAGACCGGGGTTCAAGTCTGGTCACCTCTGCTGCTGGGCAACGGTCTGTGTGGTAAGACTGCGGTAGATAGGAGGGCATGGCGCTGTCTGCACCAGGACAGTTAGCCATACCCGTGATAGGAAAGTGCTGTAGGGAGGATAGACGAGTGCAATATGTACATGGGCAGAGTAGTCTGGGTAGGAAGAGGGGCCATTCTATACAAAAGGGCATAGTGGCTGTGGTATCTGGGACGGCAGAGAGCTCTAGAAAGGTTGGCAGTGCTGTACAATGGATGAAACAGTGCTGTACGTAAGAGAAAGGGATTTTGTGGACAGGACGGTAGAGTGATGTAGGTGTGGGGGCAGAGGACTGTAGGTAAGAGGGCAGAGTACTGTGGGCAGTGAAATAATGCTTCTGCATGCATGCCAGTCATCACAATTTACAATGTGGCACAAGGGTGTCTACATAGGCATCTAAAAGTGAGCCAGCACAGAGAGAGAGCAGCGCCACATCTCAGTAGCTATGGAGCTGGCATGCTCTCTCCACTCATGCAAGGGAGCACAGCAAATAATTCTGCAGCGTTGCAGATTTCTTTCATTGCACAATTTCTTGTAAATCAGTGCCTGGAAGTCTGGGTGATGCCAGTAAAAGAGAGAAAATTCTGTAGCTAGGGTGGAAGAGTGGCAGAGGCAGAAAGAAAGAGTGTTACAGGAAGGAGGGCGGACTTTTGATGGTAGAAGGACTGAGTGCAACAATATCCCAGAAGAGTACGATACATTAGTGGAAGGGGTGTTGTATACAGGGCTAAAGGCAGTGCTTAATTTGTAAAACTATAAGTGCCAGGGCACTCATCAGGAGGCCATGGCCGCCTGCACTATCCACAGCCCCTGTCAGCTGTGCCAAATGTCAGTACCAACACAACTACTAACCATCACACTTCTACAAGTGTGATAATTCAGAGTATTCCAGGCCCCCAAAGCTATAAAAGTGTCTCAGGTGGTGGGTATGAGTCAATTCTAGTGTATATTCTATTAATAAACAACTATTGTGAGTCATATCTTTAAATTAGACAAAGAGCACCGCTATAGAGCAGACCGTCGTATGTTCCGGTGTTGACAATTAAGCACTCCTGCTGACAATTAAGTGTCGGTGCTGAGCACCGGAAACCACTGGCTCAAATTAAGCACTAGGTAAAGGTAGGCAGGAGAGTGTTGTAGACACGAGTGTGGAGCACTTTAAGGAGAAGGATAATGTTTGTGGGTGGGAGAGGCCAGTGGCTCTGTTATATTGACAGGGCAGTGTGCTGTTGAGAGGGCTGAGTGTTATGTTATGTGGTTATATTGTAGTGTAGCACTCCCCCTCAAGCGCAACTAGAATCCAATTACAATGCAATGTGTCGGGCAGTGGAGGCCAGGACCCTGCCACTCTGATGCTCTAGCGGGGCAGCTGTGGTATTGTCACTGGTTTCCAGTAGGTAGTGGTTAAGACCATCAAAGAAACAGCGGTGATTCATAGGTAGCCAACCATAATGTACAACCAAGTGAAGCATGATAGACGTACACCATGGTGGGACAGCCAAGGGGGTCCTGATTCAAACAGACGAGGCTTCAGTCTCAACTGAACTCCCTTGTGGATTGGCCTGGGCAGGTTGTTCCAAAGGCCGAAGGGGTAGGGGACTTGGGGAACCACTAAAAAGAGTTATCTGCGCTTGTTTTTGTATTTGGCTTTGGGGGTGCTTCTGAGAAGCTCACCTGCTGAGCAAGGCTGCTTTTGAGGTATATTGCATAATTTATTGCGCGAGGCACTAGGGAGTTGCATTTGTCTGTGAGGCAGAACAGAGTGAATGTGATTCTCTCTTTTACTGGGAGCCAGTGTCAACTTTTGAGGTAAGTCAATGCTTGTTATATTTTTTTAGTACTAGAATGCTCCTCTCGAGTGCGCAGATGTGTTCCTGTTCGGGATGTAGCTTCCAGAAGTAGGGCCTGCGTACAATGGCGGCTGACATCTCCTTGGGGGGAAGGGAGGTGGAGGCGCATGCAACATTAAATGAAAAAGACTTACCGAATGACTTCCCTGGCTATGGATCGCCGATGCCTTCAGGAACTGTATGATGCAACTCCCTTAACCAATCCCAGAGCTGCTTTCATGCTGTGAGAGCAGTGCCCAGATTGGAGGGAGCAGCCTCACTCAGCGTTCCACAGCACCCTGGAGGCCTGCACTTACTCTAACCCAGCTGTCTTAAGTGCATGTCTGGCTGGCCGATACAAGATGGCCAGCCAAAGGGAAAAGCGCACAGCAGCCCAGCCTTCTCCCTGCTGCTGTCACTCAGCAGCAGCCCCTCCACCTTCCTGATCCTCTGTTCGGGACTGGGGATGGAAAATAAAATAGTAATAAATTACCATTTAATTATTCATCTCGTGGGCTTTGGGGAGGACTTTAAGTGGGGCAACTCTCCTCCGCTCCAGCGGAAGAGCCGCCTTCCCTGCACATGGGATCCTGTGCGGCTTTACTCATGCGCTATTCAAAGTTGTAGAAATGATTGCTCATGTTTTGAAAACCCTGACAGAAGAAACCAAGTTAAAAAATTGTGGTTTCGTGGGCACTTTTTAATCCATTGACTGACTCTCAGCTCTAACTTTGAGTCGTTTTGCGAGGCAGCTCTGCTTGTTTTTTTGGCATTACCACGGTCCAACTACACATTTTACCATCTGTGTAAATTCACTTGGCAAAATCAAACCCTTTCAACCCACACCTTTCACCTACTGAAAGCAGGACCTGGGCCTGGGTGCCGGCATCCCGTGAAGTTCAGGCCCAATAATTCTGTGACCCGCATGTTATTCTCCTTTGAGTGTTTTTACTACACATGCAATTACCACACATGCCTTTTCCACACAAATCAGTATATTGAACTTTTCTATTTTAAATTATTATATACATATATATATGTACCACTGCCCACCCCTAAACCCTACGAGCCCGACTCACAAAGGTAAACTAAGATAACATTCTAACTTTACGAATTTTGGTATGCACAAAGGGCATTTATTGCTTGTAAATACCCTTGTGAATGCCAAAAGTCGTAAAGTTAGACTTTCGTCTCATTTTACCTTTGTGAATCGGTCCCTACATTTTGCCTTACCTCCCTTTACCATTGCACACCCCTAAACTCTAAAACTACCCTTACCTCCCGTTACTACACCTAACCTTAACACCTAAAACTACCTTTACCTCCCTTTACTACTACCCGCTCGTAAACCCCTTTCTAAAAAAAATAACATAATAATTATGTTATTTTTTTTTTTAAGTATATACTTACCTACATATTAAGGGCTTGTGTGGTAAAGGTACAAATACTTACCTGAGTGGTACTTACCAGTGTATTAAAAGTATGCATAATAAAGGTGCAAATACTTACCTGAGTGGTACTTACCAGTGTATTAAAAGTATGCAGAGTAAAGGTGCAAATACTTACCTGAGTGTTACTTACCTGCGTATGAAAGGCATGCGTGGCAAAAGTACAAATACTTGCTTGAGTGGTACTTACCAGTGTATTAACGGTTTACGTACTAATGGTACAAATACTTACCAGGGTAGTACTTACCTGCGAATGGCAAACATGCGTAGTAAAGGTACAAATACTTACCTTAGTGGTACTTACCCGCGTATTACAGGCATGCGTGGTAAAGGTACAAATACTTACCAAGGGGGTACTTACCTGCATGGTAAAGGCTACGTGAGAAACGCACTACAAGGCAAAGTTTCCTTGTAAAGGCTCTTTCCCTTCTCTAGTCTGATGTAAACATTTGTACTGGACAGACAGTGGTGTGGTGATCAGTCAACCCAGACCTAGTCCTTCTTTGCGTCTGGATGATAGCCTGCACAGAGTTGTTCCAGGTGATGTTCCGACTGGAGGATTCAGCTCACCTGGAAGACCGTGCTGCCTTTCTAGGTCTGGCCTACAGACAGCATTAGCTGTCTTACCGGCCTTAAGTTTGGATCACTATAACTAACTGTAATTGGCATCTGCCCTTCAGATGCTGTATTCTCTGTGAACCTTTGAGTGACTGGGAAAAAACAATTGGACAGACCATCTATACAATACCTGCTGCAGACTCAGTGTTAGGAGGTCAGTCTGCACCCAGCCAAGACTTGTGTATGCTTCTCGCAAAAGAAGGAACCTGAAACCCAGTGGTGGCTTGCATCTATGGGAAGAAGGGAGAGGGGTGAAGGTGCGCACACGCTTAAAAAATATATAGATAAATAAAAAATAAAACTTACCTGAACTCGACTATGTCCTCGCTCCAGAACTCTCCTTTTGACACAGGAACCGGAAACAGCAACTTCCTCGGCCAATCCTAGGGTTGCTCTCACCAGCATAAGAGCAGCCCTATGATTGGTGGGAGCGGCCTCACTCGGCACTCCACTGTGCTCTGGAGGCTTTGGCTTTCTCTAACCCAGTTGTTTAAGCAGCAGCGGCCAGCACTGATCAGAGGTAGGGGGGCGGGAGGGGGGAAGGACATGAGAGGAAGCGGGTATAAAATAATAAAATAAAAACTTCTCTTTTAACCGCTTCCTCGCCATGTCTCTCCTCTGTAGTCCTCCCTCGCTCGACCATATGAAGCACACCCAGACTACCAAGTCAGCCAATCAGAATGCTGTCTTAGCAGCATTGGGATTGGTCTGAGCTATGCGTTTAGGCCCTCAGACGCTGACTGGAGGCCTGGGCATGTTCTCAATGTAGGCTGCGTTGCAGCCTGCATGGAGAACATACAAAGTGCACAAGAGTCTTTTGGATAGCCTGAGAGGGCCGGCCAAGCAGTCATTGTGCACTTAGGAGGGTGCTGCCTACCACTCCCCCCTGCTACCACTCCCCCTGCCCCCGCCACATCACGCAAAGCTGCGTACGTAGGAGAAAATAAAATGATAATAACGCAAGTTATTGTCATTTTATTTTCCCTTTGTTTCATTGCAAACAAGCAGTGGAGTCATGCCCCTCCGCCTTAGCGGAAGAGCCACCACTGGTCTTAAGACAGCTGGGTTAGAGATGTTTAAAGTGCACATGTGTGGCTGGCGGTCACAAGATGGCCGGCCAAAAAGACATTCACACTTCACACAGTGCCATAGCAGCCCACACTCCTCCTTGCTGAGTGACATGCTTCAGTCACTCAGCAGAGGCTCCACCCCCATACTGACGCTTGGCTCGATAAGGGGATGAAAAGTAAAATGCTAATTAATTGGTATTTTATTTTTCATCATTGGGGGGATTCTTAAGTGGGGTGATGCTCTTCCGCTCAAACGGAGGAGCGAGCCCTGCTGAAACCTTCATATTCTGAGAAGATTGCCAGCCAGTGCAGTCCAGGGGGCAGGGAGTGGGCAGCAGGAAGGAGCAGCTGTACTGGGTCCAGCTCACTGCCTTGGAGACCTGTGTGTGATCCTTGATGGGCAACAGAAAAGTATCTGGTGGAACAGACCAGTTGACCAGTTGTAACTAGTTTCGAAACGGTTTTAGTGAAGATGTTTTGTTAGAACTTGAAAGTAAATGACAAAGGAACATGCACTCACTGTGAACTTGTGTCAGCCCCAAGAATGAACTGGTGCCTGGAAAGGAGGATGAAGAGCTGAATCCCACAGCATGTAGAGTTGTCCTCTGGTCTATGAGCCACTGGCTGCCTTTGTCCCCCGGTCCATGAGTCCCTGGGTGTTTTTGTCTCCTAGTCCTTGAGCCCCTGGCTGCCTTTGTCCTCTGATCCGTGAGCCCCTAGCTGCCTTTGTCCTCTGGTCATTGGGCCTCTGGCTGCCTTTGTCCCCTGGTCTGTGAGCACCTAGCTGCCTTTGTCCTCTGGTCATTGGGCCTCTGGCTGCCTTTGTCCCCTGGTCCGTGAGCCCCTAGCTGCCATGGTCATGTGGTCATTGAGCCTCTGGCTGGCTTTGTCCCCTGGTCCTTTAGCCCCTGGCTGCCTTTGTCTCACGGTCCGTGAGCCCCTGTCTGCCTTTGTCCTCTGGTCCGTGAGCCCCTGCCTGCCTTTGTCCTTTGGTCCGCGAGCCCCTGCCTGCCCTTGTCCCCTGGTCTGTGAGCCCCTAGCTTCTTTTGTTCCCTGGTCCATGAGCCCCTGCCTGCCTTAGTCCTATGGTCATTGAGCCCCTTTCTGTCTTTGTCGCCTGGTCCAGTAGCCCCTGACTGCCTTTGTCCCCCGGTCTGTGAGCCCCTGCCTGCTTTTGTCCTCTGGTCATTGAGCCCCTTTCTGTCTTTGTCGCCTGGTCCGTTAGCCCCTGGCTGCCTTTGTCCCCTGGTCCTTGAGCCTCTGGCTGCCTTTGTCCTCTGATCATTGAGCCCCTGGCTGTCTTTGTCCCCTGGTCTGTGAGCGCCTGCTGCCTTTGTTCCCGGGTCATTGAGCCCCTGGCTACCTTTGTTCCCTGGTCCGTGAGCCCGTAGCTGCCTATGCACTCTGGTCATGGCCCCTGGCTGCCCTTGTCTCCTGAGCTGTGATCCCCTGGCTGGCTGTGTCCCCTGGACTGTTAGCCCCTGGCTGCCTGTGTACCTTGATCCGTGGGCCCCTGGCTGCCTTTGTCCCCTGGTCTGTGGGTCCCTGGCTACCTTTGTCCCCTGGGCTGTGAGCCCCTGGCTGGTTTTGTCCCCTGGTCTGTGAGGCCCTGGCTGCCTTTGTTCCCTGGTCTGTGAGTCCCTGGCTGCGTTTGTCCCCTGGTCAATTGGCCTCTGGCTGCCTTTGTCCCTTGGGCTGTCAGCCCCTGGCTGGATTTGTCACCAGGTCTTTGAAGCCCTGGCTGCCTGTGTTCCCTGCTCCGTGAGCCCCTGGCTGCTTTTGTCCCCTGGTCCATGGGCCCCTGGCTGCCTTTGTCTCCTGGTCTGTGAGCCCCTGGCTGCCTTTGTCAACTGGTCTGTGGGCCCTTGGTTACCTTTGTGCCTTTGGCGGTGAGCCCTGGCTACCTTTGTCCCCTGGGCTGTGAACCCCTGGATGGCTTTGTTCCCTGGTCTGTGAGCCCCTGGCTGCCTTTGTCCCCTGGTCGTGGGCCCCTGGCTGCCTTTTTTACCTGGTTCGTGAGCCCCTGGCTGCCTTTGTCCCCTGGGCCTTGGCCCCCTAGCTGCCTTTGTCCCCTGGTCTGTGGGTCCCTGGCTGCCATTGACCCCTGGTCCATGAGCCCATTGCTGCCTTTGTTCTCTGGTTCGTGAGCCCTTGGCTGCCTTTTCCTCTTGTCTATGAGCCCCTGGCTTCCTTTGTTCCCTGGTCTGGGAGTCTCTAGTTGTGTTTGTCCCCTGGTCCGAAGGCTCCTGGCTGTCTTTGTCCCCTGGTCCGTGAGCCCCTGGCTGTCTTTGTCCCCTGGACGGGGAGCCCTGGCTACCTTTGTCCCCTGGTCGGTGAGCCCCTTGCTGCCTTTGTCCCCTGTTCCATGGGCCCCTGGCTGCTGTTGACCCCCGGGTGGTGAGCCCATGGCTGGATTTGTCCCCTGGTCCGAGCTCCTGACTGCCTTTGTCCCCCTGGTCCTTGGGCCCCTGGCTGCTTTTGTTCCCTGGTCCGTGGGCCCCTGGCTGCCTTTGCTCCCTCGTCCGTGGCTCCCTGGCTGCCTTTGTCCCCAGCTCAGTGAGCCCATGGCTACCTTTGTCTCCCGGTCCATGAGCCCCTTTGTTCTCTGTTGCATGGGCAACTGGCTGCCTCGTTCTCTGCTCTGTGACCTCTTGCTGGTTTTGTCCCCTGGTCAGTGAGACCCTGGCTGCCTTTGTCCCCTGGTCCTTGGGCATCTGGCTGTCTTTGTTCCCTGATCCATGGCCCCTGGCTGCCTTTGTCCCCTGGTCCGTTGGCCCCTGGCTACCTTTGTCCTCCAGTCCGTGAGCCCCTGGTTGCCTTTGTCTTCTGAGCCCTGAACCCCTGGCTGCCTTTGTCCCCTGGTCCGTGAGCTCCTAGCTGCCTTTGTCCTTTGGTCCGTAAGCCCCTGGCTGCCTTTGTCCCCTGGTCCCCTAGCTTCCTTTGTCCCCTGGTGCGTGAGCCCCTGGATTCCTTTGCTCTCTGGTCCACGGGCCCCTGGCTGCCTCGTTCTCTGGTCCGTGACTCCTGGATGGCTTTGTCCCCTTGTCTGTTGGCCCCTGGCTACCTTTGTGCCCTGGTCAGTGAGACCCTGGCTGCGTTTGTCCCCTGGTCCTTGGGCGCCTGACTGCCTTTGTTTTCTGATCCGTGGCCCCTGGCTTCCTTTGTCCCCTGGACCGTTGGCCCCTGGCGGAAGAAGATATTATGGACCTCGGTTTTGCAATAAAAACTCTTCCTAATTTAGAGGAAAAAGACAGCAAGTTAATTCCTAATCGAAACTCTCGCGATAGTCTGTCATCATTAGTTTAGTGTGGCGGTCTAGCTCCCCAAGTCACGTGACCCAGGGCCAGCTATCATGAGGGGTCATGACGCAGGGGGCTGGACACATCGAGAGACCGGCACACAGCGTGAGGCGGTCCGGCTCTCCCCTGTAAAGAATGCGCATCTGAATAAAGTGTTTGGCATCACCCCCATAGCCCTGTCATCCTTCCGTGGGGCTCAGCTTCCACCTCCAAAGTGGCGACGAGGAGGTCGGACTGGCACACCGCACGACAGAAGCAAGGTAGGGGAGAGCCGGCGCCCGTGACGAGGAGGTGCGGCGCACCTCTTCCTGCACCCTTCCTGGTCCCCGCTCCAAGCAGTAAACCCAACTGTGAGCGAGGCAACGGTCTGCCTCGAGGCTGAGAAGCGCGTGCTAACACGGAGTGTGGCTCCCGCGCCGTTCGAAATCGGCGCGCATTTTGGCACACGGGGGGAGGGGCATCAAGCACACTCAACAAATTCATGCCCTGCGCAGCCGGAGCTACAAGCAGCCACCTCCTGGCCCCAGAGTCTGAGGAACCAGATACACACAGTGTGCACACTAAAGGCACCCACCACCAGGCCTGGGCATTCAAAAAGCCAAGACCTACAGTGAGAAGCAGTGCAAAAGGGGAACAACCCAAGCATACCTCAACGTGGCATTCCCTTCCGCATATCGGCGCGCACCACCTAAGCCGCCAGCACTCCCAGAGGGCAGGGCTCCTCACCGCCTACCTACACAGAGAGACTCCGGGCTGACATCCTGCCACCCAGGGTACCACAAGGCCACACAGCTGCTGTCACTACCTACACGAGGTGGCCTGCAACCTCGGTAGTGGACCCCCCTCAGCCCACGTAGCAGAGCCCCATCCTCCCAGCCAGCGGGAACCCCCGGACCTCCACAGGAATCACACAGCGCCACTGCTATCCTCGCCACACACACCATTGTGCCCAGACCTTCTCCTTAACCAACCCCGAGCCCTTCCTACCAAAGCCTGGGGAACCGGCTATGAAGTGGGCCGATTGAAAAGGATACTTCTTGAATAACCTCTCAGCACTGGAGGACGAAGGCGAAGAGGAATTCTCCAGCAAGCGGCGGAAGAAGATCCTGCTACATAATCTAGGACCGGAGGGTCTTCGCATTTACGACCAGATGGTGAACAAGACCAGAGCCTCAACCGACGACGATGTCTTTCAACATGCCCTCGAAGACCTGGACAGCCACTATCATCCACCGTTACAACTTCTTCCAACGGAAATAGGCTGAAGCGGAGTCAGTAGAGGACTACGTGGCAGCCCTCAAGAAACTGGCCATCAACTGCAAGTTTGCCACCCTGCACGACGACCTCATACGGGACCAAATCATCATGCACCCCATCCACACGAGTGTCCAGGAAAACCTCTGGGTGAGCGGCGAGGCACCCCTTCCAGAGATCATCACGATAGTGAAAAGAGCAGAGTTATCAAAACGGTGCGCCCTAGCTGCCAAGAAAGACACGGCACCACAAGCCACAGTGTGCAGGATCTCTGACCGTAAGGGTCAATCGTCAAAACCCGTGACGGACTCCGCCACCCCCGCCAATCTACGTCTAGGAGCAGAGGTCCCGGTCGCGCCCCTTCGGGCAAACAAGGAGCTTGCTACAGATGCGGCAGCCACTCCCATATGGGTAATGACAAAAAATGCCCGGGGTTCAACGTCAAGTGCTCCTTCTGCAGCATCACAGGACACTTTGGCAAAGTTTGCCGTCGGAGACCCAGAAACACAGCGGTCAAATACGTCCAGGACATCTCCGATGACCAAGAGGGAGCGGAGCTCTCAGACCCAGACAGCATCCCGTGCAATGAAGACTAGATCCTGGGCATAGGGGGTGTGCCAAGAAGAAAACCCTCCTGCAAGTTGTCCATAGGTGGCGTCCACGTCGTTATGGTAGCGGACTCGAGAACGCCCTACACCATCACCCAGAAACAGATCTGGGATCGAGACTTCGCCCAAGTGGTGGGTGACCATCTTCTCCCAACGGACGTCCATCCAGTCACATACACGGGAGAAAAGATCCCCATGGTGGGCTTCCGACAGCTCCCGTTCGAGTTCAAAGGACGACACACTACAGCAAAGTTGTACGTGGCAAAAAAGGGCCCATCTGTCCTGGGTTGGGCTGACCAGGGGGCTCTTGGTATTCAGCTCAAACCCAGTGACGACACGCAAGTGCTCCTAACGAAGGATACATCCATGCCATCCTCACTCCAAACAGAGTTCCCCACTGTCTTCAGCGACCAGATCGGGAAGATGAGCAAGTTCTCCCACAAGATCGTCCTAAAAGATGGAGCAGTACCGGTTGCCCACAAAGTCAGGGACATCCTGTTCAACTGCAGAGAAGCGGTACAGCTAGAACTAAAGCGCTTAGAAGACAGCTGCATCATTGAACCGATCGAATGCGCCGAATGGCTCGCGCCTTTGGTGGTGGCGCGCAAACCTAGCGGGAAGATCCGCCCCTGCATTGATCTCCGCGAACTCAACAAGAACATCATTGTGGAAAAATTTCCATTGCCTAAAATCAACGAATTACTCGCCCAGACCAAATGCATCAAGTGGTTCTCCACCATTGACCTCAAAGCCACCTACCACCAGGTGTCACTTCACCCACCATGCCGGAAACTTACATCCTCCATCACACCCTTTGGGTGCTACAGGTTCAGATGCATGACCTTCGGCCTCGCATCCGCGGCGGCCGTCTTCCAAAAACTAATGCACAAGCTGTTCCAAGGCGTCCACAGTGTCCTCTACTTCCAAGAAGACATCCTCGTCATGGGAAAATCCAAAGCTGAACACGATGACATCCTGCGCACTGTCCTACGCACGCTCGCAGCCAATGGCCTCACGGCCGAACTAGAGAAGTGCAAATTCGGTCTCCGCAAGGTCACTTATCTGGGGCATGAAATCAGCGACATGGAATCACCCCCAAATCGGCAAATGTGGAGGCCATCATGTCAGCTCCCTCCCCGACATCCTAAGACGATGTTCGTTTGTTCCTGGGGCTGGCGGAGTTCTATAGCAAGTTCATCAGAAACTTTGCAACGAAGACGCACAACTTACGCCAACTACTCAAGGAAAAGAATAAGTTCACCTGGTCTGAGGAAACGGAAGCGGAGTTCTTGTCCCTTAAACAAGACATCTGCAAGGAGGTTCCCTTACAGGGATTCGATGGTGCTGCGTCCAGTATACTCACCACGGATGCCAGCGACAAAGGGCTGGGAGTAGTCCTCTCCCAGAGGGTCTCCGATGGCACCGAGACCACGGTGGGCTTCAAATCACGCTCCCTCACCCCCAGCGAAGAGAAGTACAGAGTAATCGAGAAGGAAATTCTGGCCACCATCTGGGCGATGGAGAAATTTCGGCAGTACCTGTGGGGTTCAAGATTTACACTCCATACAGACCACAAGCCTCTGATCAAGGTCCTTACATCCAGTGGCAACGTAACAGCCACGCCACGCATCGCTAAAATGACATTGCATCTGTTGGACTTTGTTTGTGATGTGGAATACATCCCGGGCCCACAGAACAGAGTGGCGGA
This sequence comes from Triturus cristatus, assembly GCF_964204655.1. Lineage (NCBI taxonomy): Eukaryota > Metazoa > Chordata > Amphibia > Caudata > Salamandridae > Triturus > Triturus cristatus. The sequence continues at coordinate 40,633,897 of NC_140583.1, read as the reverse complement.
CCTCTTGAGCACAGCGGCAGCCATGGATGATCCCGTCACAACATCGGAGTGGGAAGAGTACAGCGTCGTCTTCATGTCAGATCATGAACATACCATCAGTGCCCAAGACTGGGCAGAAGCCTACACACAGGACACGGAACTCTCCCAGATCAAGGGGTATGTCATGTGAGGCTGGCCAGAGAAGAGGCACGTCGACGGCGACCTCAGAAAATACTGGAAAGTCCGTGACGAACTCTCCATTGGCGAGGATTCCACATTCCTGCTACGAGGAGACAAAGTAGTGCCCCCGAAGGCGCTGTATGACCGCATTCTGCACATCAACCACGAAGGCCACCTGGGCATCGTAAAAACCAAAAGGCGGATAAAACTGTTGTACAGGTGGCCCGCCATGGACGTCCAAGTGGAAAGATTTGTGAGGGACTGCACCCATTGTGCCAGAGCGGACGAAACCCTGGTCACCCTGAGGCCACCCATGGGTGAATTCTCAACTCCCAATAACCCCTGGGAGGATTTATCCATCGACATCGTAGGCCCGGTCCTAGACACCTGGGGCACACCCAAACACCTCATCGTCGTGGTGAACCACTATTCCAAGTGGTCAGAGGTCAATATCTGCGACTCAGTATATTCCGATGCCATCATCACTTTCCTCACCAACATCTTCTTGAGGGAGGGTATCCCCAAATCTATCACCAGCGACAATGGACCCCAATTCATGTCGGCCAAATGGACAGCCTTCACCAACAGAAATGGAATCCGGATGAGGCACACCCCGGTCTACCACCCAGCGGGTAACGGCCAAATGGAAAGCTTCAACCGGGTGATCATGGGCTCGATCCAAGCAGCCGTCAGCACCGGAAAAGAACTGGGAGTCCGAAGTCAGGAACACGGTATGGGCATACTGCATCACACCCACCTTGACAGGCTACAGCCCGTTTAAGATCTTAAGAGGCAGAGAACCATTCACCAGAGACAACACAGCCTGGATGACCATGAGACTCCAAAGCAAATGGTCACCAGCCATTATCCGCAAGAACATAGCGAAGGCACAAAGTATCTACAAAGCACATTATGACAAAAGGAACAATGTGTGTGGCACCTCATTGGCAGAGGGTGAATGGGTAAGAGTCAAAAGGGGTCAATCTGGACTCAAAGGAGACAGCAAATTCAGTGAACCCCTGCGGGTGGTAGAAGCATACTCCCGCTCTCCCCTATTGAGCGACGGCAAGGTCTGGTCCCAATCCAGAATGGCCAAGTGCAACAAGATCCTGCATTGGAGCACAGGTGACAGTGAGCTGGAAGGAAGCCCCAGGGTAACGGGAGCGGCCGCACCCTCTAGAGACCACATGAGCGAGACAGGACCAGCCAGTGCGGGAGGACAATCACCTGGACAACCTACGCTGTGTCCGCCCAGCCAGGACGCAGAGGAGGAAGGCATCCCGGGCGAGATACCCAACGCCTTCCGGAGAGATCAAGAAGAAGGCATAAGGTCAGACGGACCCCTAGAAGGAAGACAGCCGTGGACTGGAACACACACTCGCAAGGGTCGTGCGGTGAAGCTACCGAAACACCTCAGTGACTTTCAGTTGTGAACCCTTTCCTTCCTCTTCTCCATTTATCTCTCTCTCTTTCCCTGTCTCTCTGCTTCACCCCACCTCACCTTTCCCACACCTGTGGGCGCACCTGCAGTTTTGTATGTCATTGTTAAGGAGGAAGATGTGTAGTGTGGCGGTCTAGCTCCCCGAGTCACATGACCCAGGGCCAGCTACCGCCAGGGGTCGTGACGCAGGGGGCTGGACACATCGAGAGACCGGCACACAGCGTGAGGCGGTCGGGCTCTCCCCTGTAAAGAACGCGAGTCTGAATAAAGTTATTGGCATCACCCCCATAGCCCTGTCATCATTCCGTAGGGCCCAGCTTCCACCCCCACCACCACAATTAGTTTCTTGTTATTCACTCAGCGGAAACCTGTCATGAGGGACCCTCAGCTGTGTCATTACAATGATGGCTGACCGCTGAAATACAACTTGGGGCTCGTTCGATGAAATGAAGCCTATTTTTCTCCTCCAAGACCCGCCCCAAGAAGACCCCAGCAAGTATCAGTTTGCTCCCTCGATGTCATCCTGGGATGGTCCTGACAGGACCTCTTGGGGGCGATGAACATTGGAGGGCGGATTTTTCTGGCATCGTAAAAATAATACGCTGGGATGTTCACGAGACGGAAAAAATAAGAAATTTGCAATGTAAAGCTCTGTCATATGAGAACCATAAATATATATTTGCAGATTTATATCGCACGACCTCAACCCGAAGGTATTGGAGCGCTTTACATAAGCACCGGTTGCGTTACACGAGGACACATTCATCTTTTAGGTAGCTACAGGGAGATTACGTGACAGGATGTGGAGTCAACGCAGAGGCTCAAACCTTGGTTTTCCAGTTCTAAAGTCGGCAATCTAGCCGTGAGCCACATCCTCCCCCCAAACTGTCTATCTGTAGGAAGCTTGGCTGGGATAGAACGCCCATATCCACGGCTTTGTAGCCGGTAATAGCCCTGGCAATACACGAGGAAAGGGCGCTTCACCAGCAGCCGCCCACTCACCTCCACTAACACCCTCCAGACAGTCTTGAAGTCCCGGGGGAATGTTGGTGGTCTCCAAATGACTATGGGGCAGATTTATGTTATACTTGCGCCACTTTTACGCCGACGTTGCGTCACTTTTGTGACGCAGCGGCGGCGTAAACCATGCGCCATGTTGCGCCTTATTTACAACGTGACGCATCTAGGGAGATGCGTCACGTTGTAAAGCCCTGCATCAGGTTTAAGGTATGCAGGGTGGGCGTTCCATCGGAAAAAAGCCTCAGAAAAGTGACGCAGTGAAATCTACAAGATTTCCCTCAGTCACTTTTCCGACGCTGCTGCGTCAAAACCTTGCGCCTGCTTGAAGCAGGCATAAGGCATGACGCAGCATGTTAGGTATGGGCAGCCCCTAAACATTGCTGGAGTTGCGTCGTGCTTGCGACGCGACTCCAGCAATGCGCCGCCCTTACGCCATCAGATGCGTCACGCATCTGTTTATCCTTTCGCCACAATGCGCTGCATTGTAAATGCGGCGCATCTCTGGTGGCGCAAGGGTAAACTTGCGTGACGCATCTTTCCTGGTGCATCCCTGCTGATTTGCAGGGATGCGTCAGGAAACATAAATCTGCCCCTATGTTGGAGCAGCATTTACATAAGGATGATTTCTCACGTCAAGCTGAGAGTTGGTAAATGTTGAACGTGTACTAAACAATGCTTTATTTACATATCCTGACTCAATTATGGGTATAGCAGGGAATTTTAAAGTAGGGTTATTTTTCGCAGATACAGACGAGAAAATTTTAGATTTATTGGATGGATATAATATATTTCTGGCCTAGCTCCCTGCTGGTTCGAGCTCATATTTCAGCGCCAAGATGTCTTTTAGGCATTAGCGCGCCCTGTAAGCAGGTTTTTTGAGAAGTTGGTTGGCTAGAAATGCAGTAATTTGATTGGATGGTCTGGTTTCCATTCCAAAGACCAAAGGAAATGATGGACGGAGTGTTGAACATTGCAAGCACTCACCCCCAGTCAACTGATCTGGGTTTAATCCATCACCGTTCTTTAGCCCACTCTGCCACCCCAGTTCAGACATGGCCATATGCAAATCAGTCTGACCCTGTGCCTTATGGGAACAGTCCAGCCCGAAATGCCAAGCCATGTCTTCCCTGGACCGGAAACAAGCTTCCTAGGACCGGTTTCTGGCATTTCAGCCGTCTTCAGCCAGGCTTGCTTGAATCCAGTGGCAAAGTGAGCAAGGGACTCACGTCTGAGCATACCCTGCCAACTTATGGCGAACAAAGCAAAAACCAAAGGAAATGATGGACGGAGTGTTGAACATTGCAAGCACTCACCCCCAGTCAACTGATCTGGGTTTAATCCATCACCGTTCTTTAGCCCACTCTGCCACCCCAGTTCAGACATGGCCATATGCAAATCAGTCTGACCCTGTTCTTCATGGGAACAGTCCAGCCCGAACTGCCAAGTCATGTCTTCCCTGGCCCGGAAACAAGCTTCCTAGGACCGGTTTCTGGCATTTCAGCCGTCTTCAGCCAGGCTTGCTTGAATCCAGTGGCAAAGTGAGCAAAGGACTCACGTCTGAGCATGCCCTGCCAACTTATGGCGAACAAAGCAAAAACCAAAGGAAATGATGGACGGAGTGTTGAACATTGCAAGCACTCACCCCCAGTCAACTGATCTGGGATTAATCCATCACCGTTCTTTAGCCCACTCTGCCACCCCAGTTCAGACATGGCCATATGCAAATCAGTCTGATCCTGTGCCTCATGGGAACAGTCCAGCCCAAACTGCCAAGCCATGTCTTCTCTGGACCGGGAACAAGCTTCCTAGGACCGGTTTCTGGCATTTCAGCCGTCTTCAGCCAGGCTTGCTTGAATCCAGTGGCAAAGTGAGCAAGGGACTCACGTCTGAGCATACCCTGCCAACTTATGGCGAACAAAGCAAAAACCAAAGGAAATGATGGACGGAGTGTTGAACATTGCAAGCACTCACCCCCAGTCAACTGATCTGGGTTTAATCCATCACCGTTCTTTAGCCCACTCTGCCACCCCAGTTCAGACATGGCCATATGCAAATCAGTCTGACCCTGTGCCTCATGGGAACAGTCCAGCCCGAACTGCCAAGCCATGCCTTCCCTGGACCGGAAACAAGCTTCCTAGGACCGGTTTCTGGCATTTCAGCCGTCTTCAGCCAGGCTTGCTTGAATCCAGTGGCAACATGAGCAAGGGACTCACGTCTGAGCATACCCTGCCAACTTATGGCGAACAAAGCAAAAACCAGCCTGGCCTTCATGGGCGTCCATTGATTATGTTTTCATATCTGCATCCCCATTCAGTATCTCCGAAGATGGTATTGTATTGGACAGCTACATCAAACTTCGGTTTTATAGACGGATCCGCGCCAGAGAAAGGCCTCCTTCTGCCGGAAGTTTTCCCAGAAGGCTCAGCCCACGACTGGAGTAATTCCATCTACAACGGCCCCCCTCTTACCAAGCGTTTTCATCTACAGACATGGATTCTGGGTTGTATGAGGGTAAAATGACATGTGACACACTCCGCTTGGATATGTGTCGGTATGTACACAAGTTACGCACAGTGTTCCTTTCTTGGGGATGAGCAGTCTCCATGGGTTTCCACGAATGCGAGGCATGATTCATCTTGCAGAAAATTAAGAAACTGAGGGGGATATCAACAACAAATAGCGATAATTATCGCTAAGCGCTATTAGCGCAAAAAAATGTATCGCCGGCGAAGTCCTTTTTTTATCGCCGCAGTAGCGGCGTATTAACAAGGCGCCGCTAGCCAGCGATAACAATCAGTTCCGGTGCCAATGGATGGCGATAAAATCTTTGCGGCGGCGATAAAAAAACGCACGCTAAACCGCGAAAAGTCGCGCTAAGCCAATTATCTCCAAAATCAGCCTGACAATTGCCAACAGGCATTCATTTTGCACGCAGCAAGCGGGAAAATGCACTATAAAAGGCCCCCAAGCAGGCAGGCCAAAAAAAAAAAGAAAAACAAAAGGGATTCCAGAGACCAGACCAGAGACATGGAGGAAGCGGGGCCAAGCACGGAGACCACAGCAAACCCCACAGCTAGCCAGGAGGAGCAGGGAGAGAGCCAGGGGAAGGAAAAGAGGAGGAACCCCAGGTGCAGCCACCAGGAGAATCAGGTCCTGTATAGCCTGGTGGCTGAACACCAGCAGGAGCCATCGTCCAGGAAGAAACAGATCTGGGAGGAGATCACAGCTAAGGTCAATGCTGTGGGAGAGAGGAAGAGGAGGACCGTGGAGGAGGTAAAGAAGCGCTGGAACCACAGCAAAAAGAACACTTAGTAGAAGATGGCCGCCAACCGGAGGGCAGCCATGGCCAATGGTGGTAGGCCTGTGCCCCTGCTGGAGCTGGATGAGCAGGAGGAAATGGTGGCACAAGTCATCACTGAGGAGATGGTGGTAGGAGTGCTGGGTCGGGACACCGCTGCAGGTGAACAGACACAACCACACGGTGAGTACAAACTATGGAGTGGGTGGACGGGGGTGGATGGCCACAATGGCACACACGTACAATAAATAGCATTGCATACCCACAATTACTGTGGTTCAGGTCCCAGATAGCCCAGTGCATGGTGGCATGTACACACATCAACTGATACAACATAAACATTGCTAGACACACTTTGACAGACACACTGACATTGGAATGTGCACTGAAACGTCAGAAAAACACAGTCCAGCTATATCATCAGACCACAAAATGAGTGCCACATCACATCGCAAAATGCCACATCACATAGAGACGCAGCATGCTGCCAAAATACACCCTTTGCACCATCACAACCCATATCCAAATCATCTCCACAAGGCTGCAACTCACATGTGCCAAAATGAGTATGCATTGTGAATGTGACTGATCACGTGCATGTGTAAGCATGCCAACAGCAAGACCAGCACACCTGCAAAATAGCACATGTGGCTGACTTGTGTGCAAGTATGTGCGTGGCCAACAAGGGTGACTTGGAGGGCCGCACACAACCTTGCACACGAGCCAGACACATGTGCAATGTTGCAGGTGTGCTGAGCCTGTCGCTGGCATGCTTACTCGTGCACGTGACCAGTCACATTCACACTGCATACTCATTTTGGCACATGGGAGTTGCAGACTTCTGAAGAAGATTTGGATAAGTGTGGTGATGAGGCAAGGGGGACATTGTGACAACCTCATGCCTGTACAACAAAAATGCCCCCTTGCCTGTACATGCTATGCAGCACTGTGTACAGCAAGATGAGAAAGTAATGAGTGACTCTGCATACCGACAACACATGCAATGTCACACCAAAAATACAGATTATGGGGCATATTATCAAGGACGGCGTTAAAATAATAGCCGTTTGAGCGGCAGAAAACTGCCACTAAAGCGGCGATAATGGCCCTGAAAATATGCCCTGGAGAATTCCAATAGAAGCCCATATTCACACCAGAACATGGACTTCTATTGGAATTCCCCAGGGCATATCATCAATCCCATTATCGCCGCTTAAGCGGCAGTTATCTGCCGCTCAGGTACCGATAATTTGTAATTCCGTCCCTGATAATATGCCCCTTAGTCGTGTGCCCTCCATTGCAAAATGCGATGCAGGGCGCACTATGAAATCCATTCAATCATCCAAATGCAACTTACCTGCATTCACACATATCCCTGTCCATAATACCCACCACCCTCTCCCGCCCCACGTCAACGCATGGCATGTACTATTTTCTCTAGCAAATTAAAAAACTCTTCATGTCTGCGAAAGCTAGATCTTCAAATCTAACAATTGCGCCAACATAGGGACATATTAACAAGATCAGCGTTAAAATTATCGCTTCCTTACGGCAGGAAACTGCCACTAAAGTGGTGGCAATGGGCTTGATAATATGCCCCTGTGAATTCCATAGAAGCCCATGTTCACACCAGAACATGGACTTCTATTGGAATTCCGCAGGGCATATTATCAAGTCCATTATCACCGCTTTAGTGGTAGTTACCTGCCGCTAAAGCTGCGATAATTTTAACGCTGATCTTGATAATATGGCCCCTAGACCCTCTCCCCTCACTATGATGTTCAACTTTCTGAGCATAGGATCCTTGGCTTGTTACTATGATATGTCTCCTCTACTACCTTTAATATTAAGATCCATGTAAAAAGGGGATTAACAACCAATTCACAATACAGGCCATATAAACAAACATCATCATCACAAATCCATCCGAAAATCTATTTCACACTCCCTCAAGGCATGTCACTACCCATGTTGCTCTGTACTCCTTGATAGCCTTAGCAGTGCGTAATCTGTGGTATCCAGAAGGTAAACACTAACAACAGAATATACAGGCTGCCGCTTTAGATTCACCCATCATGCATGTCTTCAATGGTGTCAAATGGTCACATCTACGGGCTAGGAAGGCCCTACCCTGGTACCAGCTCACCTGGCTCAGTGTTGACATCGCTCTCGCTGTCTTCGTCCACCAATGGTCCGAAGAAATGGTCCCATGCCCTAGCCGCCTCAAGTGATCCCTTGCTCACCGGACCCTTGACCAGTAGTAGCCTAACTATCCCATCACACTCTGCCCATTAGGTGAACTCGCACTCCCAATGATCTCAGTGTTGACATCGCTCTCGCTGTCTTCGTCCACCAATGGTCCGAAGAAATGGTCCCATGCCCTAGCCGCCTCAAGTGATCCCTTGCTCACCGGACCCTTGACCAGTAGTAGCCTAACTATCCCATCACACTCTGCCCATTAGGTGAACTCGCACTCCCAATGATCTAAACTCCAGGCCCCACTTGCCTTCCAGTGCATCGTAATATCCCCTCATGGCCAATAATAATACCCTATCCATTAACTTACGGCAAGCACACGTTGAGCCGTGTGTGGGAAGCAATGTAGGATACAAGCCCCCTACGACAGATCCACCTCCTTGTCCGTCAACACCTTCAATAGTGTCAACACTACAGTCCAATAAGTAGCCCAAAGTGGTCACCCCAAATCAGGTGAGGGAAGTTTGCCCCCTCCCCCTGAACACTTGTGCATTCCTATGAGTCAGTGTAGAAACATGCATTGACTTTTTGCCGGTGTGAGGTAAGGCGTTGTAAAACATTAAAAAAAAGCCTTTGGAAGCGGGTGTGCCTGGTGCACCTCCATGCTTACTCTACAATCTCAACACAAGTCCTTTCTGGTATCGCTCTTCCTACATCTACCTCCCATTTCAATTAAGTATGTCCAAAGGGGAGAGCTCCACAAGACCCATGCGCATGTACAGGCATGTGACTGCCTTAAACTTTACAGCTGCTGTCAATATGTATTGGCACCCTAAAGAAAGCTCAGGTCCTGCTTGGTCCCCTTTACAATGCTCACAAATATCCGCTGTGATCACCGCATGGAGTATGTAGTCCCCCCTTCTAAAATCAAAGCGCTCATGCAGAGTCTAGAAGGTCAGTGCCTGGTATGATGCACAAAACGGCCCACCACTGCAAGATTAAACATGACAGATGCGATGCACACAACACAAATTGCAAGGAGCCAAAGCGACTTAGAGGCACAGTGCAGCTTTGTAGAAAAAACACGGTGTATATAATCAAGGACGTTCCTAAAATTATCGCCACTTCAGCGGCATGAAACTGCCACCATAGCGGTGATAATGTGCTTGATAACATGCTGCAGTGAATTCCAATCAAAGCCCGTGTTCACACCAGAACATGTGCTTCTCCTGGAATTCTATGCTGTATATTTCCAAGAACATCTTTGCCGCTTGTAGCGGAAGTTTCCTGCCGCTAAAGCGCCGATAACACCATGGCCGTCCATGATAACATGCCCCCAAGTAGGCTCCCATTGCCAATGTGCCAAAAGTGGGCACTCATCACACATTACTAATAGCACACTAAACACATGCACATGTGCAAGCCCCTGCAAAGCTGCAACTCCTTGAGCCACACTGATAATGCATGTGATAGGGCATGATGGATAGCATGCCTGCAGGACAAAGAGATTCACATGGTGCAGGACACCTCACTGATGTTGCGGAGTGTGGAACTCATCCTCAAGGGACCATGTCACACCCTGTCACAAACTCATGTACAAACTCATGTACACACAACCCCTGATGTGAACAAGACACTTGATGAGCTACTATGCACAAGTGTCACAACTCTGACAAGGACACGCAATCCACACAGATTTCCACATGTCTGCATTGTCCATACACGGAAGTCAAAGGCCCATTTCATGAAAGGGACAAGGGGCAGCTAAACAAAGGCAGCAGGTGCCACCATCACACAATGCAGTGTACACACATACTAATCTGAGTACATCAACATTGCCTAATAGGTGTAGCGGACTGCATTAGTCACACAACACAAACCAGGACATAACAGGTAGCATTTGTGTGTAGACACTATCAAGACACATTTCTCACCTAGTCAACTTGTGATATTACAACGTACAAGTACACACTCACAACCGAGATGTCTCTGAAATAATCACCATCCAGAAACTAGCATGCATATTGTACACAATATCTATAATGTACAGTCTCCCTCAGTCTGATTGTTAAGTCAAATAATGCATGCCCATACATGGATACCACTGTTAAACTGTATCTCCCATGAACATTTCAGAGGGAGCGACAACACCTCCTGGACAGCTGGCGACCCACTCTGCTACGATGTCTCGTCCGAAACACCCACCATCAATGTGGACGAATTTCAGCGTCTCCTCGATTCCTTCGACACACCAACTTGAGTAGCAGGGCTACCCAGCAGCATTGCGCCTAGCCCACCCCCTGCATAAACCACCCAGCAGCAAGCACCTCCCACCACAGCTGCCTCCCAGGACCCAGCCAACCCATATGCGGCCTTTCACACCATGGCGCTTGAGGTCCAACGGGAGACAAGGGACTTTGTGCGGGTGGGCTTGGAGAGCCTGGCAGCCAAATTTGTGGAGCTCAGTGGGTGTCGCCTCGAAAACGACATCGCAAGGATGTCAGACATCCACACACCCCTCAATAACATCCAACGCACCCTGGATGACATTGCTGGGGTCCTGATCCGGAGAGCGGACACACTGTCCCGGCAGGAAAGCTCCAGCAGTGTCTATGCTGCATTATCCCGACTGGCAGGGATAATGGAGGCCAGGGAGCGGAGGGAGCTCCAACAGATGGCTGCCACGGCTCAACACCAGCGTAATCTGGAACAGACATGGCAGGCCATGCTTCTCCACATGACTGCTTTACCTCCCCACGGTCTTGCGACAACATCTGCTGCTTGCGCATCCACATCCTCAGCTCCGCACCCTGATGTGTCTGTGCCACACAGTGCTGCTCCCACCATACCACCGCCCACATGTGAGACACATGACACATCATCGGACGAATCTGAGGATGAAACTGCCACCATGGTAATGCGCAAGTCCAGCTAGCAGTGATGTACAAAGGCATGTCGGTTTGTACATACCATGATTTCACTGCCCTTCCTCTCCCACTGTCTGCCTATGTCCACCAACACACAGCTTGGACCCACACATTGACCTACAGCAAATCTCCTCTTGTTCATTGACAATGGCACAGAAAAATCCGCCTATTCCCCTGGCTCTGCCACTCACAATGGACTGCTACTCCAACAGGCATCCTGCCAATCCCATGTCCTATGGGCCACTTCTGGTACATGCAAAACCTTGTCTTGCAAATAAATTCCCTTAAATCACACAGGTGCGTGTTTCCATGAACAATCAAGTATTTAACTAAGGCAATAAGTAAGGGGCTGTGAATTCACAAGAGGGTCCAGCAAGGCTAATTCAATCAATGTACATGTGTCACCTGACACGGATAGGCAGTGAGATGGACGTGTCTGTGCAAAAGCAATCTAGATAATTTTCCTATGACAACATCTTTAATGTGCACCACTAATCAGTGAGTGTCTCAAGGAGCGGGGGGGAGGGGGGTGGGAGTCTGACACTGTTTGGAAATCCCTTTCTTGAGGAGTCACATTAATGTTAGCATGTGCTGTGCCTGCTGCCGGAGGGTGGGGAGAGTGTTGTTCTTTTCGTTGAGGTGGCTTAATGATCTTCTGCAGGAGTTAGCTTTCCAGATGCGGGGGACTGTGGCGATTACAATGTCAGCGTAGCGGCCCTGCTGGATTGGGGTGCAGAAGCTGAGTCGTCTGTTGAGGTATGCATGTCTGGTGTTGTGAAGTGGCTTGTGTGTGTGGTTCTTGCGCGTGGAGGTGATACACTTGTAGGCAGTGAGCCAGTGCAGGTCTCCCAGGTGGGGTGTGATGTGCTGTCGGCGAGGGATGTTGAGGAGCAGGCGTGCAGAGGCGTTTTTAATGCGTTTAAGTGGTTTTTAGAGTTTGGTCGAGGCTCCTGCATAGAGGGTGTTATCGTATTCCAACTTGCTGCTGCTGAGTGCCTGTGTGACTGTTCTCCATGTTTCGGTGGTAATCCACCTGTCGAACTTGACAAGCATCTGGAGCATGATGAAGCAGGAGGACGAGACAGCGTTTACCTGCTTTGGCATGGAGCGAGTAGAGTTGATGTTGAACCCCATGTTGCGTGCATGGTTGGTTGGTGTTGGATCTGTTCCCAGGGCAGCCGCACACCAGGAGGTGTCTCATGCGGAGGGGGTGGATTCGAGGATGAGCATTTCTGTCCTGTCTGATGTTTATCTCCTGTTGGCAATTCTTCTTCCACTCAGCAACGTCTTACAGTCCTACATGGTGTATGTGTGTAAGTGAGGGTGGCCATGGTGAGGGAGAAGATCAGCTGGCTTTCGTTCTCGTAGGAGATGATGTTGAGGTTGTGCAATCGGGTAACATGTGCGAGTGGTGACATGTACTTGTAGAACAATGTTGTGTGAGGGATGAGCCCTGGGGTAATCCGCTGAAGATTACTGTGGACTCTGAGCAGGAAGGATGGAGGTGGGCAGACTGGGTTTTGCCGTAGAGGAAGGAGTTTGTCTAGTCATGAGCCTTGTCTCGGATCTCGGTGTCCTGTATGCATGTGCATAGTGTACGGTGCAAGACAGCGTTGAAGGCAAATCACAGGTCCTGGACAATGAGTGCTGCTGTTTCACTGTTGTCCATCCGTGGCATTATGTCATTGGTGGCGGAGATGAGTCGAGTTTGCTGCAAGAGTTGCCGCTGAAGCGCGAATGGGACGGATCCAGGATGCTGTTCCCATAGAGTTAGTGGGTCAGTTGACTATTGATGGTCTTTGCAATGACACCTCACAGGAATGGTAGCAGGGAGATGGGACGTAAGTTCAGGCGGTCCTTGGGGTCAGTCTTTTGTTTGTGGAGTAATGGGTTGATACCGGCGTGCTTCCAGCTCTACATGAATGTTGAATTCACGAGGGAGACGTTGAGGCTCATCTGGAAATGGGGTGCAATGGTGGGGCTGGCTTTGGAGCAGATGTGGTGTGGGCATGTGTCTGACATTGATCCGGAGTAGATGTTGTACCAGATATGCATTGTGTTTGTGTCATTTACGTTGGTCCAGTAGAGCAGGGGGTTGGTGCGTATGGGATCCGTGGGGATGGAGGTCTCAGTGCTATTTGTGGCAGTCGTGGCGTTGTAGCTGTCGTTGATGTCTGCACCCTTGCGATGGACGAAAGTATCAGAGGAGTTGCACAGGTCTTGCAAAGGTGGGATGGTGTTGGTGTTGGAGCTGGTGTTGGAGAGTTCTTTCACTAGGTTGAAGAGCACTTAGCTGGTGTGTGCGTTGTTGGCAATGCGGTCTTTGAAGGAGGCCCGATTGCGTATCTGATGAGGTGATGGTGTCTGCGTGTGGCATCTTTGTTGGTTGCGTAGCTGTCCAGTGTCTGTGCACGGTGCAATTTCTTCACTAGCTCATGGCAGGTCGGCATTGAGGCCTGGTGTTCTGTATTGAACCAGCTGGCTTACTTGCTGGTGTGTCTGTTGGAGTGTGTCTTAATCTGTGTGAGTGTGTTGGCGCAGTTGCCGATCCCTTGTCTGAGGTTCTGGGTGGTGGAGTCAGTGTCGGTGGTTGTGCTCCAGGCAAGGCTGCTGGTTAGCTGTGCTTTTGTGACTTTGCTCCAGCAGTGCCAGTGGATATGTTGGGTGTGGTGGCGCGTGGTGTCTTCATGGAATGCGAAGTTGATGCTTCGATGGTTGTTCCAGTGGAGGTTGGTTGTGTGGTTGGAGTAGACGTGGGAGCTTGTGGATAATATGTGGTCAAGCTTGTGGCTGTTGTGGAGGGTGGGTGTTGTGACAAGTTGTATGAGGCCGAGGTTGGCCAGGGTGTCGATCAGGGTGGTGGATACAGTGCTGTTAATGTACACGAGGTGGAAGTTCAGCTCAACGTGAAGGATGTAGTCTGTGGTTGTGAGGGCGTGTGTACTGACAAAGTTGAATAAGGAGTTGCAGAACTATGTTAGGGGTCTGGAGGCTATGTCGATGCAGGTTACTCTGAGGGTGGTGTTGGGATTGGTGTGGACCTGGAAGTGCAGGTGTTCGGCGTTGATGAGGATGTTGTCGTTGTTGGTAGACTCTGAGAGTGTTCCTGTTGACAATGGCAATTCCTAGTCCTACTCCGTTGGTGCGGTCCCTGTGGTCACTGTCATGGACACCATGTCTGGGGAGGTTGAGTTGAGTAGGTCCCAGAGTTCACTTTTCTGTTGGCGTCTGTGGCGGGTGTTGGGGACAATGCATCTGAGGTAGTTGGCTTCCAACACAGTGGGTGGATTTGCAGATTGGATGCTGGTGACAATGCAGTTCCGGCTGGTGCGGTGTCCTTGTGTGCGTTCTGTTCCAGGAAGGAGGTGTGTGATCGTCCTATGTTGAGGGCGTTGAGTGTGCTAGCATCGTAGTGCCAATGTGTGTAGTTGCGTTTGCTGACCCAGGATGTCCCTGCACTTTGCGCGGACCCGGCGTGGATGTACGCCAGTGGAAGGGGAAGTGGGAGGATCAGCCTGGCATGTGGGCGGTACGAATGTGCATGTTGCTGTGCGGCTCAGCAGGGGATACTGTGGCGGGAAGGGAGAGCGGAGGCGGTTTGAAAAACACGTGTCTGAATACAGGGTAAGAAATGTAAATGAGCAACACAACTAAGCCCGGCAGAAGGTGGCACAGTGGTCCAAACTAAATAACACTTGCGATGACGGCACAGATGAGACAACCGGAGTCAGACAGTGAAGAAGGGGCACAGGGGGTCACACGAGATTACACGGGCAAAATTGCACTGACAACATTGATCAGATAGCACAATCTAGCAATATCCCAACTCTGAGCCCCCGACATGTATGACATATGTGTGAGAAAGTACCATCTTTCCTGCATGGCATTCCCCCGCGTTTTGCTGAACTGCTGAATGGACTTTGACTGTGTTTGCCCTGGACTCCTGCCAATCAGGTGCCCAGGGCCTATGTTCCTTCCCTAAACACTAACATTCAAAATTGGTGAATCTTGGCCACATGTCAGCCCCTGGTAAATGGTACCCTAGGTACCCAGGGCCTTGTGACAAGGGAAGGCCTCTAAGGGCTGCAGCACTTATTGTGACAGCCTTAGAGGCCCTGTACCCTAACACAAACACACTGCCCTTGCAGGCAGATTGTCTGGGTACAAGGCAAAATAAAGAGTCGACATGGCACACATCCCTGTGTTGCATGCACACAACCTACACTGCCCTGTCATGCATCATCCACCCCTATAGCTGGGTGCCCTATGCCAGTGGTGTGGGCACAGCAGCATTATCCCTCTGCACCTACAGTACTCAGGTCCATTCCTGGGCACTGTAAGTGCAGTGCTGCCATTTAAGAGTATATGGTGCAGAGAACTCGTCAAACACGAACTCCACAGCACCATAATGGGAACACTGAAGAATGAGAAGTTTGGTATCAAACTTCTCAGCACATCAAACCTGCACTGATGCCAGTGTGTGATTTAATGTACAAAGCACTACTGAGGGCATCTTAGAGATGCCCCCTGACAACTAACCTACAATCCACGTCTGGTTTGGAGGCTGCCTAGGCTGTCACACATCAGACATGTCGCTGGACCCCAGGGTGGAGAGCCCCCGCTCTCCTGGGCCTGCAACAATGCACATGCTGGGCGAGGTGCTAGGTCTCCTCCCCCAGGATGGCCAGGGGGAAGCTTCAAAGGCATGCAGACTCTGTGAGCTTCTCCAGGCCACTTGCTGTACCCAGAAAACTGCCCCCAACCCCCCAGTTCTGACACCCACTCTGGCGGGAAGACTGGCCAGAAACACAAAATAAGGACAGGGTATGTGCCAGCCTGCCCACCCCAACCCACAGGTGGGGGAGGCGAGGTGAAGCCCATCTCCGGGCGCTCTCCATCTTGAAGATGTGAAGCCCTGCACAATCAGGACTAGGCTACTGGCCCACTCCCACAGGTGAGTGGCAGGATAGTGTGTGTATCCACCCCAGGGCAGGGACCCATTGGCCCCTGCCCTGTACCTACCTGTAACGCAACTAAACCTAGTATTTAGAGGCACCCTGAACCATCCTTCTCCAGATTCCGAAAAAGCAAGGAAGAACAAGAAGAAAGAAACTGCCGTGCAGCTGCTAAGAAGAGGAAGACACCAACTGCTTTGGCACCAGCCCTACTGGCCTGTCGACCCTTGAACCTGTTCCTGCCAAAGCCCAGGCCCACTTGTGGCCAGCAACCTCACAAACCCCTGCGGACCTGGCTACCTTGTGACTCTGATCATCTGGGAGTCCCATGAGCAGTAGCTCTGCTCAAAGCAAGTTTCTAACCCCTTGCATCATCCAGGAACCGCAAACCATGCACACTCTGCACTGGACAAGCCTGGCCTATGTCGGAGTGGACAAAGACCCCGATGACGTCCCCCCCCGGCGACTGTGACCCCGAATATGGCCACCAAGGTCTCACCTCGACAATCATGACGACGCCTGCAGCCTCAGAACCATGGACCCCCCCCCCCCGACCACAATCAACAGAGGGTAAGATTTCCCTAAGACCAAAAGTCACCCCAGCACCCGGCGCACTGCGGCCCGCTGTGCCCGACTACTGGGTACATACCCACCCTCCAACTACCCAATTTACCTCCCAAAGTGGTGGGGGCACATGAAGAATCTGCGACCCCGAGCTTGCAGCCTTTGTTTGTCCTGAAGCTTTCCCATTGCAATTCATTGAGCGCACGAAGGGTCAAAGGCACCCTGCACCCACCCGCCCGAGTGGCCCTGGCAGTGTAACTTATACTCCTACCTACTTCCCCATTTGCCCTGAGCAAGTGACCAGGAGCCCAGCTCCCACAGCCGTGTGGCCTGCTAGTCAGCTGCCACCAACCAAGGCCCCCCTGCCTCCCATAGGATAACATCGGGCCAAACTCACTCTGCCCCGTCCGCCGCAGTGCCGCAGAGGGTGTAACAACTGTACAAACCTGACCCTGGGGTTACCTTGAGTCTGTGGCTAGAACCTTAACTCTACCAGTCGAGTACTTACCCAAAAGCCGATAACCCAAATGTATTCCTTAGGGTAACATTGATTGGTTTCATCAGAAATTTCTTCTAAGTGAGGAGATTCTAAAAGTTAAAATTTTTGCCTAAAATCAACCAAGTAACAAAAACATAAAAACTCAACTGCTGTTAGGAGAGATCCCAATGCTGGATCTTGGTGCCCAGCACTGACCCTGAAAAGCACTCACAACCGTACTTACTAATAACACAATTTTCTTCCATCTGAAATCATTGCCAGTTTCTCTGTAAAATTTCTTCTTAGTGTCAAGTTTAGAAATAGCAAAATATATTGCCTGAAAATCACAACAGCAACTACAACGGATATACTCACATGTTTCCAAGACCTTGCACAGGACTGAATATAGGATCCAGTCCATGACTTATAAAAGTAATCCTGGAAGTAATCTATTGCAAATCACTTCAAACTCACATTGAGCTCAATGTATTATTGTGTTTGAAATTGTGTTGCCTATTGCAACAACTTGTAACTAATACCTACCTAAGTCAATTGCATACTGCCAAAGTATGTATCTAAATCCTCGCAATCTGAGGACGTATATTTTGATACCTATTGTTGGTTATAAAATAAAACAAACATATATTTTTATATAAAAACCATTGGCCTAGAGTTCAGTTATTTATTGTGTGAGACCAACTGCTGACTGAGTGTGTACAACAAATGCTTTACACTGTCCTCTGTTACTGCCTTACTGCTTGACCAAGCTAACACTTCATAGAGTAAGGTTATATCTAACTTTAACCTCTTCCCAAACTCTGGTGACTGTGGACTCTGTGCACACTGGACCTATTTGGGAACAGTTTATACCTAGCCACTTTCTCACAATATGCATGTGTGACAACATGTACAAGTCTGTTGCAGGACACAAGTAGTGTTGCCAAGAATGATAGCAAAGCATAATCTCCTGGCATATCGCCAAACACAGGACGGTGTTGGTCAAAGATTGTTGTGATGTAGCACATTGCATGTCACATCTCTAGGTGTTCACAACAGATTCACATTGCTGAGGAGACCCAAGGGCACAGGTCTAACATACATACATGGAACTACAAAGTAAGCCACACTGAAGTTGAGTCCACAATATTTACTGAAGCCAAAGTGCATTGCGTCAGTCAGCCCCTACCTGTGCACAAACAATGCCAAAGCAACTTCTGAGCACTGCCGTGAAGTGCACACATATTGGCCAATGTGCCAACGGATGTCAGTTGAACTGCACTTAGCATATAGTCTAAATCAGTGGCAAGATTACAAGGGTGTCATCACTATGAGACAATGCGAAAGTTACAGCTGGGATGAGTGGCTATGGCACTGTTGGTACAGGGAGCAATGCAGCATGTCACCACTTGTGTGCAGCAGAACTGTGTATCTGCAAACCAACATCATCAGGTACCAAGACATAACTGTAATGATTAAGTGTATCACAAAAGCAAGAAACTCGAAGTTAAGTCTGTATTCCGGACAGTGCTAATACTCCAAGACACCTGTGAGTGACCTCTATTCCTAACTCACTACTAAGTCTCATATAACTCATGTGACTCACAACACTGTTGTGCCATGTGACGTTAACAATGGACCCACAAATGACCAACAGCATGCATGGACTGGAGATCGATTGGCCATGCCCAGGAACATGTGAGATGTTGGAGGTCACAATGAACTGTCACCATCATTGTGCTCACATCTAAGGTATCTGGCCTCAATCCATCCTGCAGAGTGACAGGTCACGACCATAGTTACACATACAATGATTACTCCAGTGATGGTATGAGTTGCACACGATGGGGCAAGCCCCACTCCCCCGCATCAGCCATGATATAAGTGCAAGCAGAAATCTATAATTAACAAGATTTATTCTACAATTATATATATGTAAAACAACCCTACACTAATCTATGTCTCTAACTCTAGCCCTAAACTAACTACAATTATTTATTCTAACTAAAGCTATCTTACCTAACTATTTACAAACACAGAAAATGAATAAATACATCAACCCTCCACCCAAAGATAAATGAAACCTATCCCCAAATCCTATAACATTCAATAAGTAAAAACAGTCTAAAGCTAACCCTAACTAAGCTTACACTAAAACTGTGCTAAATAACACACACAACTATGACATTACACAACATAATACTAAAAGGGGCACAGTGTGGGAAGAGAGAAGAGGTGGGGGGGTGAGAACAGGGGCAGTGTTCTTATTTATTTTTATTTATTTTGGTTTTTATAGAGCGCATAGTCACCCTTGAGTATCCCAGCGCTAAAACCTCGAACTCCTAAAGGGGGGCACAGGGAGATTTCGAAGAAAAATCAGGGAAAAAGGAGGGTTTTGAGGGATTTCCTAAATTTTAGGAGGTTTGGTTCAGCTCTGAGGTTCGAGGGGAGAGCGTTCCATTTTCTGGCCGTGTTTACCGAAAATCTCCGGCCGCCGATGCGGGTTTTCTTCACCCTAGGGACAATGATAAGGTTTCCCTGTTCAGACCGGAGCGCTCTCGACGGTCTGTATGGAGTGATCCAAGTGCTCAGAATGGGGGGACTCGCGTTGTGCAGGACCTTGTGTGCCAGACAGAGGGCCTTGAAGGCGACTCTTTCCCTCACGGGGAGCCAGTGAAGTTTTCTCAGGGCAGGTTTGGCCGATGTTCTTGCTGGGGTGTTTGTGAGCAGGCGGGCTGCGGCATTTTGGGTTTTTTGTAGTGTTTGCAAGGTGGCTTCCGGTGCCCCGAGGTAAATAGCGTTGCTATAATCCAGCCTTGCTAGCACTAAACCTTGAATTAGCAGGAGGCGGGACTGGAATGGTAGTAGGGGGAGCACCTTTCTGCATGATCTCAGGAGCCCATAGCAGATGCCGGCTGTTTTCCTAGCCTGTGTCCGGAAAGTGAGATCTGTCTCTAGCCACACTCCCAGACTCTTAACCTCTGTCTTAGGGGAGGGGGGGTCACCCATACAGGCGGGCCAGATGTTAGGGGGGAGACTCGGAGTTTTGTGACCGAGGAGCAGGATCTCTGTTTTTGACCCGTTAAGTTTTAGGTCAGAGTCGCCCATCCATTGATGGACGGTGGATAGGCAGTCTTGCAGGTTGGAGGGCTTTAGCTTGGGGTGAGAGAGGGTCACTACCAGCTGAGTGTCGTCAGCGTAGCTGACGATCGTGACTCCGAATGGGGCGACCAGCTCCTCCAGTGGGGCCATATACACGTTGAAAAGTGTGGGGCTCAGTGAGGAGCCCTGGGGCACTCCACACTGGAGGGGGATTGAGGGAGAGCGGCTTTCTCCTTCCCAGACTTGGAAGGAGCGTCGGGAGAGAAAGGATGTGAGCCATCTCAGCGCACTGTCTTGTACGCCAGTGTTCTCCAGGCGCTGGGCTAGGACCTGGTGGCTGACATTGTCGAATGCCGCGCTAAGGTCCAGGAGGACCACTGCCACTGATCCTCCTGAGTCCATGATTTCCCTCGCTTTTTCTACGGCCGCCAGGAGGGCGTTGTCTGTGCCCTGACCTGGTCTAAAACCTGTTTGGGAGTTTTTTAGGAGGTGGTTTGCCTCTAAGAATTGGGACAGCTTTTTGTTTGCGAGCTTCTCCGCGACCTTACCTATCCAGGGGAGGAGCGAGATGGGTCGATAATTGGATAAGTCCGCGGGGTCTAGTGACGGTTTCTTCAGAACACCTTTAACAACGGCCTCCTTCCAGCTTTGTGGGACTTCTCCTTGGGCAAATGAGGTGTTAATGAGGGCCGTGAGCCTAGCTGTGATGGTCCATGCTATGGTTTTAATGAACCGTACGGGGACTGAGTCACTGGGGGCGCCACTTTTCGTGGCTGCTAGAGTGGTTGCCACTTCTTCTTCTGTGACTGGTCCGAATGACGTTAAGCAAGGGGATTCGGGTTTGTCCGTGGGGTTTCCTGACGTGAGGGTATAATCCTTGGCTATTCCAGAGGTGGTCTGATTGGTAGCAGGTAGGGAGGAAAGGATTTTCTTTATTTTATTGTCGAAGAAGTTAGCCAGGTTAACGCATTTCTCCTCGGCTGCTTTGGAGTCCAAGGGTATCTGCGGGGGGGCTGGGACATGGAGAAGCTCTTTAAGGATGGAAAAAGTCTCTTTAGCAGAGCACGAGGAATTCTGTATTCTTACCTCAAAAAAAGAGCTTTTAGCGCTGTGGAGGGCTTGTTTGTAAGCCTTCATGGCTGTTTGATAGGTGTTTTTGTCCGTCGCTGATTTGTTTTTTCTCCATGTTCGCTCCGTCTTTTTGCACTCCTTCCTAAGAATGTTCATGGCCGGGGTGTACCAAGGAGCATGATTGGCAGTCCAAGGTGGGCCCGGCTCTCGTGTATCTGCCGGTTTAGATACAGGACCTCACGGCAGATGTCCTGGAGGATGTTGGTGTGGCCCTGGACAATCTGCATAATTTTGGCCAGTCGAGGATCCTTGGGGCCGGTGCCTGTGCTGGTGCCGGTGCTGGTGCAGGTGGCAGCGCATGGTGGCCTGGCACCGGTGCGGGTGTAGCGGCAGGGGGATTGATATGCTGGGAGCCCACACTGACACCTGAGGTTGCTGGTCTTGTGCCGCTGCCAGTCTGGACGCATTGATGGGGCCAGGTCCCTGCCTTCTTCTCAGCCCGGTACCTCCTTGCCATCAATCTAAATCCCTTGTGTACCTTACGCAAGTGGAGGTACCGGTCTTTGGCGACCTGGGAGCGCTGCTGTTCCTCAGGTGTCATGTTGTCTGAGAGAAAAAAAATCAATGTAATTTTTCTGTCCCGTACACTATGAAACCGTCCAACATGAGATCTGTATCACAAGTTAAAAACAACATGTTAAGTCAAGGACTGACCTGTTAAACTCAATGTCTACGCATGATTCAATAGGTTGAGACTGACATGACAGTGCATGGCATGGTACATGCACTGACACAACTGAAAGCTAAGGATATGCTACAAACATGGTACCATTGGACAACCGGGCTGTGGGTGACATGTACAATTGACTTCATTCGGGAGGAATAATCCCTACGTGCACAGCACAACCCTCTCCCATCCTGTGACAGACAGCTGCATCAGAAGTACAATGCACATGTGCAGCCATGTGTGTCCCCTAGGAACTGTGTGCAGTACATCAAGTCAGTGCCAAGACAGGCAAGGGTGTATGTGTGCAGGTGTGAATAACTTCCTATTGTAGTCTCACACTACATACACAATAAGAGGCCTGGGAATGCCCTACTCACACTTGTAATCATGCTGCATCATGCCGCACACATGGAAACATGTTTGGGGTATGAATGTTGGGGTATGAATTCTGACTTAGGCCACTAATACTCACTCCACCATTACTATGCAATTGGTGATAGTCATCCACTGCAAGGGAGATACATCATTGACCCACAACTGCCAGTCATGCATGTGTTGTAGCCCCCAATCTCACTCCATAGTAGAGATGAACACGCATGCATCAACTACGCAAACTGTTACAATGGATTACACAATGCTTGATTTGCAAACCTATGTGACATCAAATGATGCATAGCTAATGCATGGCTATGAAATGTGTGTTAAGTGATGTCACCAATTGTGTCAGATGAGTTGGTATACATGATCCTGATTCCAGCATGGAATGTCCACACCGACATAGCCTGACAACACCATTGCAGTGCACAAATATCAAATCTCAATTGACGTACACATCTATGGAATGTGTTTGTGTAACACGCCATTGACAAAATTTGGATCTGACCTACACCCTGCCACTTCTGCTTCTGTGCTATGCAGCATACCGTAGGTATCACTGTGCCAAGATGTCTGACCTTGTACGGACATAATAGCACTGCCTCATTGTGCACAATCCTACACCCACTGCACGCCCCTTGGACGATGTCTACCGCATGTAAGTGTGCCATCTTGACTAGGCTGCGCAAATGAACATGGGAGTAAATGCTAGTGGCCTATTGCCAACACAACTGCAGTGTAAATGCCTAGTTGGCAGCATTAGTTGCTCGGAAATATACATTAACATGTGTATCAATGACTGTTGATGGACAAAGTCACAACTCTTAATGAGATGCATTGTACCCATTTAAACTACCATATTAGACACAGTTCGGAAAGGCTGAATACCTCTGCAGATCATAGGCAATTGACATGCGATACACACCCATACTGCAAATCAACAACGTGTTGCATTTGGCACAGACACTCATGACCACGCAACATGCCAATATTTCTTGTCACAACTCACCAGTGGCGTGTGGGTCTCGGAAACAGTCAATGTCCCCCTGGGTGATTGGTTGGCGTCCATCTGTGAGGGGACAAACGCAAATAGGTGTTGTTAGCAAACCCGAGCAAATGTGGCATATTCACAATGTGAATTGTTACAGTGACAGACAATGCTACATCCTGTGGTGTTGACTTCATGTTGGCCACATGACTGGGCCTACTTTGAATGGCATCCACACACAAACATGTGGAAGCAGAGGCTGCACAGCCAAAACATCACTGCTGGCCGAGCTGCACATATGAGTTGTTTCACGCAATAATAAGGCACCTCATCCACACGGAGCGCAAAACAAAACCTTTTTACTCATCATCCTTGATCGATCGCTGCGGCATTCAGCACTGTCTCACAAAGCCCACCAATATGCAGACTCCACAACAAAGGGATCCAAGACAAGGCACTCAACTGGATCTGTTCCTTCCTCAACGTACATACGGTGTGGGTCAAATGCCAGAAACCGGTCCTAGGAAGCTTGTTTCCAGTCCAGAGAAGGCATGGCTTGGCAGTTCGGGCTGGGCTTTTTCCATGAGGCACAGGGTTAGACTGATTTGCATATGGCCATGTCTGAACTGGGGTGGCAGAGTGGGCTAAAGAACAGTGATGGATCAAACCCAGATCTGTTGACTGAGTGTGAGTGTTTGATTGGTTCTGATGCTCCGTCCATCACCACCCCCTTTTGTACCACATACGGTGTGGGTCAGACACCCCTCTGTTGTCTTGGAGCCTACAACAACCAGCCGTGGAGTCCCACAGAGATCCTCATTCAGCCCTACAATCTTTCACATCTACATGTCTCCTCACGCCACAATCGGGATTAGCTATGGACTCAACATTGTATCATAGGCATACGACTGGCAACTCCTCCTCTACACATCCAACCAACACAACTCCAGCAAACACAAGTATTGCGAATCCATGGCAGAGCTTGCTAGATGAATGTCAAAGAGCTGCATACAAGTGAGCAACAACAAAAGATAATTCCTCATCATGCGCCAAAACCTCCACGCATGTAATTACACAGGCTCCTCACACAGCATGGAGAACCCACACCCCAACACGGCCAAGGCACGCAACATGTAATCCATCATGGACTCCGATGTCCAAGATAATTGCAAGATCTATCCGGTCTCATCATCGTGCTTCCACACACTCTGCCTCCTATGTCAGACACTCAAATGATTCCTACTCAAACACACATAGACACTCACTCATGCCCTGTGCCATAGCTCACCCTACTACGGCACCACAGTCCATGACAGATTTTACATGAACCACATCCGCAAGCTGCAGGACATCTCAAATGCAACCACAGGACTGATCCTCACACTGACAGGACCCTGTAACACCTCCCACCACCTGCGCACACTCCACTGTCTCCACATCAAAGCTAGAGTCAGATTCAAGATGTGCACCCAGCCTCACACTGCCATCCACAACACTGGGCAAACATACCTTAACTTACAACTCTTTTTCGATGGCACATCAACGGACCCGACGATCTGACCAGCTGGCCTATGCCATCTTCCCCCGCCACAGAGAGACCAGATTGTTAGTCTGCTCCTTTTCCTACCTTTTCCTACCTTGCAGATATGGCCTGTGGCAATCTTCCGCTACACCTCTGACAGGCAACGTTGCTCCCCATCTCCAAGCATTAACTCTGAACATTGCTGTTCAACAGACACACCCCTTGCTATACTTCAACATGCAAACACCGCCACGCCCCTGCAACCCTTCCTGCTGAGTATTCGCTCACATTAAGCATGTGTATTTTGGGATGTTTAACACCGGGGATATCCATTCCTATGTGTTATTTCCAGTGGCAAACGTAATCTACACGGTCATTGCAACGCCAATCGTCACTCCACCTTGCACTGCATGGCGCACATCAATAATGGGTATTTTGATTGACTATACCAACACCTTCTGTACTGTTGCACACACTGTAGTGGGAAGAGTGAGTCATGCAAATCCAAGGTCAAGGCCATCATGCGCAAGTATTTTTCGCAAGTCGCATTGCATTTACCACGTTGTTACAGTGTCACGGTCTTGGGACAGCATTAAGACATCTGATCTTCTTCTCACACACTTCACTCATATATGTACGTAACATTAGTTGTGGACAACAAGGGAATTGGTACTTACCACCCTGGATGCCAGGCATGACTCCGATGTAGTCTAGCAGGTCCGCCTCCCGCGCCAGCATGTCTTGCCAGCGGTGCTTCCACTGGCGCACGGTCCTGTTCACCTTGAAGCAGCGGAGCATCTGCGCCCGCACACGCTCCCACCGCAACTTGCGCACAGCCACACCATAGCCCTGGAGGATACGTCCTCCCCTCTCCAGCATCAGAGGCAGGTAGCACCGCACCAGCCACAGGAAGCCCCCCAATGCCCCCTCTGACATCTGCCCTGACCTTCCCACCGCCAGCATCTCTACACACCCCAGTTCTCACCCCAGACTACAAAAAGACAACCCAATAATGAAAATAAAGGAAAATAACCCACAACAAACACCACAAGACTGAAGACAGTAGACAGTAAAAAGTAATTAAAATGTGAAATAATCCAAAAATACACATTAGACAGGACACAGCAACACAGCAACACTTCAAAATACACTCTCCAACAGCACAATCCCCAAAACACCTCCTCACTCAATCAAACACAATGTGCTCAAAAGAGAAAGTGAAAGTGAATGCCACCCACAAGGAGACAGGAAGCAGGCATACATCACTTCCTGTGTGTTAGAGGCATTTTTTGTACAAAGCAACAAGAAACTGCACACTAAGGGGCCGCTAATGTACTCAGGCTGATACTGTAATGTGTATGCGTCCAGTTTCATGATATGTGATCAGAATCTGCATGCTAAGGGGCAGCTAATGTCATGAGGTTGAATACATGCGATCAGAATCTGCACGCGAAGGGCCCGCTAATGTCCATAGGCCTACTGTAATGTGTATGCGTCCAGTTTCATGATATGCGATCAGAATCTGCATGCTAAGGGGCAGCTAATGTCATGAGGCTGAATACATGCGATCAGAATCTGCACGCTAAGGGCCCGCTAATGTCCATAGGCCTACTGTAATGTGTATGCGTCCAGTTTCATGAAATGCGATCAGAATCTGCACGCTAAGGGCCCGCTAATGTCCATATGCTTACTGTCATGTGTATGCGGCATGTTTCATAGTTTGCAATGGGTTTCTTCACACTAAGAGGCTGCTACTGGCCTGATGCTGATACAGTATTGGGGAGTGTGTCCAGCCATGTCCTTTTAAATGCGCGGGGGACATATCATCGTGTTTGCGATAAGAATCTCACGGTCCGGCATTTTTACAGCAATGATGGACATTCAGGCAAAAACTCTGGTCACAGCACAATAATACAATGTGAAGATAGGTTTGCACAATTAAGGCCGACTCCATTTTAGGGTTACCTATTTTTATAGGAAGGCAGGCTAATGTGGCAAACCCAGCTTGCTGGCTACATCCGGATGCCGGCCGTGCAAGCATTGTGGGCATTTACACAGCGTTTAAACCGCAACCCGGAGGCCGGACGCATATCGGAAGAGCAACCAAGCCACTAAGAGCATCTTCCATTTTCCAAAGAATAAGCATGTAAAACAGAGAAGTGAAACAATCAAGAACAAGGGAGAAAAGACTCCCCTCCCCGAATAACCCTCCCACAACCCCACCTTCCGTACTGGTTGCAGCCTACCTAGATGATAGTAAGCATACACAATATGTGAGGAAGGGAGCCCCCTCGCCACTCCACTGGGTGAGCGGCGGAGGATGATTGCCCCATCGGTGGAATGCGTCAGACCTGCAAGTACTTTGGGCATGTGGCGTCCCTCCTATCTCTGGACAATGAAATCACAAAGGGGCAACACAGAGTTGCAAAATCTCTCACCCTTCCCTCTGCACCCCGAGACAGACGCTCCAGAGCTAATAGGTTCCTTAGACGTTGTAACCAGGACAGGAGCACTGGAACTGCCACTGTACCCCACTGTGCTAGGATAACCGGCCTGTCCACCAGCAATGCTGGGACTATTTGCCTACCCCTGAGGGATATTAGTGGGAAGGCCTTCGGATGTGAGAGGTCAAGGAGAGTGTACTCCGGTGCGCCGGGCATTGCAATGTCGCACACTGTATCTATGTTATCTAAGGACTCACCCCAATATCTCTACAATTTTGGACAATGCCAGAGTAAGTGCACGAGGGTACCAGTCATCCAGCATCCCTGACAACAGCGATCTGGCTTGCTTTTAT
The DNA here is from genome assembly GCF_964204655.1 of Triturus cristatus. Classification (NCBI taxonomy): domain Eukaryota; kingdom Metazoa; phylum Chordata; class Amphibia; order Caudata; family Salamandridae; genus Triturus; species Triturus cristatus. The sequence continues at coordinate 40,606,280 of NC_140583.1, read as the reverse complement.
CCCAGACATGTAGTTGCACAGGTGTGAAACACCAATGAGAGCAAACCTTGAAGGGGGTTCCAGCCCCCGCTACAATGTGCGCAGTGTGGTGTGCGCAATACAGGATACGTTCCCATTCCTTGGCTGAAATTGGCCTCACCAGCTACATTTCCCACAAAACCTGCACTTTTGTGCACTGACCACTCAGACTGGTGAAAAGCATTTTGTACAGCTCAGATATGAGGGAATGTTTGTCCTGCTTACGCGCTAACCACTTCGCATATGACATAACCAACGTCGAGTCCCGTGACCCAGTGTGTTATTTGGCATTATGAATACACAACAGCAGTGGAAAATTCATAATCCTGTATGGGCCACAGATATGGCACAAGCCCTTCTAGTTCAAAGATAGACCCTATGCTCTTGCAGACCTGTTGTTGCCAGCAATGGAATATCGCTGATTCATGATCCGGGGGCAAGTCCGGGTTATCCACGCTGTAGTTTGTCGGTGAGGGTAAAGAGGCCCACCCCTTCCATACTGCCACCCTGTTCAAGACCTTGTGGGTGGGCGCCCTAACCAGCAATGAGTACAAGCCCCAGGGCCAGTGCTTATGGGCTAGCCAAAGTTACATCCAGATGTTTTTTCCCGCCAAAGACTGGTCCATGAAGTTACATTGCTTCTCCCATAGCAGCCTATTCCATTCTACTATATATCAAAGGCATGTGGCTTGTTAGTAGCCACCAATGAGGGGCAATCCCAGGCAACCTTGAAGTTTCAGCCGTGTAAGCTGCACAAGTGAGAGGCAAGTCCGCTTGCCCTCCCTGACAGACTTATTAATGATGGCTTGCAATTGTGTGAGTGCACAGGGGTGGGACACCATGTGTCCAAATTGACATACATAGGAAATGCGTGGAAGACTCTACATTTTCCCTCCCACTTTGCATCAAAACCATGTGAGGCTCATTTTTGAGCAGGCGCCCAGCGCCTTAGCCGTCTCATCCAACAGTATTGAATATTTGCGCTTCGCTGTACAGGCAAGAGTCGGAGAACGTTGTAGGCCCAGGTACTGTGTATTCCCCTGCACCCAACAGAATGGGATTTGTTGTTCCATAGCCAACACTTCCTCAGGGGTATACACAGACTACCTTTTATGTTCCAAGACAGTTGACACCCAAAATGGCATGTGACATTACTCATCCCCACATCTTTGTGTGATTTCACAGACATTCATTACAAAAAGGGATGTGAATTGTAAGGGTAGTACTCCCCTGGGGTGGTCTGTAGGTGATGAGTATGTGTGCAGATCAATCCGACAATAAGGCTGGGCGTGATGTGCCCTACTCACACGTGAGGCTCCCAAGTCACTGTCAGGGAGTGGGAGTGCAGCTCCGCCTCAGCCAAATAGCCATGTCTTGTTGTTCCACATGTAAGCATGCTGGGTGTGAGATTGTTGGAAGTTGACTTTCATCTCGTCCATGGCTTTGCTGCTGAGGGTGGGGAGAGGGGGGATGCTGTTGCTACTGGTCGCACAGCCAGGTCTTGAGTCATCTCCTGAAGGTTTGAAGGTCTTCGGTTTGTCGTAGGTTGAGGGGGAGGGTCTTCCAGGTATTGGCGGCGCGGTGTGAGAAGGATCTGCCTCCCGCTGTGGTTCTATGGATGTGTGGGACGGTGGCCAGGGAGAGGTCTGCGGAGTGAAGTTTCCTGTTGGGTACGTAGAAGGAGAGTCAACTGTTGAGATAGTCCGGTCCGGTCTTGTGGAGTGCCTTGTGTGCGTGGATCCTGAGTTTGAAGGAGATTCTTTTATTGGAGGGGAGCCAGTGCAAGTTCCTCAGGTGGGGGGTGATGTGTTTGGGGCGCGGGACGTCGAGGATCAGGCGTGCAGAGGCATTCTGGATTCTTTGCAGTCTGTTGTTGAGCTTGGTGGTGGCTCCGGCGTGGAGTGCGTTTCCGTAATAGAGTCTGCTGCTGACGAGGGCCTGGGTGACTGTTTTCCTTGTGTCTGTTGGGATCCTTCTGTAGATCTTGTTGAGCATACAGAGGGTGTTGAAGCAGGTGGAGGAGACTCCGCAGTTGTTGCCTGTGGTTTAGGAGAGAGGGGTGGGTGAGGGGCATTTGGCTTATTGCAGGGAAGACGGAGTGGATCCAGATGAGGGCTGTTCCTCGTATCCCCTTGTGGTGGTGTCTGGCATCTGGGGTGTGGTGTGTGAGAGGGTGTTTGTGGCTGCATAGAGGTGTAGTAGGATGTGTTGTCCACAATGTGACACAGGTCAAGTGGCATGCATATTTAGGCATTGTCAGCATGGTGTAGGTTCTTGGTGCTGTGCTTGATACCCAAACAAGACTGGGAGTGGTCCATGATGGAGCCAGTCATCTGGGTGTTTATGTTTCTCTCAGTGACTTTGTCCAACACAGGGTGCAGGGAGATGGTCAGATAGTTCGTCTTGTCTGTTGGGTCATCCTGCCAATGAGCTGATTTGTTCAAAGTAGAGACTGGTCTGGACGGTCTTCCTGAAGGTGTCCAGAAATGGTGTGCATGTGTGCTCTGCTGGTGGCTCATTCAATGTCTTGGATGCATGCAGAGATATATTTTCAGATTTGGCACCATTCAACCCCCACTTCTCAGATGTGCCCCCAATTTAGGACCCATATTTCCAATTTGAGCACCATTCAATACCCACTTCTCAGATCTGAGCAACATTCCATACCCAATTTTCAGATTTGTCCAGAAAATTTAACACCGAATTAACCATGAAATTCATTATTTGGCACTTACAAACCCATACACTTCAAATTTTAATAATAAGTACACCCTGTGAATCATGATTTACATGCTATTTGACACAACCATTGATGAATTGTGTGCCAGATTTTACTCCTTGTAAAGTCAAGTTGTGCACGATTGACACACTATTAAATCCCTGTGATGATGGAACATACACACCAGGATTTTATTTTTGGACTCTTACTTGCAATTATTGTAAAATGGTAACATTTCATAGTGATATACTGATGCAGGAAAGTAACTTGTGTTGAGTTTGTTTATTGCCACAAACAGTTCTTGAGGTAATTTTCCATATACATGTCTTTGTTTTTGTCAGTCACAATGTGATGTGCTCAGGTAAAGTAATTGTTTATTATCCTGTCCCTTCGGGCAATTCCAGCAGCAGTGTTGTGTGGGCCACCTCGTTGATCTTCGTCATCATCCTGGTCATCGCCCGGTGCTGCAGGCACTTGTATCCAGGGGGCATTTGTGCGGACACCAATGTCGTGCAATACACAACATGCTAGTATTATTTTGTTGACCATTTCTGGGCTGTACAGCAGTTTGCCACCTGTAATGTCCAGGCAACGGAAACGTGACTTGAGCACGCCAAATGTACGCTCCACGATACCACGTGTGCGTCGATGTGCAGCATTGTACTGCCTCTGTGCCTGGGTGGTTGGGTTTCGTATTGGTGTCATCATCCACGGGCAGAGAGCATATCCTTGATCACCTATGAGATGTAATAGGGAGATGTGTACATGATTCATTAGGCATACTATGTTGGCAGTGTTGACATATTTTTATATTGTGAATTTTGCTATTTTTTGACTTAGGTTAGACATGTGTTGCTTCTGGTTTTTTTGCGGCATCAATGCTGAGTACATTGCCTCAGTGTTGATCCTCAACCATCCTTTTTGCTGGTATCCATTTGTTTACAGCCTTGAAAAAGTCCGGATGGACGAAATACGTGTCGGCTGTTATTTGTTGTAATGATACTTGGGCAATACGAGAAAGAAAAATAAAAAACGAGAATCAATGAAGACTTTGGAGCTTTTTGTGGACATTTATCTTCTTTTTATATATAAAATGTGTATTTGACCAATACCTATATTGTGCCTCAACTGATGTGTAACCAGTGTGGAGACTTTGGTAGGAGATCCTCTGGGTTTCTTTTCGAGTCTATTTTTCCTCCTAAAAGCAGAGGGGGAGTCTTGGTTTGAGAGCACTATAGTATTACCAGGAGAAAAAAAGCGTTCATATAATTGATGTGAAGGCATGCTAAAAAACGTGTTATGTGGATGTGCATGTAAATCTCTGTCAGACTGCTGCTTAAGTTCATGTGTGCTAAGATCCTTTTTGCTGGTGTTTGCTGCACGGTTGCATAAGTGTCACTATAAGTGTACAAAATGGGAATGATACCTGCACAAAAACCACAGACAACAACAGGCAGCCTGGCTCTCCTAACATCTAGCCATGGCACTGATCCACACTCGTTGCAGTAACCGACATGTGAATGTTCAAATGACATAGGCCGCACATGGCACAGCTAACATTCAGACATGCATCTCATGTTGATGGCAGACCTGAGAAACACCATACAAGCCATGCAATTGTAAGTCCAGAGCTAAAACGGAGGAACAGACCACAGCCACCTCACCTGCAGGGCCCACTGGGGACAGTGAAGGTTGGCACACACCATCAACAATAACTTGTGACACAACGTAAACTTAGTGGCCTGCATCATCTGTCACTAGCAGAGCATAAGACTCACATGACACAACTTCTCACAATCATTTTCACTATGTGGTTTATTCGACAAGATCAGACTGTCCACACACTTCACCACGCTGATACACATGGCATGGCTCACCTTTGCACACTTCTTAGCATTTGTAATGGATTAGCCTTTGGCCGATCAATTACAACACAAAAGTAGTGACCGAATACACATCCACTTACTCATCGGGCAACCACATGACACACCATATAATAGGGGTGAGAATGATAAATATGTGTGGCAGAGTGAGAGAGGAGATGCTACTAGACACCATCAACAGCAGCACCGACAACACTGCAGTCAACACCAATGGCGCTGTATGGTGGTTTCATGACACATTTTCCAGCATATGCATGCACATTTGCCACACTGCACTTCCTACAATCAAAGTGCATTGTTACAACCTTGGTCACAACAAACCTCAGAATTGACACACTGATTGTACATGTGTGAGTACTTGTGAAACGTTGGCTCACCCTAATAGGTCACCGGCAACAAGAACTGCAACATGATCATCTTCATCAACAATGCGACCATACACCGGACTGGGATACCAGTCCGGATGACTTTAATTAGGTAAATAGATGGCCAGGTACTGGGGGTTACTCTACAACATGGGTACTCAAATATTTCTCTCTGGTTCTAAATTTGCTGTGTGGTTTGTGTCAGTGTGCCACACGGGTGGGGGCGGGGTCAGTGAGGAAGGGGGCAGGGCTAGTGAGTAAGGGAACTGATCATGTGGTTGGACACAGGCCCCTGGTGCGGACACCCTCGTTCACTGAGCCACCAGACCTGGCATACACACATCTCTCTCTCTCTCTTTCTCTCTCTCTCTCTCTCTCTCTCTGCCTCCCTCTCTCTGTCTCCCTCCCTCGCTCTGTCTCTCCCTCCCTTGCTCTATCTCTCCCTCCCTCTGTCTCCCTCCCTTGGTCGCCCTCGGTCTCCCTCTCTCTGTCGCACTCATCCCTCTGTCTCCCTCCCTCTGTCTCTTTGCCTCTCTCTCCCTCTGTCACCTTCTGTCACCTCCCCCCATGGCAGCCTGGCCTGGAACAGCTTCCTGGGCACACACAGCCTCACCCCAGTACTTCACAGGTCTTTCATGGACCATTTACTTGTTAACGAGTTTTTGTTATATTTCACCTCTTGGTGCACATGCATCTCCACTCTGACTATCGCTGGACTCGCACAGCCCCCATGGTGCAGAGTCTCTCGGGGTCCGCGCTGGTGCGGCAGTGTTTGGTGGCACCTGGAAATCTGCGGACATGGCACACAGGTACAATGTCTGCAAGGTCCACAGCCCAACAAGAAAGGCTTGCCAGGCCGCTGGCAGCACGTGGGCCATACTATGAGTAGCCGTGCTCTACACAGTGGAGCCTGTATACCTCATCCTCATACACAATACATCAACATGTGCCCATGCATTTTGTGCACCCCCCCAATCAGTACCTAGGCAATGTATTTACATCCTCCCTCTAGATGGCTCAACATGATTGTGTTTTTTGTGCATGTGGTGTGTTCAGTTGGTACTTACCGACAAGCAATGCATTTCCATATGTGCCATCCTGGAAGCGCTGGTTTATGATGCATTGTCGGAAGATGAATGCATCATGCACACTCCCTGGAAATTTGGCAACGACATTTGTGAACAATCCGCGGTGGCCCACTATTGCCTGCACATTCATTGAATGGGTGTGCTTCCTGTTGCGGTAGATGTGTTCGCTGTCCGCAGGGGGCACAAATGGTACATGTGTGCAGTCAATTGCACCGATCACCTGTGATATGCCAGCAATGGCATGGAATACTTGCTTGATGGCAATCTGCTCCTGCACAGTGTTGGGGAAGTGTAGGTGCTGAGGAATCAGGCTGAGTATGCCATCCAAGACAGTGGGGAGGAAGGTTGAGAAGGATGCCTGTGATACCTCACCGAATCTGGCTGTTGTTGGTTGGAATGTCCCAGAGGCCAAGAAGTGCAGCAGAGCGAGCAGTTTTGACTGCAGAGGGATATTGGTTGTCGGCTGTGTTGGTGGCGTCAGCCTGTGGGCAATGAGGGTCAGGATGTGCTGGCTGGATGTCCTTTTGAGCCTGTAGTGGGCTATGACTTCCTCTGGCCTTAAGTCTGTGAGGTAGACACGTCTGCGCAGTGACCGCTGTCTTCTTCGTCGCTGCATGGGTGGTCCTGGTGGTGGTGGCATTGGCGGTGGTTGTTGTTGTTGTTGCTGCATTGGTGGGACTCCAAGCTGCATGATGACTATCTCCATGGCTTCTGTGGCTGTTCTGGGAAGGCTCGGGCCAACTCTCCCTTATATACACCCACTTATCTCCAGTTTAAGTCAGGTTTTTATCAGGTGTTAAAAACTGGAGTTAGCGGGAGTTAGCGTGCGTTTTTTTGTAGCTAAGCGGTTTGGCGATAACCTTGTTAATAGTGAGCAGCTGTGTTAGCGACTTTTTTCATGGGATTTCAGTCAGGAAAGCCTACTTTGCATGTCATTAGCGATAATTATCGCTGGCTTGAAAGGCGATAAAATTCTGGTCGCTATCGCCGGAAAAGTAACCCTAACAGGGGTTAGCGTCGCCTTGTTGATAGGGCGATAAAATATCGCCGCTTTATCGCCGGAAACTGGCGCTAAGGTGGCGATAATTTTTTATCGCCGCCTTGTTGATATGCCCCAAACTGCGGAAAGCGTAAAAAATACCTAAAGACAAGGGGGCATATTATCAAGGGCCAGCAATAAATATCTCAAAGCGCGCTTAGCGCTTGCATATTAATCGCCGGCTATCTCTGGAATTTCTCACCCGGTTAGTGCGTTATTAACAACGCGCATCGGCGAGACAATAATAATTCCAGAGATAGTGTGGATATCGCCGTTTTCCATGGTGGAAAACCACGCTATCCTAGATGATAGGGCCTGTGGTCTTAGCCACAGAATCCACCCCCCATGTTAGGTATGCCTTAGTCAGGAATTTAACAGACGTTAAATTCCTGCGTTAAGGCATACTTAACGCGATTTTAAATATCGCAAACCTTCCTTGTTAATATCGCGAAGCTGCCTTCGCGATATTATCCCATGTTCTTTTCACAAACACGCCTCTTTTGCATCTCATTATCGATGCGAGGCGAGACGTGTGAAAAAGGGGTGATACCTCAAGGAATCGCCCTTGATGATAATGCGATAATATTATCGCCGCTTTTCGCCCCAAAACGGGCTCTACAGCGGCGATAATATTATCGTCGCCCCTTGATGATATGCCCCAAGGTTTTTTTTAGTATCATCAAAGAGGCAGTTAATTGTCTACAAGTTGACTGTTAAAATCTAAACAAAGAATACGGGGGCATATTATCAAGAAACAGATTTCAAGTTATTTTTATAATGTGTTCTATTGGAATTTAAACACCAGGGGGCATATTATCAAGAACAGCGTTAAAATTATAGCCGCTTTTGCGGCAGGAAACTACAGCTAAAGTGGCGATAATGGGCTTGATATTATGCCCTTAAGAACTCCAATAGAAGCCCATGTTCTAGTGTGAACCTGGGCTTCTATTGAAATTCTCAAGGGCATATTATCAAGCCCATTATCGCCGCTTTAGCAGCAGTTTCCTGCCGCTAAAGCATTGATAATTTTAACGCCGTTCTTGATAATATGCCCGTTTGTGTATGACATTGATTTTTAGTGATGAATTGGAGAATGATGGATTGCAAACACACTGGGGCATATTCTCAAGGACCTATCGCCGATTTATCGGCACTTTAGTGCCGCAAAAGTGGCGACAGATTTTTAACTCTATTCTCAAGCTGGTGCAAACTGCCGATATCGCCAGTTTTCCAGCGATAGCTGCGGCAAAAATCATCGCCACAGATGAGAGCTACAACTAATGCTAATGATATGAAGAGTAGGCGTTCCCAGGCAAAAACACACAAAAACACCATTTCGCGATATTCTCAACGACCAGCTAGATCGATGAAGCGATCCAAAAACAGGCGATAAGGTGCGTTAGCAGCCGGGATTTAACACCTGCCTTTTACTGGTGTTAAGCAGGACGACAACCTGCAGTATGAAAGGGAGCCCAGCCCAGAGCCATATCTGAAGACAAACACATGTCATGGAGCTACTGTTCATATAGCTCGGAGACCTAAAAGGGCCACAACACCCACTGCCACCACCCCTAGGCCCTCCCCCTCCCCCCGGGGACTACTACTGAGGCAGCGCAGAAAAAGACAGCTAACCTCCTGAAAACGGCATGGCCTCTCAGCCACACAATTGCAGACTGTGGGGAGAGGTGGGAACCAAGTATGTGTGAAGGGGGCAAGTCACCCATGAATAAGAATTTACACAATGCGAAGTGCGGCGGTGATGTGCTGGACAGACTTCAGTATGCAGAGTACAGACATGTCCATGTGTAGTGTTGTGGACAGTGAACGTAACCATGTTACCTCAGGCAGTGGGGAAGACCTCGGTCATGCAGCTTTGTTGTCTCCCTCCTGTAAGCGTAAGCGGAGTGGGCTGGGCAGGTGTATGCCAGTCCAGCATAGGAGTGTGAATAAATAGGCCGGGGCTCTGGGTGTGGTTCACTTCCGGGATGGCCAACGCGACTGCCAGGGCGGCGACCCTCACCCTGCCATGAGTCCGCCGCCATGACCGCCAGCATCCTAACCGGTTACTGGCCCTCCGTGAAGGTCCCCAGTGCAGCCAGTGGCACAGCACCGCAGAGTTATGTGTGTGCCGGCTACTGCTTTCGGCCTACACTGAGGTCAGCAGGTTCCTCAATTCAAATTGAGTCTTAATTTATTTATTACAAAGTCCAGTAGGCAACAGACATTGCTTCCAGTGCGGCCTGCCCGACGACGCATCACCACAGGCTGCGCACCCGCTGAGCTCATCAGGTGCCACTAACTCTGTGCAGCTCAGGTCAACGCCACGTGGCTGTGGGCCCTTGCTGACCGCTGCCTCCGGCCTACACTGCGGTCAGCAGGGCTCATACATATCAAATCAAATCCTGACCTGCAAGGACACGCCATCATCGCTGGCTGTGCACACGCCACCATCGCCAGGACCACCTCCAACCAACAACTGCCAGAGTCAGAGAGTATTACAGCCAGCCTATCAAAGTTGCTCACACCTGTCTCGGGTGCCATCATCAGCTTGATACCCTCCTCAGCTCTTCAGTTGCCACTAACTCAGTGCACCACAGAACATGGACCCTTTATGATTGAGTTTTGTGCTGTGGACAGCTGACGCAACAATGTCACCTCAGGCAGTGGGGAAGACCTGGGACGCTGATGGTGAAGATAAGGCCGGTGCACCACACTCCACTGCAGCTACAGCGGGAATATCCCAAAGGGACACAATCATTAACAATTACTTCACATGAGAACGCTCATCTCTGGTGCCCCTACCTCAGTGCAGCTCAAGTCATCGCCACGTGGCGGTAGGCCCGTGCCGGCTGCAGTGCATCCGGTGCCACTAACTCAGTGCACCACAAGTCATGGACCCTTTATGATTGAATCTGTTGTGTGTGATTCCAGATCTGGTGCCCCTACCTCAGTGGACTGCAAGTCATGGACCCTTTATGATTGAATCTTTTGTGTGTGATTCCAGATCTGGTGCCCCTACCTCAGTGGACTGCAAGTCATGGACCCTATATGATTGAATCTGTGTGTATGATCCGTAGATCACTGTTCTAGTTGTTTCCAGCACCAACCACTCCCTGAGGGCTGACTTACCCTCACACCACACCCATCCAGCACAGGCTATCTATCAACATCCAGAACTATAATTCTGGGATTTCTGTTCTTGCCAGCACCTGATTCCGCTTTCCCTTTCAACTTTTGTTTACAACGCATGAATCAAAAAACAGTTTTGGGTTTTTCTCTTCTCATTACTTTTCACAAATGCACTTTTTCATAACTTATTTTATAGCTCTTTTAAGGTACTAATAAAAAAAATAAGTATTTTAAGTCTTATATTCCCACTATCTCCATCTCTACACCTAGTTGGTGTTTTTCCTTTGGGGTCCTCTCATTCTGTTATCTTTAGCACTTACTGAATTTCCTTTTCTCTTGCAGCCTTGAGAAAGCCCTGGCTCAACTTGCCACATAGGGCGAAATACGTGTCGGCTGTCCCCCTTTTCTTAAAAACTTTTCAGCAAATATGACAAAAAAAGTGAAATGGATTTACCAAGTGACAAATGAAAATAAAACATCTATCTTCACTTAATCCTTTTTGGACTACTGTGTTGTGTCATCAAAGGGAATTATTCCAATTAATGTAATAGATCGTTTGAAGGGAGGAACATATGCTCACACCCTCACTCTTACTCGTCAATACGAGGCTAAAAGGTCCAAAGCCTTGAGCAACGTTCCTCCAGCACTTTTAGGAATTCATATCCAGCAGCAGGATCTCTGGACCGTTGGTTTTCCTTGAATCCAGTCACTGGACATGTGACCCTGATAATAAAAAGGGTCCGGGAGCACGTGCCCATATCCAGTTCCACTATCTAAGTGTGTCTGTGTGGTCATTATGTATGCATGATGGTCCTGGGCCCTACCATATTGTGGACAGCGGACGCAACCATGTCACCTCAGGCAGTGGCTAAGACATGAGACATGTAGCTTTGTCGTCCTCCCCCCCGTGACTGTAAGTAGAGTGGGCTGGGCCGGCATACGCCAGTCCAGTGTAGGGGTGTGAAGAATTTGCCCAGGGCTCTGAGCATGGTTCAGTTCTGGCCTGGACAAGGAAGTAACTAATTTGTGTGTCTCTGTTGTAGTGTCGGCACCACCTGGCCCGCAATCGACAATGTTGCAATGTAGCATGCACCCTGAGGGCGGGCTCGCATGAACAGAGAAATGAAGGAGCGCAAGACCACTCGGGGTCTTGGTTCATACATGCCAAGTGTTTTATGTATCTGTAATGCTGCAGCATTAGCCAAATGCCTAGCCCTACTCACAGCGAGAGTTCAGCCACGCATTGACTCTACATCTGTGTCTGCCCTATTCCTACCATTGGCCTACACTCACGTGGCCGCCCACCTTCAATGGCCAACATCACAGTGTCGTTGTCAGGCTTGTGGACATGTGCAGACAGGCATGACAATGGTGTGCCGTAGGAGTGCAAGTGATGTAACTGCGCTGCGCACACAAGTAAATAGGCTCAGGGGTACACGTAGTGATGCCACACATTTGCCACATGCAAGACATGTCACACATGAATCCCAAAGTCGCACACATCCCACCCCAACAAGCCACATCACATTTCCTGAATGCAAGCAGATTACAAACTAACACTAGGGATGAACGCTCCTTTGTCTGAACTATCAGGCGGAACCACAGCTGCACCTCCAACCTCGGAATTGCATGTGCCCGGCACCCCCTGACAGATACTATAGCAGCTGATGCCGACTCCCACACAGCCCAACGAGAGACCAACGTATACACACCCCACACACATAAGTCCTTGCTCAAAGTTATCTTGCATGGAATGGCCTTCACACTTACTGCCACACCATCCCAGGCGTTCAACCATTGCACACTAAAACAACTCATTGATCCGAGCTGTGGCATTTCATCCACAGAACTGGCACAGATCAGAACAGTGCCGCTTCAACCAGAGCCACTTACGCAATGGCAGAACATCTCAGACACATGCACAACACCTTTCACGTGGAACTGTACCGTGCACGTATGCTGCATTTACTGGGGGCACTGCCATTGGCAGTGCTGCGGACCAGTTACCGGCTAAGCTTCAGCCTTGCCAACGTCACCTGCATTCAGCCTGTGTTGCACTGTCGATCGTGCATATTCGAGAGGTCCATGGATGTCTGCCTATCTAACAGGACGGTAGCTGAACTGGATTTTGACATGCGTGTGCGCCCCCTGTTGGCCCACGACCAGGAGTGTCACTGTGATACCCGTTTATGGGAAGCATTGATACTTGGCATACATGCTGGCAGCTGGACCTGGGAGATTGCACAACTCCTCGTGTGCAGTGACCACATTAAACCACTCCCCTATTGGGCTGTAGTGCTAATTGGTGAAAGGGGGTGGACACAACACATCTGTCCAGACCTGCTAATGGATCGACTCGCGGTCCTATTTGATGAAGTCGACAACGACCTCATGTTGGAAATGATAGCCTACGAAGCTGCAATCGCTTTCATGGATGAGTAACTACGTACCTGCAGCCACAACAGATTGTAACCCATTGCACATGTCCCAACACCTTGTTGCATCTTGGAGATCTGGTCACATATCCCCTGGACATGGCTGCATTCGCCTGGACTCCGAATACATGAGCGGACATCAATGCGGGTTAACACACACCTGTGAAAGGTGAGGCACTCCCCCGGAGTGGACAGCGGCGCTTGGAAATGTTCCTCATTCTAACATACTGCTGCATTGGTCACCATGTTGTGGCACATATTTTGCCCTTACTGACACGCATATGCTAATAAAGTCTACGCACCTTCACTTGTATTCAACTGTGATGAGTGTTGATTTGAAAGACAATGTGTGTCTCACTGTCTATCTCGGTCACAGCCATACATGCACATTGATAGCATTACCCATGGAGTACCTTTTTGTGGAATCACTGTCCCTACATTCATCCATAATTTCATACTTGATTGATCATAGCCATGACACATCTGTATGAATTTGAATGTGTTGAAGCTGGGCCAGTACAGGGCCATGCCAACCCCACTGTACATTGTTGCCCCATGGAGGGCTAGCCAGAGTCCTTTAGGGATTGACAAGTTCATCTGGAGTGGAAGACTACAGTCCGCAGTGTGATTGCTGTGTCATTGGTAAACAAACAAAATATGGCAGTCCATGTCGAGGTCCAAGGTGAGTGTCGCTGAGTGTATAAGGTGACAGTGGAAGGTGTTATTCCACGGCATGATGCAGAGGGCAGAACCAAGCTGAAACCGGCCATATGGCAGAGATGAATGCTACCACTTCATTCTTGCCACAAAGCCAGATTCATCATCATCTTCGTCCTCTGATGTGTCAGGTGCCTCACATGCGGGTGGTGGTGTTTAGTCTGCATCACTATGTGGCAGTGACACATCAGGGGCCGGAGGTGAAATGTCTGCCACACTGTGTGGCACTGACACTTTAGGGGGTGGAGATGTGGGTGGAGTAGTAGCACCAGCATTCATCCGTGCCAGGCCTTGTGGTGGCGATGCCATGACGAGGATCTGCAGGTTATGGAAGATCCCTGCTACATCTCACTGGTGTGTAGCCATGGCAAACATTCTTTCCGCCTGCATACGCTCCAAGTTCTCCATTATTCTCCTTATGTGTCCCAAATCCGCTGGAGCCACTTTGACTAGACAGTTGTTCTTGGCTCAGAGTCATGACTCCAGCGATGTCAGCCATGGATTGTTGGAGAGCATTGGGCGGACAGTGGGTGTCTGTTAGGGACTGTAAGTCATCCCTGATGGGGCTTAGAACCCACGTATGGCATCTAGTTTGGCGGCCATGAGGTCGAACCCCACCCGCAGCTGATCAGCCATCTTCTCCTGGCATCCTAACACACGGCGTTGAAACGCCATGTGTTGCTCGTGGGGGTCCTGGGAGACAGCCGTGGTGGTGGCTGCTTCCTGCTGTGTGGTCTGTGCAGGGGATTGGGTCTCATTGATGCAGCTGGGCTGCCTTGCTCCTGGAGGTGGGGTGCCGGAACTGTCCATGAGCTGTTGGAGGGCGTTGGAGTAGATGTTGGGGAGGTCCTCTTCATCATCTGTGCTGTGTTGTTGGGTCTGGACTGCAGGACGTGTTGATTCTCCCTCTGCAATGTGAAGGGGAGATGCAGATTGATATTGTGTTCACATGTATGTTCAAGCATTGTACAAGTTTACTGTCAGACTGCATGACAATGTACATTGTGACTAGGGGTGGGAGGAATTTGTGTAGTAGCGCTCCACAAATCTCCAAAAAACGGTAAAAAATCTCAGCGAGCACGCAAAAGTCCTGCGAACACACGGAATTGCTTGTTCCGCCCATTCGCGATGCTTTTTTCCTGTTTGCGAACTCTGTTTGCGTGCTCCGGAGAAATATCTCGCAAACACGCATTTTGAAAGCGCGAACAAGAACGAAATTCCGTGAAGCCGCAGAACACGAAGTTACCCAAATTCAACAAAATTTATCGCCCAAGCCTAATTGTGACTGTTTGTGAAGAGATGCCTATTTGATGCGGGACAGTTGACATTTCTACACCATCAGGGATGTGAGGTTGTACTTGTACATTATCATCTCACAGTTTCCTGCAATGCCAAATGCGAATGGCCATTTTCTACACACTAGCGGCAGCAGTTGTGTCCTTGGGTCTGTTGTAAAAGTGTTGCAGTTTATACCACATTGTTGTCAATGTTGAGGTGCTCTGATTCTTATGTGTGTGTGCTGCATTGTGGGTGAGTAGCCCCTTCAGCTCTGTTTTTGCTGGCCCTTATCCCTTTCAGGCGGTGTGCCTTTCACTTATGTGCTTATACAGTGCTGAGATGTTGCAGACTTGGGTAAATTGGGCTCTTGGTCGGAGTTGTGACTCTTGTGCATGGTTTGTCCGCAGATGAGCTATGCTTAATTGTGTATGTGTGCCATTGTGCCCATCTCCCCCCGTCATCCCAGTCCCTGGTTGCTAATCACCCTGTTGCTGTTGGCTCAGGTCATGTTGTGCAGTGTCCGGTCCCCCAACTCCTGCCACCGACTCCCCAATGATGGTCCCATGCTGGTCCTCCGTGGGGCTTGTGGGGTTCTGTTAGTCCTCTGTACTTGCTCTGGCTACCTCCATGGTGCTTCGCAGTTGTTTGTGTCTTGTTTGTGTTTTTGGTTGCCGCTTTTATAGTGGTTTTGCCTGTCTGACTTGTGGGAATTGCAGGCCTGGCGCTGCTTCTTGCTGAATTTTTTATCGCAGTTGGGCCCATCGCAACTTTTTTCACGTTCAGGTTTAGATTTTTATCACCATCCAGGTGATTTTATCGTGGACATTTGACGTATTATCGGGAAACTATTACATGTTACCGTCGTGTTGTGAATATGACGTTAACACAGAGTTATTTTCCCGCGGTGGACGGCGATATGAAAAATTGTGTTAACCTATTTTGGCGATGATTATTCCACATTCTTGAGAATATCCCCCATTGTTTCTTTTTAATTGTTGCATGTTCTTAATCCCTGTATATTATCTGACATGAAGATGGTACATTTTACTGTTCTTTATGCAAATAAATATGAAGATTTTTTCAAAATAAGGTGACAGAGTCAATCGGTCTTTGATTGTGTTGAGGTTGTCTACTGTATATTATCATTTAGTGCGCTTCCATTCAGCCCAGGGTTGCAGAATTTGGGTTTTACAACAGTGAATTAGCTCAAAAGGGAAATTCTGCAGTTCTAGGTATATCGCGACCCTGTCTCTTTTGGCAGTGAAGGATGACTTTCCCTATTTTTGGATTATTATCACTACTCCATTACTCTGGCTAACAGAACACAAATTAATCCACTTAATATGGTTATACTGTATTTGCTGCTTGTTCCTTTTCCACATTTAACCCACCTGGCTGCTTAGTGCCAAGGTTCATGATGTAACGTCATTCCAATTTCTTCAGCATTTTTTCCAAGTCCCCACCTCGTCTCTGTGGTGTTACTCTGTCTATACCAAAGTATGACAACACTTCTGTGATAGATTCATGTCTTGTTGAAAGTGGCGCAATACCGTGTAGGTGAAATGCCTATTTTGTTTTGGCTTGTAGATGTTCCAATCCATGCTTCTTTAAAGGGAGGACAGGGCTCCTTACATATTTGAGCTCACAAGGACAGCTCAAGGTCCACTATAAATAATTTTTTCCTAAATTGTCCTGGAGAAGGAGTGTTTTCTAGGACCAGACTCTAGGTGCATAGATTGAAAATGCATTTTTCATGGTCTGTGTTACAGGAGAGCCCTGGGAAATAGTGACAACACTTCAGAGGGACCGTGTACCTACATGGGGTCCATTTCAAGCCCAAAAGGCCATCGATGTCTGTGAGGTATAGAAGACTCAGGGCCCCTCATCACATTGTGCATGGGGCCCAATTGTTTTGGGTCAAGTCACTGTCTCTCAGCGGTGTCCGCCATTGATCAGAGGTAGGGAGCTGGGGCAGGAAGTGGGAGGACATAGGGAGAATTGGGTATATAAAAATAAAATACAAAGGTACCTTTTTGCTGCATCCTTGTCTCGTCTCTCCTCCGTAGTCCTCCCTCTCTCGGCCACAGGAAGCACACCCAGGCTCCCAGTCAGCCAATCACAAAGCTACCTTAGCAGCGTTGTGATTGGCCTGAGTGTCGTGTTTCTGCGCTCAGACGCCGACTGAGGGCCTGGGCATGTTCTCCACGTGGGCTGCGATGCAGCCTGCTTGGGGAACGCCTGCTTGGAGAACATGCAAAGTGTGCAAGACTGTTTCAGGAGGCCCGAGAGGGCCGGCCAAGCAATCATTGTGCACTTAGGAGGGTGCTGCCTACCACTCCCCCCTGCTCCTGCCCCGCCACATCATGCAAAGCTGCGGAAGTAGGAGAAAATAAAATGATAATACCACAAGTTATTATCATTTTATTTTCCCTTTGTTTCACCGCAGCAAAGCAGTGAGGTGAAGCTCCTCCGCCTTGGTGAAGGAGCCACCTCTGGATTTTGGACCTTGGTCCAGAGGGCAGTGGTAACAAGTGTCCTAGACTGACCCGTAGGAGGGAGAGCCCTGCCTCTTAGAGCTGTACCAGCTGAGCACAGTTCCTTGTGCAGGAAAGGCTGCATGCATCACCCCCGGACCCCAGGAGGGCGGTAACCCCCCCCTCCCCCCGCGGCTGCCGTCTCTCTTCTGCGCTAATGCGCTCCGAGCAGCCCAATCCGTCCCGGATCCATACCGCAGACACTCGAGAGCGTTGCGGAGCCAATCTTGCTGTAATAATCTTTCTTGATCGCGAGAATGTGCCTCATTAAGCCTTAAATGTTTTTTTTTAATATTTAATCATTCTCCGCAGTGGTTCCTGGCTCTTCAGACCCTGCAGCCCAGGAAAATGAAGTGAATAGAACACGATCTGTCGCTGGATTCGGCTCAAGGCGCTACATCATATGGGGGGACGTGGAGTCCTGGAAGGTGGTCCTGCATTTCCCAACTTCACTTGTGCCTGCAATTGAAAATGTTTGCTTTCCTTCTGGAAATAGACAGCCATCCTTGGATGGCTAATTTAGATCGTTATCAGATGAAGTTTCATCAATTGAGTGTCTTGTGTGAAAAGCCTCTGTGCCAGGATGCCTGCTTGCCTGCTTGAAATGCAAATGTGTGCTATTAAGGTAATCTGCAAGTGTGAAGGGTGTTTGGGAGCTGGTTCTGACTTTAATTGCTGCAATCACTCCAAGCATTGGGATGACAAAGAGTTGGGTTTTTGGAGTAGTAATGCAAAGAGTTAACAACTGGGCTGTGATGTGCTGCTTTTAATTGTAACTGCATTTACACAGTCCTTAGTACCCTTAGGGAGGTGATTGAAGGGACAGATAGATAAAAAAAACATTGCATTACATACACACTGGTATTACTAAAATCAACATTTTGGAAACAAGATTTTATCGTAAAACTTTTTGCGCATTTTATAGCAGTCTCTCTTACCCTGTGTGTAATGCAAGTATAAAAGAATGACTTACATATTCACAGTGCTTTCTGTCACATGCTGTGTCCTATTAGCACTAAAAATACACGTCACTATTCTCCACTGCACAAATCAAGATTTAATTCTGTGTCTCTCTGGTTACACACAGACCTCTGCACTGCATTACCTAATAGAGGTTTCATAATGTACTACAGTGCACTTCCCACTGAGTAACAACCTTTAACAATGTATTTTTCATTTACGCTGCCCATTATTATATATGTAGTTATCTGATGGTGAAAGACCTAAAAAACAAGCAGAATATTTTGAGGCTTAGTTATGAGAGGCTTGCATCGCCAGAGCATCACTCTTTTTGAGGTTCCGGCGGCGCAAGCGTCTCAACCATACCTATGAGGCAGTGCAAAGCCTCCTCCATGGCTTTGCATGGCCTCATAGATATAACACAAAGCAGCTCAAGTCACTGCGCTGCCTTACTCTGCATCAATGTTTTCATTTCTCCTAATTTTTTCTGCTTTTCATGTGTGCTACATTCTGCCGCTCATATAGAAACAGGAAAAGGCCTCTCAGGATTGTTTTTTGTGAAGGAAGGTGCCCCTCCTGTACAAAACAATCCTGCCTATGTTGGTGCCAGGCAGCAAGTTGTGCACCAACACAAGGGAAAGGGACAGGAATGCACCATATTTCATAAATAAGGTGCATTCTTGCCCTTTCACATTGGCGTAGAGCAGCGCAGCAAGAAGACTCGCAGTGCTGCCCGAGGCCAGTTCCTCATAAATGAGGCCTTTGTTTTTAGCTACACCTTTGGCTGCACCCATCGCTCACTGACATTTGGTTTGCTACACACTGTTTAATATTATTTCCCCATCGTAAAAGTTATTTGCTGTGGGAATTGGGGCGTTTATTGTTGTTGATAGTTGTCAATGATGAGGAGTACCAAGTTCTAGAAATATTTGTCGGCGGGTCCTTACGCCTAAAAGATATTTGACAAGGGGGTCCCGGCATCAAAAAGTTTGAAGACCTCTGATCTAGAGTCAGGTAGAGAGGAGGGACCCGGTACTTCCCCCTTGTTCCTGAACGTGTCCAGCTTGAACATCCTACTGAGTATTGTTGTTCCAGAAACCGCTGTTACTTCACTCATTGCAGACTGATTACATGTCATGAAAGACGAAAAAGAGCCCTCCTGGCTGTTGGCCATGTGCAGGTCTCAAGCAGGATGTGGTTGTGATGCCTGAGAAGCTGTTCCTGGATTTTCGTTTTCGAACATCTAATAATAACCTGAGGGAGTATTTCCGAGAAAGTCACGCAGAGCAGCAAGTCACCTTACTGTACTGCGTGACAGGGACAGGGCAGGAATCCACCGTATTTAAGTTAGTAGGGCGCTTCCTGACTTTCCCCTTGCGCTGGTGCCCTTTTGGCAGTCTAGCGTCAACGCAGGCACTCTTGCACCATGCTGCAAAGGTAGCTGTGCTGCATGCAGGATTGTTTTTGTGCAGCAAGAAAAACCTTCCTGCACCAAAACCATCCTGGATGCGTATTCCTCTTTTTAGGTGCCTTGTAGGATGCAGCACATATAGAGGAATAAATGAGGACATTTCTACTTGTTACGCCTCCCCCGGGAAGGTGTAAGATTTTGGTGCATCCCCAGGTTAACAAGTACTTGCAAATCTAGGGCTGCATCAAAATCCATTGGTGTTGCGCGGGAATACACACGCAACGCCTTCTTAAGGCAGAGTAATGCAACTCAGCAATTTGTGCTTTGCGTGGCTTCAAAAATCCTTCTTCAGGTTTGCGTCACCCTTGTACCACATTGCGTGGTTCAAGAGTGACGTGACCTGCCTCATAAATAGACCCGCTGGTCTCTTACGTATGTATCCACCTCATTACCAAAACCGTAATTAGCTGCCAACGCTCAATGGGTAGCATCTTAAGTATTGATGGGTTCGTTGAACAGCCGCCAACGCTCAAAGTGTACCATTGTAAGTATAGATGGGTTAGTTGATCAGCCGCCAACGCTCAAAGGGTAGCATCGTAAGTATAGATGGGTTAGTTGATCAGCCGCCAACGCTTAATGGGTAGCCTCGTAAGGATTGATGGTTTAGTTGATCACCGGCCAACGCCCAAAGGGTAGCATCGTAAGTACAGATGGGTTAGTTGATCAATCAATCAATCATGGAATTTATATCGAGCACTACTCACCCGGAAGGGTCTCAAGGCGCTTGGGGGAGGGGGTCTGCTACTGCTCGAACAGCCAGGTCTTGAGCTGTTTCCTGAAGGCGAGGTGGTCCTGGGTCAGCCGCAGGTGGACGGGCAGGGAGTTCCATGTCTTAGCCGCCAGGTAGGAGAAGGATCTTCCTCCGGCGGTGGCTCTCTGGATGCGAGGGACGACGGCGAGGGCGAGGTTCGCGGATCGTAGCTGTCGGGTGGGCGTGTAGAAGGTCAGGCGGTCGTTGAGGTACCTTGGGCCCAGGTCGTGGAGGGATTTGTGTGCGTGGTGAGGAGTCTGAACGTGATCCTTTTGTTGACAGGGAGCCAGTGCAGGTCTCTCAGGTGGCTCGAGATGTGGCTGCGTCGGGGGGCGTCCAGGATGAGACGGGCGGAGGCGTTCTGGATACGCTGAAGTCTTTTCTGAAGCTTGGCTGTTGTACCGGCGTAGAGGGTGTTTCCGTAGTCTAGTCTGCTGGTGACGAGGGCCTGGGTGACAGTCTTCCTGGTCTCGGTCGGGATCCATCTGAAGATCTTGCGGAGCATGCGGAGGTTGTGGAAGCAAGATGAGGAGACGGCGTTGACTTGTCTGGTCATCGATAGGGAGGAGTCCAGGATGACGCCCAAGTTGCGTGCGTGGTCCGTTGGCTTGGGTGCGGTGCCCAGGGCCGGGGGCCACCAGGAGTCGTCCCATGCGGAGGGCGACGGTCCCAGGATGAGGACTTCTGTCTTGTCCGTGTTCAACTTCAGGCGGCTGATGTTCATCCATTCGGCGACATCTTTCATCCCTTCGTGTAGGTCGGCTTTGGCGGTGTCGGGGTCTCTGGTGAGGGAGAGAATCAGCTGGGTGTCATCGGCGTAGGAAAGGATGTTGAGGTTGTGTTGGCGTGCGATGGCAGCAAGGGGTTTCATGTAGATGTTGAAGAGAGTAGGGCTGAGCGACGATCCTTGCGGGACGCCGCAGATGACTTCGGTGGCCTCAGAGCGGAACGGAGGGAGGCGTACTCTCTGTGTTCTGCCGGAGAGGTATGAGATGATCCATTCCAGAGCATTCCCCTGGATGCCAGTGTCGTTAAGGCGTTGGACTAGGGTGCGGTGGCAGACAGTGTCAAATGCTGCGGAGAGGTCAAGGAGGATGAGTGCCGCTGTTTCACCTTTGTCGAGCAGGGCTCGGATGTCGTCGGTGGCTGCGATGAGGGCGGTCTCGGTGCTGTGGTTGGCTCTGAATCCGGATTGCGATGGGTCGAGGGATCCGTTCGTCTCGAGGAAGGCGGCCAGCTGCTTGTTGACGACCTTCTCGATGACTTTGGCAGGGAATGGAAGGAGCGAGATTGGGCGGAAGTTCTTGAGGTCGGTCGGGTCCGCTGTTGGTTTCTTCAGTAGTGCGCTGAGCTCGGCGTGCTTCCAGCTCTCCGGGAAGGTGGCTGTGTCGAAGGAGGCGTTGATGATGTCTCGGAGGTGGGGTGCGATGGTAGAGGCGGCCTTGTTGAAGACATGGTGGGGGCATGGGTCGGTCGGAGATCCGGAGTGGATGGTGTTCATCATGCGTGTCGTGTCTTCGGGGGTCACTTTGGTCCATGTCTGGAGGATAGCGGCGGGGTGCGTAGGTTCGGTCGATGGGTGCGGGGGTGGAGCGCCGAAACTGTTGTGGATGTTGGCGATCTTGCGGTGGAAGTACGAGGCGAGGGAGTCGCAGAGGTCCTGCGAGGGAGTGATGTCGTTGTTGCCGGTGCTGGGGTCGGAGAACTCCTTGACGATGTTGAAGAGCTCCTTGCTGTCATGGGCGTTCTTGTCCAGTCGTTCCTTCAAAGATTTCTTCTTGGTGGTGCGGATGAGCTGGTGATGTCTGCGGGTGGCGAGTTTGAGGGCGGTCATGTTGTCGGTGGTCTTGTCGAGGAGCCAGGCCTTCTCGAGGGTGCGGCAGGCCTTCTTGGAGTCCTTGAGTTCGTCGGTGAACCAGGGGGCTTTCTTGCTTCTGGGCCTGGTGAGTGGGTTCCTCAGTGGGGCGAGGTCGTTGGCACAGGAGGTCAGCCATTGCGTGAGGTCGAGGGCTGCTGTGTTAGGGTCCGTTGTCCTGACCGGTGGGTTCTGGCTGAGGGAGGTGGTGAGCTGGTCGACGGTGATCTTGCTCCAGTTTCTGTGGGGAACCTGCTTCGGGTGGTGGTGGACCGTGTTCTTCTTGAAGCTGAAGTGGACGCAGCTGTGGTCAGTCCAGTGGAGTCCGGTGCAGTGGCTGAAGGTGACGTGCTTGCTGGATGAGAAGAGGGGGTCGAGCGTGTGGCCGGCGTAGTGGGTGGGGGTGTTGACCAGTTGCTGGAGTCCGAGGTTGGCGAGGTTGTCCAGCAGGGTGGTCGTGTTGCGGTCGTTGTTGTTCTCCAGGTGGAAGTTGAGGTCCCCGAGGAGGATGTAGTCGGCGGAGGGGAGGGCGTGAGGGCTGATGAAGTCTGTGATGTCTTCGCAGTACGGTGCGCGTGGTCCCGGGGGTCTGTAGATGAGGGTGCCTCTGAGGGTAGTCTTGGGGTCGGTGTGGATCTGGAAGTGCAGGTATTCGGCGGTGTTGAATGCGTTGGTGGAGTCAGTCGAGATGCGAATGGTGCTTTTGTGTACGATGGCGATCCCTCCTCCGGTCTGGTTGTTGCGATCCCTCCTGATGATCTTGTAGCCGTCCGGGATGGCTATGGCGATGTCGGGGGCTGAGGAGTCGTTCATCCAGGTTTCTGTGAGGAAGGCGACGTCTGGAGATGCGGTGTCGAGGAGGTTCCAGAGTTCCACGGCGTGCCTGTGGACGGAGCGGGTGTTAATCAGGATGCACTTGAGGTGGTTGCTGTTGTCCGTCTTGGTGGGCGTGATGCTTGTTTGGAGGCAGGAGAAGTTGCAGGCTCGGCAGACGAAGGGTCCATGGGTGCGTCGCGGGGACGCTCGGTAGCATCCGGGGGCTCGGGCGGTTTTGAGTGCGATGAGCGTAGCGAAGTCGTAGGTCCTGCGGGGGGGCTGGCGGGCGCGGGGGCCAGGGGGTCTGGCACTGGGCGCGGTCCAGGCGCGGACGGGCGCAGACGGGCTTACCTTTGGCGCACCTTCGGCGCTCAGTCGGCGCTCCCGCTGCGCGGTCGCGGAGGGGGTGACATAAATAAGGAGCCGGGAGGGAGGGTCAGCGGGAGGCGGGAGCGGGGTGGCCAATGGGCAGGGAGGGGGGGCGGGCCGGAGGTGGAGGTGGGGGTGGGAGGAGGTGCCTGGGGCAGCGGCAGCGGGAAAAACGGCGGGAAGCGGCGGAGCAGGCAGGAAGTCACCCGGTGCCCAGCTGAGGTCAGCAGGTAGGAGGAATGAAGGCGGCGGCGTCAGGTAAGTGGCGGGAAGAAGATGCGGAGATCAGGCGTCAGGCAGCGGAGGCAGGTAAGTGGCAGAGCAGTGGCGGGGAGCGTCCGTTCTGTGAGGCACAGGAGGTCGCCAACGCACAAAGGGTAGCATCGTAAGAATAGATGGGTTAGTTGATCAGCCGCCAGCGCTCACAGGGTAGCATCATAAGTATAGATGGGTTAGTTGATCAGCCACCAACGCTCAAAGGGTAGCATCGTAAGAATAGATGGGTTCGTTGATCAGGCACCAACGCTCAATGGGAAGCATCGTAAGTATAGTTGGGTTTGTTGATTAGCCTCCAACGCACAAAGGGTAGCATCATATGTATAGATTGGTTAGTTCATCAGCCACCAACGCTCAAAGGGTAGCATCATAAGTATAGATCAGTTAGTTGATCAGCCGCCAACGCTCAAAGGGTAGCATTGTAAGTATAGATGGGTTAGTTGATCAGCCGCCAACGCTCAAAGGGTAGCATTGTAAGTATAGATGGGTTAGTTGATCAGCCGCCAACGCTCAAAGGGTAGCATCGCAAGTATAGATTGGTTAGTTGATCAGCCACCAACGCTCAAAGGGTAGCATTGTAAGTATAGATGGGTTAGTTGATCAGCCGCCAACGCTCAAAGGGTAGCATCGCAAGTATAGATTGGTTAGTTGATCAGCCACCAACGCTCAAAGGGTAGCATTGTAAGTATAGATGGGTTAGTTCAGCATCCACCAACACTCAACGGGTAGCATTGTAAGTATAAATGGGTTAGTTCGGCGGCCGCCAACGTTCAAAGTGTAGCATTGTAAGTATAGATGGGTTAGTTGATCAGCCACAAACGCTCAAAGGGTAGCATTGTAAGTATAGATGGGTTACTTCAGCGGCCGCCAACGCTCAAAGGGTAGCATCATAATTATAGATGGGTTAGTTGATCAGCCACCAACGCTCAAAGGGTAGCATTGTAAGTATAGATGGGTTCGTTGATCAGCCTCCGACGCTCAAAGGGTAGCATTGTAAGTATAGATGGGTTAGTTGATCAGCCGCCAATGCTCAAAGGGTAACATTGTAGGTATAGATGGGTTTGTTGATCAGCCGCAAGCGCTCAAAGGGTAGCATCATAAGTATAGATGGGTTCGTTGATCAGCTGCCAACGCTCAAAGGGTAGCATCATAAGTATAGATGGGTTAGTTTATCAGCCGCCAATGCTCAAAGGGTAACATTGTAAGTATAGATGGGTTCGATGATCAGCCGCAAGCGCTCAAAGGGTAGCATTATAAGTATAGATGGGTTCGTTGATCAGCTGCCAACGCTCAAAGGGTAGCATCGTAAGAATAGATGGGTTAGTTGATCAGCCGCCAACGCTCAAAGGTTAGCATGATAAGTATAGATGGGTTAGTTTATCAGCCGCCTATGCTCAAAGGGTAACATTGTAAGTATAGATGGGTTCGTTGATCAGCCGCAAGCGCTCAAAGGGTAGCATCATAAGTATAGATGGGTTAGTTGATCAGCCGCCAATGCTCAAAGGGTAGCATTGTAAGTATAGATGGGTTAGTTCAGCGGCTGCCAATGCTCAAAGGGTAGCATTGTAAGTATAGATGGGTTAGTTCAGCAGCCGCCAACGCTCAAAGGGCAGCACCGTAAGTATAGATGGGTTAGTTGATCATCCGCCAATGGTCAAAGGGTAGCATCATAAGTATAGATGGGTTAGTTGATCAACCGCTAACGCTCAAAGGGTAGCATTGTAAGTATAGATGGCTTACTTCACCGGCCGCCAACGCTCAAAGGGTAGCATCGTAACTATAGATGGGTTAGTTGATCAGCCGCCAACGCACATAGGGTAGCATCATTGGAATAGATGGGTTTGTTGATCAGCCTCCCACGCACAAAGGGTAGCATTGAAAGTATAGATGGGTTGTTAGAAATGGGGGTCTTTGGTTGGCAGTGAATGGCCACTGTCCAAGCAGGGACCCTTCTTCCTAAGTCAGAGTGAAGGGCTGCACCCCTTTGACAACCCCTGCTCCACCCTGTGGTAATGTAGCACGAGCAGTTAGGCTAATCTCAGAGGCAGTGTGTTAAGCGTTTATGACCATACACAGTAATACAGTGAGGAACACTACAAAGGGACACAACACAGGTAGGTATCAAAAAATAGTTATCTTTATGTATAGGCTTATCACAAGACCAAATAACAAGAAATCCACAATACTGTGCAAATATAATTCTCTCTGGATGCTGCAAAAATAGTTCAAATGGGGAATGCAAAGTTCAGTTCAGGGCAAGGGTCTCTGCGACCCTTTTACTCACAGTTCCGGGATGTTGTTGTCAATAATCCACAAAAATGCCGCTACGGCGGGATAGCAATGTTTTTCCTCACGCTCTTGGTCGCGGCCGCTCACTCACGGGTGTTAGCGACAATTGTGAGGACCGCAAACGTGCGGGGCGATGATCAGGCCAGCGAGCCCTTAGTGACAGCAACAAGATTAATTTCTTGACGCTTCGTTGCTGCGGCGGCTCGCTAACGGGCCTTAGCGACAATTTCGAGGCCCGCGAGCGTGCGGGGTGATGATCAGGCCAGCGAACCTTCAGCAGCAGCCACGCGATGATTTTCCTGACGCTCTGAGGCTGTGGCGATAATTTTGAGGCCCGCAAACGTACGGAGCGATGATCAGGCCAGCGAGCCCTCAGCGGCAGCAGTGCGATGATTTTCTTGACGCTCCTCGGCTGCGGCGGCTCGCTAACAGGCCTTAGCGACAAAATGAAGTCTACTGGTCCTGAGACTTCAGTCAGGAGGCTAGTTCTCTCTCTAGCCCATGGGTGATTGCAGGTTCAAGATTAAAAAGTTCTCTTACAGCTGCTTTTCCCCTCTTATTTCCAGTCCAATGAAAACCACTGCAGGCCAATCCAGGGAACAGCACACAACACCAGGACAGTCCTCTCCTGCATCTTCCTTCAGTTCCACGGACAGAGGTTCGTCTTGAGATCCAGGGCAATACAATTTGTAGGGGTTTCAGCACAGATATTTATACCCCAAAAAGTATTTGTTCTCAGAAGCTACAAGTCACTGAACCCAGCCAGAACCAGTTCTGCCCAGTCCTGGAGCACTTTGTTTACCAGGCTGCATCCTTCCTTTCAGAAAGAGGGGGCATGCCATCAGACGCACAGTGGGAGGTGGAGCCAGCAATCACCTTGCCAGCCACAGCCCTATTCAGGTCCAGGAGCTACCCCTCCCTACACTCCAATGCAGATCTCTCTATTCAACCCAGGTCTGACTCAGCCTGCCCTGTCCCTCCAAAACCAGACAGCCAATACACATAACAGCAGAGCACACTGGAAGGCTTAGGCAAGAAAATACCTACTTTCTAAAAGTGGTATTTTCAAACACAGAATATAAAAATAAACTTCACTAAAAGATGTATTTTAATGTTCTGAGCTCAGGCATACTAAATTTATTTTTCTACCATGTTCTATGGGTCAGTTAGGACTATAGAATGTAATAGCCAAACCTCCCATTCTGGCCTATGGGGAACAGGTAGCCTTACAGTAGTGAAAATCGAAATTGGGTGTAATTCACTACCAGGACATGCTACACACATCAGAACATGTTCTACCTTACACATACAATGCACCCTACCATAGGGGGGCTTAAATGATGCCAAGGGAAGGTTCAGGGGTTGGGAAGTGGGTGCACTTCACAGCCAAGATGGCAGTTCTAGACTGCACGCAGACACTGCAGTGGCAGGTCTGAGACACATTTTACAAGCTGCTTCTGTGGGTGGCGCAAACCAGCGCTGCAGGCCCACCAGCAGCATTTGGTTTACCAGCCCTGGGCACACACATGCCACATTACTAGGGACTAACAGGTAGATCAAATAAGCCAATCAGGGATACATCAATTCATATGTCATCTTTACACAGGGAGTATCCGCGCTGCGGAACTAATGGCAGTGGCGCAGCGCACAGAGCATCTATCACCAGAAAAACAGAGGAGGCACAGCGAGAAAAATGGAAGTGAGACTCACGCCAATGGTGCCAGGTCTAACATGGGTTAGTTCAGCGGCCGCCAACGCTCAAAGTGTAGCATCGTAAGAATAGATAGGTTAGTTGATTGGTATTGGTATTGGTAGGGGTTTTTTATAGAGCGCACAACTCACCCTGGGGCATCTAGGCGCTAAACTGGTAGAATGCGGGAAAAAAAAGTAACCACAGTGACCGGGAACCAATTAGAACAGGAAAGTTTTTAATTTCTTCCTGAAAGTAGTCAGTGACTGAGTATTGCGGACTGCTAACGGAAGTTTGTTCCAATAGTTAGGGGCTAAAAATGAGAAGGATCTACCTTGATCAGCTGTCAACGCTAAAAGGGTAGCATCATAAGTACAGATGAGTTGGTTGATCAGCCGCCAACGCTCAAGGGGTATTATCGTAAGTATAGATGGGTTTGTTGATCAGCTTCCAATGCCCAAAGGGTAGCATTGTAAGTATTGATGGGTTAGTTCAGCGGCCGCCAACGCTCAAAGGGTAGCATCGTAAGTATTGATGGGTTAGTTTATCATCCACCAATGCTCAAAGGGTAGCATCATAAGTATGGATGGGTTAGTTGATCAGCTGCCAATGCTCAAAGGGTAGCATCATAAGTATGGATGGGTTAGTTGATCAGCCGCCTATGTTCAAAGGGTAGCATTGTAAGTATAGATGGGTTTATTGATCAGCTGCAAGCGCTCAAAGGGTAGCATCGTAAGTATAGATCGGTTAGTTGAACAGCCACCAACGCTCAATGGGTAGCATCGTAAGTATAAATGGGTTGGTTGATCAGCCACAAACGCTCAGAGAGTAGCGTCGCATGTATAGATCGGTTAGTTGATCAGCCGCCAATGCTCCAAGGGTAGCATTGTAAGTAAAGATGGGTTCGTTGATCCGCCGCAAGAGTTCAAAAGGTAGCATCATAAGTATTGATGGATTAGTTGATCAACCGCCATCGCTCAATGGGTAGCATCTTAATTATTGATGGGTTAGTTGAACAGCAGCCAACGTTCAAAGGGTGGCATGATAAGTATAGATTGGTTCGTTGATCAGCCGCCAACGCTCAAAGTATAGCATCTTAAGTATTGATGGGTTAGTTGTAAGTATAGACGGGTTCGTTGATCAGCTGCCAACGCTCAAAGGGTAGCATTTTAAGTATTGATGGGTTAGTTGAACAGCCGCCAACGCTCAAAGGGTAGCATCATAAGTATAGATGGGTACATTGATCAGCCACCAATGCTCAAATGGTAGCATCGTAAATTTAGATGGGTTAGTTGATCAGTTGCCAACGCTTAATGGGTAGCCTCGTAAGGATTGATGGGTAGTTGATCAGCCGCCAACGCTGAAAGCGTAGCATCGTAAGTATAGATGGGTTAGTTGATCAGCCGCCAACGCACAAAGGGTAGCATCGTAAGAATGGATGGGTTAGTTGATCAGCCGCCAACGCTCATGGGGTAGCATCATAAATATAGATGGGTTGGTTGATCAGCCGCCAACGCTCAAAGGGTAGCATCATAAGAATAGATGGGTTAGTTGATCAGGCGCCAACACTCAAAGGGTAGCATCGTAAGAATAGATGGGTTAGTTTAACAGCTGCCAACGCTCAATGGGTTACACAAAACAAATGATGGACGGAATGCTGACAATGCAGACATTCTCCCCCAGTCAAGAGATCTGGGTTAAATCCATCGTTCTTTTGCCCACTACGCCACCCCAGTTTAGACATGGCCATATGCAAATCAGTCTTGACCCTGTGCCTCATGGGAACAGTCCAGCCCGAACTGCCAAGCCATGTCTTCCCTGGACCGGAATCAAGCATCCTAGGACCGGTTTCTGGCTATCAGCCGTCATCAGCCAGGATAGCTTGACTCCAGTGGCGTAGTGAGCACGGGTCCCACGTCTGGGAATACCCATCCCACTTAGGGCGAAAAGCGTTACACAAAACAAATGATGGACGGAATGCTGACAATGCAGACATTCTCCCCCAGTCAAGAGATCTGGGTTAAATCCATCGTTCTTTTGCCCACTACGCCACCCCAGTTTAGACATGGCCATATGCAAATCAGTCTTGACCCTGTGCCTCATGGGAACAGTCCAGCCCGAACTGCCAAGCCATGTCTTCCCTGGACCGGAATCAAGCATCCTAGGACCGGTTTCTGGCAATCAGCCGTCATCAGCCAGGATAGCTTGACTCCAGTGGCGTAGTGAGCACGGGTCCCACGTCTGGGAATACCCATCCCACTTAGGGCGAAAAGCGTTACACAAAACAAATGATGGACGGAATGCTGACAATGCAGACATTCTCCCCCAGTCAAGAGATCTGGGTTAAATCCATCGTTCTTTTGCCCACTACGCCACCCCAGTTTAGACATGGCCATATGCAAATCAGTCTTGACCCTGTGCCTCATGGGAACAGTCCAGCCCGAACTGCCAAGCCATGTCTTCCCTGGACCGGAATCAAGCATCCTAGGACCGGTTTCTGGCAATCAGCCGTCATCAGCCAGGATAGCTTGACTCCAGTGGCGTAGTGAGCACGGGTCCCACGTCTGGGAATACCCATCCCACTTAGGGCGAAAAGCGTTACACAAAACAAATGATGGACGGAATGCTGACAATGCAGACATTCTCCCCCAGTCAAGAGATCTGGGTTAAATCCATCGTTCTTTTGCCCACTACGCCACCCCAGTTTAGACATGGCCATATGCAAAACAGTCTTGACCCTGTGCCTCATGGGAACAGTCCAGCCCGAACTGCCAAGCCATGTCTTCCCTGGACCGGAATCAAGCATCCTAGGACCGGTTTCTGGCTATCAGCCGTCATCAGCCAGGATAGCTTGACTCCAGTGGCGTAGTGAGCACGGGTCCCACGTCTGGGAATACCCATCCCACTTAGGGCGAAAAGCGTTACACAAAACAAATGATGGACGGAATGCTGACAATGCAGACATTCTCCCCCAGTCAAGAGATCTGGGTTAAATCCATCGTTCTTTTGCCCACTACGCCACCCCAGTTTAGACATGGCCATATGCAAATCAGTCTTGACCCTGTGCCTCATGGGAACAGTCCAGCCCGAACTGCCAAGCCATGTCTTCCCTGGACCGGAATCAAGCATCCTAGGACCGGTTTCTGGCTATCAGCCGTCATCAGCCAGGATAGCTTGACTCCAGTGGCGTAGTGAGCACGGGTCCCACGTCTGGGAATACCCATCCCACTTAGGGCGAAAAGCGTTACACAAAACAAATGATGGACGGAATGCTGACAATGCAGACATTCTCCCCCAGTCAAGAGATCTGGGTTAAATCCATCGTTCTTTTGCCCACTACGCCACCCCAGTTTAGACATGGCCATATGCAAATCAGTCTTGACCCTGTGCCTCATGGGAACAGTCCAGCCCGAACTGCCAAGCCATGTCTTCCCTGGACCGGAATCAAGCATCCTAGGACCGGTTTCTGGCTATCAGCCGTCATCAGCCAGGATAGCTTGACTCCAGTGGCGTAGTGAGCACGGGTCCCACGTCTGGGAATACCCATCCCACTTAGGGCGAAAAGCGTTACACAAAACAAATGATGGACGGAATGCTGACAATGCAGACATTCTCCCCCAGTCAAGAGATCTGGGTTAAATCCATCGTTCTTTTGCCCACTACGCCACCCCAGTTTAGACATGGCCATATGCAAATCAGTCTTGACCCTGTGCCTCATGGGAACAGTCCAGCCCGAACTGCCAAGCCATGTCTTCCCTGGACCGGAATCAAGCATCCTAGGACCGGTTTCTGGCTATCAGCCGTCATCAGCCAGGATAGCTTGACTCCAGTGGCGTAGTGAGCACGGGTCCCACGTCTTTGTTGTAACGCTCAATGGGTAGCATCGTAAGTATAGATGTGTTCGTTGATCCGCTTCCAACGCTCAAAGAGTAGCAACGTAAGTTTAGATGGGTTAGTTGATCAGCCGCCAACGCCCAAGGGGTAGCATCGTAAGTTTAGATGGGTTAGTTGATCAGCCGCCATTGTTCAATTGGTAGCATCATAAGTATAGATGGGTTAGTTTATCAGCCGCCAATGCTCAAATGGTAACATTGTAAGTATAGATGGGTTCGTTGATCAACCCCAAGCGCTCAAGGGTAATTATCGTAAGTATAGATGACTTTGTTGATCAGCCTCCATTGCTCAAAGGGTAGCATTGTAAGTATAGATGGGTTAGTTGATTAGCCGCCAATGCTCAAAGGGTAGCATCATGAGTATGGATGGGTTAGTTGGTCAGCCGCCAATGTTCAAAGGGTAGCATTGTAAGTATAGATGGGTTCATTGATCAGCGGCAGCCAACGCTCAAACGGTAGCATCGTAAGTATAGATGGGTTAGTTTATCATCCACCAATGCTCAAAGGGTAGCATCATAAGTATGGATGGGTTATTTGATCAGCCGCCAATGCTCAAAGGGTAGCATCATGGGTATGGATGGGTTAGTTGGTCAGCCGCCAATGTTCAAAGGGTAGCATTGTAAGTATAGATGGGTTCATTGATCAGCCGCAAGCGCTCAAAGGGTATCATTGTAAATATAGATGGGTTGGTTGATCAGCCGCAAACGCTTAAAGAGTAGCATCGTAAGTATAGATCGTTGGTTAATCAGCTGCCAATGCTCAAAGGGTAGCATCGTATGTATAGATCGGTTAGTTGATCAGCCGCCAATGCTCAAAGGGTAGCATTGTAAGTAAAGATGGGTTCGTTGATCAGCCGCAGGAGTTCAAAAGGTAGCATCGTAAGTATTGATCGGTTAGTTGATCAGCCGCCAACGCTCAATGGGTTGCATCTTAAGTATTGATGGGTTAGTTGAAGAGCCGCCAACGCTCAAAGTGTAGCGTTGTGAGTATAGATGGGTTAGTTCAGCGGCCGCCAACGCTCAAAGGTAGCATCATAAGTATAGATGGGTTCGTTGATCAGCCGCCAATGCTCAAAGGGTATCATCTTAAGTATTGATGGGTTAGTTGAAGAGCCGTCAACGCTCAAAGGGTAGCATCGTATGAATAGATGGGTTAGTTGATCAGCCGCCAATGCTCAAAGGGTAGCATTGTAAGTATAGATGGGTTAGTTCAGCGGCCGCCAACGCTCGAAGGGTAGCATTGTAAGTATAGATGGGTTCGTTGATCAGCCGCCAATGCTCAAAGGGTATCATCTTAAGTATTGATGGGTTAGTTGAACAGCTACCAACGCTCAAAGGGTAGCATCGTAAGAATATGTGGATTAGTTGATCAGCCGCCAACGCTCAAAGGGTAGCATCGTAAGTATAGATGGGTTCATTGATCAGCCGCAAATGCTCAAAGGGTAGCATCGTAAATATAGATGGGTTAGTTGATCAGCTGCCAATGCTTAATGGGTAGCCTTGTAAGGATTGATGGGTTAGTAGT
Organism: Triturus cristatus; assembly: GCF_964204655.1. Taxonomy (NCBI): domain Eukaryota; kingdom Metazoa; phylum Chordata; class Amphibia; order Caudata; family Salamandridae; genus Triturus; species Triturus cristatus. The sequence continues at coordinate 40,573,181 of NC_140583.1, read as the reverse complement.
TGATCAGCCGCCAATGCTCAAAGGGTAGCATCATAAGTACAGATGAGTTAGTTGATCAGCCGCCAACGCTCAAGGGGTATTATCGTAAGTATAGATGGGTTTGTTGATCAGCCTCCAATGCTCAAAGGGTAGCATTGTAAGTATAGATGGGTTAGTTCAGAGGCCACCAGCGCTCAAAGGGTAGCATCATAAGTATAGATGGGTTAGTTTATCATCCACCAATGCTCAAATGGTAGCATCATAAGTATGAATGGGTTAGTTGATCAGCCGCCAATGCTCAAAGGGTAGCATCATAAGTATGGATGGGTTAGTTGATCAGCCGCCAATGTGCAAAGGGTAGCATTGTAAGTATAGATGTGTTCATTGATCAGCCGCAAGCGCTCAAAGGGTAGCATCGTAAGTATAGATTGGTTAGTTGATCAGCCACCAACGCTCAATGGGTAGCATCGTAAGTATAGATGGGTTAGTTGATCAGCCGCAAACGCTCAAAGGGTAGCATCGTAAGTATAGATCGGTTGGTTGATCAGCTGCCAATGCTCAAAGGGTAGCATTGTAAGTATAGATGGGTTTGTTGATCAGTCACAAGTGCTCAAAAGGTAGCATCGTAAGTATAGATGGGTTAGTTGATCAGCCGCCAATGCTCAAAGGGTAGCATTGTAAGTATAGACTGGTTAGTTGATCAGCCGTCAACGCTCAAAGGGTAGGATCGTAAGTATAGATGGGTTAGTTCATCAGCTGCCAACGCTCAAAGGGTAGCACAGTAAGTATAGATGGGTTCGTTGATCAGCCTCCAACGCTCACATGGTAGCATTGTAAGTATAGATGGGTTAGTTGAGTGGCCGCCAACGCTCAAAGGGTAGCATCGTTAGTATTGATGGGTTTGTTGACTACCTGGAGAGGAGTCCAGAAGTAGAACCTCTCTTTAACCATGTGTGGCTCTTTTACAAAAGGTACCTTTAGCTCAGCAGCGTCCCGTGCAGGAAAGACCGGTTAGTCAGTGGGGCTAGGTTTGGGGGGATTTGATAAACGACGTTGAGGGAAAATTAATTATTTATTTAAGTTTCCCTTGTGGTCATCTGTCGAATCCCCCCCCCCCCAACCTGACCCCACTAATCTTACCTGCACGGGCCGCTGCTGCTTTAGTCTATCAAGAGTTTCAGTAAAGCAATCGCGATCAGCAGGATAGACAACCCATTGAACGGACAAATGTGGTAAATGCTTAAAGACTTCTACTTCTACACCCAACACATTTAACAGTAGACCTTATTTTCCTTTGGGATCAAATCAATTCCCATCAATTGTGAGCCAGTAATTACTGAAAAGTCTGAGCCATTTATTCTGTTTCTTGGTGGGCTGACCAGGGTCACTCATAAATGGTGGTGTCTGGCTACCACACAGCATAATGATGCCAAGAATCCAAGATGCAGACAAATGTGTGGAAAAAATTAACATTGGAGCAGTGCCATTGCAATAATGCCAGAGCAAGTGTTAATGAAATCTTCAGCAGGAACGTTCAGCATGCGTCAAGCACCAGATGGTGAAGTAGCCTTCGGACAATATGGATGAGAGCACAAAATGGCCTCCACTAGGGGTGGTGCTGAGAGGTTGTCGTCTTTGAGTGGAGCAGCACGGCTTTTCCACTCAGCCACCTGACTGCTTGTGAAATGCGTTGCATCCTGCTGCGCCCAAAATGTTTGGCACACTAAGCGAGAACTAGCTACACACATGCCAACTTTTAGATGAGGAAAGTAGGAGATTTAAAAAAACATAATCGATAGAATGGATTTCCCCCCCATTGACTTGCATTGAAGTAGAGGCAATTTCAGGTGGGATACAGCCAAAATAAAGACACTTTTGGTTTTAGAAATGGGGGGGGGGGGCATATTTATCAAGGTTTTTCATTGTTCTTGCACCATGCAAGGGATCTCTTAAAAGAGAAACCTTTTAAGAGGCCCTGCCTGGCTCGATAAATCTAGACTAGCACAAGGCAGCACAAAGCTCCGTCTTGCATTACGCTGCCACAGGGAGGCATGCCATGTGTGACTGACTGACTGACTGACTGAGACATTTATAAAGCGCACTTATGCCGTGGTGTCTTGGCGCTGGGGGAATTAAAACAAACAACACGAAATCCTAGGGTCTTGGAAAAAGCCAGGTCTTTATCTTTTTCCTGAAAAGAACCCTGTTAGGTTCCAGCCTGACTGTCTCCGGATGAGAGTTCCACAAAATAGAAGCTTGATAAGAGAAACCAGCTCCTCCCCATCTAGCTCTTTTAATTCTGGGGACACAAACCAGCCCTGTGTTAGCAGACCTAAGCGTACGTATGGGTTGGTACACGTGAAACAGCGATTGAATATCCAAAGCTCCACCTCCATAGATTGCCTTGTGCACCAAGCAGAGAGCTTTGAAATGTACTCTCTGGCCCACTGGAAGCCAGTGCAGTTCTTTAATTACTGCCGAGGTCGGATGATGTTTGGGCAGCTCATAGAGTACTCGCGCTGCCGCATTCTGGAGGGATTGGAGTGTTTTAATCTGTCCCTTACCTATACCTAGATAGAGTGCATTACAATAGTCAATTTTAGAAAGGACAAGAGCTCCAACTACAGTTTTCCGGAGAGACATCGGGATAAAAGGTAAAATCTTCCGTAAGATTTTCAATGTAAAGAAACAGGCTGAGGGGACTTGATTAACTTGAGAGGCGTATTTTAGATCTTTATCAAATACCACTCCCAGGTTCCTCACCCTAGTTACAGGGACTGGACAGGAGCCTGCCTCTGGGGGCCACCAAGTTTGGCTCCAGATGGAAGTAGGTTGGCCAAACTCTATGTGTGGAGCATGTGTGTTCCCACACACCCGCTAAATGGATTCTGGCACATATCCAGATGTACCAATATATTTGGCTGATTGAGCAGAGAAACGCTGTCCCAACGAGGCACAATTACTCACTTCCGGCACACAACTGTGGGTCATGGCGCTAGTGGTTGGCAGCACAGCGTACAACAGGTCCTGAACGCGCAAGAGTGGGAAGTTTGATTTTAATTTGCACTTGGTTTTAGTTCTATCTGTCTATAGGCCTTTTTAACGATTTTGAGATTCTTTTAGCATATTGCACATAGCACTTTATTGAAGGACATCGTTTCCGGTCCGCCGCGGCAATTTTTGGCTGATTGAGCAGAGAAACGCTGTCCCAACGAGGCACAATTACTCACTTCCGGTACGCCACTGCGGGTCACGGCACTAGTGGTTGGCTTCCAGAAGAGTACTTCAACACATGCTACTCCGGACGTGCAGCGGATGCGCGCAGCGGGCGCGCTGCTGGTGCGTCGAAGGCATGCCTAAGGCAAGCCCGTCTGCGTCCGGAACGCGGCCAGGGCCAGAGATACTGCCCGTTTTTGGCCAGCAGTAGGATATACTAGAAATGACCTAAAGGAGCTCAATATACAGGCCAGAAACTGTAAAGTCCAGTTTCACATAGCTACTAGGAAGGGCCCAGTAATCTGTTGTACGTGTTGAGCTACCCTGGGTAACAATAGTAGAAGTCCTGGGCAGGTCCCTGCTGTAAAACATAAAACCCACAACAAACAATTACACTGCGGTCTTATTAATGCAAGCTCAGTAGGCAAGAATGCCTTACATATCCAGGACCTACTAAACAAGATGACTCTAGATTGCCTATTTGTCACAGAAACATGGCTGAATGAGTGTTCTAACCCAGATATTGTGCAAACACTCCCACAAGGATACATCTTGGCCAGACAAGATAGGATTTGGCAAAGGGGAGGGGGCCTATAAATAATTTATAAGCAACACTTGAAATATACGCCAATTAACACCATAGAACTTAAAGACGCCGAGAGCTATTCCTTTTGCTTCAAGCTAGACAGCAGCACCACTTTTGCTAGAGTGTTGCTCTATAGACCCCCGGGCCCTGTCTTTAAATTTCTAGACACGCTAGGGGAAAGCATCAGTTCCCTAGTGATTAGATACTCTAATTTCACCATCCTAGGAGATTTTAATATACATTTAGAAGCAAAAGATATCCCCAATACCAGACATTTTCCTGAAATCATCAGTACCATGGGCTTAAAACAACTGACCCTACACATGATGCTGGACATACCTTAGATGGTATCTGTACAAACATGACTAATCTATCCACAGGGCACCCAATAACGATCACCTGGTCAGATCATACATTTATTCCATTTAAATTTGAATATAATAAAGCTCAAGAAGGGAAGGCTCTGGGACAATATGGTCCTATAAGGAGAAGGAAGTGGAATAGTATGCTTAACAATCCCGAGCTTCTGACCATGGCCGAAGCAGGCAAATCAATCCTTATGAGCAACCCCTTTTTTGACAACGATAGGTTTAATGAGTGGATGACCTTCCTAGCTGATAACGTAGCTTCAATTGCTTGACCTAGGAAGGGCCCTATTAACAAAGAGTTATTTATTTATTTTGGGCATTTTTAAAGCGCACTGTTACCCGAAGGTGTCCTGGCGCTGAATGATCACTAGGAGGCGTGGGAAGAGAGTTAGTGTGAGAAAAGCCAGGTTTTAAGGACCCTTCTGAATGTGAGCAAGTCGGGGATCTGTCTAAGGTTGGAGGGCAGTGAGTTCCATGCCTTAGCGGCTCCTAGGGAGAGACTTCTGCCTCCTTAACGAGCTTTCCTAACTCTGGGGACTACTGCCAGGCCCTGTTTGGCAGATCTTAGAGCTCGGGCAGGTTTGTACCATTGGAAAAGAGGGGTCATACACTGGGGGCCTAGGCCGTGCAGAGCCTTAAAAATCACGCAGAGTGACTTAAAGGCGATTCTTTTCCTAACAGGCAGCCAGTGTAATTTTACAAGGTACTGGGCTACTGAGGAGAACTTGGGGGTGCCTGTAATCAGGCGTGCTGCTGCATTCTGCAGGATTTGAAGTTTATTCAAGAGTCCCTGCTGAGCATTCAGCAGCAGACCATTACAATAATCCAGCCGGGACAGCACCAGACTGGTCACTACTGTCTTCTTGTGTTCTACTGGGAGAAAGGGCAGGACTTTCTGCAGTCAGTCTGCATTTTGGTTTACCCCTCGCTTAAAGGATCTACAAGGCCAATGCAGGAAATTGGAAAGAATTTGGAGAAGGGACTACAAGTCAGTGGACCTTAATCCCTTTAAAGCAGCCCTTAGACACTACCATCATCAAATAAAATTGGAAAAGAAGTCATACTACTCCAACCAAATTATCCAGGCAGCAGCAAATCAGAAAATAATTTTTAACATCGTGAGATCCTATGCGAATCCAAAAATACTAGACAAGGAAATCCAACTATCATATGGTTTATGCAATCAAATTGCAGAATTTTTTGAGAATAAAATCATCGACCTGAGGAAAGATTTTACTGAGACCAGTCCCTTGGCTAATAATCCAATATCCTTAGGGACTACAGGAGAATTCCCTTGTTTTCAAGAGATCAGTATGGAACAGTCTAGGCAAGCCATTCTCTCCTGTAAATCAGGTTCACCCTTTGACCCCTGCCCTCCAAGAGAACTACATGCACTTGTGGACATTATAAATCCGACTATAAATCAAATAATTAACTCTTCATTTGAATCCTCTAGCGTACCAGATAATTTGAAGATTGCGGCGGTAAAATCTCTGCAAAAAAAGAAAATCGCGGACCCTACCACCCTCTCCAATCTCAGACCAATCTCATTGTTACCATGGCTGAGTAAAATAATGGAGAAGTTGGCTAACAAGCAACTAAGGGGCATATCAACAACAACCGGCGATAATTATCTCTAAGCGCACTTAGCGCTAGGATAATTATCGCCGGCTAGCGTGAATTTTTATCGCTGAGATAGCGTGCTATTAGCAACGCTTATCTCAATAGCGATAAAAATCCTCACGCTAACAGGCTAACGTGAGATTATCGCTGGAAACCCAGCGATAATCTCACGTTACCTTGTTGATAGGGACAGGCAAACTTAGCCATGATATTCTCCTTCCATAGGATATCATGGCTAAGTCAGAAAAATACCAGACGTAAAAAAGCAGCGTTAACTGCGGTTAGCGCTGCTTTTTTTGTCTCTAACAGGGTTAGCGACATTCTTGATAATAGGAGAAATGTCGCTTAGCGACATTTCTCCTATTATTTTACTCTGGAACGCCCCCTTTGCATCTCATTAGAGATGCAAGGGGAAGCGTAGAGTAAAAGGGTGCTAACATGCAAATTTGCATGTTAGCACCCTGTTGTTGATAGGGCGCTAGTTTTATCTCTCCTTTTTTGGCTTTTAAAGCCAAAAAAGCAGAGATAATGCCCTTGTTGATATGCCCCTTAATTACTTTTTGCAGAAAGAAAATATTTGACACCCACAACAATCTGGGTTTAGACCTGGTCATTCAACAGAATCAGCGCTGCTTCATACTACGGAAACCCTAAAGTTTGCCCTAGACCAGGGCAAGGATGCAGTACTGATTCTGTTGGATTTATCGGCCACGTTTGACACGGTCTCCCATGACATTTTGAGAGATAGGCTCGCGACTAATGGCGTTACCAATAAGGCGCTCGCCTGGTTTTCATCTTTTTTAGAAAACAGACGTAACCTAGTTACCCTTGGTTGTCACAAGTCCACAGAAAAACATCTATCATCAGGGGTGCCACAGGGCTCATCCTTAAGCCCAACGTTATTTAACCTCTATATGACCCCACTGCTTGTTCTAATGGATTCTTTTGGTGTCGAAGCCATTACATGCGCAGATGACACACAGATCATTCTTACCTTAGACAAAAATTCCACCGGGGCGGAAGAGAAATTCCATCATTGCCTAACGGCAGTCATGAACTGGATGAAACTTAATCATCTGAAATGTAACAGTCAAAAAACTGAAATCATGCTGTTTGGGAAAGCCAATCTCTTCACGTCCAGTCAATGGTGGCCTGCAAATATGGTTCCACCTCCAAATACTGCGGATACAGTACGGAACTTGGGGATTAAGTTTGATCCCGCTCTCTCTCTCCACAGGCAAGCACTTGCAGTGGCAGGTATGTGTTTCCATACCATTAATATTCTGAGAAAGTTCCTCGACTTACTCCCTATGAATGCTCGGAAGGCAGTAGCTGCTGCAATGGTTCTATCGCGTTTAGACTACTGTAACAGCCTGAATGCAGAAGTAAATAAGGCTGTTTTAAAAAAGCTACAGATGGTCCAGAATGTGGCAACCAGGTTGGTGCTCCGGCTTCCCAGAAGATGCCCTTCAGCGGCAGCACTTCAACGCCTGCACTGGTTGCCAATTCGTAAAAGGATCCTGTTTAAAGATTTAACAATCACATATAAAGCCATAAAGGCATCAGGGCCGACATATCTTCGGTCCAGAATACGCCCCTATTCCACATAACGCCTTTTGCGGTCATCTTCGGGTAACTTTCTAGCAGCCCCCAGCTATCGTTTGAAAACTAAAGAAGGAAAAACCATAGCTGTATTAGGACCCAAAGCCTGGAACACTCCAGCTGGGATTGGCACAATCAGAACTTATGTTCTCGAAACTGCTAAAAACATAGATTTTCACTGCCCCTGACAACATGGTGTTCTCTCTCATCTGATCCTCGTTTTTTTAATTTGACTCCCCCGCTGCTGTATAATACAGACTTCTTGAAGGCTTTCCGCTAGCGCCAAGATGTTCCTTGGAGTGAACGTAGCGCTTTATAAATATATTCATTCATTCATTAATTTATTAAGATAGCCCGTAGATTACTTTTCGGTGTGATTGGCTCCATAGTTTTACATAAATGAATCATTTGAAGACAGTGGCCCCTGGCATGGTTTGCGGGTGGCAGGGCCGGTGCAGGCGCGCAATAGGGGGTGGTGGGGAAACAGGAAAAAATAAAAGGAAAAAAAGAAACACTAACCTTGTCGCCCTGTTCCGTGTCTCTGCTCCTGCTCTCCGAGGCACAGGAAGCGCAGAAAAAGCTCCCCTGACCAATCACAACACTGCAATGCAGCTTTGTGATTGGTTTTGAGTGACCTGGATTGATGCTTAATGAGGGAATGGGGGCCTGGGCGTGTTCTCCACGCAGGCTGTAATGCAGCCTGCATGGAAAAGGGTGAAAGTGCGCATGACTGGTTTAGGTGGCCCGAGAGGGCCGACCAAACAGTCACTGCGCACTAAGGAGTGGGCAAACCACTCCTCCCCTGCCTTGCTCCTAGAGAAGAGCAGCCCCGCCCACCGGCATGCCTGCAAAGCAACAGGAAACATAAAATGGTAATAACTCAAAGTTATTATCAATTTATGTTTCCTTTACAGTGCACTTCTTGAAAGCAGTGGGGCGATGCTCCTACTCCATAGATGAGGTGCCGCCCCTGTTTGAAGATGTCACATGCTACCCTGAGAGGATGATGAGGTGCGGGACTGATCCTGCCTCGACGGTGTTCTTCAAATAATGGTAAGACATAGTCATCCTCCCATGGATAGCAGAGGGAGTGGGAGGACAGACCCAGGCTCTCAACATCCTACCAGGACTACAGGACACAGCCGGCCTCCACGAATATTCGGAGTAGGGGCAGAACAGGCGCAGCAAACATATGAGGCAGTAAACAAACGCATGCACGACGCACAGGGCAGAGGTATGCTGGGAGTCTGTAGGCTATTCTGACACAGTCAGTAGCACGTTCTGCTTGGAACCTGTAGTGACCTGGGTCAGAGGGCACGACACAACAGCACCCAAGAACACTTTAGACCAGATTCATCACACAAGGGCAGCGCAATACTAAAGACAGATTTACCAAGCAACACAAGGCCACCTTGCACAGACCAAGTTGCTCCCATGCGCTGCTCTACCCTGGGAAGGCGTTCCATGCGCAGAACGTGGGCGCTCCCACACATCCACCCATGGATTTTGGAACACTACTAAATCGTCCAAGACTGGTACACCTGGGAATACATCAAAATTCTTAAGAGAAGGCACAGTTAGGGAAAATATCTTTATTTCTCCATGTTTTCTCTTTCTAAGTGTGCTGCATTCTGCATTTGAGGTAACAAACATGTGACATCCAAGGCCTTCCTCGAACACTGGGGTCAAATGCACAAATGACCAGTCAGGCAAAAAGGAATGTTTATGACCAAATGTACCTTACTCGCACCTGCCAGGAAGTCACAAACGGAATTTACCTGCGGTCAGCCGGGTCACTGTGAAAGAGGCTGACTTGGACTGAAGACTGCGCTAGCACGCGCTAGGGGGGCTCCTGCCCAGCTAGGATTTCTGAGACGGGATAGCGATGATGGAGACCTGGAGATGTCCCGGAGGTGCACTGCAACGCCTTCCAGTTTCTGGATAGAGTCTCATGGTTGGTCAAGAGCTGACTGGGCTCAGAGGTCCTGGTGTGAATCTGGCTGTAGATTCCCCGGGGTTGTGGCCTCCGAGAAGTACGCCAGAGCGGTTCTGGTCAGTGCAGAACTGGCGGCGGAGAGGCTCTCTTTGGGCCTCCACTTGTAAGGGCAGCCATTTCTTGGAGGGTAGTAGGCATGGTGGCAGCTCCTGCCTGAGGGGACCTTCCTGTAGACTCTCTTCTAGGCGATGTGACGGGGGCCCTGGGGGGGCTCCACTGGCTCCCTGTCAGGAGAAGGATCACCTTCAAGGCATTATGCCTGCACCAGGGCATTGCATGGAATGGACCGGAGTATCTTATAAACAAACTTAGATGGTACTCTCCAAAAACACCCTTCCGATCTGCCCCTTCTAGGTGAGTGAGCACTCCCAGAGGTGAGGCGGCTCGTGGGCGTCGAAGTTTGGTTCACTCCACTTGCAACCTTTGAATGCTTTGCCTTTGCCTCTCAGGTCTATTTTCTCTGCTTTCACAAACAGCTAAAAACGTGGGGGCAGATTTACAATAACTGGCGCATACCTGCATATCAACAGGGATGCGCCAGTTATTGTGCATGGGGCAAAAATGGACAGATGCGTGACGCATCTGCTGCCGTAAAGGCAGCACATTGCTGGAGTTGCATCGCAAGCGCGACACAGCTCCAGCAAGGCTCGGGGGTGCCCTGTCTTTAAAATGCTGCGTCAATCCTTACGCCTGCTTCAAGCAGGCGCAGGGTTTTGACGCCGCATGGCCTTGAAAGTGGCTGAGTGAAATCTTGTAGATTTCACTAAGCCACTTTTAGGAGGCGTTCCTGCGCCAGAACACCCCTCCCCCGCGCCGGAACGCCTACATGTGGCACAGGGCTTTACAACGTGACGCATCTCCCAGATGCGTCACATTGTAAGTACCCCGCACCATGGCACTGGCTTTGCGCCGCCGTTGCGTCACAAAAGTGACGCAACGGCAGCGTAAAAGAGGCGCAAGGGGTTTGTAAATCTGCCCCGTGGTTGTTTTCAATCTCTATAGAGCTAACACTATCTGATTGCCACGGATAGGGTGCACACAAGACGTAGGGCCTTATTTATGAGGCCTTGCAAGAGCTTTGTGCTTCCGTTGCGTCACTTTTTGTGATGCATCGGCAGCGTAAAATATGCCTCCTGTTGCGCCCTATTTATAACGTGACGCATCTAAGCAGATGTGTCACTTTGTAAGCTCCTGCGCTACATTATACCTGCGACAGGTATAATGTATGCAGGGTGGGCGTTCCCACATGAGAAAGCCTCGTAGAAGTGACGCAGTGAAATCTACGAGATTTCACTGCGTCACTTCTAGGGTGCAAATGCATCAATATCTTACGCCTGCCTCACAGCAGGCGTAAGACATGAAAGGACACATTAGTGGAGTTGCGTCACTTTTGTGACACACTCCAGCAATGCGTCACTTTTGCACCTACAGATACATCAGAAATACTGACGTATCTGTAACTCCTTGCGACATGATGCGTCATACAGTAAATATGACGCATCCATCATGTCGCAAGGAGGGCGCACTGAGAAGTGACGCATCACTGCTTACACGCAGCGATGCGTCACTTCTCATAAATGAGGCCCGTAGTATTTTGCCAGCGCCAAGACACCCGAGGGCAATTGCGCGCTCTAATTTTTTTTTAAATCAAATCAAAGCAAATGAGCTTCTAGAGTTGGACTTGGCAGAGGTTGGGCCTGGCAGAGGTTGGACGTAGCAGAGGTTGGACTTGGCAGAGGTTGGGCGAGGCAGAGATTGGGCGCGGCACAGGGTGGGCATGGCAGAGGTTGGGCCTGGCAGAGGTTGAGCCTGGCAGAGGTTGGACGTAGCAGAGGTTGGACGTAGCACAGGTTGGACTTGGCAGAGGTTGGGCATGGCAGAGGGTGGGCTTGGAAGAGGTTGGGCATGGCAGAGGTTGGGCCTGGCAGAGGTTGGGCCTGGCAGAGGTTGGACATAGCAGAAGTTGGATGTAGCAGAGGTTGGACTTGGCAGAGGTTGGGCGTGGCAGAGGTTGGGCTTGGCAGAGGTTGGGCGTGGCAGAGGTTGGACTTGGCAGATGTTGAACGTAGCTGAGGTTGGACTTGGCAGAGGTTGGGCATGGCAGAGGTTGGGTGTGGCAGAGGTTGGGCGTGGCAGAGGTTGGGCGTGGCAAAGGTTGGGCGTGGCAGAGGTTGAACATAGCTGAGGTTGGACTTGGCAGAGGTTGGGCGAGGCAGAGGTTGGGCGTGGCAGAGGTTGGACTTGGCAGAGGTTGTACATAGCTGAGGTTGGACTTTGGCAGAGGTTGGGCGTGGCAGAGGTTGGGCGTGGCAGAGGTTGGACTTGGCAGAGGTTGAACGTAGCTGAGGTTGGACATGGCAGAGGTTAGGCGTGGCAGTGGTTGGGTGTGGCAGAGGTTGGGCATGGCAGAGGTTGGGCGTGGCAGACGTTGGACTTGGCAGAGGTTAAACGTAGCTGAGGTTGGACTTGGCAGAGGTTGGGCGAGGCAGAGGTTGGGCGTGGCAGAGGTTGGACTTGGCAGAGGTTGAACGTAGCTGAGGTTGGACTTGGCAGAGGTTGGGCGTGGCAGAGGTTGGACTTGGCAGAGGTTGTACGTAGCTGAGGTTGGACTTGGCAGAGGTTGGGCATGGCAGAGGTTGGGCATGGCAGAGGTTGGACTTGGCAGAGGTTGTACGTAGCTGAGGTTGGACTTGACAGAGGTTGGGCGTGGCAGAGCTTGGTCGTTACAGAGGTTGGACTTGGCAGAGGTTGTATGTAGCAGAGGTTAGGCGTGGCAGTGGTTGGGTGTGGCAGAGGTTGGGCATGGCAGAGGTTGGGCATGGCAGACATTGGACTTGGCAGAGGTTAAACGTAGCAGAGGTTGGGCGTGGCAGAGGTTGGGCGTGGCAGAGGTTGGGCATGGCAGAGGTTGGACTTGGCAGAGGTTGAACGTAGCTGAGGTTGGACTTGGCAGAGGTTGGGCGTGGCAGAGGTTGGACTTGGCAGAGGTTGTACGTAGCTGAGGTTGGACTTGGCAGAGGTTGGGCATGGCAGAGGTTGGGCGTGGCAGAGGTTGGACTTGGCAGAGGTTGTACGTAGCTGAGGTTGGACTTGACAGAGGTTGGGCGTGGCAGAGCTTGGTCGTTACAGAGGTTGGACTTGGCAGAGGTTGTATGTAGTGGAGGTTGGACTTGGCAGAGGTTGGGCATGGCAGAGGTTGGCCTCCGTTGGTAGCAGGAGCTGCTCTGGGAGTGTTCTGCAGAGGAACCTCCAAGGACAGAGGGCTCAGGCAGAATGCAAAGTGGACCTGATACCCGGAGTCCCGACAGAATCCCTGACTTCCTGCCCTTCCAAGGGTGGGGACGTGAGGCATGGTGCAGGCTTGTAATGGCAGGTCCACCCAGTCCTTCATCCCTCTGGGGTCGATAAAAGAGTACCATTGAGTAGAGTATCAATAAACATCTGTAACTCAGCGCCATGATACCCTTGGGTGAAAGTGCGCGATACAAATACACACTTTATGTTATGTTCTGCGGAAGTACCCGAAGGATGAGATGCAGAAGATGCGGAGATGAGGAACCCAGCGAGGTTATAGTGGAATCTACAGGAGGGTCGGGCAGGGTCGGGCAGGGTCGGGCCCACCCACCCACCAAAGTACAGGAATCTACCATGCACCAAAAGGAAGGGAAGGGGAGGAGAAGGGAAGGGAAGCAGAAGAGAAGAGTAAGGAAGGGGAAGGGAGGCAAGGGAAGGGAAGGGGAAAGGGAAGGAGAAGGGGAGGGGAAGGAAGGGAAGGGGAAAAGGGAAGGGAAGGGGGAGGGAAGGAAGGAAGGAGCGGAGGGTAGGGATGGGAAGGTAAGGGAAGGGGAAGTGAAGGGGAAGGGATAGGAAGAGAGGGAAGGTAACGGAAGGGGAGGGAAGGGGAGGGAAAGGGAAGGGGAAGGAGAAGGAGTAGGGAAGGAAGGGAAGGAAAGGGGAAGGCAAGGCGGAAGGGAAGAAGGGAAGGGGAGGGAAAGGGAAGGGAGGGGGAGAAGGGAAGAAGGAAGGGAAGGTAGGAAGGGAGGGAAGGAAAGGGAAGGGAAGGGGAGGTGATGTGAAGGGGAGGGAGAGGGAAGGGAGGGAAGGTAAAGGAAGGGGAGGGGAAGGGAAGGGGAGCGTAAGGGAAGGAGAAGAAAGAGAAGGGAAATAAAGAGAAGGGAACGGGAAGGAAGGGAAGGAAGGAAAGGGAAGAGAAGGCAAAGGGAAGGGGAAGGGAAGGTAAATGAAGGATAGGGAAAGTGAAGGGAAGGGAGGGAAGGGAAGGAGAGGGAAGGAGAAGGAGAAGGAATGGAAGTGAAAGGAGAAGCACGGAATGGGGAAGGGAAAGGAAGGGAAGGAAAGTGACAGGAAGGGGAAGGGAAGGAAAGGGAAGGTGAAGGGGAAGGGAAGGGGAATGGGAAGGAAATGGAAGGGGAAGGGAGGGACAGGGAAGGGAAGGAGAAGGAAGGGAACTGGAAGGGAAGGGAAGGGGAACGAAAGGAAAGGGAAAGGAAGGGGAAGGGGAAGGGACGGCACAGGGGAAGGTGAAGTGGCAGCTGAAGGAAGGGAAGGCGAAAGGGAAGGTGAAGGAATGGAAGGGAAATTAAGGTAGGGGAAGGGAATGGGAGGGGAAGGGAAGGGAAAAGAAGGGAAGTGAATGGGAAAGAAGGAAGGGAAGGGAAGGAAAGGCAAAGGGGAGGGAAGAGAAAGGAGAAGGAATGTAAGGAGAGGAAGGGAAGGGAAGGGGAAAGTGATGTGGGAGGCGAAGGCAGAGAAGGCGAAAGGCAAGGGAAGAGAAAGGGAAGGGAGGGGAAGGAAGGGGGTAAGGGAGGGGAGAGGAAGGGAAGGGAAAGGAAGGGGAAGGGAGAGGAGGGGAGGGGAGGGGGAGGAGAAGGAAGGGGAGGGGAATGGAAGGGAAGGGAGGGGAAGGGAAGGTGAAAGGGAAGGGAAGGGAGGGGAAGGAAGGGAAGGGAAATGAAGGGAAAGGTAAGGGAATGGAAAGGAAAGGGGAAGGGAAAGGGAATGGAAAGAGGAAGGGGGAGGGAAGGCGTGAAAGACTGTAGGGGTTATCCAGGGGTCTGCCTTCTCCTCCCCAGGGGTACAAGCTAAGAGGCCGGTCCCTCTCATCCGCTGCCAAGCCACATGCTCCCCTTGGCCAGGGCCTCCTTGTGCTCACCTGGCGAAAGTCACCACGATCACAAGCGCTTCCGGTGGACGCACAGATTGGCACGGTCATTGAGGGAAATGTCAGGGCAGGACAGAGGAAATGTGGGCAGTGCGGGGTGCCCTGTGCCTGTCCTGCGCTCAGTGTCTGCTGCATCGGCTCCACTCTAGCTGTTTCTGGGCCTGTTCTCGTCCGCACGTGCTCTGGGATTCACACATTCAGGCGTGTGAATGTTGTGTATTTCGTGCCTGTGCGGTGCCTTCTCCGCTTTATGAATGTATATGCAGTAGGCCTGGGCTAAATTTCTGTTCCGCTTGCGGAAATTGCGATAATATGACATTTTCGCGTTCCGCGGAGAGCGCGAAAATGTCAAAATTTCCGCATTCCGCAGCTTAGCGATAATTTGTTTCTTGCTCGCGCTGTAAAATAATACATTCTCGCGCGCGCGCGATCGCCTTACCTTAATCCCCGCGTTCGCCGACAAGTTTTCCAGATCCGGTCGCGTTCTCCACGAGATGTTGGATTGTTGGTAGCCATTTGCGCTGTCTCGCGACAGTTCGCGCCCGCAGTAATTTCATTGGTCGCGCGATCACGTCTTTCTTCTCGCGATCATGCACCGCGAGAAGAGTGAAAACAAGATGGCCGCGCCCGCGAGCAACCGCATGGGTAAGTTGGCGAGCCGCGACCACGCAGAAAATACCCCGAACAGGCAGGAAAAAAACTTCTGCATCTTCGCGATATTTCCGCTTGTTTGCGGAGATTTTTAACATTTTCGCGATAATTTGCGAAAGTCACTTTTGCAAATTCCGCCCACCCCTAATATGCAGAGCGGGCACTAATTCCGCCCACCCCTAATATGCAGAGCGGGCACTGCAAGAACAGCGTACGGCTTAAGGCTGTGACAGCTTGGCTCAGCGCCTGTCCCAATTACTGACCTACCAGTCCCCGGCTCTGCCCCTGTCCAAATTACTGACCTACCAGTCCCCGGCTCTGCCGCTGTCCCGATTACTGTGCCTACCCGGTCCTAGCTCTGCGTCTGACCCAATTACTGTACATACCTGTTCCCGGCTCTATGCCTGTCCCAATTACTGAACTACCAGTCCCCGGCTCTGCCCCTGTCCCGATAACTGTGCCTACCTGTTCACGGCTCTGCCCCTGTCCCAATCACTGTGCCTACCTGTTTCTGGCTCTGCGCCTGTCCCTATTACTGTACCTAACTGTTCCCGGCTCTACGGCTGTCCAAATCACTGTACCTACCTGTTCCTGGCTCTACGCCTGTCCCTATTACTGTACCTACCTGTGCCTGGCTCTGTGGCTGTCCCAATCACTGTACCTACCTGTTCCTGGCTCTGTGGCGGTCCCAATCACTGTGCCTACCTGTTTCTGGCTCTGCGCCTGTCCCAATCGATGTACCTACCTGTTTCTGGCTCTGCGCCTGTCCCAATCGATGTACCTACCTGTTTCTGGCTCTGCGCCTGTCCCAATTGCTATACATTACTGGACCTGGCTCTGCGCCTGTCCCAATCAATGTGCCTACCTGTTTCTGGCTCTGCGCCTGTCCCAATCAATGCGCCTACCTGTTTCTGGCTCTGCGCCTGTCCCAATTACTGTACCTAACTGTTCCTGGCTCTACTCCTGTCCCACTCACTGTATCTACCGGTTCCTGGCTGTGTGCCTGTTCTACGCCTGCTCTTTCAAGTGCACACACCTTCTTCCTGCCCTGTTCCAGTCTGTGCACGTCCTGTGCCTGTTATCTAACCCATCCTCTCTTGCCCCCGGCGATCCCTGCCCTGGCAGTATTTCACTACTGCCCTGTGATTGTTTTTAATTTGTCATTGAAACCCCTGGGACAAGTGTCAGACCCGGAAGGGGGCAGGGCGTTGCAAGGACGTCTGGGGCCCTAGCAAGCATAATGGACCCCCATCCCCTGGTTGGCTAATAAAATACATTTATCGGGGTGCAGAGGGCTTATCAGACGCTTGGGCTCTGGTGCCACCGCACCTGCTGTACAATCGATAACTTCGCCTCCGGAGAGCGGAGCGCGCGCTCCTTCGGCAATGATCGACATATCAATCTTTCGAGGAATAAATATGAATTATTCACGCCTCGGGGCACATACAGAACCGCTGGCTGTCTGCGGGGCACGTCATCATTTGAAAAGAGACGAGCCCTCGAGCGCCTATTAATATTCATGAGCTGCACGTGCAGTCATTATCGTCGCCACCGGGAGTCTCGTAGCCGCGTCAACCAAATATATAATTTAAAAGGCCATTCCATGTTAGGCATTCTATCACTGGGCGGCGCGGCCTGGCAGCCGTGTCGTCTACAGCAAAACACACACACACTCTCAAATCTAACTTCTTATCTCAGCTCCCTTCTCATTACAGATTTCAGGAACTCCCTGCTCAAGCCGGTAGTCTCGGTTCTTCAACCCTTGGATAGGGCAGAAGCTGTGGGGCTGGCAGTGTGGGTAAAGTGTCAGTGAATCAAAACGCCTCCCATGTGTCATGTTGACATATCTTCAATCACAGTTACATAAGGTGGTATAAGAAACGCAAGCTGTGTATTCCTTCCAGCCGAGCCAGACAGGGAGTAAGGTGAATAGGTGCTGTAGCGATGGGGGAAATGCCAGTTCCACTTTTACAAGGTCTCATCTTAAAAAAAAATGCCCATGCCAATTGGGTGTGTGGATTTTATGGGAGGAGGTTAGTGCCCCCTGGATCATAGTAAAAGGGCTGCACCCCAACATGTAAAAACCACTGGAAGAATGCAGTATCCGCTCGAGCATGGCAAGCACCCGAGGGCCCCCCTCCCCCAGCAGCAGCCTCGAGCTCTTCAGGGAGACTGTCACTCTGTGGGCCATGTTTACAACAGACATTTTCAGTTTAAGAACCTTCAGGTGACTGCCTGAGATGGGGAGCTTGTGGGTAGTGTGCGACAGTGCAAGAGGAACGTGTAGAACTCACAAGGGGGCCAACTGAGAGGCCCCTGAGGGCCCCCATGCAAGGAGACCAAGTGAAGGTGCCTCTTGAACGTTGCAGCTCAATCCTTCTCGAATGATAGTTGGCAAGCTACAGTTTTCATTGCTGCTCCCTGCTAAGCTGGGACGACCATGGTCGCCTTGTCTGGAGTAAGCAACTTTTATTTTGTGGAATGGGAGGCGAAACAACTCTGATCCATAAAATTTCACTTCCATCAGCGCTTAATTTGTGCCAGTGTTTGCCGGTGCTAGCTAGGCACTGCTACTCATTTCGTAAAATTGGCAAATACTTACGATAGCCCGCCACATGGTGGCGCTGTAAGTCTATTTTAAATACAATTTTGCATCCAAAGTGTTTAAATATTGAATACATGATGACACAAATAACAAATCCATGGTGCGCAGGCCCTTCTTACAGCTTTGGGTCACGTGGTGTAGTCCAAATTGTTGCATTTGTCGACTGTCGTCTTAAGCAGCTGTCATCGGTACTGGTCCGTGGCCGCGCTGGCAGGGACTGCGGGTGATGCAAGCTACAGGCACTGCCGGAGAAATATTTTGGGCTCCGGCAGTTATTATTTTACAAATCAGCACTTATTTTCACAATCCAGAATGAATTAGTTTAGAGAATGAGCAAAGAAACACTAAAAGCTGTCAATGATTTAGGGATTCAGGCTGCTTCAGAAACCACGTACACTACCACCAAAAGCCAAAATGTTTCTGAAATAGAAACCACAACATTTTTTGAAATGTGTGAGGTGGAAGAGATTTGTGCTACAGAGCATCATATGAGAGAGAGAGAAGAAGAGAGAGAGAGAGAAAAAAGAAAAAAAACGTATAAGACCTTGTAACGCAACAAACGCTGAACCCACGGGAATATTTACAATAAAATGCGAAAACGCCCCGTTACTCCAAAATTGTCAACGCCGCGCTTTGAATTTTTTAAGCGCAGGGATGCACGTATTTACAACCTTACAGCGCACCCCTGCGTTTCCCCTAGTGCTGGTGCTAAAAACGCTGCCTAGCGCCAGCGCAGGAACCCTTGCGCCATATTGGAAGGGGGCCTGGGATGCAGGGCGATTGTTTATGTGCAGGAAGGGACACGTTTCTGTACGTAAGCAATCTTCACAGGCGTTTTGCTCTTTCGATGTTTGCTGCCATATGCAGCACAAATAGCAAGAGCGAAATACAAGCAGAAATGAATAATGTCTCCTCGTATCGCCAGTCTAAGACCTGGTATTCCCTAGTCTTAGTTTTTGGCACTGCCCCAGCCTTGTAAATATGAGACAGTGTCAAAAAGCCATGGATGTTGCGGCGGAACGCCCACTGCAATGCCCATTGCCCACCCCTTTCACGCTAAGTGAACGCATGAAAAGGGACCTTATTTACACGGCAGCGTTTTAACGCTGTTTTGTCAATATAGGAGAAGGGAATCTCACCACCAGAACGTCACTAAAGTGAGGTTCTAGTGGAGATATCCCCTCGTACATATGCCCCATAGCCTTCTGCTCAGCCTCCACTAAGACGTACAAATGTTCAGCACCCTCTTGAATCACCACAGAAAGGCCCTCAAACTGCATGATCAGCGACTGCACACTATAGACCGAGTAAGTGCCGCTTGAAGGCACAAATTCCAGCTGCAAAGGCACGTGTTGACCTTATCCACCAGGTCTGTAGGAGAGCAGTCGTCTGCAGTTAGCGGCTCGACCAACCAGAGTGGCCAAAAGAGAGCCACAGTCGCTTGGCATGAAAACTGCTTCACCCTTCAGTGCGAGTGGCATTTTCTTTGTAGTTTTATCTCATGAGATATGTTAACAGAGTTCTTGAATATGCTTCCAGTTCTGTGCTTTGCTTGACTTCTGAAGGTGTCTCCCTTTGTCTTCTCACAGGTTGGACCGTAACTCAGACCGCCAGCAACCTCAAGGAACAAAAAAAAAATAAACACTGATAAGTGTTCTGTCGTTGGTAGGGTCCTTTCCTACCTATTTTCTCGATTTTGTGCTCTTCTTTCTATCTATTCTATCTAGCTAACCATCCAGAATGCCGCGGCCAGACTCGTCCTCTGGACCTCACGGCACGAATGCATGACGCAACACCTTCGAGACCTACACTGGCTCCCGGTCGAGAAGAGAATAACCTACAAGCTTCTCACCCACACTTACAAATCCCTCCACAACATCGGACCCAATTACCTCAACGATAGATTCTGTTTCCACGCACCCAAAAGAACTCTCCGATCCGTCGACCTCGCCCTAGCGGAGATCCCCCGCATCCGCAGAAGCAAAGCAGGAAAGGCCTTCTCCTACATCGCAGGCAAAACCTGGAACGAGCTCCCAGTCAGCATCAGAGGCTCCCCGAACCTAAACGCCTTCAGGGAAGACCTCAAGACCTTGCTCTTCGACTGAGCCGGAGCTGCCCCCCCACCCCCACCCCAGCGCCTTGAGACCCTCACGGGTGAGTAGCGCGCTTTATAAACCCCTGATTGATTGATTGATTGATATTCTACTCTGTTTTATGAAATGTAATAACATATAGTTAAACAATATTAACAAAACTTTAAACTCTAGAAAAAATACATATACTATCCCCACTCCAATCTATGCAACAGTAGGAAAAGTTCTGGACTCCGGAGGGTTAAACTGTACTATTCCCACTCCACCCCGTGCAAGAGTAGAGAAAGTGTTAGACTCGGGAGAGGTAAAATGTACTATTCCCACTCCACCCCGTGCAAGAGTAGACAAAGTGTTAGACTCGGGAGAGGTAAAATGTACTATTCCCACTCCACCCCGTGCAAGAGTAGACAAAGTGTTAGACTCGGGAGAGGTAAAATGTACTATTCCCACTCCACCCCGTGCAAGAGTAGACAAAGTGTTAGACTCAGAAGGGGTAAAATGTACTATTCCCACTCCACCCCGTGCAAGAGTGGACAAAGTGTTAGACTCGGGAGAGGTAAAATGTACTATTCCCACTCCACCCCGTGCAAGAGTAGAGAAAGTGTTAGACTCGGGAGAGGTAAAATGTACTATTCCCACTCCACCCCGTGCAAGAGTAGAGAAAGTGTTAGACTCAGGAGGGGTAAAATGTACTATTCCCACTCCACCCCGTGCAAGAGTAGACAAAGTGTTAGACTCGGGAGAGGTAAAAGGTACTATTCCCACTCCACCCCGTGCAAGAGTAGACAAAGTGTTAGACTCGGGAGAGGTAAAAGGTACTATTCCCACTCCACCCCGTGCAAGAGTAGACAAAGTGTTAGACTCGGGAGAGGTAAAAGGTACTATTCCCACTCCAGTCAGTGCAACAGTAGGGAAAGCGCTGTACTCAGGAGGAGTACAATTTGCTACTCCACACCAGTCTATTCAACAGTAGGGAATGCGTTGGGCTCAGGAGGGGTGCACCCCCCCCCCCCCGAAGTCTGCTCACGTTAGGCCAGTGCTGCTGCCAAGCCTGCTCTCTGTGGCCTCCTTCCCTACACTGCTGTCCAGAGTCGCTGGAGTGGAGCAGGCCAAGCCCTCCAAGACTACCCCACTCTGGTCCCGTGATGACTAACCCCGCTCTTCTGAACACCTTCATGTATGATTCATGTATACTACAAAGTATTTCATGTTTGATGATTTAGAGTACTTTTGACATGGAAAGGAGTTCCTCAATGCGTGCTCCCCAAACCTGCCCTTAGCATGACGTCACAGTACATGGATGAAGATGATGAGGTCAAAGTAACACTCCTCTGGGTGGGGTCAATGACCCCTTCTTTAGCTATAGTTTAAACTATTGGCAAGAACAGGTGAAATGTAAATGCAATTCCAAGCCAGACCTAAGAAGAGTCACATTAGACAGCAGTGGGAACGTTCTTAGAGTCACCCCTGCAGCTCTTACTCCTTTTAATGCGCTATATTAAATAGGTGTAGTATTTCGCAACTCATGGGGTCCTCACACTTGGGGTTCCAAGGAAGGGGCTGCCTGAATGTCTTGTATCTGAGACTTTTAGGCTCGGTGGTCTGTTCAAGTCCCTTTCACCGTACTGAAGATGTGAAAATACTGGGGGGCATATTTACAAGTCCCTATTGCCACAGGAACGTCACTTTTAATACGTGGCTTAATGCTGCCTTGTAAATAAGTCACCCTATCAGCCTGTACTTAGCATGAAAGGGGTGGGCAATGGGTGTTGTGGTGGGCGTTCCACCTCAACACCCATTGATTTTGACGCAGCCCCCTATTTACAAGGGTGGTGTAAAAAGGAGGCAGCGCCAAAATTAAGATCAAAATAAACCTGCCCTTAACATGGCAAATCGAAGAGAAATGCTTTATTTCTCCTCATTTTTGCTGTTTCTATGTGTGCTGCATTGTGCAGCACACATAAAAACAGCAAACCCAATGCATGATTCTTTATGTGCAGGAAGGTGTCCCTTCCTGCGCATAAACAATCATTTTAAAAATGACGAGTTGCAATTTCTATGTGTGCTGCACAAAGCAGCAAACATAGAAGTTACAAATCATCATTTAAAATTGTTTACGTGCAAGAAGGGGCACCTCCCTGCACATAAACAATCATTCCTCCAATGCAGGCACCCCTGCACTATGGTGCAAGGGGGCCTGCATTGGCAGCTGAAACTAGCGCCAGCACAGAGGTAAATGCAGGGCTGCACCGTAATGTTGTAAAGGGCAGGAGATGTTCTTCATATTTGTAAATGCATTTTTTTAACAGTTTTTTGAGATTAGGTTCTAAATTCGTGTTCTGAGAGCCATCTAAATTGTTTTTCGCTGTCGCCAGGCGGTGGTGCTGCCAAGCTAAGTGTAAGAAAAATCATGAAAGCGATTCATTAAAAAAAAAACTAAAAAGAAACGGTGCTGTTAATCACTAGCTTCTCTGCCTGAGAGCACGGGCTCCCAGTAATTGTATATATTAATGCAGTTGAAGCTTGCCACAATGGCACGGGCCTCACGCTGCACATTACAAGCAGCTTGAAAGAGCCGCAGGCGCCAGTCTAGAAGAGGGATACTTCAGCTCGAGTGCCTTGAAGCACTCGTCGGCACACGGAGCTCAAGGCACCTCACTCATAGATATAGAAGGCACTCTAAGATCACCCATGGACTAGCGACAATAGGATGCAA
The DNA here is from genome assembly GCF_964204655.1 of Triturus cristatus. Lineage (NCBI taxonomy): Eukaryota > Metazoa > Chordata > Amphibia > Caudata > Salamandridae > Triturus > Triturus cristatus. Next base: position 40,550,564 of record NC_140583.1, on the reverse strand, counting down.
ACTCGCTGTAACTTCAAAGCACTACAAGAGCCTTCCACTCTCCCTTTTCTAATGCCCCTGCATCCTTTGCATGCTTTAGGAACTCAATCAATCAATCAATCAATCAGTCAGTAGATTTGTGGAGCACTTCTTGATCTATCAGTCAGTAGATTTGTGGAGCACTTCTTTCCACCCATGGGAGTATCCAAGCACTGGCAGGGTCCAGTTGATTAGCTGAAGCCAGGTTTTCAGGGACCTACGGAACTCTGCAAGAGATGGGAAGGTCTGGAGATGAAAGGGCAGCTCGTTCCATGTCTTCACTGCTTTGTAGGAGGAGGAGCCTCCGCTGCATCTGCGACGTCAGATGCGGGGGGTGAGGGTTAGAGAAATGGACGCAGAACAGAGATGTTTGTTTGGCTGATGGAAGTTAAGGCAATAGTTCAAGTGGACGGGTTCGCAGTTGTGTAGGGTCTTGTATGCATGGGTCAGGAGCTCGATCTGGCATCTTTTCTGTACAGGAAGTCAGTGGTGTTCATTGAGGCAAAGGGTGATGTGGGTTCATCCAGGTAGATCCAGGACAAGTCTGGCTGTGGCTCTCTTTATGGTCTGTGGTTGTCGGAGGAGATGAGCGGTGATTCCAACGTAGAGAGTGTTGCCACAGTCCAGACGGCTAGAGATAAGTGCCTGGGTGATGATGCGTCTTAAGCTTTGGGGTAGCCATTTGAATATGTTATGAAACATGTGAAGGATAAAGAAGCAGGAGGAGGAGAAGGAGTTGACCTGAGTCATCATGGTTAGCATGGTTAGCCCGAACTGCCAGGCTAGGTCTTCCCTGGACTGGAAACAAGAATCCTAGGACCGGTTTCGAACTTTCATCCCTCATCAGCCAGGATAGCTTGACTCCAGTGGCATGGAGAGCACGGGAACCACGTCTGGGCATACCCATCCCACTCGAGGTGACAAATGCAAAAAGAACAATTGATGGACAGAATGCAGACCAATGTCATACATTCACCCCAGTACTGCGATCTGGGCCTAAATCCATCGTTTTTTTGCTCTCCATGCCTTTCCAGTTTGGACCCAGTCATACGCAAATCAGTCTTGACCCTGCGCCCAATGGGCACAGTCCAGCCCGAACTGCCAGGCCAGGTCCTCCCCGGACTGGAAACAAGCATCCTAGGACCGGTTTCAAAAGAACGATGGATTTAACCCAGATCTTTTGACTGGGAGAGAATGTTTGCATTGTCAGCATTCCATCCATCATTTGTTTGCTGTAACACTTTTCGCCCCAAGGGGGATGGGTATCCCCAGACGTGGGTCCCTTGCTCACTATGCACCTGGATTCAAGCTAGCCTGCCTGAAGATGGGTGACATAGCCTGAAACCGGTCCCAGAATGCTTGTTTCTGGTCCAGGGAGGACCTGGCCTGGCAGTTTGGTCTGGACTGCTCCCATGGGGCACAGGGTCAAGACTGATTTGCATATGGCTGGATCCAAACTGGGGTGGCGTAGTGGGCATAAGAACGATGGATTTAACCCAGATCTTTTGACTGGGGGAGAATGTTTGCATTGTCAGCATTCTGTCCATCATTTGTTTGCCGTAGTGTTTTGCCAAGCCAGATAAGGCCTCTTTGTATGAATCCCAATGATAAGCATCCCCCGCTTCTCCAGCAGGTGTTGGAAACTGAGGTAAGTTTTCAAAAACATGTTGTGCAGCAAGTCCTAAACAGCCATAAAGACTTGCAACCTTATGAGCAGAAAAAAATTAACAGCATCTATAGCAACAACATGGTTTTCAAAAGCTTTTACCCACTGACGCCAGGGAATGCTGGGCTTACCAGGATGCTGCATAAAAGGAGGGGTTTTAGGAAATGCAAAATGGAATGTACTAAAATAGCTATTTCCTAATAGCGTTTCCTGCAGAGTCGCTATCCCTATTAGGACGCCTCTATTTAGGAGATGCAAACCCATTTCTTCCTATGGGATTAAGGGCTTAAGGGCCATAGGTACCATTGGTTTTGCATTTCCTAATTAGTTATTTCCTAATAGGAAATTGCAAATTAGGAAATGCGAAACCATTGGTACCTATGGCCCTTAGAACCCCCTTAAATACCATTAAAAAGTAAGTGGTGCTCGAGTTAAGCTCGCCATTGCCCTCGGGGCATGTGCGCTACATGACACTGCAAAAAATGCATTTTGGATGCATGTTTTAAAATTGCACATGGTTACCATCGGATTGGATCCAGTGGAAATAGCATTTCCTAAATGCCCATTGCGAGTTTAGAAAATGCTTTGTACATGTGCTTAGGAAATCTCAAATAGGAAATCCTTATTTGCAATTTCCTATCTAGGAAATTGCAAAATTCAATTTTTTATTGGGTCAAAACTGCATTTTACGATCGTATTCTCCCTTTTATACATATAAAAAGCCTATTTAGCATTTCTTAACGGCCCGGAATTGTAATTCGGTTCATTAAGAAATGCTAATTGGCTTCGTACATATGGACCATAGCGTGTTGATTTGTTTTCTTGTATTAAACCATTTGTTTCCACCACACTTTCTTTCTGCTTTCTTGCTGAAACTTGGCTAAACTTCATGGCCCTCTCATCATAACTCATTTGCATTGCCAGATAATTATCAAATGGTTAGATTAGATAGAGAATCTAGACGGGGGTGGCGTAGCCATTGTTTTTTGGGACTCTGTAAAGGTTCACCTGATTGATTCATTTTTATATGATTGGGTGGAAATGTCCATTTTTAAAGATGAGATTGCTGCTCGAGTCAACTGGAAGCACGCACTTATTTACCACCGCCGGGTTCCAAGAAATGAAACGCAAATTTGTATAGCACAGCTTATCACCCGTAAGAGTATTTAGGCACAATCTATAGGCACTGGGAGATTAAGTGATTTGCCCAGAATCACAGAATGTTGAGCCGACGTCGAGACTCGACCCTGGATCCCTGCTTCGAAGATGGGGGCTCTGGTCGTTAGGCCGCATTCTCTTCCGAAAGAGGCTTGGCTTTTAGCTGAATGCATTGTTCTTGAAACATAGAAAGATGACGGACGGTATTTCAAGCATTGCCAAACATTCAGCCCCAGTCACGGATCTAGGTTTAATAAATTTGTATTTGATCTCCACGCCATTCCAGTTTGCACCCAACCATATGGAAATCAGCCTGGACCCGGTTGCCCATTGGAACAGTCCAGCCTAAACTGCCAGGCCATGTGCTCCAGGGACCAGAAAAGAAGCATTCTGGCTGGGTCCAAACTGGTGTGGCGTGTTGAGCAAAAGAATAAGGGATTAAACCCAGATCCTTGTGACTGTGGGTGAATGTTTACATTGTTCAGAATTCCCTCCATCAACTATTCGTTTTGAAGATACCTCAAAGCCAGAGGTAGCCCATATTTTCACTGGCATGGAAATGCTGTGCCTCTGCCAGAGTGTGGTCGGCTCTACTCATGTGGCAGGTCACACCTAAGATCTAATTTTCACAAACTCTGTGCATCTGTAGAGTGATTGCCCACTTCCTCTAACTTGGACTGACCACTATCTAATTAAAATTCAGATAGCCAAGGCTTTCATAACTGACAAGTCAGCTAAAGCTGTCAAAATAGCCTATAGACCTTGGAATAAAGTCTTGTGGGCGTATCCCCCAAGACCTTTCATCCTGTGGAGGTTACTCGGGGCTCTGATATCAACACAGCTAATATCATAACGCTCTTTCTGTAGCATTTGACATGACTGCCCCTCTCAAAAAATCTAGACTCCTTTCTTCTAGCCCTGATGCACTGTGCTACCCCAAGGAGCTAAGAAGTACGAAAGCCGCTGTAAAAGGCTCGAAAGAAGATGGCGTCTAGCCAACAGTCTGGAGATAAAGAAGCCTATAAGTCAACGCTCACCAGTTATCATAGACAAATTAGAATGGCCAAGAAAATTGAGCTGGCAGTGAACTAGTCAAAAGGACTGTATAAAGTGCTCAATGTCTTTACTAAGCCACAACCCTGCTCGCCCACCATCTCTACATCCCAACTGTTATGTGACTCTTGGCAGATTTCTTTGAGGAGAAAATAGATGCCATATATAAGAATTTGACTAACCTTCCAAGGAGGTTGATCTAACCAGCTTCAATTCGCCCCCTCATGATACTACATTTTAATTGGACAGGTTTGAACCTTTTACATTAGACCAAATTCAGGGCCTGTTGGTTGACACCAAATGTGGCGCCCCCTCTGAGTTATGTCCCCCAAGGATCACTGCTAGTCTTTCGAGCCTGATTGCACCTACCATTCTCTCCCTTTCAAATGTATCCCTAGACACAGACAAACTTCCCATAGCCTGGAAGACCGCAAAGGTGTCAAAATATAAAAAAAAAAAGAACGCAGACCCAAGGAACCTACCCAATTATCACCCCATCTCGCTTTTCCCACCATTGGGAAAAACTTTGGAAGCTCTGGTAAATAAGTAGCTTACGGCATATTTAGAGGACTATAAGGTCCTTGCCTTCTCCCAATCTGGATCCAGAGCTTTTCATAGCACTAAGACCGTGTTGGTGGCAGTTACTGATACCATCTGACTATCTTTAGATGTTAGTTTGCCTGCCATACTCATGCTACTGGACTTGTAGGCAGCCTTTGATACCATCTCTCAGACGATACTGATTCGTAGGCTTCGTGAGATAGGCATCTGTGGCAAAGCCTTATTATGGCTCATTTACTTCTTAGACAGCCGACATAGACGATTGCTCTGGGCTCTATCAAGTCTTACACCATTCCTATTAACAAGGGGGTACCCAGGGTTCATCATTGAGCCCTACGTTATTCAACATCTACATGCCCCCCTTGCTCAAATTGTCAAATTGTTTGGTTTCAATGTTGTATCATATGTGGATGATACTCAGTTAATCATTTTGTTTGGACCTGACCTTGATGGGGTAAAACATTGCTTTATATATTGGACTAGGGCACCATAATACGGAGAGTTCCACTTTGTTTACCGGTGCTGGAGAAGTTGAAAATTGGAGAGTGTGTTGCCTGAACAGAAAAGGAATTGGGAAACTTGAGTCCATGAGGTGCCTGGCTTGAGTGAGCTTTGATTGGTGCACAGAGACTGGACAATGCCACGTGCCACTTGCTCAAAGAAGAGTGCAGGGATGTCATTAATCCAACTTGGTGCCCAGGAAATCTGTTTTGGTGGAAGGTCTGCAATTAAGTGTCATCACTACAGGAGGCCGCACAACATATATGTGGAATCAGAGTGGACTGCCATGCCTCCTTATTTACAACTTGTTCAAGGAAGCTTGCTCTAACCCTAATACATGTCACAGAGGCCAAACCAATTATTTTCACAGCAGCGCCTACATAAAACACAATATGGTCTGAGACAGAGATGTAGCACATGCTGGAAACCTTCCCTGTTCCATGTTTGTCCAACTCTGTGCAGGGAGCCTGCAGGACATGCACACAGTGTAGGGGCTGGGAATCCTGAGTTGCATAAACCAAAGATCTTAAAATGAGAGTCACGAGGAGAGGGCATAATTAGTGGTGAACGAACCAAAGGCCTGGGATACCACTGCTGTCGAATAAAGCTAGCTGACTGCACACGGTGTCAGGAATGCAGAGGGATGTTCACCTCTCAGGTATATAAGGAGGTAATAATGGTGAAGCCAAAATTTAAGGAGGGGCTTCCTTCTAAAGGTAATGTAGAAATGACAACCATGGAGCACACAGACCCGCTACGCCAAATGTAATGGACCTTGGTTCAGTACACAAGTAAATCTGATGATTCTCCAAGCCATTCTAGAGATGAAAGCCACTCTAGAAAATGAAATTGACTCGGGAACTGACGCCACATTGCTGAGGGCAGATCATAGTAAAATGATTGAAAGAGTGCAAAGCAACTCATCTAACTGTCAACTCTCCAACCTACATGCCCAGCTTAAAGGCTTGAAATCAGACATGTATGGATGAAAGCCAGAGGTGGAAGATGCTGAAGGGCCCGCTCAGCGCAATAATGTGAGAATGATCGGACTTCCGGACAAAGCTGAGGGGCACAACATGGAATTATTAATGGACGATTGGCTGGTGAAGCAGTGTTGCCAGGGCCCCCACCAACAGCAGGCACATCGTTGCATTCAGTGGTGATTAGACTATTAATTTTTAGAGGCAGGGATTTAATATTGCAGTGTACGATGAGCCTATACCCGGATTACACTAATGAAGTGCATCAACACTGAAAGTCTGTCTTTGTTGTTAGAAAGCCACTGCAACACTTACATCTGTGTTGTGCTTCAAAGTAGCCTGCTAAGCTTTGTGTGGTGTATCGGAAAGATGTTTTTGTCCCTGATTTCAAGGAAAGGCACCTCCGAGTGCAGTGTTCTGAGGATCATGCAGCCAAGGAAAGGCTTCAGGAGGTGGCAGATGTCTTGTCTCAACACGTTCAGAGCCCAGACCTTCGGAGGTAGGAACACAAGGTGGAAGTAGGGTCTGGAGACAGTAAAACTGGGGACTCGGAAACGGAGCTCATCATGGTTCCCGTATTGGCACCGAGAGTGGCTGACAAAATAGTCTGAATCCTTCCACTATGAGCTTCTACGTAGATGTCTTGAGGATGTCTTGAGGATTGTGTTGTATGCGATAAGTCTTCTGTTCTTTTTGAGGGGCGAAGCAATGGGCAGGGGGGGTTAGATATGATGGGGGTACTTGAGGGTGGAGAATTAATATATATGCCCTACATCTTTCTGTTCATAATAGATATTAGGGATTTAATAAGGAATGTCAGGTTCAGATTGCAGTGCTTGTGTTACAGTGGCCTAGAACATGTTTGTTTCTCAGCCTGGGGAATTTTTGCTTTGTTTGGTTGTGCCGGGACCAAGAGAAATGGATCCTCAGTATGAATTGATACTACATAGTTTTCCAATTATTATTAATAGAGATTGCCTGCCTACACTTTACATGATACTAACATAGAGCATCAGAAGGATGGCCAACCCTAGAAAATTCACCAAGAGGGAATATTTGTTTTATTCTGTGTGCGGTTCATAAAGTAGACACTATAATAGATCTGCTGTTTGACACTGTAGTGAAGTGTCAACAGTTGGTGGATATGGGACACCTAGATGATTAAGAGGGTTATGGTCCGTCTTATTTCAGACCATAACCCTCTAAAACTAGTAATGAACTAGGGAAGGAGTAAAGCCAGGATTACGACATGGATTCTTTACACAGAAACATTGCCTTTAAAGTGAATATACTGGGGCACTGTATTAACACTACCTGAGGCATTTAATATACATTGAATAGGGACTAAAAGGAGTGAGAGTGGCACTTTGGATAGCTGAACAGTCTGTGGTCAGTAAGAAGGAAAGAATGCAACAGTTTACACAATAGAAGCAGAAACATCGGTACTTGCTCAACGGGTTATAAGGATCATGGTGCAAAACACCATACGGAAGGTGAGAGGACTGGCAGACTCTTGGCCTGAGATTGGAAGTGAATAGTATTCAGAGCGGGGCTTTTCATAATGCATAAGGAATGGTATTTAAATCACAAAGTAGTATCCATGAGGTCTTCTTCGGATATTATGGGTCTCTGTATGATAGCCCGGGGGTGCTGAGCAACATGCGCGGGGCATACATAGGTGGTATTCCGATGCCCATTGACTCATTACAATAGCAGACACTGGAGGAACAGACCCAAATAGAAGAAATTAAAATGGCTATTGATCAAATGGCCCAAAATAAGACATTAGGCATAGATGGAATTCATGTGGAGTTTTATACGACGTATGAGGTACTACTTACACCAAAGCAATTAGATGCATATGTGGCAGCGAAACAAGTAGGGACATTGCCAGACACCATGAGAGAGGCACTAGTCGTGGTCCTCTGTGAGCAGGGATGTGATCCACTGGATGTCCTTTCTTTTAGACTGTTATGTTGTCCCTGTTACATTTAGATCACAAGATTCTGAGTCTTATATTGGCCAACAGGTTGCTCCTGATGGTTCAGACTATTGTGCACCTGGATCAAAACATCCTGAGAGAAATACTTTTCTAACCTTGAGACGATTGTTCCATTTGAAGGCCAGGGCCCTGGAGGGAAGGATTGGTGGCTTCTCTTGTATAGAGAGGGAACTTGACATATTAAGTTGGCCCTACCTTATACTGGTCCTTCAGAAAATGGGATTGGGACCAGAGTTCCTTGGCAGGGTACAGGTATTATACAAGAATCCGCTGTCTAGAGTTCATACTGGGTGGATCACATCAGATCAAATCCACAGAAGGACAGGGCAGGCTTGTCTGGTGACACCCATAATATTCACTCTGGCTATTGAGTTGTTCTTGTGCTCACTCTCACAGAAGAGACCTGACTGAGGGATTACATTCAGCCAATTTAGAGTTGTTCACAAGGAACTCATTTAGATAAAAAAATATATATATTTTTAACAATGTATTATTTTCTTGCAGCGATTTAAGCAAAATTAGCATACAATGTAGTCAATATGTGTTACATTTATTATTATTTTTTGAGTGATACTAATTGACTTCAAAGAACACATATGACTAGAGAGAAAACAGCCCCACAAAACAGTTCTAATGCAGCACTCACTTTAGCCGAAGTAAGTGCTTTTTATTTTCAATCGTAGTTTAAGTAATTAGAAAAATATGTAAACTTATACTGTGTATTAACACTGTTTACACATGCATCTATGAAAATGTATGACTTATGTGCCCCAGTGGAGTGACCATAACCAAAACAGTGACTATAGCTACAGTGATAATTCTTAACAGGCATTGGCATAGCCAATACGTCTTGCTTTTGGGACCTTATAAGTATTTAGTTATGCAACTGTTGCATGGCTAAACACTTATAAGGCATCCAGAATGCCTCCACACGCCTGATCCGCGACATCCCTCACCACAGCCACAGCCACATCACACCCCACCTGAAAGACCTACACAGGCTCCCTGTCAACAAGAGGAAAACTCCTCACCCACGCACACAAGGCTCTCCACAACACCGGACCAACTTACCTCAACAACCGACTCAGCCTCTACACCCCCACCCGCCAGCTCCGCTCCGCAGACCTCGCCCTCGCCACCGTCTCCCGCATCCGAAGAGTGACCGCCGGCGGCAGATCATTATCCCACCTCGCCGCCAAGACATGGAACACCCTCCCCATCCGCCTACGGCAGACCGAAGACCTTCTGACATTCAGAAGACTTCTCAAGACCTGGCTCTTCGAACAGTAGCAGCTTCCCCCCCCCCCCCCGCCCCATAGCGCCTTGAGACCCTCACGGGTATGTAGTGCGCTTTACAAATGCCATGATTGATTGATTGATAAGGCCATGAAAGTGATCGCGATCGCGGGCTGTAAGGGTGCCCGTGAGCGATGCACTTAATGACCCATGACGGAAGTGCGCACCCGTGAGCGTAACCACAAGCTCTATGCCACACACAAAAGCATGTGGTAGCATTTTCTGAACCCCACTCACTAAAAGTCTCACCAGAGCAGCGCGTGCCCTGGCTCAAGAGCGACCTAAAAAGGAGAATTGAATATTGGAGTAGAAAGGAAGTCCGTAAAGGTTTCAGAGTAAATCATAGGTACTAGAGTATGTTCTAGTGTTTCTTGAACTCTCCTTTATCAATTGTCAATGATGTTTCGACCTCTATCGTTACGGTGTCTCTTCAGGACGGAGATTCTGGGGTCCTACGCGCTTCAGTTATGCCGGTGGTATAATTTAATATAGTCTTCTAACATCAATATTCAGAATAGGGTTGAGTCTGGGCGGTCTTCCCATAGATAGACTACCCTCCGTGTGCGTGTTCCTTCCAGATAGAATGATTAATGACACCTTGCTTCTGTATTTGACTTAACGGTGTGGCAGATTGGTCAGGGGATTATAATGCGGTATCTAATACACGGAGAGAGTTACACCAATTAAATTTCCGGCAGCCGGGATGATGCTCACGATTGTTCCCTTTAATGGCTAGGGCCTTGGAGGGAATCATTTGTGATTTTGCGTTGTATAGAGAGGGCGTTTGACACATTAGGTTGGCCCTACCTTATGTTGGTCCTTCAGAAAATGGGATTGGGACCAGAGTTCCTCGGCTGGGCTCGTACTGGGTGGGTCACAGCGGATCACATCCACAGAAGGACAGGGCAGGTTTGTCCGGTGACACCCATAATATTGACCATGGCTATGGAGCCGTTCTTGTGCTCATTTTAAATTGGCTGATAAATGACATATAATATCATTGTAAATTGATGACATCCTGATTTATCTTTGCCTTGTTGAGAGTACTTGATGAATTTGGGGATAAGCTGGGATTAATCCTATTTGTTACCCTTGTGGCGGAGGTTGAAGGAGCTACCAAACTTGTTGACATCCACTAAATGAGAGTGGCGACAAGCACTTTCACATACTTGGGAGTACAAGTTTATCATGGGGAGGATGATCTTATTAAACGTTAACTTGGGATGAGTATTTGTAGGCACGAGAAAGGCCACCCCCTTTTGAACAGCTATACCACTTTCCACTCTTGGCTGAGAGGCACTTTTGTACATGTTGCTATTACCCAGGCTGTTATATTTCTTTTCCATGCTACTGGTGGTCCTAAAGCAGCCTTTTTTTAAAGAACTACATAGCGCCTGATCACAGGTGGGTCAATATTTTCTGATTCCTGCACAAACCCCTGTTTGTGCAGGGGTTGGTATTACTAGTTGAGTGTTATTTAACATATCACACATGCGTTAAATACCTCAACCTTTGTTAAATTTTGGCAGGTTTTCGGGGGAAAAGCATACGGTATTTACTGTATCATGCAGATTTTCAGTTAAACAACAAAATCTGCATGTTGCTCCCCTCAAACTCGTAATTGGTTCTATTTATTGCACCCAATGAATAACATACCCGGAGGCATCATTATTGATCAGGTGCGATGAGTGGCACCTATTCTTTAACCAGGCTCATGGTGATGGGAGCAGAGGCGGGAAGCGAGTGGCACTGCCTGGAGCAAGGCTGCTTTTGGAAGAAGGGGATCTGGAAGCTTCAAATATGAGATGCATGAGCTGCAGCTCAGGGACAGTGGCCATTGAGATGGCTGGCCACAGAGGTCTGCAGATGGGTATACTTTGGAACAGATGATGTACCCGTTGCAGCAGTCCAAATGGATGGCAGAAATATGTAGTGCACAAACAACCATGCTGGCAGCTGTGCTAACATTATGTAACGTGTACAACGGAGCACATATGGATTGGGCCCGGGACAATTTCTTACATGCAATGCACTGGTGTTTAAACTTAGTGAGCTATGCCGAACCTGAGTGCTCAAAAGTTTGGCTTAGCTTATTGACCCGTGAGCATGGACAATGGGTGGTGAGGATGCTGTACAATACATTGCACTCACAACATATTCCTGGGAATTTAAGAGTAAGAGAGAAATGGTCAGCATGCATGGGTAAGGAACTGGCATGTACGCAATGGGCAGACACCATTGCAGCTGATCAACAAGGTATCATGGTCCGCCAGACAAAAGTACATCCAATTAAATTTTGCACATCGCACCCTATCAGCCACATGTTTCCGGGGTTGGTGGGGCATCATTAGAGTGCCCTAGATGCAATACAACTGAAGCACATTTTTATCACTTGGTGTGGCACTGTCCTGGATCAGGGTGCATGTGGCCAACGATGGTTGAACTGGTATCAGAAATAGTGGGATAGACTGATGTGGCGGACCCACAAAGATGTCTGTGTGGGTTGATGCATCAAACAAAAAAAACAAGTATGGAGCAAAGTTTGTGGATCTGGCACTTGTCTTTTCCAAACATCAGATTACAATGTCCTCAAAATGGCCGTCGCCCCAGATATTAAGCAGTGGGTTCAAGATTTGAAAAAGTAGATAATTGTCGAGGCAGGTACACGTTACTGGCTCAATGCATACTTAGGGGCCTATTATTATGTCGGAGGTGTCACGGATACGGGTCCAACTGACCTCCGGTCGCCTGTACCGACCGCTTAATTATGATGCAACTGCACGTGGTGAGGTCGCAAGCTCCCTTTTCTGTATGGGAGATTGTACTGCGGTCGGAAATAGGAGGGCGCCATAGGTGCCCCCTCAGATTCTAACCAGAGGCCACAGAAAGAAGGGGAGCCTGAGAGGAGCCCCCAAACTCACCTGGCAAGGAAAACCTATTGGGAACTGAGCATTGTAATTCGAACGCAATTAAATGCCATCCTAAGGGATTACGATGACACTTCCGGTGGGCTCCTTGATCCCGTTGCAAGCCAGACAGAATGTCCGGCCTGTCTAAACCGATAGCCTCCATTGGCTTTCCGAACCTCATCGTTATTGGCCCCTTAGGGAAGTTGGATGGCATCTCAGAGGATAGATCACCATAAACATGTGGTACACATAAGATACATACTATACATCAAGACTTGGGGGCCGATTACGATCCTGGAAAAACCCGGTACAAACCGTGGGTCGGAGCTTTTTCTCCGTCCGACTCGTACCGGGTTGTAAAACTTTACAAACATGCAATTACGATTCGTACGGAAACACCATTCCCGTACGATTCGGAAAAAAGACCAACTGACAGAAAAATACATACAAATGTGATCCGGGACACCGCGGACGTGACGTCCGGACGGAGTTAGGCATGTTTTTACGTACCAGCAATTACGATTCGCACCGACTGCAGTCCGGATGGGAAAATTTTTACGGCACCTAAAAAGTGCCGGAAAAGCTAAGTACGCAGCGATGCGAGCTGGTTAGGGGGCCCGGTACGCGCCGTACCCCCCCCGCCCCCCGTATGTACGGAGCGTACCCCCGTACCCCCCAGCCCCCCGTATGTACGGAGCGTACCCCCACCCCCGTATGTACGGTGCGGACCCCCAGCGCTACGGGGGGCTGGGGGGTACGGGGGTATGCTCCGTACATACGGGGGGCTGGGGGGTACGCTCCGTACATACGGGGGGCTGGGGGGTACGGGGGTACGCTCCGTACATACGGGGGGCTGGGGGGTACGCTCCGTACATACGGGGGGCTGGGGGGTACGGGGGTACGATCCGTACATACGGGGGGCTGGGGGTACGGCGCGCCCATCCGCGGGGGGGCTGGGGGTATGGTGCAAACATACGGGGGGCGGGGGGGGTACGGCGCGTACCAGGCACTTGTTTGGACATCTCCATGGTTGCTATGGGAGTTCGCTCCGGACGGTCTTTTTTCCATACAGTTGTACAATCGGACGGATGGGACGGATCGTAATTGCGCATTGGGACTTCAGTTTTCCCATTTGTACGTAAAAATGTCCGGGGACGTGTCGGAGCCTTTTCCCGACCCGAGGACGTGTGGGGGAATTTTCCCAATGCGATTTGTATGGACTTTTTCCCATACGAATCGTACTTGGCAGTTTGTACGGCGCTTTTACCATTTGTACGGAAAAAAGTCCAGATTCAATTCGGTTGGGGAAATTTTTTCCAGGATCCTAATCGACACCTTGGTGTTAGAGCACGGAGGAGCACCTAAGAGTGTTGTAAGAGGTACAAGACTGGTTAATCAAAAGCAAACTATACCAAATTGTTGTTAGACCTTAAAGGAAAGATTATAACTATGGGGTAGGGTTGGAGTGGTTACTATCACTAGTTTCTAAATTTATAATTGTTATATTGGTAGGAGTGATTTGAAGATAAAACAGCAGTTCTATTAAACTGAATGATCAGATTACAATGCAGGACTGTTATGACGATTGGATACCGTTACTATGATTGTGGTAGTAATGGATAGTGGTTAGAACTGAATATGGGATTTGAAGTAAATTTGTTAACTACACAGTAATATAAATAAAGAAATACTAAAAAAGTTGAAGCTAACAATATACCAAAATAACATAGCTGGCCGTTGAAACGTATTCTATAAGTTAAAATGAGTAATGAAAAAAAACCTATATTAAAATTAATATAACATTTTAATAAATAATTGAAATAAACACACTGCCCCCTCAAAGCTTCGAATAACACATGGAACCTAAATGATAATTTCAAGTTCAAGTTAAAATGTTTTTTGTTTCAGTTAGTTAAAACCATATCAATATAGATTCTAAAAGAAAAATAGAAAAGACAGTAAACATTTTTTTGTTAATTTCTTAAAACCATAAAAGTCTTTTGTTATCAATTGATAATATTCAAGTATATGCAAATATGTCTATTAAACAATTAATAGATCAATTAATAATATTCAGATATTTACAAAAATACTTGATTAACAATTAGTGGATCAGAAGCGTTAATAAATTCATAATCCGCTGTGAAAATAAGAGGATACTTTTCAGACGTTCTCAACATACTTTTCAGTATTCTAGATTGACCAGTAGTTACTCTCAAAGACCAGTCAGTCTTGTTCAACATTACTTGGCAATGGCTTGAGATTCAGTTTTTAAAGCTTGCTCATGTATGGTAAGGCCCTTTATCAATTGATAATTCAGTAAGGTATCAGATGGATCCAAGCCAGCTATGATGGCAGATCTGCACATTCTTAATCTTCTGGTATCAGTTATGATTATTAAAAAATAGACAACAATGGACTAAAACCAATTTTAAAATGTTAAAACCCTACCCACCCAAACTCTAAAAATATGCCCAAAAATTAACAGAAACGTGCTTATAGACCCTTGGCTTGCCCTTTCCTCTTGCAACGTTTCTACCCCGGTGGGACAGGAGTCCCGGGGCCGATAGACTGTCTTCCTTCTTCAGCGAACTGTAATCGCTCACCTGCACACCTGTGATCAGTAAGGGGACTACAAATCCCACAAGCCCCGGCGCTGCTGTACCACCTGAGGAGGAGGCGAGAACAACGCGCTATAAAGCGCTGCCTCTCCCCCCGCAGCGCGGGACGCGCTTATAGACCCTTGGCTTGCCCTTTCCTCTTGCAACGTTTCTACCCCGGTGGGACAGGAGTCCCGGGGCCGATAGACTGTTTTCCTTCTTCAGCGATCTGTAATCGTTCACTTGCACACCTGTGATCAGTAAGGGGACTGCAAATCCCACAAGCCACGGCGCTGCTGTACCACCTGAGGGGGAGGCGAGACCAACGCGCTATAAAGCGCCACCTCTCCCCCCGCAGCGCGGGACGCGCGCGGGCGGCGCCAGGGCCAAGGGCGGGCCCGTCCTTGCCCGTCAGTGACCGGTTGAGGCCGGGCTGGGCCCTCTCTCTTGGCCCTTGGATCAGGTGGTTAGTTTGGACGTTGTAGGGATTTACAATTCTATTCTGTATAATTTGTTGGGTATTTGTTTATTTAAATACGGGTTTCCTAGGTGGCAAGTAATCTATTGATATGAGTAAGAGGAAGGCTGAGGGCAGGATGGTGGGGACTCTTGACGATTATTTAACTAGGGCAGAAACAGCAATTAATCAGAAGATACTAGCCGTGGAGCGAAGGCTATCCCTGGAACCAGCCCTAATATTACCCTGTGCACAGCCTTTTGTTGTACAGGATAACATAAAGAATAATCGGGCGGGTAATTGTTCCCCGATGGGACCTGTGTGTTTAACATCTAGGTCTGGGATTACAGACCCCTCTTTAATTGTAAGTAGCCCCTCTAGCCCAGCTATGGTAACCACACGGGGGTAACAAAAAGTTACTGGAGCCAAAGCTAGCGAACCGCCCTGTAAGAAAAGGAAAGGACGAGGTCCTAGTAAGAAAAGTGCTCCTAAGGCTGCTTCCGGTAACATAGGGGCTCAATTCCATGGGAACCCTATTGCCCCTGTAGGCACCTCACCATCGCAACCTATGGCCCAGCATAACTTCGAGCTATTATGTTCTCTACTTAGGGAACAGTTAGTATCCCTCATACAACCCGTCCTGGAAAAGTTAGATTCTGTGGTGGTAAGGCTTAACTGCATCGAAGCAAGCTTGATAAATAAACAATCTTTAGCCGCATCATTACTCGAGTCGAATCCCAAGATAGTGGCTAGCTACACTGGTGAAGGGGCTATTAATAGACACTATGCCCCAAGACCTCAAGCAGATAACCCTCATGATCCCTTAGTGATCAGGGAACTCCCAAATCGGTCTATGGTCCCTCCCAATATTGGTAGTAGGCTGTCGACCGAACAGCAGTCAATGGGGAATAGGTTAAGGTCTGTTGCCCAAGTTATAGAGGGCCCTGATGCGATATCAAGTTTACATCTTCCCCAGAAGACACACCCTATACAGTTATTCTAGCTAACGTTCCAACACTTCCAGAAGGGTCTAGGGAGCACTGGTCTAATCTTAAAAACAAAGCCCTGTACTGTCTTGGGAATAAATTTGGGGCCACTAAAACGTTGTTTGAGGAATTTAAAATGGTTAGGCGGGTGAATTGGGTTGGTCATTCCCAAACGTCATTGGCAGGGGATTGTGTGGTACTGAGCTTTAGGTCCCCGCTACTGGTAGAACATATACTAGATATGGCCTCCCATTATGCTCCCACCCCCAATGAGATTATGATTCTACCCCTAGGTTATTTTTATAGACCAGCAAGGGCCATGTTCAACAGACAGCACTGGGCCCCGCACAGTGCTCCCCAGCAGGGTCTGCAGCCTATTATGACACATAATCGATTTTCCGCCTTATCTACCTTGGTGGATAACGACTGACTGAGGGATAGCATTGTCCTCCCTCGGCCTGTGGTAATAGGGGGTCTAGTACCATCATGTCGGGAGTTACTTGTTCAAGTAAATCTAATGGCCCAAGGAGAGGAATTAATTTTATGCCCTACATTACCCAGTGTCTGTCCTGTTTCCCCTTCCAACCTGGCTAATCAGGTGGCAAATAAAAAAATTGGTTGCCACAATGTTACGATCTCCTCTTGGAATATAGCCGGGTTACAATCCAGGTTGGCTGTACCCGATTGGGTGTTTTTTGTCGACCGGGCGGATATATGGTGCTTTCAGGAGACCTGGGCGGTAGATCCTATATTTCGTGTAGGGTTTTTGAATTACTTTAAACCAGCCGTTAAATGCCCTAGAGGTAGACCGGTGGGAGGCCTGACTACATGGGTACGTCAATGTGAGGGTATTACAGTAGTGGAAGTTCTGATCGATAACCCTGATATCCTGGTCATCAGGGTTACCTCCACAAGGGGTCTTAACATCCTTATCATAAATATCTATGTGAGGGGTCTTCCAGGAGGTAAGTGTTCCCCGACAGTTTTTCTTCTGGAGCAATTACTTAGCACTGAGCCCATAGATGGTCACAGGGTGGTGGCAGGTGATTTTAACACCTGTTTTGAGCCTTTGGGCGATGATGACGGGAAACTGTCTGAGGTTGAGGACTCCATGTGGGGAATCCCTCAGTTGGAACTAAAACCCATAAGGAAATGGACCCAAGCAGCCTTACACGTGGCAGAACGAAATCGGACAGGTCTGGGAAGATGACTTTCGACAATGGCAGAAGTGGGAGTAGAATAGATTATATTCTGGTTAATCGGGAGTTGTGGCCGGCTATCATAGATATGGTGGTGACTGATAGGTTAGAAAGTGACCACAACCCCCTGACGTTGTCTTTATCTGATAGTAGTTTTATTGGTTTCCCCACCGATGATGCTAGTATTGTGCAAGCGCAAGTTATGCTAACTAATGACCAGAGAAGGGTTCGTTGGCCAAAGATAGCTTCTAATGTGAATACACGGGCTGCTATTGGGAATTTGGTTAGTATAGCCATGCATAAACTGACCAGATGTGAGTCCGAGGAGGGGATTAAGTGTATTATCCCGAGTATTCATAGTGAATTATTTGTGGGGCTTAAATCTCTCTTCATTAAAAGCATTCCTGTTAATGGTAAAACTAAACTCCTGAGGGAAAATTCCTGGTACGATGTAAGCTGTAGACAGACCCATAAAGCTTTGTTAACAGCTATTAAATCTAGGTTACCAGTAACCATTAGGAGTTGTAGAGTTGCATACAAAACTGCCCAAACAAAAGCAAAGAAAAACCGGGATGAAACTCGTTGGAGGGAGCTATACGAGGCGTGTGAGGTTAGAAATATGTGCCAATTTTGGCACCTCCTTAAATGGGGCAGGTACCCGCAGCATATGACCTCGGCTACTCATGTAGAACCCGAACAGTGGGTTAGCTTTTTTGAAAATCAGTTTAAGTCTAGGGACAGGTTAGAAGCAGTAACTTGGTCATTTAGTGGTGAAGAAGTTCTACAGTTTGCTCCCAGTGAGGTAAAGTCAATTTTGAAATCTCTTCTGAGTGGTAAAGCTCCGGGACCTGATTGTATTCCCGCAGATTTATTTAAGCAGGAGCAGGACCTATGGGTCCCCTATTTAACCATCCTAGCTAATGCCCTCGCCAGTGGAGATATTGCTGATCTATAAGAAAGGTGATCGCTCTGCCCCGGCCAACTATCGCCCGATTAGCCTTATAGATGCAGTCCAAAAAATTATAGCTTGTTTGCTATTGGGTCGTATTCAGAGTTGGATGTCCGAAACTGATATACTAACGCCATTACAGGCGGGTTTTCGGACGCCTGTCGGAACCCTCGACCAAGCTTTCAGGTTCATTCTCTTATATTGGAAGGAAGTATATCTTGGGAGTGGCATGCTTTTTGCAGCCTTTGTGGACCTAAGGTCTGCATTCGATTTTGTGCCAAGGCCCAAACTGTGGGAAGTCCTCCGGGAGATGGCTATGCCACCAGAACTGTCGAGGCTGTTGATTAACCTTCATGAACATACATACGCCCAGGTTCGCTTGGGAAAACCAGGGGAGGTGACAACAAAATTTGAGGTGTCCAATGGGGTAAGACAAGGGTGTGTACTGGCCCCCACCTTGTTTTCCTTGTTCATTAACGGGGTTATAAATTATTTTTTAAACTTCCCGACAGATGCACCCTCCATAGCTGGTATGAAAGTCCCCTTGCTCATGTTCGCGGATGGCACTCTTTTAATTTCTAAGACGCGACAGGGGCTACAGTTAGCACTGTCCCGTTTTGAGTTGTTTTGCCGCGAACATGAGCTTGAGGTAAATGTGGGGAAGACCAAGTTTATGGTCCTTCGTGGTGCTAGACCAGTAAAAGTAACAAATTTCTTAGGTCTGCAGTAGGGTTACCACAATCATCCCCACGCATACCTCTCTTATATGACCTAGGTTGTCAGCCTGTTGACGACATGGTGCGGTATAGGCCGCTGGCGTTTTGGCGGCGCCTGTGGATTACCCCAGAACTGTCCCTGTATGCCAAGGCATTACTAGAAGTTAAAGCTCTAGGGGGCTCTCATAGGATCAGCTGGCTGTCTGAAATTAAAACTATCTTGATTGATATGGGGATGGGTGAGTTATGGACCAACCCTGAGATGGCTGTTTTCCCCCCGAAAAAGATCTTTAGGGACACCTATTGGCAATGGATTAAAGTTAAGCGTCATGCATCCCTGACCGGTAGTTCTTTGACTATAACATATCTGGCTGTCAAGGATGATTCCTTTCTTGAAGAGTATTGGGACATAATAACAAAGCTGCAGGATCGAAAACTTTACCACCAGTTTAGACTCGGTTCCCTACCGCTACGTTGTTTTACAAAAAGCTGGAATACATCTGGTAGTGATAAATAACCCCTATGTAAGGATAAGATCGAAACAGTCGATCATTTTCTCTTTGTCTGCCCAGAGTATCTCCAACCAAGACGGTTGTGGTTACGCCCTGTATGCCATGAACTGGGCGTTAGATCTGCGCAGGCAGCTAGCAGAATATTGAAGTCTGATACATCAAAATTTGTGGTTATTGGTCTGGCTAAATTTATTAGTTGGGCATGGCTCCTACGGTACCGGAGGATTAGTCCCTAATTATCTGGCCCCTAAATAATGCTGAGACAAACGTGGTATAGGCTTTACTTGATTTTAAGGTCAAGGCAGGAGGATTTCTACTATTTCTTGTATTATAACCAATTTTATCAACTTTCAAGTCGTTTGAAAAATTGTATATTTAATATTTTCTTATTACTGATTTTAGTATGTTACTTATTTATTTGTCTTATTAAGTTTATTGTGTTAAACTATATTCTTACTATTTTTAATTAATTGCATATTATGAAATGTTTGTGTGTCTTTTATGATGAAATATTCGCAATAAAGACTTTTTTGACTAATAAAATAAATGAAATAATAAACATATATTAAAATAATTAAATACATATAAAATATTAAAATGTAATAATGTATACGTTAAATTTGACAAAATTAGTAGATTATTCAAGTAATTTAAATATCTTTCTGTTAAACACAACCCATCGAAACCCCCCCCAAAAAAACACAATCCGGAAATAAAATGAAATCAATAATTGCGACATTATTAAACGTAAATAAACAATGATAAGAATACAAAATTAACACTGTTAACAAATAACAATAATTAATATACAATTTAATAACACTAAAAGCCTGATGGTCAAACTTCCACAAAACAGAAATATAATGAAATAATTTTACATTGAAATGTAAACAAATTATTATAATATTTAAAATTAATTAAACAGAGAAATAATGTCCAATTTCAAAATAGACATTGACTTTATGAGTCTATTAAAATTATTTTTTATAGATTTATTTTCAAGTGCTTCCCACCCAGTCCCCCAGTAAAACCTACAACCCAAAAATAAAATTACCAAACTATATTAAAAATATTAAACATCTAAACAACAAAATAACAATAATAAAATAATTAATGTATTAATCAAATAACAATAATTCGTTACACAACCTATTAAACAGTACCCACCCAATCGACCAATGAACACAACAGCCCCTCAAAACATTATACATTACTATAATATTTATAAAAAATTAAAACAACTTTCATGATAAAATAAAAAGTCATGCAATGCAATAAAACAACATAACAAAACAATATTATAGTAAACATGTTTTAACCTTTCATATTATTGTAACAAACTAAAAACAATATGTTTGCTTGTAAATATGTTTGTCCACAATATTTATTAAACCACAATATTTTGACCAGTGTAAGATGGTCAGAAGATATTTTGGAGTCAATGTTTAGGTGGAACATCAAAGCAACACTCTGTTCTGATCAATGGCGCACAGGAATGTGAACCATTCCATCCCATGACCTGAGAACCAGCGCCTGTTCATTAATTAAAGGAATGGAGTGTGCATCCTTCCATTCGATGAGACACATATGTGCACATTTTCACTCAGTTAGCAAGGAATGTGTCCTATTTCAGTCAGTGGTGGACAGGAATGAAGAGGAGAAACCACTCTTAGGTTCAGCAATGGAAAGGAACACACGCCTTGAATTTGAATGGATGCCCCATGGTGACCCGGTAAGGTTCAGCAATGGAAAGGAACACACGGCCTTGAATTTGAATGGATGCACCATGGTGACCCGGTAGGGTTCAGCAATGGAAAGGAACACACGGCCTTGAATTTGAATGGATGCACCATGGTGACCCGGTAAGGTTCAGCAATGGAAAGGAACACACGGCCTTGAATTTGAATGGATGCACCATGGTGACCCGGTAAGGTTCAGCAATGGAAAGGAACACACGGCCTTGAATTTGAATGGATGCCCCATGGTGACCCGGTAAGGTTCAGCAATGGAAAGGAACACACGGCCTTGAATTTGAATGGATGCACCATGGTGACCCGGTAGGGTTCAGCAATGGAAAGGAACACACGGCCTTGAATTTGAATGGATGCACCATGGTGACCCGGTAAGGTTCAGCAATGGAAAGGAACACACGGCCTTGAATTTGAATGGATGCCCCATGGTGACCCGGTAAGGTTCAGCAATGGAAAGGAACACACGGCCTTGAATTTGAATGGATGCCCCATGGTGACCCGGTAAGGTTCAGCAATGGAAAGGAACACACGGCCTTGAATTTGAATGGATGCACCATGGTGACCCGGTAGGGTTCAGCAATGGAAAGGAACACACGGCCTTGAATTTGAATGGATGCACCTTGGTGACCCGGTAGGGTTCAGCAATGGAAAGGAACACACGGCCTTGAATTTGAATGGATGCACCTTGGTGACCCGGTAAGGTTCAGCAATGGAAAGGAACACACGCCTTGAATTTGAATGGATGCCCCATGGTGACCCGGTAAGGTTCAGCAATGGAAAGGAAAACACGCCTTGAATTTGAATGGATGCCCCATGGTGACTCAGTAAGGTTCAGCAATGGAAAGGAACACACGGCCTTGAATTTGAATGGATGCACCATGGTGACCCGGTAGGGTTCAGCAATGGAAAGGAACACACGGCCTTGAATTTGAATGGATGCACCATGGTGACCCGGTAAGGTTCAGCAATGGAAAGGAACACACGGCCTTGAATTTGAATGGATGCCCCATGGTGACCCGGTAAGGTTCAGCAATGGAAAGGAACACACGGCCTTGAATTTGAATGGATGCACCTTGGTGACCCGGTAAGGTTCAGCAATGGAAAGGAACACACGCCTTGAATTTGAATGGATGCCCCATGGTGACCCGGTAAGGTTCAGCAATGGAAAGGAAAACACGCCTTGAATTTGAATGGATGCCCCATGGTGACCCGGTAAGGTTCAGCAATGGAAAGGAACACACGGCCTTGAATTTGAATGGATGCACCATGGTGACCCGGTAGGGTTCAGCAATGGAAAGGAACACACGGCCTTGAATTTGAATGGATGCACCATGGTGACCCGGTAAGGTTCAGCAATGGAAAGGAACACACGGCCTTGAATTTGAATGGATGCCCCATGGTGACCCGGTAAGGTTCAGCAATGGAAAGGAACACACGGCCTTGAATTTGAATGGATGCCCCATGGTGACCCGGTAAGGTTCAGCAATGGAAAGGAACACACGGCCTTGAATTTGAATGGATGCACCATGGTGACCCGGTAGGGTTCAGCAATGGAAAGGAACACACGGCCTTGAATTTGAATGGATGCACCTTGGTGACCCGGTAAGGTTCAGCAATGGAAAGGAACACATGCCTTGAATTTGGATGGATGCCCCATGGTGACCCGGTAGGGTTCAGCAATGGAAAGGAACACACGCCTTGAATTTGAATGGATGCCCCATGGTGACCCGGTAGGGTTCATCAATGGAAAGGAACACACATCTTGAATTTGAATGGATGCCCCATGGTGACCCGGTAGGGTTCATCAATGGAAAGGAACACACATCTTGAATTTGAATGGATGCCCCATGGTGACCCGGTAAGGTTCAGCAATGGAAAGGAACACACGCCTTGAATTTGAATGGATGCCCCATGGTGACCCGGTAAGGTTCAGTAATGGAAAGGAACACACGCCTTGAATTTGAATGGATGCCCCATGGTGACTCAGTAAGTCTAAAGGACTTGTGCGATTTTGCTCAGATGCTGAACAAAGGAATGTGCAATGTACTGGAAAGTCCTGGGCAGTGATCAGAAGAAGTGAGAAGTACAGTGATCCGGTTAATGCAGTAATGGTGCTTTGTTTATTCGGCAATAGTAAGAATTGTGCTCTCTTTTATTAACTTAACCCAGGCGATGGGCAGTGCTCCGTTTAGTGAACGAAGATAATGTTTATGCGTTATTCAGTGATCCACCACTTGAGTCAACAGTTGACAAGAAGGCGTTCTGTTTTATTGAATAATTCAACGAATAGGCAAATGTCGTCAGTGTAGAAAGAGAGGTGTAGATGCGTGGAACTCCTAAAATTGAACACCCCAAAACATATCCTCAACAGCGCGCCCACAAGTGCTCAATCAGAGACGGCCTCATGAAACTCAGTTTCATGAGGCAATGCGTCCCTGAGAAAAGGCACCTTCAACGTATCAAACACAGTCAATTAACGGGGTTCTAGAGCAGAAATATAGAAATATATAAGGATTTATTCTAAAAATATCGAAAGGCTCCGTATAAAAATTATAAGGTGCCAATGCATAAAGTATCAATGCCAAGAAGAATCTCAGTAAATAGGAGAATGCAGAATGACGTGCAAATCTAAGAATGTCTAAGTCCTACATGAACAGCTAAATCCATGTGAAAATGGGAGCATTCCGAGTAGCATCGCAGGAAAGCTCTGGATCACTCCGCGCATCCTATTACCATCGCAGGAAAACTCTGGCTTACCCCTGCATCCCTAGTAGCATCGCAGGAAAAATCTGGCTCACCCCTGCATCCCTAGTAGCATCGGAGGAAAACTCTGGATCACTCCACACATCCCTATTACCATCGCAGGAAAACTCTGGCTCACCCCATGCATCCCTAGTACCATCGCTGGAAAACTCTGGCTCACCCCTGCATCCCTAGTAGCATCGCAGGAAAACTCTGGCTCACCCCTGCATCCCTAGTAGCATCGGAGGAAAACTCTGGCTCACCCCTGCATCCCTATTAGCATCGGAGGAAAACTCTGGATCACTCCACACATCCCTAGTGGCATCACAGAAAAGCTCTGGCTCACCCCCTGAATCCCTATTAGCATCGCAGGAAAGCTCTGGATCACTCCACACATCCCTAGTAGCATCGGAGGAAAACTCTGGCTCACCCTTGCATCCCTAGTAGCGTCGCAGGAAAACTCTGGCTCACCCCTGCATCCCTATTAGCATCGCAGGAAAGCTCTGGATCACTCCACACTTCCCTAGTAGCATCGGAGGAAAACTCTGGGGCTCACCCCTGCATCCCTAGCAGCATCGCAGGAAAACTCTCGCTCACCCCTGCATCCCTATTAGCATCGCATGAAAGCTCTGGATCACTCCACACATCCCTAGTGGCATTGCAGGAAAGCTCTGGCGCACCCCCTGCATTCCTATTAGCATCGCAGGAAAGCTCTGGATCACTCCACATATCCCTAATGGCATCGCAGGAAAACTCTGGCTCACCCCATGCATCCCTAGTACCATCGCTGGAAAACTCTGGCTCACCCCTGCATCCCTAGTAGCATCGCAGGAAAACTCTGGCTCACCCCTGCATCCCTAGTAGCATCGGAGGAAAACTCTGGCTCACCCCTGCATCCCTATTAGCATTGCAGGAAAACTCTGGCTCACCCCCCGCATCCCTATTAGCATCCCAGGAAAACTCTGGCTCACCCCCTGCATCCCTATTAGCATCGCATGAAAGCTCTGGATCACCCCACACATCCCTAGTGGCATCGCAGGAAAGCTCTGGCTCACCCCTGCATCCCTAGTAGCTTCACAGGAAAACTCTGGCTCACCTCATGCATCCCTAGTAGCATCGCAGGAAAACTCTGGCTCACCTCATGCATCCCTAGTAGCATCGCTGGAAACCTCTGGCTCGCCCCCTGCATCCCTATTAACATTGCAGGAAAATTCTGGCTCGCCTCATGCATCCCTAGTAGCATTGCAGGAAAACTCTGGATCACCTCATGCATCCTGAGGTTCCGTGAGAATCGTAATGACATTTTTGGGTTTGTTCGAATATGGACGAGTTTGGTATCTACGAACCGCAAATGACGAGTTTAGTGGGTGTACGCGTTTTCGCTACGCTACTATGTATGGTTCGTCTCATTCGTGGGTGTGTCCATCTGAACCCTCGGGTTCCATTTTAGATATGGCATCCATTTTGTCTCTTGCCCTCAAGTAGCCAGCGAACGGACACTGTCCGCTTCGTGACCCTGGGATTCCCAAACTTTTGCGGAGGACACGTGTTCCTTTGAAGGTGTCTTTATGATGAGGGGGATGACACTGCAAGGGCAGATGGCTCTGCTCGAGGCTCATCTTGCCGTGCTAGTCTATTGTTTCAGTCGTGCATGCATTAGGCACGAATCCTTTGATCCTGCAATCATGCTTCCGATATTGCTCCCTACACTCTTTTCCAAGCTGTTGTTCATCCTTGTTTTTCCTTTGCACCTGTTTCTGTCCCTTCTCCTAATTCGTTTACAGTCAGAATGGAATGTGCTTAATGTGGGGATAGCGTGTTTTCACAGTTGGGAACCGGCAATGCTGCTGTAATTATGTTCCGGGTTTCTGAAAACATGAATGCGACCCTTTTTGAAGTTTACTGTGGGAACTGAGTTGTAACCTTTTGTTCGCCATGTTGTTCAATGACGAAAATGTGTATAAAAGGAACGATCCACTTTTACAATTTGAAGCAGTCTCTCAGAACCTACACGTTGTGTACTTCTTGCGATTTCTGTATCCCTGCAGTAAATAAACACTGATCTTTGACGCCGCAGGAAGTGTCCCGTGTCTCTGTGTTTTGTACGCCGGAACAGGTAACCCACGAAGGTTTCAGGTGTTGTCCCCTGGCACCGCTGGGCCTTAGAATAGCCCAGTCCTTCATTTGGCACCCAACGAGGGGCGACATCAGCGGTACCGGTCCAAATCCCGACGATCGTGAGGAACTTCGTGTGAAATCTCCCAGGGAAGGTGCATCCCGCTTCATCGATCCAGTTGTCGAAATAAGTGGTCCGATGACTTTTCCCGCGAAGATTCCCGCCTCCTGACGGCTGCGACGGACTGATGCCCTGACTGTCGACCTGTTTTGGCGCCTGGCGTAGTCCTTTGTACGGCGAGACGATAGACGGGCCTTCCAGGTGACGCCATTGTTCTTTCAGTTAAGTATTTGTGGGTCGCTCCCAGAGTTCATGGTTTTGTAGTTCCTTTTTGGGACGGTTACTTTGTATTTTTGTAACTTGGTTAAACTTGGTTGTTTGCATGGTTCCATTGCATTTGTGGTTCTTAGTTGTTGGTTCTTAGTTGTTGGGTTTTATTTGACAATTGCAATTGCCAAAAACCGAGGGTCTTGCATTTTTTTGCAAGGACATCGTAATTCGATAGCCCTTGAAGTTTGTAAACTCGGCTAGTGTGCGCGATGCCTGGCCGTAGTACTTTGTTTGGTTTCCTTAAATGTTGCAGCACGGATTCCCGGCTGGAGGATTCATGTCCGATACCTCCAGTTGGAACTCCAATTTATGAGCTCTATAGTCGCCACGGAGTAGGTCCTATTGTCTATAATGAATATTGGATTTGTTACACTAAAAATGATGGTGTTCTTAGTTGGCCACCACATGGTAGTTTCGAAACTGCAATATTAGATAATCTTGAAGCTAAATTGTTTAAAAAGAAGGCTAGGCCGGCCATGTTTGATTCCTTTCAGTTATGGCGTAAAGAGGCCAAGCAGAAAGAAATCAAACAGATTAAGAAAAATAAGAGAGAAGGTATTATTACGGTAATGCGAAATGCAGAACAGTATCAGCGAGACAAAGACGAGAAGGAACAGGAAGTTTTTGCTAGACTGCATCATATGGCGGTGGATAAATGTTATCCGGTTCTACCGTCTAGTTCTGATAGGAAGGGAGAAGAAGCGGTAGAGGATCCATTATTGTCTTATCTATTGAAATCACCACCTCCCTATGCACAGGATACTATGGTTCCTGTGATTCCTCCTGTTCCTCAACCTGTTGTTCTGGCGGCTGCTGGTCAGCCTGTCGTTCCTCCTGTTCTTCCGAATCCCCTTGTGCCCCAAATTGTCCCTACTCCTTTACCCGCTCTTTTTCCTACTGCTCCTTTGCCTGTACCTCATCAGCCTGTTGTTACTACTACTCCTGCTATCTCGACTACTGCTACTGTTTCTACGTTTACTCCTAATGTTGTTGCTCCTGTACTTCTTTCTTCTTCCCCTTCTGTTCGTAGTCGTATACCTAATGCTGTTGCTAATCTCTATTCTCCACTTTTTGGACCAATACTCGGGTCCGATCTTTCTGATGTCTCTCAGAGGCGCAGTCAAATTCCTGGTGGTAGAGAATGTGAGACGTTAGTGAAAATGACGCGTAAATGGATTAGGCATCCTGCTAAGTACACTTCGCGTATAGTTTTCGATACGTTTTCTCAGTTTAATGAGCCCACACAAAGATTCGTGTTCGAGGAAATGTGTAAATCCTTGAGAGAAGAGTGGGATAATGATGAGGTAGACAATGTACCGCCCGAGATGACTGAACTTCAGAATCAGTTTTCGAATGGTATGATTGTGGGTGGTAATGTCCAACGTGCTTTAGAGCGTCTGTTATCTTTTCGATCTACAGTACAACCTCGAGCATTGTTTAAGGGCGAAACTGAGGAGTGGATGGCACAACCTGGTCAGTATCCTATGCGAGAAGTTCCCCCAGTGTGGATGCCAGGTGATCCTGCTGCTAATCCTGTTATTCTACCACATTTTCAGAGAGTTTGGATACACCTCCCATGGAAGCGATCAGAAGTTTTGCAGGTGAAGCAAACTTTGCCTGACCCCCGCAAAAATCCGGCAGGTTATTATAGGGAGTTATCTCAATTAGTGGATGCTACTGTTATGAACCTTGCCGATATCGACATGTTGTTCGGTAATGTAGTACCTCAACCGATTTGGGCGAAAATCCGTCAAGAGAATCACGTAGCTGAGTTAGGCGGTGATTGGGCTGCTCTTGCGGCGGCTGACGGATGACAAGTTGGTGGGTCTAAACCTGAACAGATCATTGAGAATCTGCCCCAGAGGATAATTACACTTATGAAGACGCTTATGCCAGCAATAAGAGTTAACTGGGATAAACTGTCTGCGTGCAAACAAAAGAAGGGCGAGAGTGTCTCCGATTTCTTTACGAGATTTGAGGAGGCATTCATCGATCACAGTGGTCAGGATATGAGCACTGAGGGAGGTCAGCGACTGTTTGTTGATAAATTTGTATCGAATTTGTTGCTTGAACTAAGCAACAAATTGAAGAATTCTGAAAGTTCGTGGGCCGTTTCTACCACTGCTCAAATATTAGCCACGGCCCAATACTATGAGAATCGAGAGAAAGAAGAAAGCGAACGTGCAGATAAGAAAACAAAGGATCTTAAAACTAAGGTTTTATTGCAGCAAGCGTATCCTCCGCGCTTGAATCAAAATGACTCGCAACAGCAAAATCGGTTACAATCACAGTCTTCTAGGTTGCAGTCGCGTACTTGTGGAAATATGGATTTTTCTGATCAGTTATGTCCCCTATCTTGGACCCCAACGGTTCCATGTATGAATCACAAGTACATGTATGTTCCCTCCAGTTCTAGTTATGAAGACGCAAATACATGTGCGTCCACCGTCAACATGTCCTCTGTCAGATCCGCCATGAATGGGCTGGATATTCGATTCCTAAATACGAAAGGCCACCGACTTTATATGGCTCAGTTACTCCATTTTGCAGTTTAGGCGAGTAGGCCCGATTCTGCCATCAAGCTTTTCTCTGCTCTCTGCCTCTGACAGCTTCAGCTTGAGCTCGCATCTGTATCCATGAACTTTGTCCTACTCCCTGTGTGGCTAACGGTGCCTGCCTCGGCCGGTTTGCCTGCCTGCCAAAAACTGTATTTCACCTTCGAGTTATCTGCTTCGCTCCTCAGCCGATGCATTCCTGTCTAGTAGTTTAAGTAAACATTCTTCCAGCTACCGAGCAAAGGCCCGGCTTCTCTGTCTTTATGAAAGTAATTCATAGCCCTATTGTTATGGAAGATTTCCGCCCTCGCATCCAGTGTAGACACTTAGACGCTTGTACACGCACTAACAGTCAGTATAGTCAGCATAGAATAAGATTCTACTCGAAGAGACCTCTCTTTTGGGTAACATAGTTCTCTAAACATGGGATGTTAGATATGATTTGGGATTAGGTTGACTTGACCCTCCAGACTTCTTGTCTCCACATGTAGAGCTAAATGTCAAGTCCCCTTCCCCCCCTAGTTGCACGTCAATCACACGTCATGCTGCTGCGCGCGCATCTATGCCAAGTATAATCTTATAGATCCACCTATATATGACATCATAACCAATTATGTTCCTTTCTACTCCTCATTACGCCCATTTTCGGTTACGCATGTGAATTATTATCTTCCTTATCAATTGTTACGCCTTCCGCATTTGTTTCATTGTAATGTATGTTCTATAAAAGCAATTTCTTGTCAATAAAACATTGTACTTCACTTCCTGAACCTTCGTGGTGACGGAACTTGGAGCAACCGATTATAATCGACCATTGGAATAAAGCCCATTCCGAACCTCTAATACCACGGATTCTGCCTCTTATTTACTGAGCTATTTTATTATGTTTCTGTATCAAATTAAGTCCCGGTAATTAAATTATTTACCACATGAATGGCGCCCGAATAGGGACACTTTCTCATCTCACGCGCCGGCGGTGAGTTGCAGGCCCGGTCTCCTGCCACAGCTGGACGGACAATTACGCGTACCAGCAGGATTTCCTGTATCTCCCTCCGGTCAAGCGGGGGCGACTGAGGCTGCGATCAACACCCAGACGAGGCGGTGAGAAGTGCGAAGTATCCCGACCAGAGCCTAGCTGAGAGAGCAAGATCCGAGGTATACAGAGGCCCACCAGTTCCCGCAGTCCCGAGTCGAGTCCAGTTTCCGCAGTGTTCGAGTCCAGTCCAGTCCGGTTCAAGTTCAGTTCAGTTTCCGAGGCCTTCCGTTTCCGAGCTACCCGGTGAGTACCATTACTGGGGAGGCATTCTGACGTGCACATAGTTTGTGCCGGTCAAGACGGGTTTGGGTACACAAATCCGGTCTGCACTGTTTCAGCAGTGTATCTGTACTGTTTAGCAGTATATCTAGTATATCAAGTGTATAAATTCAGAATAATTCAGTTAATGTCGAGTATTATGTTTAGTGATTAAGTTTTCCTTAGACCGTCATCATTATTGATTGTTCAGGTAAATGTTAAATGTTAAATGTTTTAAGTACGTTCTGCATATTGTGGTGTGAATGACTGTTCATCATCGTGTTTACTGTATTTAGTTTGTTCAAAATCAAGTATCAGATCAGTTTTCAATATGCCGCTCTTTTCGAAATTAAGACAGATCACAACAAGAAAAGGGGTACTCGAAGAAGCCGTTCCTATTCCTCCTAGGGACACTCCGGGGTACTTCATGTATCATAAACATGGCTTAGACGCTATATTATTTCTTGATTTATGGGTAGACTACACCAAGGAATTACCAGAAAGTCAGAGGTGGCCCACAGCGGGAACCTGGGATGCAGAGTGCATCATGAAAGTAGAGGAAGAGTTATGGAAAAGGAAAGTCAGACAGTCACAGAAAGACGCCGTTGAGTTATGGCGTAAAGAATCTCATAGACGTACAGAAAAAGCCCTCCGACAGGAAGAGAGAAATAGAGAGAATTCAAATAAAGTCCGAGAAAACCTATTAATTGAAGAAGGTACAAGAGTGAAATCAGAACAAGTAAACAGACAAAGAAATGCCCTTATGAATGGTATGTATCCCCTTCTGGCCGAAGGATTACCTAAGGCTACTCCAGAGATACCAAAGGACTTGCCACCCCCATTATTTCCAATAAAGGTACATCCTAAGGGGCATCCTAGAACCGCAGAAGACGTTTTTCTTTCCTCATATTTAGATGACGCAGCTCCCGAGTATGCTAATTCCGCCCCACATAGACCGCCTGGCAGGGAGGTTCAACGCCAAGATCCAGTACCCGTATCTCTACAGCAACAAGTCCTGACACAAGTTCCGGCAAGCACATCTGTTTCTACCTCTGCTCCTACAGCTACTTCTATAGCTGTGTCCACACCTATAGTTGCTGTGTCGCGTTCAACGAATCCTTTCACGCCCGATACGCCAGACGGGGCTACGGGAGGTGCTACCAACATCTTTTCTACGCCACCCAGAATAAATAAACTTACCTTTCAAGAGTCAGCACATTCACGTACCCCCAAACTCATAAATGCCCGTACGCTTAAGGAACTTCTTGTAGATTGTAGATATGACCCTGTGCCCGGCAAAGAGGACGAAATGATCATGGCATCATTACGTATCAGGCGAGCCGCAGTGTATTTAGGGAAGTTACCAGGAATGACTGCGCATCTAGATAATATATACCATTTTGTTCAAACAGGGCGAGATTCAGAATGTATTAACAGAGCTATGGAATACCAGAAAGTGGAGATACAGGGGGAACTGTTACGTTTCCTCATAAATTGTGTGATCAGAAATCAAGACTGACCAGGGGTAGACCCGGAAGCAATGCAAATTCTTACCAGATGGAGCCAGAATATATCAGAAGGAAGACATGATAAGCAAAATTGTATAATAGCGATGTGCCGAAAGATCCGTAAAGAAGTAGAACGCCTACACGAAGAAAGATTAACGGTAGACCAGTTCGAACAAAACGAGGAAGAAGGATCAGGACTGCCCACGGGACAGTCAGACACCATAGCCTATGTAGGTAGAGGAAGATCTTGTAATAGTAATAGATGTCTTATTGACCCGATGCGTCCGATATGTCCAGATAATACCAGGAATTTCCCAACACCTATAGTTCATATAAGGTCTAACGAGCATTCGTTCCAAGCCGCTGACAAATTACTCCGAGAACGAAGGGGTTATCATTTTCTCGATTCTATGGATGAACAAGAATTAGCCAGGTCAGCTGTCCATTGGGTTGACAGTCCCGGAAAGTACAGTGATGATACAGTAGCACGCACGTTTTTGAATCTCACCCCAGATGAACAGCGTTTAGCTGGGATTTATATGATTCAACAACTCCTTATATTATATCAGAGTCAGCATTCGGATCCTGGTCCCTTACCTGATATATTGACTGAATTACTGATGAACAGATGGAGAGGTTCAGGTACTAAATTAATTAAAGAAATACTAGAATCAAGAAAGTAGTACATTCTTTTTGTATGTTCAGAACATGTCTCATCGCCCATCAAGGAAAGAACAACGTATTACATGGACAGACAGAATCCCTTACGAGAAGTACACCCAATAAAGGGCGAGGACAATGAGTTCAAACGTGTATTCGTATATACGCCCATATCGAAAATAGAATTGTTAGAAATGAAGAAAGTGGTACCCAGTCATGACAAAGACCCAGCGGGTTTTCACCGAGAAATTAAAGACATGTTACTCATGGGAGAGTATACCTATCCCGACATTATGACAATATTAAAGGTATTTATGAAAAACTCAGGGAAAAAGAGTGGGAGGTGGGAGACCAAAAGATAGACTGGTCAGCATTAGAAGCAGAAGAAAAGGCCCGAACTGCAGGAGCAGGGCTGGGGGATAAAACTTAAGCACTACCAGGTTTACTAGTACAGGTACTGCCACGTTTATTAACTACGAAAAAGGAAGATTGGGGTACAATTTCAGCCTGTAAACAGAAGCAAGATGAAGACACTAGTGATTACTATGCCCGATTTGAAAAATGTTTTGGTATAAATAGTGGCATAAAAGCAAGTAGCGAATCATACCCACATCTGTTTGTGACCAAATTAGTAGAAAATGCCTTGCCTCAAGTGAAGAATAGAGTATTAAAATTCGAGAGTACATGGCAAGGTAACACTCCATCACAAATGTTACAAATGTTACAATACCATCACAATAGAATTAGAGAGGAACAAGAACATGAACATAGACGCATGAAAGACACGAAAATGAAAATGCTAGTTTCCCAGACAGTTCCAGCTGAAGGACATAAAAAGGGTATGACACATTCCAGTGATTCAACAGGACCTGTAAAAGGGACATGCAACTATTGTAAAAAGCCAGGTCATTACGTACATGATTGTCCAGTTTTGAAACATAATATCGCCATAGGTAATACAAAAGAAAGACCACGGCCACCTAGACAGGATCAGAATGAACAAGGAGCCCCGCAGCATGCACAGTCCATGCCAGCTCCACCACAGTCTATACAGTTTGTGCCAGCTGCACCAGCGCTGCCTGTTGCTGCCACCCAAACCACGACACGACAACTGTACCAGACCGCACAGTACGACTATCCTGATTATCAACGATACGCATGAACCAGCCTAGAGAGGGAAGTTGACTTACCCCTTATCGAGATCCCAGTAGACCAAGAAGGACCTTATGTACATAGTGAATTATTAGGCCAAGACAGAAAATTTTTACTCGATACCGGGGCAAGTCGAACAACTATAAAACGAAGTGAAGTTCCAGGGGCACCCCTCTCAGGCTCACAGAATATTTCCCTTGGTTTTTCAGGAAAACCTATTGTTAATGAAGTGTCACAACCTCTTCCACTTACGATAGGACCTTTGACCCGAACTACAGATTTATTGCTTACTAAATCATGTCCAGAAAATTTGTTAGGAATAAAAACACTGAAAGCTCTAGGAGCTATAATATGTTGTTCTCCGGAAGGAGTAAGATTGTTTCTACGTGATTTTAAAGGTCACTATGTGTCTAGAGACATGGATCCCCGACTGCAGACTTTACCTACACATCTATGGGCACAAGGCCCTACAGATGTTGGTTGCATGAACATTACACCATATCGAGTCACACTAAAGGCAGGAGTGGTACTACCACGAATGCGACAATACAAGTTACCACCAGATGCTGTAGTGGCTTTACTGCAAATCATTGACGAGCTCATTGCCCAAGGAGTGGTTGTGGAAACAGACTCCAATGTATGTAATTCACCGATAATTCCGATTCTTAAACGAACAGATCCGAAGGCCCCGCCAGTATATCGATTGGTTATTGATCTGCGCGAATTAAACAAGTGCATAGTGCCACAATTCCCTGTGGTCCCAGATATCTCGTCATTACTGACAGCTATTGATTCCGAAGCAACATTCTTTACTGTAATTGATCTCAAGAATGCCTTTTTCAGCGTCCCAATAGATCCGGAAAGCCAATATTTGTTCGGATTTAGTTTAAATGGACGTAGCTTTAAATTCTCCCGCGCACCTCAAGGATTTACAGAAAGCCCCAGCATCTATAGCCAAGCACTGAAACGAGAACTCGACAGTATCCACATGCCAGTTAACACTGCCTTGCTTCAATATGTCGATGATCTGCTGATCACCGCGAGAAGCGAACCCGAATGTGAGAAAGCATCACTGAAAGTTTTACAATTTCTAGCCGAAAAGGGGCACAAGGTGTCCCCTTCTAAGCTGCAATTCTGTGTCCAGCGAGTTGTTTATCTTGGACACTCGCTGTCCAAGGAGGGAAGGCAGCTTACTCCCGACCGCATTCAGTTAATAGCTAACATGCCAATACCCAAGACACAAAAGGAAGTACGAGCTTTCATAGGCCTCACTTCATATTGTAGGCAGTGGATCCCTCAGTATGCATTTCTAGCAAAACCACTCATTCAGTTGACAACACAGGAGGCAGCCGCATCGACTGTTCTCCCTTGGACTCAGGAACATACACAAGCTTTTGAAAGCTTAAAGAAAGCTTTATGTCAAGCACCTGTCTTAGCAACGCCATGTTACAGTAAACAGTTTACACTTTTTGTTACAGAACGCGAAGGTACTGCCTTGTCAGTACTCACACAGGAACAAGCAGGAGCACACAAACCATGTGCTTATTTTTCTAGTACATTAGATCCCGTAGCTCAGGCTTTGCCTGCATGCCTAAAATCAGTGGCAGCAACAGCTTTAGCAATCAGACAAAGCGATGCCATAGTGTTAGGACATCCATTGACAGTTCAAGTACCACATGCAGTAGAGGTTCTAGTAAATAGAACGCAAACACAACACTTGACTATAGCGCGACTTACAGGGTACGAGCTAACATTGTTTCAGCCACATATAGAAATCAGACGCTGTAACACATTGAATCCTGCCACACTTTTACCTGTAATCGGAACAGACCCACTAGCCCATGACTGTATTGAAGTTATTACAATAACGACGAAACCCAGACAAGACTTAACCGATGTCCCATTGTCAGACCCAGACCTGACGTTGTATGTAGATGGTTCGTGTATGAGAACAAGTACAGGAGAGTTAGTGGCCGCTTATGCAGTCACAACAGATACTGAAGTCATTGAAACTAATCGTATAAATACCTTGTCAGCTCAAGCCGCAGAGCTCATCGCTCTGACACAAGCCTGTATTCAAGCCACAAATAAAAAAGTCAACATATACACTGATTCACGTTATGCATTCGGAGTTGTACATGACTTCGGCGTGCTGTGGCGAGAGAGAGGTTATTTAACTTCCCACGGTGCCCACATTCAGCACGGACCCCTCATTCATGCCTTATTAGATGCGATACATCTACCCACTGCAATATCAATTATGAAATGTAAAGCTCATACGAAAGTTACTGATATCATTTCTCAAGGCAATGATTTAGCTGACAGAACAGCTAAACAGACTGCTCAAACTCAAACATCCGACATGACAAAGACAATAGTTCCGATGACAACACATTGTATGACAGTTAAAGATCCTACTTTTGACGTAATTGACATACAGACACATGCTACACCAGATGAAATAAAGAAATGGACCGAATTAGGAGGGATCCAAACGGATCAAGGATGGATGATGAAGGAAAAATCTGTGTGGTTCCTTCCTGATTCAATGGTCCAAGTTATAATTAACACTATACATAGTCCCGCACATCTAGGAGAAAAAGCTATGCTAGATAGCATTCAACACATTTGGTTCAATAAACATTTGCGAGCAGCAGCCAAACAAAAAGTTCGTACCTGTATGATTTGTTGCCAGTTCAACCCAGGAAAAAGCGTTCCCGTAGAACAGGGTGGATTTCATCCTCCTGATCACCCTTTTGAAGTCCTCCAGATGGATTATATCCAGATGGAACGATGTCGAGGATTCAAATATGTTCTCGTAGTTGTTTGTGCTCTTTCCCGTTGGACGGAGGCATACCCGGTTTCAGATTACACTGCCCCGACTACTGCCAAACAGTTGGTTCGAGAATTCTTCCCACGATACGGTTTACCACGTGTTGTTCACTCAGATAACGGCCAGCCGTTCTCATCCGAATTAATGAAACACGTTTCACTTTTGTTAGGCTATCAGTGGAAATTCCACTGTGTCCGACACCCCGAGGCAGCAGGTCTCGTAGAAAGACATAATCAGATCCTGAAAATTAGATTGTCCAAAATATGCAGAGAGAAAGGTGTCGACTGGGTAGTAGCCTTACCCGTTGCACTCTTTTACATGAGAATGGTAGCACACTCTCGAACAGGGCTATCCCCGTATGAAGTGATCTTCGGCAGACCACCAAATATGTGGGGGACGCCTATGCCACGCAAAATAACTGATATTGACTGTAATATGCTGACAGATTACTTGGCTTCCTTGATGTCTGCACTACAATCTTGTCGTTCACAGGTAGCTGCGGCTTTTCCTGACAACACTGAGGTGAAACCCCATGACGTAGTTCCGGGAGACTTGGTCCTCGTGAGGAACTTTGATCAAAAGACTCAGCTGGAACCTAGGTGGAGGTCGCCTCAGCTGGTGTTGCTCACCACAAGAACAGCCGTGAAGATCGAGGGCAGAAAAGGCTGGATTCATTCAAGTCATATCAAGAAATTTCATGGACTACCAGCAGATGTGAATACCCCACCTCGTGTGTCTTCACCCATTGACTCAAAACTTCCTTTTGTTGAAAGGAGTAGTTCCGAACATTATAAACTAAAGCTTAGGTCCAAGCAGTCAAGCAATTTGATTGTTTAAGTCCTCTCCAAGGTGAAGCGGTTGAATTGTCTCTGACATGTATCCCTTGGACCTGAATAGAGAAAGCACCCGAAAAATGTTGAAACGACAGGCGTACTGTAAATCACTGCGTAGTCATTGCATAGTGACGTTATTAATTTTATTTTTCTTAAGTCTTTTAATAATTACTGCAAGTATATTGTTGCACATATATTATCCTATTTCTAGACATGTTTACAATGTTACTGCTGAACATTCTTTTAGTGAATTACCTCCGCTTGAGTTGTCTTATAGATTTGCGCTGCGCAATAACACGTTTATTAGTATGTTACACCATTCCCATCAGGTTAGCAATGCTACAAATTGTTGGATATGTGGCCGACTCCCTCCCTATCAGAATTATAAAGGAATTTTACCTCTCTTTCCATACCCGTTCACACACAACGGCTCCTGTGGAGCATGGTTTAGTTTAATTAATTCTCTAGATTCAAATTCTGCAGTTTATCAAGATAACTGGGTATGGGGAAATTTGAACTTAGTTTTGCTTAAAGTTTGCTACCCTAACAAGGAGGGACTTCCCCAGAGAACAGGAACTGATCTAGAAAATGAAGTGTATGGATTAGGTAATTTTACGCTTAATCTTATGATCCTAAATGTCGAATCCGAAGCTACTCCAATTTTGCCCGCTATGTCAATATTTCCAGTAAAGGGTGAACTATGTGTAAGGAAAAATGGTTCCATACATATGGGCCATAGTAAATGCACCACTGTAGTAGAATTTAGTGATCAAGGCAAGTCTACATTTAGAGCTTCCCGCCATTCTTATTTCATATGTGGTCAGACGGCATATGTACGTTTACCTCTAGATTGGGATGGTACTTGCTACATTGGATTCCTTTTGCCACCTGTTTTCCTAGCTCCTCCTGATTATCACAGAAATACTCATTTAGTATATAATAGAGTAAGGAGAGATCTCCCGATAGTCGATTACACTGAAACAGCATGGGAAAAATACACAGATTTCAATAAAGGTCTTTTTCCCTATATAGGTACCGTTACTAATAGTAAGCTGATACGTAGATTAACTAGAACCCTTGAAGCAGTAGTGAACGAAACTATTTCCGCCTTAGGCAATTTAACAGAAGAGCAGTCTGCTATGCGGATTGTTGTGCTTCAAAATCGTCTTGTCCTTGACGTCATCCTGGCCGATAGGGGCGGAGCTTGTAGGGTCATCGGATCAAGCTGTTGCATTTTCATACCAGAAAATTCGCCATCTGTATATAAAGCCATAACTCGCCTTCATAAGATTGTAAGCCAGATACACCAGAACCCAGGCACCTGGACTTGGTCCGGTTGGTTTTGGAGTGTATTATCTTCCTTTGGATGGAAGGTCCTATCTTTCCTAGGTATTGGCCTTCTCATACTATTCAGTTGCTGTCTATGTCTACAATGTGGACCAGCGATCTGTGGTCTGTGTGCCACATCGTGTATTCCACCACCAGGATTTCAGTCATCACGGAAGAAGAAAGAAGAACAAATGATGCTATATGAACAGATCCATGGATTGATGAAGATTGATATCTCTTAACGGGCAAGTAGGGGACAAGGAGGGAATGTGGAAATATGGATTTTTCTGATCAGGTATGTCCCCTATCTTGGACCCCAACGGTTCCATGTATGAATCACAAGTACATGTATGTTCCCTCCAGTTCTAGTTATGAAGACGCAAATACATGTGCGTCCACCGTCAACATGTCCTCTGTCAGATCCGCCATGAATGGGCTGGATATTCGATTCCTAAATACGAAAGGCCACCGACTTTATATGGCTCAGTTACTCCATTTTGCAGTTTAGGCGAGTAGGCCCGATTCTGCCATCAAGCTTTTCTCTGCTCTCTGCCTCTGACAGCTTCAGCTTGAGCTCGCATCTGTATCCATGAACTTTGTCCTACTCCCTGTGTGGCTAACGGTGCCTGCCTCGGCCGGTTTGCCTGCCTGCCAAAAACTGTATTTCACCTTCGAGTTATCTGCTTCGCTCCTCAGCCGATGCATTCCTGTCTAGTAGTTTAAGTAAACATTCTTCCAGCTACCGAGCAAAGGCCCGGCTTCTCTGTCTTTATGAAAGTAATTCATAGCCCTATTGCTATGGAAGATTTCCGCCCTCGCATCCAGTGTAGACACTTAGACGCTTGTACACGCACTAACAGTCAGTATAGTCAGCATAGAATAAGATTCTACTCGAAGAGACCTCTCTTTTGGGTAACATAGTTCTCTAAACATGGGATGTTAGATATGATTTGGGATTAGGTTGACTTGACCCTCCAGACTTCTTGTCTCCACATGTAGAGCTAAATGTCAAGTCCCCTTCACCCCCTAGTTGCACGTCAATCACACGTCATGCTGCTGCGCGCGCATCTATGCCAAGTATAATCTTATAGATCCACCTATATATGACATCATAACCAATTATGTTCCTTTCTACTCCTCATTACGCCCATTTTCGGTTACGCATGTGAATTATTATCTTCCTTATCAATTGTTACGCCTTCCGCATTTGTTTCATTGTAATGTATGTTCTATAAAAGCAATTTCTTGTCAATAAAACATTGTACTTCACTTCCTGAACCTTCGTGGTGACGGAACTTGGAGCAACCGATTATAATCGACCATTGGAATAAAGCCCATTCCGAACCTCTAATACCACGGATTCTGCCTCTTATTTACTGAGCTATTTTATTATGTTTCTGTATCAAATTAAGTCCCGGTAATTAAATTATTTACCACATACTGACTCCTCTACACCACGATCTATGCTGGGGTATAATCAATGCGCATATTGTAGGGGTGAGGGCCATCTGAAGTTTAATTGTCCAGTTCTGCGTGACCGAACCAATGGTGTTTCGGCTCGAGGAGGTCGTAGTGGTCCTCAACAAGCATCACGTGGTAGAGGTCACGGTGTTACTCAGAATCAGAATGAGCGTTTTGCCACTTCATCAGACTCGCAAAATTGCTTTGATCAGCGCGATTCATCGTCTGGTAGATCTGCACAGTATCATGTGGACGACTATTATGTCGAGCATGATGTTGATGTTGACGGTAATTACTAGGACAGTCATAGACAAAGAGAGGGAGTAGTATCAGTTCCGGTTGATCAGAGAGGGCCTTACGTCGCAGTTGCCACATTGGGCGTAGTTGAGCCTTTTCTGTTGGACACTGGTGCAGAGAAAAGTTCCATCATGTATTCGAAACTCCCTGGCGCACCTTTGTCTGGCTTAACGAATGTTTCCGTTGGATTCTCTGGCGCCCCCGTTAGCAATCCAGTTTCTAGCCCTTTGCCCCTTACAATTGGGTCTCGTGAGTTAGAAGCTCCTTTGATTTTGACTACTGGTTGTGGTGAGAATCTTTTGGGCCTGGATTTGTTGAAACGGTTATATGCGACTTTGTACTGTTCTCCTGCGGGAGTGGAGCTTACGTTGGGTCAGAGAGTGATCTCTCCTATGTATTTGTCAACTGATAAGCTCCCACCGGA
Source organism: Triturus cristatus (assembly GCF_964204655.1). NCBI lineage: Eukaryota > Metazoa > Chordata > Amphibia > Caudata > Salamandridae > Triturus > Triturus cristatus. Next base: position 40,509,656 of record NC_140583.1, on the reverse strand, counting down.
ATTGAGTTCTCTTCCTGAGTCTTTGTGGGCAACAGGTCCCAATGACGTGGGCCTGCTGGATATACCACCTTATGTTGTTCAATTGAAATCAAACGTGCAATTACCACGCATTCCCCAGTATCGTATCTCTCTTGATGGAGAACGAGCACTATTAGCGATCATTTACGATTTGATCGATAAAGATGTCATCGAAGAAACTCGGGGTAACGTGTGTAATAGTCCTGTGTTACCTATTTTGAAACAAACTGATCCATCCAAGCCTCCTGTGTATCGTTTTGTTATTGATTTAAGAGAGGTAAATAAAATTGTAATTCCACAGTTTCCCGTGGTGCCTGACATTACAGCTTTGCTGACTCTGATTCCAGCTTCTGCATCATGGTTCTCGGTAATCGATCTGAAGAATGCTTTCTTTAGCATTCCGATTGCTGAGGGAAGCAGAGATCTATTTGGTTTCTCCTTAGGTGGTCGCAGCTTCAGGTTTAAACGCGCACCTCAGGGCTACTGTGAGAGTCCATCGATCTACAGCCAAGCTCTTAAGAGTCAACTTGATGCGTTTGTGTTACCGGCTGGTGCGGCCTTGATTCAGTACGTTGATGATCTGTTGGTAGCTGCTGACACTGAACAGATTTGCAAAACTGCTACAGTATCACTGTTACAGCATCTATGTGACTTACATCACAAAGTGTCACCTTCTAAACTACAATATTGTTGTCAAGAAGTAACCTATCTAGGTCACTTATTGTCAAAGGAGGGAAGAAGGTTGACCCCAGAAAGAATTGCAGCGATCGCTCGAATGACTGTGCCAACAACTCAGAGAGATGTGCGTGCCTTTCTAGGTATCACGTCATACTGCAGACAGTGGATTCCGAACTTTTCACTGTTAGCGAAGCCATTGATAGCGCTCACGTGCAAGGATGTTTCGACTCCTTTGCCATGGACGGAAGACTGTCAGAAAAGTTTTTCTGAACTGCGTGATGCGTTGTGTTCGGCTCCTGTGTTAGGTACTCCTGATTACAGTAAACCGTTTACACTATACGTTCACGAGAGAGAAGGTTGTGCGTTGAGTGTTTTGATGCAACAATTTGGTGGTAAGCAGCGTCCATGTGCATATTTTTCCTCGACCTTAGACCCGGTAGCTAGAGCGTTGCCGAGTTGCTTGAGAGCGACAGCGGCAGCTGCGGTGTCTATTCGACAATCCGCAGGCCTGGTCATGGATAATATGCTCACAGTGATGGTTCCGCATGCAGTTGACAGTCTCCTGAATCGTACAAAAACTCAACATTTGACGAGTGCAAGGTTGTCCGGTTATGAGTTGACACTTTTGGCAAGTCATATACAGATCAAGCGTTGTAATGTGCTGAATCCGGCGACATTGTTGCCGACTAATATGGAATCAAATGATGTACCACCACATGATTCCTATTTACGAACTGAGGAAGAAACGAAGGGTCGTGTTGACCTGAAAAACACTCCATTGATAGACCCCGATGGCACTTTGTATGTTGATGGTTCATGTTTTAAGTTGCCGAATGGTGATGTGACGACTGCGTATGCTGTAGTGACGTTGAGTACGGTTGTGGAAACTGCGAGATTGAGTCAGAATTCAGCGCAAGCGGCAGAGTTGATTGCGTTGACGAGAGCGTGTGTTTTGTCTAAGGGAAAGCGAGTGAATGTGTTTACTGATAGTCAATATGCGTTTGGCGTTGCACATAGCTTTGGTCGATTGTGGAGAGAAAGAGGATTTATGACATCGCATGGTACGAAGATCCAACACGGACAGCTCGTGAATGATCTTTTGGATGCACTTACATTGCCTAAGCAGGTGGCAATCATTAAATGTAGTGCGCATCGAAAGGTTACGGATGATGTTGGTCGTGGTAATGCATTTGCGGATGAGATTGCTAAGAAAACGGCTAAGAATCTTGCGACCCGAATGTATGTTACGAGTTCAGTGAGGTGGCCGACGGAGACTGGTATGTGCGAAGACACTGTTGAAAGCGTGAAAGCAATTCAGGGTGAGGCCACTGAAACTGAAAAGACCAAGTGGAAAGAAAGCACGGGAAAGTTAGACACGCATGGATGTTGGGTTGACTTGTCGGAATGTCAGAGGTGGATGTTACCGGATGCATATGTGCTAGCCGTTGTGACTATGGCTCACGGCTTGTCACATATTAGCGCGAAAGGGATATGTAAGTTGTTGTCCCCTGTATGGAAGAATGCTGGTATTGCTAAATGTGCTGAGAGAGTGGTTAAGAATTGTATGGTGTGTTTGATGCATAATCCTGGCAAGGGCACCCCCACTCCACCCGGCCATTTTGCTCCTCCTACATGTCCCTTTGAGGTTATCCAACTGGACTTCATCCATATGGAGAGATGCAATAACCTGAAGTACGTTTTAGTCGTGGTTTGTGCGTTCTCCAGATGGATCGAGGCCTATCCTCTTAAGGATAATACTGCCCTGTCCACAGCGAAAGTCCTACTGAAGGAATACTTTCCTCGGTATGGAATGCCACGGATTGTGTGGTCAGATAACGGAAGTGAGTTTGTGGGAAGCGTGATGCAGAGTGTGTGTAAGGGCCTTGGAATTCGACAAAAATTCCATAGCGCCAATCATCCCCAGGCAGCGGGTTTGGTTGAAGGGTACAATGGTACTCTGAAACTGAAACTTGCGAAGATACAAGCTACGACTGGTCTGTCATGGCCTGATGCCTTGCCTCTGGCTCTCTTATCGACCAGGGCGACTGTGCACTCTCGAGTAGGGCTTAGCCCATATGAGATTGTGTTTGGCCGCCCTGCAAACATTTGGGGAGTCCCGAGGCCTAAGGCCTTTGATAGTCTTGAGTATCCAATGTTAATTGATTATCTTCATGATCTGACTGCTAAACTGAGGTTAATTCATCAACAGGTTTTTGAAGCTCTACCGGCACAGACAGAGGGTCCTGGACATCGGCTCCAACCGGGTGACTGGGTTGTCACCCGCAATTTTGGCAGAAAACGCAACTTGGAGCCGAGATTTGTGGGTCCCTTCCAAGTATTGCTGGCTACAAGGACTGCAGTTCGGTTGGAAGGCAGAAAGAACTGGGTGCATGCCACCCATACCAAAAAGGTTCCGATCCCTTCACCAGCAGATAATTGGGTGAGAACTGGTATTGCGGCAATGGAAACCGAGACCCCTCTATGTTTCGTGCCGTTTAGTGATGCTCAACCTGTAGGAAACAATTCATTGCAGCCAGACACATCTGTTGAGTCGTCAGTTTTGGAGAACTCAAGGTCTGAATTGTCATCTGATCGATTGAACACTGTTTCACAATTTGGACAATTATTTGAAGAGCAGACTCGACCCGGAAGAAGTCGATATTTTCTTCGTTCACATGACAAAGACTAATAACATATTGTCCTTTACTGTTGCCACGAACATTAAGAACAATTGCATCCTTTACTGATTTTCGAGTTCCTTTTCATGTGTACTTTTTTTACAGCTAAGAGACTTTTTTTGTTTGTTTAAGAAAACCTATCATCCGGGTTGACCGTAGGGCCGTGCGGGTACTTCCTTCTGTTTAGCAGGTTCCCGATACTAGGTCGGTTACTTTTTGTCGATTCCTGGGAACTCCTGGGAATTGATAATCGCTACTCAGAACGAAGTGCGTCAAGGACGTTACGGACGGTTTTTAGAGGATGGCGTTCTCTGAGCTGTTGGAAGTAGAAAGGATGTCGGCGCAAAGATCAAAATTGCATAAGATTGTACGAACAAAATGCTTTTTGTTTCAGGTATTCCTGCTGTTTCTGACTGTTTCTATGCTATTGGTGGGTGGAGTGTATTTTGGAATACAGTCGTTATTGCCTTCCATTTCACCTACTTTTTCTCCTAAACTAAGTTCTATTACCACCGTTTCTCCACATTCCTTTCATCCTCTGCCCCAACATGAACAGGTTAGACGTGCGGAATTCATGAATAACTCCTTCGTTCAACTCCTACATCAGCGTCAGTTGGTGATGAATACTACCAACTGTTGGGTGTGTGGGTTAATGCCACATACCATGGATAGGGGTATTCCGTATTTGGTTCTTCCTTACACCTCCCAGGGGTCAGCTCGAGCACTCCAAACTATGTTCCGTAGTGCACTAGATTCCTACCCCAGTCGAGAGCCACGTTCTGCAAACTTCGGTCCTGGTCTGTACCACAAGCCTTTGGCGATAGCGGTTGCTGATTTAGATAGAGATATTTTTGATGCATCGCTTATTCCAGATGAAGAGGTGCAAGCATATAAAGATTTGAGTGAGGTTGAGTATAGTATGTCAGTGGGTGATAGACAGCTTAAGAGCTCGTCTCCAATATGGATCGTATCCCACCTCGGTAATTTCTGCTTGAAAGGTCTTGGTCGAAATCGAGAGCCCAGCTTGGGAAGAGTGCTTGTACTGATACGTATGTTCTACCGATGCTCTCTTCCCCTGTTTTCCTGACTGCCAAGGGTACCTATTTCGTATGTTATGAACGTGCATATACATGGTTGCCCCGTGACTTCTCGGGTACCTGTTATATTGCGAATCTTTTGCCACCGACTTTTACGGTTGCCTCAGACTATCACAAGACTAGAGTTGTGAGAGGCGTTATTAGCGAAGAGGATACTGCCGGTCAAGAAGCAGGAGATTTCTTTAAGGGTTTCTTGCCGTTTTGGGGACCTATGGTTAATAGTAGGAACCTGAGACAGTTGACCCGTGTGGTAGAATTGACTGCTAACATAACTGCAAGTGCTCTTGGTAATTTAACAGCAGAACTTCAGGCGGATAGACTCATGACGTTGCAGAACCGTATGGTTCTAGACGTTGTTCTTGCAGATAGAGGTGGTGTGTGCAAGGTGATCCATTCGAGCTGTTGCATTTTCATCCCTGACAACGCTCCAACTGTTTATCAAGCCATCTCGAAGTTACATTAGATCTCCGAGTCCATACACGTGGACGAAGGTGGTTGGACGCTTCTAGGATGGTTTTTGGGCCTGATATCAACTTGGGGTTGGAAGATTCTGATGATCATAGGGGTTGTTGTAATGTTTCTGTTCACGTGTTATCTTTGTGTGCAGTGTGGTCCTGCCTTATGTGGCCTCTGTGCTACAACGTGTATAAGACGGCCATTTGTTACCAAAGAGACATTGATGGATAGAATGATGTTTCAGCAACAACTGAACGATTTGATGAATATCGAAATCGATTCTGATCTCGACTAGTGCTTGCCTACATGAGGGCAAAAGGAGCGTCTGAGGTTCCGTGAGAATCGTAATGACATTTTGGGTTTGTTCGAATATGGACGAGTTTGGTATCTACGAACCGCAAATGACGAGTTTAGTGGGTGTACGCGTTTTCGCTACACTACTATGTATGGTTCGTCTCATTCATGGGTGTGTCCATCTGAACCCTCGGGTTCCATTTTAGATATGGCTTCCATTTTGTCTCTTGCCCTCAAGTAGCCAGCGAACGGACACTGTCCGCTTCGTGACCCTGGGATTCCCAAACTTTTGCGGAGGACACGTGTTCCTTTGAAGGTGTCTTTATGATGAGGGGGATGACACTGCAAGGGCAGATGGCTCCGCTCGAGGCTCATCTTGCCGTGCTAGTCTATTGTTTCAGTCGTGCATGCATTAGGCACGAATCCTTTGATCCTGCAATCATGCTTCCGATATTGCTCCCTACACTCTTTTCCAAGCTGTTGTTCATCCTTGTTTTTCCTTTGCACCTGTTTCTGTCCCTTCTCCTAATTCGTTTACAGTCAGAATGGAATTTGCTTAATGTGGGGATAGCGTGTTTTCACAGTTGGGAACCGGCAATGCTGCTGTAATTATGTTCCGGGTTTCAGAAAACATGAATGCGACCCTTTTTGAAGTTTACTGTGGGAACTGAGTTGTAACCTTTTGGTCGCCATGTTGTTCAATGACGAAAATGTGTATAAAAGGAGCGATCCACTTTTACAATTTGAAGCAGTCTCTCAGAACCTACACGCTGTGTACTTCTTGCGATTTCTGTATCCCTGCAGTAAATAAACACTGATCTTTGACGCCGCAGGAAGTGTCCCGTGTCTCTGTGTTTTGTACGCCGGAACAGGTAACCCACGAAGGTTTCAGGTGTTGTCCCCTGGCACCACTGGGCCTTAGAATAGCCCAGTCCTTCAATCCCTAGTAGCATCGCAGGAAACCTCTGGCTCACCCCTGCACCCCTATTAGCATTGCAGGAAAACTCTGGCTCTCCCTGCATCCCTATTAGCATTGTATGAAAGCTCTGGATCACTCCACACATCCCTAGTGGTATCGCAGGAAAACTGCCTCACCCCTGCATCCCTATTAGCATCGCATGAAACCTCTGGCTCACCCCTGCATCCATAGTGGCATCGCAGGAAAGCTCTGGCTCACTCCCTGCATACCTAGTAGCATCGCAGGAAAACTCTGGCTCACTCCCTGCATACCTATTAGTATCGCATAAAAGCTCTGGATCACTCCACACATCCCTAGTGGCATTGCAGAAAAACTCTGGCTCACCCCCTGCCTCCCTATTAGCATTGCATGAAAGCTCTGGATCACTCCACACATCCCTAGTAGCATTGCAGTAAAGTTCTGGCTCACCCCCTGCATCCCTAGTAGCATCGCAGGAAAACACTGGCTCACCCCCTGCATCCCTATTAGCATTGCATGAAAGCTCTGGATCACTCCACACATCCCTAGTGGCATTGCAGAAAAACTCTGTCTCACCCCTGCATCCCTAGTAGCATCGCAGGAAAACTCTGGCTCACCCCTGCATCCCTATTAGCATCGCATGAAATCTCTGGATCACTCCACACATCCCTAGTGGCATCACAGGAAAGCTCTGGCGCACCCCCTGCATCCCTATTAGCATCGCAGGAAAGCTCTGGATCACTCCACATATCCCTAGTGGCATCGCAGGAAAGCTCTGGATCACTTTGCGCATCCTATTACCATCACAAGAAACCTCTGGCTCACGCCTGCATCCCTATTAGCATCCCTGTAAAGCTCTGGATCACTCCACACATCCCTAGTGGCATCGCAGGAAAGCTCTAGATTACTTTGTGCATCCTATTACCATCACAAGAAACTTCTGGCTCACGCCTGCATCCCTATTAGCATCCCAGGAAAACTCTGGATCACTCCACACATCCCTATTAGCATCGCATGAAATCTCTGGATCACTCTGCGCATCCTATTACCATCACAAGAAACGTCTGGCTCACCCCTGCATCCCTAGTAGCATCTCAGGAAAACTCTGGCTCACCCCTGCATCCCTATTAGCATTGCAGGAAAACTCTGGCTCACCCCCCGCATCCCTATTAGCATCCCAGGAAAACTCTGGCTCACCCCCTGCATCCCTATTAGCATCGCATGAAAGCTCTGGATCACTCCACACATCCCTAGTGGCATCGCAGGAAAGCTCTGGCTCACCCCGCGCATCCCTAGTAGCTTCACAGGAAAACTCTGGCTCACCTCATGCATCCCTAGTAGCATCGCAGGAAAACTCTGGCTCACCTCATGCATCCCTAGTAGCATCTCTGGAAACCTCTGGCTCGCCCCCTGCATCCCTATTAACATCGCAGGAAAATTCTGGCTCACTACATGCATCCCTAGTAGCATTGCAGGAAAACTCTGGATCACCTCATGCATCCCTAGTAGCATCGCAGGAAACCTCTGGCTCGCCCCCTGCATCCCTATTAACATCGCAGGAAAATTCTGGCTCACCCCCTGCATCCCTATTAGCATCGCATGAAAGCTCTGGATCACTCCACACATCCCTAGTGGCATCGCAGGAAAGCTCTGGCTCACCCCACGCATTCCTAGTAGCTTCGCAGGAAAACTTTGGATCACCTCATGTATCCCTAGTAGCATCGCAGGAAACCTCTGGCTCACCCCTGCACCCCTATTAGCATCGCAGGAAAACTCTGGCTCTCCCTGCATCCCTATTAGCATTGTATGAAAGCTCTGGATCACTCAACACATCCCTAGTGGTATCGCAGGAAAACTGCCTCACCCCTGCATCCCTATTAGCATTGCATGAAACCTCTGGCTCACCCCTGCATCCCTAGTGGCATCGCAGGAAAGCTCTGGCTCATCCCATGCATTCCTAGCAGCATCGTAGGAAAACTCTGGCTCACTCCCTGCATACCTATTAGTATCGCATGAAAGCTCTGGATCACTCCACACATCCCTAGTGGCATCGCAGGAAAGTTCTGGCTCACCCCCTGCATCCCTAGTAGCATCGCAGGAAAACACTGGCTCACCCCCTGCATCCCTATTAGCATTGCATGAAAGCTCTGGATCACTCCACACATCCCTAGTGGCATTGCAAAAAAACTCTGGCTCACTCCCTGCATCCCTATTAGCATTGCATGAAAGCTCTGGATCACTCCACACATCTCTAGTGGTATCGCAGTAAAGTTCTGGCTCACCCCCTGCATCCCTAGTAGCATCGCAGGAAAACACTGGCTCACCCCCTGCATCCCTATTAGCATTGCATGAAAGCTCTGGATCACTCCACACATCCCTAGTGGCATTGTAAAAAAACTCTGGCTCACTCCCTGCATCCCTATTAGCATTGCATGAAAGCTCTGGATCACTCCACACATCTCTAGTGGTATCGCAGTAAAGTTCTGGCTCACCCCCTGCATCCCTAGTAGCATCGCAGGAAAACACTGGCTCACCCCCTGCATCCCTATTAGCATTGAATGCAAGCTCTGGATCACTCCACACATCCCTAGTGGCATCGCAGGAAAGCTCTGGATCACTTTGCGCATCCTATTACCATCACAAGAAACCTCTGGCTCACCCCCTGCATCCCTATTAGCATCGCATGAAAGCTCTGGATCACTCCACACATCTCTAGTGGTATCGCAATAAAGTTCTGGCTCACCCCCTGCATCCCTAGTAGCATCGCAGGAAAACACTGGCTCACCCCTGCATCCCTAGTAGCATCGGCGGAAAACTCTGGCTCACCACCTGCATCCCTATTAGCATCGCAGGAAAAGACTGGCTCACCCCCTGCATCCCTATTAGCATCGCAGGAAAAGACTGGCTCACCCCCTGCATCCCTAGTAGCATCGCAGGAAAACACTGGCTCACCCCCTGCATCCCTATTAGCATCGCATGAAAGCTCTGGATCACTCCACACATCCCCAATGGCATCACAGGAAAGCTCTGGCACACCCCCACAGCCCTAGTAGCATCGCAGGAAAGCTCTGGCTCACCCTGTGCATCCCTAGTGGCATCACAGGAAAGCTCTGGCTCACCCCCACAGCCCTAGTAGCATCGCAGGAAAGCTCTGGCTCACCCTGTGCATTCCTAGTAGCCGCGCAGGAAAGATCTGGATCACCCCCTGCATCCCTATTAGCATCGCAGGAAAGCTCTGGATCACTCCACATATCCCTAGTGGCATCGCAGGAAAGCTCTGGATCACTTTGCGCATCCTATTACCATCACAAGAAACCTCTGGCTCACCCCCTGCATCCCTATTAGCATCGCATGAAAGCTCTGGATCACTCCACACATCTCTAGTGGTATCGCAGTAAAGTTCTGGCTCACCCCCTGCATCCCTAGTAGCATCGCAGGAAAACACTGGCTCACCCCTGCATCCCTAGTAGCATCGGCGGAAAACTCTGGCTCACCACCTGCATCCCTATTAGCATCGCAGGAAAAGACTGGCTCACCCCCTGCATCCCTATTAGCATCGCAGGAAAAGACTGGCTCACCCCCTGCATCCCTATTAGCATCGCATGAAAGCTCTGGATCACTCCACACATCCCCAATGGCATCACAGGAAAGCTCTGGCGCACCCCCACAGCCCTAGTAGCATCGCAGGAAAGCTCTGGCTCACCCTGTGCATTCCTAGTAGCCGCGCAGGAAAGATCTGGATCACCCCCTGCATCCCTATTAGCATCGCAGGAAAGCTCTGGATCACTCCACATATCCCTAGTGGCATCGCAGGAAAGCTCTGGATCACTTTGCGCAGTCTATTACCATCACAAGAAACCTCTGGCTCACGCCTGCATCCCTATTAGCATCCCAGGAAAACTCTGGATCACTCCACACATCCCTATTAGCATCGCATGAAAGCTCTGGATCACTCTGCGCATCCTATTACCATCACAAGAAACGTCTGGCTCACCCCTGCATCCCTAGTAGCATCTCAGAAAAACTCTGGCTCACCCCTGCATCCCTATTAGCATTGCAGGAAAACTCTGGCTCACCCCCCGCATCCCTATTAGCATCCCAGGAAAACTCTTGCTCACCCCCTGCATCCCTATTAGCATCGCATGAAAGCTCTGGATCACTCCACACATCCCTAGTGGCATCGCAGGAAAGCTCTGGCTCACCCCGCGCATCCCTAGTAGCTTCACAGGAAAACTCTGGCTCACCTCATGCATCCCTAGTAGCATCGCAGGAAAACTCTGGCTCACCTCATGCATCCCTAGTAGCATCGCTGGAAACCTCTGGCTCGCCCCCTGCATCCCTATTAACATCGCAGGAAAATTCTGGCTCACCTCATGCATCCCTAGTAGCATTGCAGGAAAACTCTGGATCACCTCATGCATCCCTAGTAGCATCGCAGGAAACCTCTGGCTCGCCCCCTGCATCCCTATTAACATCGCAGGAAAATTCTGGCTCACCCCCTGCATCCCTATTAGCATCGCATGAAAGCTCTGGATCACTCCACACATCCCTAGTGGCATCGCAGGAAAGCTCTGGCTCACCCCACGCATCCCTAGTAGCTTCGCAGGAAAACTTTGGCTCACCTCATGTATCCCTAGTAGCATCGCAGGAAACCTCTGGCTCACCCCTGCCCCCCTATTAGCATCGCAGGAAAACTCTGGCTCTCCCTGCATCCCTATTAGCATTGTATGAAAGCTCTGGATCACTCAACACATCCCTAGTGGTATCGCAGGAAAACTGCCTCACCCCTGCATCCCTATTAGCATTGCATGAAACCTCTGGCTCACCCCTGCATCCCTAGTGGCATCGCAGGAAAGCTCTGGCTCATCCCATGCATCCCTAGTAGCATCGTAGGAAAACTCTGGCTCACTCCCTGCATACCTATTAGTATCGCATGAAAGCTCTGGATCACTCCACACATCCCTAGTGGCATTGCAGAAAAACTCTGGCTCACCCCTGCATCCCTATTAGCATCGCATGAAAGCTCTGGATCAATCCACACATCCCTAGTGGCATCACAGTAAAGTTCTGGCTCACCCCCTGCATCCCTAGTAGCATCGCAGGAAAACACTGGCTCACCCCCTGCATCCCTATTAGCATTGAATGCAAGCTCTGGATCACTCCACACATCCCTAGTGGCATCGCAGGAAAGCTCTGGATCACTTTGCGCGTCCTATTACCATCACAAGAAACCTCTGGCTCACCCCCTGCATCCCTAGTAGCATCGGAGGAAAACTCTGGCTCACCCCCTGCATCCCTATTAGCATCGCAGGAAAAGACTGGCTCACCCCCTGCATCCCTATTAGCATTGCATGAAAGCTCTGGATCACTCCACACATCCCCAATGGCATCACAGGAAAGCTCTGGCTCACCCCCACAGCCCTAGTAGCATCGCAGGAAAGCTCTGGCTCACCCTGTGCATTCCTAGTAGCCGCGCAGGAAAGATCTGGATCACCCCCTGCATCCCTAGTAGCATCGCAGGAAAACTCTGGCTCACCCCCCGCATCCCTATTAGCATCCCAGGAAAACTCTTGCTCACCCCCTGCATCCCTATTAGCATCGCAGGAAAGCTCTGGCTCACCCCGCGCATCCCTAGTAGCTTCACAGGAAAACTCTGGCTCACCCCCTGCATCCCTATTGTCATTGTAAGAAAGCTCTGGATCACTCCACACATCCCTAGTGGAATCGCAGGAAAGCTGTGGCTCACCCCCGCAAGCCTAGTAGCATCGGAGGGAAGCTCTGGCTCACCCCTGCAGCCCTAGTAGCATCACAGGAAAGCTGTGGCTCACCCCCGCATCCGTAGTAGCATCGCAGGAAAGCACTGGCTCAACCCATGCATCCCTAGTGGCATCACATGAAAGCACTGGCTCACCTTCCGCAACCCTAGTAGCATCGCAGGAAAGCTCTGGCTCACCTCCACCCTGCTTTCCTAGTAGCAGCGCAGGAAAGCTCTGGCTCGCCTCCACCCTGCTTTTCTTGTAGCAGCGCAGGAAAGCTCTGGCTCGCCTCCACCCTGCTTTCCTAGTAGCAGCGCAGGAAAGCTCTGGCTCGCCTCCACCCTGCTTTCCTAGTAGCAGCGCAGGAAAGCTGTGGCTCGCCCCCACCCCGCTTTCCTAGTAGCAGCGCAGGAAAGCTCTGGCTCGCCTCCACCCTGCTTTCCTAGTAGCGGCGCAGGAAAGCTCTGGCTCGCCTCCACCCCGCTTTCCTAGTAGCAGCGCAGGAAAGCTCTGGCTCGCCTCCACCCCGCTTTCCTAGTAGCAGCGCAGGAAAGCTCTGGCTCGCCTCCACCCCGCATTCCTAGTAGCAGCGCAGGAAAGCTCTGGCTCGCCTCCACCCCGCATTCCTAGTAGCAGCGCAGGAAAGCTCTGGCTCGCCTCCACCCCGCATTCCTAGTAGCAGCGCAGGAAAGCTCTGGCTCGCCTCCACCCCGCATTCCTAGTAGCAGCGAAGGAAAGCTCTTGCTCGCCTCCACCCCGCTTTCCTAGTAGCAGCGCAGGAAAGCTCTGGCTCCCCCATGCATCCCTAGCAGCAGCGCAGGAAAGCTCTGGCTCCCCCATGCATCCATAGCAGCAGCGCGGGAAAGCTCTGGCTCCCCCATGCATCCATAGCAGCAGCGCGGGAAAGCTCTGGCTCCCCCATGCATCCCTAGCAGCAGCGCAGGAAAGCTCTGGCTCACACCTGCATCCTTAGTGTAATCACCGGAAAGCTCTGACTCACCTGCGCCATCCCTAGTACCAAAGTAACTGTACTCTGCTAATGTCAGCCGCATATGGAGAACAAACGAGTTACAAGAAGAACCGTAAAGTATTGTGAGTGAATGCGGTGCAGTGAGCTAGAGGAAGGTTCATGGAAACAGAACACTACTGTCTCTGGGTTGGAAAGGTTTCTTCGACACCTGCAAGGCCAGCACCAATAGAAACAAGCATTTACAATGCAATAGGTCTCGCATTATTTAAGGGTGAGCTGTTGGCTTTGAAAATGATAATGTTATTTGTTTTTGTTACAGATGTGCAATTATAATTAAAGCTATTCATGTATAATGTCCAGATGGACTAAATCTTAGATATGAGATAATATTTGCAGAAAAAGTAGTTTGTAGTAAATGTGAATAATGTATTAGGTATGCAAATGTTTGTAAGAATATTAGAGTGCGGGGCAGATCAAAAGCATGGTGAGGCAAGAACATAATACTAGGTGGTAGGATTTAGTGCGTGGGAGAGAGATACGTATAGCGAGCTAAAAGCATGAGGAAAAGTGGCAGGACAGAGTGTGGGCGAGAGTGGAAAGGAAGGTGATTTAAGAATAAGAGTATAGGTAGGAGGACAGTACGCGGGGCAAAGTAAAAGGCACTGTAAGCAATAAACCAGCAGTAGCTTCTGTAATAAAATAAAAATCACATTACTTATGCTACTGCTGTGTTTTTCCTTTGAAAAAAAAATTATTTAACAAATATTATCATTTGCAATGCCAATAGCCCATACTTTCACCAATGCAAGACCTAGTGCATTGCAAATACATGGCAACTGGAGAGTAACACGAATGGCAGGGGGGGGGGATAGTGTACTGCCCCTATAGGCATGTTAAAAGGATGTTGTAAACACTAAAGTGTAAACCTTCGGTGACTGGCACGTTGCTAGGAAGCAGTGCTGTGCATGTTGCCTATTTCCTTGGATGATGCCTGCTCTGAAGGTCCCTGGGTTTAGCTCTTAAGAGTCCCTACCTGGCGAAATGAACAAACACATTTTAGTTTGAGAGACTAGGTGCAGGGGACGGGACTAAATGTACCGGTAATTTGATCAATTAATGGTCCTGCTGGAGTGAGATCAGAGTTTTATCCAGTGGCTGTTTCCACTCATGCTAAAGCAGTGCAGAGGATTAAGATGCATGTTGCAAAGAACAAGTGCTTGTGTGTCCCGAGGTTCTCAGGCAACAATAACAATGTAAAGGTAACTTTGACAATAAACAGAGTAGTGCAAAGAGGTTCTCAAAGTGGCACGATTCCAGTGGATGCGGCTCCTAAAGTGCAGGGCTCAGACAGCTGCAGTTCTGCCCCACGTCTCTAGTGACTGTCCCATCAGAGGAGTTATTGTTCACATGGGCAAAGCAGGGATGAGATGAGCTTCACCAAAAACTCAAAAAAGACTGCCTGTGGGGGGCGACATTCCTCTGATGTGACGGGGAAACCCAAAACAGGTTTCGCCGCTCCCTGCAGATCTTGTACAGGAGAGAGGGGTCAAGCACCTGTCACTGAGTCTGCCTGCCTGGGAAATGGGGGCATGGCTAGGTGAAGGCGGTCAGCCCGCTTCAAGAGTACCCCTAGCTTGCTGCCCACCAGGAAACATGCAGAGTGACGGAAGGGCCAGTCCAGCCAAGGAGCACTAGGGGGACTGAGTGGACTCTTCGCCTAAGCGCCCACTGATCCGGATGAGTAGCTAACCTTCATACGCAAGCTGTACGCCCGTACCACTCGGTAAGAGCGGGAGAGGTGAGGGGAAACTTACCAAAATGATTCAGCGCCAGGCGACCTGAGGGGGTTCGCCGAGGAGAAAGAAGATATTTATGAGAAAAACAGGCTTCGGCTACCCAAAGCCGACCCACCCCCACGACTGCTTTCCAGACAGCGACGCCAGCACCACTGGTCCCAGCATACACAAGACGCTGCACTCATGGCAGTGCACACTGCATCCCTCTACCACTTTCAGTGCACTGCACATCCCTTTGGCTCTTGCAGTGCACTTTGCATCACTCCACCCCAAGCAGGGGCACTTCGCATACCTGTGGCTTTCACAGACCACTCCACATCCTTCTGGCTCTTGCAGTGCACTTTGCATCACTCCACCCCAAGCAGGGGCACTTCGCATACCTGTGGCTTTCACAGACCACTCCACATCCCTCTGGCTCTTGCAGTGACCATTGCATCACTCCACCCCAAGCAGGGGCACTTCGCATACCTGTGGCTTTCACAGACCACTCCACATCCTTCTGGCTCTTGCAGTGCACTTTGCATCACTCCACCCCAAGCAGGTGCACTTCGCATACCTGTGGCTTTCACAGACCACTCCACATCCCTCTGGCTCTTGCAGTGCACTTTGCATCACTCCACCCCAAGCAGGGGCACTTCGCATACCTCTGGCTTTCACAGACCACTCCACATCCTTCTGGCTCTTGCAGTGACCATTGCATCACTCCACTCCAAGCAGGGGCACTTCGCATACCTGTGGCTTTCACAGACCACTCCACATCCCTCTGGCTCTTGCAGTGACCATTGCAGCGCTCTACTTCTCACATAAAACTTTCCATACCACTGCCTCCTGCAGTGCACACTGCATCTCTCTGCCATTTACAGCACTCATCACATACCTTTCGCTCTTGCAGAGGTCACTGCATCTCTCTACCAGTGGCAGCGGAAACCACTTCACTCTTACGGTCCCCATTGTATCCCTCGCCACTGCCAACAATCCCACTGGCTCCTGCAGTGCACTATGCATCTCTCCATCACTAGCGGGAAACGCAGTGTACCTCTGGCTGTCACAAAGCACACCACGTCCCTCTGGCTCTTGCAGTGTCCACTGCAGTCTTAGCCACTGGCAGTGCAAAGCACACATCTCTGGATCGCCAGTGCACACTGTATCTCTCTTACCACTCACAATGGCTGTTGCAGTGCACTCCGCAACCAATCCCTGTGCCCCTCGCATTGCACACTGTGCCTTTTGCATAAGGGGCGTGGCTAAGGGAAGGATGCCCAGGATCACAGTATGCGTCACAGGAAAGCTACCCACGTTGGAGTATTAGACATACGTAGAACCTTCTAGGCCAGACTTCGCCGTCTCTTCCCTCCACTGCTACAGAAAAGTGATTTGAGTCAGAGGCCCTCGGACATGCTCTAGGCAGTTGGACTATCTCTTACAAGTACCTTCCCACTTCACAAATGCAAGTCTTTGCTAATAATTTTACGTGACTGCGGTTGCCCCCTAAAACCTCTGCACCTACTTCACACGTCATTCTGCGCACCCAAATTGGGACCTTCCACATATCTGTGGCTAAATACATCTCGGACCATAAACGTTATTTTAGGTGGGGCGCTGGAGGGCAACTTGCACTACAACAATAAAGTGAGGGTGGCGCTGTCACCCGGGAGGCACAGGAACAGGGGTGTGACCAGCTACTGAGCACAGGGCTGTGCACGGAGTACATTTTGTACAATGGACAGACCTAACTGTCAAGTTGAGTCAGAACAACAGAATCTGAACCAACCCCGCATTCTGTGGTATACGAGGAGACCTTTGACAATTACTTTGGTGTTTGCCACTGTTAGCAGGAGAGAGACATCATCTGCGTCGAAAGTTGTTCAAAGCCGCAACGACAGCTGACAAGACAAATATTTGCAATGCAATAGCTTAAACTCTCGCAAACGCAAGACTTATTGCATTGCAAATATTTGTTGGTTTACTACCGCCCATGCAGCGCTTTCACATTCATAGAGGCCACTCCCCTTTCTTTAGACGCGGTTTGGGTAAAGAAAAGGGTTGCGGCCTCTATGAATCTGAAGCGCTGCATGAGCGCTAGTAAACAAGATAAATAAGTAAGCGTGGCCACTAAATGCGGACCGCGCTGCTAAAATAAATATATTAAAACAACGCGGCTGCTATAATTAAAGCGGACCGCTATTAGTATAAATTAAAATAAAAGCAGGGTGTGCTGCGAGGTAGTGGGTCGGCTGGTGTGAAACATGAGAATTGCAAGCTATGCCTTGGGAAAGTCCTAGAGCCAATCCAGTCACCAAAATAAGGTCAGAGAACATGGGCAAAGCCAGGCATGTTAAGAAAATAAGTGGCTCTCGAGACCGAGATGAATGGAAAGGGGGGGCTCTTGGCCCCCCCGCCTGCATGGCGGTGCGGCGACCCCCCCGTCCTTCCGGACTTCTCGGTGGTGGGGCATGTCCACTGGGGCGCGCCCTGCCACCGATTGGTTGCCACCGTGACCCGGATGTCGTTAATCGACGTCCGGGTCGGAGGGGAGGGGGGCGGGCCACTGTGGGATAAAGAGGCGGGGAGCGCCCAGGTGACCCCCTTGTTGCCTGGACGCTCCCCCACAACGGACGTGCCCCGGTGAGCAACTATTTGAAGGTCTGAGGGGGCGGGCATCATCCTACGGAGGTGCCCGCCCAGGGGGAGGGGCCATTGGCCCCTCCTAGAACTTCAGGGGCAAGGTAACTGGTGCTTCAAAGGGGCGCGGGTTGGGGAGTCACGCTTTCCTTAGGCTGGTAGACACCCCGCGCGCGCATACTCATGACGTCACCGGATGGCGCAGAGTAAGGGCCCTCCTTTAGTGGGTAAATGAAGTTCACGGCGTGGACCGGGTAATTACCGGGCCCGGCTGCGCATGCGCACACCTGTAGGGGAGGCGCAGCTAGTAGGACCTGACACCGGTTAGCGACCTTGCCATATGGCCCAGAAATGTTAGTATACAAAAATGCAGAGGAGGATGTTAGACTCGGTTAGGAAACAATCTGTATTAGAGTCTTTGTTAAGGATAGTCACTCACACCTGTTGACAATAATGTATCTAATGTCCTGCTGATTTTTGTATAACTGTTTATCATGCAAATTATAAAAATTTATTGTTTTTTAACTTAATAAATACGGCCGGGGGGTCTCGCGACCTCCCGCCTTCCAAAGATACCACGTCTATGTTCTGTGTCCGGGGGTGGTGAGGTCATAGGGGGAGGGCGGTAGCCAGTCACTGACCATGGAGCTGGGGAAGCCTCTGTTAAAGTTGGAGTATGGAGAGTTAATACCCTTTTTGCATGGGAAACATTAGAGGTCCATTAAAAAACAAGTGACAGATCTACGTAAAAAAAAAAACCACGCCTGCGAGTGGTGTGCGAGCGCGCGCCACTGCCAGCCATATGTCTTCAATTATCGCGCCCGTGTCTGGGCACGATAATTGAAAACATATGGGCTTTGGTGCGCGTAACAGACACCAATAATCCATGGGTGGAGCAATGCGCCCGCCTTTGGCCTATTGCGTGGTCTGTTAAAAAAAAACACAAGCGCAAAGCTCAATAGCGGAACCCAAAAGGAAAAGCACACGCATGCGTGTGCGATTCCAGGGTCCGTTTCTAATCCCCCTACAAAATGGCTCACCTGCGCGAGCACTGCTGCGCAGGGCATCACGAGGGGCGAGCCCTAATAAATACGACTCTGCTTTAACTGCGCGCCCCAGAAATAACGAGCACTGAACATACAGGAGGCGGCTTCCTTTTTGACCAAGATGGCGTTGAGGCCTAGTTCATGTAAGCCAGAAAAACACATTTTAACAAGACATAGCAAATTTGTTTCAAATGCAATAGTGCCATATCAGTGTGCACGTGTAATTTCGAAAGTGAATCCATGTTCTAAATGTTGTTAATAATGCACAAAAATATAGAATGCATAAGGGCTCCATCAAATGTGTACTTGTTTATTCAGTAATGCAAACAATGTCCTCTCTTTCATTAAAAAGTGTGCGTGAACGTGCACTGTTTTGTGCAGTGAAAGAGACAAATGTGTACTGTTTATTAATTGATGAAAAGGAATGTCTACTGCTATATTAACACTAGGGGTCCGCAAAATTTGCAAAAATTTATTTTGCCTACATATGCAACATTTTTAGAAAATTACACAAAATTACCTGAACTTAACCAAACCGTAAAACTTGCATTCAGCACTATCTATAGTGGTATTTATTTCAGCCAAATGTGTCCTCACATTAAATTGCACAGCTACCCTCGTCGTGCTTCTTGTGCCCCTGTGGTAGAATTTATCTGATTGGAAGCAAAGTTACGCAACATGGCATAATGGTGTACTTTTGATTATTTAGCGGAAAAATGTGTACTGCGTAATATCAGAAATTAAGTGCCATTATGCTTCCAGAATGCACATTTCATCTGGCCATAACTACCACAGGTAGCCAAAGCCAGCAGTGAATCACATCTCATGGGAGCCCTTGTACCGACTTAAGAACTCATAGGTGGGCACCGATGCGATGCATGATGCTCTGACCCATGTGCCCTATCATGTGGGAGTGGATGGGATGCCCCTCCGATGGATGATCAGATATGCGTCCTCGGGCTCTATGCGCCCTCGGGCTCTATGCGGTAGCACCACCAATGACAAGACATTGTTAAGTACCCCTGTGTCCTCAGTGGCATTACTACAGCTCAGCACACTTCGCCAGGAGTGTGTCTGCGTTACTGTTTCCAACACATGTGCTGGACACATCTCTGTTCTTCTTGGAATAGCTTGAACAGCCCCTCGGCTGATGCACAGGTGGTTAAGTGTAGGGACTGTGGGAGGTCACTGACCCTTCACATTACACCCTTGCCCTGTGCAAAGCCAACCATTCTGTAACACTCTTCTCTTACTGATTGTTCTAGCCCAGAGTCCAAGCCAGAGAGACTCTGCAAAGGGAACCTGGCATTGAGGCAATGGCCTCCTGGAGAGATGTCTGGATGCATCGATTCGTGGTGGTCCGTGACATCAGAAGAACTCTGAAAGTGGTGGGTTGTAAATAGGCAACTACACTCTGGGCCACTGGAATTAGGCATCAGGGGAAGGCCACATTATGCGGCAGTGTTAAGTAAGTTATGCGTCAAGTAAAGGAAATCATGCGGCACATTTTGTGATAGTATTACTTCATTATTTTGACATTTTCGGATTTTGCCTGCACAGCACTTGCGCTGTGCTTGTGAAATCTACTATATTCAATATAAATCTTTAAAGGGGCTTACATCCCACCCCCTTGCTTTTCATTGGTTGCTGTGCTTGCCACTTTCTTTTCCTACATTTCTATTGGCTACAGCATACTATTTCTTGTTGTTCCTCTCGTGTGTTTCTCTTATCAGTCCCAACTTGTTACCAAGTACCGATTACATCTGCTTTGTGGGACTTTTTTAGGTCGAGCCTAGGCAGCGCTTGCGCTGTCTCTAAGATCATCAAGTACTGCTTGTTAACTACTTCTAAAATACTCTTTTTGCCTCTGCAGCGTTGCCTGATTACCGAAGGGCTCAGTTGCTGCTTATACCAGTTTAACACTACCATAGAGTACGCACGCCACTGTTTTACCGGGGCACAAGCAGGGATCTCTTTGCGGCCTCCCGTGTCCCCATCCACATCCGTGTGCCTTACTTAATCTACCCATATTTTTTTTTCTCTTTTTACCTTGTTTACTTATTTTTTACGGAATCTCCTGTATCTTTTTTTCTGTTTTGCCTGCACGGCGCTTGCGCTGTGCTTGTTTATTCATTTTATGTTTTGGCTGCACAGAGATTTCCATATATTGGCGGATTTATAACAATTTCCCATCAAACATCTGCTTGTACCAGAGGTTTGTTTTCCCTAAGTACATTGGTATTTATTTCTGCGTGGTGTGTCCTCTGGCTCCGATCTGACATCTGTTTTCTGTTACAAGATGCATCTGGAGGATGCTGCAGTCTGAGCTAGTAAGTGTTGATTGGTCAAACCTAGCAAATTATTACCACACCCATGTGTGAAGTTTTTGTGGGTCGGTTTCTGGAGATGTGAGATGTGATCTGGCATTTGGATCACCTCTACACTCACCTGCTTGGAACGATGGAGGCATACGTACGCTTGGAGAGTGCTTGAAGTTTGTTCATTATATAAGAGTGGTGTGTACATGTAGCTTTTACACACATCGGATCCTCGTTGGGTTCTAGTGTTTTATGGGAGAGGTCACGTGCCTTCCTCTTGATCAGTCTAATAATTTAAGAATTCAGCATAATCTTCCATTAACTTTGTTTAACGTTTTGACTGGAAAGCACTTGGGCGGTGCTTGTTCCTTACTACTTGTGAAGACAGCTTGCAGCGCACTGACTGCTCCAGCCATGCATGTGTCCTCTGGCTCCAGTTGCGTAGTAAACCTATGAATCAAGATTTTACGTAATGAACAAATGCATGGGCCAAAGGCAACCCAATCCTGGGGCCACTGTTATGAGCCCCAATGTACCCCAATATAGGCCTAGTAGCTGCATGACCTTTTACCTATATTTGTCCTACCTGGCTCTACATAACGGCTATGGCCTTTTACCTAGTTAGGTGCTGAATGAAAGTCATGTGGTTTTCTCCGAAAACTAGCCTCATTTATTATTCATGAGGATTCTTAGTATCACAGCAGGATTACCATCTTCTGTATAATAACTCTGTATCAAAGTCACTGCTATAGTCATTCTTGGACGACAGGCCCACAGTACCATGACACATCTTGGTAGAACCCCTGAGGGTACATTTCGGGTATAAAAGCACCACATTTTCACAGGGAAAACCAGAGAAGAAGCTTCCATGCTGAAACGCTGACACGCTGACATGAGACGCTGAAGTCCCTGCCTGAAGACACTCCAGCTCGCAGTGGTCTCACATCTCTTGTGAAGTGTCCAACTCGAGACCAAGACGGGGTCCTTCGTTCTCTCCCATCAGGTAATGGGGTTGGCTCTTTCCTAGGGTGATTCTTGGCTTTACACCTACATACATACATGCTAGGTATGCTTAGCAAGGGTTAGCATCGTAGGAGTACGTACAACTACTGCAATGTATATATATATATGTCTGCATATATTCATTGTTTTAGCACCATGGTAGAATTTTACCTTTTATTTACTCTGTTGGTGCTTTTAATCGTATATGTCTGTTTCTGTCTAATGGTTGTTGCAGTACACGTATTTTATACTAGAATGACGCTGGTTCAATAAATGCTTATTGAAAATGTCCCCTTCGTTTATTCTGTGTATCTCTCTGAGACCGAGTGAACATAAGTGACTGAGCGAAAAGTACTGCACTCTTTCCACGATCCCTGAGGGATCAGGGTTGTTATTTTCGATAGTTGCTAGAAACTAGTCGCTCCTTGGTAAGGTTGTGGGTCTTATAGTGGCACTGTGAGTTAGCTGATCTGCAGGCTAATATATCCTTCTGGGTGTCTGGAATCAGTCTGAACACCAATCCCTTAATTTATCTTGTCTAAACGCGCAGATCCTATATAGAATTGTAGGAACCACACAACATCACTAGAGCTGTCCTGCACGCTTCAAGCTGACCCTATGTGATCTGCTCTTGCTTCACATCAGAGGGTCAAAATCCTTCCTGTAACCCTACTAGTAGGTCTCACCATTGTGAGCTATGAAGTTATAGTACCTTTTTTTTAAACTGTGAGAAGGAAGGCATCTACAGCCTCCATGTTGCACGCCCTCCCTTTGATATTCCTTCCTGCCCTCTCACCAGCAATTTTAAACCTTTTGAAAACTTTCGGCCATGCTGCATCTCAGTCGCACTGTTGTGCAACATGGCTAAAACATTGATAAAGACAATAGCTTGTTGTAAGTTAGTCTGGGCAGAGTGGGCGGAGTGCCACCATGTGGAGTTCCACAAAGTTGCCTGAAAACTCTGTGGAACTCTGCTCTGCTCCACTGATGAGGACTTACCTGGTCTGGCAGCTTGCTCTCTGCCATGCCCGGGCTGCACTCCCCCTCGCCGTTGTGGTCTCCTCCTCGCCACCCTCGCAAACCCCCTAGATGTATGTCTTGCGGAGACTGTGAATGCGCACACGTGCGTGCAGTCCTCCCAAGACATACAACGTAGGAGTTTGCACCGGCGAGGTTGGCGAGGAGGAGACCACAAATGCGAGTAGGAGGGATTCCCAAGCATGGTGGAGACAGCACCAGACCAGGTAAGTGCTGCTTACTTCTGACTTGGGCGTGGGCGGGCCGGGACAAACTCCACTATGCTGCGGAGGCAGAGTTTTTGCCCGAACTCCACGTTTCCAGGGGAGTGCAGAGTTGGCAAAACTCCGCAAACTCGGCTTGCGGATCGGAGTTCGCCACCCACCCTTAGTTGTAAGTACTTTGCCTTCACCGAAACATGTATAAAAGTACACATTTACAAACAGGGCATAAGTGCTCCTGTTTTTCCAAAGTAGTATAGGGGTGGGTTAAGAGATAAAGTGAAGGTAAAAAATAAGGACATGGACATTTTGGCTGTGCACTCACAGTTCCCACTCTTATGCAGAGATGAACAGGAGTGGGCTTGGAAATATACCAGTTACACTGATTTTCATGTGTGTGTTAATGCCTTACTATCTGGAAATGTCTGCCCATCGGAGGAGTTCTGCATTGTGTACATTTCTGAAGGGAGGCCAGGAACCCACAAAAAATGCTAGACATTCAATATTTGCTTTTTTGCACGCTTGATCCTATTTTATAATGACCTTAATGGTCTTCGCCACAGTGATGTCTTCACTGGGCTGTGGTGGACAGCTTCCCCATGGGATCATGCCTGATGCTATTGTGGCAATGTTGCAGATTGTTACCATTGTGAGCAGTTCGGGGGGTTGCACACAGATCGCAGCACAGGTTTTGGGTTGTATGAACATTACAGTCAAATCTTCTAACAATTCCTAGCGTGATATCAAGTCAGTAAACCAATTTGATCTCGGTGTTTAACACATCTGTGAATCGATCCCTTGGGCACTTCAGATAATTGTCTGTCCACGCGGCCCCTGGGTATGGTCCGCCTCGCATCTGGAAAGAGAAAGGTTGAACTAGAATTGCACTCTCATCCCTGCAGCTGTTTCAAAGGCCTGTGTGACCAAAAGTGTTCCACATGTGTATTAACATCAGGATACAATCAGGGATGTTTCATATCCTTAAGAAATGAATTTGCATGTTTGAATGTCAATGCATGTGGAGGAATGTATGAATCCTTCACTAGGCTCTAGGGCCTCCACCAAAGCCTCCTTTGTCACTGGGACTGCATGTTAACATTTATTTTTGGCTGCAGCACCTCCCGCAGCTTCCCTCCTGGACGTAACAGTTTATTTTCTTTTTGTGGTTTTGTATAGCGCAAACTTGACCAGCTTGGCGTACGCACTAGTTACAATGCCCAAGAAGACATGGAGTTTCAGTAACTTATATTGCACAACTGCTCACAAAGCAACAACTTACAACAAAAAACTGCTTATTATTAACCACACAGGCAAAACCTATTGCTCTTATCAGTGCGTGTGTGCCTTTGCAGTGTGGAATCCCGTGTGATGAGGGTTTCCACGAGACTGGCACAACAGTAATTTGTGAGAAAAGTGTCTGTGTTTTTATTATTTGTATAAACAGCAGTACTTATTCTAATGATAGAATGGTGTTTACCATAAACGTTCAATTAAAGAGCATTTTGTTTCTTTTGAAGAGTAGTGCTATTAACAGACTTGTAGACACCTGGGAAGGTGTTGAGTCATGCTTAGAATTAAAATAAAAGTACCTCTTTTTAGGCTTAATCCTTTAACAGAAATGTATTATGTCACATTACATGGCGCAGGGCCAGTGCTAGGAGAAAGCACGTTCAACTAGTGGCAGTAAAGTGTGGTGACCTTGGAATGGTCAGGGTAACATGTTGTGCGAAAACACCAGTTGTCCATTGGCTGTGGGTCCCGTGAAGAGAGATGTTTACGTTTTAGGTCAAAGCCCATCAGAGAGCGCAGCTGTCTGGCTTGCTAAAGACATCTTGGGGACAGTCAGAAACCTCCCTGGGAGTGCATTCTAGCAGCTGCTTACCATTGGCTTTTTGGTTTGCAACTAATATGTTCTGGCTATCTATTTGCTGCCTTTACTTATTTTATTCTGTCCAGGTTCAGTTTATCCCTTCCACTGAACAGAGCCTTTTCACACCACCTCTCCTGGCATTCGTCCACAAGTGCCCTTTTCTGGAAGCGGGCCTGTAGATCTTGTCACATTTGCTGGCCATTCAAAGACAGAGGACAAATGTCAGGCGCTGTCTTCCAAGGGAACTTGGTGTTTTCTTTTCTTTCTTCAACTTCAAAGTGAGAGGATTTATGTGACAATCTTGCTGGATACTGGGGGTAAAGGAAAGGGTGCTTTTCTAGCACACAACAACATTTAAGTGAATTGTGAAAGTATTGCACAATATATCATGATTAGCAAAGCACAATGTTAATTCTGTGGTGTGTTGGAAACACATAATATGATCAAAACAAATCAATACACTAGATGATGTCATTTCCACACCATATCATTAGTAATCCCGGGCGGGTAACTACGCTCTGCCAGTTTAACCCTTTGGGTGCCAGGCCTTTTCCCCCTCCTGTGCCTGGCGATTCCCTAGTGGGTGGGTGTCATGACGAGATAGTCTCGTCATGGGCACAGCGCGACTGTGCTCCATGACGAGACCATCTCGTCATGGGCACAGAAGAGGTTAGTTTGCGTAGTTTTGCATATTGTTATTGTTATTGTTAACTGGGATATATGGAGCGCATGTTCACCAACAGGTATCTTAGTGCTGTGAGAGAGAGACTAAATCCCGCCAAAGAACAGAACGTACAAGCTCCCGGTCTTGGCCTATGTTGCGCCCCAAGCTTCTATAAAAAGAAGCGTTTTGAGTTTTTTACTAAATGGGAGAAGGGTATGTTCCCTACGTAGGCTCTCCGGTAGTCTGTTCCACAGTTGAGGGATCACTGCAGAAAAGGCTTTGCCCCCTTTGAAGGTAGTATTGAAGCGCGGGCAGGACAGTAGGCCTGCCTCAGGCAAATGAAGGGTACGTCCAGGCACATAATTCTTGAGGCGCTCGTTGATGTAAACTGGGGCCTGGCCGTGAATGGCTTTGTGGGCAATGCAAAGGCCTTTAAACCTGGCTCTCTCTTTGATAGGGAGCCAGTGCAGCTGCTGCAGTAGGTGAGTAGCACGTGCCCATTTTGGGAGCCTGAAGATCAGCCTAGCTGCGTCGTTCATGGCAACTTGTAGTTTGGTTAGCAAATTCTCGGGGAGACCAATGTACAGGGCGTTGTCATAGTCCAACCATGACACAATCATTGCCGAAACGACCATCCGTAGTGCAGTAAATGAGAGGAGTGGAGCCGATCTCCGCAGCTGCCTCAGTAAGCCCACACAGGTCCCAGCCACGGCGGACACCTGGTTCGAAATGGAGAGCTTGGCATCTATTTTTAAGCCAAGGCTTTTACAACCGGGACTGGCGTCGGGGTGGTACCTAGCTCTTGTGCCCAGAAGAGGTCGCGCCATGGGTTATTTCCGGTAGTGATGGGCAGGAAAGGAGTTGTCAATCTGGATGATTATTTGCGTGTCATCGGCGTAGTTGAATAATTGGCATTCCATGCAGGTCAGAGCAGCCACGAGCGGCAGAGATAAATGTTGAAGAGAAGGGGGGACATCATTGAACCCTGGGGGACTCCGCATGTTGATGCGCCGATGTTGGACACCCGATCAGCCAGCTGGTCCCTTTGAGACTGACCTGACAGGAAGGACGAGATCCATTGATGTGCCAGCAAACGGATACCCAGCTCTGAAATCCGCAACAATAGTTGGTCATGATTGACCGTGTTAAATGCCGCTTATAGGTCTTGGTGGACCAGAGCGCATGGCTTCCTGCTGTCGGCCGTGAGTCTAAGTTCGTCCATCACCGCCAGCATTACCAGCTCTGTGCTGTGATGGGCCCTAAAGCCTGCCTGTCGCACCTGGACCAGCTGTTGTTCCTCAATGAAGTTTCATAGAGTTTTAAGGACATGCTGTTCCACTACTTTTGGCAAAAAGGGAAATTGGGAGAGGGTCTGTAATTCTTAAAGTTGGCTGCATCTGCCTCTGGTTGTTTCAGTAGGGGGGGGTCACCCTGGCTTCTTTGGAATTGGCAAAGACACAACTCTTTGTTCCGTTGCGAACGCGGAGTTCAGGAAAATGTACGACTCCCTGGCGGAGCGGAGCTAGCCGGCCCCTCCACCCTGGCAAAGTAAATATAAAGTAATAGCCGTGGCCGCTCTCCTTCCTCGTCATCCTTCTTCTCTGTTAACCCCTACGTTGAACGTCTTGCGCATACGTTGTACGCGCAAGACGTACAACGTAGGGGTTATCAGAGAAGAAGGATGGCAAGGACGAGGAAAGAGAGCGGCCATGGCGAAGAAGAGGCAGCCATGGCAGGTAAGTGCCTTTTTTCTTACTTTAACATTATTTGGGAGGGGGAGGAGGAGGAAGTGGAGCGGAGCGGTGCAGAGTTTCTTTCCAACTCTGTGGAACTCTGCATAGAGGCACTACGCCTGCTCTGCCCAGGGTTAATCATTAGTGAGCCGGATAGTTTTATCAGTAAAACTGTATGTCTGTGCAATGTAATGGCCATTTTAATTGAAGCTGTGCTGTCTGTAATGCCAGTGCGCTACCATCATGCATACTCCATTCTACTCTACTCTGCACCACTCCACTTCACGCTACTGCTCTCTATTCTGCACCACCCCACTGTACACCACGCCACTGCACTCTACACCACTGCACCAGTCGTGGGTGCTCCCATGTATCAAGGGCTGGGAGGTGGGGAACAGGAGTGTGGGGGGGAGAAAATGAAAGATTTAAAATGTACCTACCTGCCGGCCGGCCGGCCGGCCAACCGGCCGGCCGCCGCCTATCTTTCGTTCTCTTCCTGGCTTCTGTTGGAAGCAGGCAGCAGAATAGGCTCCTCTAAGCCAATCCCAACACTGCAATGCAGCGTTGTGATTGGTAAGCACCAAGGCCTGCCTGAGCCAATCACAACGCTGCAATTCAGCGATGTGATTGGCCTGAGCACGGTGGTTCAATGTTCAGGTGGAGAATCAAAGCTTGGGCATGTTCTCCACCCTGGCTGTGAAGCAGCCTGGGTGGAAAACATGCAAAGTGCACATGAATGTTTGGCCGGCCCCGGAGGGCTGGCCAAACATTAATACACACTTAGGAGGGTGACACTACTCCACTGAATCATGGTTTACGCACAGAAGAGAGAGGAGGAAGAACCGGGTAGTTAAGATGCCGGATACGATGCAAAACGCGAGAATGCCTGGAACATAGAGGTACTATCACCTGAAGACCGCAGAGGGAAGTGCGGAATTAGATGTACTCATCATGATCCCAAAATGAGCACGCTAACACGTAGAAGGCAACTTAAATCATAGATCTCTAAGAGAAGTCAAGGAGGCTACAAACAACCTCCCCTGAACCACAAACACCTTATCTGGCTGTGAATCACTGCACCACAGCGCATCATGAGAACCTGGCAATAGATGTCCTACCTGAACAAAGCCACGCCCTGATAAAGACCTTCCTATAAATACAGCGCCTTGGTCCCCCCCTAATGAAGGTCGAAACACGTTTGCTCTCACTAAGAGGTTCAGAGCAAACAAGGGCAATAACACGCCAAATAATAGGCGTCTCGAGCTGGAGTGTCCAAGCTCGAGAATAGAGTTTGAAAATAGTCTCTGACCTCTGCAGGACCTTGTGAATAGATAATATTGAGGACAAAAGGAAAAAGGTCCCAATACCACCCACAAGTTAGTAGGACTAAAAAAGTTCAGATGAGAAGTATATTCTTTTGTGAATTGAAAGTATCATTATAATTGTGCTTGATGCTGATATACATGTTTTTTATGTGTAAAAAATGTCTGTGTTGTTAGTGATACAGTATATGTATTTGATGTAAATATTTTCAACTGTTTTGTTAGTAACATTTGAAAAAACACTGAGGGTATGTTTAAATATATTTGGTGATAGGAACCTTTAATTTAATTAATTCAAAAGAGAAAAGAAAAAATAATTGGAGCCCAGAGTTAATAAAAAAGGACTGCTGTGGCAGAAGTAAAGTATCCCTGTGCAGCCCAGTTCAGCACAAAAGTGTCCCAGCACAGAAAAATAAAATATGATAAAAATCTTATAATCATTTTATTTTACCTTTTTTGCCGTGCTGAGAAAAGGCAGTGGGGTGATGCTCCTCTGCCTTAGCGGAGGAGCGGCCCCTGCACAGCACTCTATGCCACTGCACTTTACTCCTCTCTGCACCCACTCTACGCCACTTCACCATACCTGACTTCACTCTGCCCCTCTCTACTTGACCACTCTACTTTATGCCAATGCACTTTACTCCTCTCTACACCCACTCCACTCTACGCCACTTCACCATACCACACTTCACTCTGCCCCCTCTACTCTGACCACTCCATGCCACTGCACTTGACTCCTCTCTGCACCCACTCCACTCTACGCCACTTCCCCATACCTGACTTCACTCTGCCCCTCTCTACTTGACCACTCTACTCTATGCCACTGTACTTTACTCCTCTCTGCACCCACTCCACTCTATGCCACTTCACCATACTTGACTTCACTCTGCCCCTCTCTACTTGACGACTCTACTTTATGCCAATGCACTTTCCTCTGCACCCTCCAGTCTAGGCCACTCCTCTCTAATCTGTACAGCTCCACTCTGCCCAACTCTGCAACACTGTCCTCCAGACCACTACACTCCATGCCAATACTCTACTCTTATGCACTCTACTCTACGCCACTTCACTCTACGCCCCTGCATTCAAAGGCAATTCCCTGTACGCCACTTTAATCTACTCTGCACCACTGCACTCTGCTCCCCTTTACATCATTATTCTACACGCCTGTACTCTACCCTGCACCACTCCACTCGACGCCACTTCACTCTACTCTGAAACAATCTACTCTATGCCACTGCACTCTACGCCACTGCATTCTATTCTGCATCTTTCTGGTCTACGCCACTCCACACGACACCACTGCACTCTCCTTCAATTCACTCTATGCCATCTTACATTACTGAGCTCTACAACACTCTACTCTGCAACACAGCACTCTCCGCGACTGAACTCAATGCCACTCTACCCTGTACTACTCAACTCCATGACATTAATCACCAAGCATTGAGGCACTTTTACCATGAACTCACACACTTCCTACACTTATGCACTGCTCCCCCACGTCGTACCTTATTATTACGCCTATAGGTGAAACCTAATGCATTTACCAATGCTTGTTAAACATGTTGACACTGTGTAGGTAATAATTGCACCTCATTATACCAGTTTAACACCTAATATAGCAATTAGAGATAGACAGGTGACCAGTCATCATTTGCAAAGGGCCTGCCACGGCACGCAGCACGTGTCGCTGTATTTTTTTTAACTTTTGTACCGTTTGAGCTACAAATCATTTTTGGGCAGGTGATGGATTAGATGGAAAATGCAGTAAATCTACAATTATGCAAAAATTGCAGCAGCAGCACAATCATATAATTCCAGGGATCTGTGATTAGCAAGTGAGCAATCCATCTTTCCTCTTAGGATTGATAGAATTACTTCTACTAATATTATCATGTCAATATGGCATGCGTTTCTGGATCTTTCCACTGTTCCCCCACAGCTTCTCAGCACGGCTTGTAGTGATGCCCTGTCAAACATTTCAGAGAAACCTTTCAGAGTAACTTCCTTCATTGGCGGAGCACCACACCACAGCATGCCATTCTCAAATATCATGACACAGTTGTATTGGAAAAAAGGTGTCATGTGGTCGGGCTGCACCTGAGAGTGGAGCCGTGCGTTGCAGGGTGTAGGCCGTTGTACGCCGCTGTTGTGCCGCTTTTTGTGACGCTGCCTCGGTGTAAAAAATGCGCCTCACTGCGTCATATTTACAAAGTTATGCATTTCGGCAGATGCGTCATTTTGTGAGCCCCTGCGCTACATTATACCTGTGTTATGTATAATTTATGCACGGTGGGAGTTCCGGTGCAGAAAAGGCTCGTAGAAGGGTCGCAGTGACATCTCTGAGATGTCACTGCGACCCTTCTACGGCCTCACTGCGTCACATCCCTACACCTGCTTCAAGCAGGCGTAAGGCGTGATGCAGGCCCTTTTCAAATGAAACATGCTAGAGTATCTGTACATACGCCGCATCCATGGTGTCGTAAGGAGGGCACACTGAGAAGTGTTGCATTGCTGTTTTACCGCAGCTTTGCGACACTTTTCATAAATGAGGTGCTCTGTAACTAGACAGGGAATGGGGAAGGCAGGTATTTCCCCATTAAACTCCATCCACACTTCGGCCCTATACCCTCTTTTAAAATATAGGTCTCGCTGTGAGCCAGGCCCCAGTCAGGTTCCATATTGGGACACTGTCATGTGACTGTACACTGCAGGGTGGGTCGGAATTGTGTGAATCAGGTTATATTTTTATAGAATGGTACCTGTTGATACGAAATTTCACTTTTGAGGTCATGTATAAGTGAAATGGTGGACGCTAAACGATGAAAATGAAATATTGTGGATTACGGCTCCTTCTGCAGAGTGCTGCTCGAGGCTTTAGGTCTTTATTTGAAAGTCAAAGGAAATGAAGTGAAAGGGGCCCCCACATCTCAAAGGACGCACCCCTGTGCTGAGCAGGCTGTGGGAGCCAATACATAACTGGAAGGCGCAGCCAGAAGTATTGTATTCTGAAAGGCAGTGAGTCGACACCTCAAAAGATAAATGCAATTATATTCTATAAAACAATCAGACATCATCAGAACAATTCAATATGTATGTGTTTTTATTCTCAGAATCATCAATTATAGATGTTTCGGCCGAGCTGCCAGTCTGAGGGGGTTGGAACATGAATATTGGATAGATATGAACGTTTCAATGAAATAGACTTTAAATATTCATAAGTAAATTGAAAATTAGATGACCAGCAGCAACATTATTAGGTCTTGAGAAATGTAGACATGTTTCACGAGTGCTTCTTACCAGTCAAGGTGGAAAGGGGCCGGTGGGGGAGGGGCTCTGTAGACATCACACTGAGAAGGGTGAACTCCATCCTGGTAGGTGGGAGCAAGGGGTGGGGTCGGGACATGAATATCCAGCCCAAATGCTGCTCTTTCACGACTGTGCCATAGGGGGTGCTAGTTAGTCCAACTCATCTTGTGGGGCAGGCCACCATGGAAAAAAGGGGCAAATAAAAAACATAAAGGTGGCACGGAAAGGGAGGCGAGCTCTCTGGCACACAAGAGTCTGTGGCACACAGCAGACACCCCTGTGCAGGACAGAACCATACCACACCCACCCCAGCCCAGGCTGGAGAAAGAAACAGCAGGAATCCTGGGTGACAGCTGCTACTAAGCAAAATACTAGTTGTCATGCCCAGACCAGGGGCACTAGGACCCTGGGACACAAGGGCAGAGGCCAAAGGACACTGGACACCAGTTCCGGTGAGCGGAGGGGGCAAGGGGAACAAAGGACATTCCAGGGCAGGACCTGAGGGCGAGAGGTCAGGGCCCACTGGTGAGACGACGAATAAAGAATAAAGAATACCTGAAAGCTCTGGTGTGTCTCGCGTGGTCTGTGGGGTCGGGAACACAACAACTGGCGACAAAGGTGCGTGATCGAGTGCCCAGGAGAAGTGCGGCGGTCTGTTGCATCGAAAGACAGCGTAACAGAGACCAGGAGCCCACCCTGGCTCGTGTGTGCAGCCACTGAAGAAGACACGGCGCGGGAGCCCACCCCGACCGTAATCGAGCGCAAGAAGACTGCCCTGCATCACCCGGTAAGGAGACTGAAAGCCGAGTGAGCGCGCGCTGTTTGAAGCGCGATATATCGCGAGAAGAGGGCAGGGTCAGGCAGGAAAGAAGGACATTAAGCATTGAGAAGCAGCGGGCGGCCATTTTGAAGTCAGGCAGCGCCCTGATTGGAGGAAAAGTATCGAGAGATCACCGGTGGCCATTTTGAGGTCAGGCAAACAGACCAATAGGAAGAGAGAACAGCGCGGCGGCCATTCTGAAGTCAGGCGATGATAAAGAAGTGCCAAATAGAACAGAAAAAGGAGGAAACAAGCATTGGCAACGGCAAACAAGCACCAGAAGTGACCAAAGAAGCACTGGCAAAGGCAAATAAATAAGCACCATAAGTGGGAAACAAGCATTGGAAAGGACAAATAAAGGAATACCAGAAGTAGAAAACAAGCTTTGGCAAAGGCAAATAAAGAGGCAGCAATAAAAGAAAAGGATGGCAGAAAGACAAAATGCGCAATATCGGAGACCACTACCATTTAACCCATCAGAGCCACAAGCAGGAATACGGTGGGAGAAATGGATCAGGCGTTTTGAAAGATACATGGAAGCGACTGATGTGACAGCAGCGAAGCAACTAGGCCTATTCCTAAACCTAGCAGGGGATGAGGTTGAAGACCTACTAGTGACACTGCCAAAAGAGGAGACTACCACCTACAACAAACTAAAGGCGTGCCTGACAAACAAATTTGACCCGCAGAGAAACGTTGATTTTGAGCGATACACTTTCACGATCGCTTTCCAACAACAAGATGAAACGCTGGATGACTTTGCAACGAGACTGCGAAAGCTAGTAACGCACTGTGAGTTCGACAAATTCGATAACGAACAAGCCATCAGACTGCGCATCATAGAGGGCTGCCGTGACACGGAATTTCGCGCAAGAATTCTAAAAGAACCAACGTCTTTAGAAAACATCCTATCACTAGCAAGAGCGGAAGCAAGAGCGACAGCACAAGCAAAGGAAATGGAACGAGGAAAGGAACGATCAGTGGACCAAGTGCACCGAATGACAAACAACAACCGCACAAGTGGATGGAAACAGGACAGAAATGGCCAGACAGTGAAGAAACGACCGGAAGGAACGTGCTACAGGTGCGGACTTGAATTTCCACATCGAGGGCCATGTCCGGCGTTTGGTCAGACTTGTCGGAAATGCAATGGGAGAAATCACTATGCCAGTGTGTGTCAAGGAATGCAATTCAGGAATGACAGAGGAAGAACAGAAAGACCACGAGTACCAGCCAGCAGGCATGTTCGACACGTCGACACAGGAACAAGGAGCCCCTCAATAGGATCAGAAGAAGAAGAAGAAAAAGAAGAGGGATCGACGGGACGACTATACCTCATGTCGGATGTCACTACCGAACAAAATGAGGAGGGTGAAAGCAGAGAAAGCATATGTCTGGTAGACAAAATCAAGATCAAAAAGACAGAATCGGTGACAATAGGTGTAGGGTCACACAAAGCAAAGTTCATTTTAGACAGTGACGTGACGTGTAACATCATGTGTGTGTCGGAATACGAAAAGATGAAAATAAAGCCAAGCTTGAGGCCGTCCCGAATTGAAGTCTTCACCTGGGGGTCCCGAACACCAGTATGAACAAGAGAGTGGGGAACCCATAGACCCTTGGAGGCTTGGGTGATCTAGTACAACCTCAGCTAAGGGTGCCCCCAAGGGATTCTTTCTCATAGTACTTTTCATGTCTTCTGGAATCTATTATGATAAGCTCTAAAGAGTAGCTTAACTTAAAATATTTTTTCAAAATGCTTTCTTATTTTAACGTGAATGAATCTAAACAAAACTTCTATCAAAAAAAAGAACAATACAAGACGGGTGCACACAAATTTATGTGAGAAAATGAAAAGGTATTGAAGGGTACATGAAATACAATACATATAAACACAAAGTGACCGGTATTTAGCAATTTCTTACAACAGTTCTCATCTCATTGGCACTGTTGTGGTCACCCATTCCATATGTTATATAAATAAAGAAATTGTAGCTGATTATAAAGAAAACAATTCCTATTATGGAAGCAATCAAAGAGAAAATGGGTGCAGTTGTCGACGTTTCGGTCTGTGTTGTGAAGACATCTGTAAGACCACACAGCGCAAATGCAATGAGGAAAAATGAGGAGAAATGCAAACATTTCTCCTCCATAATTGCCTCAGGGAGGCACAGGATTTTAGCGCAAATCTCTGTCTACAATCCTTTAAATATAGGGCTTGGTACCAAAACTCAATGGACGGTTGAAAGGGAAACTCCATGCACCACGCATGGGGTGCTCCTTTTACACAAAGTAACGCAAAGCAGTGCATTGGGCTGCATAACTTTGGGTAGCAATCCGATGCAAGTCGCGATACCTTTGGGTAGCCATCCAATGCAAGTCGCGATACCTTTGGGTAGCAATCCGATGCAAGTCGCGATACCTTTGGGTAGCAATCCAACGGATACCTTTGGGTAGAAATCCAATGCAAGTCGCAATACCTTTGGGTAGCCATCCAATGCAAGTCGCGATACCTTTGGGTAGCAATCCAATGCAAATTGCGACACCTTTGGGTAGCAATCCAATGCAAGTTGCGATACCTTTGGGTAGCAATCCAAAGCAAATTGCGACACCTTTGGGTAGCAATCCAATGCAAGTCGCGATTTACGTTGCATTGTAAATCCCACCAATAGACTTTGCATGGGGTTGTGTTAATAAGGTAACGCAAGTGCGACACAAAGCATGCATTGTAAATCTAGGCCCCAGTATATAGCCTCACCAGAGCATCTCATTCAGCACCTACAAATGATTCGATATGCAGCTGCTGCGGTTGTTATGTTAGCGCTCATGTCTGACCACCTGTCCCATCACTTACGCTACCTACTGCGGATGCTGGAGGCCAGCAGGATCTGAAGATCCTGGCAGTAGTGGCCGCTAGAAATGTGAAGTGGTTGGGTGGGGCGAGGGGAGGGGGAACAAAAAATAAAATATAATAAAATAATAAAATAAAATAAAGCACTTAACTGCTCCGACGGCTGCCGCCTTCCTTCCGATCCTCGCCTTCTTCCAGGAACTGCTGCACACACACTGCACAGGCTCCCACCTCTCAATCCCAGCGCTGCTCACATGCTGGGAATGCTATTGGTCTGAGCGCCTCGGCGCTCATTGACTAGGGGCCTGAACGGCTGCGGCCTTCCTTCCGATCCTCACCTCCTTCCAGGAACTGCTGCACACACACTGCGCAGGCTCCCAGCTCCCAATCCCAGCGCTGCTCACATGCTGGTAATGCTATTGGTCTGAGCGCCTCGGCGCTCATTGACTAGGGGCCTAGACGGCTGCGGCCTTCCTTCCGATCCTCACCTCCTTCCAGGAACTGCTGCACACACACTGCGCAGGCTCCCAGCTCCCAATCCCAGCGCTGCTCTCATGCTGGTAATGCTATTGGTCTGAGACCCTCGGCGCTCATTGACTAGGGGCCTGGACGGCTGCGGCCTTCCTTACGATCCTCGCCTACTTCCAGGAACTGCTGCACACACACTGCGCCGGCTCCCAGCTCCCAATCCCAGCGCTGCTCACATGCTGGGAATGCTATTGGTCTGAGCGCCTCAGCGCTCATTGACTAGGGGCCTGAACGGCTACCGCCTTCCTTCCGATCCTCGCCTCCTTCCAGGAACTGCTGCACACACACTGTGCAGGCTCCCACCTCTCAATCCCAGCGCTGCTCACATGCTGGGAATGCTATTGGTCTGAGCGCCTCGGCGCTCATTGACTAGGGGCCTGGACGGCTGCGGCTTTCCTTACGATCCTCGCCTTCTTCCAGGAACTGCTGCACACACACTGCGCAGGCTCCCAGCTCCCAATCCCAGCGCTGCTCACATGCTGGGAATGCTATTGGTCTGAGCGCCTCGGCGCTCATTGACTAGGGGCCTAGACGGCTGCGGCCTTCCTTCCGATCCTCACCTCCTTCCAGGAACTGCTGCACACACACTGCGCAGGCTCCCAGCTCCCAATCCCAGCGCTGCTCACATGCTGGTAATGCTATTGGTCTGAGACCCTCGGCGCTCATTGACTAGGGGCCTGGTCGGCTGCGGCCTTCCTTACGATCCTCGCCTACTTCCAGGAACTGCTGCACACACACTGCGCCGGCTCCCAGCTCCCAATCCCAGCGCTGCTCACATGCTGGGAATGCTATTGGTCTGAGCGCCTCAGCGCTCATTGACTAGGGGCCTGGACGGCTGCAGCCTTCCTTCCAATCCTCGCCGCCTTCTAGGAACTGCTGCACACACACTGCGCAGGCTCCCAGCTCCCAATCCCAGCGCTGCTCACATGCTGGGAATGCTATTGGTCTTAGCGCCTCGGCGCTCATTGACTAGGGGCCTGGACGGCTGCAGCCTTCCTTCCGATCCTCGTCTCCTTCCAGGAACTGCTGCACACACACTGCGCAGGCTCCCACCTCTCATTTCCAGCGCTGCTTACATGCTGGGAATGCTATTGGTCTGAGCGCCTCGGCGCTCATTGACTAGGGGCCTGGACGGCTGCGGCCTTCCTTCCGATCCTCGCCTCTGTCCAGGAACTGCTGCACACACACTGCGCAGGCTCCCAGCTCCCAATCCCAGCGCTGCTCACATGCTGGGAATGCTATTGGTCTGAGACACTCGGCGCTCATTGACTAGGTGCCTGGACGGCTGCGGCCTTCCTTCCGATCCTCGCCTCCTTCCAGGAACTGCTGCACACACACTGCGCAGGCTCCCAGCTCCCAATCCCAGTGCTGCTTACATGCTGGGAATGCTATTGGTCTGAGACACTCTGCGCTCATTGACTAGGTGCCTGGACGGCTGCGGCCTTCCTTCCGATCCTCGCCTCCTTCCAGGAACTGCTGCACACACACTTGTGGAAATTTAGTTTGCAACTGAACATTATCTGCGCCATCTTGCCTCTCCCCAGCGCCACGCACCGAAAACGCACGGCAGCCATTTTAGGCACCCCACTCTCTCTCCCCGTTCATCGCCGATCACCAGCGCGCCCCTCAGGCGCTGCGAACATCCCCCGCGCGCTGGTCACCCCCGCTCTCTCATACATGGGCTGTAAAACCTCTCCTTCTGCGCGACCCTGCCATGGAATCGCACCCGTGTCTGACCAACACCTCCTTTTCATCCCATACATGGTCATACATCCTTTCTGATAACCCCCTTCCTCCGCGCCCGATTGTCCGAACCAATCCCAGGCCATCACCTAGCCCTGCGGATGCAGTTTATTGCCCCTACTGTAAGGGAAACACCCCACATCAAAGGGATTACAGTAGATCAAGGTCCCTCCCACCCCCTGAGACCCGACCGGTCGCACACACCTCCGGGAATTGGCGGAATGTCCAGCTGTGTGATAGCCATCTCCCACTGTGGGTGGGGTGGGGACTTCCACTGTAGATATGTGTGGGAACGAGCTTGAAGTGGGGATTCTGAGGATGTTCTTTCATGTATCAAAGCGATCTCAAGAATGTGCCACGTATGATAAACCTGCAATAAAGTCTTAAACCTGTGTATAAGAGGCCAGGCCTCAGAGATGTGGTTAGAGCACCTCGTGACGATACCTCGCTGTCTGACCTGACGTGTTCTCCTCCGGAGAGAATAAAACTTTGTTTCCTGCCTTCCAGTCTCCGGCGCCTGCCTCTTTGTTGGTTTAGCATCGAATGGTATAAGAGGCGATTACCGCCGGGCAATACTTGAAAGGTTATCGACTACGACTGCCGCTACCATTTAACAATTGGCGTCCCAAGCGTGGGGCCCATCAGCGACACGTGGATCCAGTGGGAGAGGTCCCGACGACAGAGTGAACGACTGCAACGATCGGGAGAGCTCCTGCCCGATAGACCCTCGTCTGGCAGCCGATCATCCGAACTTCACTGATTCCGAGCAGACCTCTCTCGAGTGATCTACGGTCCTGACTGGGAACCATCAGGAGTGCCGCGGCAATAATGGAGAGTAGAGGACGATCGGGCGCTGGAGGCGGAAGACGAGAAACTGTCCACGCGGTCCGGGTAAGGTCGTGAAACACGACAAATTGCGAAACGATTGATTGATTGATTGAAATACTAGTATTTGCTTATTTATTGTTCTCTTTGAGATATTCGCTGTCTACAAACGGGGAGGAGTAGAAATACTCTCTCTTCCTTTGCAGATAGTGAAGGGTAGGTAACGCAGACTTTTGTCCCCATTGTATACCCGTCGTGCCTATTTTTATCTCCCCACTGATTGATTGTCTGAATATTGATTGTTTTTAAGGATAGTGCTCTTTGAGATATTCTCTGTTTGCAAATAACGTAGAATAGAAATATTCTGTCTAGTCTTTGCAAATAGTGAAGGGTAGGTAACGCAGACTTTTGTCCCCATTGTAACCCGTCGTGCCTATCTCTTTCTCACCATTGATTGATTGATTGTCCGAACACTAGTTGTTCGATATTGGTTCTTTGGAGGTATTCTCTGCTTACAAATAACGAGGAATAGAGATATTCTATCTAGTCTTTGCAAGCAGTGAAAAGATAGGTAGTGCTGACTTTTGTCCCCGTTGTAACCCGTCATGCCTAACTTCTCCCCACTGATTGGTAGTTGTTTCTGCCCGGACCGCTTATTAGAGGCGAACCATCCAGCTCCACTGGAAGACACCCCTAATAAGGACATATTTA
Organism: Triturus cristatus; assembly: GCF_964204655.1. Classification (NCBI taxonomy): domain Eukaryota; kingdom Metazoa; phylum Chordata; class Amphibia; order Caudata; family Salamandridae; genus Triturus; species Triturus cristatus. Next base: position 40,470,371 of record NC_140583.1, on the reverse strand, counting down.
CTAAATATGGATTAGTCGCTGTAGCTTACAGCAAGCTAGGGCATAAAAATCGCTATAAAGAAACAAAAATAATCTAGTGAGACCAGTAGACCGCTGATGGGACCCTTTTTGACCCTACAAACACAAGAAACGCTAGGAAATAGCCCTTTACGAGGAATATGAAACTAGGAGGAGGAGCCAAGCCCACGGTCGAGGTAGCCACGAGGTAGCTTGGCTCCGCCGCTCTCATTGCCTAAAACATGTCTGCCTTACTGCCCACCCCGCCTAGTAAACGCGACAAAATGCTGCACCAACGGAAGCCTGCTGGTACCCACTATCGACGTCACCGAACTGGGCTAGATCGCGCACAATTGGGCTATGTTATTTTCCGGTTGCACAGTAACATCCTCGTGCTCGTTGCCAGATTGCAAATATATGCAACACTCCAACAAAGTAGTACAATTATAACATTTTAATAACTTATAGGTATAACAACACGCCAACAGGGTAAACACATTAAAACATGTTTTTAAACAACTATTTACATGACAGTCCTCGCCCCTCCTTCTTCGAAATAGCAACATTGGCCTGTTTTGGGCGGTCCTTTTAGTTGGCTTTGGGCTATAAAAGACCTGCAAAATCCATCGGCCTGTGAGGGGGCATCAGTGGCGGACGATTGTGCGAACAGGCCGGAGGCTACACGCAGCGCCGAGGCCCTGGCAGCGCCAAGGTGGAGTCCACCATGTTGTACTGGTCTTCCCATTCTCTGCTTCGACCGGCAGCGAAGGGTGCCCTGGCAGGGGGGAAGCGACGCGGACGGGCCTCCCCCGCCTCCCCAGGTGGAGGCTCACCAGCAGAGAAGGCACCCCTGCCGTTTCATTCGCCGGCCAGCTGAGTTGCACCCCTGCCGTTTCATTCGCCGGCCAGCTGAGTTGCACCCAGCCGTTTCACTCGCCGTCCAGATGAGTAGGCGCCCCTGCACTCACCGGCCAGCTGCAGCAGGACAGCCATTCACGTCTCGCCTGCCGGGCAACCACTCAGGCGCGGGTCCACTAAGATTGCCGCTAGCGTTTGACTCGAGAAGTGGGTCCCCGCAGCCGAGTGATCGGGGGACCCACCCCAGTGGCTGTAACGAAGAGCTGCTGCTGCCTCTGGACTCTGGCGGTCGGTTCTTCAGATCCAGGCCTGGCCCACCGAAAGACGGAAAAACCGTTCAAACGTCTATACCCTTTGTCATATATTTTAAGACAATCTATACAGCATGTGGTCACACCATCTATGCTATTTATGGGTATGATTTCACCAATTTAAAGAGAAAGAGGAAGAAGAAGTTCATACGAGGTACAATGGTCTCTATAGTCCCCAAGTGTCTGTCTCTAAACACCCAATAGTGGTGAAAAAGTGTGGGAAAGGAGCGAGGGAGCCTCACGGTAGCACCACCAGGGAGGTTTAAGCAGGAAGGTACTCGCCTGCTACCTCAAGGTCTCATCATCAGCTACCCTCGTTCCGAAAATAAGATATGTGTAAAGGAGGAAAAATGGGTAACAACCTAAAGAGTGCTAAGGTGTGTGTAAAAGGAAATATAGTGCCAAATTGTGTGCACCTAGGAAGCCCCACAGCTATATATAGAGATGAGCTAGAACACACTGGCTTACAATTTTATTCCATGCTGTGTGTCTACTCTTATTAAAATGCCGACATGTTTCATTGCCTTTGGGTACACTCACGGCAATTTCTTCAGGGCGTGGGTTTTTTTTTCCAACCCTGCATTTCCGCCTATCTTTTGATAAAAACACTTCTGTAAGAGACAAGAGATAAAGAGACAAACAACAACACATAGCAACATTAATTGACAACGGGCGAGATGGAAAATGTGTACTATTTCCCTTGTAGCGTGTAAGCCATATCATTTACCGGGATTTTACCCAACGTGGGTATACCTTTACCCTGGAGCTCTTGCATGCGATAGACTGCACTCCTTCTAGGCTCTTCTGTTTCGCTCCTATTGTGAGCCTGTAACACATAAACATGAATCACAAGCCTGTTTTATGGATTCTGACATTGCGTAATTCACTATGCGTCTATCCTTCCGCTTTGTGCCTCACGCTGCTGGTATCTATGGCATCCCTCTGTCTCACAGCTGTCCCGTGATAGCATTGTATAACCACGTATCAAATTGTAGTTATAGTGGGACGCTGCTTCTTCGCTACTTTAGCCCTCATAGTTATTTTTAAAAAGGTTGGAAAGAAACCCCCTGGGTATGCTACAGACCATCCCGTCTTTCACTCTGTAACCCATGTTTCTAGCTACTCGAAAGAACCCATTAAAGTAGCGAAGAAGCAGCGTCCCACTGCGCACCCCCCCCCCCCTTCTTCTCTTCTCTATAGGCCACATCGGAATGGAATTCCGACTGGAGAATGGAATGAACATGGACCGCACCGTGCTCAATGTAGGGAAAAACATAGACAAACGTTGTGGGATGGTGCGTGAAGCACAGACCACCACTGGGAACGTGAAAAACTGTATGGTATAACTGTGCGTATGTGCTCTGATTGTACGGTATGAATGTGTACGTATTGTATATGCCTGGGTCGCTGGAGAGAACGTGGTTGTATGGACTGAGACGCTTGTCTATCGAACAAAGGGAGGGGAGTAAAAAGTCCGACACCCCCCCAAAATGAATTACGGAAAATACTGAAAAATACACAGCACGCGTAGAAAAAGGGACAGGAAAAGAAAGGCCCCTTTTCCCTAATTAGCTCTGTGTCTTCGTCTTCAGTTTCTGCGCTTGGTGTATGTACTGTCATGTCCTATCCGGTATTTGTGTGTACGTGAACGATGAATTTATGTTTTTCCAGCCTATGTTTCTTTACGTAAAACTGACCCGTGCTGCTCTGCGTTGTGTGCACACCAAGTAGCCTATAATCATACACATTTATCGCTCTCTCTCTCTCTCTCTTTATGTCGCACGTTAATCAAATAGCCTACTTGATGCGCACGTACTCTCTCTCTCTCTCTCTCTCTCTCTCTCTCTCTCTCTCAATAAATGATGTACTCTCTCTCTCTCTCTCTCTCTCTCTCTCTCTCTCTCTCTCTCTCAATAAACGATGTACTCTCTCTCTCTCTCTCTCTCTCTCTCTCTCTCTCTCACTCTCGATCTCTCTCTCTCTCTCTCCCTCTCCCTCGCCGAAGGCTCCCTTGCCCTCTTTTTAAATAAATGACGACACTATACCACCCCAGTAGATATATAATTGGCCTAAAACACGGCGGTGTTCGAACAAATTGACAGAAACAAAAACGACCGTACTTTACCACGTTACTACCTCTCCTTTCTGCAAATTTTGAACTTAATTGGCTGAGAAAGAAAGGACAGGTAAGACGACTGATGTCTCCCAATCTGGCCCTCATCACGGGGACTATTTGTCAGTGGTTTTCGTTTTTAGAGCTCTAACGACACCATCTCCACCGCCCAGAATTGCCCCCGCCCAATTGTTCCGAACTAGAATGTCTAAGCACCCCGTCCTCCCAGAATCACCCCAGCTCTGTACTAGCCGTCCCAGAGTATTTCGAACAAAACAGCCGATGACTTTATTTTCTAAAGGTACATCGCCTAAGCTGATGAGGGTTACCTATTGTCTCCAGCAAGAAAAATGTTTAGCTTGTGTCCTTCCCCGAAATAGATATCTGTGAATCCATGACAGTAGCACCTCGCACTTTTTCATAAACTTAGCAGTCCTCGGAGGAAAATGTGTATTAACAGAACTTGTGTTAAGAAGAACGAGTCTCTACCGGAGAAGCCGGTTCGAATTTTTGATAGACCAGAAAGTTGACAGATGTCAGGCTTCCTGCCACGATTATAGGGCACAGGAATCGACACCTAGCAGGCCAGACGATGGACAGGAACACCCACAGAAACCTGCACCACAGCAATGATTAATAAATTAGTAACACACACCGACATAGGAGTTAATAGACATCAATCATACAGCGACCGATAAAAGCATTTCCCCAACTACTCGGTGGTTGGGAGAGAGGATGAAGTGTGTAAATGTCTTCCCTGCCAACTATCTAAGATTTTGTTTCTTGTACTCATTCAAAGATAACCAGCGGCCATCGGAAGAGAGGGGTCGGACGTGACGCACAGCCTGTCTACGGACCATGGAACATCTATGGCATCGACCAAGGGGGAGCCACGAAGCAAAGGGATGCGGGACGAGGCACCATTCACAGCATGGAAAGCAATAGAACGAAAGGCTATCCCGAAGCCCCCTGCTCGCTGATCAGCTCGTGCCTGGAGTCCCAACCCGTCGGGCCCGATTGATGGGCCCAATGCTGAAAGATTCTGCTCTCCTTGGTCCGCCCTTTGATCCGATCCCACTCCACCCCCTCTTCCCTCGGCCTCCCAAAAGCACCCCTATTTTTCGACATTGACCTTACAAAAGAAAAATGAGAAGCGGGTACCCAGTCTCAAGGTACCTACGATAAGACCAGTCAAGGGAAAGGACAGAACAGGACTGTGATCCAAGAGCAAAGGATGATCACACACTGAAACGCTGGATTTGAGCTGGACCTTAGCTCCACCGCCGGTGCTCAACAGTGCCAACGAAAGAAGAAGAGAGAGCTTACCAGTGATGGCTCACTGCAATAAGACACTGGAAAGCAGAAACACCCCCTGACTTTAACCCATGTTGAGTTGTATTCCTCTCCCAACCACTTTTTGATTTGACTACCTCCCAACCAAGTTTCCAAGATCTTTTTTCGGTCGCTTCCAGCCACACACTAAATAAATGAGGAAACATTAGCTTATTATAAATGACAATTGTATAGCATCAACCGTACACATGACTATGCTGTTTAGCTTGATCCACGCGAAGTCTAGGCCTTAAGTAAATGAGCGTAATTATCCCTTGTTTTACCGAACCTTTTTCAAGTATCGAGTTTGTGTTCAAGCAAGTTTCCCTCCACCTATCTCCGTGTCTGATATCTGATGCAGCTAATGAAATTCTGTATACGCTACGTCATCAACTGTCACGTCAACCACATGTAACTATGTACAATTGTGTCAGATTGCTCCCGCCTGTCCTAAGACTCTGTACTTTTAAGGAACGCATGAAAACATTTACGATATTATGGCTAAAAGGTTAACGAAGGTGAATGTCGGCCAGACAAGCTGGCGAGATATGTTAAAAGGGAGGACTGTGGAAATTTAGTTTGCAACTGAACATTATCTGCGCCATCTTGCCTCTCCCCAGCGCCACGCACGGCAGCCATTTTAGGCACCCCACTCTCTCTCCCCGCTCATCGCCGATCACCAGCGCGCCCCTCAGGCGCTGCGAACATCCCCCGCGCGCTGGCCACCCCCGCTCTCTCGTACATGGGCTGTAAAACCTCTCCTTCTGCGCGACCCTGCCATGGAATCGCACCCCGTGCCTGACCAACACCTCCTTTTCATCCCATACATGGTCATACATCCTTTCTGATAACCCCCTTCCTCCGCACCCGATTGTCCGAACCAATCCCAGGCCATCACCTAGCCCTGCGGATGCAGTTTATTGCCCCTACTGTAAGGGAAACACCCCACATCAAAGGGATTACAGTAGATCAAGGTCCCCCCCACCCCCTGAGACCCGACCGGTCGCACACACCCCCGGGAATTGGCAGAATGTCCAGCTGTGTGATAGCCATCTCCCACTGTGGGTGGGGTGGGGACTTCCACTGTAGATATGTGTGGGAACGAGCTTGAAGTGGGGATTCTGAGGATGTTCTTTCATGTATCAAAGCGATCTCAAGAATGTGCCATGTATGATAAACCTGAAATAAAGTAATAAACCTGTGTATAAGAGGCCAGGCCTCAGAGATGTGGTTAGAGCACCTCGTGACGATACCTCGCTGTCTGACCTGACGTGTTCTCCTCCGGAGAGAATAAAACTTTGTTTCCTGCCTTCCAGTCTCCGGCGCCTGCCTCTTTGTTGGTTTAGCATCGAATGGTATAAGAGGCGATTACCGCCGGGCAATACTTGAAAGGTTATCGACTACGACTGCCGCTACCATTTAACACACTGCGCCGGCTCCCAGCTCCCAATCCCAACACTGCTCACATGCTGGGAATGCTATTGGTCTGAGACCCTCGGCGCTCATTGACTAGGGGCCTGGACGGCTGCGGCCTTCCTTACGATCCTCACCTCCTTCCAGGAACTGCTGCACACACACTGCACAGGCTCCCAGCTCCCAATCCCAGCGCTGCTCACATGCTGGGAATGCTATTGGTCTGAGCGCCTCGGCGCTCATTGACTAGGGGCCTTGACGGCTGCGGCCTTCCTTCCGATCCTCGCCGCCTTCCAGGAACTGCTGCACACACACTACGCCGGCTCCCAGCTCCCAATCCCAGCGCTGCTCACATGCTGGGAATGCTATTGGTCTGAGCGCCTCGGCGCTCATTGACTAGGGGCTTGGACAGCTGCGGCCTTCCTTCCGATCCTCGCCTCCTTCCAGGAACTGCTGCACACACACTGCGCCGGCTCCCAGCTCCCAATCCCAGCGCTGCCCACATGCTGGGAATGCTATTGGTCTGAGACCCTCGGCGCTCATTGACTAGGGGCCTGGATGGTTGCCGCCTTCCTTCCGATCCTCTCCTCCTTCCAGGAACTGCTGCACACACACTGCGCAGGCTCCCAGCTCCCAATCCCAGCGCTGCTCACATGCTGGGAATGCTATTGGTCTGAGCGCCTCAGCGCTCATTAACTAGGGGCCTGGACGGCTGCGGCCTTCCTTCCTAACCTCGCCTCCTTCCAGGAGCTGCTGCACACACACTGCGCAGGCTCCCACCTCTCATTCCCAGTGCTGCTCACATGCTGGGAATGCTATCGGTCTGAGCGCCTCGGCGCTCATTGACTAGGCGCCTGGACGGCTGCAGCCTTCCTTCCGATCCTCGCCTCCTTCCAGGAACTGCTGCACACACACTGCGCAGGCTCCCAGCTCCCAATCCCAGCGCTGCTCACATGCTGGTAATGCTATTGGTCTGAGACACTCGGCGCTCATTGACTAGGGGCCTGGACGGCTGCGGCTTTCCTTCCGATCCTCGCCTCCTTCCAGGAACTGCTGCACACACACTGCGCAGGCTCCCAGCTCCCAATCCCAGCGCTGCTCACATGCTGGGAATGCTATTGGTCTGAGCGCCTCGGCGCTCATTGACTAGGGGCCTGGACGGCTGCGTCCTTCCTTCCCATCCTCGCCTCCTTCCAGGAACTGCTGCACATGCGCTGCGCAGACTCCCAGCTCCCAATCCCAGCGCTGCTCACATGCTGGGAATGCTATTGGTCTGAGTGCCTCGGCGCTCATTGACTAGGGGCCTGGACGTCTGCGGCCTTCCTTCCGAACCTTGCCTCCTTCCAGGAACTGCTGCACACACACTGCACAGGCTCCCAGCTCCCAATCCCAGCGCTGCTCACATGCTGGGAATGCTATTGGTCTGAGACCCTCGGCGCTCATTGACTAGGGGCCTGGACGGCTGCGGCCTTCCTTACGATCCTCGCCTCCTTCCAGGAACAGCTGCACACACACTGCGCCGGCTCCCAGCTCCCAATCCCAGCGCTGCTCACATGCTGGGAATGCTATTGGTCTGAGACCCTCGGCGCTCATTGACTAGGGGCCTGGACGGCTGCGGCCTTCCTTCCGATCCTCGCCTCTTTCCAGGAACTGCTGCACACACACTGCGCAGGCTCCCAGCTCCCAATCCCAGTGCTGCTCACATGCTGGGAATGCTATTGGTCTGAGACCCTCGGCGCTCATTGACTAGGGGCCTGGACGGCTGCGGCCTTCCTTACGATCCTCGCCTCCTTCCAGGAACTGCTGCACACACACTGCGCAGGCTCCCAGCTCCCAATCTCAGCGCTGCTCACACGCTGGGAATGCTATTGGTCTGAGCGCCTCGGCGCTCATTGACTAGGGGCCTGGATGGCTGCGGCCTTCCTTCCAATCCTCGCCGCCTTCCAGGAACTGCTGCGCACACACTGCGCCGGCTCCCAGCTCCCAATCCCACGCTGCTTACATGCTGGGAATGCTATTGGTCTGAGGCCCTCGGCGCTCATTGACTAGGGGCCTGGACGGCTGCGGCCTTCCTTCCGATCCTCGCCTCCTTCCAGGAACTGCTGCACATGCACTGCGCCGGCTCCTAGCTCCCAATCCCAGCGCTGCTCACATGCTGGGAATGCTATTGGTCTGAGACCCTCGGCGCTCATTGACTAGAGGCCTGGGCGGCTGCGGCCTTCCTTCCGAACCTCGCCTCCTTCCAGGAACTGCTGCACGCACACTGCGCCGGCTCCCAGCTCCCAATCCCAGCGCTGCTCACATGCTGGGAATGCTATTGGTCTGAGACCCTCTGCGCTCATTGACTAGGGGCCTGGACAGCTGCGGCCTTCCTTCCGATCCTCGCCTCCTTCCAGGAACTGCTGCACATGCACTGCGCCGGCTCCCAGCTCCCAATCCCAGCGCTGCTCACATGCTGGGAATGCTCTTGGTCTGAGACCTCCGGCGCTCAGACATTGACTAGGGGCCTGCGTTTGTTTCTCCACCCAGCTGTACAAAACAACTAGGTGGAGAAAGTGTAAGTGTGCATGGCAGTTTGGCTGGCCCTCTGGGACCGGCCAAAGCATCATGCGCAGTTAGATGTGCCTCCCACTCCCCCTCCTCCCTGGTGCTTTCTGCAGCGTCACTGTGGCTGTCGCCGCCCTCCCTCAGCTTGGCTGGCAGCCTGCAGGATGCAAAATAGAATGAAAATGAAACGTTTTTATTAACATTTTATGTAGCCCTTGCCTCTGCTGGCTTTCAGCCTGGGAAGTGAAGCTCCTCCGCCATAACGGAGGAGCCGCCACTGAGTCCTGGTCAGGGTCATCAGTGCATCAATGGTGTGGCTCTTCACTTTATGAACAAGGCGTGTACCTCGCCAGCATCGGCACTTCTGCTCCGCTCCAATTTCAGGTACCAAACGGCATCGCGAAGAAGGTCGTTCATGGTTCTGGACCCACTATGTGGAAAAGCCTCTCCCTCCACTGCATGAGGATTGGGATCTTTTTAGGTTTCCTCAGCTGCTTTTCCTCTCTGACTCAGGCTTTTCTCTTTTGATTCTCCAGCTTATCCCCCCTGATGCTTTGCAGCGTCATAATGGCTCGAATGAAGAGGTACTTAACATAAACCCTATGAAATCATTGAATGTCCATCCGGACTCGCTGGCTGTGTATGCATTACTGTATGTGTGGGTGCCGGTCCCTCTGGGCTGTGGTCACACTTCTGTGCATTATTGTACGCGCATCCGGACTCGCTGGCTGTGTATGCATTACTGTATGTGTGGGTGTCGGTCCCTCGGGGCTGTGGTCACACTTCTGTGCATTATTGGACGTGCATCCAGACTCGCTGGCTGTGTATGCATTACTGTATGTGTGGGTGTTGGTCTCTCGGGGCTGTGGTCACACTTCTGTGCATTATTGTATGCACATCCGGACTGGCTGGCTGTGTATGCATTACTGTATGTGTGGTTGTCGGTCCCTAGGGGCTGTGGTTACACTTCTGTGCATTATTGTACGTGCATCCAGACTCGCTGGATGTATATGCATTACTATATGTGTGGGTGTCTGTGCCTCAGGGCTGTGGTCACACTTCTGTGCATTATTATACACGCATGAGGACACTCTGACTGTGTATGCAGTGCTGTATGTGTGGGTGTCGGTCCCTTGGAGCTGTGGTCACACTTCTGTGCATTATTGTACATGCATCAGGACATGCTGGCTGTGTATGCATTACCGTATGTGTGGGTGTCGGTCCCTCGGGGCTGTGGTAACACTTCTGTGCATTGTTGTACGTACATCCGGACTCGCTGGCTGTGTATGCATTACTGTATGTGTGAGTGTCGGTCCCTCAGGGCTGTGGTCACACTTCTGTGCATTATTATATGTGCATCCAGACTCGCTGGATGTGTATGCATTACTGTATGTGTGGGTATCAGTCCCTCAGGGCCGTGGTCACACTTCTGTGCATTATTATACATGCATCAGAACACGCTGGCTGTGTATGCAGTGCTGTATGTGTGGGTGTCGGTCCCTTGGAGCTGTGGTCACACTTCTGTGCATTATTGTTCACACATCCGGACTCACTGGCTGTGTGTGTATGCATTACTGTATGTGTGGGTGTCGGTCCCTCGGGGCTGTGGTCACACTTCTGTGCATTATTGTACGTGCATTCAGACTCACTGGCTGTGTATGCATTACTGTATCTGTGGGTGACGGTCCATCTGGCTTGTGATCACACTTCTGTGCATTATTGTACGCGTATGCGGACCTGCTGGCTATGTATGCATTACTGTATGTGTGGGTGTCGGTCCCTCTGTCTTGTGGTCCCACTTCTGTTCATTATTGTATGCGCATCAGGACTCACTGGCTGTGTATTCATCACTGTATGTGTATGTGTGGGTGTTGGTCCCTTGGAGCTGTGGTCACAATTCTGTGCTTTATTGCACGCGCATCCGGACTCGCTAGCTGTGTATTTATTGCTGTATGTGTGGGTGTCGGTCCCTCGGGGCTGTGGTCACACTTCTGTGCATTATTGTACGTGTATCCGGACCCGCTGGCTGTGTATTCATTGCTGTATGTGTAAGTGCCAGTCCCTGAAGGCTATGGTCACATGTCTGTGCATTATTGTACATGTATGAGGCACTTCTGGCTACACACACTGTTTGTGCATTATTGTATGCATTTATAACAGTTATGTCCACAACAAAGCTACAGACCAATGATAACTTGGTGGCCAGAATCACCGTCAGTCTCCCACGCTGCACTCACATCACACCACACCGGCAGGAGCTTCACTGTCTCCCACAAACAAGAACAATTCAAGCTTCTAAACCCCACTTTCAAAGCACTACATAACACTGGCCCAGCATGCCTCAACAATTGCATCTGCTTTCAAAAACCTGCCAGGCACCGCTACATCGCTCCTCAAGCATGGAAAGGCCTGCCGCTACACAGAAGAGCCTCCTCCTACATCGCTTCTAAAGCGCGGAATGACCGCTGCTAAAACATGAGAACCTCCTCCTACATTGATTCTAAAGGGTGGAACGACCTGCCGCTACGCATAAGAGCCTTCTCCTACATTGCTCCTAAAGCATGGAACGACCTGCCGCTACACATAAGAGCCTCCTCCTAAATCACTCCTAAAGCATGAAATGACCTGCCGCTACACATAAGAGCCTCCTCCTACATCGCTCCTCAAGCATGGAACGGCCTGCCGCTACACAGAAGAGCCTCCTCCTACATCGCTTCTAAAGCGTGGAACGACCACCGCTACACATAAGAACCTCCTTCTACATTGATTCTAAAGGGTGGAACGACCTGCCGCTACGCATAAGAGCCTTCTCCTACATCGCTCCTAAAGCATGGAACGACCTGCCGCTACACATAAGAGCCTCCTCCTAAATCATTCCTAAAGCATGGAATGACCTGCCGCTACACAGAAGAGCCTCCTCCTACATCGCTCCTCAAGCATGGAACGGCCTTCCGCTACACAGAAGAGCCTCCTCCTACATCGCTTCTAAAGCGTGGAACGACCACCGCTACACATTAAAACCTCCTCCTACATTGATTCTAAAGGTTGGAACGACCTGCCGCAACGCATAAGAGCCTTCTCCTACATCGCTCCTCAAGCATGGAACGGCCTGCCGCTACACATAAGGGCCTCCTCCTACATCGCTCCTCAAGCATGGAACGACCTGCCGCTACGCATAAGAGCCTTCTCCTACATTGCTCCTAAAGCATGGAACGACCTGCCGCTACACATAAGAGCCTCCTCCTAAATCACTCCTAAAGCATGGAACGACCTGCCGCTACACATAAGAGCCTCTTCCTACATCGCTCCTCAAGCATGGAACGGCCTGCCGCTACACAGAAGAGCCTCCTCCTACATCGCTTCTAAAGCGTGGAACGACCACCGCTACACATAAGACCCTCCTCCTACATTGATTCTAAAGGGTGGAATGACCTGCCGCTAAGCATAAGAGCCTTCTCCTACATCGTTCCTAAAGCATGGAATGACCTGCCGCTACACATAAGAGCCTCCTCCTAAATCACTCCTTAAGCATGGAACGACCCGCCACTACACATAAGAGCCTCCTCCTACATCGCTTCTAAAGCATTGAATGACCACCGCTACACATTAGAAACTCCTCCTACATTGATTCTAAAGGTTGGAACGACCTGCCGCTACACATAAGAGCCTCCTCCTACATCGCTCCTCAAGCATGGAACGACCTGCCGCTACACATAAGAGCCTCCTCCTACATCGCTCCTAAAGCAGGGAGCGACCTGCCGCTACGCATAAGAGCCTTTTCCTACATCGCTACTAAAGCATGGAATGACCTGCCGCTACACATAAGAGCCTCCTCCTAAATCACTCCTAAAGCATGGAACGACCAGCCGCTACACATAAGAGCCTCCTCCTACATCGCTCCTAAAGCATGGACCGACCTGCCGCTACACATAAGAGCCTCCTCCTACATCGCTTCTAAAGCGTGGCACGGCCTACGGCTACACAGAAGATTCTCCTCATACATCGCTTCTAAAGCGTGGTACAGCCGCCGCTACACATAAGAACCTCCTCCTATATTGCTTCTAAAGGGTGGAACGACCTGCTGCTATGCATAAGAGCCTCCTCCTACATCGCTCCTCAAGCATGGAACGACCTGCTGCTACGCATAAGAGCCTCCTCCTACATCGCTCCTCAAGCATGAAATGGCCTGTCATTACGTGTAAGAGCCTTCTCCTACATCGCTCCTCAAGCATGGAATTACCTGCCGCTATGCGTAAGAGCCTTCTCCTACATCGCTCCTCAAGCATGGAAGGACCTGCCGCTACGCGTAAGAGCCTCCTCCTACATCGCTCCTCAAGCATGGAACAACCTGCCGCTACGCGTAAGAGCCTCCTCCTACATCGCTCCTCAAGCATGGAACGACTTGCCGCTACGCGTAAGAGCCTCCTCCTACATTGCTCCTAAAGCATGGAACGACCTGCCGCTACACATAAGGACATCCTCCTAAATCACTCCTAATGCATGGAACGACCTGCCGCTACACATAAGAGCCTCCTCCTACATCGCTCCTAAAGCATGGAGCGACCTGCCGCTATGCATAAGAGCCTTCTCCTACATCGCTCCTAAAGCATGGAATGACCTGCCGCTACACATAAGAGCCTCCTCCTAAATCACTCCTAAAGCATGGAACGACATGCTGCTACACATAAGAGCCTCCTCCTACATCGCTCCTAAAGCATGGACCAACCTGCCGCTACACATAAGAGCCTCCTCCTACATCGCTCCTCAAGCATGGAACGGCCTGCCGCTACACAGAAGAGCCTCCTCCTACATCGCTTCTAAAGCGTGGAACGACCTACCGCTACACAGAAGATCCTCCTCATACATCGCTTCTAAAGCGTGGTACAGCCGCCGCTACACATAAGAACCTCCTCCTACATTGCTTCTAAAGGGTGGAACGACCTGCTGCTATGCATAAGAGCCTCCTCCTACATCGCTCCTCAAGCATGAAATGGCCTGTCATTACATGTAAGAGCCTTCTCCTACATCGCTCCTCAAGCATGGAATGACCTGCCGCTATGCGGAAGAGCCTTCCCCTACATCGCTCCTCAAGCATGGAACGACCTGTCGCTACGTGTAAGAGCCTCCTCCTACATCGCTCCTAAAGCATGGAACGACTTGCCGCTACGCGTAAGAGCCTCCTCCTTCATTGCTCCTAAAGCATGGAACTACCTGCCGCTACATGTAAGAGCCTCCTCCTACATCGCTCCTAAAGCAGGGACCGACCTGCCGCTACACATAAGGGCCTTCTCCTACATCACTCCTAAAGCATGGACTGACCTGCCGCTACGTGTAAGAGCCTCCTCCTACATCACTCCTAAAGCACGGAACGACCTGCCGCTACGCGTAAGAGTCTCCTACTACATTGCTCCTAAAGCATGGAACGACCTGCCGCTAGACGTAAGAGCCTCCTCCTACATCGCTCCTAAAGCATGGACCGGCCTGCCGCTATGCGTAAGAGCCTCCTCCTACATCGCTATTAAAGCACGGAACGACCTGCCGCTACGCGTAAGAGCTTTCCCCTATATCGCTCTTAAAGTATGGACCGACCTGCCGCCACGCGTAAGAGCCTCCTCCTACATCACTCCTAAAGCACGGAACGACCTGCCGCTACACGTAAGAACCTCCTCCTACATTGCTCCTAAAGCATGGAACGACCTGCCGCTACACGTAAGAGCCTCCTACTACATGGCTCCTAAAGCATGGACCGACCTGCCGCTACACGTAAGAGCCTCCTCCTACATCGCTCCTAAAGCATGGACCAACCTGCTGCTACACGTAAAAGCCTCGTCATCGCTTCTTGAATTATACAAGAAGCTGAAGACCTGGCTTTTCGAGTAGTCCCACTAGGCCCCTGGTGTGCCTAGACTCACATCTGCCCACTGCCAAGATAACATAACACAACACTACAACATTACATAACATAACAATATATAATATAACATAACAATACATATTCTGCACTGTTTTTGTGTGTATAAGGGTCTTCCTGAAAACATAGGCATGCTGTCTCAAGGTTTGTGTGCCATATGTGACATGTATTGTTTGTACCAGTGGGAAATAGATTTCCAACCTAGTGGGAAGAGAGCCCCAGTCTGCCTGTGAGCTGAAACTCAGGCCCTACAAGGCCCACACAATCTGGCTCCAATTAAGTAAACTGGATTCAGTGAGAAATACGTGGCTCGTCCCTGGTAGTTGGCTCAAGCAGCAGGGCTTTCCTCAGAAAGAGACACAAAACTAGTATAAAAAAAATAACAAAGTTAAGAAAATAATGAGTGCTGCCAATTACTTAAAGATAAGAAAGGAGCGTACAAAGATTGAGTCCATTAAGACTTCCACTGGGAACTCTTGCTGTAAAGATAAAGACATTCTCTCTGAGTTTGTGAAATTTTATGACAATCTTTATACCCCCGAACACATCCCGGAGACTACGGATCTTCTTTCATATTTTCATTCACTTCCCTCCCCCCGGCTTCTCAAGTTGATTTTATTGCCCTAGAACAGGACATTTCGCTTTCTGAAATCTCTCATGCTGTTTCTAAATTGCGGCACGGTAAGTCTCCAGGCCCTGATGGTTTCACTATTGAATTTTACAGCCACTTCGCCTCTCTACTTCTCCCTAAACTATTATTATTATTCCGATCCTTCCTTGCAGTGGGTTCTTCCAGCGGCTCCTTCCAACAGGCTTTAATCTGTTTAATTCTCAAAGAAGATAAGGACCACTCGTTATCCAAAAATTACAGACCAATTTCACTGGTCAACACGGATTATAAAATTCTGGCTAAAATTTTGGCATTGCGCATGGATCCCCTTTTACCCAATCTCAATGGCCCTGAACAATCAGGCTTTGTCAAGGGCCGTCTCTCATCTGACAATTCCCGTGTTTTTCTTAGTATACTTAGCAAGGCTTCCTCTTTGTCACTTCCCTTCGCGGCTATTTCTTTAGACGCGGAGACAGCCTTTGACAGGATTGGATGGGATTTTCTGTTTCAGGCCTTGCGCTGGATCGGCTTTTCTTCCAAATTCATCTCTATTATTTCTTTACTCTATTCCAACCCCCAGGCTTCCATTTTTGTCAACGGGATGACCTCGGATTATTTCTCGTTACACAGGGGAGTGCGACAAGGCTGTCCTCTATCCCCCCTACTTTTTGTTTTAGCCTTGGAACCCTTTTTTGCCAAAATTCATCTAGACAACAGTATTTCTGGTTTTAAATTTGGTTCGCGTCAAGTTAAACTCTCGGTCTATGCTGATGATATTCTTTTTTACTGCTCTGATCCTGTTTCCTCTATTCCCTCTTTTCTCCAGCAGGTGTCCTCCTTCTCTGCGGTCTCCGGTTATCTCCTAAATGCTGATAAGTGCGAGATTCTACCTTTAAACCCTATTTGTCAAAAGCATCTTTTTTCCCAAACGAGTTTCTCCTGGCAACCATCTAGGATCAAATATCTGGGTGTTTGGTTCGCTCCTCTCTTGTCTGATACGCTCAAATTAAATTTTGATTATGTCTTCAAGAAAATGGACACAGCTATTCAACGCTGGAACCCGCTCTTTCTGTCCTGGTGGGGTCGGCTCAATTCTATAAAAATTATGTTATCCCCTCTTCTTCTTTATACCATTTCCGTGCTTCCAGTACACATTCCAGTTTCCTTCTTTAAACGGATTGATTCCTTGTTGCTGAAATTCTTATGGAATGGCAAGCGGTCTCGGATAGCTTTGGCTTCATTGCGCAAGGATAAGGCTCAGTCTGGTGTGCGCTTTCCGGATTTCAGAGAATATCATCGAGCTTTCTCTTTGAAACAATCGACCCGTTGGTTCTCTTCTGATCTTCCGCTCTATCCGCCCGTCTGGTTAAGTATGGAATCTTCCATTCTATCCCCCTTTACCTTTCGCGAGTTCTTATCCTTCACGTCTTCTTTAGTTCGCTTTCGTACGCCTGTTATTTCTCATTCCCGCACTCTCCTTCTCCCTTACATAATATCATCTTATCCCTCCCTCCTTTCCATTCACGAACAACCGATATGGCACAACTCTCTTTTCAAAATTCGTAATCGCACCATCTTTTGGAAGACATGGCATTCTCGAGGATTGTGTTGGATCTCTCAATTAATTTCCCAAGATACCCCTCTCTCATTCCAGGAACTTCAATCCTCTTTCTCACTGCCCTCTTCTGCTCGATCGCAATACAATGCTCTTCTCCCAGTCCTGATCTTATATCTTCGCTCTTTGGCGCCATCTACCGATATTCCTTTGGACTGCAAAGCTACTTCTTTAATATTGGAGACCTCTCCCTCAGCCTCTGCTATTTATAACTCTCTCCGGTACGCCACTGACAGACTAAAATCTAAAATCGAGATTGCATGGGAATTGGATCTTTCTCAGGGTTGGCCAATACCTTTTTGGGACAAAATATGGGCTAAGCTTCATAAAGCCTCTAGAGCTGCTAATACTACCCAAACCTTATATTTCATTTATAACAGAACTTTATGTACTCCACATGCTTTATCCCGTTTTTCACCTGACACATCCCCTATTTGTTGGTCCTGTTCCTGTCCCGTTGCAGATCTCAAACACATGTTGTTTGAATGCCCTCCTATCTCCAAGTTCTGACACCTAGTTTGGACGCAAATACAAAAGATATTCCAACTTCCAATTCCCTTTTCCCCTTCGCAAGTTTTTCTAGGTTCCCTATCACCGACACTCCCGCAATCTCCTTCCCATTATCTACTACTTGACCTTCTAGTTGCTGTGGCCTTCCATACCATTACTTCTAATTGGAAACAGGCTGCAAATGTCTCCTACCAATCTTGGTGGAATGCAGTTTGCTTCCATCATCGCCTAGATACTAATTGCGTATCTCCCGTTTCCTTAGCAATTAAACGCGACCTGATTTGGCTCCCTTTGGTATCCTACCTCTCCTCCTTTGCTCCAGCGCACGCCTCTCCAGATCCTAACACAGTTGAGGTGCGTAAGCCACCATGATTTTCTTGTTTCTTTAATGCCTTTTTTGTTATGATATCACGTTCTACTATACTATATGGTATTTTTCACTTCTATACGTAGGCTCTGTTCATGTAAGCTTCATGCTTGTTATATTTGCTTTTAATGAGAGCTTCTATTGAATTGCTTATTTTTTGTATATGTTTATCATGATGATTATACCCCGTTCCCCTCCCTTCTCCTTCCCTTCTTTATTTCTTCAATAAACTCAAACTTAAAAAAAGAAAATAATGAGTGTAAAATGGCTAAAGCGGTTTAGAAGACAAGGGGTAAATAAGCAAAGTGCCACGAGCATTCAGACGAAGGGGTCAAATGTTAAGCAAATAAATCAACTGCCGTTACATTGTAGCAAGCGCTCTTTTCATTTCTATTGGTCAGATTTTTCCTTAGAATAGCCACACGCGGGGTGGGGGGAGGTCGAAGAGTGAATTTGTTTTAGGCACTGAAGGAAAGAGATGCCCAAAGCAAACCTGTTTAATAAAAAAATCTTTAAAAATATTTTTTTGAAAAGCAAATGTCGTGCTTTCAAGTTGTGGTCAATGTTCTCGGTAAAATGTACCTTACTGTAAAATGTCTGGATCTTCAAGACTACCTCATCATACCCCAGTCCATGGCTTGAAGATCCAAGAGCGCTCTCCACGGTTCCAAAACCAAACCAAAATGATTGTTTACAACAGTGTATGTTGGAACCTTGCAGACGTTAATTACGCCTGCCTTAAGAACGCCGTCCGAACAACGATTGTTTCTTTACAACTTATTCCATTTGTATGCAAGTTGTTACAACGACTTGTCTTGAAAAAAGCGCCGGAGTTGGTATGATTTACTATTCCCACTCCAGTCTGTGCAACAGTAGGGAAAGTGTTGGATACCGGAGAGGTAAAATGTACTGTTCCCACTCCAATAAGTGTAACAGTAGGGAAAGTGTTGGATTTAAAATTCAAAATCAATCCAACAATGCTCTCCTTAAAGCAAGTCGTTGTAATGACTTGTGTGGTAAAGAAATGCGTTGTAAAGATGCATCCAGGGTTCAGACCGCACTGTTAAGGCGCAGCATTGTTCGAACTGTGGTTTAAAGGCTGTTTCCGATTTACAACTTGCCCTTTGATTCCCTGCAGCAGCCCTCTTAGTCCACAGGATCACCTTAACTCCCCAAGAGCAGGAGGTAGGATTTGCACGTACAGGCAGGTCACAAGTGCACTTAAGGATGTCTACCTACTGTTTCCAAGGTACTTCCTGCTTCCTCTGTCTGCAGAGCGGTCTGGAATACCCAGCCCCAGGAGAATAGCTTAACAAGATAAACAGGACCTTGGCCCTTCTGTCTCTCGGAGGTAGCAAAAAGCTAGTACTGCTAAAATATGCCAGTCAGACTGGTGTTTAATCACCACAAATATGACCAAATGCCTGCCCTTCTCTCCCTTGGCTCCCCATGGTGCAGAGGGGCCAGTGTAAGGCACTTTGCCTAGTTCATAGTGCCTGCTATGATCTTCCACCCAACTATATTCCTAGGAAATTCCGATAACATGTCCCTTAAATGCTGTCTTTGATCAAAGTCTTCCTTCTTTTTTCAATTCCACATTTTAAATGGTCATGGCAGGGTGAAAGATCACTCTATGTCCTTGCATTTTAGCTCCGGAAAAGTTTCCTCTTACTTCTTTGACAGATTATTAATCAATGAAGATTCAGATTGAAGTCAGTTTGTTAGTTGATTGCTTTAGACAAGTCCATCTTCAGTCAGTGCTAGGGCCAAGATGCCAATGAGTGATCATTGCTCGTACAGTACATCACTCACTCATCCACTAGACCTGTTGCAAAGTTCTGGGTCCAGTGATTCCAATCCAGAGCCAGAAACCCTCCCTACAGCAGTCTGGCAGGTAGGAGTCCTTCCGCGAGCAAGGAAGTCTTATCTTCATCTGATGCAGGCAGATCTATAGTAGCTGAAGCAGAAAAGCTTAAAGGTTGAAACTAGTCTCTAATTGGCGATGTCCCCTGAGCTAATCAAAATAAATTCCTACACTGTTTCCACCCAATATTTTAGGTAGATACCCAATTCTTGTTTTGTGATGTGCTTTCTGACAAACTCTCTCCCAGAACCCCTTTCACTACAGAAGAGCAAAGTGACATCAGCGTGGTTCCCTCCTGCTGACCTTCTGGTGTCCCTGATCCATCACCAGTGCAGAGCAGTGACTCTCGCCAAGGATCATGAACCTCTCCATGTCCCAGGACCCACCTGTCCTCTCTTTTCTGCTGTATGTGACTCTACTGTTCTCTGGAAGACTACCAGTACAAAAGGACATGCAGTTGTCAGTTTCAGAAGGATGTGTGGCCTGATGTACTTGAAACAACTTTCCCTCCTTTCCTAAACTTTGCGTGTAGGTCTGTCCTTGAGCCCAGGCAGTTGGCCAACTCAGCCGCGGATGCGCATTAGAATTTGTGACATGGAAAATACACAGTATACATATTGGCTCCAAGGGATACATATTCTGGGATACTCTGCTTTCATTTTATGTTTTTGACTTTTCACTTTGTTAACTTTATTTTAGTGCTTCCAGAACCGGCCTTATAGCGCCCTGGGTAAGCAAATGTGGCACCCTTGCTGATGCTAGCAGATTAAATGAGGCAGCAGGGATCCCTTTTGTGTTCATCGTTCAGTCCCTGGCTAAGCAGGGACCGGTCCCTGAATACAAACATCTCCGGACCCCCCCCCAGCTCACCTAAATCACCTCTAGCTGAGCTGCCGCACACAGATGATGGTTTTGTTTGTGGGCCTCTGTAGGGGTGAGAGGTGAAAGGAGGACAAGGAAGGGGCAATTGAGTGCTAAGAAATTTCCCCAAGGTATGATGTATGATAATGAAGGATTAAAACTACTTTAAACTGGCAGATCAGCTTGGAGCGACCACGCAGGGACACGGACATGGCTGGAGCAAAACGACAGGGTCCTGCTCTTGGCATTACCTTAATGCACACAGCCCCATGCACCCCTCAAAATATTGTCACCCTAAGCCTGGACCTACCTCACCATGCTAAATGCCGGTGATGGAGCAGGTAAAGCAAAGTTTTGTATACCTCCTCTATTTTGCATGAAATTTAATTACGTAATCATTCTAAATATTAACTTGTACTAATTAGTGTAAAGTGGCATGACTAATCAACATCTGCACCTTAATAAACACGAGATACACGTGGGACTAAAATGCTAATTGCATGACAAATAATTAAATGATTAACTGTGGTACGCAAACTAACTTTAGAATGTGGTGAAATAGAAAATTGCACGATTCATGTTGCTTTTGTGATGGTTTGTGCTTCCAGTGCTTCAGAATGGTGAGTATTATTGCTTTAAATGTTGCTACAAGCTAGGAAAATACTAATATATATTGAGATTAGTGTGGGTTTAAACATTAGAATATTCATTTCTATATATTAATTACTGTTATGTTTGTTTTTGCTGAAGTTGGCATTCGGGCCTACTAGGCCGCAGTACTTAAGATGGAGTACTGAAGTTGCCACCGTCATGTGAGCGCGATGTCTACTACGCAGACTCGGATGGCTCTGGATATCTCCAAGCGACCTCCAAACGTGAACCGAAGTGTTCCTTGTCAAGGATAGGAACATGGAGGATTGCCAAGATGAAGAATGGTGCGAATGACGAGGGGACAATGAAGGACCTGTACAAGAAGGCTTGCATGTTGTTACTTCGGAACTTTTACATGTGAATTACCAAAAATAATGCAATTGAGAAATGTCATGCCCAGTCTCATGGGAAAGAGGCAAACCTGGGAACATTCAGGAGACTTGCAAGTTGCAAAGGGTTTAGCCAATCAGAACTCTTTCTATCTCTAAAGTGTTGCACATTGACCTAAAAGTAAGGAGAAAAAGGGTATAAAAGAAGGGGCTGTGGGTTGCTGGGTTGGTAGGTGTGTTGGTTCGATTGTCCGGTCATTTGGCTGATTCGTGGGGACTGCGTTGAGCTGAAGAAGATTTCCTTGTTTACCTGGGTTTTCTTTGATTACAAGAGGATGATTGCATCTGAAGGGTTTTGATTATTGCTGTCGGTTGACGGGTTCTTCTGGAGATTGTCGCAGAGACTGGAATAATATTCGGGGTGGTCGGAAGGTCGCCAATGTTCAAAAATTAGATAAATATAAATGTTATGTCAAATTTATGCTAAAGATCAAAGATTGAAAGTCTTTCAAATAGAGAAATTATTTGAACTGTGATCCTGAATATGCCAATAC
The DNA here is from genome assembly GCF_964204655.1 of Triturus cristatus. Lineage (NCBI taxonomy): Eukaryota > Metazoa > Chordata > Amphibia > Caudata > Salamandridae > Triturus > Triturus cristatus. The sequence goes on along the minus strand of NC_140583.1, from coordinate 40,448,528 downwards.
AGAGTGAACTAAATTAGATAAACTAAAATTGATTAATAAGAAATGAGTTTGTGATTCTTTAATAAGGTATTAAAAGTTAACCGAATGGTTCTGAAGCTTTAAATGTGTTTTAACTGGTTCTAAATCAACATCAACCAGTCCAACTAATTGGTCCATCGACCAAGTGGTGGAGTGCCTTGATGTTAAAAGTTAGGATTCTATAGGTACAGATGTATATAATGTATATAATGTAAAAGAATTACTTCCGATAGGTAACAAGGTACCCCCACATGTCCAGCGCTTCTTTTCCTCCTGTGCGCAGACTCGAGTGAGACGTGTGACTGTTGGTGTTATGGGCCCCACCAATGAATGAATGTATGAATGAGTTAGTGTGGTGACGAATCTGTGACATAGGGGGAATATGTAAATTTGGCCTTTTCCACTGGAGCACCGGCTCTGAGAGTAGACCTGCCAACTCACACAGTGTCACTGTGTGTCACACGATTTTGGCTCTCTACACATGGTCACCTGGTGAGAAGCCAAAATCACACAGCCTTCGAAAACGAGCTGAAATCCACAGGTTATGGTGGTTTTCAGGTCATTTTCAGAGGCTCTAAGCAGCCGATGTCCATTAAAAGATGGGAAAACAACCCAGGACATCAGCGACAGCCTCGGTGACCCATTGTTTATTTTATTTTTGAGAGGGGGTGGGGGGCTTGGTGAGGGGCCAGAGTGCCTCTTAGATAGTTCTCGGTACAAGGCCCTGCCCTCTCCTCACACGGTCAAGTTATTTTGTAAGTTGCCAGGTATCTGAGTGCCTTGTACCGCATGTCAATGAAGCTTGACATCTGGTGAAAGGCGCAGCCTGGCTCCAGTTGACATTTTGTTCCTCCCCCTCTTTTCAGTATGTTGATGCGCCCCGACAATGGGCGCCAACTTCATGGCGAGCTAGTGAGACAACACCGCTGTGCGTCCAATGAAGGCTGCCTGATTCTGAACGCTTCCATTCGTCTTCACTTTTATTCTAACTGAAGGCAGCTTGGCACAAGGCACCTGGGCTACCTGGCTCCAGCTAACATTCTATTTCATCTCCTTCCAGTACCAGTGATGAGCTATTTAAAGATGCTGCTGTGTGCCCCTGCACTGGGCTCGTAAGTGGTGCCCCAGAGGCAAGCGTCTGCATCCATCTGTGCCTGAACATCACCAAGTGCCGGGAATTCTGCTGCTTTGGATTTTCATTCCGCTCCCCGGAATTCATCCTCCCTCTAGTTTGCTTTATAGTATTGACCCCAAAAGTAAGCCTTCTCCCTGCCGACTCACCATGGAACATCCAGGTGCCACTATTGAAGTTTCTCCTTCTCCCTTCCCAGGGCTTTAAGTGGGCCGGGTCCCTTTGGGTCTCAGACACTGTAGTAATTAAAAACGGACGTTGAAAGGGTCTCTATCAGGCTCTAATGTCATGCCGTTAGCTTTAATGGTGGAAACATTGATCGATTTTCTAAACAATGAATGTTAAAGTGGTTAGGTTATCCATGTCAGCGAATTACTTCCAGTTTATATTTCACATATTACTTAGGGTCTTATTACGAGTTTTGCGGTCTTCCGTGGGACCGCCACCACAGTGGTGTCTGGCAGATCGGCAATCCCGCTGTGAACCCGCCCGCTGGATTATGACTTGAATCCTAGGTGGGTGGGTGGTGCGGCGGGGATCTCACGGACGCAGGTGTGTTAGGCTCATAGCAGAGCATCAACAGCATACAATCGCTGTGAGAGTGTCTGCAGCACGTTCCTGCACAGTTTGGCATTCACCTTGTATGGCATGCCACGCCATTCAGAAATGAGGGTGCAATTCCAAGGGGGCACAACATGTGCCTCCTGCAAGCATCCCCAGGCCTCAAATTTGACCGGCGTCCTTGTTAGGGCCCCTTTACCTGCATGTCCACCACCCTTTTAATGGAGGGTCCCCGCCATAAAAAAGGCGAGAGGGCGGTGGATATGCAGGCCCTTTGCAGACCACCGCCGCAGCAGGATCTTTGATCCCGGCAGAGGGGGCGGTCTTGTGGCGATCCTACGCCACACTCGTAATATAGCGGACAGATAGTGGTGGTCGGACCACGAATACACTGGTCCAAGGACCGCCATACTTGAAATAAGGCCTTCCAAATACCGAATAGCACAAGTGTGTATGAATGTTTTGCGGCCGGGAATGTGGTCGCAAAACATTTGCAGTTACCACCAACTTGAAGTTGGTGGTAAACCATTCACAAACGGGAAGGGGTCCCCATGGGACACCTTCCCTTTGTGAATGAGAGCACCAACAGTTTTTTAAGAGCAGTCAGCACTCCCATGGACCACTGCCGACCATTAAAAAATAAAAAGGCAGCTTTCGATGTTTGAAATGCATTACACTTTCCTTTAAGAAAAATAAGCTGCATTACAAAAAAAATATTGCTTTATTATAAAAGCAATCACAGACATGATGGTCTGCTGACGCCAGCAGGCCACCATCACGGTGATTGTAGCCATTCAGAATGGGTCGCAAATTACGACCTGCCTCATGAATAATGATGAGGCAGGTCTCTTGCGACCCATTGGGAAACGCAAACATTGTAAAACACAATGTTGTACATAGCTGTTTGCGATTTTCTAATAGCGAATCTCAAATATTTGCTATTAGGAAATCGCAAATGGAAGTCTATGTACATATGGCCCCTAATCTTATATTCCCTTAGTGTTAACTATTTCAAGGATGTTGTGTTTCTGTATTTCTTTCCGTGTAGCATCTGGGTGGCCTCCAACTTTTTATAAAGGGTCACGATTGAGAGCTCTGGAGCTGAGGCTGAAGGAAGGGGTATAGAATACATGTGATCATCCAATCGCTGGCCTCTCTGCGCAGTGCATAGGTCTCAGTGATGTCAAATTCAATTTCTATGTTTCAGAATTGAAACATTTTCAATATTCATTATATTCAGAAAATCATTTTTGTTACTCATTCATCCTAAACAGCTAACAACCCTTGACAAAGCCAATATTCCTGGCTGGTTCTAGGTGGATGTCAGTCTTTGTGTTATAGATCTGGATGCAATAAAAAAGAGCTAAGAGAAGGATAAAAATACCAGTCGGGTGTCACACTATGGGAATCACAGAAATGTAGTTTAATTGCATAGGCCACGCCCCTCTAAGAGACTCACCACTTTTTCATCCTACTGAAAGCCCTGTCCCTGCCATACCTTGGCTCATCACCTCAAGACTTCACTCCTCTCTCCACACTCCCTTTATCAGCAGGTCTGTGCTGTCTTTACATAACTGCTCATATTCTCCTGAGACATAGGTCCAACCTATGGGGTCTCATCCCTTCCTCCGCCTCGGGTATTCTCTTCATCACAGAGACCTGACTCATCCCACATTCCAACCCAGATATTGCACTAGGGGTACCGGAAGTCTAATCCATATTACGATGAGACAGCCCTCTAAACACAGGGATGGTCTCACAGTTGTTCTTTGCGCCACTCTTCAATGCAGCATTTCTTCATCAAACTCCGTTCCCTAACCTGAATACCTCATTTGTAAGTTCTCCACTGGTACCATCGGTACTGGGGTGTAGGATTATACTGCCTGCTCAGGATCAGGTGGGAGCTTTCACCTGATAACATGCAGAGCTGCTGACTCCTGTAAATCTGAAGCTCTGGTCTTCACGGTCAGTGGTGACGTGAACGTTTATCTGGAAATCTATGAAGATGGGAACTCCAGAACCCCGATGATAACCCACAAATCTTAGGATTGGCTAAACGCTTCGATCCCTTTTTAGGTCTCGACTGGCGTTGCAGCACGCATGCGCTCCTTGCTCTGCTAGGGCTTCTTGGAATCAATATACTTGAGAAGTTCAGTTTCGGCTCCGCCCGTTATTTCCATTGGTGTGCGTCATTTTGCGTAATTGGTTATTTTAAACGGTGTCTTTTGATTGTGACTGAGGCTTTTTAGTCCCTCCCGGTTACTGCCCTGTCCACTTTTTGCCCCGCCCACCCCGACTGGATATTTGACTCCGCGGCGTGACACAGTGTCTTTTAATTAATGGGTGCTCACTTTCTTTTTTCATTCGCACAATGGCGTGGTGACAGCTTGTTTTTTAAGGCTGCCCTGTTTGCTCTTGCAGGTCACTGGAGCCATGCATGTATGGGCTGGTTTCTGACAGAGAGTGCGAAGGAGAGGAGGAGGCAGAGGCGGGCTCTAGCAAAGGTTTGCAAGCTCAGCTTTTCGAGGGAAACAGCACCCGAGCATGCCTTGCTGTCGCACAGTTTACCTTAGGAAAATGGTGCGTGCTGCTCTTCGGATCTGGTAACTCTTACCACGGGGGGAACGGTGCTCTAGCGGCAGCACTGGGCACTGTGAGTAACAGCGACGGGAGGTCTGGCGCCGGGGTGTATCCGGTAGGAACAGGCGGCAGTGTCACTATCACTGCTATGTATACCAAGTGTTGTGTGTCTGTGCTGCTCTTTTGTGTGCACGTTGTAGGGGTTGGTGTCTCTCTGCTGCTATTCTATGTGCACCTAGTGTGTGTGTGTGTCTGTGCTGCTGTTGTTCTGTGTGCACAAAGTGTGTGTGTGTTTGTGCTGCTGTTCTGTGTGCACCTAGTGTGAGTTGGTGTCAGTGCTGCTGTTCTGGGTGTACCTAGTGTGGGTTTTGTGTGCCTGTGCTGTTACTTGTCCTGTGTGTAACTAGTGTGTGTGTTTATGTGTGTGTGCTGCTGGTTTTTAGCTCCAAACTTGCTGATAGACTGCTGCTCGAGTTCGGATCCCAGGAGCCTCTTCCTCATTCAGGGGGGGGGGGGGGGGGAGACCGGGCTGCTTTCCCTGCTCTCTGGTGCTTTGATCCCTTTTGCCTGCGCCATCATTGCTCGGTTGCCATGAGCACCCACCCCTAGGGTCATGTCCAAACAAGCTTTGCAATTCTCACAAACTTCCAATACCACACACAGGAGTCTGTTTCTGACGTCACCTACTTGCGCATTTCATAGTATTTAAAGCCCGGAGGCCTCTTGCTCAATTTCAGAGAAACAGGAAAAAGACAAGCTGGCAGCGACAAACTGCGGCAGCCGCAATCGTGACGCAGTTCTGTAACATGTCACGACAGCAGAAACCTGTGGGTGGAGGAGCATAACCTCTTGGGACACAGAGAGAAGAAGTCTTTGATGGTAAGACAGGGTGAAAACGTTTCCTGGGAACTGTAAAAACAAGCATTTGCAATGCAAGAGGTCTCGCATTTACGCGAGTTTGAGCTATTGCCATTGTAAATGGCAATGCCTTTTATTTATGTTTAACAAACAAAAACATAAATAAAAGGCAGTGTCATGTACAATGCCAATAGCTCAAACTTGCGTAATTGCGAGACCTACTGCATTGCTAATGCTTGTTTTTTTTGATGTTGACAATATCTCGACTGATGAATGAACCCTTACCCCCAACCTGGCCGATCACTGCTTAGTCTTTCCATGTATCCCACTGGAGCAGGGCTGTCTCCTTCCATGCCTCTGGCTGTCTACCACCAGCAGGGAGCTCACAAGCCTCTCTCCTAAGTGCCCTGGCTCTTATCACCCTTGCTCTGATATTCACTCCCATGTCTCCAACTTCGGTATCTAAATTCAGAATTCTTCTGATAAGATTGTCCCATTAAAGAAGGCGCTCTAAGGGCAGAATGCCACCAGCTGCACTATATACTGAGGAACCTGGGGCGACCAACGCCACAGTAGGCGCCTCGAATGGATTTGGAGGTGCCCACACCTCCACATCGACAAACTCTTGTATAATGCAGCCATCAGGAGCTATCATCAGCGCTGACCTGCCCACCGTGCCCACTCTTCCAACCCAAAACCTTCAAGCCCTGTTCATCTCAACAGTTATTTTCAATTATCCGGACCCTCGTCCAACCTAAAGTGGGACTAATACAGTCCAAACTGCTCCTGGACTGTGCCTCCCCAGAGCGGATTATTTCATGAACAAAATAAGCAAAAGGCGAGAGAATTTCAATCGTCCTCCCCATGCAAGTCACTGTCTCTTTTCATTCTCATTTCCCGCCCTCATAATGGCATCTCTCTGCCCGAGTTCCATCTTTTTGACCTGTATCTATGTATTCAGGTTCACAAACTGACCCTCGCCATCATTTCACACTTAACCTAGATAGGGTGACCAACTGGCATGAGTGCAAATTCAGGACAGTGAGTGTAAAAATTCAGGACAAAGGGTCAAAATGTAGGACACAAATTTGGGGCAAAAGGTACGTTTTACAGACACATCAGAGGAGGTCGCACAATAGTACATAAGTAAGTAAATAGACCAGCAACATAAGTACACCTCAAAATAAGTTTATATTAGGTTGAGACAATCGTGCACTACACTTTCTGTCGCCGCTTTTGGCTACTTTGGTACCCTTTAGCCCCCTCCAGACAGCTGCATCACGGGGATTATTCTGCTGTGTTTATTTGTTCTGTCTCATGCTGACCTGCCACAGATCAAAGTCAGAAAGGGCCAAGAAACCCTTTTATCTGACCCCCCTGACACCCCCACTTAAGCAGATATAGCGGGTGCTTGGCTCGCCTTTGGCCATTGTCATTCTTTATGTGATAATCAGCCAGAGTCAGAATGACCATGGGCCTGTCCACAGACTGAGTGACGTCGGGGAGCGCCTGCTGCCGCAGCCTCATGGTTCAAAGGATAAGTGCGAGCTGCCTGCAATGGTGGCAGGGGAACAGCACGGCTGCCGCCATCCCCAAGATTACGGACAAAAGGCGTCCGTGAAAGAAATCCTCACGGACAACGGACAAGAGGCTCAAATAACGGGCAGTCCGTGAATTTACGGACGGTAGGTCAGCCTACCTAGGGATGAGATTACTAGGCCTCGCTCTGAGGTCTCTCTGTACCCAGTCCCTCCCTCCCGCCTCAGCCCTCCCTTCTTAGAAACACACTCTAATGCTACCTCTGATCAGAAGTCCTCCACAGGTCCTAATATCTTGGTGAACTATCGCCCTATTACTCTTTTGCCATTTTCCCTCCAAGCTAAAGTCTCTCCTAGACCCTTCCTGTATTTGTTTCTGGGCATCCCATAGTACTGAATCCGCACTCCTATGCCCCATGGGTGATAGCCATCCAGTTTTGGATCTGGGTGGACCCCTTGATGCCTCGGCACTATCTGACACAGTGTCGCACACTATCCTCCTCGTACGCCTCCATGGCATGGGCATGTCTTCACGCCCATCAATAGACCAAAATCCATCCATTATGCCCCTGTACAGTTCTCCCTCCTCCAAATTCATCTGCAGTGTCCCGCAGGGGCCATCCCTGAGCCCCCCCATATTCAATCTCCATATGACCCCCTTGGCAGAGTTCATCAAATCTCCTGACTTCAATATCATGTCATACGTAGACGATTCTCAAATCATCATACGGATCTCAGACAGCATCTCAGTCACTCACATTGTATTGTATTGTAATTGCATTTATATAGCGCTTAATACCCCTGACGAGTCGTCAAAGCATTCTTTCGGCGAGTAGCACGCTATTCTGGGACCCATAATGGATTGGTGTTGAATTAGCATAGTGAAATATGAAAAGTAACTTAAGTGGTGGGTAGGTTAGTCACTTATTTGGATTCAGAAGGATAGCGGAGGGATAGAAGAGGGAACAAGCATTTACAATGCAATGGTCTCGGCATTGGTAAAGTTAGAGCTATTGGCATTGCTCATGACATTATTTTTTTTTATGTTTTTGTTTTTAAAACATTTAAAGAAACAGCATTGTCATGAACAATGCCAATAGCTCTAACTTTACCAATGCCGAGACCATTGCATTGTAAATGCTTGTTATTTGTGTGCAGTTGAAGTAAACACCCATGCATTCACCCGCAGTCAACCGTGGCTTATGCAGCACCTTCGAACTTGCATACTTTTTTTAGTCTATACGAACTTACTGGGCACAATTGTAAAGTTCTATTTTAGTAGTGAGCTAACCGTTTCTTACAGAACTAGTTTCGTGTTCTGTAATCAAAGTAAATTGTTTTCTCTTTGTCAGTGTCATCCAATGTCCACTGTTGCTGTAGCACCGAAGCTTGCGTTTGTTGGCAGAAAAGCAGAATCTGCTGATGACGAGATTGTGGTCCACTCTTGACCTTTGCGTTTTCTGTTAGAGGAACCAATGAGGGTTGGTGATACACTTGTGCGCACTGTGGGGTAGAGCTAGGGGACCAGCCGTCCGTAAATTTCACGGACCGTCCGTAATTTGGACCTCACGTCCGTTGTCCGTGAGAATCCCTTTTACGGATGCCTTTTGTCCGTAATTGTGACCCTTGCAGGGAGCAGAGCTGTTCCCCTGTGAGAGACATCAGCTTTCTGAGGGGGCAGCCTCGCACTCCTCCTCAGAGCACAAGAGCATCCCCACCTGCCCATTGTTACTCTGTCTGCTGGCTGTTACAGCATGTGGTGGCCTCCTCCTGCCCGGTCTAGTACAAAGTTCAAAAGAAGAGGTTAGCGGTCTTACACAGTCTCATGATTTCAGAGCTTACGCATTTTTATTATTATATTAAAGGAAGCCATAGTTGCTGCTTTTTAACAATTTATTTTAAGCAACAAACATCCGTTGACAAAGCCAATAGTCATGGCTTGTTTTAGGTCTAATGTTACTGCATGCAATGATAGAAACAGCAAAATACGAGTCGTGCGGCACATTATGCTCGGCGCATATTTTTCGCTGAGGTGTTTTAAGTCACGCCCTAAATTACCCAAGACACACCCCTTGGAGAGACCCCTACTTTTTCATCCCAATTAAAGCCCTGGAAACAACACCATGTTACAGTCACCTTGTATCCTGGCACTGTGCATCATGCATGACTCATGACAGCCAAGTTTTCAGATTGCCTGTGTGCAGGGGCATAGTGAACCCTCTCTCACCCCACCCCTTGCTTTAGGAACTGCAGCGAGGGTGAAGTTCTTGATGGGCCTCTTCTGTCTGCAACTGGATGGGTGGGTGGAAGGGTGAAGGGTGAAAGGGGAGTGCAGAGAGAAAGTGTGGATGGATGGATGGATGAGTAAAAGCATGGATAGATGATTGACAGAATGGATAGGCGAATGGGTGCATGGATGAGTGAAAAGAAGAATGTAAAGATGGAGGAGTGCAAGAGTGCATACATGTGTGAAAGGGAGGGTGGAGAGCTGGAAGAAAGGATGGATGGATGAGTGAAAGGGTGGATGGATGAGTAAGTGAAAGGATGGGTAAAAAAGTAAATGGGTGGATGGATGAGTGAGTGAAAGAGTGGCTGGATGAGTGAAAGGATGGCTCGGTGAAGGTGTAAATGGTTAGATGGATGGGTAGAAAAGTGGATGGATGAGTGAAAGGATGGATTGGGTGAAAGGGTGGATCGATGAGTGAAGGGATGGATGAGTGAAATGATGGATAGAAGGATAGATAGGTTTGCAAATGGTTAAAAAGGTTTGGATATGGATGGGGACACAGATGGAAGGACAGAATGAATGGTGAAAGACTTAATGATGGATGAAAGAATTAATAGATGACATTTTGAGTAACACCCAACTGCTACATGAATGTTACTCTAGTAATTGTAAATGTTTGCATGTTTTGTTTTAGGTGCAAGGTTTTAGAGGAAGCCTCATAGTGCCATGAGCTGTGCAAGAGTTGTATATTGTGTTGTAGCAATAGGCAAGGACTCAAAAATAAACTATGTAATAGTGTATAAGACAGTGCCTCCTTTAAGAAAGCTGCAGGGAAAAGCGCCTTTGTGACTTCCTTCAGCTAGTGCAACTCTCTGCGAAACCCCCATAAGCAAAGTCAGATTCCATATTTTAAGTTCCACTTGCTGAAACACTCATAATGCATTCCCTATAGTGGGTTCATCACAGCAATCCTCACTTTAGTTCACCTACGTTTGCCGCTTTACATCTCAGAATGGTAGTCCGATATGAGGTGCTAGTAACTAAGTCTCTCCGAGTAGATCTTTCTGACCCCTTCTCTCACCAAACATGCCTGCTCAGGATCATGAGTTATAAACAAAATATCAGACTGGACAACCCAGTGAGGTAACCATATAAATAGATTATTATCATATGAAATACCGCAAAAAGACCTGCACAGTTGCCCAAAGCTGCACGCATACCGAAAAACCGTGAAATGCATTATTGTCTCAACCTAATATAAAACTTATTTTGACTTGTACTCAAGTGGTTGTCTATTTACTCACTAATACACTATCGCGCAACTTTCTCTGATGTGTCTGTAAAACGTTACTTTTGTACTGAAGTTTTGTCCTGAATTTTGACCTTCTGTCCTAAATTTTTGTCCTGTATTTTGTCCCTCTGTCCTGAATGTTTACACATACCGTCCTAAATTTGCACCCATGCCTGTTGGTCACCCTAGGTAGAGCTAGCGTTGCTGAGAAGGGGGTGCCGCATAACTGCTTGTTAATACAAAACACACTGGATAAGTGGCTCGGTTCATCAATACTTGTTCAGGTGATTTTCGGCTCATTTCAAAGCATGGGCATGGGAGTGTCAAATACGTTTCCGCCACTGCTGATTGTGAACAAAAGAAGCAGCGTTTTGTCTGATGGGTGATGTATTAAGTACATTCCTGAGATTCCTAGTCTCAACAACGTGAGCTGCTTGTCTCCGTTTTGCAGACAGGAGTACTGGGCGCACTACCCAGTGGCGTCACAGGCCTGTTATCTTGGTTTATTATCGAGCTCTCACCCTTGCACCCACTTAACCTTCAGGTTGCATAGAGATGAACGAGGAATTCTGGCCGATAAAATGAAAATCGGGAACTGCAAACTAGTTTTAAAAGCGTGCTATGATGGCGTGTTTGGCGCAGAGTACTCTTATCGAGTTTCTAGGCGAGCTTCTTGTTTTTCAACATTGAAAGCAGAACAAGAGCTGCCATGTGACCGCAGCCTCCCTGTCTGGCGAGGGATGCACGCACGGCCGAGAGAGGCACCGACGAGCCTTCTCGCTAACAGAGAGGGCCCCGGGGCCCGTGTCGAGGAATGCCAGAGAGCAGCGGAGCGCGGAACCGAAGCCTGATTGATGGCGCGTGAGCGAAGGGCCTGCTAATCCCCTCACACCGAGCCAACTTCACCCTGGACCCGACGGAGCGGACTCCAGCCACGAGACCGACACTTCCTGCCTCGGGGCCAATCCCGGCGCGATCTCTCGCGCGTCATCTGTTTAGCCACGAGACCGACACTTCCTGCCTCGGGGCCAATCCCGGCGCGATCTCTCGCGCGTCATCTGTTCCTACACACCCGGGTCAAGTGGAGTGTAAACAGGTCACGCGTGTGCCTCGTCTCCAACACCTACTACTAATGCTGAAGGGATGCAGTGTGCGACAGCAGAGAAATGTCTTTCACAGTGGCGCGTGAGGCACTTGTTAAGGGGTGCGTCGCAGAGAACAATTCCAACGAGCCGTGCATATGTCACCAGCCCCTCGGAGCCCTCCGTTGTGCGCCTTCGAGTTCAGCACAATTCAATCCTCCCTCCAGGTCACAGTGAAAACAAGCGCAGCCTTCGGTAAACAGAGAACGTCCTTGTAAAAAAAACAATGAGATCAGGTGAGGGAGCAACGCCGGGACACCACCGCCTTTCTCCGAGGCACAGCAGAAAATGCCTCGGAGAAAGGGAGTGTCCTTTTCGGATTGGGGGGCGTGTTTTGCTGTTGTCTCCTCCCTGAGACTTCTCGCAAAAAACACGCCCCCCGATCCGAAAAGGACGGGGCTTCAACGGAGTGACTGGACCTCTTCTCCAGTGGCTGGCCAGCATTTAAGAGGCCAGCCAATGGAGAACAGGAGAGAAGAGGGGCGGGTGCAAGCCCCTCTTCTCAAAGTCACTCCATCTCATTAAATCTCGGAGCAAGACTGCGCAAGCGCAGCCTTTCGCAGCCGAGACCTAAAAATGTTTGCATTTATACAGCGCTTGTTACCCCTGTTGGGGTGTCGAAGTGCTTTTTGGGCGAGGAGCACGGTACTCTGGAACCCATAAAGGGTTAGTGGTGAATTAGTAGAGTGAAATATGACATTTGAGAAGTGGACGTGTTAGTCTGTTATTTTGATTGAAAATGATAGTGGAGGGATAGAATAGGGCAGGATTTCGACTTTTTGTTGTTGTTTTTTGGGGGTCATAGCAGTAGGAGGAGGCTTGTGATGAGTAAAACGGGATGTAGAGGGGAGTCAGAGGGAAGAGTTTAGAAAGGTTTGTTTTGGGGGATCGGTATTGTAAAAGAGGTGTCAGATGATGCAAGGAGGGGTGGAATAGGGGAGAGTATAGCAAGGGTTATTATTTTGGGGATCATAGTAGTGGTATGGGGTTGGAGATGTCAACTGAACCTGTGACAGCTTGCGTGCTTCGCAGTGGTATCCGTGACATCACTGGAATCACACTTATTCAGGTGCCATATTAGTTATAAATGAGTGACCAGTGGGCCCCACTCATGTCTGCCACCTTCTGCTCACCTCCGGCAGAAGTGCTCCCTGGAACATGGTGGTGTGGCCCATCTTGATTACAGAACCAGGGTGAGATCCGATGATGAAGCAAGCCGCTACTAGAGAGGACCTGTCTTCAAAAGAACTAGACTAGTCGTTCATGAGTAATAATTCCTCGCCACTGGGGTTATTGAAGCATTTGTTCTGTTACATTAGGGAGGGAGTATCCTTGTTTCCCCCTAAAAAATTCTCTCTCCTCCTCCCAAAATACATCAGTTTCATTGGGATGCAGTAGATGTTTGAGTGCAGGATGACATCTTCAACCAGCACTGGCTTTTTAGCCAATATTAGTTTGCATTCTGGGACCTGTGGTTTTGATTTTACTAGGATAAGTACGACCTTAAAAATGCCAGCATGTAAAGTGGGTTTTGGCAAAAGAATGTAAGAGGGCGTTACTTGTGACATGGGTCCCCCCGTGCAGCCAGGGGTTTGTTATATCAGAAACAGATAGGACACAAGCTGGCGGGTTACTCTAGTGGTTAACAGATGCCACTGGTTAGTTCAACTAATAGAAAATACAACTGCTTGAAAACCGAAAAGCAATAAAAGTGAGTGTTTGTTGACTACACGAGTAGTGTAACACGTCTTTAACTGCTGGCAACAGAGCATAACTATGGATTTTTAGGCGCAACTAATAGACCTTGGGGCAGATTTACAAGCCCCTTGCGAGACATTTACGCCGCCGTTGCGTCACTTCTGCGACGCAGCGGCGGCGTAAACCACGCGCCATGTTGCACCTTGCACGTTGTAAAGCCCTGCGCTACATTAGACCTGCGTCAGGTTTAATGTATGCAGGGTGGGCGTTCCGTCGGAAAAAGCCTCGGAAAAGTGACGCAGTGAAATCTACAAGATTTCACTGAGTCACTTTTCCGACGCTGCTGCGTCAAAACCCTGTGCCTGCTTGAAGCAGGCGTAAGGCATGACGCAGCATGTTCGGTATGGGCAGCCCCTGAGCATTGCTGGAGTTGCGTCGTGCTTGCAACACGACTCCAGCAATGCGCCGCCCTTATGCCATCAGATGCGTCACGCATCTGTTTATCCTAGCGCCATGATGTGCTGCATTGTAAATGCGGCGCATCTGTGGTGGCGCAAGGGTAAACTTGCGTGACGCATCTTTCCTGGCGCATCCATGCTGATTTGCAGGGATGCGCCAGGAAACATAAATCTGCCCCAATTTGTTAAACGCGCCGGAAGGAGGCGCGAGTAAATAGTGCAGGCTTCAATATGGCCGCTGGGGGCAGGATGTGGGGGTGCGCCCCTGAGCAGGTGGGGACGTGGACAGGGGTGCACCGTCCATACAGAGTGGAAAGTTAAGTGGTGCGCCAAATCAAGGTGAAAAAGCAGATTAAAAATATATGTATAATGATGTATTCATTAATATTAGAAATGTGTAATATAATATATTTATCCTTGGAGGTCTGCCTAGGGCGCCCGTTTCTGGTAGCTAGGTTGGGCTTTGCCTAGCCCACCGCTTATATCACCTATGAATTATTCTGTTTACATCACCCCCGCCACCCGCATTCTCGCGCAGCTCATGCAAATGCCTGTGTCCCGGATGCGAGCAGTGGCGGCGGGATCCGTGCAGCGTGATCTAATTTCAAAATAATCAGCTTTGATGCCCGCCCGCGGGGCTGCGGAGAGGCGCTTTGTCTCAGTCATTTAATTATCTCCGCAGCGCGGGATCTCTTCTGGATGCGACAGTGATGAGGAGGAAGATGTCTGAGGAAGAGACACAACGAGGGAGCCGAAGGCAAGGAAAGCCCCTCTAGCCCCCAGCCGGTGGGTCTGCAGGGGTCAGAGGTCAGCAGGAAAACACCTGCACTGCAGCCAGAGCTGCCAGGAGGCTAATGCTGCTTCAAGGCGCTGCCCTCGGACCATTTCATGGTTCATGGCTAGTGAAGCTTCCTACAGGGGGAAAAAGGGGGAAAAAGGTAGTTAGAGAGTTGCTCTTTGCACTGCATCCCCCTCTTTCTCGTCCTAGTCCTTACCCATGAGCAGGCCACTGGAATTATGCGACAGGGTTGACTAATTTATGCGGCAGAACAAGGAAGACTATGCAGCAGAATGTGCCAGAGTTTCATCTGGCAAATCACTTGTTTATTTTGCCATTTTCACACTTGTTGACACTGTCTGGCATGGGTTACACCCAGGCTTTAAGTGGGCCGGGTCTCAACGGGTCTGAGCACCGGCAGTTTTTAGGTCTCGCCTGACCCAGCGCATGCGCTGGTCTGCCCTGACTTATTGAGAGGGCTCCAAAAAGTGCTACCAGGCAAGCCTAGAGCTACAGTGCATGTGCACGGGTGCACGCGCTGCGCTTTACCGCGATTACTTTCACTTTCGCAGCAGCCGCTTTGATGTTTGATCGTGATCACTTTAACTTTCCCGGCCGCAAGGCCGCTTGGCATAGCCAATACGTCTCGCTTTTGGGACTTTATAAGTATTTAGTTATGCAACTGTTGCATGGCTAAACACTTATAAGGTTCCAAAGGTGAGACCTATTGGCTATGACAATGCTTGTTTAAAGGGGGCCTCGAAACGGGTCTCTATCGGGCTCTGTTTTGTGCCTGGCACAGATGGTCCATTTTTTCCAGACTGCAGTGACAGCAGGCACATCATGTGCGCTGCTCACACTGCTCACTTCCCACTAGTGGCGAAGTTACGGCATGACGTCATGCCAGGTGAGCGTTGAAGGGGAAGGGAAATAAATCCTTTAAAGACAGTCATTTTCTCTCTGGATTTCCCTTCTCTTTTTTAAACTCAGGAGCAGCAACATTGTCGTGGTGTCACCAGGGCTTTAAGTGGAAGCTTTGTCAATATTATATACAAGCCATAGTTGCTGCTTATCTATCTTATGCAACTAAGAACCATTGACAAAGCCAATAGTCCTGACTTGTTGTAGGCATGAGGTTACTTTTTGTATCATATATCTGGATGCAATGACAGAAACAGCAAAATACAAGTGGGGCAGCACACTATGATAGGCACAGATTTTCACCTTATGCCACACCCTTTATTACATTGGCCACCCCCCTTTGAGAGACCCTCCAGTTTTTTTATCCCACTTAAAGCCCTGGTTACACCTCATAAGAGCCAATTTAACACAATACTATGAAGTAGGAATAAGCAGCTGAAACGCGACCAGGCACCCTCTGCAAAGGGCCTTCCACGGAGCACCAGCAGGTGTCGCTGCAATTTTAGTAACTTTTGAACCGTTTGAGGAAGAAACAATTTTTTGTTGTTAAAATCTGCATATTATGCCGCAGATGATGGATTACTATGTAGGAAAGGTGGTAAAGCCGTATTTATAGGAAACGCCGCTGCCGCACAATCACATAATTCAAGTGGCCGTACCAATCAGCTGGGCCCATTTGTCACCGTAGAGGAGAAAGGCGCCTTGTAGCCCCCATCCAAAAACAAACCCCCCACTTCCATGGAATGAGCGTGTTAAAAGAACCATCCGCGAAGCATAAGTTCTGCTCCACGTGTCCTGCATGGGACGTGCCTTGAAGCCTCTCTCTGTAGCTCCTCATGCTTTGGGTGGGCCCTTTTGTGCTGGCTAATCTCAGATTATCTCTCAGAACCGTGTGAATACTTTATCCTCTAGTCTTTCTGACACTGCCATGGACACAGTGACATAAGATGCATGAACATTTATTTTACATATTTACATTTTAAGTGTGAGGTGCCGGGCATTTGTAGGGGGAGGTTGTCCTGAGTGCTGACCCAGCAGCCCCCCCGCCCCAGCCGTATTAGGTGTGCTTTGAGGGCAAACTTCAGCACAATGAAGTTTCCACGGGGCAGTACTTAATTTGTGAAACAAAGGGTGGTGGTGCCCAAAGCTCTGCTTAGAAGTCGGTGGCTGCTGAAATTAAATGTCGGCATGCTGAAGACCAAGGCTGGTAGTCTTAAATCCACTAGCAGACACTCCTTGATACTTTGGGGCATATGTACACGAAACTGGCGGAGCATGGTGTTATGCCAAAATTGGTAACGCTGCGTTTCCTCAGTTTCAAAATGCAGGGATGGGCCATATTTCCAAACAAATCTGTGCCCCCCTGCATTTCTCCTAGCCCTTGCATTAAAGAAGCTGCCTAGCACAGGCACCCTTGCGCCATGTTGCATGGGTGCCTGTGCTGCAGGGGTGATAGTTTATGTGCAGGCAGCGACACCACCCTGCACATAAACAATCTTAACAGGCAATTTGCTCAATCCATGTGTGATGCAGAATGCAGCACACGTGGGAAGAGCAATATACGAGGTGAAATAAAAAAAATTCTCCTCATATTGCCTGTTTAAGACCAAGTAATTCCTGGTCTTATTTTTGGCACTGCCCCAGCCTTGTAAATATGGGGCAGCATCAAAAAGCAATGGGTGTTGCGGCTGAACGCCCACTGCAAGGACCATTGTCCGCTCCTTTCATGTTAAGTGCTGCGTAAATAGGGGCATTATTTACAAGGTGGCGTTAAGCCACGGTAATTGGCTTAACGCCACCTTGAAAATTAGGTGAAGACTTCACATCACCAGAACGTCGCAAAAAGGGACGCTCTGGTGCGTTAACTCCTTGTAAATATACCCATTTATCGCTCTCTTGCAGGTTCCTGCTTTCTCCCCTTGTGATGGTTTAACTTCTTTCTCTCCCTCTGACTTTCGGATCTGTGTTTACCTCTCTTTCGCTCCTTAAATATCTGATGCAGGAAATACGTACCAGTCCCCCAAAATAAGTGCCAGTGACCTCCACCGGCAACCATCAGCTCAAATTAAGCATTGCCCGGGAGGGCTTTCAAGGGGAGCGGTGCACGAAGACTGTTCACCTGAATCATGGACGTGAAGAATTTGAGGGGCTCTACTAGTTCTTGTGAGGCGAAATGGATTACTTTGAAGCTGTGGAAAGGAACTGTGATAGCACAAGAAGGTGATTATAGATTTAGGCTCAGATTTAATACGCCCAGGCGTTGCTGTTGCATCCTGCAAGGCGCCACAAATAATGCAAGGGCTTAAGTCACATTTACTGAGCCTCGCAAAGCCACCATGTGTGGCTTAGCATCTCGAGAGTAACTTTAGGGAGCACAAATTGATGCCTTTTGCTGCTCTGCATTGCGTAGGCGTTCCATGGGTGCAGCGTGGACGTTCTCATGCGTCCACTATTGGATTCTGACGCAATCCCACATTTACTGAGGGTAGTAAACCTGGAAGTGCCTCAAAATGGAACGCCTTCCCAGCAGACGTGTTACGAGGATAAATATCTTCATTTCTCCTCTTTATTTCCTCTTTCTATGTGTGCTGCAGAAGGCCTGTAAGGATTGTTTTTGAGCACGAAGGTGTCCCAAAAATAATCCTGCCTGTAATGCAGGCATCCTTACACCATGGCGCAAGGATGTCTACATTTACGCAATGTTGATAGTTCTGGCACATACATGTCTGAACTCGGTTGTAGAATTATAGCAAGGTAAAAGAATTGGAATGTTTTCGGGGTGTTAGAATGTAAGTAGGCAGGATGTTGTGCCGCGTTCAATGACAGTTGTAAGTAAGCAGTTGAGCTGACATGGCATGTTTATGGTGGCTCCTGTGCTGTATTAATCTTACCACCATGAATTAAGCTCTGATTCGCGGCGTGATTTCCTTCCATCATATGCCATCTACCACAGTTCTATTTGGGGATGATTCAGAGCAGGAGCTGCCAGGACCACAACGAGCCCATGCAGGCTGATTGGCATCTCAGCTGAAAGTTTATGTTACTTTTAAGCGGCTGTGTGATATCGTGAATTTATCGGCTTAAGGCAGCAAAGCGGGTGCATGACCTGGTATTGCTCACAGCTATAGTGAAGGCTTGCATTCTCTTGCAGCCCAACAGTGTTTGCCTTCTCCGCTGTGCGTCCCAAAGACATCACTGCATAACTGCAATTTGGACTTCAGAATGTATTATGGCCATTTTAGTGCCACCTCATCATCAGCACTAGGCCACACACAATCAATCAATCAATCAATCAATCAATCAAGGTTTTGTAAAGTGCGCTACTCATCCGTTAGGGTCTCAAGGCGCAGGGGGGGGGGTGCGGCTCCTTTGGGGTCACTTGAAAAGCCAGATCTTGAGGTCTTTCCTGAATTGGTGCAGTGTCGGGCTTCACCAGAAGTGAAAGGGGAGGTTTTCCAGGTCTTGGCAGTGAGGTAGGAGAAGGACTTTCCACCCGCTCTGGTCCTGTAGAAGCGTGGGACGGTGGCTAATGAGAGTTCAGCTGAGCAGATGTTTCTCCTGGGCGCATGGAAGGAGATGCGGTAGTTGAGGTATTGGGATCCGGCGTTGTGGAGGGCCTTGTAGGCATGCGTGTGCAGCTTGAAGGTCATTCGTTTTTCAATGGGTAGCCAGTGGAGGTCACAGAGGTGTTTGGAGATGTGGTTGTGCCATGGGATGTCGGGGATTAGTTTGGCTGCGGTGTTCTGGACGGGTTGGAGTTTACGGAGGAGTTTTTTGTTAATGCCGGCATAATGGGCATTGCCATAGTCTAGTCTGCTGGTGACAAGTGCGTGAGTGACCGTTTTTGTGGAGTCGGTTGGGGATCCACTTGAATGTCTTGCATAGTTTGCGAAGGGTGTTGAAGCATGCATAGAAGACGGCGTTGATCTGGCGATTCATGGTGAGTGATGAGTCAAGTATGATTCCGAGTTTGTGTGCAGGGTCAATCGGGGTGGGTGAGTTTCTGAGTTCGGGGGGCAACCAGGTGTCGTCCCATGGCTTCTGTTTTCTCCTAATTGAGTTTCAGGCACCTGTTCCTCATCCAGGTTGTGATGGCTATTATCCTTTCTTGGAAGTTGTGCCTGGTGATGTTGGGTTCCTTGGTGAGGGAGAGGATGAGCTGGGTGTCATTGGCATAGGACACGATGTTGAGCCCATGGTTTCTGATGATGGTTGGGAGGGGGGCCATGTAGAGGGTGAAGAGAGTGGGCTGAGGGAGGATCCTTGGGGTACTCCGCATCTGGTGTCTGTCGGTTCTGAGAGGAAGGGCGGGGGTCTAATTTTCTGTGTTCTGTCCGTGAGGACACACTCATTGTTTGCGTACAGTGACAGCAGCATACGTTGTCAGCCATTTTATTTGAGTTATTTTCAGAAGTATACCAGTACACAGGAAATTACAGTGTGTATGTTTACGG
Organism: Triturus cristatus; assembly: GCF_964204655.1. Lineage (NCBI taxonomy): Eukaryota > Metazoa > Chordata > Amphibia > Caudata > Salamandridae > Triturus > Triturus cristatus. Next base: position 40,428,872 of record NC_140583.1, on the reverse strand, counting down.
GTTGTTTTTTTTGGTATTCAAATGCCAAGACTAATGTCACATCTGTAATGCCACAGAATCCATCATTGACTATGAAATCGTTTTGGGAGTTTAACATTTTGGTGTAGCTAGCAAATACACTGTCATCTGCGTTACTGCTTCAAGGAGTTCATCTGTATCATCTGGTTCTGTTCAACAGTGAGACACACTTTCGGCTTCGAAGGAATTATGTGTATCATTTGAAACATTCAGCAGTGATACACAAACGTGTTATTCACAGTTGAAAAGTTTAAAACCCTGTGATACCTACACTACATTAAATATGAAGCATTCAGTGTTGGACAAGGTGTTCATAATGGAACTATTGTTACTGTTATTCTGTTAAAATATATGAACAGTACAGAATTGCTATTAGACGTATGTAACACATTTGTGGTGTTCACTCGTGGTTGTGCTTTAGCCCCGCCATCCAGTAGTGGCTCGTGCATGTAAGCACAGCGGGGCAGGAGGTGGGGGGTGAAAGTGACATACAACGGTATAGTGTTAAAAAAATAATAAAATAAACAAAACTACTTACCTTGCGCTCGCCGCATCGGTGACTTGGTAATGCAGCGAGCGCAAGGTTAGTGGTTTTATTTATTTATTTATGTTCCCTATTCCGTCGTTTGTCACTATAACCCTCGCCTCACCCCATCCCCCCGCCCGGCCTCCCCACCGCGCTTACCTGCACGGGCCACGACTGATGACGTCTGCTAACCTACCGCCTCTATTTTTAGAGTGTCTGGGAGAGTTGGAAGAACTGGTTTGACACATTATAAACTTATCTGGGGTGACTAGTGCCTCAAGGTTCTGTCTAGAGAAAAATAAATCCCTTCTTTTACACACTTTAGAGTTGAAGGGCCGTGCAATTTAAAACATCTTCTGGAAATTGGAGGTACAGGAGACAAACCAGTAGATGAATATTCTGAAACTATCAAGAACTGGAAAGGCCTCACTACGTAATTAATCATGGCAAAAGATATCATGAAGAGTTAATGAAGAACATAGTATAGGAATCTGGCTCTCTTTATAGTCTACTTAAAAGAAGAAGAAGAACTGTGCGGAGAGTGCAGGGAATCCCCAAATGGTACACAGAGGTAAAAGCATACCATTTTAATGTTCTTTTTGTGGTAGTGTGGGTGAGCAGTTACGCTTATCAGAGGATAGTGCTAAGCATTGTTGTAATCATAGAGGAAATGAATAAAACACACAAAGGAATAAATCTGAGCACAATTTATAAAAAGAAAATGATTTCAATGTATTTTTTAAAGATCAAGAACACAGTTCTAAGGGAAGTACTTTCGAAGTTAAGATTTTTCAAACTTCGGCAAATATATCACTTTTGTGGGCAATTACACACCAAAGTAATCAATGGGGAAAAAGAGGAAAAATACATATGAAATCAGGCAATGCTTTCAGAAATTCACCTTCTCGTTTTAGGTTGATGTGTGGACTAGTTTCAAAGTACCAGCAGGAGAAATTCGAGAGCATCCCGGATTGGGCGGGTGCAGAGTGCAGATGGTCTTAGAAAAAGGTGCGCAAATATGAAGATGGCCACTTGAAAATGCCATACAAAGGTGAACTTACAGGTAAGTCGGGTGGGTCTCCTTGGAGAGAGGAGGTCAGAAGGGTCTGGGGACTAAGGGAGCGGAGCAGGTTGGTCAGTGCTCGGGCTAGTTGGGCCGGGTGCAGAACGATGAGGTCAGCCGGGTGTTGTGTGTCTTTAGGTCCTCACTGTCAGGAGAAGGCAACTTGGAGAAGCATGCTATGTATCAAGAAAGAGAGAGAGGAAAATAATATGCTAGTTCACTTCACTTATTAGTATAAGCAAAAATCAATGGGAACTAGCTATAGAATAGAAGCTCCATGTTTATGTTGCGAAAAAACATTTGTTTTTTATGAAGACCCTCACCCACCAACCTAGTTGGTGGCATGCTTCATCATCGGGTCCCACCCGAGGCGCCGAATGCACCTAGGGTGAGCTTCAAAGCCTGATTACAGCGGAGCAGGTTTGTGTACAGTGAGTGTGCAGTGAAAAGTGGGAAGCGTGTAATTTAAAAATTGTCCGAAGGGTCCTAGGATTTGGAAAAATTTAATACTGTGCCATTGGCAGTATTAAAAACAGAGAGACGGATATTTGTGGAAGTAAATTATGTCTCCAATATCCTGTGCGGTCTATATATTTCAGCCAGATCTCAAAATTGTGCTGGCTTTCGTCAGGACGTATGTGGGTGAAAAGCTAGTGTTGGTCAAAAATTATATTTTTGCATGTTTACGACCAAAACGTATCGCACACACTAAGGTGCGGTAACTGGAAGAGAAGGTATCCCTCTAATAGCTCGTTACTCTGATTCCGTTGATGGAATCCCGATGCAGGCCACAGTAGGTTTACTACAAACAAATCAGGAACGCTAAGTCTAACTATTTCAGACTCCAATTAGATCAAGCGGCAAACCGCCCCAAGAAACTGTTCGATTTGGTCAAACAGCAAACCTATCTGAACCTGGACGCAGTCCACCCTCATGTGACGATCTTGCTTCTTTCTTCATTGAGAAATCTAAACTCATATCATCTGACCTCGCTGCTAAGAATGACGGACTCCTCTCCTCCAGGGCAGCCTCTCCACCTGTCCTCTTTGAAAAGCTCAACTCTACCCCCCTGATACCTAAGAACAATGCGGCCTGGGACACCTTTGCCCCGCTCAGTGAACAAGATATCAAAAGGATCCTCCGGAATATCAATCCCTCTAACCACTTCAGTGACCCGTTACTCCCATCCATTTTCAAGGAAATCAAGAATGCACTCATCCCCACCTGGACAAGGATTGTCACAAGGCACAATCCCCGATTGCTTAAAAGCCGCCCAAGTATCCCCTATACTAAAAAAACCTAACGCTGATAGGTCAGACCTCAATAATTTCCGAACTATCTCCAACATACCCACCCTTGCGAAACTCCTTGAAAAATGCGTTCAGTCCCAACTCTGTGCTCACATTGAGAACTACCAGCTCTTGGACCAGCATCAATCCGGCTTTCGGACGGGGCACAGCACCGAATCGGACCTCATTCATGTCATGGATGGCATCCTAAAGATTCTCGATCAAAATGAATCCTGCCTCCTGATCCTCCTTGACCTTTCCTCTGCTTTTGACACGGTCAATCATGACAATCTCTTAGCTGTCCTGCAAAACAGGATGGGCTTTGGTGATCAGGTGCTACAGTGGTTCTCGTCCTTCCTCCATCACAGATCGCAAAGAGTCAAGGTAAACCACTCTCTCTCCCAGCCCTCTCCTGTTCTCATGGGGGTCCCCCAAGGATCTGCCTTATCTCCTATCCTCTTCAACCTTTTCTTGGAACCATTAGCAAACTCACTCAACTCCATGGATATTCATTTCCACATGTATGCCGACGACACGCAACTCTACTTGAAAATCTCATCCCCGGAAAACCTCATATCACTCAACACCATCCTAACGTATACTCAAAACTGGTTAACAGAGAACCATCTCTTGCTCAACACCTCAAAAACAGAATTCTTGCTCGTCTACCCTCAGAATCACACCCCCAATCTTGACCCCTGGCTGAGCCACCTCACTGCTTTCAACGGCACCCCGCTCATCGTAAACTCAGCCAAATCTCTAGGAGTCACCATGGACAAGAACCTGAATATGAAAAATCATATCAGCAACACATGTAAAGGAGCAAACCACTTGATAAGGACACTCAGAAACATCAAACCTTTCCTTCCAATTAAGGATTTCAAGCAGTTGGTTCAAGCGCTTGTCTTACCGAGGCTAGACTATGGCAGTGCAACCCTCTGTGGCCTGCCCAAATACGCCCTGGCTCCGCTAAGGGCCTCACTGAACGCGGCTGCTAGATTGGTTACAGGCACCAAACGCAATGAGCGCATATCGCCAGTACTAAAAACTCTAAATTGGCTCCCCTATGAAGCTCGAATCCAGCAAAAAATTGCCAAGATGACGCACAAAGCAATCCACCTCAAGACGCCCAGGTAACTGGCGCAAAAACTTGAACTATCTTGTGGTGTAAGAGCATCTAGAAGCGCTACTACCCTACTCTTGAAACCACCTATCCTGAACAAAAAGAGAACCTCTAACAGAGCCTTCTCCGGCGCGGCTCCAAAGATTTGGAACTCTCTTCCTCCAGAAATATGCAGAATCACCAGAACAACGGTGTTCAAACAGGAAGTCAAAAGATTCCTGATGAATAAACTCCTTCAGTAATTGGGCTAACCCCTTGGCCCGTTGACATTGTTCTTACTTCCAGTGTTGCTACATTTACTACTATACTTTTTAAAAATTTTTATTGACATACTGTGTACACTGTCTTCTGTTCAACATAACTTATATGTGATCTTGTGTTCACTTTACGATTCATTTGTGTTTTCATCCTATGGTTGTTACTTAATTAGCTTCCAGATCTAGTTTGAGTGTAAAGCGCTCTGATATCCCTTGGGATCTTGTTTGCGCTATATAAAACTTTATAAATAAATAAATAAATAAGAGGGCCAGAGACCTTGACGAATGTGTGACTATAGTCCTGGCCCCCTGACGGGATTCATGGGGCTCGTTCTGAAAAGTTCAGAATACCTCCACAAATATCCGCCTCTCTGTTTTTAATACTGCCAAGGGCCCAGTATTAAATTCTTCCAAATCTTGGGACCCTTCGGACAGTTTTTAACTTACACGCTTCCCACTTTTCACTGCACAATGAGGCGTTGAAGCACACCCTAGGTGCATTCGGCACCAGGGGTGGGACTCGATGATGGAGCATGCCACCAACTAGGTTGGTGGGTGAGGGTCTTCATAAAAAACAAATGTTTTTTCCGCAACATAAACATGGGGCTTGAGGTACTGTAAAATTTCATACTCATGGTAATATAACAAAGAACTTGGCATAAGAAGCTGAAATATGAAAAAGACATCTTTATTAAACTCAATTGAGTGAGACTACGTCACACAGAAGCCTTAGCAACTGAACGAGGCAGTCTCCAGAACAAAAACCAGTCTTCTCTTTTATACAGAATATTCCGCTTTGGGCAACACCGCCCCTGTTTTACAAGTGGTTATTCACATATTTTGGCTTCAAAGAAAAGGCAGAGTCATGATGACAATCCCACATTTCAGTTTGTTCAGCCCTCAATCATTTAACCCAGCAAGGCTCAGAACCCTCATCAGATATCAGCAGACCCCAATAAAACGGGCACCTCCTGATTGTAAAACAAGCCATGAAGTAGGAAACAGAGTCAGATGTGAAAGAGATTAGTCAGGGTTCGTGTGGGAAGAAGGAATTTATGATGCCTCGGGCCCTGATGCTAATCCCAGTTGGCCGCAGTAAAAGGAACCGGCCGGACAGGGCTGACCTCGGGCAGTGGAGTCAGTTTGCACAGGTCACAGAGAAGTCACAGAAGGTGTACGTGTCCTTTAGGCCTAGGCATGGCCTTAGCACACAGCCTATGTGAGGGCAACCACAAAAATGGCTACTGTTCTCAAATGGAACCCGAGGGTTCAATATGTAGCATCATATATATACGGTGAATTTATCGGTGAAACATGACGAAAACACTTGTACATACCGCATTTGTCATTTGCGGTTTGTTGATACCAAAATCGGCATGGTGGGGGCATGCGTCCAATGTGGTTCCAAATTTTACAGTACCACAGGCTTCTATTCTATAGCTAGTTGCCATTGATTTTTGCCTAACTTGGAGAGGCAATCTCAGGACAGCTTGGCATTTCAGAAAGTGGGTCTCAGGTGCCTTGACATCCCTTGACGGGTACTTGCTTCTAGTGCTTTGAAAGTCTGGAGTGGACTCCTCTGCTTGGTTTTTACAGTTGAGGGTCAGGGATCCCAGGTATTGGTATGCGCTGGCTCCTGGTGCCTGCAAAGTTAGTGGAAAGACAGATCTGACCCTCTGGAGCAGTGTACCTCTTCTTGCTTTGGTGTTGTATCAATGTCATTGGGTTGACAAACGGAACTTCACATGATCATTGTCTGCAGTGTGCAGAAGAGTGATACCTTCACTCCAGTGGAGCTTCGCTGCAATTTCTCAAAGGCTGCAGATGCTCCGTGGTTCTTGGAGTCCTTGCAGGATCAGGACGACACAGCAGACAGCAAATGTCAAGTCCTTGAAGCGGCTGGCAGGGCTTGGCTCCTTTTTCTTCTGCAGCAGAGTTTCGCTTCTCGTGAAGTGGGGCCTCTTTGTCCTTGTCATCTTTGGACTGATGAATCTGAGGTTCAGGTTTTGGGGAGCCACCTAGAAACAGACTGTACGGGCATTACAAGAGGATAGGTAATAGCCAATGGGCTATCTACCTTAAGGTTGTCTACACTCTTTAGTGACCACTTCCTGTTGGAAGGACCACTACCCTAACCCTGATTGGAGGTTTTATCACCATCTTAAGATGGTGGAATTTCAGGGAAGGGGTTCACCTCACCTGCCCCTCCCTAGGGGTGGGGTGGGCTGAAGAGAGACACTCCTCATCGAACTACTTTTCCAGCCTTTCCTCCCTCCAAGATTGGAGCAGGAAAGGGGGCTCGGCCTTCCCCACTATCTGGGGGTTCCTGGGTTGGATTTCAAAAGCAGCATTGCTTTTGAAGCTTCCCACCCAACAAGGCCATCCTGTCCAGAAGGAGGTGTGAAACACCCCTACCCAGAGCAGATATTGTTGCTGTCCTCTGAGAACGCTGGCTCTCACCCTATAAGGTCAGAATGTCTGGTGTAACAGGCTGTTGAAAACCTGCCAGACACTTTTCTAGTGTTTGGTTAAATTTCAGGGAACCCTCTAAAAGGGTCTTCTGTGTGAATTTATTGGTAAATCCAACACTGGTATCAGTGAGGATTTATTAGGACAAAATGTTTGGTACCAATCATCTAAGAAATCCGTGAAGCCATCACACAGCTAGAAAACTTGAGTTGACAAGTATCCAGCCCATGAACTCTTTATGGTTTCCCTGTTTACTCACAACATCCCAGAATGGACTGGACATTTTAGAAGCATATCTGATCATGCTGATATGCCCACAAATAGCATAGAGGGCACCCTGCCTCAGGGCTAAGGCCTGCAATAGGGGTGACTTACCTATAGCTTATGCTGTGCATAGGAGGCATGGCACACAAGGCTGTTTGCCATGTTGAGTCTGCACAATCTCCTGCACCAAGACACGCAGCCTAGAATGGCAGAGTGCATTGACTTGGTGAGGGGTCCCTGGGGTGCCACAGCCAGTTCTGCAGCCCCAGTTGACCCTCTTCAGCACCCATGCCCTGGGTACCATGGGTGACACTTACAAGGGACTTGCAGGGGTAGCTGAAGTTGTGCTAATCATGGTGCAGTGTTTTTGGGAAAGAGATCTGGCACTGGGAACCTGGTTAGCAGCGACCCAATGCACTTACAGTTCGAAATGACATCAAGAAAAAAATTGTTGCTAAATATGCAAAAAGAGCCACTTGCTTACAGACAGTTTGGTGTACAACCAAGCATCGTTGTATTACGACACAAACTCCTAATGAGGAAAGAGTTGAGCGGAGAAGAGGTGGATACCTATGTATCGGCACTCAGGAGACTAGTAGTGGAATGCAATTTTTTGAATTTCACTGATCAGTTGGTACATGATTAGTCCATTCACTCTTTTCACTACACAATCCATCCATCAAACAACATTTTGCAGATTGCGAAAAGTATTGAGATGGCACAAATATCAGTAAAAGAACTTGAGGAAAAAAAAACTTGGGGTGGGTGGTGATCTTCCCTCTGCCGGCGGAGCTTGCAAAGTTTTTGCCACTCCGCACTCTTGGACAGCGGAGTTCGGTGAGAACTCTGCCTCCCGCTGGCTAGCGAAGTTTGCCAGTGCCGGTCCACACCTAAACTTGACAATCCCAGTTAATGGTGTACTTTGGAGAACATCCTTAGCTTCCCCGCCATAGGAACCGAGCTCTCTACTGTTGAAGATTGCATTAATCTCTTTGCATGAGCTGAAAGCCATTTTGTACTTGGCAGCCATTTTAGTTAGCTATGTGCTGGCCATTTGCTGTTTCCCTCTCCCAGAGTCTTGCACATGCTCTAATGGGCCTAGCTACTAGAATGCACCTGTTCCTAGTATAGAACTGTCAGGCTGTTCTAACTGATGTCAGCAACTTATTACTCCTCCTACTTGTTGACTGTGCAGTTTCTGTATGACCATCTATGTGCATAACTCTTCTCATGTGTACTTGTACCGCCTTTTTCAGCCCCTGTGTGGGTATAAAAGGACCATGCTTCTTCTGTTCAGTGTGCTACTTCACTCAACACCGAAGGGTGCTGTGTGAATGTAGTTCCACCTCATGAGGTTTATTAAACTTTGTATTTTCTATTCCAGTTTCTGTGCCAACTTCTTCCTATTGGTCTGAGGACTCTGTGCAGAGAAGGGCGAACACCTTGCACTGGTAGGCCTAGCTGAGGTCACCATCAACAAATTGGCGCCCAACTACTGGGGCTCATCGGTGACTCGGATGCCCAAAGGATTGGTCGCGACGAAGGATTGGAATCTTGCTGTGGACGCGATCGCTGCCCAATGAGACCCGAGTCTTGGCAACCACGGCGTTTTCCTTTCTTTCTGATCTGACCATCCAGGTGGTGCCGGTCCTCGACTGAGATCTCTTCTGTTGATTCGCCGTGCAGTGACCATTTGGTCGATTTTAGAACTTGGCAGTTGGAACCTGGACACTAAGTGATTGGTAAGTGTCCCTCTGTGGCGCTTGCTGTTGGTTTTGATGCCTGGGATTGGTACGGTAGTTTAGTAACACTTACTGTGGGTTTTGGATTTTGGAATGGGTGTTGGCCAACTTGGTTTGTTATGAGATTTATATATGGATTGCAATCTATATAGGCAGGTAATGAGGAGAATTTTCTCTATTTGAATTGATTTGAACAGCACATCGTACTAAAGGTACCTTAAGTGCTACTTTGATTATAATACTGCATATTCTGCACTATTTTTGGCATGCCTGTTTTTAGCACACTTCATAGGATGTGTTGCTTTTGTAGTGGTACCAATTTGAGACTAGATAAAGCACAACCGGCCCCCCGGAGGGGACGCCTAATAGGGATATGTATATTAAGTATGGTCTTTCTTCTATAATGTACAGGGCATTATGGAATAAATACACTTGTAAGGATTCTGAGTTGCGTTGGCCTATGTATGGGTCCTTTGATTTACGAAAGATTGAGTATGTAGAACAATGTATGTTTAAGCGAAAGACTACGCAAGAGATGTTTGATTGTGTACGAATGTGGGAGAAAGAAGTGCGTGAACGAATGAAGCGTGAGCAAGCCTTGATTGAAAAAGAACAGCGAAAGAACATTTATGTGAAAGCATTAGAGCTGAAGAACACAGCAGTTAATTGTAAGCACATGCGTGATGGTCTTTTTGTTTTCCCCCAGGTGAATTTATGAATGTGTTGCTTTCTTGGATGTAACATTTTTAAACTTGTATATAATTAGCCGGCTCCCCTAGAGGGGATACTTAACTAGGTTTAGGTATAAAAAAGTATTTCTTCTTTGGTGACTAGTACCCCGAGGAACTAAATATGTACATAGAAAGGATCCTGGTCTGTGCACTTAGTAACATTCATAAGTGGTGATATGCAGAGCGTTTTTTTTCTTGGTGTTCTGCCAGCCAAATCTAGTGAATATGACTTACAGCTAGTATTTACAAATGGTTTGGTTTAAGTACAGTCTGTGGGCTGTCTTTTGTTTCTGTCCTAAGTGTTGATCTGTGGGTTAAATGTGTGTTTAAATGTCTATGGTTTGTCATTAGTGGTACATGTAAGTAGCGATTGCGCTCTTGGTGCACGAATGGCTAGCCTTAAGTGCCCTGTTTTATGTGTTCTGAGTATATGACACCGTTTTGAAAATGTCTGGAATGAGCTCAATGTTTTTTTTGTCATCATTCTGTTATGCCAAATATTATTAAATTAAAATACATTTTAAAAGAATCCAGCAATGAATTATCTAATATATGCTAAATAGCTGCACGCTATCATTGAATTGACAGAGTAAGACACTATACATGTGTGCAAATTGCCACAATGTTAAAGATAAAATTAGAATCCACATTTAATAGGCATAAAAAAGCTTCAAAAACGAAATTGTGTGTTTTGCAATAGATAAATTAAGATACAAAATGTCACAGCATTTATCCTTCTGTATTAGGTATTAACAGGCATTCACATTATCTGAGTGAGTTGGTTGTTGCAGACCTGAATACATTGCAGAACGACAGATTTGTGGAAAGGCTGACTTGAAAGGCATGTGAATTCGACGCCTTTACGTGTCAAGCAGCTGTGTCAGCACGTGGGTATTTCTGACTCTGGCCACAGAAAACAGCTGAAGTCAAACACGGTGTAAAATCCTGCATTTCAGACTGCTGTTTTAAAGGTTAGAAATATAGTTTCATGATTTTTGATAAACAGAGGACAGATTGACAGTAGGGATTTATTTTCTTAATGCCTTTTTAAATAAGGATAAGAGTGTTTTTTGATGTTAAATAATAATGACTGTCCTTTATTTAAAAGTGGCTCAGACTTTCAAGTTAAGTTTCTGTTCATAGGGCTGTGAATGAATGCGTTTAAATATGATAGGCAAGGGATGCAGCTTGCTTTTCATATGTGGACTCATCAAAATGATTAGATTTATTAAAAAATAAAGTAACTCTTTTGATTATATAAAAAATGTTATTTAAAATAGGTGCATTAAATTCGTTTTGTAATATTCATAATGCCTAATAATGATGCTGTGACCTCCTAGCATCCAAATTGATATTAAGCCATGCTATACAGCAATAGGGGGTAACTTACATGTGAAATGTCACTTTACCCAGGCGTACAAAACTCATTTTTATAAGGGTATACATTATACATTTCTGATGCCACATCTCTGGGATATGTAGAGGACATTCTGGGGATGACTATTATGCAAAAACATTGTAGGATATTCATTTTTAAGTGCCCCAAACATCAAGGTCGAAATTGAATAAAATTCACTATTTAAATGAGGTTTCTCCAGTCAGAGCAGCTTTTAAACTGCCTTAGGCTACAGTAAATGCACATATGTAAGTATAGAATGAATAGCTGACATCTATACTGCTAGACAAGCACTCGGCACACTGCTTACAAATATAAATATGTACAAAAAAACTGGCAGAAGTTATTAAGCTTACCTCTGAATTGCTGGTAGACGGGAATGAAGTGGGTTTTGTTGTTGCTCTTTCCGTTTCCGGGGTCATTTTGAAATTGGACACCCCCATGGAAACCTTGCACGCAAGATGGGACAGCTGCATAGGTTAAAGGCCGAAGTCCTACATTTAGAAGCCTGCAGGGCTCAGCGCAACGTTTGCTTTGACATTTCGACATTTGAAAGACGAAATGGCAGGGCAGGGACAGAAAGAGGTTTTGCTTACTTTTTTGGCAAAAGCAAGTTTTTGTTCACTCACATAAATAGATTGCATAATAATAATGGTATATGTCAGCTTTTATTAAGACAATGGCTCTGTCATATGTATAGCACTAATGCTTTTAGGGCTGAATTAAGGAAGCAATGGGATTTAGTTTGAATTCATGTGCCCTCGTGTTACACTTGTACATTTGATATCAGCAGACCCCAATAAAACGGGCACCTCCTGATTGTAAAACAAGCCATAAAGTAGGAAACAGAGTCAGATGTGAAAGAGATTAGTCAGGGTTCGTGTGGGAAGAAGGAATTTATGATGCCTCGGGCCCTGATGCTAATCCCAGTTGGCCGCAGTAAAAGGAACCGGCCGGACAGGGCTGACCTCGGGCAGTGGAGTCAGTTTGCACAGGTCACAGAGAAGTCACAGAAGGTGTACGTGTCCTTTAGGCCTAGGCATGGCCTTAGCACACAGCCTATGTGAGGGCAACCACAAAAATGGCTACTGTTCTCAAATGGAACCCGAGGGTTCAATATGTAGCATCATATATATACGGTGAATTTATCGGTGAAACATGACGAAAACACTTGTACATACCGCATTTGTCATTTGCGGTTTGTTGATACCAAAATCGGCATGGTGGGGGCATGCGTCCAATGTGGTTCCAAATTTTACAGTACCACAGGCTTCTATTCTATAGCTAGTTGCCATTGATTTTTGCCTAACTTGGAGAGGCAATCTCAGGACAGCTTGGCATTTCAGAAAGTGGGTCTCAGGTGCCTTGACATCCCTCGACGGGTACTTGCTTCTAGTGCTTTGAAAGTCTGGAGTGGACTCCTCTGCTTGGTTTTTACAGTTGAGGGTCAGGGATCCCAGGTATTGGTATGCGCTGGCTCCTGGTGCCTGCAAAGTTAGTGGAAAGACAGATCTGACCCTCTGGAGCAGTGTACCTCTTCTTGCTTTGGTGTTGTATCAATGTCATTGGGTTGACAAACGGAACTTCACATGATCATTGTCTGCAGTGTGCAGAAGAGTGATACCTTCACTCCAGTGGAGCTTCGCTGCAATTTCTCAAAGGCTGCAGATGCTCCGTGGTTCTTGGAGTCCTTGCAGGATCAGGACGACACAGCAGACAGCAAATGTCAAGTCCTTGAAGCGGCTGGCAGGGTTTGGCTCCTTTTTCTTCTGCAGCAGAGTTTCGCTTCTCGTGAAGTGGGGCCTCTTTGTCCTGGTCATCTTTGGACTGATGAATCTGAGGTTCAGGTTTTGGGGAGCCACCTAGAAACAGACTGTACGGGCATTACAAGTGGATAGGTAATAGCCAATGGGCTATCTACCTTAAGGTTGTCTACACTCTTTAGTGACCACTTCCTGTTGGAAGGACCACTACCCTAACCCTGATTGGAGGTTTTATCACCATCTTAAGATGGTGGAATTTCAGGGAAGGGGTTCACCTCACCTGCCCCTCCCTAGGGGTGGGGTGGGCTGAAGAGAGACACTCCTCATCGAACTACTTTTCCAGCCTTTCCTCCCTCCAAGATTGGAGCAGGAAAGGGGGCTCGGCCTTCCCCACTATCTGGGGGTTCCTGGGTTGGATTTCAAAAGCAGCATTGCTTTTGAAGCTTCCCACCCAACAAGGCCATCCTGTCCAGGAGGAGGTGTGAAACACCCCTACCCAGAGCAGATATTGTTGCTGTCCTCTGAGAACGCTGGCTCTCACCCTATAAGGTCAGAATGTCTGGTGTAACAGGCTGTTGAAAACCTGCCAGACACTTTTCTAGTGTTTGGTTAAATTTCAGGGAACCCTCTAAAAGGGTCTTCTGTGTGAATTTATTGGTAAATCCAACACTGGTATCAGTGAGGGTTTACTAGGACAAAATGTTTGGTACCAATCATCTAAGAAATCCGTGAAGCCATCACACAGCTAGAAAACTTGAGTTGACAAGTATCCAGCCCATGAACTCTTTATGGTTTCCCTGTTTACTCACAACATCCCAGAATGGACTGGACATTGTAGAAGCATATCTGATCATGCTGATATGCCCACAAATAGCATAGAGGGCACCCTGCCTTAGGGCTAAGGCCTGCAATAGGGGTGACTTACCTATAGCTTATGCTGTGCATAGGAGGCATGGCACACCACGCTGTTTGCCATGTTGAGTCTGCACAATCTCCTGCACCAAGACACGCAGCCTAGAATGGCAGAGTGCATTGACTTGGTGAGGGGTCCCTGGGGTGCCACAGCCAGTTCTGCAGCCCCAGTTGACCCTCTTCAGCACCCATGCCCTGGGTACCATGGGTGACACTTACAAGGGACTTGCAGGGGTAGCTGAAGTTGTGCTAATCATGGTGCAGTGTTTTTGGGAAAGAGATCTGGCACTGGGAACCTGGTTAGCAGCGACCCAATGCACTTACAGTTCGAAATGACATCAAGAAAAAAATTGTTGCTAAATATGCAAAAAGAGCCACTTGCTTACAGACAGTTTGGTGTACAACCAAGCATCGTTGTATTACGACACAAACTCCTAATGAGGAAAGAGTTGAGCGGAGAAGAGGTGGATACCTATGTATCGGCACTCAGGAGACTAGTAGTGGAATGCAATTTTTTGAATTTCACTGATCAGCTGGTACATGATTAGTCCATTCACTCTTTTCACTACACAATCCATCCATCAAACAACATTTTGCAGATTGCGAAAAGTATTGAGATGGCACAAATATCAGTAAAAGAACTTGAGGAAAAAAAACTAGGGGTGGGTGGTGATCTTTCCTCTGCCGGCGGAGCTTGCAAAGATTTTGCCAATCCGCACTCTTGGACAGCGGAGTTCGGTGAGAACTCTGCCTCCCGCTGGCTAGCGAAGTTTGCCAGTGCCGGTCCACACCTAAACTTGACAATCCCAGTTAATGGTGTACTTTGGAGAACATCCTTAGCTTCCCCGCCATAGGAACCGAGCTCTCTACTGTTGAAGATTGCATTAATCTCTTTGCATGAGCTGAAAGCCATTTTGTACTTGGCAGCCATTTTAGTTAGCTATGTGCTGCCCATTTGCTGTTTCCCTCTCCCAGAGTCTTGCACATGCTCTAATGGGCCTAGCTACTAGAATGCACGTGTTCCTAGTATAGAACTGTCAGGCTGTTCTAACTGATGTCAGCAACTTATTACTCCTCCTACTTGTTGACTGTGCAGTTTCTGTATGACCATCTATGTGCATAACTCTTCTCATGTGTACTTGTACCGCCTTTTTCAGCCCCTGTGTGGGTATAAAAGGACCATGCTTCTTCTGTTCAATGTGCTACTTCACTCAACACCGAAGGGTGCTGTGTGAATGTAGTTCCACCTCATGAGGTTTATTAAACTTTGTATTTTCTATTCCAGTTTCTGTGCCAACTTCTTCCTATTGGTCTGAGGACTCTGTGCAGAGAAGGGCAAACCCCTTGCACTGGTAGGCCTAGCTGAGGTCACCATCAACAAATTGGCGCCCAACTACTGGGGCTCATCGGTGACTCGGATGCCCAAAGGATTGGTCGCGACGAAGGATTGGAATCTTGCTGTGGACGCGATCGCTGCCCAATGAGACCCGAGTCTTGGCAACCACGGCGTTTTCCTTTCTTTCTGATCTGACCATCCAGGTGGTGCCGGTCCTCGACTGAGATCTCTTCTGTTGATTCGCCGTGCAGTGACCATTTGGTCGATTTTAGAACTTGGCAGTTGGAACCTGGACACTAAGTGATTGGTAAGTGTCCCTCTGTGGCGCTTGCTGTTGGTTTTGATGCCTGGGATTGGTACGGTAGTTTAGTAACACTTACTGTGGGTTTTGGATTTTGGAATGGGTGTTGGCCAACTTGGTTTGTTATGAGATTTATATATGGATTGCAATCTATATAGGCAGGTAATGAGGAGAATTTTCTCTATTTGAATTGATTTGAACAGCACATCGTACTAAAGGTACCTTAAGTGCTACTTTGATTATAATACTGCATATTCTGCACTATTTTTGGCATGCCTGTTTTTAGCACACTTCATAGGATGTGTTGCTTTTGTAGTGGTACCAATTTGAGACTAGATAAAGCACAACCGGCCCCCCGGAGGGGACGCCTAATAGGGATATGTATATTAAGTCTGGTCTTTCTTCTATAATGTACAGCGCATTATGGAATAAATACACTCGTAAGGATCCTGAGTTGCGTTGGCCTATGTATGGGTCCTTTGATTTACGAAAGATTGAGTATGTAGAACAATGTATGTTTAAGCGAAAGACTTGGCAAGAGATGTTTGATTGTGTACGAATGTGGGAGAAATAAGTGCGTGAACGAATGAAGCGTGAGCAAGCCTTGATTGAAAAAGAACAGCGAAAGAACATTTATGTGAAAGCATTAGAGCTGAAGAACACAGCAGTTAATTGTAAGCACATGCGTGATGGTATTTTTGTTTTCCCCCAGGTGAATTTATGAATGTGTTGCTTTCTTGGATGTAACATTTTTAAACTTGTATATAATTAGCCGGCTCCCCTAGAGGGGATACTTAACTAGGTTTAGGTATAAAAAAGTATTTCTTCTTTGGTGACTAGTACCCCGAGGAACTAAATATGTACATAGAAAGGATCCTGGTCTGTGCACTTAGTAACATTCATAAGTGGTGATATGCAGAGCGTTTTTTTTCTTGGTGTTCTGCCAGCCAAATCTAGTGAATATGACTTACAACTAGTATTTACAAATGGTTTGGTTTAAGTACAGTCTGTGGGCTGTGTTTTGTTTCTGTCCTAAGTGTTGATCTGTGGGTTAAATGTGTGTTTAAATGTCTATGGTTTGTCATTAGTGGTACATGTAAGTAGCGATTGCGCTCTTAGTGCAAGAATGGCTAGCCTTAAGTGCCCTGTATTATGTGTTCTGAGTATATGACACCGTTTTGAAAATGTCTGGAATGAGCTCAATGTTTTTTTTGTCATCATTCTGTTATGCCAAATATTATTAAAATAAAATACATTTTAAAAGAATACAGCAATGAATTATCTAATATATGCTAAATAGCTGCACGCTATCATTAAATTGACAGAGTAAGACACTATACATGTGTGCAAATTGCCACAATGTTAAAGATAAAATTAGAATCCACATTTAATAGGAATAAAAAAGCTTCAAAAAACGAAATTGTGTGTTTTGCAATAGATAAATTAAGATACAAAATGTCACAGCATTTATCCTTCTGTATTAGGTATTAACAGGCATTCACATTATCTGAGTGAGTTGGTTGTTGCAGACCTGAATACATTACAGAACGACAGATTTGTGGAAAGGCTGACTTGAAAGGCATGTGAATTCGACGCCTTTACGTGTCAAGCAGCTGTGTCAGCACGTGGGTATTTCTGACTCCGGCCACAGAAAACAGCTGAAGTCAAACACGGTGTAAAATCCTGCATTTCAGACTGCTGTTTTAAAAGTTAGAAATATAGTTTCATGATTTTTGATAAACAGAGGACAGATTGACAGTAGGGATTTATTTTCTTAATGCCTTTTTAAATAAGGATAAGAGTGGTTTTTGATGTTAAATAATAATGACTGTCCTTTATTTAAAAGTGGCTCAGACTTTCAAGTTAAGTTTCTGTTCATAGGGCTGTGAATGAATGCGTTTAAATATGATAGGCAAGGGATGCAGCTTGCTTTTCATATGTGGACTCATCAAAATGATTAGATTTATTAAAAAAAAAAAAACTCTTTTGATTATATAAAACATGTTATTTAAAATAGGTGCATTAAATTCATTTTGTAATATTCATAATGCCTAATAATGATGCTGTGACCTCCTAGCATCCAAATTGAATTTAAGCCATGCTATACAGCAATAGGGGTCACTTACATGTGAAATGTCACTTTACCCAGGCGTACAAAACTCATTTTTATAAGGGTATACATTATACATTTCTGATGCCACATCTCTGGGATATGTAGGGGACATTCTGGGGATGACTATTATGCAAAAACATTGTAGGATATTCATTTTTAAGTGCCCCAAACATCAAAGTCGAAATTGAGTAAAATTCACTATTTAAATGAGGTTATTCCAATCAGAGCAGCTTTTAAACAGCCTCAGGCTACAGTAAATGCACATATGTAAGTATAGAATGAATAGCTGACATCTATACTGCTAGACAAGCACTCGGCACACTGCTTACAAATATAAATATGTACAAAAAAACTGGCAGACGTTATTAAGCTTACCTCTGAATTGCTGGTAGACAGGAATGAAGTGGGTTTTGCTGTTGCTCTTTCCGTTTCCAGGGTCACTTTGAATTGGGACACCCCCATGAAAACTTGCACGCAAGATGGGACAGCTGCATAGGTTAAAGGCTGAAGTCCTACATTTAGAAGCCTGCAGGGCTCAGTGCAACGTTTGCTTTGACATTTCGACATTTGAAAGACGAAATGGCAGGGCAGGGACAGAAAGAGGTTTTGCTTACTTTTTTGGCAAAAGCAAGTTTTTGTTCACTCACATAAATAGATTGCATAATAATAATGGAAAATGTCAGCTTTTATTAAGACAATGGCTCTGTCATATGTATAGCACTAATGTTTTTAGGGCTGAATTAAGGAAGCAATGGGATTTAGTTTGAATTCATGTGCCCTCGTGTTACACTTGTACATTTGCTAAAGGAATATGTTCTTTAGCTAGCTGAATGTGCTATTTAGCTCCTCAGAGTTTGTTTATGCCCAGTTGCTACAAATTGGGGTTGATAGTGTTGACAGACTGAATCCTGTTACAGGTTTCCTACTGTCAAAAATGGGGGGAGGAGGCTAGCTCCTCTACAAATTAAGGGTAGGCAAATTTATGTGTTCTCTCTCTTTTTCTTAATTTCTTTTGAGCCTGTCTAAACTGTCTGTGAAATAGCCATGAGGCATTTAATTGGCTATTCAGTAATACTGTTTTAAACATTATTAGCATTAATAAAATGAATAAATAAATTTGCTATGTTACTGCCCATCCTGTCTGATGAAATTATCAAAGGATGAGTAGTCTAGATTGTGGTTTCCTTATTTGATCTTTAAGGGGAACTAGCTGTGGGTAGTTTTTGTTCTAAAATTCTCAGGTGATAACACCACTATTGTTATTCTCATGCTACATACAGTTTTGCAAGGGCATTGCTAGTTTTTATTAGCTAGTCTGTGTAAATAAACTGACAGTCCTAACTAGAGCTGATGTTGCATAGTTTGGATTGTGAAAAGTAGAATGCAGGGAAGATGCCTATGTGATCCTTAGCAAACATTTTTGAGGAAAATATTGTTTTATAGGAGTCTGTTTGTCACAAGATGTTCTGCTGGAGAACATGTACCCATTATGTTGAAGTTTTTAGTTCTTTATGTAATAGGAATTCCTGTTAAAGTAGCAGTTTTAGATTTTCATGTTGCTCCTATAACATGAGAGCATGGTCCTAAGCATGCTTTTATTAAGAGAAAGCATTTTAGAAGTGTCTGCAGTCCTGTACAAGTAATGCAAAGTCTATGAGTAAAAGTGTAGAACATTTCCTTTTTTCTTGAGGGTCTTTAGATGATTAAGATAGAAATATACAGATGTAAGGATTTGGAGTATGTCTGTATTGTTTTTCTCTTTTCCTCAGAATTTAGTAAATGAACACAGACTTCCTTGGCTGCTAGGGATTGGGTGACGTATAACTCTTGTCAGTTCACCAAAGAGTTCCTTATATACTTGCCAATAGGTCCAGGCTGTTGTTTCTTTTACTCTCACATCGATGAAAGTGGTTCTTGGGTGCCTTGCTAATATATGGGGCGTTCCTAGACTAGGAAGTATTCTGAGACTATCCTCTCTGTTGATAGATTATTTCTGTGCCTTGTCTAAAGACCTTTTGTTCTGTCCACCAATAGATATTTGCTGCCTTACAACCATTGCCAGAGGGGCGCGGACATCAGATTCAGCTTGGAGAGTCAGCACCAGTCCAGCTTGAAGTCAAAGTGAAGGTAACCAGCACAGGCATTGTTGGCAACCAGGACCTCAGTGAAGGTAGAAGGCCGGAAGCACTGGGATGTGAAGTGTGTACCCCTGCCACTGTCTTGGGCGAAAGACGGGGTCACAAATCAGAAAGGAGAAATCGTGGATCAAGTTTTTGATGCCCAGCTGAGAGTCACAAACCGACCAGATCAGCAAGAAAGTTTTTGCTTGAGGTAACCCCCTTTGAAACAAGGGTTGCTTCAGAGATCCTAGCATCAGGCCTCTGAATCCTGGTCCCAAAGTGGCTGTAAAGTTTTCACCTTTGTTGGTCAAGAGATACCTGGGCACACTGAATGCAATCTATGGGCCCCAACGAAAGAGCAGTGTGCCAGCAGAGCAATACAGGAGTTAGGGACTTGAGTTCAGGGTACAGGTGCTGTGTCTCTGGTGCCTGTTAGATTGAAATGAAGAAAACTGGTACACTGCCTGAGACACTGGACAGGATCGCTGAGAGAATTTGCCCTGGTGGGTGATTTCCCTATCCTGAAAGAAGAAACTTTTCCCTTGAAACTAGGCCATGATTCCTGAGTTGCGAGTCGTGCAGCTCCACCGTGGGAACAACAAGAGCCTGCCTGTGAGGCTCAAACGGACACAGGGAGAAGACTCCCCTCTGGTTGGTTGTACAGCGGCTTTAATTTCCCAAGGACTTCTTTTTCTTTTTTGTTGAAAATGTACCCCATTGGTCGTCCCATTTTTGAGGAGGAGCAACCCTTTGCAGCTCTTCGTCCTAATTCTCATGGTCCTGTGTGGTCCTCCTGGTCCTCTGGATCCAGGATCATTTTTGTAATAATATGTCTGACTGCTTTCATAATTGTATTGGGAATAATGTTTATTCTGCGAGAGAAAAGTTCATGTGGTCAATTGACAAATGTTACTTTACCCTTTCCTTGATGGATACTCTAGCCCTCATAAAGGAAACACTGGAAAAGTCTAGTGAAAATGTTTTATTAGATATGTGCTGTTGGCTATTTTGAAGTTGAAATTGATGGTCACTGAAATGCATAGGAGTCTTGAAAATGTTTTTACTGGATGGTTCTAGGATTTGCTTAGGACTAGAAAGCTAATAGTTCTGTTTCTGATAATAGTAATTACTCTCTCCTGCTATCTGTATGACCCAATGCTCTGTTCCCTTTGTACTCCTGCGTATACCTTATACATACCAGCTTAACAATATTTAGAATGAGAAATGCCCACCTAGCAATGAATTAGGATATTGATAAATTTATGAAAAAATTAATGTGCATATTTTTTGTTTTCCTACTGGATTATGGGAAATTTCTTTAGCTCATGCTAAAAGGACCGTCTGTTGAAGATTGCAATAATCTCTTTGCATGAGCTGAAAGCCATTTTGTACTTGGCAGCCATTTTAGTTAGCTATGTGCTGGCCATTTGCTGTTTCCCTCTCCCACAGTCTTGCACATACTCAAATGGGCCTAGCTAGTAGAATGCACCTGTTCCTAGTATAGAACTATCCGGCTGTTCTAACTGATGTCAGCAACTTATTACTCCTCCTACTTGTTGACTGTGCAGTTTCTGTATGACCATCTATGTGCATAACTCTTCTCATGTGTACTTGTACCGCCTTTTTCAGCCCCTGTGTGGGTATAAAAGGACCATGCTTCTTCTGTTCAGTGTGCTACTTCACTCAACACCTAAGGGTGCTGTGTGAATGTAGTTCCACCTCATGAGGTTTATTAAACTTTGTATTTTCTATTCCAGTTTCTGTGCCAACTTCTTCCTATTGGTCTGAGGACTCTGTGCAGAGAAGGGCGAACACCTTGCACTGGTAGGCCTAGCTGAGGTCACCATCAACACTACCTTCTCCCTGAGTTACCTTAGCAGCTGCCACGCTTAGAGTGCTACAGGGGCGCTGCCTCCTAAGCCCCGATGAGACCTAGCAGCACAGCGTGGAGGTCACCATCTCTGCTGCACTCAGAGACAATGTCAGCACAGACCACATGCGCAAACCCAGAACAAAAACAAGACAGGGTAGCACAGGCATGGAGCAAAGGCTATGAGGCGGGTGGGCGATACTTCCCCAGTGAGGTGTGGGTCGGACACTTAGGGTGAAAGGAGGGACGGGTACTTAGGGTGAAAGTAGACACCAGTGAGGCTTGAAGCCCTGAGGCTGTGAGGATAGGGCCGGGATACCAAGGAGGCACTGCTCCATTTTCCACATGATTCAGGGAGGGCCTTTGTTCCGGTCCAGCCCCCAAGACAGACTCCAAAGAAACTGAGACGAAGCGGCATGTGCCAGAGAATGGACAGGGGAAATGAAACATGTTCTGGAACCAGAAGAATCCTGCAAAAAAACTGTAAGTAGCCCCCTTTCCCACCTCCACCCCTTCTTTGAATCTGTGCCTTCTAACACATAAGCAACCCATGAGGCACAGAGACTCCTCCCTTTCCTCCTGCAAACTGTGCCTGGAACTAAGTGACCTCTGCCCTGAGGCTCTGGGAATATCGAATCAAACTCTCCATTGAGCTGTAGACCACCGCCCTCTGTTCCCTCTCTTCATTTGGGGGTGTGGCACCAAATTTTGACAACTCAAAAGCTCTATTATATTTCATATACTTACTGGAATGTTGGCTCTGACTATGATTCCAGTCTAGTCCCTCATCTGTTTTGATGCTTGTACTGGTGAATCAGGAATGGGACGGTGGAAGATACAAGCAGCAGGTGCTGTTAGGGTTTTGCTTTCTTACTGCTTTTACTGCCAGTGCGGCGCTATGCTATGGGTGAGATGTCCCGCTATCCTTATTGAGCATTTGTGCTACATTATCAGTAAAATATGAAAACTGTGCAGTAACTTTCAGAGAAATCACTGGGCAAGAATTCAATTTGGGGTTACGCTAGTGCACAGAAGCTGTTATACATGTATGTAAAGTGAATACAGGGTCTGCATCACCTGCATATACACGTGTTTAGATATTGCTCAAATGAACATTGTGTCAGAGAGCAGATCAATTCCAGGGCAGAGAAATTCACTTGAAAATCACATCTAAAGCAGCAAACTGTTTGCAGAGTAGGGTGGAGCGGAACTCCGTGGAATTCCACTGAGTTTTTATACAACTTTGCGGAATTCCTTATTGTGCAACTCCGCAAGCTCCGCCCAGCCCCCCAAAAAATGATGTTTTGGGAAATGTGCGAATGAAAATACCAGAAAAGACTGTGCAGTGAGTAAAGACATTACAAGGACAGCTAGTTTATTTTTAAACAGACAAATGTCTGTTTTTGAAGGGGGACTGTACCCCTTTTCAGATCAGGCAAACAATGTCCAGCCAAAATGTGTGTTGCAGAAAATGCGGTAAGATAGATAGATTGCAAAGTGTGTCAAAGTCAATCAAACCAAGTGGAAAAAGGGGCCAATGTATTGGGTAATTTAGTTGAAGATGAATATTAATCCTGTTTAGAAAAGACACAGGATGATCTCCAAGATATGGTGTTGGTTGTTGGGAAAGATGTCTGTACCCGGGGATGCTGCTGACTGTGTAGACCTGTATGCCGATGGCCTAATAGGTACTAAGTCGGTCAGACTGTTGGTTGACTCTGGAGTCGGAATTACAATGACAACCCAGAAGTGTTCAATGAAGTATAGCCTGGGATAATTTTGGAATTACCAGATTGTGCACCAGTCTCATATGAAGGGAGGTGTATTGAATTAGCTGGTTATTTTGAGGAGGTTTTGGCTTTCTAAGGCAGAAATATTTTTGGGACGTTTTATGTGGCAATAAAATGATTGCATTTCCTTGGTTGGTTCCATCACGGCCATTTTAAGATTGTCCTGAGACCTGGCACAAAAGACCAAATGTCAGATCTGGTGAGTGATATTTCTACCAAGTTCCCGGCATTATTTTCTGACAAGCTGGGTATCATAAAAGGGTTCCAGCATAAAATAGTGGTCAGGGAGCCTCCTATACCCATTAAGCGCAGGATGTGGAGTGTTCTATTTTCAATGAGTGGGGACCTGGAAACAGTATCCATGGAGTCTTCTTTGTGGTTATCTCGCCTTGTTGTAGCACGGTAGAAAAGTAGTGAGGTAGGAATCTGTGTTTAATTGCAGGGCTTCAACAGTGACTTGTGGGTTGATTCCCAACCCCTTCCTAGGATTTCCGATCTGTTGGCTAATGTGGCATGTGCAAGTTGGTTTTCTAAACTTGACTTAGCATCCACTTATCACCAAGTGGTTTTGGAGCCTGAGTCAAGGTGTTACACATCGTTTGTATCACCTGTTTAAACTTTTCAGTATTGCCACATGCTGTTCAGGTTGGCCTCTGTGGCATCTGTATTTTAGAAAATCATGTATCAACTTCTCAAAAATATAAAAAGGGTTATTACCTTTCAGGATGGTGTGTTAATTTTTGCGACCTCACAGGAGGAGCCTGATGTTATTTTAAATCAAGTTTTGTCAATTCTCTAAGAGAGAGATAGAAAATGTGAGATCGGCAAGTCCAAGATCGAGTATCTTGGACATGTGGTTTCAGGTGATGGTATTGAGCCAGGACCAGGGCTGGTGAATGCCATCATCAGTAGGCCTAGTAAGATTTCGCAGAGTTGCTCTATGCGGAACTCCATGGAGTGGCTAAAAAACTCCACCGTGCTTTGTGGAGTTCCGCATGAGGGCAGAGTTTGCTGGGCACCCATTCGCGTTGCCATGTGCAATGCAGAGTGCGTCCTCACGTTCCAAATCACGTGTGAATGGCACCACGCAGTTCTCATGTTCCAAATCACATGCAAACAGCACCATCTTGTTCTTCTACTCTCTGTTATGATGCTGGGCATAATTTTGAATCCCTATTTAATCTCTTTAATCTTCCCACTGCCAAACGTATCCATCCCCCATTTTTATGTATTATAGTAGTGTGTGTCTCTGTGTCTGTGTATTTTATGTTGTTTTGTAATTGTTTTGGTGATTTTCGTGACTTTTTGTATTTTGTTTATTTTTCCCCTTACTTCCTTATTTCTTCTTTCCTTTCCTTCCTTTTCCTTCTTTACCTCATCCATCACCATGACAGAGAATCGTCTACCTTATGGGCGGTGTCGCAGAACAGGTGTGCAGGTCCGGATGATCTTAAGCGAGGTGGAGGTGGCAGCACTAGTTTTTTGTGTAGCGACACCTTCTCTCCATGCCGGCCTCAGGCAGCAGGCCCGGCAGTGGATAGCCCCCAGGGGGGTGTCAGTTGCACTGGGGGAGGGTGCACCTGTGCGTACAGCACACCAGTCAGGTTTGGCGCACTGCCCAGCAACTGACACAATGCTGGGGGATATCTTTGAGCGGGAACAGAACATGCTCAACCTGCTAGGTGTCGAGATTCCGGGGCTTGGTCACATAATTGCTTGCTTATTGACAATTGCTATTATACTCACTAGCTAGTAAAAGGGGGTCGTCAACTTGTGATCATGAACCCCCCAGCTTTACCAGCTGCAGTGGTGGTTGATTTATAACGGCCTCTTCTATCTACAACTCACAAAAAGCTCACATAATGAGCTTTGATCGCTTGAGGGAAACATATAAGAAAGGGAGGTGAAAAGAAAGGAAAATGGTCTATGAGTGAAAGGGTGGGTGAGTTAAAGTGTGTCTGGGTGGGTAAAAGGATGGATGGGCAGGAGGATCGTTGGAAGAAAGGGTGGATATTGAATGGATGGAAAATGGACTGGAAATTTTGGTGCAAGACTGAATGAGAGAAAGTAAAGCTTAGTCATGGTGACTATGGGTGAATTCGAATGAAAAAATGAATTCATATTTTTGGATTGGTTGGATGAATAAGCAAAGCAGCTCTTCTCATGGGGAGGGTCCTACTGCTCACCTACTTTACTCACTTTGTTTATGTAAGGTTATCAAAGCTATGGTTCAGAGTGGGGGTATTTTTAAAATTTTTGTTCTACTCCCTTTACTCGATGGATTTGTTCAGCGAGCCAGATGTATTCCACCATCATTCAACACCCCCCAAACCCGCTGATGGCATTTTGCCTCCTATGACCAAAGAGCAGTATGGTTCAACTCGTGACTGCGGTGTTGGCTGTGCAATGTGCTTTTGCTCCAGTTAATGAGGCATTTACAAAGTTTTCAATGCATTGCAAACCAAACACATGAGGTGTGTTTCCCTTCAACCACTCAGTCACCTCTTAGTACTTCACTCCTTTATTTTTTCCTAAGTTCTTCCATCCCAGCCTACCAAAAAAATTGGAAAATCAATTCTTGGCATGTGCCACATTTGATTTTATAACCATGTGAAGTGAAGTGATTCTAGAAAATATTTAATGGATTCCCATAACAGATTTATTTTATACCTGTTCTGATTTTTCACTTTTAACACTCTTTGACTACTACAGTGACTGAATAAGCCAAAGATGATGAATCAATGATTGGTGTTGTGACCCCTCTGTTCTATATCAAAAGCTCTACCCTATCTACCTAATCCCTCTACCCTGCCCTGCAGTAGAGTAAGTCAAGTTTCCTTTCCTAACTTACTGCCCAGCAACTTAATTTGCTGCAAATAATATGTGGTGGTGGGTGAGGCCAGTGAAACTGTTATGTCAAGTCTGGCGTATGGGATACACTGTGACAAACGTGCCAATTAAAATCTATATAGCCCATTCCTTTCCCTGTAGTGCAGTGTATCATTTTCCCCACCGTCTACTTACGGCAGACAGAATGATATCCGCATTTTATACATGAGGTGTGTGATGTAGTATCTTATTTATCATTCATCTGCCTCTTTGGAGTCAGGATAGAAAGAGAAATGCATTTGGAGAAGAGCAGGGCTATTGGAATTAAAAATAGATAATTGTCAACTACAACTGCCCCAGCTGCAAATAGTAGCAAAATACCTGATGCGCTGGCTAGTAATGAGCATGGCTCCATTATTTTAGCACAACACACAACTTGTACTCCCTAGTGCATAATGTCGTACTTATTAATGAGAGGTAATTTATTTTTCCACTGAAAGTGACTGTTATAGTTACTTGAAAAGCCATTCGAAGAAAAAAATTCAAGTATCTGTGTTTTTTA
Organism: Triturus cristatus; assembly: GCF_964204655.1. Classification (NCBI taxonomy): domain Eukaryota; kingdom Metazoa; phylum Chordata; class Amphibia; order Caudata; family Salamandridae; genus Triturus; species Triturus cristatus. The sequence continues at coordinate 40,402,398 of NC_140583.1, read as the reverse complement.
ATCCGGTGTTATTCAGTCTTAATACTTTTCTGCCATACAGTCAGTGATTTCTATGCAAGGCATGTGTGAGTAAAACAAAATTGGCCTTGTGACTCTCCTAATCATAATCACATCAAATTTCAATGGCCCTAGGGGTCTAGCAATGTTGCTACTGTGTTGCCCACTAATTTAAAAACAATTGTTTGAACATGCGCATTATTTGCAATGTCTTGTTTCTTTTTGTTTTTCTCAATATAGCTGATTCACCCGTAGCACCTAACAGGCAGGAGATAGTGGTCCATCTGCTGTTGCCGAGGCTGGAGTGAATCCAGCAGGAATATTGGCGAATGGTGGTCCTGGAGGAAGGAGAGGCAGAAATAGATGCGTCTCAGTCTTTGCTGGACCTCATTGCAGCTTGTCCCCCTCAGCCTCTAGCCTCCTGGCCATCCCATCACCGGTGTCGCGTGCGGCGGCAGAGGCTGGAGTGAATCCAGTAGGAATCCTGGCAATTGGTGGTGCTGGAGGAAGAAGAGGCAGAAATAGCTGCCTCTCAGTCTCTGCTGGACCTCATGGCAGCTGGTCCACCTCAGCCTCTAGCCTCCTCACCATCCCATCACCGGTGTTGGGTGCGTCGGCAGAGGCTGGAGTGAATCCAGTAGGAATACTGGCAATTGGTGGTGCTGGAGGAAGAAGAGGCAGAAATAACTGCCTCTCAGTTTCTGCCGGGACCGAGTGCAGCTGGTCTCTCTCAGCCCCCAGCCTCCCGGCCATCCCATTACCAGTGCCACCGCCAGCTGACATCAACTGCTGCTGCCTCCTCCCACACTGACAACAGCAGGCCATTGCTGCGGCGCATCATGCCAGGTGGACACCATGGAGAGCCGACTCCCCACGATGGAGCAAAGCCTGGACCAGATCTGAATCCAAATACAGAATTCCCTCACATATCCTTTTTTTAAAAATTTTGTTTCAGTGGGAGGGACTCGTGGGTGGAGTGGGTGGGAAGGGAGTTGGGACTGGGTTTTATTGTTTGTAGTTTTTTTTGATTTTGGGACATCGGGGTTGGGTCAGTTTGTTTGGGGAGAGGGGTGGGCATATTGTGTTGGTGGAGAGGATGGGTTTGTTTGTAAAGAATAAAGGGGAAACTATATTTTATCAAAATGTATGCCTGAAGTAGTTTGTTTTACTTTTACTTTGCACTGCCGCCTTCAGTTTTAACGAAGCCTGTTTATGTGCTTGTAAGAGTGTACCTCTTAGTAACAGAGTTATACCTTTCTAACTATCTTGACCATTATGGGTGATGCTGCCCTGAATTATATTTTCTACAACAACCTAGATAAATGATTACTTGAAGTAGCAGTTAGTTACTTATTTACTAACTTAACTAGTTCACTTGACTCTATAGCTGTCTTACCTCAATATAGATAAAGCAATAACAGGGAAGGCATCACAACTTCACAAGCTAAGTCCCAGTTCCACCCAGGTGAGCTCTAAATGTAGGATTAATTAGAAGGATTATCCATCGGAGGCAACTAAATGGAAATAGGAACACTGAGTTAGTGGGTTATATTAAAGCTTTACAAAGAATTGACACCAGACACAACAAGAATTACTGATTGTGATAAAATAACAAAAAATAGTAATAGTAGCAATTTGGATAATGGGGAGATACGAGTAACTTACGAAATCCTCGTTTCATAAAAAATTGACTCAAAGTCTGGAGTGGACAAGCTTAGGTCAGGTGTTTATGGTTACGCGACACAAGGTCTGAATGATGATACTGACGACTGATGCTCTTCATTCTATATCTAAAATATGGATCCGGATTTATGCACTGGTGGGTAAATGGGGCCAGTGTGGGCTATTGCTTAAAAGATCCTGCAGTAAGTTGGTGTTGCTTTCCCCACATCTTTCCACCAAGTGTGTGATCCATTGATGATGTAAATGAAGCCACACCTCAATAAATCACACAGCCCAGGGGAAACTGGGCAGGGGTTTGATGAATAGATGGGAAAGGGGATTTGATGAAAGGCTTTACAAAGACAAACAACAGACAAGGACAACATTCATCGGGACAATGAGCAGCATATAATTCATCATCAATCTATAGTGAAAGGAAACAAAGTAATGAGTATGACAGATGCATTGCAAATAGTTCTTCTGCCCCCATGACCCGAGTTATCAGATATCTCAATGTTCTGTCTACTAGGTTGGGAGTGGACCCACCCACCCAGTTCTCCAAATATGATTGCTGAAGAAAAATCATACTGTATTGCAAAATTAGGTGGTGCATCTGCATTCTCCTTGGGAATGTCATTCACTCTTGGGTGCCTGTCTGGACTGGTCCAGTAGGTAAGCAGGAGTGTTGAGCTCAGCTCTCACCTTTCATTTGTACAGGAGACTAGAAGAGGGCCTGCAGATTGCAAAACAGAAACTGTATTTTAGAGTTAAGGAGAAGGACAGAAAGATGGTAAGCTTCATGAGGAGTGTATCAAGAAGACTCAGAGGCAGAGCAAAACAAGCATTGGCATAGCCAATAGGTCTCACCTTTGCGACCTTATAAGTGTTTAGCCATGCAACAGTTGATGTTGTTGCACCAAGGATATTGTACTGGATAAATAAACACTTATAAGGTCCTAAAGGTGAGACCTATTGGCTGTGCCAATGCTTGTTTTTTAAGTCCATGAAACCTTTGTTTCAAACCAGAGCAAGCATTAAGAAACTAGGGAGCGGTTCAGTGACTAATAAAATGTGATAAGTTTGTTCTCTGGCATAATTCTTTCTAATAATAACTTGTGTTGTTTATAGCCCTTCACACAGATGTCTGCTGTTTCATAGCGCTATAAATACCATGTTTTATAGCCCAGTGTAATTGTACTCCATTTTATTGATGTCGAAATGACGGAAAGTTGGTCTGGCTTACATTGAGATTCAAAACACTTTGCCCTTCAAATCTTAGCAGTTGTCAGGGGTGAGCGTTTCACCGGCTGAGCCATTTTGCCAGCATCGTTTTCTGTTAAATCCAGCTAGTACACTGGACTACTGACAAACTCAAATCGAACCATTGAATGGTTTGAGATTTCATTGGAATTGTTGGTTTGTCTTTAAAATAGATGAATCCTTGTTAGCAAAGCCTATAAAGTTTGTTAGGCTTTTTTTTTTTAAGGATAGCGCCTAGTTAACATATTATTCTGCCTCAAATGGGAAAATGCCGCCCTGATACACACATGAAACTTTGCTGGAAGCCTGAAAAGACCCGCACTAACCTTCAAAGTGTGTATGCTTAAAGATAACGCACTTTTCAAGGAGTAGGGTAGGAACAGGTGTTTTAACCTTTACATTCGCTCTTATCGTGCCCTTATCGTGCCCAAACAGAAACTATACGTGCTTCTCCAGTGTTAAGATAATGCTGCTTTTTTCCCCTTTTCTTGCAGTGGGCCAAATGTGTTTTCAGACACTCTGGCCGATAAATGACTGGTCTCGTTGGTGTCCTAATTAATGTAGAAGCTGTTTTATTCTGACCCGTGCTGTGGGTGGCCTGTTGGCATTTTAACATGGAAACATCCCTAGGGGCTAACTTAATTGATTCCTCGCTGCGAGCTGATCTGAGAGTGCTGCTGAACAGCTAAGTGCATGTATATTCCGGACCGTCTTGTTGAAGTGTGCTTCTGTTCAGGCAGGGAGAGAAACAGAAGGGCAAGTGGAGAAACAGAAGGGCAAGGGGAGAAACAGAAGGGCGAGGGGAGAAACAGCAGGGCGAGGTAGAGACAGAAGCACCAGAAAGACAGGAAGGGCAAGGGGAAAAGCAGAAAGGCAAGTGGAGAGAAAGAAGGGTAGCGGAGAAACAGGAGCCGGGTAAAGACAGAAAGGCTGGGAAGAAACAGATGGGCAAGTGTTTCCAATGGCCCAGATTACAAAATGATGGCACTTCCAATATTAGAACGTAGTTGCAGTTCCGGGTGCCTGAGCAACCTGCAGTTTGATCTTACTGTAGTTCTCAGAGTTTGACCTGTAAAATAAAGCACGAGTTTCCACCTTGAGTGCCCTTTCTCGTGTTACTCACGCAGCTGCCGCTGTGAGTTGTGATAATCAGTGGGGGGGTGCCATGGTCAGGCAATCGACTCTGACAGCTGCTGCTGCACATAGCTGAACAGTGAGTCAGGCGCTCCCTGCTCGTGGTAAAGCACCAACCTGGGCGGAGGCAACAGCCATGGCCTAAAAGTAAACAAGGCGTATGTTCAAGGTACAGAAGAAAAACACCGTCCGTGCCTCCCGCGAATGAAGGGATAGAGGAGGGCATGAAGATGGAAGAGACAACAAAAATACCCAAGGGGCAGAGGAAGGAAGGAAGCAAGGGAAAGAAGAGCACTGAGAAAGATAGAGAGAGAAAGGGGCGGGGCTACAGCGGGAGCAAAAATAGAGAAAGGGCTGGCGCTTTGGGGGCGGGGCCAACAACCAACCCAAAGAACGAAGCTGCTGCTCTGTGAGTGCACGAGCAAAAAGGAGACGGAGAGGGGGGAGCGAGTGAGTGGCCGGGACGTGTGGGCGAGGAGAGAGAAGGAGGTGAGGTAGGGTGGGGAAGGGTAAGCTGTTTTGAAGCACTCATGCTTGGGGGAGCAAGGAGCGCCGCGTGCGGCCATCCTAATTAAAAACATATGGTCAGCGTGCCGCTGCTCGCTCCCGCAATGTGGATGCCACCACAAGAACGAGTGTGCTTGAAAAGGAGCTGACCAATTTCTAAAGGTCATCTCCAAGAGCAGCACATGCGCGCTGCCTAGGCGAGACCTAAAAACAAGGGGTGGGAATCAGAGTGTCACTTTTAGGCCACCAGTGCAACAGACACATATACACACACACACATACACACTCACACACCATACACACAAAGAGCAGCATTTCTGAAACCAACGCACCTCTCTCCATTTCACATAGCTGAGTATTAGGCCTCAGACTCATGGCTTAGCTTTGCAGTAGATAACTTCTTGATTCTAGCTTTTGGTGTGGGTAGTCTGCAGCTCCCGCCCTGAGTTCTTCCATCCTCCTCCAGACTTTGAGTAACTCCATCCCAGAACAGTCAAGGCAAGAGCAAGATAGACATGAGTGCACTCCTGTTTAAGAACAAGTAGAGAAACAGAATTGCAGTATTTTGCTTAGGTTTTTGTTTTTTAACTAAAGTTACTGTTCTGGTCTCTGATGGACCTGAAAAAAGGAGAGTAACTTGCAAGTAAATCTGGCTAAGTGTGAAAGGGCTAATCCTCTCCTGGAAAAAAAATGATTGCCCATCCCTCAAGCCTCAAACATTGCAAATCAATCATCTCAAGTTACCAAATTACAGTTAAACACCCTCCCTCACTGTCAGCCACCACAAGAATAATCAATCATCCCTCTCAATCACTGACTAATCAGATCACTCGTTAGTGCAATGGTTACCTGTTCCAATTCAAGCACTGTGGTAGGTAAACTATCTCCCCTTTGATGCAAGCAACAGATTGGAATTTGGCAGTCTTGTAAATCAAATGTTTATCAGGGGCAGCCCTCCAAGATGATGAAAAAATATAAAGATCATAGGAGTGGACCGTGCAGGTTAAATAATTTTGATTAAGTGAGTTTGTAAACGCCAATCACTTCCAGGGAAAGAATTAATGCCCATACCTCAGACACCATACATTGCAAATCAGTCATCTCAAGCAAGTTTCCAAGTTAAAGTTTAAAACCCTCCCTCACTGTCTGCCAACACATGAATCATCAATCATCATCACTCACACAATCCCTCACTCACAGTTGCAATTGTTGTAAATACCTCTTCCAATCCAAGCACGGGACTTTAGGTATTCATCTTTGACTCAGGCAACACATTGGAAATTGGTATTGGTACTCTTGTAAATAAACAATCTTCTAGGGCAGACTGCTAGTGCTAAGCGATGCAAAAAAACATAGGCAATAGGCATATGAGGGGAGCAGGAATTGTTTCCAATGTCATAAAGGAATTGTAGAGGCTTCTTCAATGCACACTGGTCTAACTGCAATCCGGCAATATATGTGACCAAAAAATTGTGGGGCAGCATAAATCTGACACAAAAATAATAGTGTTCCACTAGCTACTTTTTTTTTACAATGATAGAAGTTCAACCAGAAATAATTTAATGGTTCTAAAGGGGCACTGACATGCTTAGTCCAGGAAGTAGAGTTTGTCCTCAAACTCAGGTGGTTCACCCAGAAGTTGGTCAGCTAACACACTTGATTCTTACCAATCCTCCTCCTCCTCCTGTGTTGCTTCAGGAACGATGTAATTGTGTGGTATGAAATGTTGGATCATTTTGATTGATCATAGACAATCTCTCCACATTTTGAGGTGAGATAATGGTCCTTCTCACTATAACATCACACCCGCTGCACTGAACACATGCTCAGCAGACACACTGGCTACAGGACAAGCCAGGTGCTTGATTGCCAGCCTGCTACACTCTGGCCATTGGTATACCTTCCCATATCAGTACATCAATGAATTTTGATCCACATAGACCTCTTTTGGATCATCCAGATACTCCTGGAACATCCTGTGGATGGTCATTGGTGCTGCCACTTGCACAACTTCTTTTGCCGATGCCTCTGCAGTGGACTTCAGCCCTGTCAATTGAACCCAATACAATGCAGAATTTGGGTCCGGTGCTTCTGTTGCTCTTGTTTGCCGGTGTTCTGGTCGATGGTGTTGTTGGCTTTTGTGAGACAAGATTGCTGTCGGCAGGGTGAGACTCCTAGTGGGTGAGGTACAAATGAGGGTGCCATCTGCAATGTGAGACTCCTAGTGGTTGAGTGATGTGTGAGAGTGCTGTCAGTAGTGCATGACTACTGGCCTGTGAGAGCATGGTCTGCAGCATAAGACTCCTGATATGCAAGGAATATGTGGAAGTACTGTCAGTAGTATGGGAGTGCTGGCCTGTGAGAGTGCTGTCAGCAGTGTGACACTTCTAGTGGGCACGGGATATATGAGATTGCTGTCAGTGGTGTCAGACTGCTACCCTGGGGTAGTAAGAATGCTTACTGTATTGGGCTACTGGCATTCTGTGTGGGTGTGATAGGGCTTCTGCTAGTAAATGGCTGCTAGTCTTTAGTTGGTGTGAGAGTGCTTCCAGTAGTGACTGGCTGTTAGTCTGTGATGGGTGGGTATGAGAGTGCTTCCTGTAGTGAATGGCTGCTAGTCTGTGGTGATGATTGAGAGTGCTTCAGGTGGTGAGTGGCTGCTAGTCTGTGGTGGGTAACAAGAGTGCTTCTGGTAGCGAATAGCTGCTAGTCTGTGGGGGTGTGAGAGTGCTTCTGGTAGTGAATGACTGCTAGTCTGTAGTAGACGTGAGACTGCTGTCAGTAGTGTGTGACTGTTGACCTGTGAGAGTCCTGTCAGCAGTGTGAGACTCCTAGTGGGTGAGGGATGTATGACAGTGCTGTTAGTGGTGTCGGACTGCTACCCTGAGGGAGTAAGAATGCATATTGTAGTGTGCAACTGGCATTCTGAATGGGTGTGAGAGTGATTCTGCTAGTGAATGACTGCTAGTCTGTGGTGAGTGTGAGTGTGCTACCAGTAGTGAATGGCTGCTTGTCTGTGGTGGGTGTAAGAGTGCTTCCGGTGATGAATGGCTGCTAGTCTGTCGTGGGTGTGGAAGTGCTTCTGATAGTGAATGGCTGCTGGTCTGTGGTGGGTGTGAGAGTGCTTTTGCTAGTGAATGGCTGCTAGTCGTGGTGGGTGTGAGTGTTTCTGGTGGTGAATGTCTGCTAGTCTGTGATGGATGTGAGAGTGTTCCATGAGTGAATGGCTGCTAGTCTGCGGTGGGCGTGAGAGGGCTTCCAGTAGTGAATGACAGCTATTCTGTGGTGGGTGTGGGAGTGCTTCCAGAAGTGTATAGATGCTAGTCTGTGGTAGGTGTGAGAGTGCTGTCAGAATTCAGGGTAGTTTTTCTTTCATTCATAAGGGCTTTAGAAGAATCATTCGTGTTTTCGTCGAGTTCATGGTTGAAGACATGCTGGGTACCTTTTAAATGATGGGCGGGTCTTACTCTAGGAAAACATGGTGCAGCATGAGTCCCCTGCCTCTTCTTTGTCCCTGGACAGTTTGCTTTCCACGAAGAGGTAGACAAGGATTGCCAGGGTGGGATTAATGACCTTAGCATGTTCCGTGCCCTGTGACTGCTACCAATAAAACCTGTAAACTGTCTTTACTTTCATCACTAAGTACCAGTTACAGCAGTGAGCAGTCTAAGCACCCTACCCCTGCTCTGCCTACTCCCTGCAGTCACTCACCCTGGCCTCCCTGGCTGATGCCCTATATGCCACTCCCATGCAGTGTGTACATGTGGTACTGTGAGCTTAATGGGACGAGATCCACCAGGCAGGATCACAATACTGCATGTGCTAGTCTGCATGTACTCACACAAGCACTGAAGACTGCCATACTGCCCACCTCAGAAACCTCCTCTGGCTCCCCGTCCAGAAGAGATGCCTGTTCAAGCTGCTAACCCACACGTTTGAAGCCCTCCACAACCAGGGACCTGCTTACGTGTACCACTATCTGACCTTCCACCAACCAGACAGTTAACTGCGCTCCACCTCCCTGGCCCACGTGCCCCGTATCCGGCGAAGCCACAGTGGGGATCATTCCTTCTCCTAACTTGCCGCTCCTTCTTTCCTACCCATTCACCTTTAAACTTCAACTTCACTTGCAGACTCCAGAAAGGGACTCAAGACCTGGCTCTTTGACTGAAGACCTGTGAGGAGTGATTAGTTGAGCTTCAAAAGCAACGTTTGATTGATTGACTTCAATCAACCTACTGCTGTCATTGCCCATGTGGATGGCTCTGTTTGAACACCATCACTGATAAAAGTAATACATAAGGCAGGGTGCAAATCACAGTGGCTCGGTTGTTTGTTTACTGCAACATACACCCCCCACTTGCTCAGCCCATATGCCGCCACATTATTACGGTGGGCCCGGGTGCCATTTTAGGAATATGGAACATATAGCTCATTATTCTGCTTTGCACCGGCATTGGTGCTGAAGGCTCCAGGTGTCGGCTGGACTCAGCAGCACTAGGGCGGCTAGGTGCAGGGTGTTGGTTTGTTGTCGGGTGCCCTGTTACTTTCAATGGGGATTCTCCGGTTTGCAAACACACTGTAGGCTCGGGGACAAAGGTCTTCTGGGTGCGACCACCCCTTGGAGAGGTAAGTTGGGATGCTGGGGGTTGGCTAGACACTGTCGGTTGGGCTGCCCAAGGCTGTGGGGCACCGGGTGCAGGGGTGTCTTTTAGGGTCGGATCTTCTTACCAGCTCCTGGTCGCGGTTGGTGGGACCTTCCAGATTGAGGCTCCAGGTGTCGGCTGGAGGCTTGAGGCACGTCAGGGATCATTGGATCTTGGGTCTGGATTGCCGGGGAGACCTCCTTGTGGTGTTAGGCCACTCAAACTCGAACTTGGCCAGTGAGCGACAGGTGCAGAGTGGTGCAGACTTGCGGATTTCGTCGGAGCTGGAGTCTGTTGGTGAACTAATCCGGTGTTAATGGGAGACAAAATCTTTTCTTAGGAAGGCAGGGCAGGTCCTTGGGATACTTGAGGTGCTGGCTGCAGGACACACCAGAGTTTCGCTTCTGCAGGTTCGAGGTGGGGACAGGCCGGTAGGGCTGGGGCCAAGTCAGTGGGCGTCCTCTTCTTAACTTCGGCTCGGGGGTTCGTCCCTCTTCTTCTTTTTTTCTTGTAGTTTCTTGTCTGAGGAGGCAAGGTTCAGGGGTGCCCCTAAATACTAGGTTTAGGGGCATAACAGGTAAGTAAAATGTTGGGACCAATGGGTCCCTTCCTTGGGGTGGGTACACCCCCTATTATGCCACCCTCCAGTGGGAGGGGGCATATACCTCACTCTGGTTGGCTGGGTCCCCATCTGCAAGATGGCGGGGACTGAGAGTTGTACTTCACCTCACCTTAAGGGTGGGGTTGGCAAAGGTGGGCACACCTCTCTTCCTCACTTGTTTTTCCTGCTGATTCTCCCACACGAAGTAGGGGCCAGAACCAGTGGGAGCCAGTTCCTGAAAGCAGCAACATGCCTGGGGAAGATCACAAAGGCACAAGCCTTCGAAGCTACCCCTTCGTGGACCCTCCTGGGGGAGGAGGCTTGGCTCCTTGTCCCAGGATGTGCATTGTTTCTGACCCCCGAGACCAGCAGGCTCTCAACCCAGGGGTCCAGAAACATGTCTGGTGGTGGCAGCTGGCGAGAAGCCGCTCAGCCTGGACACTAGTGGTAGGTCGTTTTGCAGGGGGCCTCTCTAAGATGCCCTCTGTGTGCATTTGTAATTAAATCCCACACTGGCATCAGTGTGTCTTTAATGTGCTGAGAAGTTTTGACCCCAAACGTCTCAGTTTTCAGTAAAGCCATTATGGTACTGTGGAGTTCGTAATGGCAAACTCCCAGCACCACATACTCGTAATTAGGCCTGGGCCAAAATTCCGTTTCGTTCGCGGAAATTGCGATATTTTGGCATTTTCGCGTTCCGCGGAAAGCGCGAAAATGTCAACATTTCCGCATTCCGCAGCCTAGCGATAACTTGTTTCTTGCTGGCGCTGTAAAAAAATACATTCTCGCATTCGCGCGATCGCCTTACCTAAATCCCCGCGTTCGCCGACAAGTTTCCCCGACCCGGTCGCGTTCTCCACGAGATGTTAGATTGTTGGTAGCCATTTTGCGCTGTCTCGCGACAGTTCGCGGCCACATTAACGTCATTTGTCGCGCGATCACGTCATTTGTCGCGCGATCACGACTTTCTTCTCGTGATCATGCACCGCGCGAGTATGAGAAGATTGAGATCTCGAACACGTCATTCTACATCGCGAGCTAGAGGATGAGGACGCGGGCACATCTAATCGAACGCGAACAGGAGAAAGAGACCCCGAACACGTCATATCCAACGCGACAGGGACAAAGAGAACGTGATCATGTCATTTTCGACACGCCGGCGGAAGTAATGTGAAGCTCAAGAACTCAACATGTAAAATTTTCAATTTGGAGAGGAATATCAGCTCTAGCAGCATGAAACCTTCTGCAAATGCTGATTTTGGATGAAAACAACTCATTACATTGACATTTGGCTGTCCTTTTTTGTGCAAGGAGTCCTTTTTTTAAAAGGTGGAGAGAGGGAGGAAGTGACACAGAATCTCCAACTTCCTGTTCCTGTCCAGCAGGCTCCTCCCAGTGCTTTGTCCATCTCCTGCTCATTCTGCCTTTGGATTTGGAGCAGGAAAGATCACTCTTTTTGTCTGCTGCATCATTGCAATTGGATTTGAGGATTTTTGGAATAGGATATTTTACAAGTAAGTGGTTGTTGTGTTTGTTTGATTGTGGACATTGCAGTTGTTGTAACTACAATTTATTTTTGATAATTAATTATCATCATTCCTTTTTTTATTTTTTATTTTGTGGGTAGTAGTAGTAGGCCCGAGCTAGCCATGGGCATGGCCTCATGGGTGTGTGTGTGCATGATGAAGCAACTGTTCCTTTTGTTGTTTTTTGAATGTATTTCATTTTCAAGCACATTTAGGGCATGGATGGCATTGGATTGAGTTGGGGAAGTGTGCTTTTTGGGGGTGGCCTTTGTGATGTTGTTGGGCCTGTCCATGTGGCTGGTGGCCATTTTGAAGCCTAGGCCTGCAAGCTTGCCTGGCCTTGTCTGCCAACAGGCCTGCTTTTTCATCCACTAGGATCAGAGCAGGTAGCCACAGCTTTATTAATCAAGTGTTTTCTGAGTGATCTGTTGAATTTAGACATCATTTAGGGCATGGATGGCATTGGATTGAGTTGGGGAAGTGTGTTTTTTGGGGTGGCCTTTCTGATGTTGTTGGGCCTGGCCATGTGGCTGGTGGCCATTTTGAAGCCTAGGGCTGCAAGCTTGCCTGGCCTTGTCTGCCAACAGGCCTGCTTTTTCATCCACTAGGATCAGAGCAGGTAGCCACAGCTTTATTAATCAAGTGTTTTCTGTGTGGTCTGTTGAATTTAGACATCATTTAGGGCATGGATGGCATTGGATTGAGTTGGGGAAGGGTGTTTTTTGGGGGTGGCCTTTTTGATGTTGTTGGGCCTGGCCATGTGGCTGGTGGCCATTTTGAAGCCTAGGCCTGCAAGCTTGCCTGGCCTTGTCTGCCAACAGGCCTGCTTTTTCATCCACTAGGATCAGAGCAGGTAGCCACAGCTTTATTAATCAAGTGTTTTCTGTGTGGTCTGTTGAATTTAGACATCATTTAGGGCATGGATGGCATTGGATTGAGTTGGGGAAGTGTGTTTTTTGGGGTGGCCTTTGTGATGTTGTTGGGCCTGGCCATGTGGCTGGTGGCCATTTTGAAGCCTAGGCCTGCAAGCTTGCCTGGCCTTGTCTGCCAACAGGCCTGCTTTTTCATCCACTAGGATCAGAGCAGGTAGCCACAACTTTATTAACCAAGTGTTTTCTGTGTGATCTGTTGAATTTAGACATCATTTAGGGCATGGATGGCATTGGATTGAGTTGGGGAAGTGTGTTTTTTGGGGTGGCCTTTGTGATGTTGTTGGGCCTGGCCATGTGGCTGGTGGCCATTTTGAAGCCTAGGCCTGCAAGCTTGCCTGGCCTTGTCTGCCAACAGGCCTGCTTTTTCATCCACTAGGATCAGAGCAGGTAGCCACAGCTTTATTAATCAAGTGTTTTCTGTGTGGTCTGTTGAATTTAGACATCATTTAGGGCATGGATGGCATTGGATTGAGTTGGGGAAGTGTGTTTTTTGGGGTGGCCTTTGTGATGTTGATGTGGCTGGTGGCCATTTTGAAGCCTAGGCCTGCAAGCTTGCCTGGCCTTGTCTGCCAACAGGCCTGCTTTTTCATCCACTAGGATCAGAGCAGGTAGCCACAGCTTTATTAATCAAGTGTTTTCTGTGTGGTCTGTTGAATTTAGACATCATTTAGGGCATGGATGGCATTGGATTGAGTTGGGGAAGTGTGTTTTTTGGCGTGGCCTTTGTGATGTTGTTGGGCCTGGCCATGTGGCTGGTGGCCATTTTGAAGCCTAGGCCTGCAAGCTTGCCTGGCCTTGTCTTACAACAGGCCTGCTTTTTCATCCACTAGGATCAGAGCAGGTAGCCACAGCTTTATTAATCAAGTGTTTTCTGTGTGGTCTGTTGAATTTAGACATCATTTAGGGCATGGATGGCATTGGATTGAGTTGGGGAAGTGTGTTTTTTGGGGGTGGCCTTTGTGATGTTGTTGGGCCTGGCCATGTGGCTGGTGGCCATTTTGAAGCCTAGGCCTGCAAGCTTGCCTGGCCTTGTCTGCCAACATGCCTGCTTTTTCATCCACTAGGATCAGAGCAGGTAGCCACAGCTTTATTAATCAAGTGTTTTCTGTGTGGTCTGTTGAATTTAGACATCATATAGGGCATGGATGGCATTGGATTGAGTTGGGGAAGTGTGTTTTTTGGGGGTGGCCTTTGTGATGTTGGTTGTCTTAAAGACATGCTTTTGTTGTATGTGTCTGGTGTGTTGGTGTGCAATGCATGCACCCTGCAGACCTTTTTGGGGCCTGTGAATGTTCGTATTTCCATTTTGTTGCATTAAAAAGGCAGAGCAGTGTGCTTTAGCATGCATCCTTTACCTGGCTTTTATAGGCCTTTTGTCAGCTCCTGGTGTTTCCCCACCCCCCGGCTTGTTTGTGATTTGTGAGTGTCCATGTGGGTGGTGGCCTTTTTTGGTGTTTTTTTGACTGTGAGTTATTAGTGTCCTGCTTTTGCCATAGGCCTGCATGGTTTTCCTATTGGCTATTTGGCTTACTGCTTCCATCCATCCAACCCCTTTGCCAGCAGCAGCTCCATGGATGCTGAGATGCTCAAATAATTTAATGGTCCACCCCACTTTTATTACATTTTTATTTTGGTGGTTATTATTAACTTTCCTATCCTTCCTGAGAGTGTAGTGTGTGGCTGTACACAGTAGTATAACATAGCTCTAGTTAAAAAAAAAGTCATAAATGGCTAGACTATCTTTTGTTTGCACTAGTACAGTACTAAGTAACTGAACCACAACAACAAATGCAACATTTCACTGATGTTCTTCTCCTGTCTTAGTAGGAGGTGTCATCAGCATCACCCGGCTACCCGTTGTACTGCCAGCCAGACAGAAGTCCTGCTGCGCATCACGTCCATGTGTGACCAGAACTTGTTGTGCATCTGCATCCTGTCTGACATCTGAAGAAGATGGCCCCAAAGAAAGGTACCAGGTCCAGTACCAAGAAAGTTGCGGGTGAGAAGAAGAACAGAAAAAGGAAGTGCAGTTAACCACGACTGGTGGTGTGCCGGCCAATGATTTTTGGGCACCAAAGCGTTGTCCGGGAACCAAGCTGGGAGCAGCACAGCGGTCCAACCCCACCAACCTAGGCCCAAGGGCTTTAGTGTCGCAGAGGTAGCCAGTCTACTAACGAGCAGCGATGTTGAAGAAATGTAATTACCGCAAAGTAGTACACAATCAAGTTCAACGCAGGCGCAAACTCAGCAGATTAGTGTGCAGCCGCCGCAACAAGAACAGCAGCAGCCGCCGCAACAAGAACAGCAGCACCCGCCGCAACAAGAACAGCAGCACCCGCCGCAGCAAGAACAGCAGCACCCGCCGCAACAAGAACAGCAGCAGCCGCCGCAACAAGAACAGCAGCAGCTGCCGCAACAGCTCACCATAGTAGTTGTTGCTCCTGACGTAGGGGCATTTCAGGAAATCGAGCTTCCTGCAGACAAAGTGGAGCAAAGTCAAACCACTGTTTCAGAAGATCTATTGTCTTCCAGACCACCAGCAAGGAAAAGGAGGCTTAGTCCATCATCTTCTTCTTCAAGCCCCGCTTCTGATGATCGTGATGACACTTGGGTCCCACCAGCTCGGTCTGAGAGTGATATACGCCACAAGACAATGCTTCTGAAAAGGAAGGTCCCAGAAAAACTTGGAGTTATGGAGGTAGATGTAGAAGAGGGGGGTGATGATGTTGATGAAGACGAGCCAGTCATCACGCACATTACTCCCGCCCCAAAGGGATTGGAGACCAACATTCTCACTCTATCCAGAAAGGCTGCTCCTGAGCGGGATGTAGCACGGATCTCACCAACACAGGTTACACCACCACTACCTACAGCTGCCATATTTTCCAAGGCCCGGCAGGGACCTACATTCAGCTCAACCATCTCAGTAGGTAGTGGTAGTAAAAGTCACAGTGTAGGTGCACAGGGGCACACATTTTCAAACACCCCCTCTAGTTC
This sequence comes from Triturus cristatus, assembly GCF_964204655.1. Taxonomy (NCBI): domain Eukaryota; kingdom Metazoa; phylum Chordata; class Amphibia; order Caudata; family Salamandridae; genus Triturus; species Triturus cristatus. Next base: position 40,387,136 of record NC_140583.1, on the reverse strand, counting down.
ATCTGGTGTTGAAAGTGGCACATCCAGCAGTGACAGAAAGTTCTCCTCCCCAGTTTGGGACTTCTTTTCTGTTAGCGCCAAGGAGGAGAACGTTGCTATATGCTCAATTTGTCGGCAAGGTGTTCGGCGTGGTAAGCTTGGTACAAACTATGGTATTGGAGGACAAGCAAGTCATCTAAAAATACACCACACTATCGTGTGGGAGGATCACCTACTTAAGTTAAAAGAAAGTAGAAAAACTCAACCCATTGAAGTTGGTCGGGATGAATCAGAGAGTGATATTATTGTGGTGGCAGGTGAAGAAGAGGGAGGAATTTCTAGCCCTGTCCTTAGTAGTGCAGTAACGCCCACATCCTCCTCAGTAACATCAGAGTGGCACCGCAGTAAGAGCCATACTCAGAGTGTGGGTGAGACACCAAGGCGACCGGCGAGTACCTCAATGAGACAATCTGTGTCGTTGAGCCGTAGTGGGTTAATGAAAACAGCACCACTAAGGAAAGTAAGCCAGCCTACCATTGAGAGCATGTTTAGGTTGGAGGGGCAGTTCCAACGCAACCACCCAACGGCACGATTGTACAATGCGAAGCTGGCTAAAATGTTAGCGCTGGACCTTCTTCCTTTTTCATTTGTGGAAGGTGTGGGTTTCCTTGAATTTGTGTCTGCCATCTGCCCGAAATGGAAAGTTCCCAGCCGGTCCTATTTCGCAAGAATTGCTGTTCCGGCACTACATCATGATGTGCTGGAATTGGTTGGACACGCTTTGCAGAAGAGTGCTGTGTACAATATCCACCTGACAACAGACATGTGGAGCAGTTGCCAAGCCACAGATTACATGTGCATCACTGCACACTGGATCTCTTTTGTGGGGGTTAAAGATAAACTATCTGCACGAGGTGTTGTTGACACAGCTGCGATTTTTGAAGGTACTCGGAAACATGCAACTGTAGCCATGTTCGCCATGGAGAAATCTCATACAGCTCAAAACATTTTACACGAGTTTCGCACCAAGGTTTTGGAATGGCTGTGGCTTGGGCTTGGTATTGGTTTTGTTGCCACAGACAATGGCAGTAATGTACTTAAGGCCATGGAACTTGGTTCCTATTTCAGGGTTCCGTGTTTGGCGCACTGCAAAAACATTATAGTTCAAGACTTTCTGAAAAAAGAACCCATAGTCAGCAATTTACTGGCCATCTGCCGAAGAATATGCACTAATTTCAGCCATTCTTTTAAAGCTCGGAAGCAGCTGAGGATCATCCAACGTGAACTTAGGATGCCAGTCAAGGCACTCATCCAGGAGGTGGCAACACGTTGGAACTCAACGTATTACATGCTTGATCGTCTGTACGAACAGCACATGTCACTCCATGAATATGTCTGGAAAAGAAGAGAGGATGCTAGTGCTACTGTTAAAGGCATGATCCTTGACATGGAGCAATGGAGCCTAATTAAATGCCTGACTGAGATGCTTTCTCCTTTTGAGGTCTTTACACGTGAAGTCAGCAAGGAGGACTGTACAATGGGCCAAGCTACCCCATTATTGCAAATGCTAGAGTATGAGCTGAATAATGTGTCTGAACCATACAAAGGTGTAGAGGACAGAAGGCAAGCCCATGACTTGGTGGAGAGCTTATCCCGGCGCTTAACTGAAAATGTAAGGTTACAAAATAAAATTTTGTCACAAGAACATTACATTTGTGCCACAATTCTGGATCCACGTGCAAAATTGGGACTGCTGAAGACATTCCTTGCTTTTTCCGACAATGATGTTGCCCGCTACAAAAGTTGTATAGCTGAAGCAGCCAGTAAGTTGGAAAACGAATGGCTGCTAATTAAAAGCCCGCAAGATCAACCCACAAGAAGTATTGATACTGAAGCAGGCCATGCAGAATCAAGTGCAACTTCGTCGGGTGAGGGCAGTGCGGTTGGCTCACAATCACAACACTCACCATCACTATCGACTACAGAAACAATAACTGGATCATTAGGCCGAGTACAATCATTATCATTACAGGATTGGTATGTAAAGATGGGCCTTTGTAAGCACAGTGCTGATGCACAGAAAAAACAGCACAAAAGCTTACCAGCAGCAACCCTGAACATTGAGCGGATGGTCCAGGCCTATCTGGACGACCCAACAGAGGCATACGCTGATCAAAACCCATTGCGGTATTGGTATAGGAAAAGGTCTGAAAGGCCACAGCTCAGCAGGCTGGCGATAAGCTATCTAGCTTGCCCTGTCGCAAATGTCTCTTCCGAACGTGTTTTCAGTGCTGCTGGTTCCATTGTAACATTGAGAAGGACCAGTCTATCTCCAAAAAACGTGGAGAGGTTAACAATGATCAAAATGAATCAGCACTTCATACCACCGAATTACACAATACATGAATCAACGGAGGAAGATGAGGACAGCGGCTCAGATGACGGAAGTATTGTGTCAGATGATTACCTACTACTGGCTGAACCCCCAGAGTTTGAGGACGAGCTATACTTCCCTGACAATTAGGCTCGCACTTACTGTCTTCCTCCCTTTTTTCCCCCTTTGTTTGTGTCTGTTGTTCCGGTTATAAACTTGTGAATCACAACCAATCCATTACCACCGTCTTCTACTCTTCTAATTTAATATACAAGTTTCAGGTGTCTGCTATTTGACAGTACAGTCCTCCGAATCCAGTTCCTCCGCTCCATCATACTGAATCTCCTGCTCAATTCCATTTCCCTCATGAATGATTATTGGATGATGGTAAAAACAAATTCAAACTTTCCTAGTCCTTCCAAAAGAAGTGGACCATGAATCAGATGACTACTATAGCTATCCTCCTTTCAGAGCCGAGAGAGACTGGCCATTAACTGAAAATAAGATGCAACAGGTAATGATTGATGCCATGCATTGGACGCAGAGTCGCAGACTGAATGATTTAGATTTTGTTGTGTTTGTTGTGCATCAATTTATGTAATTGTGCACTGCCACTAATCAACTTTCTACAGAACACACTAATTTCCCCCTTCTTGCAAATAAGAAATTGGTACTTCTCCTGCAGCTTGGTGACCCATTGCTTTTAATTCAATACAGGAAGGGGACTCACTCAATCTGCGCAATGAGTATGATTGACACAACAGCACCGTCCATCATGATGATGGCGAAATAGACGGCCCGTTAACTTAAGATGAGAAGGAACAGGTAATGATTGATGCCATGCATTGGATGCAGAGTCGCAGACTGAATGATTTAGTTTTTGTTGTGTTTGTTGTGCATGAATTTATGTAATTGTGCACTGCCACTAATCAACTTTCTACAGAACACACTAATTTCCCCCTTCTTGCAAATAAGAAATTGGTACTTCTCCTGCAGCTTGGTGACCCATTGCTTTTAATTCAATACAGGAAGGGGACTCACTCAATCTGCGCAATGAGTATGATTGACACAACAGCACCGTCCATCATGATGATGGCGAAATAGACGGCCCGTTAACTTAAGATGAGAAGGAACAGGTAATGATTGATGCCATGCATTGGACGCAGAGTCGCAGACTGAATGATTTAGTTTTTGTTGTGTTTGTTGTGCATGAATTTATGTAATTGTGCACTGCCACTAATCAACTTTCTACAGAACACACTAATTTCCCCCTTCTTGCAAATAAGAAATTGGTACTTCTCCTGCAGCTTGGTGACCCATTGCTTTTAATTCAATACAGGAAGGGGACTCACTCAATCTGCGCAATGAGTATGATTGACACAACAGCACCGTCCATCATGATGATGGCGAAATAGACGGCCCGTTAACTTAAGATGAGAAGGAACAGGTAATGATGACAATTAATGGCATGCATTGGACACCTGACTCTAAGCTATTGGTCTTTGTGTTTGCGTTGTTTGTTTGTTGTGCACAAAGTGATGTCAAAGTGTACTAGTAATCTATCTTTCTGTACACAATAAAGAATGACTCAAGTCAGTAATATTTATATTTCTACTCTTGTTGTGTCATAAAAATTTTACTGCAGGCCGATCTTCACAGTCAGTCAGTAAAAGTATCAGAGATGATGATGATGATTAAGTCAGGACTCAGGAGGACGTTTCATGCATGGCATAAACGGAAAAGCCAAAAAGGTAAACACGTCAACAACAACAACCACAGCAGACCCAAATGTCTGTGTAGAAGTTGAATAGAGTGTAGCGGTGGGATGACTGCAGTGCATTGATTTTACTAACTTAAACTATAAAATGCTATGTTTGGAATGGATAATGTGCTTTGCGTTTGTCCAACTCTTTGAGAGAAAAAAAAAGAATTTTAAGTGTTAACGTAGGATGTGCTAAATGGTAAGCACTGTGGGCCTGCTCTCTCCTGTTACTGTTGAAGGTCAATGCTGGAAACAGACTAGGGTAGAGATGATGCATAGATGCCACCTCGGAAAGTGTTCTTGTTGCACTACACCATCACTTGTGCATTTGTTTTAACTTTCTTTCTCAATATCCCCTTTGGTTTTCAATCTACAATTACAGGCCAGGCCTTGCCCGAAACTTTGTAAAACATTACAATGCATATTAATTACCTTACCAATCAATCACCTTTTTTTTTCCAGACGGACAGTGGCGAGTGGCGAGGCGACACACCCAAGATTGATGGACGAGAGGAGCAAGAGGAATGCCGAGATGCAAAAATCCAGTCCACATTTTTGACCAGGATAAGACAGTAACAGTATCCACTTTTATCTTCTTTTAAATAATTGGATTAATATCTTGTATACAATCTTTACAACAGTGTGTTCTTGGAGTTGTTATTATCAATCATCATTAGGTTTGCTCTGTGTAATTACGATTCTTCCCTACCAATATTTAAAATTTCTATTTGCTATCTGTTAAAGTATTAAGGCCGGCACAACAGAACAAGAACTAGAAGTGTATGTAATACGGGTCTCTCATCATCATGCATGCATTGCCTTTTTCTCCCTTAACATATGGATATGGTAGTCTTCAATGATGGTCGTTTGTTTGTCTATGTATGCATACTGTTTTTCTATGTCAAACCTTTCCCAAAAACCCCCTTCCCATCCATTCAACAAACCCTAACCCTCTTCCCCCGGGCTGTGTGACTTATTGTCGAGGTGTAACTAAATTAAATGTACACCAATACTTAATCACACACTTGCTGGGGCGGATGTGGTGAAAGCAACACTACTTCAATTTCAAGGCAGAGCGATGATCTTCTTCTGCTTGGTCACCCATGAGTAGGATATTTCAGAGGTTATTTTTTTTAACAAAGGAACATATATCTCAGCATGAATTGCCGGCATTGATTGGATTTGTTTCTTGTCATTCCTCATATACAGCACTAACTGTTAGGCTGTAGGCCCAGTCAAGTGACTCGACACAACTATAGTTTGTAACTCTGTCTAGTAGGCTATCCTCCTAACCACCATTCTGTTTTTTTGTCAAATATTTGAGCATATTATTGTTGCTCGGTAAGTTCTGTACTGTACTTCATTCAACTACTCCTAACAGTCTCTCAAAGGCGATTGACTGTCTCCTTCTCTTTTTTTGCAAATGCTGCCGCCCTGCCAGTGTCTACTACTACTACTATGCTGCTACCACCACCACCACCACCCCAATCATGGCATGTATGAAAAAGGAAACCATCTTCACCATGCAGCCAGTGCTGTGCCACAGTTGGACATAAACATCAAGCACCGGTAAGAGAGAAGTTTAGGGGAGGCAGAATTAGTAATGGACATGTTGTCAATGATTTCATTTTCACACACCACTCCAAAGAATGCATAGACTACAGGACAGACTGAAAGTACTAGAAGGACCAGTCAATGAGTGAGGTGTGTCGCATCTATCTGTTTGTGTCTTATACAGTCAGCCAATTATTGTAATCAAACACAGGCTATGGGCGGCCATGCACCAGCAAGGAAACAGTGTGATGTAAAACAGTTACCCCACCTACAAAACATTAACAACATTGCATGTAACATAGAAAAATATATTTAATTTACCCTAACAAAAATAAACTAAACCCACAAAAGCTGACCCACCCCCCTCCCTAACCCCAACCAATGTCCATAGAAGTCTGTAACACCCTAACAAGTTCCCACCCACTCACCCAAACAAGAATTAAAAAAGGGGCAGAACAGGATGACAGGGACTAAGTGGTGGGGCGGGACTGAAGGAGCACCCGCATCTGGCGCATCTCGTCCTCTAAATGGGCGACGCGGCGTCTAAGGCCGCGGCAGTTGCAGCCACAGTGGGGGGGTCACCGGAGATGGCACGGTGGCGGCGCCGTACTGCTGGAGGGCGGTGGCTGGGGCCCGGGGCACTGGAGGAGGCTTGAAGAATTGCTGCCGCAGTCTCCTCCTCCTCCTCGGCTAGGACCACTAGCCGCTGGTATTCCCGCTGGATTGCCTCCAGCTTCCGGCACCGTGCCTTGGCGGCCAACTCCTTCCGGTCGAGTTTCGGAGTAGCTGTGTATCAAAGAGAAAAAAACAAGACAATTGTAAAATATACTCTTAGAAAAACAGTAGGACAAGGTAATTATTTATACACATAGTTGCATGGTAGAGTAGCACTATAAAATAAAGCACAGTAGTACATAACATTTTAAATGTCGCCCATCCTTCTTCCTTCCACCTGTCTTTCAGTTTTAAGTTGAACAGTGCACCAGGTGCTCTTCTCCATAAAACTTTCAAAGCGGAGTTGAAATCAGATAGATGAGGCCATTGGTTACTCAATACTCCGGCTCCTAGTCCTATGCCAATTAAAGGGAATTCTAGTCTTCTAGTTCACTCTTCAAACGTCCCCAACAACTCATACTTACTTACGACATCGGATAGCGGGCGGACTTTGTCCGCCCGCCATCCTCATGCTACAAAGGGTGGGGGTCCCGTGGGGACAATTAATTAGGATGATGCGCCCGGCACAGTGGCGGGCGCATCCTGTTTTTTTTTTTTTACATTCTGGTTGGCTTTGCTGAAAGCAATGCTAAAATGTTGTGCTGCTTTTCCAAGCACAACATGACGGGCCCCGCACTCCATTGCATACTCTGCAATGTCTGCATGCCTTTCCGTGGCGGACGGCAATGCCGCCACGCAAAGGCATTCCAAAATGCAGATTATATGGCTGGTGGTGTGTTCAGAGAGACACCACCGCCATATTGAACCCTTTTCCGCCTGGTCGACATGTGGGGGGTCTGAATATTTTCTACAGGGATGACGGGAGATTTGCCCCTGCGGAGTCGGCAGTGAATTCCAGCCGGCCCGGCGGGGGCAATACGCCCACCATCCTAATGGGGCCCTAAGTCACACTTGTACAGTATACATATACGTACAGTACACCCTTGCAGTGAGTGTACTGTCAAGTTCAACAATAGTTAAGGATTATGAATCTAACTTACCACCGCCTGCCACTGGTGCTGCCACTCCCCCTACCGCTCCGTTGCTATCTGCAGCAACTGCCGCATCCTCGCCCTCCGCGTCGCCTTCGCTGGCCCTGGCAATGGTGGTCGGTAGTGCGCCTAGAAAACATTACACATTTATTAGGCGTCATATACATCTCCCCCCTATTGATCAGTAGCAAGGTTGAAAAATGAGTTAATACTAACATACATCACTAGTACAAATCAGGTAGTAGTAGAGTAGACACTAATAGTTATATATGATCATTGTAGCCTTTGCTTAATTAGCCCTAGCCATGCTACAAATTTTACCTTTGTGTCTTTTATTTTTGCACATGTGACGTTACCTTGCAGCTTCTTGTATAAGACACCTTTGAGCCCACATGACCTGCCTCACACTGCTACTGTCTAGTCTACGCGCTGTGTACAAGCGGTCAACAAACATTAACAAGCCACGTTTTTAGGAAGTACTGGTGTACTACTGTTACTGTTAGTCCATATTGCTTATCCATAAATGCTACACTTTTTGGCACGGCTGAGAAATGCTTGCAGGTTGCAATATACTAACGCACACCATTTCATTTTTCGCATTACAGACGCGAGATTCTCTTTTACGAACCAGAGCTTCTGAATGATGCAACAACTACCAGTACTAGGTTCTTCTAAGGTGAGGGGTCCCTTCACTCACATCTTCATTTATGAATTTATATAAACTAAATTGCTATGGGATGGTGGTGCTGCCTTCTACCACTGTTCAGTTATCATGATTTAATTCCCAACTGTACAAGTGTAACAATGTATATTGTTTTAATGTTATTGATTTTCCGGTTGGTGCTGCATTTATAAGAAAACAGTGTACAGACCTTCTCAAATTGAAATAAACATTTTGAACTTACATAGACTTGGTGGTATTTGGTGTGGACTAACTTACACGAGTGAGCAAATTAAAGTAAGGGTGTGCATGTGAATTGCTTCCACGACTGAGAGGTTGGGTGTGTTATGTTCTGGGTTGTCTACTTGTTGGGTATCTTGGGGGGAGGGTTCCGAGACCTAATAGTTATGACAAGACAGTACTATAGCCAAGCAGTGGAATTGTGGTGGGTGCGGAATTTCTGATTGAGGTGTGCAAGGAAGGTCCAACCTACCATCACCAACATCCTATTTTCTGGTGCAAATGTCTGTTTATGTGCAAGATCCCTACAACAGTAGTATGTTCTATAGGGTATCATATCAAAATAGGAATAAATCTGGTAGGGCTGTTGCTGTGAATTTTCAAAGCCTCAAGATCTATAAGAGTGAAAGTAGTACAAGACAACGACCCAACGGATTGGACTCAATGGCTCGAGCTACTGGTGAATATGAGTTTTATATTACAACCTTTCACAAAGAGTGGCACTGGCCAACTGTGCAAGACTGGCTACTACAGTACAGACAGACTGATAGTATGTAGTAGTACTCAGAGTCATCATAGTGGAGGCAGGGATAAGATTTTTGAAACCGTACAGATCGAAGGATAATTGGTGGTAAAAAAATAGCATTTGGAAACAAACAATAGTTCGTGAAAAATATGGGGCAGTACAAGTTATGGAATAAGAAATATTATTAAAAACAAGAAGACTTACTGGGGCTAGCAGAGGAGCCCTCAGCGGTGTCCTCCTGGTGGAGTTCTTCTGTGTGTCCCGCCGACTGCCCAGTCCCTGTCGGTCTGCCCCTGGGTGCTGATGAACAGGAAAGATATAGGAAAGAGACAAACATTGATGGATGGTGTCAAACAAATACAATATTTTTCAACAACGCTCAAAAAAAACTTATGTAAACAACAATTGCAATAACTAAATTGACCGATCTCATCTGATCAACAAATAATATCGGGGGATTCGCAGTTCGACAACTTAAGTTACTATTTATCAACAGTAATCCTGTCTTCCATTCTGATTCCAGAATACCAAGTTACAACTAAGCCTAAGTACAACGTACCACCCAACCTAGCCCACCTATTCCAGGCATGCCAATTGTACATTAAGTATGCATTTCCACTGTATTCCTCAACAATGCATATGGTCAAATCATGGAGGACACATGAACATGACTACATGTTTTGTATACACCACATTTGGGTTTGATTGATTGATGCGGATCTGCTAGTGCTAAGTAACTGCTAAGCCTACCACCACTCATTGAACCAACTAGAAAAGGTTCTAAACTTCTAATAAAGACTGCCGTACTAGCAGCACGTCACGTAACTGAGGGGGCATCACGCATACCACTAACCAATTAGAAGCTCATACAAAGTACCTAAATCTAAGTATCAATCCGCCCGTATCTATTAGTGACAGGACAAAGTAAGGAGTGGACTAGAGTCACTGCAGCATTACGTAACTTAATTTCTCTAAAATAAACTCGTAAAGAATCACGCTAAGCAAGCGCAAACGCAAAGCTGCAAACAAGTAAGATTAGCGCAGAAGAGCACCTGTCTCAAAAAAATCACAGACTTTTAAATGTAATTAACCTGGAATGTAAGCAGCAACATTCTAGCTGGTTGGAAGAAAAAAAAGATATTCGCAATATATAACACAGAGCAGAAGAACAGACACAAAGTAGTAATAATTAAATAGGTACTCACCAAGCCCCGGGACCTCCACTCCCAGCAGGTCCAGCAGGTCCTGCTCACGGTCCAAGATGTCGGACCACCGGTGCGTCAGCTGCGCCTGGGTGCGCCGAACACCAGAGAAGCGTGACACTGCCCGGCGCACCTTCCCCCACCGCTGCCGACGCTCCCGGAGGCCGTACCCGGACCCAGGCCTGCCACCTGCTGCCAGGGTTTAGGGAGGTGGCGCTGCACAAAGAAAATTAGTGCAGCCAACTCCACCTCCCCAAACAAGGCCCGTGCCTGCACCCCTTGTGGGCGCCGCCTTCCGCAAGGAAGGCGGTCGCGGCTCTGGCTGCGCCGGCGAACAGCCCTACCCTTGGACATGGTTCTGGGGACGGGGCGGGAAAGAAAAGGTAAAATAAATAAAGGAGTAAAGGAAATAAATAGCAGGCAATAGAAAGAGAAAAAGTAGCTAAAAAACAAAAAAAAAGTAGACAAAAACAAAAAATATAGAGGCAGGAAAATAGTTAGAGAAATAATAAGTAATAAAGATCCAAAAAAAGTGGCAATAAACAAAGGATTGAAAAGATTTTGGGAGGATTCAAAATCAGGCCCCAGAACCATGCAATAGAGTGAAAAACAAGATGGCCGCGCCCATTGCGACAATGTGCGCAAGTTCGCGCGATATTTTCTCCCGAGCAAGCAAAAAGCAACGCGATCAAGTAAAAGCGGTCGCGAACAGGAAATATCGACCGCGAACGGGCGCGAACATGCATTGCGCGACCCGGAACAGGAAGTAAGCATCGCGAGAGTGCGGGACAAGTGAAAACCAGATGGCCACACCCGTGAGCAACCGCATGGGTAAGTTGGCGACCCGCGATCACGCAAAAATTACCGCGAACAAGCGGGAAAAAAACTTCCGCGTCTTCGCGATATTTTTGGCGTGTTTGCGGAGATTTTCAGCATTTTCGCGATAGTTTGCGACAGTTAATTTCGCAAATTCCGCCCACCCCTACTCGTAATGGCATTACTGCACTTAAAATATCTAAAAATTGGCTTAGACACTATAGGGGTGTACCATCACCATTGGGATAGTGGACCCAGCTGAAGGGATGGTTGATCTATGCCAGGGCAGTGGGTTGTAGGCATGGCACACAGGGAGGTGTGCCATGTCGACTCTTCACTTCGTTCTGCACCAAAACATGCAGCCTACAAAGGCAGTGTGTGAGTGTAAAGGTACAGGGCCTCTAAGGGTGGCACAATAAGTGCTGCAGCCCTTGGAGGCCTTCCCTGGTCACAGTGCCCTGGGTGCCTGTGGTACCATTGACCAGGGACTGACTAGTGGCCAGAGAGTGCCAATTGGGTTTGATCTTAAATGCAGTTTTAGGGAAAGAACATGGGCCCTGGGTACCTGATTAGCAGGAGCCCAAGGCACGCTCAGTCAAAGTACATCAGCAATTCAGCAAAAAGTGGGGGCAACTATGCAGAAAGAGTGCACTTTCTCACAACATCAAATATGGTGCATTCCTGTCCTTTACCCCAGCGCTGGCCCTGTTTCGGCAGCCCATCTCCAATGCTGGCACCGTTGCACCATGATGCAGGGGGGCCTGTATTATAGCCAGGTTTGTCTTAGTGTAGGAAGGAGCAGCTTCCTGCACAAAAACAATCCTGAGAGGCGTTTTTTTCTTTCTATGTGTGCTGCAAAATGCAGCACACATGGAAAGAGAAATAAATGAGAAGAAAAAAAAGTATTTCTTTAAACCGGGCATATTTAGCTCTGGCTGGATACCGCTTTAGCTGTGTAGCAGAGCTTGTGTCACGAAGAAAAAATACATAGAATGGGCACATAATCCTCCAGTTTTATCCCCAACTGTATGGGGGCAGACTCCCAGCTGGGTAACAATGCACATTAGGGATTTGTTCTGAGATCACCAGGATGTTCACTCCATTAATTATCACCCACAAAGAGAGGGAAAACATCAAGCCCTGATAGGATCTTTGGAGCAGGGGCAGGTCAAGGCCCTGGGGATGTTCAAAGGTCCCACACAGCAGGCACCCATTGCCCCCTTCACTGCAGCTAAGGGTCCTGGAGATAGCCTGGCTGGACCTCCATGACCATTGATAAGTCCAGCAGCAGCACAGTGGTGAATCCTGTTTCATCAACATGCACCCCTCTTCCTGTAGATGTCAATCATTGTCATCTTGTGTCCTAGAGTTAGTTCTGTCATGCACATGTAATTAGGTCTGGGTGTAATACATTATGTGAAAGAAATGCCTAATTAGTTGTCATGTGAATCTGCCAAATTAAAATATTCTTTCAAGCTTCAAATAGCAAACAAGCCCATACACATGGGGACGGTGATGCAATCAATCAATCAGGGGTTTGTAAAGCGCACTACAAACCCGAAAGGGTCTCAAGGCGCTGAGGGGGGGGGGGCGCAGCTCCTGGCTGGTATACAGTGATTCTCCAAAGAGCAATGTCTTAAGTCCCTTGAAGAACCTCGAGAGTGTTGGTGTCTGTGGGAGTCCGAGAGGAAGGGTATTCCATGCCCTGGCCGCAAGGAGGGAAAATGAGCGTCCTCCTGCTCTGGTTTTCTTGACCCGAGGTACCGTCAGCAGAGAGAACTGGGCTGAGCGGAGAGATCTTTGGGGGCATGGAACGAGAGGCGGTGGTTCATCTAAGCGGGTCTGATGTTGTGAAGGGCTTTGAGAGCGTGGGTGAGAACCTTGAAAGTGATTCTCTTCACAACGGGGACCCAGTGTAGGGTCCTTAGGTGTTGGCTGATGTGGCAGTGGCGCAGTAGGCTGAAGACTAGTCTAGCGGCGGTGTTCTGGATGTTCTAAAGTTTGCGGGTGAGGTTCTTGTTGATCTCGGGGTAGAGTGCATTGCTGTAGTCTAGTCAGCTACTGATGAGGGCGTGGGTGACGGTTTTACAGTGTTTGAAGGGAATCCAGTTGAATATCTTAAGGACTAGGCGGAGGGTGTGGTAGCAGAAAGAGGGGACATCGTTGATTTGGTGGTCCATTTTGAGTTCGGAGTCCAGGATGATTCTGAGGTTGCATTCGTGGTCAGTGCGGGAGGGGGGTCCCGAGGGTAGGGGGCCAACAGGTGTCGTTCCAGGCTTTGTTGTGTGGGCCCATGATGAGCACTTCTGTTTTATCCGTGTTGAGATGTAGTCAGCTGTTCTTCATGCACCTGGCGACTGCTTCCAATCCTTCTTGGAAGTTGTGTCTGGAGATGTTGGGTTCGTTGGATAGGGAGAAGATGAGTTGGTTGTTGCCCGAGTACTATACGATGTTGAGTCCGTGTGATCTGACGATGGATGCTAGTGGGGTCATGTAGATGTTGAACAGGGTGGGGCTGATGGAGTATCCTTGGGGGACTCCATAGGTGGTCTTTCAGGAACAGTTAGCCTCATCCAGATGTAAGTTACTCCTTAAAATAGTCTTCTGACAGTATCTTGTACAAATTTCACATGTGCCTGGTTTTCGTGAAGTTCGTGCAGTTCGTCCGGCCGCCATACCGCCACACTGCTCAGCGAGGAGCAGGTATGAGGCTGCAAAGGAAGCGAGGGGAGAGACACCTGCCTCCACCGGGGAAATATCCACTGACACCGCCTCAGTTAAGAGCTAGCAGCGCCCTGATTTTTCCCCGATTTTGCCGTTATACACTATAAGGCCGGCCAGCCGCCGATACTGACAACCTGCTGCAGCCACGAGTCTACGTAACTGAGCAGGAGGGCGTTTGGAGGGTGCTGCCGGAGGCCAGTTCGTTTATTTCAGCTCCCTGGCGAGCGCGGCTGCCATTAGGAGGCAGTCGGTAAGTGAGAGCCCTTGGGGAACCGCGGAGGTGACCCGACTAGGTCGGTGATAGCTTGGGGTTCCGCCCTGTGAGCCCCGCTCGGCGTTTCCAATCTCAGACAACCTACAGGCTCACAGCCCGCCGTAATCACTGTCCAACTACTGTAAATAGTCTGCTTACACAAACTTTTAACCCACTCAGGGAACATACGTTGTTCATATATGTTTCAGGAACATACCAAGAAGACCGCTGGTACGTGCTTTGGACTCCTTCGGGGCTTCAGGCCCATGTTGGGCTTCTTTGATCCTCCAACCCGACAGTTGATAGTCCAGACGACTATCCTGTCTAGATTAGAATAAGCTAATTCTCTCATGCTAGGCGCCAACAAGGCCGAAGTCACTCGCCTTCTGCGAGTACAGAATGCTGCTGCCCGAGTACTTTAAAGGCTCCCCAGAACCAGTTCAGCGTCAGGAGCCTTGCGACGCCTACACTGGCTTCCCATTCCTCAAAGGATCCAATTCAAAGCATTATGCCTGACCTTTAAAACCTTAAAACTGTCCTCCTATGAGATTCTATCTAATCTGCTAGTCCCCTACGTACCTACACGCTAGTTACGCTCGGCTGAGCAATTCCTAGCAATGATTCCCCGAGTGCAGAGCCTCAGAGCGGGGGGGGCGGTCAATCCGGTTTCTTGCCGCAAAACTATGGAACTCCCTCCCTGTACAGATCCGGCGGCTAGACTGCCTGCTGTTATTCTGTAAGGCTATTAAAACCTACCTTTTACCTACGGTCTAGCCCTAGCTTCTTACGGACACTGCCGCAAGCGCCGGGACGCCTCTTCACTGAGGCAGCTGCGCGCTATACAAAACTATCTAACATAACATAACATAACTTTCCTGATGACAGCTCCATTAGCAGGGGCTGCATAGAGAAAAAGCGAACCCCCTAGAGGCTACAGAGAGCAGTGAACTAGCACAGATTTATCTTGTGTTTCTAGAAGGTTAACCCGAGCAGGCAAGGAGCTGGCGCAAAGGGAGGTAAACGTCTAGCAACTGAGATTGTTCATTATTACCATATTCCGCTGAAAACTGCCAAAGGCCACCAGTAAAAATTAAACTAACATACAACTTACAACATACAACAAACAAACAACAAAAGATAACAAAAACCACTAAATAAGAGAAGACGCGCACAGATTGTTGCCGGAGGCTGTTGTTCCAGCTCGGGCACAGCCCACGGGTAATCTGCCGACATCCAAGAACAAGAGAAAAAGAGCAAAATAGCAAAAGTGAAACGAAAAAGTAAGGACATATTTAGTACCCAGCAAAGGAAAAGGCAAAGGCAAGAAGTGGGAAAAAGGCGCATTAAAGGCGTCAGAAATGCGCTCAGTAAAAAATAGAGCTGCCCAGGACCAGGGTCACGGCCAACCACATGGGAAACAGAGACATCCAAAGAGGTTAATGAAAGACTCTCCCAGACAGGAGCAACCACAGGATTCAGTTATACCCCTTGATGTCACAAATGAGAAGAAATCGCCCAGCAAAGTTTCTGCTATGAAAAAAGCAAGGTTGGTCCATAGCAAAAGGAAAGAGGGGTATAAGATAACTGACTTCCTAACCGCTAAAGGGTTAACAAACAAGGGAAGTTCAAACAGTTCGGCACAACAGTCGGAAAACGAGTCCAAAGGTGCACTTTTAACAAAACAGCAGCCTGACCAGGAAAACGGAACAGATTTACAACTAGTAAGTGACGCAGTAGCCAGAAAGGAAGGTCAAAGCCAAGAAGGGTCCACGGATGTCTCAATTCAGAAGTGCGCGGTCAGCAGGCCTATAGTAACAAACTCAGCAAGGAAAATAACAACAGAAGCAGTAATTCACAATCAAATTTTTAATGAAACTCTCTTTTCCTTCGATCTCAGTAACTGGGATAAGCAGGGGCAGAGAGTCAGTCAACTCCAGCAACAGAAGTTATCAAATTCAACTGTCTTGGGAAAAGAACTTGACCACCCACTGTTGGAATTGTCGATAACAACCTCTCCTTCATACAAAAGGAGGATACAAAAGTGCAACAACCAACGGACCTCATCAGTTATAGGAGAGGTCGTGTCAACCACGTCACTCCAAGCAGAAGGGACAGATGTGTACAAGGTAGAAAGCCCTCTAGCATCAGACAAAGGGACACCATCTAGTCCCCGTTCTTTAATAACGAAAAAGTTATGGGACTTTGATATCTCGCATCAGCTAGGGGACCAACAGCTAGAACCAAGCAATCATTTCTCCCCAATTCTATATACTCACTCAACAAACATGGAAGATCAAGCCCCACCCAGCAGTTGGGGCATTCTTTTGTCAACATTGGAGTCAATCTCAACAGCAATTTCTCATCAAGCGGACAAACACCATCTCCAAGTGGATCTACTAAATATAATGGCAACATATATAGTAGGTATCGATAAGAAGCTACAGACACTCAATGACCTGATCACGAGAGGTCAACAGAACAGTTATACGCAGCAACTCAACTGCAAGTGCACAATGACATGTGGAAATCCGCTAATATTAACAACTATCCTGATGGATATATTGACGGAAGTGAGAGCCCAAGCTGCCAGGCCATCTAAAAGAGAAAAAGACTGGGCAGTGGAGGGCTCACCTAGGAAAACAATAGGAGTGTCACAAAAAGATACAAACAACACACAAACAACCCAAACATCCCCTTTGGAAATAACCGTCTCAACAGAAACAAGTGAAAGCAATTCAAAGGAAAAAGATATTAACCCCAACACGGACAGAACCAAGGATAACAAAAAAACAGAAATAGCGGAGGTCAAGCCCGTGCTTTCACAAAAAGAAAAAAAGAGGCAAAGAAAAGCACGGAACAAAGGGAAAGTAGTCCAAAAAAACAAAATATGGCAATTATTCTCACAACATAAGAATGTCAGGTCACCAACATTAAAAAACGAAATAAAAACAGAATCGGAATCTACAACCCCACAAGCTAGTACCCAAGGAACTGATCCCACAGGAAATGAGAGAACAACCAGCTTACTCTCGAAAAGTGATACCGAAAATGGATCGAAGTTAGCAGCAGCAGAAGAAGAGTTAGTATCCAATAGGCAAATCCTCATGGCTCAAAAGTGTTTGGAATCCTCCAATATCCGAAAACAGGGTAACGTTAAATCAGAGGGATATGTCCAAAGGAGATCAGGGAATCGGGTAATTACTAAAGAGGAAGTGAGACTGAGATGTCCCCCCAGGTTGGAAGGCGAGGACACACTACTGACGCAGGAGCAACGTACAAACACGTCAAGGGACAATGAATCAAACAAAATAGCGTTACTCCCAAATTACATTTCGAGAGGTAACTTTGACCCTTTAAATAGAGGCACAATTATAAAACTGGTAAAGGAAGTACCAGAAATAGCCTACATCATTTCTTCCAATTTTTAATCAATTTAATTAAAACCGCATCCGTTTATGAACAAGAGAGAGGTAACAGTAACAACTTGATCTTCACTGGAAATTGCAGATCATATAATGACTCATCAGCAACAGTTTAAGGCTTGGGGTATTGAATTACAAAGGATAGAGGCCCTATGCTACCCTGGTCCGCTTCTCCCTAAAAAGGAAAGAGAGGGATCCCTACTGAGAGGTGCCATCGGTGCAGGAACAAATCAGAAAGCTTTTGAGAATTTAATAATTACACGGCCCCTGATAATTGCCCCACTCGGAGGGAGTATAGAGGAACTTAACACGACTAAACAGGTGACTAAAGAAAATAGGACGGGGTTACCGAAACATCACGCCAACTCGCCATCCTGACGAGATAAAGGCTCACAAGAAAGTCTAAATTTTCTAACATTTGCTCTTGGAACACCCACGGCCTAGAAAATCTTATAGGAAACCCTGGTGTCTTGGAATTCTTGCAAGCTTACGACATCATCTTAGCCCAAGAAACTTGGAGCACAACACCCTACCATATTATAGGCTTTACTGGTCATCACGAACCAGCAATAAAATCAGCAAAATTTGGTCATCCAAAGGGCGGTTTGTCCTCGTATTTTTCAACCAAACTAGGTTGGTCATTAGAAAAACTCCTCATAGGGAGAAATTGGGTACTTGTAACCAAGTTGGAACAGCACAAGAATGGTGGGACTCTAACAATATTAATACTACTTAATGTCTACATTCACCCAAGTGAGGAGACAAAAGACGAGCAAATGAACATGTTGTTTGGAATAATAAAATCAATGCAAAGGATTTATTGTCAGGCGCAGTTCATCATCCCAGGTGACTTCAGCATTAATTTATGTAATACCCCAGGGAACCAGCATAAAAAGAGAAACAACTTCAGACGACAATTTGAAACACTAGGATTGATACATCTAAATGGAAACACAAAAGATGATTCACCAGCAGCCATGATCTTTTTAAGCGGGACCAAAAGTTCAACCATTGACCATATCTTAGTGAGCGAAAATGTAGCGCGACAGACGCAAAAATTCCAAATTGTGACACACATAGAGAGCGATCATATGCCGCAAACACTGCAACTGGAGCACATTACAGCCAGGTTGACAGCAACTAAAGATCTACTCTCCACGCCACGTGCTTGTAATTTAAAAAGATTGAAATGGCGAGGAACAGGGATTGAGAAGGTAATGGCTGAAGTATATCTCTAAGCGGGAACGAGAGAAGGAAGTTCAGAGGAAACCGGAAGTTTAGAGTCACCACAAGCCGGGTAGGGCGAAAAAATTAAGAGCGTGGGAAAATCTAACGGGAGCCCTAATGGAAAGCTTCGCGGACAAGAGGCAAAATTTATGTATCACAGGAAGCTCAACCAGACAAGCAGTCACCATGCCTGGTTCAGTCAGGAACTACGTAAGCAGAAAAGCCTGATAGTGCGCAAAATAAGATCGATCTCAAACCAGTTAAAACTGGGGGAAAAACCTGACAGAAGTGAGCTTAAAAAATTAAGATCACAATATAAGAAAAACTGTTGAGCAGCTAAAACTAGACACAGCGTTACAATATGGAATAAACTTCTTCTGGCAAGCAAACAACAGAACGGAAAACATTCCTGGTATCAGATAAATTCACTGACACTTGGGAAAAATAGAAATCAAAACGCAGGGATAAATGAGGAGACATGGGTAGCTCACATAATGAGTATGTATAAAGAACCAAAGCTCAAATCAACTCCAGTAAGTCAAATAGCAAAAAAGGACAGCAGGAGGAGTGCAGCGCAAAAAACGCAGACACCCCTTGTGGTCATCAATTTGAATAATAAACACATTGCTCCACAATGTAAAAACTCCGACAAATTAAAGGAAGTAAATCAATTAACAAAAATCATAAAGCAATTAAACACAGAGGGTGCACCAGGCCCAAATGGAATCCCAAATGCCCTTTTCAAGGGAGAAGCATCATATTGGGGCCATTATTTTACTCCACTCTTCAACGAGCTGTTCATGGCAAATGAAATTCCAGAATCATGGAGGGGAAGCATCATCCAGCCAATTTTTAAAGGGGGAAATTCAACAAAGCCGATAAACTATAGATCAATCGCTTTAATTGATGTTGAAGCTAAGTTATATGCGAGTTGCTTGCTGACCCAATTGGAAAAATGGTCAGATGATTACAACTGAATCCCAAGGTCGCAAATAGGGTTCCGGGCCGGAGCAGGCACCCTAACAAACCTAACGGCATTAACATTGTTAGCCAAAAAAGCCAAATTTAAGAACACCAGCTTGTTTGCCTGTTTCGTGGACCTCAAGCAAGCTTTTGACAGAGTGCCCCGTAAACGACTATGGGAAAAACTGGACAGCTGGGGCATCCCTACAAAGTTATTAAATGCCATCAGAGAACTATATACCTGCACATGGAGTCGGGTAAAATTAAGGGACGGCCGGTGGATAACAAAGAAAATGGACACCCAAAATGGTCTGAAACAGGGGTGCGTGCTAGCTCCAACTCTTTTCAATCTGTATATATCTGATCTTGAAGAGGCTCTCCTGGAAATCAAGTCATCCCCCATCGTTAGTTAACGAGGAAATCAGGTGCCTTCAGTACGCCGATGATCTAGCGCTACTAAGTCAAACTCCAATCGGCTTACAACAAGGAATGAGTGCCTTAGCCAAATATTTGACAACTCAAGGGCTAGAATTGAATTGATTAAAAATAGAGGTTGTAAGGCTAATGGATGCCAAATACAAGAAATGTATATGGCAGATAGAGGGAAAAAAAGTCGAGGCAGTCGCCTCCTACAAATATATCGGATTCAAGGTAGAACAAAAAGTGAGCTATAAATCACAGCTCACCCTATGAGGCTAAAAACTCAAAACCTGATATACGGTTTTAACGTATTAACGTATTATAAAATAAATTAAGCTGTCCATCATACGGTCATGCATGCACAGTTAATGCCACCAGTAACCTATGGCACTGAAATAATGAAAGGATGTGAAATCCCTACCTTGAACAAAATACAAACAAAAGTCTACAAAAAAGTTTTCCATATCCAACAAAGTGCATCGCCAGCCCAGGTGCGGCTAGAGTTTGGCCTGCTAAATCAGGTTTTTCGGTGCAAAGGCGCGTTTATCAAATTATGTTGGAGGTTGCGTGCTTCTGAAAGCGGGACCATAGACCAACCATGCTGGAAAGAAATAGACAGACAAAAAGAAAAGAAAACGCAAGGATCCTGGGGTAGTTATTTAAAGCAGGTGATAGAGGAGCTATCTGCCCAAGACATTTGGAACCTCAGCATAGGGAAGAAGGCCTTCAATAAACTAATCAACTCTACAATAAAACTTTTGTCTCACCCAACGGATGAGAATACCTTACTTCAAAGACTGCATGCCTGGACGGTGATCAGCTCATATGGGATAAGGAAGCCTCAAGAATATTTATCATCCTATTTCTCACTTACCCTAAAACATCAATTTATGAGACTGCGTCTTGGCATGTGGGAAACAAAAGATCTTATCCCCTTATGGAAGGATCAAAGGGAAAATCGAGACTGCAGATTATGCGGATACAAACATGAATCTATTCAACACATTTTTTGCGTATGCCCAAAGTTATTAAGAGAACGAAAGTCACTATTAAAAGTACTACTGAACAGTATGAATATACGAACGTGTGGAGAAGCAGTAATCACCTGGCTCGGCGGGTCCTCAATCACCCTAGTATGCAGGGGGGTAAAACTTTTAAATTTGTATTTAATGGAAATTGGCTGAAACTCTGTGGTGATCGAAATAGATTTTTAAAACTATTGGACAACCATAACAATTCCGAAAAGCAAAACGTTGACTTATATATGGGCTGTTATAAAGACATGGACTTTCCAAATCTCGATTTTAAACGAATTTTTAAATAATTGTTGCACAGAAATAGTTTGTAGATTAACTGTGTAAAAATTCCACCAACGATTTCATCTGTTTATACAAGTATGTAGTTGTACTATTTAAAAATAGTCATTTGGTGTAATGGTTTTTGTTTTTAAAGACCAATCACTTAAAATAAAAAATAAAAAATTGAAATTTCACATGTGAAGTGTAGTAACCTTTTGCAGTGCTTGGCCAGTCATGGAGTCACTTGGCTCAGAGTGTAGTAATCAGCCACTTGCTTCTGGTGTCTGAGGGATTGGCATACTACTCTATCCCAAAATGTGCATCAAGTAAAGGCCAACAGCACTTGACCCTACAACGTAGCTAAGTAGAGTAGCTCAAGGCTTAGCTGGAAGGTGTTATTGGGTTAGAAACTCAAAATCCATCAAGCAACTAGTACATGTCAATAAATAAATGTCCAACCAATGCTTTCTTAAGAAAAGATGTGTTTTTGCTAAATTTGCACACAGCATGTCACCTTACAAGATATAGCAGAGCATTGCATATGAGACTGGGGAGTGCTACATTCCTCACTTTTTATGGCCTATAACCGTGCCCATGCATGCCTAAGGCGTATCGTAGAATGTAGTTACTTCTTCCCCACTGGTACAGACTCCGCTCCTCCCTTCTGGACACTGTTCGGGTTCACGGTACCTTTATCTTGTCTTCGTTGGCCATGGCAGGTAGTTCTTCAGGCTTCCAGAGTGTTATCAGGCAGCGCAGCAACATGTGTTGTGCAGTTTATGGACCTCGGAGCTCAGGAGGCAGAGACCTCAATGCAGCCCAGGACTACAGCGGCGAGTGCGGTGTATGCAGCATCAGTGCAATGTGCTAGATGCTGTGCTGTGTGCTAGATAAGCATTGTAAGCGCCAGCACCAGTCTGGCAAAAAGCCACGGTGCTTGTGGTTTGGCTTGTTGCGAGGCTGCTATCCTCTACGGGCGCAAACCACCCTCCAAACAGCTACGTGCCCAACCCTGATTTAAATAGTGAGAACTTAGTTGTTGTTGCAGAACCATGTCTTGATGTGACTTATGGCCAGAAGACTTGCTTCTCTTCTAGGGACTGTGGACAGCAGTATGACTCCTGGTGGCTTCTTGGTGTTTTCGTCTAGTGTCAGAACTCTGACTAGAGTTCCACAGTGACCTCATCCACAAGTGTAAACTGTCAGGTCACACTGCAGAAAAACACCAAGGGCTCCGGGGCCTCACCCTCACAGAGTGGGCCAGTCCTTCCTTGGTACTGATGGGGACTTCTACAGCTTGTCTCGCCTGGGCCTCTTCTCTTGAGCAGTTCTTTCCTTATGTCAGGACACTTCTAGACAGTGTCCCTCCTGAAGAGTTGGTCAGCCCTCTCCATCACAGTAGAGCTCAGAAAGTATTTTCTGGCAGGTCACATTAAAGTCCTAGATGTCTGGTCCCACTCCTGGCAAGGGAAGTTGGGAGTGGAAACTGTGAAGTTGGAGCACTGGTGTGGAGATCTTGGAATCTGTAGAGAAATCTTGCCACACTGCCTGGGAGTTTCTAGTCCATCTTAATCCCAATGCTGCAGATGCCATTTGTGCACTCTAACTGCCACTTCTGAGTGTGGCACTAGGTGGTTCTACCCTTCTGCTTGTTCCACCAGGACTTCTCTGGCTAAAGTCTTAGTCACCAGGTGTGAGCTGCATGGTAGGGTGGAGCTTGGAGCCTGCTCTCAAGAGAAGCCCAAAGCAAGGGTGTAAAAATGGTAAACTGTCCCACTCAAGTACCTGTTGGCTCATGGGGATGGCCTCTCTAGAGAACAATGGGCCAGGAAGGGACATGGGGATTCTCCATAGTTTTAGATCGTCTTCTTTCTCATTTTCTGAACTCTCTTCAGCCTGACTGACTGCAAAGGATCCTTGGATCGTTCTGAGGGAAGCCCTGCAATTCACATCCAATGCCTTGGCTTTCCTTCAAGCCCTCCATCTTAGGGACCATTTAAACGTAGCAAACACAAAATGGAACTCAGACACAAAATGGAAGCTGCAGCTACATACTGCCTAATGTGACAAACGCTCTCCACACAACCACCTTTCCACACATGCTGAAAGCTACATACACGCAACATGCATGTCCCACTGGAATGAGCAAAGGACCTGGTTGCAGTAGACTGTCACACCAATTTAAATGCAGGAGAACTCAGTAAACAAATCTCCCTGGCAGGACTGGTGAAAAAAACCTTCCCCCGCCACCAGGAAGGGGATTGTTGCCACACAGTTTGTCCACTACAGTTGGTTGACAGACTAGGGGTGGATCCTCCGCCAAGGCAGAGGAGCATCGTCCCACTGCACTTTGAACAGGAAAAATAAAATGATAATAACTTAGTTTTATTTTGCACAGGTTCGTGACTCAGTTAGGGTGGGGTGGGGCTGGTAGCACAGGGTCAGCAGTGGTTGGCACACTCCAAGTGTGCTTGACTGTTTGGCAGGCAGTCTCTGGCTGGCCAAACAGTCATGCGCACTTTGCAGGTTCCCCTCCAGGCTGCATCACACAGCATGGTATGGAACATGGCCAGGCACCCAGTCCCCATCTGAGCACAAATCTACAGCGCTCAGACTAATCAGAAACCTGCACTGCATTGTTGTGATTGGCTTAGAGGAGCCAAGCTATGGGTAGCCTCGGTGCTTCCTGGTTCCGGGAATCATCGGAGAAGCGGAGGAGAGACGTGGCCGGTGGAAGAGGTAAGTGGCGTTTTGTTTTATTGGAGTAGACGGTACTCACACTTGTCAAACAAAAGGGTGAACATGGTGTGCCCCTTTGGACCACAGAGCACCTCTCTAGCCCCTTCGGTGTGTCAGATGGCCAGGGGCCGTCCGACACACCAGTGCTCATGTGCGTCGGACGGAACCCGGCCGTCCTCTCATATGGCACATGGAATCCCTCTGGTGTGGGCACCAGACGGATTCCCTTTCCCCCCCCCAACAGCCTCGGGAGCTGGGGAAGAGCTTCCCCAACTCCTCAGGCTGTCTGCTTTGTTTCCCTGAAATGAGGATTAGCGCGCACCTCGCGCTGACCTCATTTCAGTCAAACTGAAACTGAAATGAGCCAAGAGGCTCATTCCAGTTTTGCTTTCTACGTGCTCATGAGCACGTAGAAAGTCAGGAGAGGTATAGTTGGAAAGGGGATAATCTCCTCTTTCCAATGGTACCCCTCCCTAGTGGATCCCTGCTTGGGGATTGCCCCAGGAGGGCGATCCCCAAGCAAGGATCCACCCACTAGGAACCATGGAGGGGGGAGCGGCCCCTTGGGCAAGGGCCTTTGCTCACCTCATAATAATTTTGGTAAATTAAGTCCTTCTGCCTTGGGGCGGGGGAAGATGGGGGCTGGAGCCCCCAATCGTCCCCCCGGGGGGGGCAGAAAACCCACTAGTTACCAGGGATTTTTTTCTAATTTAAATTAGGGGTGGGGGCAGCCCAATATGGGCATGTCAATGCCCTCACCCCTGCTGGAAAATTACAGTATTTCTGCCCCTCCTGGAGGGCAGGTGGGGGCAGAAGCCCCTAATATGCCCCTCGGGGGGCAGAAAGCCCACTAGAAACCAGGGACTGGGGGTAGGGGCTGCCCAATACGGGCATGCCAATGCCCCAACCCCCTGCAAAATTACAGCCTTTCTACCCCCCGGTCCAGTGATGGAAAGTTCAGGAATCTGCGCAGATCCACAAACTTCCACAAC
Organism: Triturus cristatus; assembly: GCF_964204655.1. Taxonomy (NCBI): domain Eukaryota; kingdom Metazoa; phylum Chordata; class Amphibia; order Caudata; family Salamandridae; genus Triturus; species Triturus cristatus. The sequence continues at coordinate 40,362,278 of NC_140583.1, read as the reverse complement.
TTCCACCAACCCCGCATTCCCCAAAGTCTCCCGATAAAAATGGTACCTCACTTGTTTGGGCAGGCTTACTACCCGTGACATGAAACGGCCCAAAACGCAACATGGACACACCTCATTTTTACAGTGAAAACTGACCCTTTTTTTGCAAAGTGCCTAGCTGTAGATTTTGAACCCTAGCTCTGCCGGCACCTAGGGAATCCTAGCAAACCTATACATTTGTTAACACACCCAGGGGAATCCAGAATGGGGTGATTTGTCTGGCTCTCACCAGACTCAGTTACCCAGAATACCTTGCAAACCTCAAGCATTTCTGTGATGGAAAGTTCTGGAATCTGCATGGATCCACAAAATTCCACCCACCCCGCATTCTCCAAGGTCTCACAATAAAAATGGCACCTCACTTGTGTGGGTGGGTCAAGTACCCGCGACAGGCAAGGGCCCAAAACGTATTGAGGAGACATCTGGGGGACCTACCAAACCCACACATTTCTGGAAACTAGAGACCCGGGGGAGTCCAGGGAGGTATGGCTTGCATGGATCCTCCTATGTTTCCGTACTCAGAATCCCCTGCAAACCTCAAATTTGGCTAAAAAAAGCAACTGTTTCTCAAATTTCTGTGTGGGAAAGTTGTAGGATCACCGGGCTGACACAAATGGCCTACCACTCAGCCTTACCCCAGGTATCCCAATAGAAATGGTACCTCACTCTCGTGAGTGGGTCAAGTACCCGCGACAGGCAAGGGCGCAAAACGTATTGTGAAGACATCAAAATTACCTACCACAAAATGATCTTCTTTTGCAAGGGGGGTCACATGCGTTTTTGGTCCCGGGCTTGGCAGCCATCTAGGGAAACCTACCAAACCCACTCATTTCTGAAAACTAAAGACCCGGTGGAGTCCAGGGAGATATGGCTTGCATGGATCCCCCAATATTTCCCTACCCAGAATCCCCTGCAAACCTCAAAATTTGATCAAAAAATTGAAAAAATTTCTCAAATTTCTGTGTGGGAAAGTTGTAGGATCACTGGGCTGACACATATTTCCTACCACCCAGCATTCCCCCAGGTCTTCCGATAAAAATGGTACTTCACTCGTGTGGGTGGTTCAAGTACCCACGACAGGCAAGGGCCCAAAATGTATTGTGGAGACTTCAAAATTACCTATCATAAAACGACCTGGTTTTGCGGGGGTCACCTTGGTTTTTGGCCCCGGGCTCGCGGCCATCTAGGGAAACCTACCAAACCCACTCATTTCTGAAAACTAGAGACCCGGGGGAGTCCAGGGAGACATAGCTTGCATGGATCCCCCAATGTTTCCCTACCCCGAATCCCCTGCAAACCTCAAATTTTGATGAAAAAATCAAATGTTTCTAAAATTTCTGTGTGGGAAAGTTGTAAGATTACCGGGCTGACATATTTCCTACAACCCAGCGTTTCCCCAGGTCTCCCGATAAAAATGGTACCTCCTCGTGTGGGTGGGTCAAGTACCCGCGACAGGCAAGGGCCCAAAATGTATTGTGGAGACTTCAAAAGTACCTATCATAAAATAACCTGGTTTTGCAGGGGGGCACCTGGGTTTTTGGCCCCGGGCTCGCGGCCATCTAGGGAAACATACCAAACCCACACATTTCTGAACAGTAGACACCCTGGGGAGTCCAGTGAGGTATGGCTTGTGTGGATCCCCCAACGTTTCCCTACCCAGAACCCCCTGCAAACCTCAAATTTAGCTGAATAAAACACTTTTCCCATACATTTTTGCGTGGGATCACCGTGCCGGCACAAATGTCCTACCACCCAGCGTTCCCAATGTTCTCCCAAGTAAAATGATACTTCACTTGTGTGGGTGGGCCAAAGGCCTGTGACTGGGAATAGCCAAAAACATAGGGATTAAAGGTATAGCACCGCAAATTCAAAGCGCTAAATTTTAAAAAAAATAAGTTTTTAGCAGATTCTGCACTGGACAGCCACACAAGTGAGGTATAATTTTACTCGGGAGACCAAGGGGAACGCATTGGTAGGACATTTGTGCTGGTACAGTGAACTAACCCAAAAACAAAAAAAGGCTTAGCACATGGGGGGAAAAGGCATAGCAGCAAAAGGGCTATTTCCCATTTGGTGTTTCCAATAATACCTCCAGTGCACAAATGTGTGATAATCTTGTGTGCTAAGATGGGGGCCACAATGTTTTGCTTGCTATAGGAAACACAAGGCAGGGCCGCACACTCTCCAGAGCCATGCAGGGGACTCATGTGAAGTGTGCCCATTCTTTAATACATCATGTGAGACACTGATGAAACACTTGTTGAACATAATAGATATTTCACTTAGAGGATGCTGAATTCAAATGAGTCCTGAAAATGTCTAACGCAAATGTCGAACACCTTTACTTGTCATATGTTAATTGTACCACCCTCTACGGTTCCATCACGAGAACCTCTGAGTTAGAATTACATTATGTGCTCCAACATTAAATTATGTGAGCCATGACTTCAGTAAGTGGAGTCATCCCATTTGTAGGCTCTATCCATGCACTTTGTGACCTATGTGTAATGAGTGTTGAAACAACATGTTAACAACCAAAATTTTGGATGTCCATCAGAACAACGCCACTTCTATGTGAGCATACAATGTTTACATTCTCACAACACTAGCCACAGTAAATCTCACTCTTTAATCTGGACCAAATTGTATGCATATCACAGTGCAGTTATATGGAAAACATTTTGTAGCGATCTAGTCTTTGGCTGCTACCTAGAGCTGAGACCCCCAACCCGGAACCCCATGCACACATTGTATCATTCTGGCCAGGTGCGGCCAGAAGGCTTAAATAAACAGGCCGGAGTCGCTTGGGACTTCTGGCCCACACTAGCCAAGCAACAGAGTGTGTGTCTAATAACTGAAGAACCCGAGTAAGAGTTACTCACAGTCCCCACACTGGCGTCGAGGGTAGGATCCAAAGGCCCCACCGCTTCCTTCTGTCAACAGGAACCATCCGATACAGCCAGCCAGAGCGATCTGCAGAGAAGATCGAGGGTGATCAGCGTAGCGAGAAAACTGGAGATCAGCGAAGCGGTAAAGCAGAAAGTAAGTCACCGGCCGGTGGCTAGAGGTACCGCTACACCCGTCGACGGTTTATACAAAGGGCCCCACGCTGAGCGGAGATGCGCTAGTGCTCCCGGTGACATCCCGGTTTGAGCCCGCGCTGCAATCCGTGGAGCTCGCACACGTGACCACAGGAAAGGCCAATCAAGTAAATTCCAGGCCACGCTGCATCTGAAGAGGCGCGCATGCGCAGACAGAGACCCGGCCAGAACAGAGAACCCTCAGGCTGCAATTAACTAAACGTGTGGCAGCGTCTGGCTGATTTGGAGCGCGCGCACGGCAAGTAAACAAGCACTGGCAAAATCCACCAAAGGAAGAAGAAACACGCATTGGCCAATATTCAAGCACTGGCAAAATCCACCCAAAAAAAACCAAGCACTGGCAAAATCCACTAGCGCACGGCACACGAAGGGACACATACACAGAGTCCCTTAAGAAGCAAGAAGGCCGGTACGCCGCGCTCCGCCATGACAGATCAAGACGCAGCAGGGGCAGCTCCGCAGCCAGTGGCCCCTGCAGCTCCGACAGCGCACGTGCACTCCCAAGTTAGTGAGTTGCCACCCTTCAGTGAACTGATCGACCCTGCTACTGCGTCCCTGAGGTGGACCGTGTGGGTCGGCCGCCTAGCCAATTATTTTGTCACCACCAGAGAGACAGATGGCGCCGTCAAGAGGTCGCTGTTGTTACACTTTGCAGGGGACAACATTTATCAGATATTCGCGCACCTACCGAACACAGGGCCCCCCACAGACTATGACACGGCAGTGAGGGCACTCAACGCCCATTTTGACCGCCAGCTCAACCCCGATTACGAACGTTTTAAATTGAGGCAAGCTCGTCAAAGGGAGGGCGAGTCCATGGACGCCTTCCATGCATGCCTGAGTGAGCTGGCCAGCACATGCACTGAAGATGACCCTGCCAAAGACGTACGGGCACAGCTCATCCAGGGGTGCCGAAACAAAACCTTGAGGACACTCATCCTCCGACAACCCCGGGTCTCCCTAGAAGACAAGCTTGTCCTGGCGCGACCGCACGACCTGTCCGAAGTTAGAGCTACTGCAATGGAAGCGGCGATACAACTGATCAAGCCATGACAGTTAAGACAGACCGGGTAGACACGGCCCGCACACCAGCTCGCGGCAACCGAGGTCGGTAGCCCACCAGAAGACCGCGCCAGATACTGTGGCCGGGAAGAGCACGCTCCAAACGACTGTCCAGCGAAGGTCAAAACCTGCTCGAAGTGTCGAATCCCCAACCATTTTTCCAGCATATGCCAAGGAGGAATGCGGAGCAGAGGAATCCCGGGACGACGGCCACCAACCAAAGGGGTGAGACACCTCTCGCTAGATGAACCTGACATGTCTCGAACGCCGAAGACGCCTACCCAGTATAGGTCATACCTCGAGGACCCGTCCACTGAAGAAGAAGAAGAGTGCTTTCTCATATCATTCGCGAGTGACCTCAAGTGGAGGCGGCGTCCTCAGCCAACATGCACCATTGAGATCGCAGGGTCCCCCGTCACAGCCCTCATTGACACTGGAGCGTCCGTAAATGTCATGGGAAGCCAACACTACAAAAAACTGAACCCGAAACCAGTGCTCACGCCGTCCAAAGTACGAATCCTCACATATGGCAGTCAAACGCCACTACCCCTAAAAGGAAAAATGAAGTCGGAGAGCCACGAAGTGACAACAACATTTCATGTAGTCGATAGAGAAGCAGACATTCTCGTGGGAAGTCACACCGCTGAAGACCTAAGCCTGGTGACGTTTGTGAACGCGTTGAAGACGCTACAATCAGAGGACATTCTAGAAATATTCCCACAACTGTTCAAAGGACTGGGAAGCATGAAGCAACCTCCTGTACGATTACACATCGACACGTCAGTAAAGCTCGTGGCCCTACAGCACCGAAGAATCCCGTTTCACCTGAGACCGCTAGTTGAGCAAGAACTACAGAAACTGGAACAGCAAGGAGTAATAGAGAAAGTAACTGGACCAACCCCCTGGGTATCCCCCATGGTTATAGCAGAGAAACCGAAACAGCCCGGACAGATCAGACTCTGTATAGACATGCGAATGCCCAACCAGGCGATACGAAGAGAAAGATACCTGACGCCAACGGTAGATGATATCCTAGCTGACCTGAATGGGTCCAGGTGGTTCTCCAAGCTGGACCTCAAGGCAGGATGCCACCAGTTGAGGTTAGCAGAGGAAAGAAGGTATATCACCACTTTCTCGACACACCTGGGACTCAGGCGCTACAAGAGGCTAAACTTTGGAATATCGTCAGCCGCCGAGATATTCCAGAATGCAGTGCGAGAAATCTTGTCCGGACTTCAAGGAGTATTAAACGTCAGCGATGATATCCTGATACATTCGGCAACACTTGAGGACCATCACCGCCAACTCTGTGCCACCCTCCGGAGCCTCACAGAGCACGGGGTGACCCTCCACAAGGAGATGTGCCAGTTCTTTAAGAAATCTATCGAATTTTTCGGATATGTTTTCAGCCAGGTGGGTGTGAAGGTGGATCCCCAAAAATCACAGGCAATCCAACTAGCCCCAGCTCCCACAACAGCGTCAGAAGCCTGGAGCTTCCTAGGTATGGCAACATACTGTGGGAGGTTCATACCCAACCTCACGACCATCGCGGAGCCATTGCAAAACCTGACGAAGAAAGACGCCAGGTGGAAGTGGGGCCCAGAAGAGAAAGAAGCCTTTCACAGGGTGAAGTCGGCTTTGTTGGAAAAGATGACCATGGCCTACTTCGACACAAAACGACCAACGGAATTGATAGCAGATGCCAGTCCCATGGGGCAGGGAGCCCTACTGACACAGGAAACGGAGCCCGGAACGTGGGTCCCGCTAGCTTTCGCAAGCAAGTCACTAACCGCAACGGAGTCGAGGTATTCACAAATTGAACGAGTTGCACTTGCCATCAAGTGGGCCTGCAATCACTTTCATCTCTATATCAGTGGGCACCCATTCCGTGTGGTAACAGACCATCAACCACTTCTCCCGCTATTCAAGGGGACCGCACATCATCCGCCACCCAGAATCGAGAGATCGGCTATCCAACTCCAGCACTACCAATTAGAATTGGTCTATAGGCCAGGTGCCAAGAACCCAGCTGACTTTGTATCACACCATCCAGCCGCCATCACAGAAGAGACCTCCGATCAAGAGAGGCAGACTGAAGATTTTGTCAACATGGTCGCTCAGTGGGCCTGTCCAAAAGCCCTCACTATCTCGGAAATTGAAGCTCATACACGGACTGACATGGCTCTAGGAAAGGTGTTAGATGCACTACAGAAAGGCTTGTGGGCCGGTTCCTCCACGACATTAGCGGATGGAATGAGGGAGACCGGTCCCACCAGGGGAAAGTATGGAGAATCCATGAAGAACTGAGCTCCACAGCAAGTGGTGTAGTCTTGAGAGGCTCACGCATCGTCATACCCCTGAACCTCTAAGAATGGGTGACTGCCCTGGCACATGAGGGCCACCACGGAACGAGAAGAATGAAAACCAGGATGAGGGAGAAGATATGGTTCCCTAGTCTAGAAGTGGTCGTAGATGACTTTGTGCGTGGGTGCCGAGCGTGTTAACTCACTGGCAGCCCGGAGGCGGCAGCTCCGATGATAACCGAAGACCCTGCATCATCACCCTGGTCGTGGGTCAGTCATGACTTTGGGAGTTTTTGGGACGGACGGGTGACTGCCGTCCAGATTGATGGCTACACAAAGTACCCAGTCGTGGAGGTGCTGCCGTCCACTGCGTTCAACCACCTGCTACCAATGCTGGAGAAGACCTTTGCACTGTTTGGGTTGCCACACGTAATGGACAATGGGCCCCCGTTCCAAGGGAACGAGTTCAAGGAATTCCTATCACGACTAGGAGTAAGGGGAAAAACAACAGGAGTATAACCCATAAACCTAGTTGAGATCTGGGTAGGTAGATTACAAATATGCAACAATATCTCAACCGGAATCATTGAAAATAATTAGGCTTGTATGTGCAATACATTACAATAGAAGAACAAAGGTGAGAGACTCCAAATTATTTGCTGAATGTGCTCTTAGGCATCATATATTAAGAAGATTGGAATATACATAACAGTTATGACAGCACTGTTAAGCATGTATGCAGTGGCAACCCAAAGGAAGTGCACATTGTGCTTGTGATAAAAAGTGATGGCGCAAGTGACAACGTGAGAAAAATACAGCGCAGGGCGCAAGGTGAAGAGTAAAATACAAAATATACAGAATTATTGGTTCACATCATGATTATTTCGTAAAGATAGGCTATGATTTTCAGCGATTCCGAGAACCAAAGTACGGTGTGCGCCAAAAGATTTTGGCTGATGTGGGAGGGTCGAGACGGCGTTTCAATCCTTTCAAGTTAGGATCATCATCAGGACCGGGTAGCCAATTGATGAGTGCTGTGTGTACAAAGGTAAGTATCAGAGCGGCAGGGGACGGTGGAATCATAGGGCGGAAAGGTAGACGTAAGAACAGCCTACCTGTGGCACGAAGAGATCAGTGCACGCGTGAAGAAGGGCCGATTTAGGATGCCAGGAAGGCGTCGCAGGACGTCAGCTGTGTAGGGCTGATCGTACGAGTGAAATCTGTAAATAGATGTAGGGCGCGATAAGAGTGAGGACAGTCGGAAGGAAAAGAGAAAGACGATGACAAGAGGGGCAGCGTTGTCGGAAACTCACCAACCAGTGGAGGAGAGGTTGTTTGGAAATTGAATATTCGCTTCAGGGTCGGAGCCCCGATCTGCTGCATAGGAACCGAGAGGAGTCCTGTAGGGAGAGGAGAAGGGAGCGGTTAGGAATCCGCGACACGCTGGTGGTTATAATCAAGGGATTCTGATAATGAAGTGAGCAGGGCTTACCTCGGTAGGGCGTTCAGAGCGAGGGAATGAATCCAAGAAAATCCGGGGAACGAGTATCGTCGGGCCGCCACGGATGTGTGCGGGTTTCAGCCGGTGTCTCGGGGATGAACGTAGGACGCTATGTTATGAGGAATCAGTCTAGCGGGTGCAAGGCGCAATGACGTGAAGGGAGCTGATAGGTGCCTGGGGTGGAGGGAGGGGCGTAGTTATGGACGCTGGGCTATAGTTACGGCGGTGGAAGGGAAAGGGAAGAGAGGCAATGAGGTGGAACCAGGATCATTCGCAAAAGCGGTCAAGGGCAGCGAGAGGAAAAGAAACGAACAAAGTGGGCCCTCAATCATTGCGGGGGTTACATAAATCAGAAATGTGGTAGAAAAAGTGTGATACACATGTAGATAAGGCATTGAAACAGTATAGCCATGCAATACATTAGAAGAAAAAATTAGGTATCACGACATCTTGTTTATAAGACCCAATGTAACTTGATGGTACATGTGACAGTTGTATCTGGTATAGAAACACAGGAGAGGGGGAGGAAAAGGGGGGCAGCAAGGAGTGGTTCAGGGGGAGTAAGGGAAGGTGAGGGTGGAAAAGACAATTGAATTGTCAGAAGACAACAAATGAAACAATGTAGGCCAACAGGCATTGCGGAGGTCACATAAATCGGAGAAAGTGTGATATACATGTAGATACAGCATAAAAACAGTAGAGGCACGCAATACATATGAAGCAATTAGGTGTCACGACAACTTGTTTTAAGGAACCAATATAACTTATTTGCACATGTGACAGTGGTAACTGGTATAGAAACCTGGCATTTAGAGAGGGTAGTCATAGAATGGAAAAGACAATTGAATTGTCAGAAGACAACAAATGAAATAATGCGGGCCGTCAGGCATTGTGGAGGTTAAATAAATCGGGGAAAGTGTGATGCACATGTAGACACGGCATTAAAAACAATGCGCAATACATAGGAAGCAATTGGGTGACATGACAACTTGTTGTAAAGAAACAACGGAACTTATATGTACATGTGACAGTGGTAACTGGTACAGAAACCTGGCATTTGAAGGAGGTAGTCACAGATGGCATGGTAGAAAGGACTATCAGGCATGCAATTGGATGGTACTATTCCATTCATCAATAGTGTTCGGGCCTTGGTTAACCGAATTGCAGCGTGTAATCCATTTACACTTGTTTTTGTTGAGTAAAGATTGTAGGTTGCCACCTCTGAGTGGAAGTCGAGGTTGATCAATCACTTGCCACTTTATGTCAATTTCATTGTGGTTCTTCTCAAGGTAGTGCGCAACCAAAGGGGCTGTCAGAATTTTGCAATGTATCCTGCTTTTATTTTGGATGATTCTTTGTTTGACCATTTGTGTGGTTTGACCGATGTATATGAGGTTGCATGGGCATTGGATGGCGTATATCACATTCTGGGAGCGGCAATTTGTAAATGTATTCAGAGTGTATGATTTGTTGTTGTGTCTGAATTCCTTTGTGTTGAAGGTCAGTATACAGACACTGCATGTTTGGCATTTGTGGTGGCCAATCACGGGCGGTAGGCCCCAGGTGGAAGTAATGGTGTTGGGTTTCGTGGGATTGGTAGGCCAAGTAATGGCATGGACTAAATGGTTTGATAAGTGAATGCCTCTTTGAAAGGAAAAGAGAGGTGGCTCTTGGAAGTATTTGTTGGTTCTTAGTATGGATCAGTTACGTGAGACGATCTTCTTCACTTGGTTGCTGCAGGGACTGAATTTGGTTACGAGTGGGATCCTAGGGTTAGTCCTTTTGGGTTGTGGTGTAAGTAGGATGTCACGGTGGCAATACCACGCTCTTCTGCGTGCACGTGAAATCAATCTTGGTGGATATCCTCTGGCGATTCGTTTTTCGCGTAGGACATCTGATTCCCTAAAGTAGTCCTTGCGCCATTTGCAGTTTCTACGTATGCGTAGAAATTGGCCATATGGTAGACCATCCTTCAATCCACGGGGTGGTAATTGGAGTAGTGTAATAGGGTGTTTCGTTCCGTGGGTTTTCGATAAAGCATGGTGCCAATCTTTCCTTCTTCAGCGTGGATTGTAAGATCCAGAAATGATAAGTCATTGGTTCTGGACTCTGAAGTGAATTTGAGATGAGTTTGAGAGTTGTTCAGCCAGAAGACAAAGGATGATAAAGATTCAGAGGTGCCTTTCCATAATAGAAGGACGTCGTCGATGTAGCGTCGCCAAAGGTAAATTTGTGTCCTAAAAGGATTGGCAGTAGTCAATCTGAGACTTTTCTCCAGCATATGGACGAACAGGATCGCAAAGTTAGGGGCGAAGCAAGCCCCCATGGAAACGCCCTGGATTTGTAGGTAAAATTCATCCTGGTAGAGAAAATAGTTATCTTCCAGTGCAATACGTAGCAGATCCCTGATGAAGTCCGTGGGGATTAAAGTAGGTCTAGGTCTATTATCAATTAGTTCCTTAATGGTCAGGAGACCCTCATCGTGGGGAATGTTTGTGTATAGCGATTCTATATCAAGTCCTGCCATAAGTTCTGTTAGAGTGTCATATGGTCTGTCTTCGATGGTCTTGATAAGGTCCATACTGTCTCTAATGAAAGTGTCTGTTAGTGGAACGAATTCCTTGATGAATGTGTCTATATATTTACCCAGAGGTTCCAGGACAGACCCACAGCCTGAGACAATTGGTCTTCCAGGGGGATTAGTTATATCTTTGTGAACTTTGGGTAACACGTAAATAACAGGTGTTCGGGGGTGTAGGTTATTGAGGAAGGAGAATTCTTTGGGGGAAATGATGTTTCTGGTTTGTTCTTCACCGGTGATGGGTTGGATTTTGTTCCTCAGGTCTGGGAGGGGATCTTTGGTGAGTTTGCGGTAATGGAGGACGTTAGATAGTTGTTTCTTGATCTCAAGGTCATATTTGTCATTGTCCATGACCATGATTCTACCACCCTTATCTGCTGGTTTTATGGTTAAGTCAGTTCTTGCTTTGAGATTGAGTAGGGCCTGTTTCGGCGAATGGCAGATTATAGGGGGCGTATTCTAATTGTTTTTGAACATCTGCGACCTCAATAAGAACTATGCGTTCAAAAGAAAGTATTTCTGGAGGCATGGTACAAGAGGGTGGATAGAAGGTGGAGGGAGGATGGAAGCGTGGTTTGTTGGGGAGGAAGGAATCTGGCTTGTCCGCAAAGAATTGGTGCAGTCTAACTCGTCGGAAGAACTGCAGTAACTGGGTATGAAGTTCAAAGAAATTGCTGCGTTCAGTGGGCACGAAGCTAAGGCCTCTGCTGAGGAGTTTGATTTCATCACTGGAAAGGTTGTGCTTCGAAAGATTGAATATGGGTATCAGATCTGAGTCGATATTGTGGTCAGGAGTGATAGGATTCAAGACTGTGGTGGTGCCACTGTGGGAGTCAGTGGAGGTAACTACTGTTGGGGCCCTACTAGGAGTAAAGCATCACCGCATCACGCCGTAGTGGCCACAAGCTAACGGCGAGGCAGAACGATTCATGCGGACATTGAACAAGATTCTACGTATATCCGTGGCCGAGCAGTCAGACCCAGAGGTCGCTCTTCAGAGGTTCCTGCGGGAATACCCGAGCACTCCACACTGCACAACCCAGAGATCCCCGTGGTCGCTGATGCTATCTGGGCAGAGACGAGACACTATCCCGGTAGCTGAAAAATGGGAACCGGAACCTTACGACCCTACAAGCGCTCAGGCTCGAAGATCGGCAAACAAATAAAAAGCAAGCAGGCGGCGAAGAGCACGTACCCGGCCGATGATGCCAGGGTGTGCCGTCCTAGTGAGAAGCCGTTGCAGCGGAGGCAAATTCTGCTCACCTTATGAACCAGGACTGTGGCTCGTCAAAACAGTCAAAGGAACTGCAGTGACTGCTGAGAAGAACGGAGAGGTCATCACCCGGAACGTCTCATGGTTCAAAAGGGTCCCCACTCCAGAAGGTGAAAGACCAAGGTCTGAGGCGTCCTGCAACGGGGAAGGTGGACGCAAAGACGTGATCCCAAGCGCCACTGATGGCTTGGCCCCGAGTCCAGCGGCACCAGCGGTACCTTTTAACTCCAGACCAGAAGATCTGCCGACTGCCAAAGAGACCACCAGTCCGAGAGGAGGCACCAGTCAGCATCGGTACAACTTGAGACCCAGTCCGAAGCCAAATCAAAGATTTGCTGATAATGTGTGTTGACTTTTCATTTTGTTTTGTCTTGAACTGATTTGGGATGGGATGTAGCGGTCTAGTCTTTGGCTGCTACCTAGAGCTGAGACCCCCAGCCCAGAACCCCATGCACACATTGTATCACCTTGTGGCCAGAAGGCTTAAATAAACGGGCCGGAGTTGCTCGGGACTTCCGGCCCACACTAGCCAAGCACCAGAGTGTGTGTCTAATAACTGAAGCGCCCGAGTAAGAGTTACTCACAGTTCCCACACATTTTAATACAATCCCATACAGCAACACTGGAGACTGTGCATATCACAAAAATGTCGAAATAAAGTTGTACTATGTTGACAAAAAGAGTGTGTATCACAGACCAAACGCTGGGAACTGGAAAGCTTCTTAGAGCAGGAAAACTGGAGACACAGGCCAAAATGTGTGCGTATCACAGAAAATCCTCTTTGTGTTATGTGATTCACAAGAACCGCCGTGTTTCCCAAACAAAGATGGCAGCACGGCTCACGCGTATCTGTCACAGTGTGCGTTGGCGTCACTGACAGGCAAAAGTAAGGAAACCCATCTTGGGCTGAGGCGTGCGCCGTTAGATGTAGCTTATCACCAGTAGGTTCTTCACTGTGGCCAAATTCATTCTTCAATAACGCCAACACCGCAGATGTGTACAAGAGATAACTTTATTGGCCACAGTCTTCAGCCAGCAACTGACTCTGCACAGAACCCTCATAATCGTTCTTCATTCGGCATTCCACATTCCATGTCCCGCTTGCATGAAGTGTGGGATGCAGAGAAGACAATCACCACGATATGTTAATTAGGTATAGAGTAGGGGGACAGAACGTGCTACAGCTGAGTCTTTGTGGGCCATAGTAACCTACATGACAATGGTGCTCCTAGAAACCCTCCTGTGTATGGACAGTGAGGTAATGGAAGTCTCCATGGAACTCTACCTTATTCAACGACACCTACAACAAATATTGATGCACAGCAAGAAGTGACCAATGAACTCATGGTCTCTCTCTCTCTCGGAAACAGGTGCAGCAGGAGGGCCTAGGGCAGCAGAACAGGCATCTCACCTGATCACCACCATCAAGGAGGAGGAGAGGACACCTCGACAGAATGGGAGCATGCGTCCATCAGGAGAGATACATGCTTCCTGACCAAATGTCTCAGATTTACAAAGGCATTGCATTGCCTTGCATCACCCAAGGTGAAGCAGGTCCTTAAATCAGACTTCCTAAAGCACGCAAAAATGAGTGAAGGCTTCAGCAACCCGGAAGTTTAGTTGAATCTTTTGGTTTTTGTTGTACATTAGAATTTTGATTTAGGACCATTGGATTTGATTGGGCATTTGTTTCATCTCCATGGCTGGACTCCAAGTTTCATCTTCATGCTTGGACTGCAAGTCCCAGATTTACTCAAAAGTCACTCAACATGACGCAGAAAGACAACTTGTTGCACTGCATGACTGGGAGAAATCAGTAATGCACCATATTTACTAAAATAGATATTACTTTTTAATCTCTACTCTGTAACAGCCCAACTTTTGTGACCTCTAGAATTCGGAATTATATTCCTAAATGCAATCTCAGATCAGGACTCCAAAATCTTTTAGAGGTCTCCAATTTTAGTAGGAAGAGATTGGGTGGAACCAGGTTTTCCGTGCTTGGTCCTAGTGTTTGGAATTCCTTTCCCCTAATATCAGAGCCCAAACTTCCTCCATGAGCTTTAGGACCCTGTTAAAAACCTGGCTCTTTAAACAGGATCTGAGTCTCCCACGTCACTTTGTTCTCAGCCCCATAAAACCTTTTTGGTGTACATAACGTAACATAGCACACATTCTTGCTCTCTCCCTGCGCTGGTGCACAATCTGCTTCTTAGCGCCAAGCCGCCAATGCATGCACCCTTGCACAATGGCACAAGGTTGGCTGCATTGCAGGCAGGATTGTTTTTGTGCAGGAAGGGGCTCCTTTCTGCACGTGCGGAAAAACGGTAATCGCACATTTAGCGTTTACCAATTTTGCGAGGCAGGGAATCTGCGAATAAACATGCGAACTCGCAATCAGCGACACGTTATTTGCGATATTCGCTAATAACCTGCTCGCAAATAGCGAATTCGCAAGATGAGATGCATGAAAAAATCACAAATTGCGAATTTACCAAAATCGCAATTTTGCACATCGCAATTACCACCAACTCTGAACAGGTGGTAACCAGGTGCAACCAATATAAACAGGCTCACAATGGCTGGGCTATATGTGATAGCCAGGAGGCTGCGAATCAGAGCTGCTGCACAGAGAAGGAGACGCCAGGAAAGGATTTTCAGAGCGCGCACCACCCTGTTCCAGCAGACCGAGGAGGAGATCCATGTGGACTACAGGCTGGACGCAGACAGCATCCTGGACTTAATAGAGGAGCTCAAACCCATACTAGAACCCCCCACATGCAGGGCACACACCATTCCCACCCATGTACAGGTCCTGTGCTCACTGCACTTACCGGCATCAGGGAGTGTTCAGGGGGTGATAGCCACAGCAGGAGGGGTCTCTCAGAGTTCACTGTCGCGCTTCTACAGCACACAACAGGCACTAAATCAGTCCAAGCAGGATTTCTACCAGATAGCCCAATTTTCCCACGTAATTGGCTGCATAGATGGGACCCATGTTGCACTCTTCCCCCTCACAGAATAAGTATGTGTTCAGGAAACATAAGTCCCACCACTCCCTGAACATACAGGTGGTGTGCAATGCCAAACATGTCATCACTGATATTGTTGCTAAATACCCGGGCAGCACACACAACTCATTCATTTTTCGCCACAGTGGAATAAACCGCCGACTCACAGATGTTGAGTTTGGTGAGGGCTACCTGCTAGGTAAATGCATGGCTTTCAAACACACAATCAGTAAAGGTCTAAAGTGGCTGGACATTGTTTAACCTAATTCTTGTCACCCTGAAGGTGACAGTGCGTATGCTGTACGTGTCTAAATCCTGACTCCTACCTGAATCCAGCCACTGCAGGGGAGCGGAGGTATAACAGCACCCACAGAGCCACATGCTGTGCCATAGAGAGTACATTTGGAATCCTTAAGAGCCATATCAGCTGCCTTCATAAGAGTGGAGGAGCGCTACAGTACAGCCTCCAGACATGCTGCAAAATCGTGGCCACATGTGCCATGCTACACAACATTGCAACCAGGAAAGGCACCCCAGTGGAGCTCACAGATTCCGAGTCATCAGATGAGGAGGGCCCAGCTCCACGGTGCAGGCCAGCAGGTGGTGTCGGGTGGCTGCCGGGCACCAGAGACGATATGAAATCACACAGAACTATTTCTAGGTGAGTAATGATGACACAATGCTACAGATTGGTGCAAAACTCTGTTTTTTATTTCCTTGGGTGCAGGAACATATCTGTCACACAGCCTGACGTACACCTAATGTGTGTCCCAATTGCTTGCACATGTTAGACCCACAGTGCAAGGATGTCGCTCATACATAAGTCAAGATGCAATGTGTTGCCTCGCACATTGCCATGTGCCACTGATGTCACTTCATCTCCTGCGGGCTCGGCCTGTTGCCCCTCGCTCAGGGTGTCCTCTGCCCTCCTTTGAGTCATCCGGTGTTCTCCCCTGCCGCGCACTCTGCCGTCTGTCCTGGGGAATTGGTGGAGTGATGCTGCTCCTGCTGGACTGATCCTCACTCTCCAATGAGCACAGGGGTCCTGTGCCACCTGTGGCAGCTGCCCGCAGCTGATCCACGGCATGCATGACCTGCACCAGGCCCTTGGCCACACCCTGCCAGCAGTGAGCCATTTCATGCTGCATGCTGACACCTCGACGTGCCAGCAGGGATGTTGCAGTCGACAGGCGGTTCACAGCTTTGGTTTACATGTCCAGCCGGCTGTGGAAACCTTGTCTCTCCCTGCGCCTGGCTGCCCGGTCTCTCCTCATCTCTGTACACAGTCCTTCTAGTGAACCTGTTTTGCTCATGAAACCATCCCTCATCTCGGTCATGTTGTGGTTGTGTGTGGCAAACTGGCGCTGGATTGACCTTAATGCTTTTGCCTGCAGGTGCTGGACTTTAACCATGGTGTTTTCAAGCCCGGAAAACACCGTGTCTTCACCTATGGCAGCAGCACTGGTAGACGGTCATGCCCTGCGTCTGGACCCACTCCCTTCACTAGGATGACAGGGGATTTTGCTGTGAGCTGTACTGCATGCTGGCCCTGGACTGGCTGGCTTCTCCACTTGTGTCCTGTGGTCCTGCCTCCAGCAGTGGGAGTAGTGGCCCTATGAGGCGCCGTCTGCATGGCACAGGGATTGCTGGTCTGCCTTCATCCTGCTCCTCTTGCCCTACCTGGTCTTCATTGTGGGATGCATCCTCACCTTCTGCAATTGATTCCTGTGTTTCAGGTGGTGCTGTAAATGTAAATGCACACATTAATTTGGTGTCCTGCCTCTCATTGGTAATGCATTACAGTTCTCAGATTTTGAGTTACATGAGCACTATCTGTCTGTTTTTGCCTTTCCTGAATTACTCATCCTGATTCTACCTTGCTGTGTCTCACTGCTCCACTGTTTGGTGCATGTGACTACATCTCTCATAATGCATTGCTGGGTGTGTTTGTTAACATGTACTGGAGTTGCATTCATGTTTAGTGTCTGGGTGTTTTCTGAGTATGTGAGTGAGGTGGTGATGTATCAGGGGAGTAATGGCATGCATCTTACCTTGTCTGGTGTTAGGGGGATCGAAGCTGTTCAGGTCAGCCACACCACTGACATGCTCGGGTTGAAGGGTACCCTCCACCAACTCCTCAAGGGACGTAGACTCAGTTGCAGTGGATGTTCCCCCACCAGTCTTCTTTGCCTCTGCCAACCTTGTTGCCACCTTTTCCTTCGATGTTTGGTGCATATCGTAACACCTTTTGCGGAGGTTCTCAACAGTGCGGTGGGTCACGCCGATGGCATTCACCTTCTCCTGGATTTCAAGCCAAATTTTCCTTTTAGGAAGGAGGAACATGGGGTCAGGAGCGCAGGATATTGGGAGATTTGAAAGGGGAGAATGTTCTCTTCTGTTTCTTAAACTATGGACCTGTGAACTTGCATTTTTCTAGTCACAGGGGTAACCATGTCGCAATGGACGCCTGCATTTAAACTTTACAGATAGAGTTGGCTTCCCTTCCCTGTTCCCTATCCTCGGGCACCATTTTAGGGCGGCATTGCATAAGCTGTGACTGTCCATGACCCTCCTCCTTTGCACAATGCCCGAAGGTTGGCTGTGCCTGCCCGCTGCTGTTTTTTATTCCCAACTCTACCCCTACCGGTGATCGTGGCAGTCTCCCAACGCCCACTTCTTTCTGTGTTTCACTTTCTTCTTGGCACACAAAACAAGCATTTGCAATGCAATAGGTCTCGCATTTTAGAAACTTTGACCTATTGTACTGTAAATGGCAACGCCTTTTATTATTGCAGGTTTTTTAAACACATAAATAAAAGGTATTGCTATTTACAACGCCAACAGCTCAAAATCTCGCAATTGCGAGACCTATTTCATTGCAAATGCTTGTTGTATTGTTGTGGCTGTGCTTTATATCCTATTGAGACTGAACGATTGCGATATTTCTGCTTGCCAGCTGTAATCTTGTATCTTTTTAATATTCTCTTGACATGCATATATATTGGATTGATCCTTAATTGGAAATAAAATTCCTTGTTATTGGTCGTTGTTGTGGGGCCAAATGGGCTTCACAAAGATTGCATTGTTTTATTATTGCTAACTCCCTACGCGTCTCAGTCAACTTCGAAAGATCCATCAGATGAACAATTGTAAATCAGGCACCTGCGGGCTCTCACTATCAACCAGATTCCAGCAGTTATGAGGTTTTTTTTCAAGGAATGGGGAATTACTGCTTCCACCCCCATGATGCCTGGTTCTTTTTCGGGTAGATTCCCCAGCCAGGTGAAAAACTGCTAACATTTTCCACCTGTTCTGAGCAAAGACAATATCAGCGGGAGGGTTGGTGGGGGGCAGGATGGTGCTGTAGTGGTGAAAGGTAGGCTGTGTCAGCATTAACTGCCCCTGTACTGCAGCAGGGTTCAGACGGGTGCTGGGCAGTAAGGCTGGCCACAGTCCCAGCAGAAGTACACACAGGCCCGGTGTGTCTATGCCTAGAATTAAAATTTCTGGACACAAAAATTCAGGTCCGACAGTGACTCCGAGTTGTGAGATGCAGAACTTAATTTGAGGTGCAGAATTGTATCCAAGGTGCAGGACTTACACCTCTGGGTGAAAACATACAGCTCATAGTGGCAGTGTGTGTGTGTGTGTGTGTAAAGTTTATATTTGGCCAGTTAGTTGCCTTTGTGACGGGGGCTCTGTGCATACACAGTGTGTGGCTCGCCTCGTTATGTATTAAAATATCTACACAATCAAATGGCAGTAGGGATTCTGAACTCTGCCCTGGTCAGTAGTCTCAATTCTGTTACCTTTCTGCACACTCCCACAATTTTGACTGCTAACAAAACTCAATCAACTTGTAGAAAACTAACTATAAGGTGTGAGAAGGTGGCCTGGTATATGCTGCCCACTAATTACAGTGGGCACCCTATATCAGTCCACACGACCCTTATGATGTATGAGGTCAAAGATAACCTTATTGAAAGCTATCCTAGTGGTAGCTGTGGAGAGCAGGCTTAATCTTGGAGGAATGTAAAGCAGCTTGTTTTACCAGAATATCACCTCCTAAATGGCTAAATGAAAGGAGAACCACAGTGTTTATATAAAAATGTGTATTTATTAATAACACACTCTCTACTAGTCTCTATGTGAGACTAGGGCACTAAGCACACAATACTGAATCCATAGAACATTCGTAAATAGCACAATACACAGCGGGCTCCAGGGGGAGACCGAACCACATACTAAACAAGCATTGGCATAGCCAATAGGTCTCGCCTTTGTGACATTATAAGTGTTTAGCCATGCAACAGTTGATGTTGTTGCACCAAGGATATTGTGCTGCATAACTAAATACTTATAAGGTCCCAAAAGCAAGACCTATTGGCTATGCCAATGCTTGTTTTAAACAGGCATGAAGCAACCCATGCAAAACACAGTAACAATGGGGTGTGCAAAAATAAGAAACCTGTTATGCCTTGGTCCAGGACGCACTGCCTGAGTCAAATGATTTCGGTGAGGACTGGATTTTTTCTCTAAAAAAGCACCAAAGAAAACACAGGATGTCACAGAAGTGACATTGTGCAGAAGCTAAAATTCATTCCTGAGACAGGAAGCTGGCAGCTCATCGCAAAACCCACAATACCACTTCTCACATCAAAGCCCATAGAGTAAATTGCAAATTACATTCATAAAGTCAAACCTGAAAGCTGTATGAACCTGGGCAACTATTTTTGTCAAGGCGCCTCAGTTATCCATCTGATCACAATTATGAAAACGTCTGTATTACACACCACATACATTCCTAAGAAAAACTGGGCAATTGCTTTAATCTTTGGCAACCATTTACAAGCATATATCAAGGAATTTCAATATTGCCAAGAGTCAGGTCTAAAGAACATGTGACATGGGGTCAATGAATAACAGTTAGCGAAACCACAAGCATGAAGTCAGTGACACAGAGATTGCCCCTGGAGAAACCTACTACAAGTAGAAACTTGATGTGTTGCAAAGGTGACAGCTAAAAAAACTTTGTGCAAAACAAAAAAAAACATTTACAGCAGTCTATAAAACAAACCTCAGCTGAGAACGCTAGGAATTGATAGAAATCGTTACTTTGTAACCTCATGCTCATCCACTTTAACATAGAGTTTTTCCTGGTCCGATAGATCGCACTGCATCCAGAAGTATTTGTATTTTATGAAAAGATAATCAGCATACAAGTGTTGCAAGAATAAATATTACCCGTTAGAAGGCAGTCATTAGAGGCATACAGTATTCACATAAACATATACTGTGTGCATTTATTTACCAATAAGTTCTCATGAAAGGACATGGTACACATTTCACAGTACATCAAATAATTCACCTCTGACCAGGAAGTCACTTCAAGAAATAACATGATCTCACCAAAGACAATGCACCGTCTGATACAGTCTCAATGCTCACCCTCCACCACAGATCCCGGTCTAATAACTTACCCTCAGTTGGTGGGCTTTGGAGTTGGGGCGTCCGTCATGGATTACACATCATTTATACAGGGAGGAGAGATGCGTAGAACGCGGCGTACTAAGAGTGGCACTGGGCACTGAGGGATAGTGGGGCACAGTAAGAGGTGAGAGACCAAAGTAAGGTAAGTTGGTCACTGATAGGCAAAGAGAGTGGGCACTGAGAGGGAGAAGAGAGGGTGGGGCTCTGAGAGAGGGAAAGCGTGAGCGGAGCACCAAGAGAAGACTTGATTCTAGTATAATAGTGTTGGGGTTAACATTCATGGCCTTATCAAGTGGTGACATATACTAAGTATACTCGGTGTTGATAGACTGGTGGCTGGTCTGACAGAAGGAGCGTACTCAACACAGTTGCTATTTGAGGAAATCCAAACGGAGGTACTTGACTCACCTGGAGAATGTGATTTCTTTCTTACAATGACCGTGCGGCCGCGAAAGTGACGCGGCCGCGAAAGTGAAAGTAATGAGGACCGATGCGGGGAAAGGCAGATGGCGGCTGCGCGCGAGCGTTAGGCCACCAGGCAGCACTTTGAAAACTCCGATGCGCTGGCTCAGCGAGACCTAAAAAATGGTATAACAACAGCGACTTGACTAGACACATTGCCTAGAGCACGTAGAATCGCCGGGACTCCAAGGAACCATCCAGAGGAGTGAAACAGGGAGACAACGGAGGACGGGTGCAGTGAGAAAACACAACCACGTGCTCCGTACAACTCTATGGGAAAGTCGCGGTGGATAATTTAAAGTTTAAGGACAATTCTACGAGGACTTCGAGCAAACCCTTTGGAACATAGGAGGTTCTAAGGCCAACCCACCAGTGAGTACCAGAGGGCCTGGGTGCATAGTGGTCAAGTGGTGTCAGAAACCTTCGTCGTTTTCAATGGAGACCTGCAAAGAAGTACTGCTGCCAGGAAGGTGAAGAGTGTCCGGTGGGATCCAAGCCTGGAATTGAGGTGAGAGGCATCTGAAAGCAGAGGGGACAGAATCTGGGTCACTTCAGGTGACCAGGGGCTCGGTAGTCGAATGCCCAACGATGTCGGGTGCTTCAGGTGCAAAGAAGGGTTGCTTGACTCTGCAGTCACGGGGACCAGGAGATGTCGAGGACAACCAGGATCCGGAGGTGAGCTGTTCTATGAAGGATGTTGAGTGCTGAGGGGTCGATGTCCAACTGGAGCACCAACAAGCCTTGGCAAATGCAACCCATGCGGTCAGAGGAAACAGGTTATGGAGTGGACCAGCAAGGTCCAGGGGACTCTCCAAGCAGTGGAGAGTCAGGGTACATCTGGAGCAACCAGGAAAATCTAACAACAAACAAGGTGAACCTCACCAGGACCCAAAGGCCAACGGACCAGGGATCGCAATGAGACCTCAAGCAAGTTTGCAAAATACCAGCCCACAGGACACTCGGAAATCTTCAGTGCAAATACTGCTCGGGTCGGAACTACTAAGTCCAATGCACAGGCTCAGGAATCTTCCCTATGCATATGCAACTGCAAATGTACGCCTTGCACAGGGGTTCAGGTGGCACGGTCCCCACGAGGGATACTGGTCTCAGAATGGCTGAGAGGGCAGATCGACCTCAGGGATCTTCGGTAACCCACCTCCTGTGTTGCTGAAGTCTTCGGAGTCCTCAGGAGCTCAGGGGAAGAAAACCAGTCAGATGCATTTAGGTGCCTGCTTTTGCTGGGGAGTAACTCCTTTACTCCAAGGGAGATTCTTCAGTCGTCCAGCATCGTGTAGGCAGTTGAAGTACTTGGTTTCTTCTTAGCAGAATCTTGTCCAGGTAAAATCTAAAGTCCTGTAGTCAGGTAACCCACTTTATATCCATGGGAAGGGGTTGGAAAGATTCTGTGGACTCTCCTAGGGCAGGGGCAGGACAGAGGAGTGGCTACACCCATGTCCTTTGTCCAGTGTCCAAGACTGCAGAGTGGCTCTGCTCATGCAGGGGCACCCTATCACGTACAACCCAGCACCCTGCCTTCAGGATTGTTAAGGCCTGCCATAGGGGTGACTGATAGGTATTTACGTGTTGTGATTTAGATAGATATAGTGAACCTATATCTCAGTAAGTGGTGCAAGCATCATCTTACACAATCTGCAGTAGCAGGTCTGTCGTGTCAATTTGGATGGCCTCTCGGGGGTGGCATAATACATGCTGCTGTCTATGGGATTCCCCTGGGGTGCCTATGCCCTGGGTACATGGTGTACCATATACTAGGGACTGATATGGTTACCACAGTATCTAATCTGGAGTGTACCTAAAGTACATACATAGCAATTTCAAGGGAGAAAGCAGACTGGGGTCCTGGATAGCAGGATCCCAGTCAGACTAGGCCAAAATCAGAGATACAGCAGCAAAAAGTGGGGGAAACCATAAGAAGTAGATCCTACTTTCCTACATAAGGGAGGGCAACCCCTTACCACATAATTTATGCAAACGCCCATTGAGTTAAAGCTGCATTCACTTATAATCAGATGGTCATAATCAAAGGCTATTTCAGTTGCTAAAAATTGATTCTCCAAGCTCTGGATTTTTTAACTATTCTTTATTTCCACACCCCTGACTTTGATTATGACCATCCGATTATAAGTGGTTACAGCTTTTACTCCACGGATGTTTGCATAAAGTATGAGATAAGGTGTTGCCTTCCCTTATAGTTAATGTATTGAAATATCTGTTTATGTATTCAACCATTTCTCACAACAG
Organism: Triturus cristatus; assembly: GCF_964204655.1. Classification (NCBI taxonomy): domain Eukaryota; kingdom Metazoa; phylum Chordata; class Amphibia; order Caudata; family Salamandridae; genus Triturus; species Triturus cristatus. Next base: position 40,339,193 of record NC_140583.1, on the reverse strand, counting down.
CATACACATACATTAAGCCTGACCTGCTAAGCTTACTGTTTTTTTGTGTTCAAGATGTGGGAAAGCGATGACTGCCTCAAGACATATTAATTAGTGGGCCCAGCCTAGCGGGGTGCTGGGAAATTGATTTGCACGGTTCTGCTTCCTGCTAATGAGGATGCTGAGTGACTGTTTGCAGGAGCTCTTCTGCGCATCTCTGTGCTGCTTAATGAAGGGGAAAGAGTCATTAGGCGTTTGTGATAATCCCGCCAGAGCTTGCGGTGAATCAGGGCTCTGCGCATCTCTCTACAGGGGGCAGGCTGTTGATGGAGCAGTACATTTCATGCACTCAGGGGCATATTTAAGAAAGGTTTGCATCATGTTTGCACCACTCAAAGTGGTACATGCATGATGCAAGCCTCTAAGTCAGATTTATGAAGCCATGCAGTGCCACTTTGCAACTTTGCATGGCATTGAATGGCTTCAAAAATATGTAGTAAGGCAACGCAGCGCAAATTGCTGCGTTGCCTTACTTTGTGCAAGTGAGGCATTCCATGGGCATTGAGGTGGGTGTTTCCACGCAACTCCCATGGTTTTTGATGCATTTCCAAATTCACCAGGGCTTCTCAACCTGGGAATGCGCCAAACTCCTATGCCTCCCCAGGTGAGGTGTAATGAGGAGATATATCTTTATTTCTCCTAATTTTTCCTCTTTTTATGTGTGCTGCATTCTGCAGCACATATAGAAAGAGAAAAAAGCCTCTCATGATTATTTTTGTGGAGGAAGGTATCTCTAGGCTGCTAAAATGGTGCCAGCACAAGAGCAAAGGTGAAGTAGGATTCATACTTGATAAATATAACGCATTTCTGCCCGTCTGCGCTGCCCTGCGCCACTAATTTCATAAAATATGCCCATCAGTCCTTAAAGCGGGACTTCTAAAAATTTCAGCCTCACTGTGTGTCCCCCCTCCTAAAATTCAAGCGTTACACAAAGAGTAAGTATAGCAAATGAGCCACGCCCACTCAGCAGTAGAGTGGTAAGGGTGTAGTACGTAGCTGATGATGAATTTTGGATTAGACTGTTGTAAGTATATTACTAAAGCATGGTGGTAGCGCACTGTCATTTACATGATCACTCTTTTTCACACATATTTTTATTTCAATCAATCAATCAATCAGGGGATTATAAAGCGCACTACTCACCCATGAGGGTCTCAAGGTGCTGGGGGCAGGAGGGGTGGTGCAGCTCCATATCAGTTGAAGAGCCAGGTCGTGAGGCTTTTCCTGAAGGTGTGCAGAGTTGGGGAGCGTCTGCTGTTGACTGGGAGCTTGTTCCAGGTCTTTACTGCGACGTAGGTGAAGGCTCTTCCACCTGCTCTGGTTCTGCGGATGCGTGGGGTCTCTGCCAGGGCGAGTTCGGCGGAGTGGAGGTTCCTTTGGGGCAGTGGAAGGAGACTCTTTCGTTGAGGTATTTGGGTCCGATGTTGTGGAGGGATTTGTAGGTGCAGATGAGTAGCTAGAAGGTTACTCTCTTCTCGATGGGGAGCCAGTGGAGGTCTCATAGGTGCTAGGTCATGCGCTCGTGTCATGGGGTTCCGAGGACGAGTCTGGCAGCGGTGTTCTGGATGGTTTGGAGCTCGTGTATCAGAGTCTTGTTGATTCCGGCATAGAGGGCGTTATCATAGTCCAGTCTGCTGGTTGTAAAACAATGTAGCATACAGATGATGATATGTGGAAATCGGGTTTTAGCGAATATTTGTTACTTGTGCATCACCAAGTAAAGCGTCTTGATTTGCTTTGATGCTATTCAAATCTTTGTTTTCTTCACCCTTAGGAAGCAAATAAAACACTCCTTTGTGTAGGAAAGTAGGGTCTGCTTTCATTGTAACCACCACTTTTTCCCTGGTGTCATTGTGTTTTGACTGTAAGTTGTTGGGTTCCTGTTAATCAGGACACCAGCATCTGTACTCTCTACCAAAATGACTTTGGTAAGTACTTTTGTACCCCCACAATTGGCTACTGGTGTACCCTTAAAGGTCCCTAATATATGGTACTAAGGTACTCAGGGCATTGGTACACCAGGGGTCTCCCATGGGCTGCAGCATGTATTGTGCCACCCATGGGATTCCACTTAAACTCAGACTGCAGGCCTGTCATTGCAGCCTGAATGAGTTGGTGCTTGCACCCCTCATGACAGAAATACGTTTCCTTCTATCTGAGGTCACTGCACTTAAAACCTATGTTACCCCTATGGTAGGCCCTTCAGTCCCGAGGGCAAGGTGCTTGGCTATAAGTGTGAAGGTGCCCCTGCATAAGAAGGACACCCCTACAAACCCCGGAGTTGATTCAGCCACACAGGTCCAGAGGGGAACAGTCAGAACACCGCTGTCTTAACCATGAGTGATCCAACTTCGCAAGCCCTACCACGCATGCCATAACCATGCATAGGCCTTAACCACGCATGTGCGTGGTTAAGGCAATGCGTGGTAGGGCTTGCGGACAGACAGAAGCAGGAAGTAGGGATAGATCCACAGTGAGGTAAGTGGGGCTGGGGCGTGCGTAGGGGTACTTTTGTGGGATGGGGGTCGGTGTTGTTTTGTGGCCTGTGGGGTGCGTTGTGGTTGTTTTAAGTGGGGCTGGGGGATGGGTCAGGGTACTTTTGTGGGCTGGGGGTCAGGGGTTGGTTTGTGGGCTGGGGGGTAGGTTGGGAATGTTTTGTGGCTGGGGGTTAGTAGGGGTAGATTTGCTGTAGTTTTCTGGGCTGTGGAGTGAGTCAGGGTAGTTTTCTGGGCTGGGGGTGGGTCAGGGTAGTTTTCTGGGCTGAGAGTTCAGGGCTAGTATTCAGGGCTGGAGGGTTGGAGGTAGTTTTCAGGGCTGGGGGATTGGGGCTAGTTTTCAGGGCTGGAGAGTGGGGCAAGTTTTCAGGGCTGGGGGGTCAGGGGTAGTTTTCAGGGCTTGGGGTCAGAGTAATTTTTAGGGCTGGGGGAGTGTTGGGGTAGTTTTTTTAGTTAGGGGTTAGAGTATTAAGCCTCAGGGCAGGGGGACTGGAATGGGTAGTCAGGGTAGTTTTTAATGCATAGGAGAGGGTGGGCATTTTTTAGGGTTGGTTCAGGGCTGGCCAGGGTCAGGTTTAGGGACAGGGTTAAGGAGCAGGGTTTTAGGCATTAGGGCAGGGGGAGGGCACAGCATGGGGGTTGGGAGGGGGTAGGGGCATTTGAAACTCAGGGCGGGAGGGCAGCAGGGGAAAGTTTGTGCCTTAGGGCGGTGGGGAGGTGTGTGGTGACCTTGGACATGCATACCCCTTTATCATGCATGCCTTAACGAAAATTTGTGGTAAAGGCATGCGTGGTAAAGCAATGCGTAGTTAAGACGCCGTCGTTATTCCAACCTCGTTGTTTAGGCATGAGGGGTAAGGGATTACGTTGTTCCGTCATACAACCATCTCCTGACAATGCTCCATAAAAAGCACACACGCATAATCTTTAAATTAACCAGCCATGCATAGCCAACTCAGTTCACAGTATGTACTGCACAAAAGTCATGTTTTACGAAAATACTACAGAAATTACTTCATCTGGAAAATGCAAATATTCTTAGGGAATGCAAGATAAGGTGAATTGTTTTTCTAGAGGTTTGGGCTAACTGGTAATATGTTACTCTGGGGTGGCTCCCATGATATTTAAGTCAGGAAAAGTTGGTGCATATGATACACGAATTTCTATGTTTTATTTATTATTGGGTATCGGGCAATATAATGTATTTTCTTATTAAAATGTTGTTTCTTTTTCAAAACTCGAGCAAACATGTCATAGATGATGATAGTTTTGCAAAGAGCACGAATACCAACAGCTTCCCGGCGCTAGAAACGATCTCCAGAGTTAGAGTTGGTAGAGGCATGTTTTTAGTTTTTTTGCAGAAGGAGAGAAGTGATGGAGCAGAAGTAATATCAAGCGGAAGAAGGTTCCAGTGTTTTGCAGCCAGAAATGAAAAGGCGCGACGTCTGGTTTTAGGAAGCGCCAGTGTCTCGAGAGTAGAAGCGGGTGCAGGAAGACGAAAGAAATTAAAAGGCGCGACGTCTGGTTTTAGGAAGCGTCAGTGTCTCAAGAGTCGAGCAGCTGCGGGTGCAGGAAGACGAAAGAAATGAAAAGGCGCGACGTCTGGTTTTAGGAAGCGTCAGTGTCTCGAGAGTAGAACACCTGCGGGTGCAGGAAGACGAAAGAAATGAAAAGGCGCGACGTCTGGTTTTAGGAAGCGTCAGTGTCTCGAGAGTAGAACACCTGCGGGTGCAGGAAGGCGAAAGAAATGAAAAGGCGCGACGTCTGGTTTTAGGAAGCGTCAGTGTCTTGAGAGTAGAACACCTGTGGGTGCAGGAAGGCGAAAGAAATGAAAAGGCGCGACGTCTGGTTTTAGGAAGCGTCAGTGTCTCGAGAGTAGAACACCTGCGGGTGCAGGAAGGCGAAAGAAATGAAAAGGCGCGACGTCTGGTTTTAGGAAGCGTCAGTGTCTCGAGAGTAGAACAGATGTATGTCGTTACAACGCACACTTTTACAACGCATGCACTTACAACGCATTTTTTACAACGCAACATCCACTACAACGCATTCCATTACATCGCATGACACTACAACGCATTTTTAAAAACTACCTTTACAACGCATTCCATTACATCGCATACTACCTTTACAACGCATACTATTACAACGCATAATATTAAATTGCATTTAAGGTAAGTATTGGATAGTATAGGGGTAAAAAATACTATTCTTACTCCAGGGGGTGCAACAGTAGGGTAAGTGTTGGATAGTATAGGGGTAAAAATTACTATTCTTACTCCAGGGGGTGCAACAGTAGGGTAAGTGTTGGATAGTATAGGGGTAAAAATTACTATTCTAACTCCAGGGGGTGCAACAGTAGGGTAAGTGTTGGATAGTATAGGGGTAACAATTACTATTCTAACTCCAGGGGGTGCAACAGTAGGCTAAGTGTTGGATAGTATAGGGGTAAACATTACTATTCTAACTCCATGGGGTGCAACAGTAGGGTAAGTGTTGGATAGTATAGGGGTAAAAATTACTATTCTAACTCCAGGGGGTGCAACAGTAGGGTAAGTGTTGGATAGTATAGGGGTAAAAATTACTATTCTAACTCCAGGGGGTGCAACAGTAGGGTAAGTCTTGGATAGTATAGGGGTAAAAATTACTATTCTAACTCCAGGGGGTGCAACAGTAGGGTAAGTGTTGGATAGTATAGGGGTAAAAATTACTATTCTAACTCCAGGGGGTGCAACAGTAGGGTAAGTGTTGGATAGTGTAGGGGTTTTAATGTAATATTATGCGTTGTAATGGTATGCGTTGTAAATGTAGTATGCGATGTAATGGAATGCGTTGTAAAGGTAGTTTTTAAAAATGCGTTGTAGTGTCATGCGATGTAATGGAATGCGTTGTAGTGGATGTTGCGTTGTAAAAAATGCGTTGTAAGTGTAGTGCGTTGTAAAAGTTGCGTTGTAAAGGTTGTTCCCCGAGTAGAACACCTGTGGGTGCAGGAAGACGAAAGAAATGAAAAGGCGCGACGTCTGGTTTTAGGAAGCGTCAGTGTCTCGAGAGTAGAACACCTGTGGGTGCAGGAAGACGAAAGAAATGAAAAGGCGCGACGTCTGGTTTTAGGAAGCGTCAATGTCTCGAGAGTAGAAGACCTGAGGGTGCAGGAAGACGAAAGGAATGAAATGGCACAACTTCTCATTTTAGGAAGCGTCAGTGTCTCGAGAGTAGAACACCTGTGGGTGCAGGAAGGCGAAAGAGCGTAAACACCTTTCTCAGGGACATAGGGCCCTGATAACTGATTGCGTTGTAAGGGGGCCTTCGATACCATGGTCTTATGAATGAGAAGCCAGTGCAGGTTTAGTAGAGGTGGGAGAAGGAATGATGAGTAAAAGCCTTACAGCGGCAGTTTGTGGCACGTGAAAACGGTGTATGAGATATTGCGGTGCGCTCAGGCTCAGGAAGTTAGTGTCATGCTTGTGGACTTGGATTGCAGCTTCATGGTAATCCTTAGGTGAGAAGGAACAATCTCACGCATCATCGTACAATGGAAGAAATGGACCGTTTAGGTGTTTCTTGACTGAAGAAACATCCTTCCGTCTTGTTGCCTTTGATTTCAGGCAGCTGGAGCGCATCCAATTGGCAAATGAGTCCATGCAGGGTGCCCCTTAAGATTGGACAAAATGTTTCAAAGAATTTGCATATCTTCTGCTTAAGAGATATCACAACCAAAGGTGAGAAGTGGGAAGACGTGTATGTTGGACATAGTGGACTTAATGATGATCCCTCAGAAGCTTCAGAGCTTAGTGGTGCAGCAGGGGAGGAAAAAGGGGCACAGAATAGTCTTCATGTGGATCAGTAAGGAGGGAGTGCAACCTTTTTAGTGACTGTTGCAGATTCCCTATAGACCTGGGAAGGCAAGTGGCATATGACACCTTACCGAATCACACCACACCACACTGTAGCAGTCTAGTTGTTGGTTTGTGAGACTGCCTCCGTGGAAGGGCATCCAGACATTGTAACACTCTCTGGCCAGGCATGGCCAGAGAGGATAATATAAACGGGCGGAGGTCGCACGGGACTTCCGGCCCAGAGCACAGCCCACGAGTGTGTGTGTAATTATTTAGCTCCAAGCCCCGCAGGCCAAAGTAGCCAAGGCCGTTGTACACTTCCACACACACCACAAAAGGAATCGAGGGGGCTGAGCTTGACGCGGAGTAAGATGGCGGCTCTTTGTTGAGGCTCCGGGAGGGCAGAGGAGGCCGCGGCCTTTCCATACATCTCCCAGTGTGCTTTGCTGTACCGCGACGCTGGATTCTGTCATCGGAACTGTCGGTGAATCCGCAGCGAGCAGTTTCTTAACCCGAGATGCTCCCGTGATCGAGTACCCTGTCTTTCATTCAGCTTGTCTCGTGACTCGATGCACACAGTTCGTAAAGGTCCCTGCACAGACGGAAACTCATGCATGGATTCAGACAGTAATTACAACCGATGATTAAATGGCTGTGTTTTTCATTGGAATGTACTATTGTTGTGCTCTGGGCGTTTTGAAAAGAGATTAGTGCCTTTCATTTTCATTCACGATTGTTGCTAATTAAACCTCACCTCTCCCTCGTTCATAGCCCCACCTGACTGGGAGCAGTCAAAACCATAGGTGTGTAAAAACATCTATACTCAACTCTTTTTGACGACTTGCTAATTATTTTATCAACCTCGAAAGTAAGACTGGGCGTAGTTTGTGGAGTTCAGCAACGCGGAACTCCGCAAAGTGCAAAAAAATTTCCTTCACACTACGCAAAACTTCACGAGCAGCGGAGCGCATTAGATAAATGCCAGTTTTCTGTGATTTTTAGTGCCAGGTGATTGACCGCAATGTGCAATCCTCGGAAACGGCACCACGCACAGTGCAAGCGGGCGCTGCTTCCTCCCTGCCGCTCGAGTCGATTTTTACTCAAGCAGCAGATTTTCTCAACGCGAACAGACGGTTTCTCAACGCGAGCGATCGCAAGCATACACGACCACTCGCAATGACAAATCTGACCGCCCGCATTGAGAAATCTCGCCGGAAGGTTGATTTTCCACGCTCGCGCTTGACAACTTGATGTTGGCGATCGTGAGAAAGGAAAAATCTCATCGTGAGGTGGATTTTCCTCACTCGAGAGATCGCCAACTTGCCATTGACGAACAAGAAAAAAACTCCACTAGCTTCGCGTAACGTGGAGTGCGGAAAACTCTGCAAACTCCGCAAGCGGAGCGGACTTCACTGGCCAGACCTACTCGAAAGGCCTGCTTTAAAGAATCTTTGTATAATGATTTAAACAAGGAAAGTAGAGAAAATAAAATATTTTCTGTCAACTTCAGGAATCTGCTGTTTGCTACTGCACATTAAATCTGGGATTTCTAATTTCCTCGCTTAGGTACTGTTGGACATTCAGACCTGAGAAGCATCTACACAATACCATTGGCCTGGATCTGGCGCAAAGCAGAGGAACATTTATTGTATTTTATTGTATCTGAATTTATATAGGGTGAAACTGTCACCCTGCGGGTATCCTGGCGCTGCAACTAGCCCTGTTGACACTAGGCAGAACAGATATCCTATCCGCTGTTTCCAGGAGCTCAGATTACTCAACCCTAGGGAAGAGCCATGTCTCTAGACTCTTTCTAAATGGGAGTAACAATTTAGTCTGCCTAACATGCAGGGGGAGAGTGTTCCAGATTCGTGAGGCGGCTATCCCAAAAGCTCTACCGCCCGTCCTAGATTTCTTGAATCTGGCGGTAGTTACCAAACATGCGTTGAAAGAACAGAAATTTCTCCCGGGCTTATACCAGGTGAATTTCTCCTGCATGGATATTGGGCCAAACCCATGTACCGCTTTAAACACAGTGCAGAGAGATTTAAATAGAATTCTCTCCTTGACAGGCAACCAATGGAGGTCCTTTAATGCTGCCCTTGAGGAAGACCTACGCTGCCTACTTAATGACAGTTTGGCTGCTATAGACTGAATCCTCTGCAACTTCAATAGCACTAATTGTGGAGCTCCCAAAAATAACGAGTTGCAGTAATCCAATCTACATAGAATTACACTCCTCACTACTAAGGGTCTAGAATCACTTGGTAAAAGTGGGAGAATCTGACGCAGTGCTTTTAGCAGAAAGAAACAGGTGCTAACTATCTTGTTAGCTTGTGACTCCATTTGAATATCGTCGTCAATTAGAACTCCCAAATTACGTACTGTTTTCACTGGGACCAATGGTACATCCGTAGGGGAGAAACTAAACTCAGATGGCAGAGGCCGCAACACTTTAGCCGTAGAGCAGTATACAACCTCTGTTTTTCCACCAATAAATTGTAAGGAGTTTGTCCTCAGCCAATTGGAGGCCTGTCGCATGCACTCCTGAAACTTTTCTAACGACACTGCTTGGTTTCCTTCCACTGAGAACACTAATTGTGTGTCATCTGCATAGTTGACTGTATCTATTCCCAAAGATTTAATAATAGGAATCAGGGGCCGCAGATAGATGTTGAACAGAATGGGGCTTATTGCTGAGCCCTGTGGCACCCCATGACACACAATAGTCTTGGAGGATGTAAACGGCGGGATAGTCACTGCCTGTTGTCTGCCCATCAAATATGATTGCAGCCACTTCAGCACCAGCCCTCTTACTCCTATGTTCTCTAATCTCTCAAGTAGTGTCTTGTGGTTCACTGTGTCGAATGCGGCCGACATGTCTAGCAATACTAGAACAGATGAATTACCATTGTCGGCCCGCATCCATCAGGTTGTCCAATACAGTCACCAGAGCCGTCTCGGTTCCATGTCCTGGTCGAAATCCAAATTGGTCCTTATCTAGTAGGTGGTTTTCTTCTAGAAATAAGGAAAAGGATTTACTGACTGCCCTCTCCAGAATTTTTACTGGGTAGGGTAAAAGAGATATTGGTCTAAAGCTCAGAGGGCTTGTAGGGTCCAAAGATGGCTTCTTAAGCAGTGGAGTCACCACTGCCTGTTTCCAAGCTTCGGGGACGGTTCCATTTTCCAGTGACTGACAGTGAATCTGTCGCAGCCACGGAAATAATTCCAACTGGAACTCTTTCCATATCCTTTGTGGGAGGGGATCTAGAGGAGAGCCCGAGGATAGACCATAGGTGAGGCAAATAAATGTGTCCTCAGTAAGCGTTTGGAAACACTCTAAGGCAGTCAGCAGACAGCCAGACAGTATCTCTGTCTGTTGTTCTGCAGCGGGTGTCTGAGATAGCTCATTTTCCTCCTCCAGACCACTGTTAATATTTACAGTTAGACCCCAGCAATCTTATTAAGTTTATCCTCAAAATGAGCGGAGATATCATCACAGAGTTTCTGTGTTGCAGTTACCTTGTTACCCATACAGACAGGATTGGCTAGGTCTTTTATAATACCAAATAGTGTTCTTGTACTATGAGGTGCTTGCACAATTATTTTTGCATAGTATTCCGTTTTGGACTTGGAAATGGCTTCCTTATACGAGGCCTGTAGCAGTTTCAGTTCCCTTTTATCTGATTCCGCATACGACCTCCTCCATTTCCTCTCTGCTTGTTTGCGATTTTTCCACATTAGTCTTAGCTCCTCGCTATACCAAGGGGCCGAGGGTTTCTTTCTGTTCTTCAACCTTTTTATGGGAATAATCTGATCTAGAGTACTACTTATGTAATTACAGTAGATTTGGTAGTTTTTCTCTACCGAGTTGGTCGGGGCAAAAAGATTCTGTGCTGGGAAAATCAGGTGTGTTCTGTTTCTCAATAGTTTGGCCCATTCTCTACTCTTACGATAAGTTATTGACTGATTTCTATTATTAACTAAGCTAGGCAGTGTAATCTTAAAATGGAATAAAAAGTGATCAGTCCAATGTTGAGGTAATACCTCAATCACCTCTGTCTCCCTACAGTTTGCGAACAGAAGGTCCAGGGTGTGCCCTCCCTGGTGGGTTGGCTGATGCACAAGCTGGTGCAGATTAATATTCTCGCAGATTTGTGTTAGATCTCCGAGGTGGGACCCTGAGTTCCCCTTATCCTTGAGGTTAAAGTCCCCCAATATGATCATCCTTGAGTGAGTTAGGGTCAAATTTGTGAGGGTATCAAACAAAGCTTGGTATTGAGTATTTAAACTCGGGGGCCTATAACAGATTATCCCTGTTAGTATCTTTCCTCTTGCCTCTTGTAATGAGAAGCCTAGTAGTTCAATGCCCTCAACATCATCAATGTGTAGTGGAGTGAAGTCCCAGATCTCTTTAAAGATCAATCCAACACCCCTCCCCTCCCTGATATCCTGGGCTTATGGAAAATGTTATAACCTTCAGGGCATGCAAACCCCAGTTCTACTGTGGTATCACTACTAGTCCACGTTTCGGTTAAGAACAGTACATCTAAGTTGGCACATTCTGTCATGGTTGACACTTCTTCATGATGTTTCACTAAAGACCTGCTGTTAATCAATCCACATTTTAATCCACACACGGACTGGCCATCTGCAGGAGTTCTGTCAATTGCAGCCATCATTTTATGAGCCCCCCTAGCATCCCTCTTACCAATATTAAGCAGTTGTTCCCTAGAGTAGCATAGGCCCACATGCATCAAAGCAAAAACCGGTCGCAAACGGGTAGATTCTCAGAATCTGCCCCTTTGCGACCGGTATTTTTGCATTTGGGATGCATCATCCCAAATGCAAAAATCGCAATTTAAGTAATCTCTAAATTGCGATTACTTAAATTGCGATTGCATTTAAGGAATCTCAAATTGAGAATCTTTAAAAGCAATGCATTAAAGTAAAAAAATTAGTGATTTCGCTAATAGGGGGAGCAAATTACCATGAAGTTGAACTTCATGGTAATTTGCAAAAACTTAGAAAAATGCACTAAAGTTCATTTTTCAAAGTTCCATTTTACACACACACATGCCCTTGGGGCATGTGTGTGTGTAAAATGTACTCATATGCAGATTTCAGGGGTGCAACAGGATGTCCTTTTGACACCCTGGCACCCTTGAAATTGCATGAGCAATTTGCAATTCTCTAATTGAGAATCGCAAATTGAGAATGTCTTCCCATTCATTGCTATGGGCCTCTAGGCCCATAGAAATGAATGGGGAGGTATTCCTTAATTGCAACTCGCAATTTGCAAGTCGCAATTAAGGAATGTTTAGAAATCGCTATTTTCTCAGCGATTTCTACATGCATAGCCTTTTGCTATTCCTTATTAGCGAATCCTTATTTTTCGCTAATAAGGAATCGCAAATGGCATTGTTGATGCATGTGCCAGTATGTCTTCTATTTCCTGACATAAAATTGGCAGCATAGCTGGCACTGTGTGCGATCGATGCATGTACGGGCGCAGACGGGCTTGCCTCTGGCGTGCCAACGGCATGCCCGCTGCGTGTTGCGCACTTGCTAAATTCACCCTTCCTAAATAGGGAGGTGTGTGCTAAGCGGCCAACAACTAGCACGCTAACCCAAAATGGCGCTGACTGAGGGGAGAGAGTGCCGGTAGGACTACTTCCCGCCCGGTATCAGTGTGCAAATGTTTGTTTTATGGTGCAAGTAAGTGGGATGAAAGCTGTTTATTTTAAAAATAGTATTCAATAGTAGCAGCAATGAAAAGATAAAAATTCCCCTGTACCCGAATCCTCACGTAGCAGCAATACAAATATTTACCCCCATTTAAAAGAGCTTTCTAGCGTAAACAGGCAACAATCGGCCTCGCATTTGAGCTAAAGGTTTAGCTGTTCTAATTGAATAGATCGTTCATATGTTCATGTCGCAACTCAAACATATCAGACATTTATCGTATAAGGATTAGTGAAGTAGTGAGGCTTTAATATCGACTTCAGCCAACAAAAACCCCTCAACCATTATAGCAAGCACCTCGCATCTTCCACCACCAGCAATGGACACTTTACTCAAGGAATTGTTTAACATTAAAAATTGTATTTCTTCAGTAAACAATGCAGTATCTGCGACTACCCTGGAAGTACAGTGTTTAAGGGGGAAAGTTAATCAATTTCAATCCTGCTTGCAAGTAATTGATGATCGTTTTACTGAAGTTAAAGCTCGTCTCCACACAGCCTCTGAACTCGGTCAAGATATATCTGGTATCTTCAACAAAAAATAATGGATCTGGAAGACCGCAGTAGAAGGGACAACATCAGAATTATTGACCTTCCTGAAAATTTGGAAAAAGACGATATCATGCAATTCCTAACTAACTTATCCCCCTTGCTAATGAAAATTGCCTTCACTGCTCAACTTGAATTCCAACAGGCTCATTGAATATGCTCAAGAATCTACACTCGTACAAAGCAACCTCGTCACATCCTGGCCTGCTGTCTTCATTATCAACATGCATGACTGATCATCACAGAAGCAAGGAAACATGAACCATACTCCTACGAGAAAGCACAAGTTATAATCCGTTCAGATTTTTCCGCCCCTACTAACCTCAAGAGGAAACAAATCTTAGCACTTCATCCAAGACATTAAATGTGGATATTAAGTAATATTTTGAACCTCACGAATTAGAGTTGTTTTCTAATGACCTAGATGACATTGTTTCAGAGATGGAACATAAGACTTCTTCCACATCAACTGCACGTGATCCGAACAATACTTGTAACTCAGACTCGGATGATCGTGAGAGATGGGAAACTGTTACTTGTAACTGGTCTCACGGTGGTAAATTTAAAGCATGGAAAGGATCACGACCTAGAGGTAAATCAAGATCACCATTGAAAATCTTGAACCCAGACTATGTTCGAATTAAAGGAAGCAACACATTTTTGTTCTATAAAGTATAAAATGTTTCCTTTATATCATTTTACTGCATTGTTCACCTGATTTGTGGGCTCATCACCCTTTCTTTTTCTATTTTTAGGCCATAATCTATACCCACTAAATCTTATGCAATATTATTTTTTTCAATACTGTTTATAATCAGCAGCGGTCCGTGCAGGTAACAGCGGTGGGGCCGGGTGGGGAAGGGATTTCAAGGGACGATGCTGAGGGAAAATTAAATAAATAATATAATTTCCCTCAGCATCGTCCCTCGAAATTCCCCCATGTGGCCCCACAGCCTCATCGCTGTTACCAGCATGGACTGCGGCTGTTTATAATAATTCGATTTATTGGTATTATGCTCAACATTATCTGGCTTATTTACAAGCCCCTTGCACTGCCAGTATGTCACTTTTTCCCATATTAAAAGCAACTCACCGGTACCGCAAGGGGCTTGTAATTAAGCCCCCTATATCCGCCCCTATTTATATCTTCCTATTTAGGTGATGCAAGGAGTATTTAGACTTAATCTGTTTCTTTTTAAGGACTGGCGGCCTCACCTTCCCCTAACTGCATTCCCTCTCATATACACTCCCCCCGCTAAAAGTTTTAATAGAGTGTATACTGTTGTTCAATCAATTAGTCAATTGTTTCTGATTTCCCTTCTTCTTTTATTACTTCCTTCTTTATTTACTCCTTATTCTACATAATGGCATTATCAGCCTCACCCTCTTCATCTCCTACATGACACCACTGGCAGACATCACCCACATCCACGCACTTAACATCATCTCTTACGCCAATGACACTCAGCTCATCATGTCCCTCACAGAAGACAGTGACACCACCAGAGCCAACTTCCGAACCACCATGTCCGACACCACCACCTAGATGAAGGCCAACTGCCTAAAACTCAACTTGGACAAAACAGAGGTCCTCGTCTTTAGAAACAAGCCCTCCCCTTGGGAAGACTCATAGTGGCCCACCACACTTGGCCCTTCTCCCACCCCCACCGACCACGCATGCAACCTTGTATTCGTACTGGACAGCCAATTGACCATGAACTACCAGATCAACTCTGTGTCCTCTGCCTGCTTCCACACCCTCTATATGTTCTGCAAGATTTTCCGATGGATCCCCGTCACAACCAGGAAGACAGTCACCCAGGCGCTCGTCACTAGCCAACTCGGCTATGGCAACTCACTCTACGCTGGTACAAGCAAACAGCTACTAAACCACCTCCAGAACATCCAGAACACAGCAGCAAGACTCATCCCCAACCTCACCAGAAGAACGAGCATCTCTCCACACCACAGGGTTCTCCACTGGCTCCCCGTCCAGGAAAAATGCCTCTTCAAACTCCTCACACATGCCTAAAAAGGCCTCTACAAAACCGGACTTGCCTACATCAAGAGCCGCCTGACGTTCCACCAACCGACCAGAGAGCTCTGCTCCTCCACCCTCACACTGACCCACATCCCCCGCATCCATAGAAGCCGCTGCGGAGGTCGTGCCTTCTCTTACCTCGCCACCAAGTCCTGCAATGACCTCCCCTTCACCTTCACAGCTCCTCATCACTGGAAGACTTCAGAAAGAAGCTCGAGGCCTGGCTCTTCGACCATCATGGCCAACTGACTGAGACTCGCAGAACCCCAGTGCCTAGAGACCCCCCCCCCCCGGCGTGACAAGTCACACTGCACAATTCCCTCTGATTGATTGATTGATTGATTATTGTTCTTCATCTTTGCTACACGCTAACTATCTCATGCACTGTTCTCACATTGATACAGCTAGGCATCGCATCTTTAAATATACATGGTCTAACACATTTCATCAACAGAAAAAAAATACTCATTAATATTGGACAACATAAACCAGATATTGCACTATTACAAAAAACCCACCTTACTCCAAAAGAAAGTGACAAATTAAAATGAGATAGTGTTGGTCATGTTATACATCCAAGCATCACCCCTAATACAACATCTACTGCTTCTACACCAAAAAGGAAATGTGGAGTCACCATTCTCTTCAATAAACACTTATGTTATCTTATGTTAAAGTAGTTTTGTAGAGCGCACAGCTACCCGACTGGGGTTTCCCAGCGCTGAAACTGACAGAGAACCAAATCAATAAGGAAATTACAAGTGAAGATTATTGGTTAAATAGCCAGGTTTTTAAAAGTTTATGAAAAACCGGAAATGAAGTATTAATACGAATTGCAATGGGGAGAGAATTCCAAAGCAATGGACCAAGATAGGCAAAGGAGCGACCACCCATTCTTTTGAGTTTAACCTTAGGCACCACAAATTTACCTTGGGTAGCTGATCGAAGCACACGAGAGGGAAAATAGGGGTGAACCAAAGTTTGTAAGTACTTTGGAGAAGAACCAATTTTAATTTTGTGCATATAACACATAGCTTTGAACTTTACTCGGTTTTCAATCTTAAACCAGTGAAGATTATGCAAAGCGCACGAAGTTAAGGAGTTTTTTGGGAGCAGGCATAACAGCCTGGCAGCCGAATTTTGCACCACGTGTAGTTTACGTATAACCTCCTTATTTACACGCAGATAAAGGATGTTTCCATAGTCCATTCTTGAGGTCACAAGCGCCTGGACTACGGTTTTCTGGGTGGAAGCAGGGAGCATCCAAATGACCTTTTTCAACCATTTTAAGATGGTGAAACAGGTGGCAGCCACTTGTACAGCCTGCTGCTTCATGGATAAATTAGCATCAATCAAAACTCCCAAGTTGCGGACACAAGCAGAGGGCTGAGGGAAAGCACCCATCTCGCATGGCCAGTGCTGAGGGCCCCAGAGATCCTTATTCTTCCCCAAAATGAGTTCTTCGGTCTTATCGCCGTTAAGCTTAAGGAGATTAGCTTGCATCCACGATGCGACATTCCTTAAGCCAATCTGGAGCACCGAAGGTCCGCACAGCTGTCCCGAAGAAAGGGAGAAGAGGATCTGAGTATCATCGGCATAAGAAAACAGGCTCAGTCCTGATTCGTCTGCTATTATTGCCAGCGGTTTGATGTACAAATTAAATAAAATAGGACTCAAAATGGAGCCCTGTGGCACTCCGTAAGAAGAGGGGTAGATTTTTGAGGTGGCTCTAGAAGAGAAAAATTGAAAAGTCTGCTTGGTAAGAAAATACGCGAGCCAGCCAAGTGCTGTACCAGTAATGCCAGAGGACTGCAAAGATTTTGGTAACACAGTGTGGGACACCGTATCAAATGCAGCGCTCAGGTCGAGCAATATAAGAGCTACGGTGTCCCCAACGTCTAATCGCTGTCGTAGCATCTCTGAAACTCCAAGAAAAGTTGTCTCAGTGGAAAAACCTGTTCGAAAACCGGACTGAGAAGGGTGTAAAAGACTAGTAGAGTCTACAAAGTGAGTAAGTTGCTGATTAATATGTTTTTCCAAAACTTTGGAGTAGATGGGAAGCAAGGAGATAGGCCTAAAATTAGAAAGCTGAGAGGGGTTCACGTTGCCCTTTTTCAGGAGAGGAAGAACCATCGCATGCTTCCAATCAGAAGGCACAAAAGCTTCCTGAATCGAGGCATTCAGTAACTGCATAATAAGTAACAAGAAGGAAGAGTCTAATTGCTGTAGCACGAAGGCAGGGATAAGATCGTAGGGAGAGCCAGATTTAATACTGTTTAAGATTTTTTTAAAGGAATTAAGATCAAGTAATGACCAGGCTTCCAGACTCAGAGGATGACTTGCCCTATAATCAGGCTCAAGTATGGGAAGTGCCGTACTAGATGCTATTGTTTGAGTATTTCGTAGAGCAGAATAAATGTACCTTACAAGAGACTACAAAAGAAGGAAAATCCATAGGGAAGATATATCTTAGTCAAACTCCATATTCACAATACCTTCCTTATAGTGGTTTCAATATACGCCCGACTGATTCTAAAACTATCTTCCTATCCCAACTCAGTAGAGTATTATGATCCTTTGGATCTACCTGTGCATTAAGAGGAGGAGATTGGGCTGTGCACTTACCAGTGCTGCTGCTACCCGCCTAACAGTGCCAGTGCTGCCCGTCTACCAGTGCTAGTGATGCCAACGTACAAGTGCTAGTGCTGCCCACCTACCAGTGCTGGTGATGCCCATCTACCAGTGCTGGTGCTGCCCATCTACCAATGCCAGTGCTGCCCACCTACCAGTGCTGCCCATCTACCAGTGCTGGTGCTGCCCATCTACCAATGGCAGTGCTGCCCGTCTATCAGTGCTAGTGATGCCAACCTACAAGTGCTAGTGCTGCCGGCCAACCAGAGTTAGAGATGCCTGCCCACCAGTATTAGTGCTGCACACTACTGTTGGTGCTGCCAACGGTCAGTGCCGCCCGCCTACCACTGCTGGTGCTGCCCACCTACTAGTGCTAGTGCTGCCCATCTACCAGTGACAGTGCTGCCCAGTGGTGGCGCTGCCCACCTACGAGTGCGGGTGCTGCCCACCTCCAGTGCTGGTATTGCCCACCAACCTGGGCTAGTGATGCCTGTCTACCAGTGCCAGTCCTGCGCACCTATGAGGGCTAGTTCTGTGCACAAGTGCCCATTTACCGGTGGTGGTGCTGTCCACCTACCAGTGCTGGAGCTACCCATCTAACAGTGCCAGTGCTGCCCGCCTACCAGTGCTAGTTCAGAGCTCCAGTGTTGGTACTGCCGATCTACTGTGGTGGTACTGTTCACCTACCAGTGCCAGTGATGATCGCCTGCCAGTGCCAGTGCTGCATGCCTACCAGGGCAAGTTCTGCACAAAAGTGCCCATATACCAGTGCTGGTGCTGCCCATCTACCAGTGCTGGTGCTGCCTAGCTACCAGTGCAATTGCTGCCCACCTGCCAGTGCTGCCAATCCACCAATGCCAGTGCTGCCCGTCCACCAGTGCTAGTGATGCCAACCTACCAGTGCTAGTGCTGCCCGCCAACCAGAGTTAGAGCTGCCTGCCCACCAGTTTTAGTGCTGCACGCTACTGTTGGTGCTACCAACTGTTAGTGCTGCCCACCTACCAGTGCTGGAGCTGCCCTGCTACCAGTGCAAGGGCTGCCCTGCTACCAGTGCCAGTGCTGCCCAGTGGTGGTGTTGCCCACCTACGAGTGCTGCCCACCTCCAGTGCTGGTATTGCCCACCTACCTGTGCTAGTGATGCCCGTCTACCAGTGCCAGTGCTGCGCACCTACCGGGGCTAGTTCTGCACACAAGTGCCCATTTACTGGTGCTGCCCACCTACCAGTGCTGGTGCTGCCCACCTATGAGTGCTGGTGCTGCCCACCTACTAGGGCCAGTGCTGCCCGTTTACCAGTGCCAGTGCTGCCTACCTACCCATGTAAGGGCTGCACACTTACCAGTGCTAGTGCTGCCCATATATTAGGGCTGGTGCTGGCCACCTACTAGTGCTGATGCTACCCGCCTAACAGTGCCAGTGCTGTCCGCCTAGCAGTGCTACTTTTGAGCGCCAGTGTTGGTACTGTGAATCTACCGGTGGTGGTACTGCCCACCTACCAGTGCCAGTGATGCCCGCCTGCCAGTGCTGCACACCTACCAGGACTAGTTCTGCGAAAAAGTGCCCATATACCAGCTTTGGTACTGCCCATCTACCAGCGTTGGTGCTTCCCAGCTGCCAGTGCTGATGATGAACAGGAAAATCAAGTGCAGTGTTGAATATCTGACAAGAATTCCCTGTAGTGAATGCGGCTGCTGAAGTTGTCAGTGTGTGATAGGAGATGTCGAAAACGGGAATTTTTAATAGTGTTTGTGAGCTCAGGATACTTTTGTTTTGTCTTTGAGAGCGTCTTCTTTCATCCCCCAACCTACTTCAAAATGGCCGCCCACTCATTACCCAGAATGCCTGAATTTTTCTGAATGGATTATCCGGTGATGATTCTCTGCGGATGACGTGGGAGGTGGGACTGCAGGTATTGTGCGAGTGTTGTTGGCAGACATGGATAGCTTTTGGAGAACGCTGAATTCAATAAACAACCCCTAACAATGAAAGGGAAATGGTTGTGTTATATACACCACTATGAGCGGAAAGGGGCTCGTGCTCACTCAGAGGGACTCTCTCTCCGGCCTTCTTTGTCACAGTAGACAAAAGAGCTGAAGAAGGTGTCCATGGCCCGCCTCTTCAATGGACAAGAGGACTCTCTTTGTGACAGTGGTCCAGCGAATTGCAGTGAATCACTCGCTGCGCGCGCGCCTGGGCCTTTCATGAATGCTGAGGGGTCGAACAAGCTTCGTGCTCGAGCCCTCTTCATCTCATAGACCCTCTGTACTTCACTCTGTGACTGATCCGCCATTACCTTCAAGTTTTTGTGAGATGTGATGAGCTGAGGCGGCGCGTGCCGGCAGGAGGAGGAGGAGACGGGCTTTGCTGAAAGAGGCGGTGGAGATCTAAGGAGGTTCTCATGTCCAAGACAAAGCTCCACGCGGCGAAGGCTGGAGGGAGATATTGTGAGAAATCCGCAACTATATAAAAAAAAATCTGTTTGTTGCAGCTTGAGCCAACCTTGGCCCATTGCGCGTGCCAACTACGTTTTTTTGTACGTAGGCGTAGATATAGCCTCACTGAGAATTGGGTGGCAAGAGAAATAGATTAGGACCACGTAATGCTGCATTAAAGGGATTTATTCAGTTATTGGTAAAAATCCTGTGGGTACATTCTAATTGTCTTCACAGAGACCTCCCCAGGGCCCTCCAAAAGGGTCCCTTATGGGCTGCAGATATCGAAGTTCATGATGACGAAGTAGACCCTAGTTCTCTCAGGAACAAGAAACACACGATAAACAACAACTCGCGGTTGTGGAGTTTTTACACCTCTTTTTATTCACTTGTTGGAACCGGGATCGACCTCTCTCCGCCCCTTCTCCACCGACTGGCCCTTTTAATCCTCTCAGACTCTTTTTTTGCGTTTAGCGTTTTCTTTATATGGAAAAGACCTCAATTCTGCCTGTGTCTTTTTACTGGTAAGCTTCTAATCAACATTTCTTTCCCAGACCTCTCAGAAGCTGAACGAGCGCTTGTGGAAAAGGGGCCTTCAGTGTGATGAACGTGGGCTCAGATGTAGACCTCAAAGCCACTGGCGATTGGCCCCGGAGGGCTGTTCTGCAGTAACTATGGTCAGGCTTCAGGCACAGGCAGTAGCCCCCATTAGAGGATCATTCCCTGATTTTTGGAGGAAGGGATAATCATGCGTTGGAAGATTCTACTTCTATGGAGAATTCACAGGCGGAATTACCTCGACCATAGAGTAATCGCTACAGAAGAACTTCCACCAGAGGGTCTTCACTGGGGTGTCTTGCTGGGGAGAATTGGGTTCTTACTCCACAAATCAGAGGATTTGCTGTTACCAAGGTCCCATCGGTTGCTCCATGGCCCATCTATCAGCCATTCCAGTGCTCTCACGCAACCGCAGCCGTCTCCATCCCTTATTCTGCTTTATTATTTTCACTCACTTCTGAGGAAGGGCATCCCATGTGGAGGGTCCCTAGGTGGTGTGCATTCTTCGAGAGGGATAATGTAGTGGAGGAAATTCCAAAAGTGGGCTCTCCTCTAAATTAGGCCCTTAGAATGTGTGTCAGGGAGGACGAGGAATAGGAGCTTGAGGGGTTGGCGGTCCCAGCATGCACTGATTGGTGCAGTCTAATCATTGTCTCTTAAGTGATTGCAGAATAGTTGGCGTTAGGCTTGTCAAGAGTTTCTAGGAGGATGTGTAGGGAAGGGGAGCCTGGTTCAACCTTTCTCTGTGCTTATGGACAGTTGTGTTTCCTGTCCTCTACTAATTGCAGTTGTTATATGGTGTGATTTATTTCTTATTTGCAGATGTGAATTGTTATTTTTCTGACTATTGTTGTGGACAGTTTTTTAAATTAATTTGTTAGATATACAGTTTTGCAACTGCTCTGATGGGTCAGCTGAGGTGTTGCTGAGAGTGGGTAAGTAAATATTATTTGGACTTTGAGGATTTTGTCGAGTGAAGGTGGACAGTTGTTCTATTTCACAACGGCATTTCAGGGGTGAGGGATAGTGAGGGAATGAATAAGTGACTGACCTCCGGTAACGCTCTTTCTGGTGGATACTCTAACTGCAGCTTCTTCACCTTGTAAATCTCCCCAGACACCAGACTGGATGTGGAAAATGCTTGTTATAACTCTTGCAAGCCAGAAGGTGGCATCATTGTCTCCTTCTGGCAGAGAAGATTTAAGGCATGGAAAAGTGGATTATTGTCCAGGGCCCCCACCTTCGAAAGGGCCCCATGGCAATGTAACCTTTATTTCACCCTATGTTACCTTTGTAATTTTTTATATCAGAAACTCTCTTTTCTACCTCCATTTCTGACTCATTTTAATTTTTAAGCTTTTTGGAACTCTATTTATGAAATTCAAAATAGTTTTCTTCGGCAGGATTAAATCAGCAGAAAACAAGCAATAAAATACAGAGTTGTTCTCAACAGGTTGCTCCAAAACATGCCTGGCCGAGCACCAAACATTCTCGAGGTGACACTGCTTGTTTGCTTGTTGGGACTGCCTTCTGGCTCCGGACAAGATGACCAGAGCTGCAACTGCTGCAGATCGGAGCTTATAAATTCTCCCTACTTCCACGGAGAGAGTAATTCCACAGTCATACGCACATACACTCATCATACGCTAGGGCCCATCACACCAACATTCATTCTATTACTCTATCCACACTGTATATGTGAGAGAACTCCTTAATCAATCTGCATCTAATTTGAGGTCAATGCAACCTAATTGATCTGTCTCGAGTCATGATTTAAACAATAAGAACACATTTGAGATCTCAATAAATGACAAAGAAATAACCACCCGACACTGGAATTCAAACAAAGGTTATTTTATCTAAATTAGTTCAAATGAAAAGTCATTCAATAGCAAAATCATTATTCTCATAGTTACCTATTCTAGCTAATGTCGTATTTAGGTCAGGACAGGTCTCTCAGTAAAGTCTCCCGAGTCGTCGTCCTCTCAATCAGCATCGATCCTCTCGAGCATAGGTTCAAGAAGAAGTGGCCTTAGACCCGCTCTAGTCTAACAATATTTATAGTAAAACTTACACATTAAAAGTTACAAACAAGCTCCAAGCGTCCGTTGAGCAGAGCGAGCAGGAAAGGATGTTGACTCGCAACATTTAGAAAAACCTCCGCTCTCGAATATCTCAAAAATAAAAGCACGAAAGAAGGAAGCAAAAACTAAATCTGCAACATTCATGAATGCTCTTCCCCGGAATCATAGTGAAGCCACCGCAAGTTTATCAAATGTTCATTGTGGCTCTTATTCTCTCCCAAGGATAGCTGGCGACGAGCCCGGAGCTGCTGTCCACACGGAAACTTTTAATACAGACAGAGGCCGAAGTCAGGTTTTCAACCATATTCAGCGAGGCCTCTCTTCATATTCCATCTACTCAAATGCAGGCTGTAAATGTCGGCCATTTTCCAATAGGCCAGAATTGACAATCTTAATTAAAAGAAACACAAAACAACGTTACTACATCATATTGATTATACAGTGTTAATTCCCATTAATACCCTTATGTGTATGTATTTATCTAGCCATTTGCGACATAAAGAAGCATTAAAGCATATTATTTTAAAGCGCAAACACATAACAAATAGCACTTTAGCAACACTTATTTAATTAATCTGCTCACCAACTTAGTTCACATATTAATTAAGCCATGCAATTGCATTCCCACGTGTAATTCTTTCATTAGGAAGGTTGATTAGTCAGAAACTCGACAAAATTAATATCTAGTAATTAATTATTAGTAATTTTAATTATGACATATAAAAATATAAGCTGATGTTCGGGTTTTAACAGAAAACCCTGCTCCAGCATAGCCACTTGTCTCCTATTTGTTCACACCTGTGACACCGAGCCTGGCCGACTCCTGAGAATCCTCTCCATGGAATGGTTGGGCTCGTGGTGCGGGGGGTGTGGAATATAGGGTTAGATTATCCAGCCGGTAAGTAACTTGTTTTTCTGACAGATACTTCTAAATGCAGATTCCTCACCCTGCAAATCTGTACCAAAGATGAGCACCCTCCAAGGAGAAGGCCTGAGGAGTGAACGTACACAGCTCGCAACCTAAACAAGGAAGTCCTGCAAGGTCGAGAGGGCGAAATGATCCTCCCTACTGACACGAGAACCGATGCAGTAGTGCATGGTGAAAGTACGGACAGATGTCCATGTGTCTGCTCAACAAATGTCCGAAAGTGCCGAGGCTAGGCCTTGAGCTGTGACTTTCACCCTGGTAGAATGTGCCCCAAGGCCTCAGGAGGAGTCAGGGCATGGCACAAATGATGCAAAGGAGAACCCATCTTGATAAGGTCTGTTTCTGGACTGCCTTTCCTTTCTACACACAAAACAACCAAGCAGACGGTTGATTGTCAACACAGTACTGCTTAGTCCCATCAATGCAGAAACTAAGCGCGTGCTGGGTGCTTAGTTTGTGATAAAATAAGCTTAGGTGCCCAAACCTTTTCTTAGGAGGTTGCTGCCCACTTTCATCACCCACGCGGGTTCGTCCACTTTTTGCTCAGACAGCTGCACAGACTGCAGCTATCGCCAGTTGCAGTAAGCGATCAACGGGGCATATCAGCAAGGCGAGGAGATAGAATTATCGCCACTTTTGTGACTGTTTTCGGCCGAAAAGCAGCAGTAATTTTATCGCCTAATTAGCAAGCTCACGCTGACGCGTGAAAACTTGCGTTAGCGTAGGAATTCCTAACGCCCAGCTTTGCATCTCTAATGAGATGCAAAGTGGGCGTTCCTGACCTGACATGATAGGAGAAATGTCGCTAAGCGACATTTCTCCTATCATCAAGCCCCACGCTATGAAGCATAGCGGCAAGAAAAGTAGCGATAACCCCTGTTATCACTACTTTCCTTACGCCTGCTTCAGGACTGACTTAGCCATGATATCCTATGGAAGGTTGATATCATGGGTAAGTTTGTGAGTCCCTATCATCAAGCTAACGCCCCATTGCGTGAGATTATCGCTAGGTTTCCAGCGATAATCTCATGTTAGGCAGTTAGCGCTAGGATTTTTATTGCTTTTGAGATAAGCGTTGCTAATAGCACGCTATCTCAGCGATAAAAATCCACGCTAGCCGGCGATAATTATCCTAGCGCTAAGTGCGCTTAGCGATAATTATTGCCGGTTGTTGCTGATATGCCCCAACGTTCTTTAAAGGGGGCCTAAGAGTTAGCCCCAGAAAAAGGTTTGTGCAATAGGACTCAATTGTGCATTTCATAGTATAGTTTTCAAATACATTCCCAATAAATCATAGAATTCACAGGCTTTGCCGAAGGGACATTAATGAAACACGAAGTACTTCATGGGTGTGCCAACGATCGATTCTTCCCAAGGTTGTTGTTTCAGGAGTAAATGTGGCGCTCATGCCAATATACTTCTGACAAAAAGGGGTTCAAAATGGTTCATCCTGAAATCCAGTTACATTATATTAGATCTATTGAAGGATTATCCTGTGTGTCAGTCAGTGTCATCAAGTACCTTAGAAAAGCTGTGCAGGCAAACACTGTAGTGCAGATGTGTGGGTCTTCCTCAGGGGGAAGCGGTCCTAACAATGCAGGCTCAGCCACGCGTGCCATTTCCCCACAAGCCGTACCACGCTTGCCTTAACCACGCATATGCCTTAACCACGCATATGCGTGGTTACGGCAATGCCCGGTCTAGTTGCCAAGCAAATGGGCAGGACAGGAAGAGGAAGAACGATTGAGAATAGTGAGAGGGCACGGTGAGGTAAGTGGGCCTGGGGCCAGGTCTAGGGAGGCTTGGGGGCAGTTTTTTAGGGTGGGGCATGTTTTAGGACTCAGTAGGGCGTCGGGGTTGTTTGTAGGGCAGGGAGCAGTTTTTAGGGCTCAAGGTGGGGAGCTGGGGTAGGGGAAGTTAGCAGGTGTAGGAGCCTATTTTTAGGACTTGGGGTGGGGGGCCGGGTCAGGGTAGTAGTTAGGGTGGGGGGACAGTTTTTTAGTGCTAAGGGCGGGGCGGGGCGGGGATAGTTTTAGGCCTAAGGGTGGGGGCGCTGGGTCATGTTACTTCAGGGATGCAGGAAATAGTTTTTTGGGCTCAGGGCGAAGTGACTGGGGTTGAAGTCGTTTAGGGGACATGGGGTTAACTTTTAAGGCTCAGGGCAGGGGGAAAAGGGAGTTTACAGGGCAGGGGGCAGTTGTAGACCTAATTGGGCAAGTTTAGGGATATAGAGGACAGTGTTTTAGGGTTTAGGGCGGGGGGGCCTGTGGTTGGGGTAGTTTTTGGGGCATGGGTTTCATTTTTAGGGCTCCGGGTGGGGGGAAGAAGGACAATTTACATGCAGGGGAAAGATCTTTAGCATGCATGTCCATTTACCCATCAAGTCTTTACCGCAAAATTGTGTGGTAAAGGCATGCGTGGTGAAGACGCGGTCGTGGTAGAGACCGTGTGGTGCACGCATGCATTGTTCAGGGATGCGTTGTACAACCCTTCCTCAGGTGTTCCAGCCCAGGTATTGTTGAAGGTATTTATGAGGGGTCTCTGTGAGGGAAACTGTGGTTTGCTTCTCCTTGAATCACTGTCCATACAGGTAACTTTGAAGGCATAGTAACCTGGAGAGCAATGAATCCTTTGGGGTACAGGCATAACTCCCTCAAAGACTTTAACATCACTCGCCACATGGGCGCATAATTCAGTCTGAGAACACCTGTTGGCCGTGATGGCATGCATTCTGTGCATAAAGGCTTCTAGAAAAAAATGATTAAAATGCATCAATCTTCAAGAGCACTCCCTTACATTTAATGTTTTTCAGAACTACTGTAATAAATGCATGAAGGCACATGCTTTGATTTGACTGATGATGAGTACAAAGATGGTGGAGTGTATGGCCCTCATTTACGGGGATTGGGCGTATGGTGGAGTAACAAGTCACCTTGCTGCGCTGATCAGAAAAGAAAAGGCAGCCGGGCTATGGAAGACTGCTCTACCTAGTAAAGTCATGTAGGTTTTGGATATTGCCCACCTCAAATGGTCAGCTGCCACTTACTTGACCACAAAATGGAACATCCACAAGGGGAATATGAGAGGCAATATATACTGAGAACAGATAGGAAAAATGATATGTATAGATTAAAAAAACAATAAGTAGACGTTGTCGTTGTAGCCTTTGTGTTTCGTAATTCAAATATGCTTGGTTTTCAGAAGTAAACAGCCAATGCGTTTCGCCCAAAAATGGGCTTCTTCAGGGAGAGGTTGAAATGCTGATATCTCGCCAAGTAAGCTGAAGTTCATGAACTATGTGAGCGCGTCCGTTCCAGGACCTGAAGATTAAAATGATGGCCTCTAATAGAGGGGTTCACCTATATGTCCATATAGGAGAAATCCCAGGTCAGTTCTGTGTTAATAAATGTACGTATCAACAGTGTAGGGTATGTTTGTAAGCAAAATGCTGTTTGAAGATTGCTTCCGGTGGCGTCTGGTCACGGCGAGAGGGTGCTGCCCTGTGCCAAAGTGAAAGTGCAGTAATGCAACATATTCATGTGACACAGTGCATTCGTGTCCTTTCTCTCTGTGCCGGGGCTGTTTCGGCATCCTAGTGCCAACACAGGCACCCTGGCATCATTGTGCAAGGGTGCCGGTGTTGTCGGCAGGATTGTTTTTGTGCATTAAGAGGCATCCTCCTGCCCAAAACAAATCCTGAGAGGCCTTTTCCTCTTTTGCATAGAGGCAAAAAATGAGGAGAAATAAAAGAATTTCTCTTTGTTACGCCTCACCTTTGGAGGTGTAAGGATTTGACGCTTCCCCAGGTGTACATGATCTTGTAAACCTGAGCCAGCATCATAGTCCAAGGGTGCTGCATGGGAAAACCCACCGCAATGACCATATAATGCCTCCCAACGCAGATTAAAGCAACGCAGCAATTTGCGCTTCTTTGCCTTACTCCCTATCTGTGAGGCCATCCAAAGCCACACATAGTGGCTTTTTGTGGCCTCATAGATCTGATTTGGAAATCTGCTCCGCCGGAGTGTCACAAAATTGTGATGCTCTGGCGGTGTAGGGTGCTTGTAAATAAGCCCCAGTGAGTGCACATGGATCCATTCATCGATCAGAAGTGGTGAGAACACTTCTGAAGCCGGCAAGTGCCAGTCTCCTATGCAGGGTGCTACCCACTATGTGCAGAAACCGTAGGACTGACTCATTAAACTTCTCCTGAAGAGAAGTTGTGGTTTGCTCCTGGAACTTCAGACGCTAGTCACACCAACTGACAGAAACATGTCCATTTATCAGGGTCTATATATTTTTAAAGACAGTAATACCAGACCCTTTCAAACATAGAAATGCCACTTTTTGAGCCAAGAAGCACAAGGAAATTCATTCTTAGATGCAGCTAGATAAGGGTTCATCATTCATTGAGCTCTCACCTTTGCAACATCCCTCTGCACTCATCTTCCCCTTTTTCCGTTTTGAAGGTAGTGTACACAGTGGTCCATGAAACCACTGCCACTCTAAGTGAAACGTTAAAAAAAATACACTTTGTTACCCTAATCCTATTTCTTTTAAGGTTATATATATCTATATATATATATGTCTATTTTCATCCAAAATGACCAAGCATGCTTTAATTAGTATCCCACCCTTAGTAGGTGTGGCTTAGTACACATTAGTGAGTGTGTCCAGACATGCTTGGGCATTTTGGTGGAAAATATTAAACGCGGCAGCCCTGCCGCGCTGGACTGCACCATCTGAAAAGAAGAGGCTGCGGTGGGAACGATTCCACGATGATGCGGCACTACTGTTGAGGATTCAAATAATTAACCAAGCGACGATGCCAGAGCCTTATTGTAAGGCATAGAAGTGCTGCCAAAAAGAGGTCCATGGAACCCACTGAGGGTACTACGTGTTCCAGCATGCCCGTGCACTAAGCCATACCTACTAAGGGCGGGATACTAATTAAAGCATGCCGGATTTCCTTGGGACTTTTCAGTCAGCTGCCCATGAAGAAGATGTAAACACATCGAAACGCGTCTGCATTTTGAACTTCAAATTACCGGCATGACCTTGCTGGTTGCCATGATATAATAAACCTTGTTTTCCAACAGTAGTGAGTGCGTCCAGACATGCTTGGGCATTTTGGTGGAAAATATTAAACGCGGCAGCCCTGCCGCGCTGGACTGCACCATCTGAAAAGAAGAGGCTGCGGTGGGAACGATTCCATGATGATGCTGCACTACTGTTGAGGCTTCAAATAATTAACCAAGCGACGATGCCGGAGCCTTACTGTAACGCATAGAAGTGCTGCCAAAAAGAGGTCCATGGAACCCACTGAGGGTACTACGTGTTCCAGCATGCCCGTGCACTAAGCCACACCTACTAAGGGCGGTATACTAATTAAAGCATGCCGGATTTCCGTGGGACTTTTCAGTCAGCTGCCCATGAAGAAGATGTAAACAGATCGAAACGCGTCTGCATTTTGAACTTCAAATTACCGGCATGGCCTTGCTGGTTGCCATGATATAATAAACCTTGTTTTCCAACAGTAGTGAGTGCGTCCAGACATGCTTGGGCATTTTGGTGGAAAATACACACGTGTATATATATATATATATATATATATATATATATATATATATGAAATACGAACTCCTTCCTCTTTAAGAAAGATCAGAGCCCACACGGAATCTCAGGTAAACTCCCTTTATTTCAGCATAGTGGTTGGCATGACGCGTTTCGGATAAATTCCTTTTTCAAATGCCTCAACCATCTCTGTAATTCGCACATCCACATTTAAATGCAAATCGTCTCTGATCCTATTGGTGGAGACACTCTGCTGGGGTGAGGAAAGTGGGATGGTGTTTTAGACTCGGTGATCCGAGTTCAACAGCTGCAGGTAACCATCGTCCGTGCTGCCCCTGTGGGTAGGGCCTGCAGCGCCGCCTTTCATGCCTGGATGTGTGTAGATATTATTCCATGACGGGAGTACGAGTTATCTGGATCCTTATTCAGCCATTTAACACCCCTCCGACTCTGCAACGCGCACCACTTAAGTAAGTATGCGTCTGTACTGTGAAGTCACAGTCTCTGAATGCCAGAACAGTCCCGTTGGGAGGTACGGCGGGTCAGCGTTACCCCAAGAACATTGAGAACAAACAAGATGTGCCACTGCTGCGCTGACCCTCACATGAATGGGGGCTCTGTAAGTGCCTGTGGCCGGCACAAAACATGAAACACGAACTCCTTCATCTTTAAGAAAGATCAGAGCCCACACGGAATCTCAGGTAAACTCCCTTTTTTTCAGCATAGTGGTTGGCATGACGCGTTTCGGATAAATTCCTTTTTCAAATGCCTCAACCATCTCTGTAATTCGCACATCCACATTTAAATGCAAAGCGTCTCTGATCTTATTGGTGGAGACACTCTACTGGACTGAGGAAAGTGGGATGGTGTTTTAGACTCGGTGATCCGAGTTCAACAGCTGCAGGTAACCATCGTCAGTGCTGCCCCTGTGGGCCGGGCCTACAGCGCTGCCTTTCATGCCTGGAGGTGTGTAGATATTATTCCATGACGGGAGTACAAGTTATCTGGATATATATATATGGTGGTCACCAGTAGGTAGATATAGTTAGGACCTATTTTCCATAGGAAATCCGCAACATTCTATTTGGAATAACTTTGGTGCCGATTGACGAATCTTCGTGAAATTTTCAAAACTTTTGGCCAGCTCCGGTCCACTTCTATCCTGAATGTTTCACGGTGATTCGTCAAGCGGGGGCCAAGAAAAAAGGGGGGTCCCAAAATGCGTTTTCCCCAGGCAATTTCCCATAGGACCTTTAGCCGCAGCTACAGCCCGAACCGCTGAACGGAATTACACCAAATTTGGCAAAGAGGTAGTCCTTAGTTCAGACTCGTGCCTTTTGCTTAAATGGTGTAAATCCGTTCAGTAGTTCCTGAGAAAATGACATTTGGAAGTACATATATATCTATGGCTTTGGAGGGTCCGCGTACCCTAAGCGCAGCCTAAGCGCACCCTGCCGTGCACGAGCTGTATTTTAATTGGCTGTCAACACTCCAAATCAGGAAGTGTTGGCAGCCATCTTGTGCCTCGGTAGAACAGAGGCACAAGAAACCTAAGAAACAAACACACAAAACACGAAAAGGGGGAAGGGTAGAAACACCCTGACCACCTAGGTCTGCTCAGGGGGTCCCACAAGGACCCCCAGGGCCAAAAAAGCATTTTTTTTAAAAAAAAGAATCGGTGAAATTCGCGCACCCAGCGTGAATTTCGGCCGAAATGAAACGAAAAAACACGAGGCGCGGCCTGCCGCACTTCGTTGCTATTTAGCCCCCGGGTGGGCCAAATCCCGGGGGCAATGTTTTAATTGTTATGGAGGCCCAAAGGGGCCCCCCAGCCCTGGGGGCCGCCAACCCCAGGGGCTCTTTGCTAATGTATGTGGGGGGCTCACGGCCCCCCGCAGCCCCAGGGACTGCCACCCCGGGCTTTAATATGATAATTTTTGGGGGGCCTCTAAGACCCCCCGAGCCCCAGGGATCGCTCTATGTAATTAACATTGCAGGGGGCACAATGCCCCCCCCAGCCCCAGGGACCACCACCACCCCCGAGGATTTGAAGAAGGTGAGAGGGGGGCCACGTGGCCCCCCTCCTGGAGCCCTCGAGGGCCCTGGGGACCGCCACCCCCAGTGCCGGCTCCTGCAGTGTCCCGTGTTGCCCACCCCCGGGACACTGCTGTTTGCAATGACAGGGCGGGAGCTTCGCGGCTCCCGCCCTACCATAGCAAACTGCTTTGCTATTTGGAAGAGAGAGCAGGGAAACCTGCTCTCTCTTCCAAATAGTAAAGCAGATTGCTTTTCCACAGGGGGAGCAGCATGTTAGCTGTTCCCCGTGTGGAAAAGCAATGCCGGCTCCCGCAGGAGGCAGGTAGCCGGCGGGACTGTGGGGGGATTGGGGACCTCCCCATGTTCCCCAACGGAGAGGGCCAGCCCCGGGGGATGGGGTCCCCGGGGCTATTAGTGGCCCGGGAGGGAGGCCACGCGGCTCCCTCCTCAAATTATAAAAAAAACAAAAAAATAAAAAAAAACAAAGGCTGGCCCCGGGGGATGGGGTCCCAGGGGCCATAAGGAGGGGGCAAGGCAGCCCTCCTCCTAAAATATAATATTTAAAAAAAGGGCCATGCCCCGGGGGATGGGGTCCCCGGGGCTGATTCAGGCCTCAGGAGGGTGGCCCCTTTCCCAATTTTTTCAATTTAAGAAAATAAATTAGGGGGCAGGCCCTGGGGGATGGGGTCCCCAGTGTCCAAAAATGAGAAAAAGAAGGGGGGTAACGCAGCCCCCCTTCTTAAGAAAAGAAATACCGGCATTGCGCCGGAGGCCACGCCCCCTCCATGCTGCACTCTGCAAACGCGCCCCCTGGTGCGTTTGCAGATGGGGAACAAATTCCCCTTGAATACTGGGGGTCCCTGGGGGGCATCTAGCCCACCAGGAAACTCCAGTATGCGCCAGGGGGCTGCATTGCAGATAGGTGTTCTGAGGCCGCACCCCTTTTTACACCTCTCTGCAACGCAGCTCTGTGGCGCTTAGGGGAGGTAGCTGGTGGGCTAGTTTGACTCCAGGGGCCCTCAGTATTCAAGGGAAGTTAATCCCCCGACTTAAAATGCACCACGGGGTGCGTTTGCACAGTGGTGAAGGGATGGGGCAGGGCCTGAATTCACATGTGTGCAAACACACCCTGTGGCACGGTTTAAGTTGGGTAATTAATTCCTTGTCAGTTCTGAGGGTCCCTGGGGGCCAACTAGCCCACCAGGTACCTCCAGTAAGCGCCACGGAGATGCGTTGCAAAGTTTTGTAAAAAGGGGCG
This sequence comes from Triturus cristatus, assembly GCF_964204655.1. Classification (NCBI taxonomy): domain Eukaryota; kingdom Metazoa; phylum Chordata; class Amphibia; order Caudata; family Salamandridae; genus Triturus; species Triturus cristatus. Next base: position 40,306,992 of record NC_140583.1, on the reverse strand, counting down.
TGGCCTCTGAACACCTCTCTGCAACGCAGCCTCCTGGCGCATACTGAAGGTACCTGGTGGGCCCCCAGGGACCCACAGGATTGAAGAGAAATTAATTCTCTAACTTAAAACGCGCCACAGGGCGTGTTTGCAGACATGCCACCTCTGGCCATCGCTACGCAGCTCTGTGGCGCTTACTGCATGTACTACGAATTCCAATTTACTCACCTGTTATCAGGAGAGACCTCAGTGTTGCATCTTTGAGCCCAGTACTGATCCTGAAAAGTAATTCTAACCGTACTTACCAGTAACTTGAATTTCCTTCCATAGGCTAACATTGACTGGTTTCACTTGGAAATTCTTCTAATTGTGGAGTTTTGGAAACTTTAAATATTCACCTAAAATCATCCGAACAACCAATTCCGATTTACTCACCTGTTATCAGGAGAGAACCTAGTGCTGCATCTTTTAGCCCAGCACTGACCCTGAAAAGTAATTCTAACCATACTTACCAGTAACTTGCATTTCCTTCCATAGGAATCCATTGTCTGGTTTTCACCTGAAAAGTTTCAAAGTGTCTATTTTCACAAACTAAAAATATTCCTAAAACATCGACTGTATGACTTAAACGCATTCTTTCAATTGTTTACAGGAGATGCACCAGTGCTGGATCCAGGATCCCCCACTGAGTAAGAAAAAGTAACGATAACACTACTTACCTGGTAAGTGAATTTCCTTCCTTAGGGTAACATTGACTGGTTTCACTTGGAAATTCTTCTAAGTGTGGAGTTTTGGAACTTTAAAATATTCCTATAAAATCAGCAGAACTACGAATTCTGATTTACTCACATGTTATCAGGAGAGACCTCAGTGCTGCATCTTTGAGCCCAGTACTGATCCTGAAAAGTAATTCTAACCGTACTTACCAGTAACTTGAATTCCCTTCCATAGGCTAACATTGACTGGTTTCACTTGGAAATTCTTCTAAGTGTGGAGTTTTGGAACTTTTAAATATTCACCTAAAATCAACCGAACAACGAATTCCAATTTACTCACCTGTTATCAGGAAAGAACCCAGTGCTGCATCTTTTAGCCCAGCACTGACCCTGAAAAGTAATTCTAACCGTAATTACCAGTAACTTGTATTTCCTTCCATAGGAATCCATTGTCTGGTTTTCACCTGAAAAGTTTCTATTTTCACAAACTAAAAATATTCCTAAAAAATCGCCTGTGTGACTTAAACGTATTCTTTCAACTGTTTACAGGAGATGCACCAGTGCTGGATCCAGGATCCACCACTGAGTAAGGAAAAGTAACGATAACACTACTTACCTGGTAAGTGAATTTCCTTCCTTAGGGTAACATTGACTGGTTTCACTTGGAAATTCTTCTCAGTGTGGAGTTTTGGAACTTTAAAATATTCCTATAAAATCAGCAGAACTACGCATTCCGATGTACTCACCTGTTATCAGGAGAGACCCAGAGGCGTAGCTAGAGCTTGTGGCGCCAGGGGCTATCCCTCAGATTGCCGCCGCTGGGGGGGTGGGGTGCTGGGGAAGAACAACGGCGAGCACTTGAAAGAGGTCTGAGAGACACGTAGTATCGCCGCTAATAGTTACCTCGATCATGCAAGTTACATGCACATACATGACATGGTCCAAGGCTACACAGTTGAATACACCGGTGACTGGCAGTACAAAAGAGAACACACAGACTGCATGATCTATCTGGGGACTCAGAAAAACCGCATCCATCAGATTGCTGCGTGAACAATTACCTGGTAATCCCCTCAGCACAATGCAAACATGCACATACATGACACTGTTCAGGGATCCATCATCTACAGCTGACATTAAATGACCATTCATCATAGTCCCCCCATTAAAGCAGTGCACTTTGTGATCTACATGGTACATGTTCTTTGCAGCAGGCACTCTAACCCTCTGTTCTACCTTTCCAGGAGTCAACCCTTCCACTAGACAAAACTCCGATTTCTCTCTAGGAAGAACATTAATCACCAAAGTTATCATGACATTTTTATTGCTTCTGAAAATTGCTGGAGGCCAGGAAGGAGGCAGCAAGTTTTTTTTTAAACCATAATATATTTGCAAACACTATGCACCCACCTTAAATAGGTACCCATTGCGGTCACACTGTTCGCACCGCCCTAACCTGCTCAAGGTTCATGTGACCTCAGTGACAGAGTCAAAGTGACTGGATCACTGTTGCTCTAGGGTGTGCTACTTCGTAGGCCTGCCCGCAAGACTGGAGATGAACTTCAGTATGGATGGTGGTGGACAGGCCTTCAAGGTTAACCCACAATTGACACCACTAGGGTACACCTGCTTGTGCTAAGACATCAAGCCTTCTAAGGTCTAAGGACCTGAACCAAAATGGCTACCAGGAGTGGAGTTCCAGTCGGGAGCTCCTGACAGGGAATGTGTTTTCGCCCAAAAGCCCTCTTTTTCCCTTTAATTTGCCCCATAATCGAATCGGCGAATTGATCTGTAAACGTCGGCAGGTCCAGATGGTGACCGATTGATCCGGGGACGAGATCCCCAAACCTCTGGAACTCTGAGATGAAATGGCCAATGCCCAGGGGAGCCGCCTGGTTCGGCTATTGAGGAGGCTGTCTCCTACCCTTCTGGACATCGGGACAAGTCAGGCTCTGTCCCATTACCTCCGTTTTTCTCCCCCTGCTGCTTCCCTCACAAATAATTTACGTGGATCCCTGATCTTCCTACCAGCCTGGGCGCAGCGTTTTCTACCATCGGAATGGCTTCAAAACGTGGAAGTTTGAACAGGGAAGAGATTCTTCTCTATGGTACAGTCCTTCTTTCCACCGGGCCGCAACTTCCTGCCTTTCCGATGGTGAGTGCGGCGGCTCTGCTTGCCCCGTTGTACCTGCTTTCCTGCCTGCAGTCTGCCATCCAGGAAAACTCTCGCTCCTATCTCACGCTGCTGCCTCGCTATCCACCAAGCTGGCAGTACTTGCAGAGGTTCTCTACTTTAATCTTATCTGCTATGACCTGGGAGCCCTTTACAGGTATGGGGGAGAGAGAGCTACGCTGGGTGGACTGCGACTGCTGATGCCCCAGGGATCCAGAGCCACTGCATTCTACTGTTCCCGGGCCCCTGCCTTTGACATTGGATCTACTCACCCCCCTTTGACTTCCCCCTCTTTTCTGCATTTAATTTTCACTCCCCGGTACGAATCGAGGTCTTTTTGTCCCTCTGACTTTTGACTCGCCAGCCATTTTGTTGTTGACTATCGTTGATCCCTCGGACCTGGAACCACCATCTTGTTTTACTTGTGGCACTCCCCTCTCCCCTCTGCACCCACTCAGATGATCCTCAAAGTTTATCCCCCTCCCCCTGGTCTACCTTTACTCAGTCCTCTCCCTCCTGGCTCCCTCCTATCCCCTCTCCCACTTCTTCCTCTCTCCCCACCTTCCTAATTCTTGTCCACCATACCTATTAATTCCACCCTAATCTCGCTCCCAATTACTATACCCTGAACTCACCCTTTTCGTCGCTATGTTTTTCTTTTCCCTTGAGGTAACGTCTTTCTCTTTGTGCCTGCTTTGGCTATACCCCTCCACCCTCTAGGTCTCTCCCCCCCCTCCCTTCTAGCCTTACCATGATTACCCCTTCCCCCTCTCTGTCGCCCATTATCTGCGACCTTTGACCCTGTCACCAGGCAGGTCGCTCCCCCCATCCACCACGCAGCCCCCTGTGGGTTCAACCTCCGTTGCCGCTTTTGCCGCCTGACTGCTCGCTCCCTTTTTTATTCTGTACCCCTGCACTTGGCTTTCTGTGCCACTTTGTTTTTTCATTCTGTGCCCCTGTGTTTTGCTTTCTGTACCCCTGTGCTCTGTTGTCCCTCTCCCGCCGTTTTTTCCCACCGTTTTTTCCCCAGGTTTTCCCCCGCCGCTGAGCCTCTGCGGCCCCGCCCCCTTCACTCCCATTGGCCGCCCCGCTCCCACCTCCCAGCTGCTCCTCCCTCCCTCTGCCCTCATATGGAGGCCGCGAAGCGGTGGTAGAGAGCGACCTTTGACCCTGTCACCAGGCAGGTCGCTCCCCTCATCCGCCACGCAGCCCCCTGTGGGTTGAACCTCCGTTGCCGCTTTTGCCGCCTGACTGCTCGCTCCCTTTTTTATTCTGTACCCCTGCGCTTGGCTTTCTGTGCCACTTTGTTTTTTCATTCTGTCCCCCTGTGTTTTGCTTTCTGTACCCCTGTGCTCTGTTGTCCCTCTCCCGACGTCTTTTCCCGCCGTTTTTCCCCCGGGTTTCCCCCGCCGCTGAGCCCCTGCGGCCTTGCCCCCTTCACTCCCATTGGCCGCCCCGCTCCCACCTCCCAGCTGCTCCTCCCTCCCTCTGCCCTCATATGGAGGCCGCAAAGCGGTGGAAGAGAGCGACCTTTGACCCTGTCACCAGGCAGGCCGCTCCCCCCATCCGCCATGCAGCCTCCTGTGGGTTGAACCTCCTTTGCCGCTTTTGCCGCCTGACTGCTCTCTCCCTTTTTTATTCTGTACCCCTGCGCTTGGCTTTCTGTGCCACTTTGTTTTTCAATTCTGTGCCCCTGTGTTTTGCTTTCTGTACCCCTGTGCTCTGTTGTCCCTCTCCCGCCGTCTTTTCCCGCCGTTTTTTCCCCGGGTTTTCCCCCACCGCTGTGCCCGTCTGCGCCTGGACCGCACCCAGCGCCAGAACCCCTGGACCCCGCACCCCCCGCAACGCCAGACTTTACTACGACGCAAGCACCCTCCACGCACTCAACACCAGACGAGACCACCCCTGCTACCGGGCCTCCCCCAAACGCACCCAGGGGCCTTTCACCTGCCGGAACTGCAGATTCATCAGCATCCAACCCTCCACACCAACAGCCAGAGAACCCAACCACCTCCGCTGCATCCTCCTCAACACCCGCTCCGCTCGCAAGCACGCCATCGAACTCTGGGACCTCCTAGAGTCCACCGCCCCCGACGTCGCCTTCGTGACGGACACCTGGCTGAACACCACCTCAGCACCACACATCGCCATAGCCATCCCACAGGGCTACAAGATCTCCTGCAGAGACCGCACCAACGGAGTGGGAGGAGGAATCGCCATCATCCACAAAGACTCCATCAAAATCTCAACAAACACCAATAACACCCTCACCACCGCTGAGCACATGCCCTTCCAGATCCACACCGACCCCAAAACCACCCTCAGAGGAACTCTTGTCTACAGACCTCCCAAACACCGCCCACAGTTCAGTGACACCATCGCCGACCTCATCAGCACCCACGCCCTCACTTCCACGGACTACATCCTCCTCGAAGACCTGAACTTCCACCTCGAGAACAACAACGACGCCATCTCCACCGCCCTGATCGACAACCTCGCCAACCTCGGACTCAAACAGCTCGTAACGACACCTACTCACGCCGCTGGACACCTGCTCGAACCCATCTTCTCCGCAAGCCCCCACGTCTCCTTCAACCACACCACCGAACCACACTGGACCGACCACAGATGCGTCCACTTCACCTTCAGAAAACCCACCACACACCACCGCACCCAACAGCTACCACGCCGCTGCTGGGGCAAGGTCACCGAGGACCAACTGACTACCGCCCTCGCCCTGAGACCACCCACGGACCCCACCGACCCAGACACTGCCGCCACCAACCTCACACAGTGGCTCAACGACTGCGCCAACACCCTCGCCCCTCTCAAGACCTCTACAACCAACCACACCAACAAGAAAGCCGCCTGGTTCACCGAGGACCTCTGGATCTCCAAGCACACCTGTCGGAAGCTGGAGAAGAAATGGCTCCACGACCGAACACCAGACAACCACACAGCCCTCAAGAGCGCCACCCGCAGACACCACCAACTCATCAGGACCGCCAAGAAGACCGCCTTCAAGGACCGCCTAGACAACAACGCACACAACACCAAAGAGCTCTTCAGCATCGTGAAAGAACTCTCCAACCCCAGCTCCAACACCAACGACATCCCGCCATCTCAAGACCTGTGCGACTCCCTGGCCACCTTCTTCCACCGCAAGATCACCGACATCCACGACAGCTTCAACTCCGACCCCCCCGCACCCACCACCGAGTCCACCACCCCTGCGACTACCACTCGCACCAGTCGCCTGAACGTCTGGTCCAGCGTCAGCGACAAAGACACCATCAAAACCATGAACTCCATCCTCTCCGGATCCCCATCGGACCCCTGCCCTCACCACGTCTTCAACAAAGCCAGCGCAACCATTGCTCCCCACCTCCGGAAAACAATCAACTGTTCCTTCGAGACAGCAACCTTCCCAGAAAGCTGGAAGCACGCCGAGATCAACGCCCTTCTGAAGAAGCTCAAGGCGGACCCCAATGACCTCAAGAACTTCCGGCCCATCTCCTTGCTCCCTTTCCTGGCAAAAGTGACTGAGAAGATTGTCAACAAACAGCTGACCCGCTACCTCGAAGTTAACAACATCCTGGACCCTTCCCAATCCGGTTTTCGCAGCAACCACAGCACCGAGACCGCCCTCATCGCCGCCACTGACGACATCCGGACCCTGATGGACAAAGTAGAAACAGCCGCCCTCATCCTCCTGGACCTATCAGCAGCCTTTGACACAGTCTGCCACCGCACCCTATCAGCACGCCTCCATGACGCCGGTATCCAAGAGAAGGCCCTAGCCTGGACCACATCCTTCCTCTCCGGCAGAACCCAGAGCATCCGCCTCCCACCCTTCCGCTCCAAAACCACTGAGATCATCTGCGGCGTCCCACAGGGATCCTCCCTCAGCCCGACGCTGTTCAATATCTACATGGCCCCCCTCGCCCACGTTGCATGACAACACAACCTCAACATCATCTCCCACGCCGACGACACCCAGCTGATCATATCCCTCACCGAAGATCCCCACACCGCCAAAGCTAACCTCCACAGAGGAATGAAGGCCATAGCCGACTGGATGAAGGACAGCAGACTGAAGCTGAACTCAGACAAGACAGAGGTCTTTTGGAGAAGTGTGGCTCAATGATTAGAGCGGCAGACACTGATGCAGAGGTCTAGCCCGGGACCAGGGTTCAATTCCCCGCCTCGCCGGGTCTTGGGCTCAAAAATTCCACGGACCTGATAATTCTCGCCTCGGTGCCTATTCCAATCATGGAGTCCCACTCTGCAACTCTGGGCAATAGCTTGCTTAATCTCCACAACGGCCCCCACAACGCTAAGGATGCCTGGCCTCCACCTTGGGGGTGCTCAGGAGTGGACACCTCACAGGGAAAGCCAGGATGGGTTCCACAGCGGTATTCGTACAAGCGCCTTGAGACCCTTGCGGGTGAGTAGTGCGCTATACAAGTATCAAATTTACATTTACATTTCCTCATTCTCGGACCCACCCCATCAGCCTGGGATGACTCTTGGTGGCCCACGTCACTAGGCACAGCCCCGGAACCCACAGACCACACACGCAACCTGGGCGTCATCCTCCTCGACTCCACTCTCTCCATGAGCAGGCAAGTCAACGCCGTCTCCGCGTCCTGCTTCAACACCCTCCGTATGCTCCGCAGGATCTTCAAATGGATCCCCATCGACACGAGAAAAACCGTTACCCAGGCCCTCATCACCAACAGACTCGACTACGGGAACGCCCTCTACTCAGGAACTACAAACAAGCTCCCCGTCAACAAAAGGATCATCTTCAAGCTCCTGATCCACGCACACAAAGCACTGCACAACACCGGACCCACCTACCTCAACAACCGACTCAGCTTCCACACCCCCACCCGAAGCCTCCGCTCAGCCAACCTCGCCCTCGCCACAGTCCCTCGCATCTGAAAAACCACCGCCGGTGGCAGATCCTTCTCCTACCTCGCTGCCAAGACCTGGAACACTCTCCCCACCATCCTACGACAGACCCAGGACCTGCTGGCCTTCAGAAGACTCCTCAAGACCTGGCTCTTCGACCATTAGCACCCCTCCCTCCCCAGCACCTTGAGACCCTCTCGGGTATGTAGCGCGCTTTACAAATGCAGTGATTGATTGATTGATTGATATCTTAACTTTCACCTTGAAATTTGCTTGTTTAATGTATTAATGAGGATTGTTGTAACTTGCTGTTTCTCACAATGTAAAGCGCTCTGATACCTTCGGGTCCAGCCAGCGCTATAATACTCAATAAATAACTAAATAAGGTCTAGTGGGGCCTTCTAAGGTCTAGCATTGGAATATGCTCCATCAGTAGAGTGGTCTGGTGGACTGGTCATGAAGGCTGTACCCGGTTCCCCAGTTCCAAATTCGACAGCTCTGGCCATAGTGCCACATAGGGCCATCGCCGACTGGATGAGGAGCAGCCGTCTGAAACTGAACTCGGACAAGACGGAGGTCCTCATCCTCGGACCCACCCCCTCAGCCTGGGATGACTCCTGGTGGCCGACCGCTCCGGGGACTGCACCGACACCCACCGACCACGCACGCAACCTAGGATTCATCCTCGACTCCTCCATCTCCATGTCCAAGCAGGTCAACGCCGTCTCCTCCTCCTGCTACAACACCCTACGCACGCTCTGCCGGATCTACAAGTGGATCCCAACCGAAACAAGAAGAACAGTGACACAGGCCCTCGTCAGCAGCAGACTGGACTACGGCAACGCACTCTACGCAGGAATCCCAGCCAAACACCAAGCTCCTCACCCACACACACAAAGCACTGCACAACGCCGGACCAGCCTACCTGAACAGCAGACTCCGCTTCTACGCCCCCACCCGCCAGCTCCGCTCCAGCAGCCTCGCCCTCACAGCTGTCCCCCGCATCCAACGTACGACCGCCGGCGGCAGATCTTTCTCCTACCTCGCCATCAAGACCTGGAACACCCTCCCAACCCACCTACGACAGACCCAAGACCTACTTGCCTTCAGAAGACTCCTCCCTCAAGACCTGGCTCTTCGAGCAGTAGCGGCACCCCCCCCACCTCAGCACCTTGAGACCCTCACGGGTAAGTAGCGCGCTTTACAAATATCCTGATTGATTGATTGATTGATCCTCTCCCCCACTGAACACCATACTGCCCAACTGAGGGAAACTCGCACTGCCTTCAGCTACAACCTAATTGTGCCCGCTATAAACACTTGGATGTGGCTCAATTCAAATTATGCACTAGATAAGAGTAATATGCCGCCTAAAAAAAAAAAAGGAAAAGCAAACACTCATGGGGAATGCAAGATTAAGTGAAGCATGTGAAATGTAAGCAGAAACATGGTTACCTTAACGATCTCTCACTCACTATTCAGAAATCAGCAAGTGGTTTTACCTGAAAAGTTAAGGACATGACTAGAGGGCCCTGAAGGGAACCGTTTCAATGTCCATTGCTTACATCCTTACAAAACGTAAGCAGTATGGTTTAAAAAGACCACATCCATAAACACAGAGCCATGGTACACATTTTGTTTTCCAATCCACCCATCAACCAGGTATTGCAGTACCTCCAGGAATGGTGCACTTCCCCACCTGGGGACAACAATGCTGTTCAAACAAACATGAGAAAACAAAAGTAGCACTTCACTGGCAAACTCTGTAAAGTGAGGCAGCGGCTGATGTATTTGGATGTGACTAAAAGAAAACAATCTGGCCACTTTGAAACCACTCTGTCTTGCTTTATTTAGTTATGTATTTATTTTTCATATTTAAAACCTTCTATTTCTCTCCATCCCGCTGCACTTTGGAATAGAAAAATGTCAGAAAAAGGGCATTTCCCACAAGAGTGTTTTTCTTTTTGGATCCATTTCACAGGGAAGCAACTAAATGAAATAAGGAAAGAGAGGTTGTGAACCGTTTCTTCAAGTCACGGTTTTCAGTAAGTGAGGAGCAAGATAGAGAGGGAATGATAGGAAGAGAAAGGGGGTGGAGGCAGCTGCCAGCACAGAAAAGAAGAGGACATTGTCCGTGTCTTCTCTGGGCAGTAAGGAAGAGACAGAGCCGTTTTCCTTCTCTGCCCGCCCGGAAAGTCCACGAAAGCAAGCCGAGCCTTATCTGAATGCCTTTGTCCGCCCCCAAAATAGTGCTGCCTGGGGCGGACCGCCCCCACCGCCCCCCCCTAGCTACACCACTGGAGAGACCTCAGTGCTGCATCTTTTAGCCCAGCACTGACCCTGAAAAGTAATTCTAACCATACTTACCAGTAACTTGTATTTCCTTCCATAGGAATCCCTTGTCTGGTTTTCACCAGAAAAGTTTCGAAGTGTCTATTTTCACAAACTAAAAATATTCCTAAAAAAGCGCCTGTATGACTTAAACGCATTCTTTCAACTGTTTACAGGAGATGCACCAGTGCTGGATCCAGAATACACCACTGAGTAAGAAAAAGTAACAATAACACTACTTACCTGGTAAGTGAATTTCCTTCCATAGGGTAACATTGACTGGTTTCACTTGGAAATTCTTCTAAGTGTGGAGTTTTGGAACTTTAAAATATTCCTATAAAATCAGCACAACTACGAATTCCGATTCACTCACCTGTTATCAGGAGAGACCTCAGTGCTGCATCTTTGAGCCCAGTACTGATACTGAAAAGTAATTCTAACCGTACTTACCAGTAACTTGAATTTCCTTCCATAGGCTAACATTGACTGGTTTCACTTGGAAATTTTTGTAAGTGTGGAGTTTTGGAACTTTAAAATATTCACCTAAAATCATCTGAACAACGAATTCTGATTTACTCACCTGTTATCAGGAGAGAACCCAGTGCTGCACCTTTTAGCCCAGCACTGACCCTGAAAAGTAATTCTAACCGTACTTACCAGTAACTTGTATTTCCTTACATAGGAATCCATTGTCTGGTTTTCACCAGAAAAGTTTTGAAGTGTCTATTTTCACAAACTAAAAATATTCCTAAAAAAGCACCTGTATGACTTAAATGCATTCTTTCAACTGTTTACAGGAGATGCACCAGTGCTGGATCCAGGATCCACCACTGAGTAAGGAAAAGTAACGATAACTCTACTTACCTGCTAAGTGAATTTTCTGCTATAGGATAACATTTGTGATTCTATGTGAAAATATTTCAGTGTCAACTTTTAAAATACAATAATATTCCTTAAAAATCACTACTGTAACCAGAAAGCTTTTACTCAACAGTTTATAGGAGATGTCCAAGGACTGAATCTAGGATCCAGTCCTGTGGTTAGAAAAGTAATCCATAAAGTAACTAATTGCATTTAACTAGAAATTCACATTGAGCTCAATGTTGAATTGTGTTTGAAATTGTGTTGCCTATTGCAACAACTGTAACTACTGTACTTAAAAGTCTATTGCCTATTTGCAAAGTATTAAAACTAAAGTAATTAATTCTGAGAAAGTATATTTTGTAATGTAATGTATAATGTAATTATAATGTAATTTAAAAAATAAAATATCTAAACATAAAAAGTTTAAAAAATATAGTAAATCAGTATCAAAATAATTACACATAACAATTAATACATTTAAAAATTGTCATTTACAAAACCTTTGAAAATTGACTGAAAAAACCATAGGTTTCAGGCCTGATATAGTTAGGAATTAGCATTTAAAAAAGCTTTGAAATTCACTGAAAAAACATAGGTTTCAGGCCTGATATAGTTAGGAATTAGCATTTAAAAAACCTTTGTGACTTCATTTGAGATGTCATCAGTGATGTCACTGACCATGTCATGAATGATGTAATATGTGACATCATCAGCAGTGGATTGCAGGCGCGCGAGATATAGTTAGTACAACTAACTATATCGGACGAATTTGACTGGTTTTGTATGAGTGAAATGTCCAGCTAACTATAACACCCCTAAAACCTATGTTTTTTCAATGAATTTCTAAGGTTTTTTAAATGCTAATTCCTAACTATATCAGGCCTGAAACCTATGGTTTTTTCAGTGAATTTCAAAGGTTTTTTAAATGCTAATTCCTAACTATATCAGGCCTGAAACCTATGGATTTTTCAGTGAATATATATATATATATATATATATATATTATCTACTGGCGGTCGCCAGTAGATAGTTATAGTTAGGACCCTGTTTCCATAGGAAATCCGCAACATTCTATTTGGAATAACTTTGGCGCCGGTCGACGAATCCTCGCGAAAGTTTCAAAACTAATGGGGCGCTATGCTCCGCTCCTACCCTGAAAGTCTCGGGGGGATTCGTCAAGCGGGGGCTGAGAAAAAAGGGGGGTCCCAAAACGCGTTTTCCCCATGCATTTTTCCATAGGACCTTTAGACACAGCTACAGCCCGAACGGCTGAACAGAGTTACTTGAAATTTGGCAGAGAGGTAGTCTACAGGTCAAGGAAGTGCCTTTTGTAGGTCTGGTGTAAATCTGTTCAGTAGGTCCTGAGAAAATAGCATTTAAATCAATATATATATATCTGTGGCAGCTTACCGTGCGCTTACCGTGCGCTTACGGTAAGCTTACCGTACGCGTACGGTGACGTGCGCGAGCGCGATTCTGATTGGCTGTTAGATCTTAGTAAACATTCGAATCAGTCGAAACCAGGAAGTGTCGGCCGCCATTTTCTCTGTCGCACTCTGAGGGGGGGAGGAAAAACAAAGTTGGATAACATGAAAAGGGGCAGGCTAGACAGCTCCTAATCACCTAGCCATGGTTAGGGTGTCCCAAAAGAACCCCCAATGGCAAAAATGCAAATTTATTTTTTTTTTGAAAAAACGCCGATTACGCTTACCGTACGCGTACGGTCAAAAATAATTAAAAAAAAAAAGCATCCACAAATTCCCTACCCCGTGTGCAAAAGGTGCCCGTAGGGCACCATTTGTGCATTGCTTATGTATTACTTGAACATTTAATAGATAACCTTTCACAACGAAGCGCATAATATGTCCTCCGTGTGCGGACGGTGCGCGAAGCGCATCGTGCGTACATGGCCCATCCAGCGTACCGTGGGCACGCGGTGCGCGTAGCCCACCGCGTGCCCACCATGCGTGCACGGCACTAACTGCGTAAAGTGGGCGCGCGGTGCGCGAAGCGCACCGCGTCCTCACTGTGCGCGCACGGTGCGCGCACGGAACGAACTGCGTGAAGTGGGCGCGCACGCCCCGAACGGCGTAAAGTAACTTAGCATTTAAAAAACCGTACAAATTCATTGAAAAAACCATAGGTTTCACACACGTTATAGTTAGGAATTAGCATTTAAAAAACCTTGCAAATTCACTGAAAAAACCATAGGTTTCACACATGTTATAGTTAGCTGTACATTTCACTCGTAAAAAACCATTGAAATTCCCCCGTTATAGTTAGTGCAGGCAACTATAACTCACGCGACTGCAATCCTCTGCTGATGCTAATACTGTATTTAGACACTTATTTGCCCATGTCTTCTTCCATTAAATTTTAGCTATACATATATTACAAATATTTTTTTTTCATAAAGACACATATGTCATCAGCAGAGGATTGCGGTCGCGTGAGTTATAGTTGCCTGCACTAACTATAACGGGGGAATTTCAATGGTTTTTTACGAGTGAAATGTACAGCTAACTATAACATGTGTGAAACCTATGGTTTTTTCAGTGAATATATATATATATATATATATATATATATATATATATATATATATATATATATATATATATATATATATATATATATATATATATATATATTACCTACTGGCGGTCGCCAGTAGGTAGTTATAGTTAGAACCTATTTTCCATAGGAAATCCGCAACATTCTATTTGGAATAACGTTGGCACTGATTGATGAATCTTCGCGAAATTTTCCAAACTTTTGGCCCGCTCCGGTCTGCTCCTATCCTGAAAATTTCACGATGATTCGTCAAGCGGGGGCCGAGAAAAAAGGGGGGTCCCAAAACGCGTTTTCCCCATGCATTTTCCCATCGGACCTGTTGACGCAGCTACAGCCCGAACTGTTGAACGGAATTACACCAAATTTGGCAAAGAGGTAGTCTTCAGACTCGTGCCTTTTACTTAAATGGTGTAAATCCGTTCATTAGTTCCTGAGAAGATTAGAGTTAAAAAGATATATCTGGGCGGAGCCTAACTACACATCTCATCGTGAGATCTGATTGGCTGCCAGTACTTCATCCTAGAAGTGTTGGCAGCCATCTTGGGACCAATATACATGATAGCACCTCATTAAAAAGCATTGCAGTTAATAGAAGGTTTTAAGACTTTAGCTACATTATAAATCATTTGTTGATGGTATTCAGGAATTGTGGTGTGTTCTAAGGTGATTTTACCATGCGAAAAAGCCTTCTGCTGTGATATCATGAATCATGTTTGAGAGACAACTATTTTCTTATGCTTTTCCCACAGAGGTTTGGAAGGTGATCTATAAGCTAAACTGAGAGAATATTTTCTGTAAATTCACATTATCTTTCTCAGTCATGTGAGAATGAAGTCTGACATTCTCAGTAAAACATGTACATCCAACAAGGGCAGAGGCTGTCAGTTGATTCCTTTGTGTTCTACTGTAGCTTCCCAGAGTGTTCTAAAGAACAACTAGAGCGCTAACAGTCCTCCTTATGACAAACGTATTCCACACCTGAAGCTATCTTGATTGGAATAAAGTGGTAACTCTTAAAACATTTAATTTAAAAAGGAACAAAATGAGGGGGTTCATTTTGCCATAGAAAGTATGATTAGTGCTGCAGAAAGAAAAATTAGGGCACATTTTGAGCGACTTCTCAAATGCTCTTCTATTCTATTAAAAAAGTCTGACATGCAGACTGAAACATGCACTTTGAATACCAGCAGCAGACTTCCCTGGTGAGCAGTATCTTTACTACAGTGATCTAATGAGCAACTAGAGTGCTAACATTCTGAATTTATGGCAAATGTGTGACACATCTGAATGCCTTCTTGATGGAACCAAAGTAAAAAACTGAAAGTATTTCCTACTAAGGAGACTGTAGTGAATGAGGAAATTAGGAAACTTCATAACAAATAAGTCTCCCAAAATGGCCACCAGAGACAAAAGAGGCCAAATGTAGCACAAATATCACCCAGATGTAGCCCAAGTATAGCCCAATGACAGAATGTTCCAGAGTGTTCTAGCAAACAACTAGAGCGCTAACAGTCTTACTTATGGCAAAAGTATGGCACACCTGAAGCCATCTGGATTGGAATAAAGTGGTAACACTTAAAACATTTAATTTACAAAGGAACAAAATGAGAGGTTTCATTTTGCCATAGAAATTATGATTAGTGCTGCAGAGAGAAAAATTAGGACACATTTTGACTTCTCAAATCCTCTTCTGTTTCATAAAAAAATTCTGACATGCAGACTGAAACATGCACTTTGAATACCAGCAGCAGACTTCCCTGGTGAGCAGTATCTTTACCACAGTGATCTAATGAGCAACTAGAGTGCTAACAGAATGTATGGCAAATGTGTGACACATCTGAATGCCTTCTTGATGGAACCAAAGTAAAAAACTGAAAGTATTTCCTACTGAGGAGACTGCAGTAAATGAGGAAATTAGGAAACTTCATAACAAATAAATCTCCCAAGATGGCCACCAGAGACAAAAGAGCCCAAATGTAGCCCAAATATCACCCAGATGTAGCCCAAGTATAGCCCAATGACAGAATGTCCCAGAGTGTTCTTAAGAACAGCTAGAGCGCTTACTGTCTTACTTATGACAAAGGTATGGCACACCTGAAGCCATCTTGATTGGAATAAACTGGTAACACTTAAAACATTTAATTTAGAAAGGAACACAATGAGGGGGTTAATTTTGCCATAGAAATTATGATTAGTGCTGAAGAAAGAAAAATTAGGGCACATTTTGAGTGACTTCTCAAATCTTCTATTTCATTAAAAAATTCTGATATGCAGTCTGAAACATGCACTTTTAACACCAGCAGCAGACTTCCGTGGTGAGCAGTAGCTTTAGTACAGTGATCTAATGAGCAACTAGAGTGCTAACATTCAGAATTTATGGCAAATGTGTGACATATCTGAATACCTTCTTGATGGAATCAAAGTAAAAAACTGAAAGCATTTCCTACTGAGGAGACTGCAGTAAATTAGGAAATTAGGAAACTTCATAACAAATAAATCTCCCAAGATGGCCACCAGAGACAAAAGAGCCCTGATGCAGCACAAATATCACCCAGATGTAGACCACATGTAGCCCAATGACAGAAGTGTGCAGTTTTATATAGTGCAGACTTGTCAGGTATTGGCGTGCTTTGCATGAGCATTGGTTACATCACACAAGATCAAATTCATTTTGGTTGTAGACATGGGGAGATTAAGTGATTTGACCAGAATCACAGAATGTTGAGCTGAAGCAGAAACTCCAACCTGGTTCCCCAGTTGCAAAGTCTGCATCTCTGGAAGTAACACCACATCCTCTCCCCTAGGTGCAACATTTAATCAAGTGGTCAATTGGATAAAAAAACATAAAGATTACAAATAATTTAAAAGTTCTTTGTCGCTATTTGAAAACTCAGAAAATATGTCCTCATTTTAGTTTTTTAAAGCACTAACCATAATTTTGATGCAAATAAGACCCTCTCATATATGTAATTTCTAAAGGAAATGCTCTAGGTATTACAGCTTTGATTACATCAAGATGATGTCAGGCGTTCCACACTTTTGTAATAAATATAGAATGTTAGCAATCTAGTTGTTCATTGGGATACTGTTGAGAGGCAGAGGCCAGGGGCACAGACTCTGAAAATTGAAGGCAGGTAGGAGAGTGCAGAGGCAACAATTTGACCACACTGGGCAGGCAGGAAGAGCAGTGGCAGCACAACAGACTATGGAGGGCAGTGGAAAGGGGGGCAGGGGCAACACACCAACAATACAGGACTGGCAAGAGAGGCTGTGGCAATATAATAGACCATTGTGGGCAGAAGGAAGAGGCAGAGGCAGTGGTAGTACAACCATACATCATGAGTGATGTAATATGTGACGTCATCAGCAGTGCATTGCGGGCGCGCGAGTTATAGTTAGCTGAACTAACTATAACGAGGGAATTTCAATGGTTTTGTACGAGTGAAAAGTCCAGCTAACTATAACGCCCCTGAAACCTATGATTTTTTTCAGTGAATATATATATCTATAATATAGATATATATATCTATAATATATATATATATATATATATATATATATATATATATATATATATATATAATATAGATATATATAATATAGATATATATATGTATATATATTACTTCCAATCCTGGTTTTCACCAATACAAAAACATGCACTGACTCCGTGGGATACACTTCAAAGAAAAATCTTTATTCCATACGATGTGGCCCAGCCGGGTTTCGGCGGACAAGTCCGCCTTGCTCACTGTGTCTGGCATCACTCAGGTAAGTTCCATTTAAACATTTTAACACTCGTGACACAAACCCAAATGGTCACCTAGCAACCAAAGGAACCAGTGAAGGACATAGAAAAGTTACTAAAACGAAATGCATATTCTGACTCGTAATACCTTGGTAAACTGATTTCAATAACCACCTTAACAAATTGAGCACAATATAGAATGTATATTATTGCCAAAATTCTTCTAAAACCTTCTTCCAAACATTTACTGCATTTTAATTAAATACTGACCACGAGGGTTTTGGTCCATTGTAATAAACCTCTGCCTTATCGAATATTAGTAACAGAAAAAATAATAATGTTACTTGCCTCAAAGTAAAATGCATGTGCTTAAGTTAATATTTGGGCATTATGCTGGATATAAACTATAACGCACTTGTGTACTCATTGTGCCCGAGTGGTCGGGGGTGTAGGTGTTTCTAACATTGGGTCATATCATACCCTCTCTTGATTCTGTTACATTGGTCATTGGTGGGTCAGTTTGAATAGTTATCACTATATTGAGTGATCTAATCAATTACTAAATAAACAACATATGAATGATTGGTGTGTATTGAGTGAAAAACATAATGTGACAAAAGAAGAAAAAAGAGTGAGTCTGATATAATAGAGAATTGGTTCAAAGGTCTGTAGTAGGCAGTTATAGTTATCTTAGTTTGACAGAGAAAGATGATTCAAGGTGTACACTCATTGCCTCTTCAGCATTCATGCCATTTGGAATTTTACAATACAACAGGATTATGTATCTCGATTCTAGTCTCCTAAGGGCTAGTTGTCTATTGCCTCCTCTGATGTTCTTTTTCACACTGTCGATAACAAAATAAGTAAGATCCTCTGCTTTGCCGCCATGTAATGTATTAATATGGCGGGCCACTGGATACGTAGGGTCATCATTATTGATGGCCCTTAGATGTTGTAGTATCCTAATATGTACAGGATGAATGGTACTTCCCACGTACATTTTGTTGCAGGTGCAACGTAGCACATATAAAGCGAAATCGGTTTTACAGGTATAGTTCTCTCTGATCTCGAGCGGAGTTTTTCTTAGAGGAATGGAGACTAGTCTACTATTTATTCCATGTTTGCATGCTTTGCACTTAGTGCATGTGAAAAAAACTTTTTGGGATTTGAGCCAACTACCACCTTTGTCCTGCGCAGGAGCATTGGACACAAGTTCTCCTTTCATAGATTTGGCTCTTCTGAAGGTTAACTGAGGAAGCTTAGTGCAGGAGGGGCCTATAGTAGGATCACAACGCACTATTGGCCAGTGTCTATACAAAATTTTTCGTAGATTGGAATGGTATGTATTGTACCCTGGAATTAATCTGGGCGTCTGTTCTTCAGATTTCCTTAAGACTGTCTTGCTCTCCCTGTTTTTGAATATAAGATCTTCCCTTGTGGTAGCTGCGCACTTCTGTTTTGCTGTCTCTAAAGTTTTTGACTTATAACCTCTGTTACTAAGTCTCTTGAATAGGTTTTCTGTGGAATCTTTCAAACTTTCTTGAGTGCTGCATTTCCGTTTCATTCACAGACACTCGGCATAGGGGATACTTCCAATGAGATTAATGGGATGAAAACTTTGGGCATGCAAAATAGCATTCCCTGATGTCGGTTTCTTGAATGTCCGTGAATGTACTTTGTTATTACTAATGTACAGTTCTAAGTCAAGGTATACAATAGACTTCCTACTTGTGGTACATGTGAATTTAAGATTTACGTCATTGCTATTGATTTTATCAGCAAATTCAATGGCACCTTGTTCAGTGCCCTTCCACAGACTAAAAATATCATCTATGTAGCGTTGGTACAATACTACATTTTCAGACATCTGTGTGTAGTATGTTCTCATGAGTACTTACTCCTCCCACCAACCCATATGCAAATTCGCATAGCTGGGGGTGAAGCAAGTACCCATGGCTGTGCCCTGTGTCTGTTTGTATAGTAGCCTATCAAACATAAAGATGTTGTTCTCCAGGCACCATTCCATCATATGTAGTAACATAAGTGTATGTTGGTAAAATCCTATATCCCTCGTACTTAGATAGTGTCTTGCTGCATTCAGGCCATCGTGGTGCCTGATACTTGTGTACAGACTTTGTACATCCAACGTGACAAACACATAGTCTTCATGCCAATTACAGTCAATGATTTTAGTTGGAAAATCCCCAGTGTCTCTAGTATACGCAGGTAAAGCTTGAACGAATGGTTGAAGGAAAAAGTCAATAAATTTGCTTGTATTTTCAAAAAGGCTCCCAATGGCAGATATAATTGGCCTGCCCGGTGGACACTCTGCATTTTTATGAACTTTCGGGAGCAGATAGAGTTGTGGTGTCATAGGATAGTCATGTCTCATAAAATCTAACTCATTCCTTGAAATCAACCCGTTCCCTCTCCATTCGTATAAACATCTGTGATATTTCTCTTTGATGCTGATAATATTGGTGGCACTGATACGTGTGTAACAATCCTTGTCTGATAGTTGTGTCATTGCTTGTTTGTTGTACATTTCAAGAGGCCAAAGCACAACATTGCCCCCTTTATCTGACCAACATACAACTATGTCGGGGTGCTCTTTTATTTTTTGCATGACTCTGGAGTATTTTGTTAGTTCGTTATGCCTGGGTTCATTAAAAACATTACTGCTTTCTATTGCCAATTCCTTAAGATCTTTAATCACCTTATCTGCAAAGATGTCAATATTGTCTCTAGGCATTAGTGGGTTAAAGACCGATTTCGGTCTGAACGGTGTAGCAACAGTTGCATAAATATTTAGATCTGATCTAATTGCTGCTTGACCACTAGTTATTGCATCGGTTATACCATCAGTTTCCAGCTCCGTCATATCTCTCAGAAAAGTCATATCCACAACATTTAGAGTGTTTAATTCTGTGGACACTGTGCCTCCATGTTCACTTGCATCAGTTCTTTCTTTCATGTTAAAGAAATGTTTACGTAGTTTCAATCTGCGTATAAAATGATACAGGTCTAGTGGTCTACGTATAATCAAAGTTTGTTTCTTTGCAAAATGATAGCCCTAAAGCAAGGATTTGTTCTTCCTCATGTGTCAAAGCCATGGTCGTTAGGTTTATGACTGTGTTTTCTGTCCCTGTTGTGTCTTTTATCTCCTTCTGCTCCGTCTGTATGTTGATTTTTGTGTTGTTCTTGCCCCATCGCCGGTTCTTCCTCCTTCTGCTCCTTGATTCTGAGCCCGGTTTGATGTACGCTCCTGTCCCGGAGGTCTTGGGCGTAGACTCATCAAACGCTCCACGCGTAAAAAGCGAGCTCTTGAATCGGTGTTGGTGCATTGCGTGCTTGATCCCTACTACCACTTGCTTCAGGATCAGACTCTACTTCTGAACTCAGCTCTGATTCACTGGGTTCATGATGTCCTGGGGGGCCACTGCTTGTTATTGATAGCTGTTGACGACGGATATTTTCAAATTTTCTTGCCATGCAGGTAATCATTCCTATCACGTTGGAATTTGCTGGCTTTTCTTTCCTTAATCGTTTGCTCATATTTTAATACACGATTCTTAATGTCTAATAAACCCTTCTTTACTTCGTCTTGGTTAGATATTTTTTCAAGCTCTCTGTATATCACATCTATTCTGGCCAATATTTTCTCTCTGTCCATTGTTGCGAACTTTATCAGTATCTGCAGCATGTTCCGCGACGATTGGGCACTATTGTCAGCCCATTCCTTGAGCATGGCGGGATCCGGATTTACGTAGGTTGGGGCCACGAGAATCCTCAATCCCCTCGGGATGCGACCCACCTCCAGGTATCTTTTAAGTGATGTGCACTTCCACCATTTGGCCACCTCATGCCTTCGCAATTTCTCTAGTTCACCAAGCATTTGTTTCAAATCACTGCCTGCCACCGACGGTTGTACATTTCTACTCGTTGATTGCGCTCTGTCACTGTCGTCTTTATCGCTAAAAATATCAAGCGCTGCCTCTTCACGATCCTTGACCCAATCCTCGGCCTAGTTTGTGGAATATTTGTCGTCTTTGACACCCACTGCCCGTAGATTGAAAAACCTACAGGACTATATCTATATATATATATATATAATTACCTACTGGCGGTCGCCAGTAGGTAGTTATAGTTAGGACCCTGTTTCCATAGGAAAAGCGCAACATTCTATTTTGAATAACTTTGGCGCCGGTCGACGAATCCTCGCCAAATTTTCAAAATAGGTGGGGCGCTGAGCTCCGCTCCTACCCTGAAAGTCTCGGGGGGATTCGTCAAGCGGGGGCTGAGATAAAAGGGGGGTCCCAAAACGCGTTTTTCCCATGCATTTTTCCATAGGACCTTTAGACACAGCTACAGCCCGAACGGCTGAACAGAGTTCCTTGAAATTTGGCAGAGAGGTAGTCCTCAGGTCAAGGAAGTGCCTTTTGTAGGTCTGGTGTAAATCTGTTCAGTAGTTCCTGAGAAAATAGCCTTTAAATCAATATATATATCTGAGCCAGCTTACGGTGCGCTTACGGTGCGCTTACCGTACGCGTACGGTGACGTGCGCGAGCGCGATTCTGATTGGCTGATAGATCTTAGTAAACATTCGAATCGGTCGAAAACAGGAAGCGGCGGCCGCCATTTTCTCTCTCGCACTCTGACAGGGGATTGAAAAACAAAGGGCAAAAACATGTAAAGGGGCAGTTTAGACAGCTCCCAAGCACCTAGCCATATTGAGGGAGTCCCCAACGATCCCCCAAGTGAAAAAAGGCAATTTTATTTTTTTCGTAAATTTCGCCGATTACGCTTACCGTACGCGTACGGTAATAAATAATAAAAAAAATAAAAAAATATCCACACTCTCCCCACCCCATGTGCAAATGGCGCCCGCAGGGCACCATTTGCGCATGGCATGTTACAGCAAAGCAAAACATATATTTTACCTGTCACAACGATGCTCATCATATGTCCTCCATGTGCGCACGGTGCGCGAAGCGCATCGTGCGTTCATGGCCCATGTAGCATAATGTGGGCACGCGGTGCGCGAAGCGCACCGCGTGCTCACTGTGCGCGCACGGTGCGCGAAGCGCACCGTGCACGCACGGAACGAACTGCGTTAAGTGGGCGCGCACGCCACGAATGGCGTAAAGTAACTTAGCATTTAAAAAACCGTACAAATTCACTGAAAAAACCATAGGTTTCACACACGTTATAGTTAGGAATTAGCATTTAAAAAACCTTGCTAATTCACTGAAAAAACCATAGGTTTCACACATGTTATAGTTAGCTGGACATTTTACTGATAAAAAACCAATGAAATTCCCCCGTTATAGTTACTGTAGGCAACTATAACTCACGCGACCGTAATCCTCTGCTGATGACATATGTGTCTTTATGAAAAAAAAATATTTGTAATATATGTATAGCTAAAATTTAATGGAAGAAGACATGGGCAAATAAGTGTCTAAATACAGTATTAGCATCAGCAGAGGATTACGGTCGCGTGAGTTATAGTTGCCTACAGTAACTATAACGGGGGAATTTCATTGGTTTTTTATCAGTAAAATGTCCAGCTAACTATAACATGTGTGAAACCTATGGTTTTTTCAGTGAATTAGCAAGGTTTTTTAAATGCTAATTCCTAACTATAACGTGTGTGAAACCTATGGTTTTTTCAGTGAATATAGATATATATATGTATATATATCTATATATATTATATACCAATGCCCCAAAGTTTTCGAAAAATGCCCTCGCCAGCCAACTAACACCAAAGGCATTTATTAATTACGGAAACCAGCTAGTGTCCCGATTTGAGTTACTTCGCCAACACGTTTCAAGGCTTCCGCCTCTTTTTCATGGGCAATTCCAAAAATGCGGTGAGCAGATTCTAGAGGCTGGCCAATATTGTGGTGATCCACAAACAAGAAAAACCAAACCACTTGTGTTTGTCCCATAGGCCGATATCGCTTTTAAATGCGGAGGCCAAGATCCTGGCCAAAGTACTTGCCACTCGTCTTCTGACAGTAATAACTAATCTTGTTCATCCTGACCAATCTGGCTTTATGCCAGCCAGGAATAATTCTCTCAACTTGCGGAGACTTCACGGAGTCCTGGCAAGGGCTGACACTCTTCTGGAAGATGCTGTGGTGGTCTCACTCAATGTGGCCATGGCCTTTTGACAGGACCGATGGGTCATATATGTTGGCTGTATCGCAGAAACTAGGCTTCGGCACTGGCTTCCTGAATTGGGTACGCCTCCTATATGCCGCCCCCATGGCTCAGATAGTCGTCAATAACCGGGTATCCTCCTCATTTGAGCTGGGTAGGGGAACTCGCCAGGGTTGCTCCCTATTTCCATTAATTTGCGCCCTCATTTTGGAACCATTTGGCGACGTGGATACGGAAAGACCTGATAACTAGAGGGTTGAGATGGGCATTAGATTGGGAGGACCATATATCACTTTATGCTGATGATATCTCACTTTACTTAGCTTCACCGGCAGCTTCTTTAAACCGAGTGCTTCACATCTTCCTGGTATTTGGGGAATTTTCAGGATTCACCATTAATTGGTCTAAATCGGTCCTCTATGTCTTGAGTGGGACAACCTCGACTTTGCCCAGAGGCTTTACCATAACACTCCCCCCCACTACCTTTAAATACCTGGGATTCATGTCTCCAAAGATTTGACACTCTCATACGATCAGAATCTCCTTCCCCACTTACAGCGTCTAAAAAGTGATGTCACACACTGGAAATCGCTCCCTCTATCACTACTAGGGAGGGCCGCATTGTTTAAAATGATGTCGCTTCCTCATTTTCTCTATGCGCTCCAGAATGCACCACTCCCGGTAGCACAAGCATACTTTAAATCAATCGGCTCAGTGTTGCGAGAGCTCCTGTGGGAGAGGAAGCCCCCACGAATATCTCTTTCTAAGCTCACAAGGGAATGGTACGATGGATGCATCGCGCTCCCTGATATTAGACGATACTACCGGGTAGCTCACCTCACTGCTATTAATCATTGTACATACGGACCGCAGTTAGATCCTGGCTTCAACATGGATAATTGGCTCTTACCCGGAGGTAATTACAGGGGAGCGTTATATGCTTATCCTTCTAGAGTAAAACTAAAAGGACCCACCAATCACTCGGTTAAGGCATGGAGGGACGCCACACTGAGTTTGGGTAGAAGGACAAAATCACACTGGCCACCCCACTCTGGAACTCAGCCCAGTTGGGAAACATGAGAGTCACCACAGGGTTTGATAGATGGGACCTAATTGGTCTATCTTCAGTGGGGGATCTGTGGAGAAATGGTGGAGTACTATCTTTTGACCAGTTGAGAGATGAAAATGACCTAGCTGCGTCAGAACACTACAGATACCTTCAGGACAAACACGCGCTGCAAACGGTGGTGCCCAGGGGTGAAAACCCACCTGAGTACTCACTGCTAGAGGACAGAATACTAGATGGCTATCTTCCAGAGAAAACAATCTCCATTATACATAAAAAACGAATAAATAATTCCCACAATACCCTTCTCAGACTTCGTTCTCACTGGGACCACGACGTAGCGGGGCTGGAGGATGGGGAATGGTTAGAAGCACTCGCATCCCCCAAAGTAACTGCTGTCTCATCCAGACAGCGGCTTGTTCAACTTAAAATACTATTTAGGATATATTATTCGGGTCCAACATTAATGAAAATGGGCTTTAGGGAGGACGCAGTTGGAATCAAGGGCTGTGGGCTGGACGGCACATTCATACATTCAATCTGGGAGTGTCCATTAATCCAGAGATACTGGGAAAGGGGCACAAAATGTATGACAGGCGTCATGGGGGTAACCACTGATTGCAATATTAAGTAATGTCTTTTAAATATCTGGGGCCCTACAGACCTAAACGCTACGGATAAGATGTGGGGGTCATTGGGCATGATGATTGCCAAACGCAATATTGCAAAGCGGTGGTGAGTAAGAGAAAAACCGTCCCTGAGGATGTGGGAAAATGACATGGACCATTGTATGTTAACGGAAAAAACTGTCTATATTTCACGAGGCTGCCCTAACAAATGGTCGCAAGTATGGCAGAAATGGAATACTTACAGGAGGGGCATCTGTGAACCACCGAGATACTTACCTCTTTTGGACACTGAGTAATGTTTACCTGACCGATGTTTTGGGATCTCTTCTATCCTAACCGGTGATGCGCCTTTTGTGTGGACGGTGCCAATTGGAGCATGGTACATGATATTGTCTGTAATGTGTTATTTAATGTGTTACTTTGTTTCAATAAAAAGAACCTATAAAAATAAAAAGATATGCCTCCCCAGGGGTGGCGTAACAAAGAGAAGTATGTTTTCCCCATTTTTCCACTTTCTATGTGTGCTGCAGAAAGAGGAAAAAAGCTTCTAATGATGGTTTTTGTGCAAGAACGCGCCCCTTACTGCATAAAAACAATCCTACATGCAACGCAGGCACCCTTGCACCATGGTGCAGGGTGCCAGCGTTGGTGCTAGGCTGCCGAAACGGCATCAGCCCAGGGAAAATAGACAGGAATGCGACGTATTGGATAAATACAGCCCGTTCCTACCCTTTTCCTGTGGTGCAGTCAATCCTGATTTGTAGAAAAGTCATTGTTGATTGCATAGTCTGTAGCCTTGTTGAAGTGTGAACTGCACAAGTCAGTCAGTCTGCTGTTCATCGTCAAAGACTTTTGTATGAGCGTCTTATGCTCTGAGGTGCATCTTTATAGGAGCGGAAGGTGGTTGTTGGTGATGGCCTCTTTATAGCTCTTAGATACACTTCAGGATTATTTCCAACTCTTCCCTTTAATTCATAAAATATTCATCTCTTTAGGAAGTTTGCATTTTCTGAATTGCATTTGCAAACATAGGGCCAAGTTCATGACCCAGTTTGTGTCCCTCTTGCACCACGCAAACCTTAAACCAGATTTTTGAAGCCGTGCAAAGCCTCTCTGCGTGGCTTTGATTGGCCCCTAAAATCTGGACTAATGGAACGCGGCGCACACCGCTGTGTTGCATTACTCTGCCCTGTGAAAGCATTCCATGGGCATTGCGTGGATGTTCCCATGCAGCCCCCATGGTTTTTGATGAATTCCCAGATTTACAAGGCATTGTAAACCTGGGAATGCACCACAGAGATACACCTCCCGAGGCGAGGCGTAAGGAGGAGAAATATCTTTATTTCTACTCTTTACTTCCTCTTTCTATGCGTTCTGTATTCTGCAGCATACGTAGAAGGAGGAATAAGCCTTTCAGGATTGTTTTTGTGCAGTAACGCACGCAACGCACGCACCCTTGCACTTTGCCTGGCTTTCCATGGCCTCGTAGATATGGATTGAGGCAACGCAGTGCATGTCGCTGCGTTGCCTTATACTGTATCAGTGGGGCATTCTATGGGCGTTGTGATGGGTGTTTCCACGCAGCACTCATGGATTTGGACTCATTCCCAGATATTCAGGCCCGTATTTATGAAGGACTTATGCCACTTTTTTGTGACACTGCAGTGGCATAATCATTGCGCCACACTACGCCCTATTTACAAAGTGACACATCTAGGCAGATGCATCACATTGTAAAGGCCTGAGATACATTATACCTGCATCACGTATAATGTATGTAGGGTGGGCGTTCCCCGGTAAAATAGCCTCATAGAAGTGGTGCAGTTAAATTGATGAGATTTCACTGTGCCACTTCAATGACTAGACTGCGTCAAAATCCTTACACCTGCTTCAAGCAGGCATAAGGATTGGCGCAGGTCTTTTCACATGGGACTCGCCCACTGATCATGACACATTGCTGGAGTTGCATCAGTTTTCCGACACACTCCAGCAATGCATAATGTTTGCACCACCAGATACGTCAGAATTCCTGACGTATTTGTAAACCCTTGCACCATGGAGCATCGTATTGTAAATATAGCGCATCCATGGTGTCATAAGGAAGGCGCTATGAAAAGTGTTGCATTGATGTTTTTGCCCAGCGATGCATCACTTTTCATAAATGAGTCCCTAAAGGACTTTTAAAGCTGGGAATGCGTCAAAAGGTTGCACCTCCCAATGAGAGGCATAACGAGCAGAAATATCTTTATTTCTTCTCATGTTTTCATCTTTCGAAGAAAGAGGAAAATGCCTCAAAGGATTGTTTTTGTGCAGGAAGGTGTCCCTTCCTGCGCAGACACTCTTGTGCCATGGAACAAGGGTGGCTGCGTTATTTAATTTATTTTATTTTTATATTTGGTTTCACTTTTGACTTCTTCTGTGATTTGCAGTTGACATAAGTAACTTCGCGCTACTCCTCTTCCACTCTGGAGGCACTGCCCATGAACCACACATACATGCCCCTTTGACGGTCACGTGCGTGATTTACCCCCGGCTATTGGCCTCTCTGCTTATGCGCATAATACACTCGCCACATTGCTTGGCATGTGCGAGCTGCATTTCACTGCCGATGCGCGGTCACACACCTTCTGTGTGACGCGCTGCTCTTATTAGTCCTTTTAGTCTCTCTTTTCTTTTTGCCCGGTATTTTACCGGTCTCTGTGTGTCTGTCTTCTGTTTCCTTCTTTTTTTACAGACACCTGCCTGTTAATTGCCTGCAGCTGCTCCCCACACCTGAGCGCTATCTTGGCGGGTGTGACATTTAAGCCTCAGCTTCCTCTGCTCATTTCCAACCACGGAGTCGGAGAGAGGCCACACAGGTTTGCGGTATGAGCTCTGTCAGCTACAAGTAAGTGGGATCTAATCTCTGACCGGCTTTGATTCCTTTGCCGGTTAAGTTTATTTACCTTCCCCTCTTTTGGTCCCTTTCTCTCTCTTTTTTTACCCTGTCCAGATGGTAGCTGTGACAGAATACCCCTACTCCTGACTCATGGAGCCGGATGTATGTCGTTACAACGCACACTTTTACAACGCATGCACTTACAACCCATTTTTTACAACGCAACATCCACTACAACGCATTCCATTACATCGCATGACACTACAACGCATTTTTAAAAACTACCTTTACAACGCATTCCATTACATCGCATACTACCTTTACAACGCATACCATTACAACGCATAATATTAAATTGCATTTAAGGTAAGTATTAGATAGTATAGGGTTAAAAATTAGTATTCTAACTCCAGGGGGTGCAACAGTAGGGTAATTGTTGGATAGTATAGGGGTAAAAATTACTATTCTAACTCCGGGGGTGCAACAGTAGGGAAAGTGTTGGATAGTATAGGGGTAAAAATTACTATTCTAACTCCAGGGGGTGCAACAGTAGGGAAAGTGTTGGATAGTATAGGGGTAAAAATTACTATTCTAACTCCAGGGGGTGCAACAGTAGGGTAAGTGTTGGATAGTATAGGGGTAAAAATTACTATTCTAACTCCAGGGGGGGCAACAGTAGGGTAAGTGTTGGATAGTATAGGGGTAAAAATTACTATTCTAACTCCAGAGGGTGCAACAGTAGGGTAAGTGTTGGATAGTATAGGGGTAAAAATTACTATTCTAACTCCAGGGGGTGCAACAGTAGGGTAAGTGTTGGATAGTATAGGGGTAAAAATTACTATTCTAACTCCAGGGGGTGCAACAGTAGGGAAAGTGTTGGATAGTATAGGGGTAAAAATTACTATTCTAACTCCAGGGGGTGCAACAGTAGGGAAAGTGTTGGATAGTATAGGGGTAAAAATTACTATTCTAACTCCAGGGGGTGCAACAGTAGGGTAAGTGTTGGATAGTATAGGGGTAAAAATTACTATTCTAACTCCAGTGGGTGCAACAGTAGGGTAAGTGTTGGATAGTATAGGGGTAAAAATTACTATTCTAACTCCAGGGGGTGCAACAGTAGGGTAAGTGTTGGATAGTGTAGTGTAATATTATGCGTTGTAATGGTATGCGTTGTAAAGGTAGTATGCGATGTAATGGAATGCGATGTAAAGGTAGTTTTTAAAAATGCGTTGTAGTGTCATGCGATGTAATGGAATGCGTTGTAGTGGATTTTGCGTTGTAAAAAATGCGTTGTAAGTGTAGTGCGTTGTAAAAGTTGCGTTGTAAAGGTTGTTCCCCCATGGAGCCTGTTCCTTTAATCTTTGGTGTAAGCATTCATGGGTTCATTCTAGTTTTTTTGTTCACCATGTTTTTACCGTGTCCTTGAGCCACTTGACACATTACCGCGTATTTTTAGCATGCACCGCCACTTATAGCACGCTTTTGACGCTGCCTCACGTGCCGTACCGCTCTGCACCTCCACCGCGGTATACCATGTCACTCATGTTTCTTGATATTGCTTGAGGCTAACATTATATGTGGTATGTTTTGTGTATGTTTGTCTTTTTCCTCCCACAGGATTGGAAATAAGAGGAATACCCCCTCTGCCAGTTAAGGTGCCTTAGCGTGCGCCGCACATAGGCGGCTATACACACTGTGTTAGACCTGTCCTCTCACCTTCCACTTTCTTGGTCCTGATGAAAGCCAGCCCCAGTTTCCAGGCACTTGCTGAAACATGTTGACCCCACTGGATGGTGGCGGCCATTGGTACCTCCTTAGCCATCCCCTGCCTCCTTTTAATGCTGCCCATGGCCCATTAGTAAATAATTCTAATTGGTTTTTGGGACCAGAGGGACAGCTTTTAAATATACACGCACTACACCATCACTGCACACTCACCTTGACTATAAACCAGCTCCGCTGCAATTGCAGGCGTCGCAGCACACTTGGGGTACATTCGGTACCCCGAGTGGGGGCTGAAGATGAAGCATGCCACCAACTAGGTTGGTGGGTGATGCCTTTCTTAAAAACCTAAATGGTTTCGCTTGACTAAAGAGACTATTCTGTTTCTTCATATCTACACACTCATATCCCCCTCGGCCGTGGGGCTAGTTCCTTTTGATTTTCTACATTGGCGCATGGCAGCCCATTGGGCGCCAGCGGTGGGGAAAAGGACAGGAATGCACCGCACTTGATGGGCCGGACTGGGCACCGAAACTGCTCGGCCAGCCCCCGGGAGAGGGAAGTGGGGGTACTGCCGAGTTGTCTTTCTAGGGCCGGTTTAGGCTGATTTTGTTACGGGGGAAGATATTGCCGGCCCCCCGTAACAAAAACGGCCCCCGGGGGCCCTAAGCAGGCCCCCTATCTCGCTGCTCATGGGGGAAACGCCTGGTAGCCGCCATGGCCAGTCTTGCCCTGCGCACTGCCCTAAATACAACGCATCCCTGTACTTTCCTTATGGCGCAGCGCGACCCAGGAAGTGGCCATCAGAGTCCCTGTGATAGTGGTGGTGGTATTCTGATCATTAAGATGTGGGTGTGGGCGGGGCCTAAGAGATCATTAGACAGGCTTTGGGGGCCTCTGGCGCGGTAAGGATGAGTGACACCGCCTGGGGCAGCTGATAACACTGACCCCACCCCCCCCTGCCCCCAACACCAGCCCTCCCCTTCCACAGACACACACAGACCGCGGCCCTTCTTTCAGTAAGAATCCTTCAGCGCTGCTTGCCTCGCCCCCTCCCTTCTGTTCTGACACCCTGAAGATGCTCTCCTGCGCGAGGGGGGCGGGGGGCGGGGGGCGGAAGGGATGGGGGCCGAGGGAGGAGGGAGGGAGGGGGCGCGCGGAGAAGCGAGCACAGGCCCGCACATCAACCCGTGCAACTAAAGTGACAAATGCCATCAATTCCTCCAGATCAGGGGCCGATAATGAGATTCCATTGTCAATTACTGGAGCGTGGGGGAGGATGGGGCGCGCGGGAGCGCCCGCTGCCGGGCATGGGTGGAGGCTGAGGAGTGGGGTGGGGGGGACTCTGCTGCTGCTGTGCCTTCTTACACGTAGGGGACCTGCAGATATATCTATGCGGAGCCGTTTTATACTGAGCCATTGCTTCCCCACAGCATTGTTTGAGAAACTCACGCACACCTCAGGGGGTGACGTCACACCTGTGGTTATTGTCCATTATGGATTCGAAATGCACATTTCTCCGACCGAGAGGACAGAGCACACCTGTCTCAGTGTCATTCAACTCCAAGGGCCGGTTCGTCTTGAATAACATAATTAAGCGCATTTTTCATAATCCGGGACCTCTTCCTCCAATCAGCACTCGGGGCCATAGAATGTAAACAAAGCACGCTCATTCCCAGCAGTCAGCTGCTAGGACGGGCCTTTGGGTCTCATGCCGGATCTGGCCTCTGGACGCCCTGAAAGCAGCTGCCAGGCTCCCCCCCAAACCCCCTCAGTAAACTCGCAGATCCCCTCCTCTGGGTCCTCTGTACTCAGCTGCCTGGCTTGTCCTCTGGCCTTCTGACCCCCCTCCCCCCGCCCCCTCCCCCCCATCAGCCGCCAGGCCTGTCCTCTAAGCCTGCCATATGCCCCCAAACAATCAGCCGCCAGGCCTGTCCTCTAAGCCTGCCCTATGCCCCCAAACAATCAGCCGCCAGGCCTGTCCTCTAAGCCTGCCCTATGCCCCCAAACTATCAGCTGCCAGGCCTGTCCTCTATGCCTGCCCTATGCCCCCAAACTATCAGCTGCCGGGCCTGTCCTCAAAGCCTGCCTTATGCCCCAAACAATCATCTGCCAGGCCAGTCCTCTAAGCCTGCCCTATGCCCCCAAACAATCATCTGCCAGGCCTGTCCTCTAAGCCTGCCCTATGCCCCCAAACAATCAGCCGCCAGGCCTGTCCTCTAAGCCTGCCCTATGCCCCCAAACAATCAGCCGCCAGGCCTGTCCTCTAAGCCTGCCCTATGCCCCCAAACTATCAGCTGCCAGGCCTGTCCTCTATGCCTGCCCTATGCCCCCAAACTATCAGCTGCCGGGCCTGTCCTCAAAGCCTGCCTTATGCTCCAAACAATCATCTGCCAGGCCAGTCCTCTAAGCCTGCCCTATGCCCCCAAACAATCAACTTCCAGAGCTGCCCTTCGGGTTCCTTGCAATTAGCTTTCTAGAGTGTCCTCTGGATTCCTTGTAACCAGCTCCCAGGCCTGTCCCCTCCGTCCCCCAGATTCAGCTCCCAGGCCTGTCCCCTCTGTCCCCCAGATTCAGCTCCCAGGCATGTCCCCTCCATCCCCCCCAGATTCAGCTTCCAGGCCTGTCCCCTCCGTCCCCCAGATTCAGCTTCCAGGCCTGTCCCCTCCTTTTCAAAGATTCAGCTCCCAGGCCTGTCCACTCCGTCCCCCAGATTCAGGTTCTAGGCCTGTCCCCTCCATCCTCCAGATTAATCTTCCAGGCCTGTTCTCTCCGTCCCCCAGATTCAGGTTCCAGGCCTGTCCCCTCCGTCCCCCAGATTCAGGTTCCAGCCGGTCCTCTGCGTCCCCCACAACCAGCTGCGAGGCCTGTCCCCTGTGTCCGTTGAAATCAGCAATGTCCTCGAGCCCTTGCAATCAGCTTCCAAGCCCGTCTTATAACTCCCTGCATTCAGCTACCAAGCTTGTCCTCAGGGTCCCTTGCAATCAGCTTTCAGTCCTAGTCTCTTGGTCCCTTGCAATCAGCTTCCAAGACCGTCTTATAAATCCCCTGCAATCAGCTTTTAGGTCTGACATGTGCGTCCCCTGCAATCAGCTTTCAGGCCTCTCCTCTGGGTCCCCCGTAATCAGCTTTCAGGCCTGTCCTCTGGGTCCATCATGATTATCTTCCAGACCAGGCCTCTGGGTCTTCTGCAGTCAGGTTTCAGGCCTCTGCAGGGTCCCTTGGAATCAGTTTTCAGGCCTGTCCTTTTGGTTCCTGGCAATCAGCTTCCAAACCTGTCCTCTGAGTCCCTTGCAATAAGTTTTCAGGCCTGTCCTCTGGGTCCCCTGCATTCAGCTTTCAGGCCTCTCCTCTGGATCCCTTGGAATCAGCTTTGAGTCTGTCCTCTAGGGCCATTAGACCTGGCCTCTGGGTCCCCTGCAGTCAGGTTTCTGGCCTGTCCTCTGGATTCCTTGCACCCCGCTTCCAGGCCTAGCCTCTGTGTACCCCAGAGTCAGCCTCCAGGCCCGTCATAGAGGCTCGCCGCAATCAGCTGCCAGGTCTGTCCTCTGCACCCTCCACAATCTGCTTCCGGGTCTGGCCACTGGATCTGGAATCAGATTTCAGGCATAGCCTCTAGGTCTCCTGCAGACAGCTTTAAGGCCTGTCTTTTTGGTCGCCTGTAATCAGCTGCCACTCCTAGCCCCTCGCAATCAGCTGCAAATCCTACCCCTCCCCCACAATCAGCTGCCAGTCCTGGCCCCCGCAATCAGCTATGAGGCATGCCACCCCCACCCCGCAATCAGCTGCAAAAACAACAATTGATGGACAGAATGCTGAACAACGTTAAACATTCACCCCGGTACTGAGATCTGGGCCTAAATCCATTGTTTTTTGCTCCTCATGCCATTCAAACCCATTCCTATGCAAATCAGTCTTGACCCTGCTCCCCATGGGAACAGTCCAGCCCGAACTGCCAGTCCAGGTCCTCCCCTGACTGGTAATTAGCTTCCTGGGACCGGTTTCTGGGTTTGACCCCTCATCTGCCAGGATAGCCAGTCTGGCCCGTCCCACTCGGGGTGACAAATGCAAAAAGAACAATTGATGCACAGAATGTTGAACAATATCAAACCTTTCCCCCAGTACAGAGATCTGGGCCTAAATCCATATTTTTATTGATTCCCATGCCATTCCAGTTTAAACCCAGCCATATGCAAATCAGTCTTGACCCTGCTCCCCATGGGAACAGTCGCTCCCAAACTGCCCGGCCAGGTCCTTCCTGGACCACCCGGTTTTGTGGTTTACCCCTCAGCAGCCAGGCCAGCTTTTCTCCAGTGGCACGGAGGGCACGGACCCACGTCTGGACATATACGTCCTACTCGGGTTGACAAATGCAAAAAGAACAACTTTTGGACAGATTGTTGAAAAATGTCAAGTCCTGGTACCCATAATCAGCTGCCAGTCCGGGCCGCCGCAATCAGCTGCCAGTCTTTCCCTCCACAATCAATCAGCTGCCAGTCCTGCCCGCCACAGTCATCTTCCAGCTCTTGCTCCCACAATCAGCTGCCAGTCCTGCCCCTGTAAAATCAGCTTCCAGTCCTGGTACCCGTAAACAGCTGCCAGTCCGGGCCGCCACAATCAGCTGCCAGTCTTGCCCCCCGCAATCAGCTGCCAGTCTTGGCCAAGCAATCAGCTGCCAGTCTTGGCAGCACAATCAGCTTACAGTCCTGGCACCACAATCAGCTGCCAGTCCTGGTCTTAACAATCAGCTGCCAGTCCTGTCCCCTGCAATCAGCTTCCAGTCCAGGCCCCCGTAATCAGCTGTCAGTCCTGGCCCCCACTATCAGCTGTTAGTCCTGGGCCCCGCAATCTGCTGCCAGTCCTGCCCCCTGCATTCAGCTGCCACTGTTAGCCCCTGCAATCAGCTGCCAGTGCAAGCCCCGCAATCAGCTGCCAGTGTTGGACCCCACAAGCAGCTGTGAGTCCTGGCATCCCCAGAATAAACTGCCAGTCCTAGCCCTCGCAATCAGCTGCCAGTTCTGTTACCCGTAATCAGCATCAGTCCTGCCCCCTGCAATCAGCTGGCAGATTTTCCCCCAGCAAACAGCTGCCAGTGTTGGCCCTGTCAATCAGCTGCCACTCCTGGCCCCCACAATCAGCTCCCAGTCCTGGGCCCTGCATTCAGCTGCCAGTCCTAGCCCCTGCATTCAGCTGTCAGTCCTGGTCCCCACATTCAGCTGACAGTACTGGACCCCGCAATCAGCTGCGAGTCCTGGCACCCTCGCAATCAGCTGCCAGTCCTAGCCCCCGCAATCAGATGCCAGTTCAGCTCCCCACAATCAGCTGCCAATCCTGCCCCCCTCAATCAGCTGCCAGTCCTGGCCCTCACAATAAGCTGCCAGTCCTGCCCCCCCTGCAATCAGTCCTGGCCCCTGCAATCAGCTGTCAGTCTTGCCCCCGCAATCAGCTGCCAATTCTGGTCCCTGCAATGAGCTGCCAGTCCTGGCCCCCTCAATCAGCTGTCAGACCTGGCCCCCACTATCAGATGCAAGTCCTTACCCCAGCAATCTGCTGCCAGTCCTGCCCCCCTGCAATCAGCTGCCAGTCCTGGCCCCCACAATCAGCTGCCACTGTTGGTCCCCGCAATCAGCTGCCAGTGCTAGACCCCACAATCAGGTGTCAGGGCTGGACCCCACAATCAGCTGTGAGTCCTGGCACCCCAACAATCAGCTGCCAGTCCAGGCCCCCGTAATCAGCTGTCAATCCTGGCCCCCACTATCAGCTGCTAGTCCTGGCCCTCGCAATCTGCTGCCACTCCTGCTCCCCTGAAATCAGCTGCTACTCCTGGCCCCTGCAATCGACTGCCACTGTTGGCCCCTGCAATCAGCTGCCAGTGCCAGACCAAGCAATCAGCTGCCAGTGCTGGACACCACAATCAGCTGCGATTCCTGGCACCCCCGCAATCAGCTGCCAGTTCTGCTACCTGCAATCTGCTGCCAGTCATGCCCCCTGCAATCAGCTGGCAGATTTTTCCCTAGCAAACAGCTGCCAGTGTTGGCCCTGTCAATGAGCTGCCACTCCTGGCCCCCACAATCAGCTGCCAGTCCTGGGTCCTGCATTCAGATGCCAGTCCTGGCCCCTGCAATCAGCTGACAGTACTGGACCCCACAATCAGCTGCGAGTCCTGGCACCCCCGCAATCAGCTGCCATTCCTAGCCCCCGCAATCAGATGCCAGTTCTGCTCCCTGCAATCAGCTGCCAATCCTGCCACCCTCAATCAGCTGCCAACCCTACCCCCATCAATCAGCTGCAAGTTCTGGCCCTCACAATTAGCTGCCAGTCTTGCCCCGCCCCCCGCAATCAGCTGCGAGTCCTGGCACCCCCGCAATCAGCTGCCAGTCCTAGCCCCCGCAATCAGATGCCAATCCTGCTGCCCTCAATCAGCTGCCAATCCTACCCCCATCAATCAGCTGCCAGTCCTGGCCCTCACAATTAGCTGCCAGTCCTGCCCCCCCGCAATCCGCTGACAATCCTACCCACATCAATCAGCTGCCAGTCCTGGCCCTCACAATCAGCTGCCAATCGTACCCCCATCAATCAGCTGCCAGTCCTGGCCCTCACAATTAGCTGCCATTCCTGCCCCCCGCAATTAGCTGACAATCCTACCCACATCAATCAGCTGCCAGTCCTGGCCCTCAAAATTAGCTGCCAGTCCTGCCTCCGCAATCGGCTGCAATTCCTGGCCCCCCAATCTGCTGCCAGTCCTGCCCCCCTGCAATCAGCTGTCAGTCCTGGCCCCCCAAATCAGCTGCCAGTGCTGGACCCCACAATCAGCTGCGAGTCCTGGAGCGGGTAGTACAAAATGTTGTATTTCTGCATTTTTATATTAATCCGAATTATCGATTAATTGTAATATTATTAATCCTTTTGAAGTGATAACTCACCAATTATATTAACGAAAGAATTATACGTGGGATTTGCATTTTGCATGGCTAAACTAATTGTATACTAATATATGTACGCATACTAATGGTAGAAAAATTAGAATATTGCATGATATATGTTGCTTTTGTGACGTAATTGTAAATTGCACCAGATGACATCACTGGGTGAATATAAACGCTTTAAATGCTGCTATTATGCAATGTAATTACATACACATAGGGGAATTAGTGAGGGTTTAACATTTTATTAGCCATTTCTATGTTTTAATTGTGTTTTGTGTTTGGTATGCTTAAGTTGACCGTTTGGGCCCAAGAAAAGATGACTGACTGAGACACACGACGTGACTGCTATCGTTTCACGAGGTTTTGGGTGAAGTGCGCCTGCGCCACCGCCAGCAACAATGGCCTCGTCCTGACCCCAGGCAAAATGTACCAACCAAGGTCGTACTGGGAGAGTTGCCAGGACCATAAAATGAAGGACTGTCTTTAAAACCGGAACCTGCAAGTGTGATGACTTAATCGAATGGACTTTGTGAGAACTTTACCGAATGACCCTAAACCAGCCAATCAGGGCTGTCTAAAACTGATTTTTGTTACATTTTGACGTTAGTTTTCATTCTAAAAGTGGGTAGACAAGGCTAATTATTAATTCCTTCTTTTTGAGCGAACTTTCATTTCCTGACGTTATGCTGACGGAGAGGACGGTGACACTGCTGGACAGCTGTTATCCTGAATCTTTGAAAGACTGAATTGCGGCCTGACTTTGATGAATTTAAGATTTTTCCACGACTTGATTGACTTAGAGGACGACTAATAGCCAGATTAGGTAAATATGATGTTCTGCGATTTGGACGATGATTTTCTAAAATTGCAATTAATTAGATAAACGATGCTTTGATTAATAGACAAATGTGTTGTGTTGTTTTTCTTGAAGAAATTAGATTAAGAGAAGAGCATAAATAAAAGAATTGAATTACCAAATTACAATTCAACTAACTTATTCATCGCCAAATGAAGGGAATATCACGAGGTTTTAAGTTAATAAAGGTATTCAATGTATATTAGGATTTAGGTGAAAAGATATTCCTTTCACGTCAGCGTATGGAAACTTATCCCTCCCGAGAGAGCAGATCAAGGAAGTGTGAGTGTTGGTGTTATGGGCCCCACCAATGAATGTATTGAGTTAATGTGTTATTGCGATATTTGGTCTGTGACGAAGGGAGGATTTGACATTCCACGCTGCATCAGTTTTTCTGGTAGCAGGATGATGGTTGTTATTGTTTTGGTTTGGTGAATATAGCTTGTAAATTGCTTATTCTTCATTGGTTATTGATTGATATTGGTTTATGTATTAACACTCTATGTTGAGTCGTGTCGAGTTCTATGTCGTTTGCACGGCTTCTGGGATGTAGGAAGTCGGAAGTTTGTAACGGTTCCATAGTAGAGCAGAGGTAAGCGCTGCTCTCGGGAAAGACGGAATTGTTGTTGCCCTGTAGGTACACAGGGAGAAACGTGTAACGATTGAAGTTGCACGACGCATTGTCTGGGTTCGATTCGGTGACATCGCCGTGTGTTGCCATTAAAGACATTTTTCTGTGTGAGAAAAGTGTGTATGATAGCGAAGGTCACCTGTGAAATTTTGGTCTTAGGTACCAGGAGTCCAAATGGCATTCCGATAACGCTTATCACTGGAAAGGTAACAGGTGTTCTCTGAGCTTTCTAGAAGGATAAAGTAGAGGGAAGTGCTACTTTGTTAACGTATGTCATAATTCTGTAGTAGGACAGACTGTTCGCTGTTCTCTGGAAAGACAGGATTCTGTGCGAATGTACTACATTTTCTCGTGTGAAAGTGCGTCAATGTGAAGGCATTCGGGGTAATTGTGAAACTCTAGTTTTATTTCTCAGGAGCTTTTGGTCTCCAACAAGGTGTCTTAAATTCTGGAGAAACGGTTAGCTAATGCTTGTTAGAAGGGTAAGGTAGAGGGATGTGCTACTTTATCAACGGAAGTAACGATTCCGTAGTAGGGCAGAGGTAAGCGCTGCTCTCGGGAAAGACGGAATTCTCGTGAGAAAGGTCTATTGCGATTTCTTGGTTAGCGGAGCGGACAATGGTGGTGTTTTTGTGTTGTTACTAACAGAATTGTAAATTTGAAACAAAAACTTACCGAATGGATTTTGTAAAGGAGGGGTAGACAGGAGCATGAGCTGCGGCAGTGGCTGCTGACGTCAGAACGACTGCGCTGGGATTGGCTAGTCAGTCGGAAAAGTAGAACGCTCCAGATCGGTGCGTTAGTGTACGCCGCACTAGGAGGGGAGAATCACAGGGTGAAGTAAACGCTCTGGATTGGTGCATTAGTGTGAGTCACTCTGGGATTGGAGAACTGCAAAAGTGACATAGACGCTCTGGATTGGTGCGTTAGTGTGAGTCACGCTACGATTGGACAGAATAGCAGTACAGTTGTAAGGAGAGATTAGCGATACACGGAAGACGGGAAAATGTATTACGATCCACCAGAAAAGGAGAAAAAGTCCTGGTTTGGAAAAATTAAAAAGTGGTTTAAAAAGGACAAACCGATTGTGACAAGGGAAGGACAGTTACTTCCTCCACCGAAAACCCCCGCATCCTTTATGGTTGCGAAATATGGATATCACACCTGTATTTGGTTAGACAATTGGGTCAAGTATACTGAGAATGACGGAGTTTGGGCTTTTCCAGAACATGGTTCATTTAACTTGGCAGTTCTGAGAAATTTAAGAGAGAAAATGATGAATTTAGAACCAAGACCTAGACCGACACAATTTGAAGCGTTGACAGAATGGGAAGATGAGATGCATGACCGAGAGAGACAGAGGAGTGGCGGAAGGTATAGGTACATGTTTGGTATGTCGTACGGACATGAGAATCATGATGATCGGATGAGAAGGTGGCAGAATGCGAGTATGACTGAGGGTTTGTTTCCCGTAAGAACTGCTGGAGAAAATGAAGGAAGAAAATGCGTAGAAAAGAGACATAATGTGGAAACGAGAGGGTATGGAGTGAATGAATCAGAGGATGATGTTCTTGATGACATGTTCTATAAAAATCCACCCTATATCGGCCAGAACCAGAATTATTAACCCCAAGTGCCCCAATGAAAGAAACTTTACGAATCATAAAATCGGAACCAGAGTTCCAAGATTTGGGAAAAAACAATTCCATCAGAGAGGTAGAGTAAATGGTGAAAATTCAGCGGAACTAGCAAAGACAACCTTAGATTTAACAGAGAAAATAAGAGAATTGTCCAAAAATCTGGAAGCTGTAACAGTTCCAGTAACGATAGGTCCAGTAATGCCTATTTTCGATAAACAAAAAGATGTCGAACATTGTTTAACGGTCCCTTATAAAGGCAATACACAGGTTGAACAACCAAAACTGAGTCAAAATGATAATCCATGGAGACAGACAATAAGTATGATTGAACCAAATGTTTCAAATAATCCGTTTGTAGGCCAGAATTGTGCAGAAAGACGTGTAACAACAGTGGAGTCAATATTAGAAACCCAAAAAGATTCTGGACAAGGTAATGTAGAGAAGTCGGTAGGACCATCTACAGAGGTGTTAAGTGAGTGGTTGAGAAGCTTGTAAAAGAAAGACAAAGAATCTCAGTCAATAGATGTGGCCAAACTACGAATGGTACTGGAAGAGTTAATTGTAGGAACTATCCCTACGGAGAAATTAAAAACCTACCAAGATGAGGAGTTGGTTTTCCTGTGTAAACATCAGGCATAACTTGGAGAGCAAAAAGTCTCCATGAAAGATTAGAAGAAGTGGAAAATGAAATGGGTATAGATCTTGAAAAGGTAAAAGCCCTACAGAAACCATATCGAATAGATTTCACCGAAAAGGACATTGAAAATATGAATACCACAGGATGAATGAGTCAGATTAAGGAAATAATTATTTTGTTGAGAAAATGGGGAGATGTGAACAAATGGAAAAGTAGATGGTATCGAAAACGAGATGATGTTTCAGATAAAACCTTTTCAGCTCTCCCTGTTAGAGAAAAGGAGAAGGTAGTAACAGAATGCACTATGAGAGAAATTCCAGTAGGAGGATATGTACATGTCCCATGGACTAGACAAGATATTTTGTCATTTACAAATGACTTCCCTCGACTACGTGAAAAACCCGTCGAGTGGTATAGACAGGTGAACAGATTTGTAAAATTGTCCAAAGTATTGTGGATTGATCTAAACAGCCTGTTTGACATTATAGTACCGGCAGACCTATGGACAGAGTGCAAAATCATGATAGATTGGCCAACACAAGAATACCCAAGGGATCCAAAAACAGGGGCTCCAGACCCCGAGGTAATGAAGAAATACGAACAGGTTATTGCGTTTCTGAAAAACAAAGTACCTCTTAAAGAGACAGATTGGGTAAAAATTGACAGAACACATCAGGAAAGCAAAGAGTGA
Source organism: Triturus cristatus (assembly GCF_964204655.1). Taxonomy (NCBI): domain Eukaryota; kingdom Metazoa; phylum Chordata; class Amphibia; order Caudata; family Salamandridae; genus Triturus; species Triturus cristatus. Next base: position 40,265,846 of record NC_140583.1, on the reverse strand, counting down.
GTACACGCATATTATGAAAGACTGATCTTGGCCTTTAAACAGTTTAGTGGAAATGAAAATCTGAGTGAAAAGGATTTAAGTCATTTGTATATGGTCTACATCCAGAAATTAGTGAGATGATAAAACAACATACTGTAGATTGGCAAAATAAGAAAGTAGATGAAGTATTGAGACATGCCAGTCCAGGCCCTCGTAATCAACTGTCAGTCCTGGCCCCTGCAATCTGCTGCCATTCCTGTCCCCCTGCAATCAGCTGCCAGTCCTGGCCCCCACAATCAACTGCCACTGTTGGCCCCTGCAATCAGCTGCCAGTGCTGGACTCCACAATCAGCTGCGAGTCCTGGCACCCCCGCAATCAGCTGCCAGTCCTAGCCCCCGTAATCAGTTGCCAGTCCTGTCCCCCGCAATCAGCTGTCAGTCCTGGCCCCTGCAATCAGCTTCCAGTCCAGGCCCCCATAATCAGCTGTCAGTCCTGCCCCCACTATCAGCTGCTAGTCCTGACCCCCGCAATCTGCTGCCAGTCCTGCCCCCCTGCAATCAGCTGCCAGTCCTGGCTGCGACCCTTGACCTTGTTGGTAGTTCGCTCCCCCACCACACAGCTCCGCCTGTGTGTCCTGACCCTGCCCCAGCTGCCGCTGCTGTAGAAGTTAAGGCCCTCCTCCACCTGCAGGCTACCATCTGCACCTCAGCCCTGGTGGCACGTGTTAGGCCTTAGGTTTGTATCACTGTCACTGTCTGTCTGTCTTTCTCTGTACTCCCCATACTGTCTTCTGGTGTCTGTGACCGCTGTTGCCTGTCTCCCCCCCTTTGCCTGTGTTCTTATCTGTGCCTGTTTTGCGTGCCTTCTGTTCCCCTCGTTGCCCCTTCATTCTGTGCCCTCTTTTGCCTTCTGTTCCCCTCGTTGCCCCTTCACTCTGTGCCCTCTTTTGTCTTCTCTTCCTCCTCGCTGCCCCTGATTTGTACCCTCTTTTGCCTTCTGTTCCCCCTCGCTGCCCCTGATTGTGCCCGGTTGCCTTCGGTGCCCTCGCCGCTCCCGTTCCCGCCGCTGCGTTCCCTGTGGCCCGCCTCCCTCACTGCCCATTCGCTGCCCCTGCCGCCCGCCTCCCGCCTCCCAGCTGCTCCTCCCTCCCACATCCCCATATATGGCAGCCGCTGTGCGGTGAGAAGAGCGACCCTTGACCTTGTTGCTAGGTCGCTTCCCCACCACACAGCTCCGCCTGTGTGTCCTGACACTGCCCCAGCTGCCGCTGCTATAGAAGTTGAGGCCCTCCTCCACCCGCAGGCTACCACCTGCGCTTCATCCCTGGTGGCCAGTGGTAGGCCTTAGGTTTGTATCACTATCGCTGTCTGTCTGTCTTTCCCTGTACTGCCCATACTGTCTTCTGGTGTCTATGACTGCTGTTGCCTGTCTCCCCCCCGTGCCTGCATTCTTATCTGTACCCGTCTTGCTTGCCTTCTGTTCCCCTCGTTGCCCCTGATTTGTGCCCTCTTTTGCCTTCTGTTCCCCCTCGCTGCCCCTGATTCGTGCCCTTTTTGCCTTCTGTTCCCCCTCGCTGCCCCTGATTGTGCCCGGTTGCCTTCGGTGCCCTAGCCGCTCCCGTTCTCACCGCTGAGTCCCCTGTGGCCTTGCCCCCCTCACTGCCCATTCGCTGCCCCTGCCGCCTGCCTCCCACCTCCCAGCTGCTCCCCCCTCCCACATACCCATATATGGCGGCCACTATGCAGCGGGCGCGCCGCTGACGCACCTAAGGCACAACTGAGGCAAGCCGATCTGCTCCCGTCCGCGCCTGGACCGCGCCCAGCACTGGAACCACTGGTCCCCGCCACAACGACCACCACCGCTACGATGCCAGCACACTACACACTCTCAACCCCGGACGGACCCACACCTGCTTCAAGGCCGCCCCGAAACGCACACACGCTACCTTCACAAGCCGGAACTGCAGCTACACCAGCCTCAGAGCCTCCGAACAACCCGCCAAGAAAGACCTCAACCACCTCCGATGCATCCTACTGCTCACCCGCTCTGCACGCAAACACGCCGTCGAGCTCTGGGACCTGCTCGACACATCATCCTCGGACGTCGCCTTCCTAACAGAGACCTGGATGAACGACTCCTCTGCACCCGACATCTCCATAGCCATCCCAGATGGCTACAAGATCACCCGCAGAGACCGCACCAACGGAGTCGGAGGAGGAATCGCCATCGTCCACAAGAACAGCATCAGGGTCTCGACCAGCACCGACGACACTCTCAGCACCGCCGAACACATGCATTTCCAGATCCACACAGACCCCAACTCCACCCTCAGAGGCACCCTCGTCTACAGACACCCCAGACCCCGACCCCAGTTCAGCGACTCCATCGCCGACTTCATCGTGCTGATGAAGTCGGCGATGGAGTCACCCTGACCTCCACCGACTACATCCGCCTCGGAGACCTGAACTTTCACCTTGAGAACAACAAAGACAGCAACTCGACAACCCTGATCGATACCTCGCCAACCTCGGACTGAGGCAACTCGTCACAACGCCTACCCACTCCGCCGGCCACACTCTTGACCCCATCTTTTCTGCAAGCCCCCACGCCTCCTTCAGCCACACCACCGAACTCCTCTGGACCGACCACCACTGCATCCACTTCTCCTTCCAGAAACCCACCACACACCACCGCACCCAACAGATCCCTCGCCGCTGCTGGAGAAAAATCACCAAAGACCAACTACACGCAAACCTCGCACTCAGCCCACCCACCGAACCCTCCAACACCGACGACGCTGCCCACAGCCTCAGACGCTGGATCGACGACTGTGCCAACACCCTCACCTCGCTGAAGAAACCCCCCCACAAAGACACCAGCAAGAGGGCCAGCTGGTTCACCCCAGAACTCCTAGCCTCCCAGCGAGCCTGCCAGAAACTAGAGAAGAAATGGCACAGTGAACAGACTCCGGACAGCCACGCAGCCCACAAGGATGCCACCCGCAACCCCCATCACCTCATCAGGACTGCCAAGAGGATCTCCTTCAAAGACCGCCTCGACAACAACGCACACAATCGCAAGGAGCTCTTCAACGTCGTGAAGGAAATCCCCAACCCCAGCTCCAACACCAACGACATCCGGCCGTCGCAAGCCCTGTGCGACTCCCTCGCCACTTTCTTCCACCGCAAGATATCAGACATCCACAACAGCTTCAACACCCAGACAGCCCCAACAGACAGCAACACAACAGACTCTCCGCACACCATCGACCACGACCCCCCGTTAGCCTGGACCAGAGTGAGCATCAATGACACCATCAAGAAGACCATGAGCACATTCCACTCCGGCTCCCCGTCAGACCCATTCCCGCACCACATCTTCAACAAAGCCAGCAACTCCATCACACCCCACCTGCGCAACGTCATCAATCTCTCCCTCAAGACCGCAACCTTCCCAGAGAGCTGGAAACACGCCGAGGTCAACGCCCTTCTCAAAAAAGCCAAGGTAGACCCTAGAGACCTCAAGAACTTTCGGCCCATCTCTCTGCTCCCGTTCCCGGCCAAGGTCATCGAGAAGATCGTCAACAGACAGCTAACCCGATACCTCAAAGAAAACAGAATACTGGACCCTTCCCAGTCAGGGTTCCTCAGCAACCACAGCACCTAGACCGCCCTCATCGCCGCCACCGACGACTTCAGGACCCTGCTGGACAACAGTGAGACCGCAGCCCTCATCCTCCTGGACCTCTCCGCCACCTTCGACACCGTCTGCCACCACACACTACGCACACGGCTCCACACCGTAGCGATCTGAGACAAAGCCCTGGAATGAACCACCTCCATCCTCTCCGGCAGAACCCAGAGCGTCCGCCTCCACCCATTCCGATCCGAAGCCTCCGAGATCATCTGTGGAATACCCCAGGGATCCTCCCTCAGCCCGACACTGTTCAACATTTACATGGCCCCGCTCGCACACGTCGCCCGACTGCTCGACCTCAACATAATCCCCTACGCCGATGACACTCAACTGATCCTCTCCCTGACCAAGGACCCCATCACTGCCAAAGCCAACATCCACAAACTTACACCCACTCTGCATTCTCAAGGTCTCCTGCTAAAAATGGTGCCTCACGTGTGGGTAGTTTTAGTGTCCGTGACAGGAAACGGGCCAAAACGCAACGTGGACACACCACATTTTTACAGTGAAAACAGACCCTTTTTTTGCAAAGTGCCTAGCTTTGGTTTTGAACCCCAGCTCTACCGGCACCTAGGGAAACCTAGCAAACCTATACAATTTTTAAACTAGACACCCAAGGGAATCCAGGGTGGGGTAACTTGTGTGGATCTCACCAGGTTCTGTTAATCAGAATCCGTTGCAAACCTCCATCTATGTTAAAAAGCACATTTCCTCACATTTCTGTGATGGAAAGTTATTGAATCTGCGTGGATACATAAAATTCCACCCTCCCCCCATTCCCCAAAGGTTCCCAATAAAAATGGTACCTCACTTGTGTGGGTAGGCCTAGTCCCCACGGCAGAAAACAAGCCAAAACGCAACGTGGACACGCCACATTTTTACTGTGAAAACTGACCCTTTTTTTACAAAGTGCCTAGCTGTGGATTTTGAACCCTATCTCTGCTGACACCCAGGGAAACCTTGCAAACCTAAGCATTTTTGAAAACTAGACTTCCAGGGGAATCCAGTATCGGGCGACTTGTGTGGCTCTCACCAGGTTCTGTTAACAAGAATCCCTTGCAAACCTCAAACTCTGTAAAAGACAAGCATTTGCAATGCAATAGGTCTCGTATTTACACGAGTTTAAGCTATTAGCATTGTAAATGACAATGCCTTTTATTTAGGTTTTAAAAACAAAAATAAAAGGCATTGTCATTTGCAATGTCAATATCTCAAACTCGGGTAAATGCGAGACCTATTGCATTGCAAATGCTTGTTATAGGGAGTGTCCAAAATTCGCATTATTTGCGTATGCATATGCATAAGTACGTGAAATGTTTGAAATGTTAGACGAAATTACACAGAATTATGAGAAATATAAAACTAGCATTTGGCAGTATACTTGAGCGCAAGATGTGTTAGTGCAGAGGACACGTTTGAGCTGAAAAAAAATCTCCTGGAAAGAAGCAGCCACTCGTGTTCTGGTCGTCTGCATGCTGCCTTTGAGCACGTGCATAAATACGCAGCATGGTGAAATAATTTAATTTCTGGAATTTTGTGCTACTATCGTACCGCAAAATTGCGCCTCGTAACAGCATTTTAACCGTGCCTAATATATACCACAACAGAGTAAATAATAATTAGTATTTTTTATTAATAATTAGATCAATAAAACATCAACAAAAATATGATTTTCATGATATCGTAATCCTACAGTAAAGCATAACTTTGAGTTGAGTCGTCCAGAAAGGTTTGTCGCTGTTCGATAAAGAGAAACATGGATTGAGTTTACGAGTATAATTGGTCTTTGACATGAGATGTGCACATTCTCATTACAACACACAGCTAAATGAAATTGTAAACAGTCCAAATGCAGAGGGAAATAAGGACTCCATGCTTTGCAATAAATAATGCTATCCAATATGGGACACCCAAAAAACCCAGAAAAACGTATTCTGTGAAGTCTGGAAAGAGAAGGTGCAGCAGGTGCAGTGGCACAGCTGTGTATGTGCGTGTGTGAAAGTAATCGCGATCGCGATCACATCAAAGCGGCCGTGCAGCCCGCGAAAGTGAAAGCAAACGAGTGCTTTCAGGCCTCCAAATGGTGCGCGCGCCCGGCCGACGCACATGCACTGTATTTGGAGGCCTGAAAAGCCACTGTTTGCACTTCCAAAACTCGCTTACTACAAGCATTGGCATAGCCAATAGGTCTCGCTTTTGGGACCTTATAAGTATTTAGATATGCAGCACATTATCCTTAGTGCAACAACACCAACTGTTGCATGGCTAAACACTTATAAGGTCCCCAAGGTAAAACCTATTGGCTACGCCAATGCTTGTTTATTTTATACAGAGTTTTTATAGCACAAACTTGGCCAGAATCGGGTATCAGAGCGCTTTACATAGCACCAGTTGCATTACATGAGGACACATTCATATATGTTAGGTCCTGGGAGATTAAGTGATTTGCCCAAAATCACAGGATGTTCAGCGTCATTGCAGAGTCTCGAACCCAGTTCCCCAGATTCTTGGTGGACCGCCCTAGCCGTTAGGCCAACTCCGCTGCCCGCTAGCGATGTATCTTGCAGTGTGTGCCTTTACATGTAAATATACCAGCAGATTCCCAGCACACCGGGCCTCTTGTATGTCTGTTAAAAAAAAAAATGTTGATGAACGAAATAAGCTTTGGCGAATGGTTGACAGCCTGTTGGCTTTGCCAATGCTGGTTTTCAGAAGCCTCTTAAAAAAATGAAAAACATAAAGCACTCTTGTTTTGATGTTGCTAATGCGATGAATTCCTTCCTCCTGAAGGATATCCAGAAACGCTGGGTACTTCTACCAAGTGAAACTTTCTTTAAAAGAGATAACATATTTTCTGGATAAAAAAGTTAGACCCTGAGTTAGAATGTTTTCTTTTAATAAAAAAAAAAGTGGCCCTGTATTTCACAAGCTGCAACCAACCACACACTGTATATTCTCCGCAGACATGATTGCGAACTGCCTTGCACACTGACTGAGTTTAAATGACGTGCATTGTTTGGATGAATCTGCGGGCTTGGTCCATCTCTCACAACAAAACCGCTTTATCTGTAGTTCTTGGAAAATCCAGCCTTTGCTTGGCTTTCTAAATGTGGTACTCCACTGCCTGATACTTCCCGCTCTACATATTGTGCATTATGCCGGGCTGTCTGAGAAGGGTTCTGTGTCAGCTATCCTTGGAGCCTACCCCTGCGAGTGATATATCTGCCTGCTGCTATTTGTGAATTTCCCACACGTATCCTTTGGGGGAGGGTTAGTACTGCAGCTGGAAGTCCTGAAAGTGGAAAGGAACTGTGGGGCAGCCTGGGCTGTTATGTGGAGAGAGTTCCTGAATATCACCTATATGCCAGACCCCTGGAATTATGTGACAGGGGAGGACCCAGTTGCGTGACAGTGTTGACTAAATTATGCCTCAAGAAAAGACAGAGTAGTGCAGCATTTTTTGTGATAGTATTACTTCGTTATTTTTTCATATTTACATATGTTAACACTGACTGGGCAAACGTTTCGCCTCATTATTACCAGCTCAGCAAGCAAAATACACTAATTAGCAACAGAAAGTTGACCAGTCAATCTATGCTAAGGGCCTTCCCCTTTCCTGCAACACGTGCAACCACTTCTTTCGAAACACTTGATCTGTGAGGTTTTTTTTAAAAGTCTCCAAATAATGCAACAGCTTATGCGGCAAATGTGGCAAATCCATAATTGTGCGTAAAATGCACGGCCGCAGAATTTCGTAATTGGAGTCGCTCTGCCTACACGTTATTTATTAAGCACTAGTCGTGAACTGTATATCTGGCTCTCTGCAAGGTGGAACGTTGTGCACATATGTTAGTATCTGTCTAGGTATAGGAACAGCTCCAGAATCTGCCATGGAATACAGATAGACTCGCGTGGAAGATGTACAGATACAATAAGTAGGACCGACTTTTCGCAGGCTTTACCGTAGTGCTGAATTTTGTAGAGCTAGATATTCAGAAGTACAACCCTAGACGGACGGATTCCCCTAATTCAAACATATTACAGGAGAATAAAAATCGAAAAACTTGCGTGAATGATCTCTTCTGCCCCACAGCCTGCAACAATACGACGTGAATTTCATGTCCGCAGGAAATAGGGGTATACGTTATGTGCATGTGCACACGTTAACACATCACGTTAGCCTTCGTCCTTCACGAACATGGCCTGAAACGACTATCGCTAAACCCATTAGTGCGTCGTCATAGTTTACAGTTTTAAAGGAAAGCTGGCTGATATTAAAGTTATAACAAGCGCGCACTGAAGTTGACGAGGAGGGAGTGGGAGGGGGGAGTGGGGGCGGGCACAATGGTGCGGCCGCAGTTGTAAAAGGCAGGGAAAGGGTGAGATTGAGAAAGGGAAAGATAGGGATCAAAGGAAACAATAACAAACAGGAAGGGGGTGGCAAATGGTGTGCACTTTGATGTCCTCAGTGGCCGCACGGCTCACTGAGGACATCAAAGGGGCCGCGAAAGTGAAAGCAAACGAGTGCTTTCAGGCCTCCAAATGGTGCGCGCGCCCAGAGGGCACACATGCACTGTATTTGGAGGCCTGAAAAGCCACTGTTTGCACTTCCAAAACTCGCTTACTATAAGTCTCGCCAGAGCAGCGCTAAAGCGCTGTCTCAGACGAGACCTAAAAAATCAAATTTTCCTCAATTTCCGTGATGGAAAGTTTTGGAATCTGCATGGATCCACAAACTTCCATGCACCCTGTATTCCCCAAAGCCTCCTGATAAAAATGGTACCTCACTTGTGTGGGTAGGCCTAGTGCCATGACAGGAAACAGCCCACAACGCAACATGGACACATCACATTTTTCCAATGAAAAGTGACCCTTTTTTTGCAAATTGCCTAGCTGTGGATTTTGAACCCTAGCTCAGCTGGCATCTAAGGAAATCTAGCAAACCTATACATTTTTTAAAACTAGACACCCAGGGGAATCCGGGATGGGGTGACTTGTGTGGCTCTCACCAGGTACCTTGCATATCTCAAACTTTGCAAAGAAAACACATTTTTCTCACATTTCTGTGATGGTAATGATTTAGTAATTAATTATGGTAATTGTGTAAATAATTTTAAGTGTGTGTTGTGGTGTTTATAGTGTTAAGGAATCTGTACTTAATGTTTATTATCTTTTTTAATTAATATTATTTTTATAATTCATTATTAATTATGTTAATTATGGGAATACATTTAAATAAAAATGTTGAAGTGTTTTTTTATTGGTGTGGTGTTATAGGGTAGGAAATAAAATTAATACATTTATGTTTTAAATAATTTGTTTGTTTCTTAATATTTGCTCCTTTAAAATAAATATTGTTTATAACTGTATTTATTAATTTTATATAAAAATTGTACCTTTTTGTTATATGTAATTAATATTATTATATGTGTTCTTTTTATTTGTTTAATATATTTAATTGTATATTTTTAAAATGTTGTTTATTTTTAAGATTATTTAAGTTTTTTTCAATTATTTAAAATGTTATTAGTAAATTTTGTTTCTCTGCTATCCAACACTTTCCCTACTGTTGTATTCACAAAAGGCATTTAGGAGAAGTAAAGTTAGGATTCCTAACTTTGCTACTCCTAAATGCCTTTTGTGAATACCGAAAGTCATAAAGTTAGGAATTTTCTCAGTTTAGGAGAAGTAATGTTAGGATTCCTAACTTTGCTACTCCTAAATGCCTTTTGTGAATACCAAAAGTCGTAAAGTTAGGATTTTGTCTCAGATTACTTTTGTGAAACTGGCCCACTGGGTTAGGAATAGTAACTTTTACCCCTCTGCTATCCAACACTTTCTCTACTGTTGCACTCTTTGTAGTGGGAATAGTAATTTCTACCCCTTCGCTATCCAGCACTTTCCCTACTGTTGCAATCACTGGAGTGGGAATAGTAATTTTCACCCCTCTGCTATCTAAAACTTTCCCTACTGTTGCACTCTTTGGAGTAGGAATAGTAATTTTTGCCCCTCCGCTATCCAACACTTTCCTGCTGTTGCACTCACTGCAGTGGGAATTTTGTTATCCAACATTTTCCGACTGTTGTATTTATTGTATTATGAAATGTAAGTTTTTTTAAATGTAACATTTTTGATATTTATATTTCAATTTTATATAATTTAAAAGTTTAAAAATTAAATAAAAAAATAGTTAATAAATTATTTTAAAGTAAGTATATGTATATGTATAAATTATTATGTTTGTGTGTTTGTATTTTTGTAATTAAGTTTCTTTTTTATATTTAGTTAAAATGTATACTAATTTTAATTTATTTTGTTGAAGATAATATAATTATTTCATTTATTTAGTATACATTATATTATTTTATTTATATTTTTTAATCAATATTTTTTCCATCTATATTTTTAACTTCGATATTTTTGTACTTACCTGTTTAAGTATAGGGAGTCAGTATTTTTGCATTCTTTATTTTATTTTCGATATTTTTCACATTGATGTTTTTAGCATCGATATTCTATCAGTGAACCAGTAATCTGAGCTGCTCAGGATTATACAGTAATCTGGTCTGCTCAGAATGTTACAGTAATCTGGTCTACTCGGGATGTTACAGTAATGTGGTCTGATCAGGAAATTACAGTATTTTGGTCTCAGGATTATGGAGTAATCTGGTCTGCTCAATATGTTACAGTAATGTGATCTGTTCAGGATGTTTCAGTAATCTGGTCTGCTCAGGATATTACAGTAATCTGGTCTACTCTGGATGTTTCGGTGATCTGGTCTACTCTGGATGTTTCAGTGATCTGGTCTGCTCGGGATGTTACAGTAATCTGGTCTGCTCGGGATGTTACAGTAATCTGGTCTGCTCAGGATGTTTCAGTAATCTGGTCTGCTCTGCTCGGGATTTTACAGTAATCTGGTCTGCTCTGGATTTTTCAGTAATCTGGTCTGCTCGGGATGGTACAGTAATCTGCTAGGGATGTTTCAGTAATCTGGTCTGCTCAGGATGTTATAGTAATTTGGTCTGCTCTGGATGTTTCAGTAATCTGGTCTGCTCGGGATGTTTCAGTAATCTGGTCTGCTCTGGATGTTTCAGTAATCTGGTCTGCTCGGTATGTAACAGTAATCTGGTCAGCTCAGGATGTTACAGTAATCTGGTCTGCTCAGGATGTTACAGTAATCTGGTCTGCTCAGGATGTTACAGTAATCCGGTCTGCTCTGGATGTTACAGTAATCTGGGCTGCCCAGTGTCTGGCGCTGTTGGCCAGACACTGGCTTGGCTGAGCGCCTTCAAAACCTGCTCCCTTGTCTGCTTTTTCCTTTCATGAACTGCAAGTTTATAGGCCTTTCTGCGGCTCCTAATTAATATTGTGTCCCTTGGGTTTTGCATAAGGGCCTGCTTTAGCTCCTAATAGGCAACCGAACAGGTATTGTCAAACCATCTTTTAGGTTTTGGGCATCTGACTCTAGGTTTAGAAGTTAAATCAGATGCTACCTGCTTAGTGATTATGTCAAAAGCATCTAGAATGGCTCTATTGTGTGAGACAGGATCCATACAAGCTTGGAACTCTGGGGCACCGGTGGAATACAGATTATCTAAGAAACTCTCCGGGATGATGCTTCCCCACTTCAGTCTCCTAGCTTGATGTTTGTTACTAATATTAGCGATAGAGATTTGACTCGCCACCGCCTCTTTTATGGCGGCCGAAAGGGAGAGATCCAGTATTAGAGGATTATGATCACTGAGGCTGTTCCAAGTAACGCTTACATTTTTAACAGCTGGCGCTAATAATGCGGATAACATGATGTGATCAATTATGCTAGGGCTCCCGCTGCCTGCCTCTTTGTAGTGGGAATAGTAATTTCTACCCCTTCGCTATCCAGCACTTTCCCTACTGTTGCAATCACTGGAGTGGGAATAGTAATTTTCACCCCTCGGCTATCTAAAACTTTCTTTACTGTTGCACTCTTTGGAGTAGGAATAGTAATTTTTGCCCCTCCGCTATCCAACACTTTCCTGCTGTTGCACTCACTGCAGTGGGAATTTTGCTATCCAACATTTTCCGACTGTTGTATTTATTGTATTATGAAATGTACGTTTTTTTAAATGTAACATTTTTGATATTTATATTTCAATTTTATATAATTTAAAAGTTTAAAAATTAAATTAAAAAATAGTAATAAATTATTTTAAAGTAAGTATATGTATATGTATAAATTATTATGTTTTGTGTTTGTATTTTTGTAATTAATTTTCTTTTTTATATTTAGTTAAAATGTATACTAATTTTAATTTATTTTGTTGAAGATAATATAGTTATTTCATTTATTTAGTATACATTATTTTATTTTATTTATATTTTTTAATCAATATTTTTTCCATCTATATTTTTAACTTCGATATTTTTGTACTTACCTGTTTAAGTATAGGGAGTCAGTATTTTTGCATTCTTTATTTTATTTTCGATATTTTTCACATCGATGTTTTTAGCATCGATATTCTATCAGTGAACCAGTAATCTGAGCTGCTCAGGATTATACAGTAATCTGGTCTGCTCAGAATGTTACAGTAATCTGGTCTACTCGGGATGTTACAGTAATGTGGTCTGATCAGGAAATTACAGTATTTTGGTCTCAGGATTATTCAGTAATCTGGTCTGCTCAAAATGTTACAGTAATGTGATCTGCTCAGGATGTTTCAGTAATATGGTCTGCTCAGGATATTACAGTAATCTGGTCTACTCTGGATGTTTCGGTGATCTGGTCTACTCTGGATGTTTCAGTGATCTGGTCTGCTCGGGATGTTACAGTAATCTGGTCTGCTCGGGATGTTACAGTAATCTGGTCTGCTCAGGATGTTTCAGTAATCTGGTCTGCTCTGCTCGGGATTTTACAGTAATCTGGTCTGCTCTGGATTTTTCAGTAATCTGGTCTGCTCGGGATGGTACAGTAATCTGCTAGGGATGTTTCAGTAATCTGGTCTGCTCAGGATGTTATAGTAATTTGGTCTGCTCTGGATGTTTCAGTAATCTGGTCTGCTCGGGATGTTTCAGTAATCTGGTCTGCTCTGGATGTTTCAGTAATCTGGTCTGCTCGGTATGTAACAGTAATCTGGTCAGCTCAGGATGTTACAGCAATCTGGTCTGCTCAGGATGTTACAGTAATCTGGTCTGCTCAGGATGTTACAGTAATCCGGTCTGCTCTGGATGTTACAGTAATCTGGGCTGCCCAGTGTCTGGCGCTGTTGGCCAGACACTGGCTTGGCTGAGCGCCTTCAAAACCTGCTCCCTTATCTGCTTTTTCCTTTCATGAACTGTAAGTTTATAGGCCTTTCTGCGGCTCCTAATTAATATTGTGTCCCTTGGGTTTTGCATAAGGGCCTTCTTTAGCTCCTAATGGGCAACCGAACAGGTATTGTCAAACCATCTTTTAGGTTTTGGGCATCTGACTCTAGGTTTAGAAGTTAAATCAGATGCTACCTGCTTAGTGATTATGTCAAAAGCATCTAGAATGGCTCTATTGTGTGAGACAGGATCCATACAAGCTTGGAACTCTGGGGCACCGGTGGAATACAGATTATCTAAGAAACTCTCCGGGATGATGCTTTCCCACTTCAGTCTCCTAGCTTGATGTTTGGTACTAATATTAGCGATAGAGATTTGACTCGCCACCGCCTCTTTTATGGCGGCCGAAAGGGAGAGATCCAGTATTAGAGGATTATGATCACTGAGGCTGTTCCAAGTAACGCTTACATTTTTAACAGCTGGCGCTAATAATGCGGATAACATGATGTGATCAATTATGCTAGGGCTCCCGCTGCCTGCCTCTTTGTAGTGGGAATAGTAATTTCTACCCCTTCGCTATCCAGCACTTTCCCTACTGTTGCAATCACTGGAGTGGGAATAGTAATTTTCACCCCTCGGCTATCTAAAACTTTCCCTACTGTTGCACTCTTTGGAGTAGGAATAGTAATTTTTGCCCCTCCGCTATCCAACACTTTCCTGCTGTTGCACTCACTGCAGTGGGAATTTTGCTATCCAACATTTTCCAACTGTTGTATTTATTGTATTATGAAATGTACGTTTTTTTAAATGTAACATTTTTGATATTTATATTTCAATTTTATATCATTTAAAAGTTTAAAAATTAAATAAAAAAATAGTTAATAAATTATTTTAAATTAAGTATATGTATATGTATAAATTATTATGTTTTGTGTTTGTATTTTTGTAATTAAGTTTCTTTTTTATATTTAGTTAAAATGTATACTAATTTTAATTTATTTTGTTGACGATAATATAGTTATTTCATTTATTTAGTATACATTATTTTATTTTATTTATATTTTTTAATCAATATTTTTTCCATCTATATTTTTAACTTCGATATTTTTGTACTTACCTGTTTAAGTATAGGGAGTCAGTATTTTTGCATTCTTTATTTTATTTTCGATATTTTTCACATCGATGTTTTTAGCATCGATATTCTATCAGTGAACCAGTAATCTGAGCTGCTCAGGATTATACAGTAATCTGGTCTGCTCAGAATGTTACAGTAATCTGGTCTACTCGGGATGTTACAGTAATGTGGTCTGATCAGGAAATTACAGTATTTTGGTCTCAGGATTATGGAGTAATCTGGTCTGTTCAAAATGTTACAGTAATGTGATCTGCTCAGGATGTTTCAGTAATCTGGTCTGCTCAGGATATTACAGTAATCTGGTCTACTCTGGATGTTTCGGTGATCTGGTCTACTCTGGATGTTTCAGTGATCTGGTCTGCTCGGGATGTTACAGTAATCTGGTCTGCTCGGAATGTTACAGTAATCTGGTCTGCTCAGGATGTTTCAGTAATCTGGTCTGCTCTGCTCGGGATTTTACAGTAATCTGGTCTGCTCTGGATTTTTCAGTAATCTGGTCTGCTCGGGATGGTACAGTAATCTGCTAGGGATGTTTCAGTAATCTGGTCTGCTCAGGATGTTATAGTAATTTGGTCTGCTCTGGATGTTTCAGTAATCTGGTCTGCTCGGGATGTTTCAGTAATCTGGTCTGCTCGGTATGTAACAGTAATCTGGTCAGCTCAGGATGTTACAGTAATCTGGTCTACTCAGGATGTTACAGTAATCTGGTTTGCTCAGGATGTTACAGTAATCCGGTCTGCTCTGGATGTTACAGTAATCTGGGCTGCCCAGTGTCTGGTGCTGTTGGCCAGACACTGGCTTGGCTGAGCGCCTTCCAAACCTGCTCCCTTATCTGCTTTTTCCTTTCCTGAACTGCAAGTTTATAGGCCTTTCTGCGGCTCCTAATTAATATTGCGTCCCTTGGGTTTTGCATAAGGGCCTGCTTTAGCTCCTAATGGGCAACCGAACAGGTATTGTCAAACCATCTTTTAGGTTTTGGGCATCTGACTCTAGGTTTAGAAGTTAAATCGGATGCTACCTGCTTAGTGATTATGTCAAAAGCATCTAGAATGGCTCTACTGTGTGAGACAGGATCCATACAAGCTTGGAACTCTGGGGCACCGGTGGAATACAGATTATCTAAGAAACTCTCCGGGATGATGCTTTCCCACTTCAGTCTCCTAGCTTGATGTTTGGTACTAATATTAGCAATAGAGATTTAACTCGCCACCGCCTCTTTTATGGCGGCCGAAAGGGAGAGATCCAGTATTAGAGGATTATGATCACTGAGGCTGTTCCAAGTAACACTTACATTTTTAACAGCCGGCGCTAATAATGCGGATAACATGATGTGATCAATTATGCTAGGGCTCCCGCTGCCTGCATCGGTAGGGACCAGGACAGAGGCATCTGTTTGCTATAGGCATTGCATATTATGGGCTGAAAGGAGACCTTCTAAAAGAGTGCCTGAAGGTGTGTGTTCAAAATGATTTGACAGTTCGAAACCATCACCCTCCTCCAAAGTGGGAGTACAGTTAAGACAACAATGATGGATATTAAAATTACCTAAGATTAATGTGTCATCATAAGCTTGTCTTCCTTCCCTGTAACTTTCCAGAAAATCCTCTAGAGCTAGTAGATGTTCAGTCTCGTGAGATCTGGTGAAGGAGTTATAAAAATTAACCACAACAGGGTGGTAAGATTCTTGCATGACAGTTCCACTGCTAGCACATGGGGTGATCGACAATCAATCAGTTTGGCTTAATTGCAAAGCTTAAGAGAAAACGTTCAAAGAAGACCCTCCCTAGCTCTTTCCATATTCGAGGGGATAGCGCGTTTACAAAATATGATAAAACCATCCAAATTAAAACAATTGTCGGGCTCCCATGTTTCTTGTAAAGCAATAATGTGGTGTGTAGCAAGAAAGTATTCCCAAAATGTGTTGCCCCTCTTTAACCTGAGACCAGCTATATTCCAGGACAATACTTTCATGAGAGGCTCAACGGGAATGACTGAGGTAGAAATAGGATTGGAGGGATTATCCAGCAGAGGTGGGAGTATATGAGCAAATGCACATTGCTTAGTAGAAGCATTCAATGATTACTTCTTGCCCTGGGTTTTTTCTGCCGCCGACGGAAGTCAATCATTTTCGTGGAGGCTCTGGGGGCAGGCTAGAGGTAGATAACGATTAGTCAGAGATAATACTGGGCTCACATTTCTGTCTTGAACGGACTTGACCATCTTAAATGGCAACTGCCATTGAGGATTTGCCCGGGGTCGTTTAAAAGGATAAAATAAAACTGTAAGGGGACTGTTCTAATTTCGGTCTTGGTGCCGTCCTTAAATCGGCAACCTACCATTGCTTTAGCCTGCATGGAATTCTTAAAATTAACAACTATGCAATCCACTCAATATTTTTCCTAGTCCCGGGACCCATCCACCCAACTCTTCTGGCCATTATGATGTCAGAGGAGATTTTAGGACCGTTAATCACATTGTTATTACACCAGTGAGTGGTCTTATGGATGAGGTCCAAAGAAGTTTCCTTGGTACCTGGTGTGAGTATAGGAACCCCTAATAAAACCGCAACTAGAGGCGCTGATTGGGGGGGAGATCAAGTATACAATGGTTTTCAGCCGTGGCCGTGTTAGAGTGGGAGAAAGTGTGTATAGAAGATGGACCCTCATTGATGTTTTCCTGCCCCTCCATATGGGCCGCCTGAGGTACACTGATCGGCTCCCCAGGTGTGTAATTAGTGTGATTAGTGTTAGATTTACAGGTTAAAGACACTGCCATCGCTTCTTGGGTACTGCTCGCCTGGTGGTCTTGGGTCGAGCCACCAGACGCCAGACAAGGCCCTGCTGCTATGACATGGCCTGGGGAACAGTTATTATATATAGGGACAAAAGAATTAAATTTCAGCTCGATCTCATCCAGCTTTGAAACTATGGGTGCTAACAAGTCTTTGGTCAAACTTTCCAGCCTTACAGCCAGACTGTCCAACAACAGTTCAAAATTACGGTCAGCTGGAGGTGGAGTTGTTTTTGACCGAGGTGACTTTCTCAAGGCTCTATTGCCACCCATTCTTTCTTTTAGTGGGTGGGCAATCCGAGTCATCACCCAATGTCAAGATGGCTGCAGGGATACAAATAGATGTTTCCACCTCCGTCATTTAGCCTACTGTCGGTGGGGGTCGAGGCATGAGGGGCGACCTTTCTTCCGTCGGAACCCTCATTGCCTTCATCGTGTCTCCATCCCTTACAGATGCCAGTGCTAATTTCTCGGACTCCATGGAAAGTCTTTTTTCAGTTAGGGCTATCTCCTTCGTGATGACCTTTGCTGCTTTAGTTAAAAAGGAGTCTATGGTCCCAACTGGCCCAGCTACGTTGGTTCTTAATGAACCCCCTTGTCCAACGGCCAGTTTCCTTTTACCCATCGTTAATTAATCGGGAGATGCTTTGTCTTATATGATCTGAAGTACAGGGTGACAGTCTCTTCAGGAGTCAGATGGAAAACACAGGGGGCATTTCCTGGTTAAGATAAAAAGGGTCTGGAAAATGTAAACCAATAATAACACAATCAGAGATCCCCATAAAAAGGAAACATACAGTATATCTTTTCTTGCCCTTGAGGACTCACTCCAAGCAAGAGCTGTAGCCTGGGAATAACCTGGACCGGTAGCGAAAGCCAAGAGACCTGGCCCAGCCCAGCCTCTTCCGGCCACAGGCGGGCCTGCCCTTGTCCTGGGCATGGCCCGGGCACACCCCACTCTGCGGGAGCTCCCAGGTGATTTTATAGCACCTCCGGGTGCTGGACGATGGCGTTGGTGGCAAAGAGCCGTAAAGGAGGCTGGTGGTTGTGGTCCCCCACCACAAGCGCAAGGCAGCAGAAAGGATAAACGGGCGTCCCGCACTGCGGGAGTCCCCAGGTGATTTTATAGCACCTCCGGGCACTGTACGATGTGTTGGTGGCAACGAGCCGCAAAGGTGGCTGGTGGTTGTGGTCCCCCGCAAAAAATGCAAGACTGCAAGTAGGATCCATGTCTCAGTATATTACAGTAATCTGGTCTGCTCGGGATGTTACAGTAATTTGCTCGGGATGTTTCAGTAATCTGGTCTGCTCGGGATGTTACAGTAATCTGGTCTGCTCACGATGTTTCAGTAATCTGGTCTGCTCGGGATGTTTCAGTAATCTGGTCTGCTTGGGATGTTACAGTAATCTGGTCTGCTCTGGATATTACAGTAATCTGGTCTGCTCTGCTCGGGATGTTACAGTAATCTGGTCTGCTCTGGATGTTACAGTAATTTGGTCTACTCTGGATGTTTTGGTGATCTGGTCTTCTTGGGATGTTACAGTAATTTGGTCTGCTCAGGATGTTACAGTAATCTGGTCTGCTCTGCTTGGGATTTTACAGTAATTTGGTCTACTCTGGATGTTTCAGTAATCTGGTCTGCTCAGGATATTACAATAATTTTGTCAACTCTGGATGTTTCGGTGATCTGGTCTACTCTGGATGTTACAGTAATCTGGTCTTCTCAGGATGTACAGTAATCTGGTCTGCTCAGGATGTTACAGCAATCTGGTCTGCTCAGGGTGTTACAGTAATCTGGTCTGCTCTGCTCGGGATGTTACAGTAACCTGCTCGGAATGTTTAAGTAATCTGGTCTGCTCGGGATGTTACAGTAATCTGGTCTGCTCTGCTCGGGATGTTACAGTAATCTGGTCTGCTCAGGATGTTATATTAATCTGGTCTGCTCTGCTCGGGATGTTACAGTAATCTGGTCTGCTCAGGATGTTACAGTAATCTGGTCTGCTCGGGATGTTACAGTAATCTGGTCTGCTCTGCTCGGGATGTTACAGTAATCTGGTCTGCTCAGGATGTTACAGTAATGTGATGTGCTCGGGATGTTACAGTAATCTGGTCTGCTCTGCTCGGGATGTTACAGTAATCTGGTCTGCTCAGGATTTTACAGTAATCTGGTCTGCTCGGGATGTTACAGTAATCTGGTCTGCTCTGCTTGGGATGTTACAGTAATCTGGTCTGGTCTGCTCTGCTCGGGATGTTACAGTAATCTGCTCTGCTCTGGATGTTACAGTAATCTGGTCTGCTCTGCTCGGGATGTTACAGAAATCTGGTCTGCTCTGGATGTTTCAGTAATCTGGTCTGCTCAGGATGTTTCAGTAATCTGGTCTGCTCGGTATGTAACAGTAATCTGGTCAACTCAGGATGTTACAATAATCTGGTCTGCTCGGTATGTAACAGTAATCTGGTCAGCTCAGGATGTTACAGTAATCTGGTCAGCTCAGGATGTTTCAGTAATCTGGTCTGCTCGGGATGTTACAGTAATCTGGTATGCTCGGGATGTTACAGTTATCTGGTCTGCTCTGCTCGGGATGTTACAGTAATCTGGTCTGCTCTGCTCAGGATGTTACAGTAATCTGGTCTGCTCAGAATGTTACAGTAATGTGATCTGCTCGGGATGTTACAGTAATCTGGTCTGCTCGGGATGTTACAGTAATCTGGTCTGCTCTGCTCTGCTCGGGATGTTACAGTAATCTGGTCTGCTCGGGATGTTACAGTAATCTGGTCTGCTCTGCTCGGGATGTTACAGTAATCTGGCCTGCTCGGGATGTTTCAGTAATCTGGTCTGCTCGGGATGTTACAGTAATCAGGTCTGCTCAGGATGTTACAGTAATCTGGTCTGCTCAGGATGTTACCGTAATCTATTCTTACTTCTGTAATGACCCTCTACAGTGTTTCGGGAATGGTTTCATCTAATGTGGCTAATGCGCTTTCATTGCATGCGCTTTGAGGAGAGATATTAAGGTAGTTCAATTTCTTGCTCATTATTGCAAACTCTTTGTATAATGTTCTGATATTGATTTTATCGATGCTTCCTTTACCTATGTTATTACTCTACTTTGTAGAGCGCTCTGAAACCCTAAATTCTGGAGTCTGCACTGCAGAAAACAATAAATAAATGTGAAAACAAATTCAGACCTAGCCTGTGGACATGCTCACGGTATCCGACTAGTACTGGAGTGCTGTTTACTTGCACCCCCATTAGCATCCTATAAAGCTATTAAAGCTCATTGGCTGTTACTGGCTGACTGGTATGGAGCAGGAGCACTAGTAAGTGTGTATTCAATTCTATTTTTAGAAAGAGCTGATGCATAAAAGGTGTCCTGGTGCGGAAGAATCAAACGCTGCACAACATAGGAGGAGGAGGAGGAACACAGCCAGGTTTTAGGGCTTTCCCCAAGGGAAGGAGGTTGTTTCAAGATCTGAGGGGACCCAGTAGGGAATTCCATGTTGTGGCACCGATGACCGAGAGAAGCAGGACACCCAACTGAGAACTAAGAAACCTGGATTTAAGAAGAACGAAGGGGACGCCAAGGCACATATCTGGGTGAGGTGCCACATTTGCAAGAATCACAAGCCATGGTGGGGTGACTCTTGGACACTCTCTAAAGAGTGAGAACAAAATTCCCAGGATCAACCCTCCCCACTGGTGCAGCACATTATTTTTGCCTTACTGCAAACTATCCCAGTGTGCACCATTCTGAGTAAAATCTCTTGTGTCTGCACCCTTCTGACCTTGAAGGCTTGAAGGCTTGAAGGCTTGAAGGACATGAGCTGTCCCTTCTTCCTCAAGTACATCAAACTTGGACCAGCTCCTTCCCACTGGGCTACGGCCAAGCTGTCTGCAGCTGATCCAGGTACAGATCCAGCGGGGTTTTACTAGCGCACTGTATGAATGTGGTTTGGGCCCAGGTGAGTATTAGGTGAATGTGTGACCAGAGCTGGTGACCCGCGCTCCATCACAGGTACCAATGGCTTCTTTCCCCAGGTCTCCGTTTACACTTCACTGTGAATAGGCAGGACTCATCCTGGTCACTTTCAAGTTAACAAAGTTCCTGAACCCCACCAGCTGCCCTTCCCGAGGTGAAGGAGTCACATACCAGAAGCCCGAAGCCATTGTTTATGCTCTGGGAGCAGTTTTCACATCTCATTACGGAGAAGCATTGACAGGGACCAGGTTACTGGTAATAAGTCTACTGGAAGTTACTTTTCTTGCATATTTACTAAAAATCTGATGTTATCGGTGAATTGGATTTCTAATAAACATTCAAAATAGTGGTTGAATCCTTTAGTTGCTTTTCACAGGTGAGTTATGATTTTATCCTGAATTTTAGGGTTTCTCGTTGGACGGCTACAGCCCTTTTAGAGTGAAAATAGCTATTGGGGGAGGGGAGTCATTGCGATACATGCCGACACTCTATTACTGCATTGTCCACTTTTAAATACTTGGTAGCCTCCCTTGTGAGCTGCAAGGCCTTCTGAGGGGTGACTTGTTTAGTATTGAAGGTGGGGTTCCTTCCAGGCACTAAGTGTGCCTATGACAGGTTCACCTGCAGGTCTAAAAGCTGCAGCACACGGGTAGCACATGGAGGCCAGGAGCCATGTTTTCTTTGTAAGCCCAGTGGATCGCACAGCATGTACTGCAGTCCAGCGGTGACGTTCAACCTTTCTATGCCAATAGAGTATTTTCTTAGACCATAAACTATGGTCTCAATGGAAAGTGATATATGCTGATTAGGGATTAGCCAATTTTTGCATGTTTTAGGGGTCAGAGCACATACACCGAGGCCTGGACAGCAGGACTCCAGTGAACGAAGTTCAAAAACAAGCAAAACCAGTCAGCGTGAAATGGGGTTGATCATGGAAAGAGAGGGACTTTCCCACAGTGTGTACATGTATCTACATGTCTGTGTCTGGGGGTGCAGGACTGTGTCACTGTGGCAGAACCAGTTGAGTGAGGGCTGTGGTAGGGACACTGAATGACTGGATCACAGACCTAGGGTAGGTGCCCTGGGCAACCTGCAGTACTAAATCGTACATCTCTATTGGGGTGGGTAGTAACAGGGTTGAAGGGCAGATCCGGTGAGAGGCGACTTCAACACATACTCTGAAGTTTTTGTCTTTGGCGTAGAGCTATTAGATGTGCCCAGCTGCCTGGTGGCACCATGGTGCCAGAATATTAAAGACCTGGTGGACTCTTTCTTACAGTGAGAGGCCTGGGCATCAAGGGCCGCAGACCTGAGGGGCAAGGGCCCCACTGAAGTTCACGCTGTCCACAACCAGAAATGTAACTGTGAGCAAAAGGGGTGGTGGCTTACCAACATAATCCACCCACACTACTCCACCTGCGTGCCATGACCTCCTTGTATCATCTGGGATCATTTAAGACTTGTCAGGGCCTATCTTTCATCCAAGCTGAGGTGTCCGTGCGCAGTACTTTTTATCTCAAAGTTTCACCGTGTGTGTGAGTTGTTAAGATATTTTGGAGTGAGCAGGTGGAGGCTTGTCTTGGGGTCAGTTACAGTTGATAAACCTATGTCGGACATGCTTACACGCCAACCACCATAGTGTGAGAAAGGCCACTTTATTAGGATAGGTCTGCAGTTAAAACATCATTGACATACAGTACATGAAAACGCCAAGCCTCACTAACACATAGTGAACAACCTGGACCACTCACCTTCCTGTACAATCCCACCCCGAGACCATAGCCACCCCCAAGAATCGTCACATTCCACAATTGCATTTTCCCTTTCCCGTTCCACGAACGATTCCTACTATAGTCACCTCGCCCAAGTATACCCCAAACTCTCATAGCTCCCATCAGCCTAACCTGCTGCAACTGGCCCCAACGTGTCTCCAGGCCCTGCTCTGAGCCCCCCCATGCTTCCGGCCCCATCCCTCACCGCAGGGTGGATATGCCTTCTCGTGACTCGCCACTCCTCCAGGTCCCGCCTTACATACCTCTGTCTGAGCACTGCACCTGTCTTGTTGTGGCAATCATATCTGCAAAGCAAGAACCCCAAAAAACATATCACGTTTAGCAGACCACCAACATACAACTCATACAAGACTTGCAAGGCCTGGGTGGGGGGGCGGGTCAATCACGTTTTTTGGCCCAGAGCAGACCTCTCCTCTAACTGCTCAACGGATCAAGGGTCAGCCAAAGAGGCCGGCACGTGACCTCTAACCCTTTACATCAGGGCTTTAAGTGGGCCGGGTCTTCCCGGTGCTGAGCACCGGCAGTTTTTTAAAGGGGCCTCGAAACGGGTCTCTAGCGGGCTCTGTTCTGTGCCTGGCACAGGCGGTCTGTTTGTCTCCGGACTGCTGAGACTGTAGGCACATGATGTGCGCTGCTCACACTGCTCACTTCTCACTAGTGGAGAAGTTACCGCATGACGTCATGCCAGGTGAGCGTTGTAGGGGGAAGTGGAATCCTTTAAAGAGTCATTTTCTCTCTGGATTTCCCTTCTCTTTTTGAAATGCAGGAGCAGAAATATTGTCGTGGTGTCACCAGGGCTTTAAGTGGAAGCTTTTTCAATATTATATACAAGCCATAGTTGCTGCTTATTTATCTTATGCAACTAAGAACCATTGACCAAGCCAATAGTCGTGACTTGTTGTAGGTATGGTTACTTTTAGTATCATAGATCTGGATGCAATGACAGAAACCGCAAAATACAAGTGTGGCGGCGCACTATGATAGGCACAGACTTTTAGCTTACGTGTGTTTAAGCCATACCCTTTATTACATTGTCCACACCCCTTTGAGAGACCCCCAGTTTTCTCATCCCACTTAAAGCCCTGCTTTACATACCGATCACTAAACTCCGCTTCCTGTGCCCTGCCCCACCTGTCCCAAACAGCTCTGTGGCCCGTTCCACATAATGCCGGAAAAACTGACCTACTGGCCCTATGCACCCCCAATCACCCCCGTCGCCCCCCCCCCCTCCTCGTCGCCCCACTGTGCCCATCACTTGTTGCTCCGTCCTTCTGTATATTAAAGTTTACAGCAAGGAAGAGCGCTCCGGTTTCCGTCCGAGAGAAGAGCCCCCGTTGTCATGGCGAGGGGGCCGCATGGCAGTCAGTTGTACCCGCGCCCTCACTCCTTCAGCCGTAATTACCACTTGAGAATATTACAGAGAGCGATATGTCGTGTGCTCTGATGAGGCCCTCGTGTGACGCGCCCTCTCTCGCAGGGCACGGCGCATTCCCACTTATAATTAGCCTGTCTCCGATCTCATTTCGGTGTGAAATGAAATTAGCACTTTTCTAAGAGCTCAGAGAGTTCTGCTTCCTTCCCAGCGCTCAGTGCAAGATGGCGGCCGACCCCCGGCAGTGCCTTGGCCGCCTTCCTGCCTTAGGCATGGAGGGAAGGGCCGGTCCTAGGATTTGCGGGGCCCTGGGCAGGATAGGTACATGCGAGGCCCCTCTAATTTGCATAAAATGTAATGTCAACGGAAGTGACGTTATAGGAAGTGTCACCTAACCATTCATATTCTGACAGCTTTGCAAGAAGTGGATGTCACTGAGATGGCTACCAGCTGGGCAGCCATTATTGCGCTTTGCTAGCAGCACAACCGCCACTTGTTAGTTTTAGCACCACCGTGCTTCACTGCGTCCGTTCAGCGCGTCCCGTCTGTAAACGTAGCTTTAGAAGCCCCTCTTAGGGTGACCAACTGGCATGGTTGCAAATTCAGGACGGTGAATGTAAAATTCAGGACAACGGGTCAAAATTCAGGACAAACAAATCAGGACTGAAGGTCAAAATTCAGGATAAAAATTCAAGACAAAAGGTAAGTTTTACAGACACATCAGAGGAGGTCGCGCAATATTACATAAGTAAATAGACAACCAACACAAGTACAAGTCAAAAATAGTTTATATTAGGTTGAGACAATCGTTCATTTCATGTTTTTTGGTAGGCATGCAGCTTTGATCAACTGTGCAGGTCTTTTTGTGGTATTTCATATGATCATGATATATTTATATGGTTACTGCACTGGGTTGTCCAGTCTGATATTTTGTTTACAGTTCATGGTCCTGAGCAGGCATGTTTGGCGAGAGAAGTGGTCAGGAAGATAAGCTCGGGTGGACTTAGTTACTAGCATCTCATATCTGAGTGCCATTGTGAGATGTAAAGCAGCATGCATAGAATATAGCTAATTGGGACCGCTAGTGGTGGACTAGAGTGCAGTTCTCCAAGTGGCCAGCCAGAAGAGACTGGGTTTCTGTTGCAGTACCCCCCACCTGCCCCCCCCCCCACATTTTGCCTGGCTTTTGATGCAGGTGTACTGGGTCCCTGCTGTCCAGGTTCCCAGTACCTGTGTTCTTTCCCTACAGTCATGGCTGAAGGTCAATAACAGCTATAAACTACCTTCCCTTTTTGTCCACAGTTGAACATAAATGTGTCTGCCTGCTCTATGTCATCACTTGATGAGTGCAGTCTGCGGTAGTGCACAGATGCTGCACAGCACCTGCACCCAGCTGCACATGGAGGCCCTCCTTGAGAAGCAAAGGCATGATCTTTTTAAGTTCTAAAACAGTCAACCTCTCTTGCCGCACCCACACCACCTCTCACCTCAGGGAATTACACTGGCTCTCAATCAACAAACGAACCTGATTCAAACTGCACACACACAAACACAAAGCACTTCACAAAACCAGTTCGGCATACCTGAATATCAACATACACTTCTACACACCTCCCAGAAACCTCCACTCAGCCAGACTCGCACTAGCAAGCCGGAGGCCTTACCTTCTCCCATGTAACCCCCAAAGCACGGAACAACATCCCTTGCACGTCGGAGCCTCCATTTCAATTCTCGTGTCCTGCAAGAAGCTGAAAACCTGGCTCTTAATGTCTTTGCTGTTTTTTCTTTACATCCTGGTATCTGTAGTTCACCTTTCATAATAGAAAATAAATCACAAATATCAGATTTAAATGAAAACATGTATAAATGGATTGTTTACTTGTTTGCCCTGGTTTATCTTGAGTAGTCCCTTTGGTTTTCACTGTGGTTCTAAATCTATATCAGGCCACATCAACAGGGCTGGACTGGGACAGAAAAGAGGCCCAGGCATCAAGAATAAAAGTGGCTCCCATCAGCGAAGCAGATAGCCAAAAAACAGCGGTCCATATTTACAACGTGGGACAGTTTTGATCTTCTGAAGACACACCAGAAGGACAACATGCCCACCAGACATTAAAACAGGCCAAAAAGCAGACAAAAACACTGACCTGTCAGGCCAGCCCTTCTCCACTGCCATATTGCCCTAGTTTGACCCTGCACGCCAATCAATGCCAGTCAGTCAGAATGGTTCAGCAAAAAGTGTGAGGCTAGGAGAGTGCTGACCTAGCCCACCCTGATTGAAATCAGCCAATGGAGAGTTAGTGTCTCTTCCTGCTTGCGAGTGTGGGGCTCAGGGGGGTGGCTTGTGTGGGGCGCCAGGGGGATGGCTCGTGTAGGGCGCCAGGGGGATGGCTCGTGTGGGGCGCCAGGGGGATGGCTCGTGTTGCATTATTGCTGCACCTTTATTGTAGTAATAGTGACATCCTTGAAATACACTCAAGTAGCACTCACAATAAGCAATGCTGCTGCCCGCAGCAGTCCCTTCATGCAACATGTATGACTGTGTGGCCTTTCACAATCAGGGCAATCATGAAGGCACAGTCTTCTTTGAAGAACAGGTGATCTATTAAAGTTCTGGTGCCGAACTGTGGGAAATTCTCAAATTCAGCATTGCAAAGAGGTCTGTGAACTCTAGTAGAAGATGCCAAAGATTGTAGGAAATGGACTTCCAATACTCATTTGAATAGCTGCATTTATCGCCTTTTTATGCTTTGTTTGGCATGCTGTATTGCGTTAACAAAGTTTGGGTTCTGAATTTTTACGCTTATACGGCAGCACGTCAAGAAAAAAATCCACTTTCAGCGGGGCTGTTTTCAACCCGTCACTTGAAACATCCAGGTGGTTTGTGAAAAGCCGATTTGAAATTACTTTCACTAAACAAACTCTTCCTTAAACTTCCCTCTTCGGCACGGACCACGGTGTATTAGGGGCATACTAATGTACAAAACACAAGCAAGCGGTGTGATGTACCTAACACACCTCTTACAACCGACATGTGCCTGTTTTATCATTTCAAAATGCTTCTACAGCTCGCGCTGTTTCATAAATGTTGCTAAAATATTCCCCTTTTTTTATTAATTTGTTTTTCACTTACCCGCTTTATTTTAAAATGTTTCTTTACCCATTTTCAAAAGGATGTATAAAGAATGGCTTTTTTATTATTCAACTGGATTTTCAATTGACACCAGCCACTAAAGAAAAGAAAAATGCCATGCCTTCGCCTGGGGCAGGAGGGGACATAGCAAATGCGTCACTGCAGAGAGGCCCAGTATCATTCTGTATGGGCTAATTAGGCCGACATACAGAATGATAATGGGCCGATAGTAATCTGTGTCAGGTTGGCGAGGGGGCGCTGCAGGCCACTTGTCACTGCAGGGGCGCAAGCTGGCCCCTGCAGTGAGTTACAGCATTCTAGGCTGCTTGGGAGGAGGGGGGGGGGGGGGAGGCAGATCACTCCGATGTC
Organism: Triturus cristatus; assembly: GCF_964204655.1. Taxonomy (NCBI): domain Eukaryota; kingdom Metazoa; phylum Chordata; class Amphibia; order Caudata; family Salamandridae; genus Triturus; species Triturus cristatus. The sequence goes on along the minus strand of NC_140583.1, from coordinate 40,238,315 downwards.
CCAAGTTACGGAATACGGACAAAAGGCGCCCGTAATGTTATTCCTCACGGACAATGGACAAGAGGCCCAAATAACGGGCGGTCCGTAAAATTTCCGGACGGTTGGTCACCCTAGCCCCTCTGGGGATTGTAGTCCTAATGAGGTATGTTGCCAGTAAGAGTAATTGTCCTGTGGACTACAGCCCCTAAGAGCGAGCAGTGCGCCGAGTCTTCAACGCATGCGAGTCATTGGTGTCTGTTCCGTTCTGGCAAGTGCCTACTATACTGGGTATACCATCAGCCCAGCGTGATGCCAGTCACAGTACCCATGCTCCTCTCCAGCGAAGGATGCCACCATAGTCATAAATAAACAAGATATACAGGGCCCTATTGTGAATGTGTCACTAATCCAAGCAGAGTGCAGAGAGCTCATTTAAACCTGCTTCACAGGAAGGGCCGTTCTCCGCTGACTCAGACGATCGTACTTAATTTCCCCATCCCCTTGCCCCAGCCCTCAACTCCTCCTTGCTGCGAGAAAGTGTAGCGTGAAACCCTGGTAGAGAGATGGTCACCTAAACATAATAGGGCATATCAACAACACCCGGCGATAATTATCGCTGAGCGCACTTAGCGCTCGGATAATTATCGCCGGCTAGCGCCGATTTTTATTGCTGAGATAGTGTGCTATTAGCAACGCTTATCTCATCAGCGATAAAAATCCTAGCGTTAACTGGCTAACGTGAGATTATCGCTGGAAACCCAGCGATAATCTCACGTTACCTTGTTGATATGGACTCACAAACGTAGCCATGATATCCTCCTTCCATAGGATATCATGGCTAAGTCAGTCCTGAAGCAGGTGTTAGGAAAGTAGCGATAACAGGTGTTATCGCTACTTTTCCTGACGCTATGCTTTATAGCGTGGGGCTTGATGATAGGAGAAATGTCGCTTAGCGACATTTCTCCTGTCATGTCAGGTCAGGAACGCCCACTTTGCATCTCATTAGAGATGCAAAGCTGGGCGTTAGAAATCCTGACGCTAAAGCAAGGTTTCATGCGTTAGCGTGACCTTGCTAATATAGCGATAAAATTATCGCCGCTTTTCGGCCGAAAACGGCCGCTAAAGCGGCGATAATTCATTATCGCCTCGTTGTAAATATGCCCCAATGCGCCATAACTCCACTTCAACGCCCATGCACCTCTTCCTGCCTTACTTCTCCTGGGTCTTATATTCCTCTGGTCTTTCTCCATTCTCCTGTGCCCTCCTTTCTCTTATTTCTTGCTCCTCCTCTTTCTCACATTATCCTTCCACCCTGTGAAGTTGTCTTCCTACCCCCCACCAATGCCCTGATCTCCCTGCCCCGCAGCCCAATTCACACCTCTACAACTCCCATCAAATGCCATTTTTTTATTCCTTGCCTTAGATCCATCATTCCTCCCTATTGTTCCCATAATCCACCATGCCCTCCCCTGCTTTCCTAACTCCCACTTCCTTCCACTCACCCTCAGGCCCTCTTGCTTTCTTTTTTTTATCTCCGATCACATGCTCCCTTCTTGCTACTAAGGCTGCTTTTCTGCATCCACTCTTGAAGGCCCTATGCATTCTAAAATTCAAGCACATGGTAAATCAGCAAGTAGTATAACTTGCACTAAACAATCATGTTTTGCTTGACCAGGTTATTTTATACGACGCCAATAGCTCTAAATCTTAAAAACGCGAGACCTGTTGCATTGCTGCTGGAGCGGGTAATTCAAAAAATGTTTGTATACCCTCCCCATTTTGCATGTTTATGCTGATTAAATAAATTAATTAATTATAATCGAACTAATGGATTGATGTGGAAATTGTTAATCAATCTTAATAATAACTGAAATACACGTGGGATTGCTTTGCATGACTTAATTAATTTGTAAACTAAATTATGTACGCATACTAATGATAGACAAATAGAATATTGTATGATATATGTTGCTTTTGTGATGTATTTGTGATTTGTGCTTTATTTAGTAAGTATAAACCTCTTGAGTGTTGCTTATTGCTAGATAAATACATGCACATATGGGTATTAGCGAGGGGATAGCATTTTATTAGTTATTTTTATGTATTAATTGCGTTTTGTGTTTCTTTTGCTTAAGTTGACCATTTGGGCCTGCCGCAAAATGGCTGCCTCCTGTACCTAACTTGACTGTCGACGCTACATGAGGTTTTGGGTCAAGTGCGCCTGCGCTAACGCCAGCTACAGTGGCCTCGTCATGACCCTAACCAGACTGTACCCACCAAGGTCGCCCTGGGAAGCAAGCCAGCTTTTCAGAAGAACAATAAGACGCCTCTTAAAACCGGAAAAGCAAGACTGATGATCTAAGAGACATTATTTTGTGAGAACCCTGTCAGAAAATCTTCGATTGTCCAATCAGAGGAGCTGGAAACCAATATTTGTTACATTTTGTCAATGATTTTACTATAATTTATGGTAGAATAGAGAGGTTGGTGCTGGTTCGTTTTGGCTTTTCTCGTTTTCCTGACGTTATGCTGACGGAGAGGACAGTGACGCTGCAGGACAGCTGTTTCCCTGAATCTTTGACGGACTGAATTAATGCCCAAACTCCTGATGAACTGAAATTACTAAATTTGATGGGCATAGATTTGCAAGACTACCGGATTTGACTTAGAGGACGACAATTAGCCAGAATAGGTAAATAGGATGATTGGCGGCTTGAATAAAAAAATTATTTAATTTGCATTAATTAGATAAAAATTGAATTGATTAACTACAGAATGAGTTGGGTTGTTTATTCATTGAAAATGTATTAATTTAAAGGTAAATTAGAGAATTGGAATTCAACCTAAACCAGCAACTAACTGATCCATCCAGATTTATGAGAGGAATACTAAGGGTGAAGTTCAGGGCCTAATGAGTATCAAAAGGGTGCGTAGATTAGTTGCTCATTAGGGTAAAGAGGTAATTCCTTTCATGTCAGCGTTTGGAAGATAATCGCCTCCCGAGAAACACAGATGGATGGTGAGTGAATGTTGGTGTTATGGGCCCCACCAGTGAATGTATGGATAGTGTATGTTTATGAGATCTTTGGTCTGTGACGGAAGGAGGGATTTTGTACTCCACGCTGCAGCATTGCAAATGCTTGTTTTTGTTGTGAGCCCTGCAGGATGCTCTGCTTTTCCTTTATGCAGGGGCAGGGCTCACTCCACACCTCAGGAGAGCTCAAGCATGGCCCAACCACTGTTATCATGCAGATGCAGCGATTAGGCTAAGAGAAAGAGGTGCCAGTAAAGGAAAGCTGATACTGGCCAGAAACCCTGCCCTGCCCAGTCTGCTGCAGCTGAAAGTCAGGAGGGAGTCATATTGCCCTTTCAGCCAAGGCAGCAGGGCCCAGCAGAGGGGGGGCCTGCCTTGGGTCTTTCACACTTCACCATGACTGTGTAACCCAAGTGAGGGGGCTGCCCACCTGGAACTCGTACAATGGCACATTTTCAACAGGATGAAGGGCTCGTGGGGGCCCCCGTTGTAGTTAGAAGGCTGCGGGGCCCTGGGCAATTGCCCACACTGCCCATGCCTAGTGCCGGCCCTGATGGAGGGTACATGCTCAAGGTAGGGGGGCTGGGACCTGCTTCCTTCCCAGCACTCAGTGCAAGATGACGACCGACCCCAGGCCAGGAGCTTAGGAAACACTAAATTTCTGGGGGGGACAGGGACAACCTTGTGGCCTTCCCAGTGACCCCATACATGTCGCCT